>NC_139560.1:59211125-60666125 GCF_965112155.1 Podarcis liolepis | reverse complement strand
GTTAATTTATTTTCCCTTAAATTTTTGAACTGCTCTTTACAGTATGTGTGACTTTAAAGAGCAGTTAATAAACTGTTGTTGTACCAAATTTGCCTTTGTTTGGACTTTTTTTGACCATAGGAACGCATTAATTGATTTTCAATGCATTCCTATGGGATTTCGTGCTTCGCAAGACGAAAAATTCGCTAAACAACAAAAATTGCGGAACGAATTAATTTCGTCTTGCGGGGCACCACTGTACATCCATCGAGTTACAGCACTAGTATTGCATATTTGCTGGCACAGTGGCTCATAGGATCTGCCAACTGTGTGCATTTTAATTTATTAATTATTTTTAAAACATCTGTAAGCTTGTCTTTCATCCAAGGAGCTCACAGCTCTCCTCTAAATCCACAGCTTCGTGAAGTAGGTTTGACTGATAAATTGCAATCTAAAGTTGCATAGTGAGCTTCATGGCTGAACTGTTATTTGAACACAGGCCTCCCAGGGAAGAGTACAGTGCCTTCTTCACTACAATGTGCTGACTTCCCAGAGCAGGTGAGAGAAGATGCTTTCTTCAGCTGTAGGTACAATGGTGAATTTAAAACAGTTGGTTAATCATCTTCAAGAACAATAAAGGAATCGGCATCTATGAAAGTCAGGTTTAGAACTTCAATATTGTTGAAGAACTACAAAGTTCTCTGTATGCAAGCGAGGATATTGGTTCCCTCAAGTTTAAGCCAAAATTAGACTACTTCATGTGGGAAAATACTTAGGAAATAGAGCACAGCAGACCACCATAATGAACTAAGTAATATAGCTAATTAATTCAAGAGAAATTTGACAGAAAAAATAACAAAAGTGAAATACACCCATGTATTGTGTTTATGGGTTATTACAAATCTATTAATGCACTACAATTTGAAACATACTGCTTATTGCCATTGTAAAACCAGCAAATCATGCGAGAAGCATCTTTGTTGATGCCTGTATTCACATTTAAAATATCTGCTAAGGGTGGGGGGATCACTATATAGCTTTTTCAAAAGGCTCTTGATGAATGGTGACAATCTCTATACAGTACACAGCTATACTGTACTTTCTAATTTCTGCATCAGCAGGAAACATTTTCATTTGACAAAATAGCTCTGGTGAGTTCCAGCACTATCTAGCCTTACAGAATTTGAGTCATGGATACATTAAACTTCCACTTCAAATCTATACTTACTGCGTAAAATGTCATAAGCCAGCCAGCAACAGAGGCAATATAGACACTAGGTGGACCATTGTTCAAGCTGAAATACATTAATTCTATACTGGAATTCCTCATCAGTGATTTCTCCCACTGAAAGATCAACTAAATGACTAGACACAATCCACACACTGGTTACACAGGAATATTATGATGTTCGAGACAGTGATGCAAGTGAGTTACAAGTGTTTTTAGAATTCTTGAACTGAGGAGTGGATGTGGGCAAAACATTCTAGCAGTCTTTCATAATGCTTTTCAAGCAAACTGTTTGGCATACACTACTTCATGAATTTCTCCCTTTTAGTGGCCTAGCAACGAAGGACTCAATGTTAAGTGTTTGGGACAAGAAGGCCACAGGAAAAGGCTGACTGAGATGGGAGGTTGAAAGCCAGCCAGGTGAACTGGCACTTCAATCAGCCCCGGGGGGCACCTAATAAAAACGGTAGGATTGCGCACCCAAAAAATTCCAGCAGGCCCATAACTCGGGAGGAAGAATCAGCTTCTGCCACTACATGCTATTTATGTGATAGCGGAAGGTGCAAACACCTTACTTTTGAGAAAGGTGAGCACAGGAGAGTGGGCTTTCTTCACAGCATCCGTGCAAACGGAAATGGGGCCAGCCATCCTCCCTTCACCAGAATAACTGCCCAGTTCAGACAGCCTGGTAGGCAGGTGAGGCGGAGGGACACGTCAGAGGTATGTGAATACTTGCTACACCTGCTCACCTCGCCAGGGAGGCCTAAGCCAGCGGCGCCACCATAGGCTCCGCAGCCGCCCGTCGCTGCTGCCGCCCCCACCGCCGCCGCCTCTGGCAAAGCGGCCCGTCCCCTCAGCAGCCCGCTTTCCCTCATCCGTCCGCCCGCACCGGGTCTCGCGCATGACGTCAGACCGGTGGGCGGGGCATTCGGGACGCTGAGGAGACGGGAGATTTTTTTCGGCGAGCCCAGGCCCTTCCTTTTGTGACGTCACGAGCACAACAAGAACCTGGCCCCGGCTGGGCTGAGCTGAGTGGCCGGAAACCCGGGGGCTCGCGCTGACATCCCGCTTAACCTGTTGCTGCCGCCGGAGAGAGGACGGATGCAACCAGGAGCAGCACGCGCCGCCGAGGGCCGGAGCAGCAGCAGCAGCCATGCCTGCTGTCTGCGGCCGCGATTCACTGCCATGGCCAATAGAGCCTCCCGGGTCTCGCTTTCCCCACCAGCCTGCCCTCTTCTCTCTCTCTCCTTCCCCGCCACCCCGCTCTCGTAACATGACAAGCCTGAAACTTGTGTGAACACACGAAACGCTGTCTGGCTTTTCCAGTATAGCGTGTCTTTCCAAACAGGTCCTGGAGAGAGAGGAGTGGCACCACTTCTTTTTCCCCAGCAAGCTGCATGAACGCGATAGAGTTGCATTGTTCAGTCGTGCAGACGTAAAGAGTATCTAAAAACAGATTTTGGCTTGAAAAAGGAAAACACGCCGCGAATTCCCCACCCCTTTTCCTGCTTTGTTTCGCTGCACTGGAAACGTGCGCAAGGCACAAATCACAAGTCGCGTGTTCATCAGGGGGCTTCCTACAGAAACAATCCCTTTTGGACAAAAATACTTTTGCTTCAGATGCTCAGTTCCTCTGCAATGCGGATGTATTTCTAATTCGCAAGTTCGTTGGCGAATTTTCTTTAAAGTTACCCATTGTTATCTGGAGTCACGTTTCTCAAAAAAATACATTTCCAGACGTCAAAAATAGGAGGAAAAACTCTGTCGAAGTCTACTGTGACTTTATGAAGTATTTATTAAAATCAATGGGGAAGTCAGAAGAACACCCCCACCTTCAGGACACAGGCGCCCCATAACAAATGTTCTGCTTACAAACGATAAACACACTATACTGTATGCAACTTTTTGTCATCTTGAGCCACTTATATTCAAGAAAGGTATTCTAACCAGAGTAAAAGCCGCATTTGTTTTTGTTTTTAAACCATTAGGACTGCCTGCACATCTGACTAATCCACTCTGTTGCTGCAAACTTAAAATAACTCCCCCATCCCAACCAAACCATGACTAGAGCCAAGAAAAAAAGGCACGGTCTCAGCAATTTCTACACATTTCTACATTGGAAAAGGTTATCCCGTGACTGACTACACGATTCGAAGGCACACACCATTAGCTAGATCGTTGGCTCTTCAAATTTCAAAGCATCTTTCTGAACGGTAAACCCATTTCTCCGTGAGCCCACACAAAATTAACAAAACTCCAAGCCATTTCCCCGAATATTAAAGTCAGGCCTTGCAAATACATTCCTTGTAACATGATCCCCAACTGGCTTGGTTCTATTGCAAGCTAGATAAGCCAACGATCACATACACGAGATTTGATGGGGGAGTAGAAGAAGCAAGCACGCCATAACTAGATATTATATTTCAAGTTAACAGTCTCGCCGAACAACCACAGTGCCTTCTCAAACCCCTAAATATATGTTATAATAATGTGATCATTTGCATGCAAAGTGAAATATTAGTAAATCCGCTTGAGAAAGCAGTTTAGTTGCATTATCGCAGCAGCCCCCCAAGCACCGTGTCTTTCATCTTCTAAAACTAGATTATGATTGTGTCATTTGAGGTCAATACATTTATTCACTTGAGGTATCGCTACACGAATCTCGTTTTTAAACCCGCTTTACAGTTAAAAGAGGCTTTTGAGAATTCCCGCCCCCCCCCCACATTCCCAGCGGACGAAAAGCCAGCATTTCTAGATATTCTTTAAAGCCACCGCTAGCTGTAAACTTGACATTCATGAACATTTCCAAAAAAATCAAAGAGATAAATGATCCGGTATAACCACTTACGTATTTCTTTTGAATTATATTCCTCTTGGGTCTTTCTTTGCTCATTCTGATATCCAGATTCTGATTGCAAATGGGGGAAATTGCTTCATGAATTAAAAGCCGCAACCAATTTGGAGGAAAAAAAATCCCCCTTTTTTGTTTCTTGTTTGTAGTGGTTTCTTGTAATCCGATTTTCTTCGCACACAATACAATCCTCCTTGCAATAAATCCAATATGTTGGGTGGTGGGGTCAAAAAAGAAGAAAAAATACAAATGTAGAGCAAACCACCAAAAAAAGAAAAATCACTTTAGAGATTCATAATGGAAATTTTACACCCTACAGACACACAAAACCGCCCTTGATGTCCTCTTTTTCTTTTTCCCAGGCCACCAAAGCGATCCGTAGGCCCGTAGTGTCCGAGGCGTAGTTTACATCGTGAAGAGCGGAGAAAAGATTTGAAAGGGGAAGGTATTTTTTTTAATGTTGGAAGTCACGTTTCTACTGCTGCAGCACAGACAACTCCAGCAGCACTGAAGGCTGCACTCACACACACGCACGCACACACACCCCGTAGGAGTCTGCTTCTTCAGTTTCCCCCTCCGCCCCACCAATGAGAGCAGCTAGCTCTCCAGCAGCAACTTTAAATGGCCCGATTTTTAAAAAATATTATATCATGTATATAGATAGGCAGGCAGGCAGGCAGGCAGACCGGAGTAAGGGGGGGCGGGAGGGGAGGAGGGGGCGGCAAAGAGAGAGAGAGAGAGAGCGAGAGAGAGAGAAGGGTTAGGGCTTCGCCTCAATTCTTAACGTGGTCCCAGCCGCAAAGAGATCACTCCGGCTGCATCCCCGCAGCTGCAAGCCCAGCCGTGCCGTGCCGCTGGGCAGCCGTGCCCCGGTCGTCCTTCCGCCCTCACCCGCCCGGGGGCCGCTCTCCAGCCGGAGGCGCCGAGCGCAGCTGATGCCGCCGGGGCGAGGAATCCCGGTGCAGAATTTGAGGACAATCCCTGCGCCCGCGACACGCTCCGCCGCCAGCTCTTCTCCTTTCTGTGTCTGCAAAGCTCTTTAATTGTCCTCCCTTGCCCTCCCTCCCCCTTCGCCTGGCGAGCAAACGCGACCTCCTCGTCCGGCTACATCTCCCGCTCTCCGTGCGTAAAGGGCCCGGGTCGCGGTCCTTGGGGGGGGGGGCTCTGCCTCGCGTGCCCGGGAGCGGAGGAAGCAAGGAGGAGGAGGAGGAGGAGGAGAGGGAGAAGGAGAAAGAGGAGGAGGAGAAGAAGCAGGAGAAGAAGCAGCAGCAGCAGCAGCAGCTCCGCGCACGGGTGCGTTCGAATCGCCCTTGGTCTCCGGAAAAGTTGTAGTCCCCTCACCACAAAATGGCTACAATAATTGCAGGGAGAAACTACAAGTCCCAGGCTGGGCGGCGCGCGCAGCTGCGGCAGGGATGGCCTGATTGGGCGCCGGGAGAGGGATTGTCCTCGAGGCACCTTTCTTTCACCTCCCGCCCCGCCCCCTTTCGGTGCCAAGCCTGGGCGCAAGCGGAGGCGGCTCTTGCGCGCGTGCGGCGCCGTGACGAGTCCGGCTGCGCTGGCAGCGAGGTCGTGGCTTCGGCGAGGAGGCGTCAGGCAAGGGGGAAACGGGGCTGCCTGGTTAATATACATAATGTATATGCAAATACATATGCAAATGTATGTGTGTGTATGTATAATATATATGTATGTATATGTATACACGTATATGCATATATATATATATATATATATATATATATATATATGCATACTGTGTGTGTGTGTGTGTGTGTGTGTGTGTGTGTCTCGTTTTATATTTCGTATTGCGTCCATGCGGTTTAAGTAAAGGGGATGCTGGAGACAGAAGACGCGAGGGAGTTGTGGGCTTTTCGATTGGATGACTATGGAAAAAAGAGGAGGCCAGGCCAGCGTGGGCGCGGATGAGGAGATCAAGGGCAGGAAATGCAACCTAAGAATCATCGATAGCATATGGAGGAACTGAGGAAAAAGTGAAAAAGTTCATAATGGGGTGGGGTGGGGGACGCTGGTATGGAGTTGCCATGGGAAACTGACAGGTATCCATATGTGCAACCTGAGCCCCCGCCCCTCATCTCTCCAGTTGCAACGAAGCATGCATAGGGTCACACCCTGGCCCAGGCAGAGAATGGGTCTTATTTGACTGGAGGAGGAGAGAGAAAATCGTCTGAGAAGGATGCACTTTTCCTAGAAGGGGAAAACCCAAAAGGGCCACATTCTAGAGGCAGGCTTTTTCTTGGGAAAATAGGGATTACATTGCCTTTTAAAAAGCAGCAATAAAAAGAGCATTTATCTAAATTACAAGCTGAACAGAAAATACCTCTTGCTGGTTGCTAAGTAGTTGTTGGGAGACTACAGCTTGGGTTTCCAGCCGGTGTTACCTCAGGACAATAAGCCTGGTTTATAGAAAACTTGCTCAACATGTCTCCAAGGTATTCTAAGGTCATACCCCTCCACCTTTCTCTAATGCTGTAGGAAACCCTGCTGTATCATATTGTATGTGTGTGTTTAGCTTGTATATAGCATCAGGCAGGCCAGTGGAAAGGGCATATTTTAATGAATGTATTTATGTAAAAGTTTCCAGGGCTTTTTGCTACCAGTTTTAACATGCTCCATAGTAGCAATCTCAGATAAAAAAATTAAATAAAATTGGTATGGATACCAAAAACACCTTTAATAAATATGGCACAGGTGAGTAAAGGATCATTTTGGTCTCTTCCTGCTATAAACTGTAAGTTTGGCACTTAGTTGGCCTCTTGCTTTCTTTATCATGGTCTAATTCATCTTGCAGGTCCATTTATAGGGCTTGTTCCAAACAAATCAATCCTATGCATGTCCACTCAGAACTTCCTTAGGGAAGGAATATCACAGCTTCAGCATCACCACAAAGAAGGCCCTGTCTCACATTACCACCAGCCACACTTTAAACAGTGGGTACACACTAAGCCAGGTCTCCAATTAAGATTTCACCATGTGATTAGTTTCATAGGGTAGTAGGTGTTCTTTAAGGTATCCTGCGTCTCTAGACCATTTAGGACTTAAAGCATGGGTAGGCAAACTAAGGCCCGGGGGCCGGATCTGGCCCAATCGCCTTCTAAATCCAACCCGCGGACGGCCCGGGAATCAACATGTTTTTACATGAGTAGAATGTGTCCTTTTTAAAAAATGAAATCTGCCAAAATCTATACGTCCAGATTTTTCTGGCAACTGAATCCTCATTTCTGACAACCGAATCCCAGCCATGTTCGGGGAATTCTGGACATATGGCAACCCTTGTTATATGCTTTATTTGCCCCGCAGCAGTCAATTCCCCAGCAGACACATTTTTTACCTGTTGCAGTTTCCAGGCTATTCAGAAGCAGCCCTAAAGAGAGAGAGCATTCCAATACTCCGGTCTAGAAATGATTAAGGTATTAATTGCTACAGAAAACTGTTAAGGAGTGTTCTAAGCTGTAAGTTATACGAGGGACTACCTTTGAAGACTGCTCTCAAACTGCAATTAGCTTCAGGGGCTAGTCATTGAGAAGACATTTCAGTGATGCTTAAAGAGCTACACTAACTCGCAGGCCAATTTCAGACACAATTCCGCGCACTGAGGCTTGCTTTAAAAGCTGTCCGCAACCTTGGAAAGGGATACCTATTTCCAAATTAAATACCTTCAGAAGTCCCCCTCCAAGTATCCCATCATCAGACAGCGACTAGGCCTTCTTGTTTGGGACACCCCAGTTTCCCCTGGAGAATGTAGGCCCGGCACCTTCATTTGTCTTCTTAAAAAGGCTTCTTAACTTTATTTCCCCCAGGCCTTCTAATTTTACGAGATTTTTATGCTACCATTTTAACATTTGATTGCTTTTGGATTAAGCTGGCGACATTGTCAAATGCATCTTACTGTTGTCTTCAATAAAAAGCTGTGATTTAATTGAAATCTATTTGAGCTAGGTCAGTGGAATAGTAAAGTGCTTTTAACATGTAAGAAGGTTAAATTTGTCCACGATGCATGGAAAAAAAATTGGTGTATGTATACCCTCTTGATCCCAGCTTTATACTTAAGAAGAGCCAGGCACTGGCACTCTGTTTCAGGAATGATCTGATCAGTATTCCACACTCCTCTCTTCCTAATAAGCAGACTTGGAAAAACACGTTTCTCTTGTGATCAGTCATCCATATGAAGACTTTAATAAAACAAACAATTTAAGTAAAAAGCCTGATACATTCATGCAGCACTCTCCATAAGCCAATTAGAGAGACTAATTGTGGTAGGCCTCAAAAGTGAGTTAGCAAGTTTATTCTAATGAACAAAGTATAGAGGAGGAATAGAACATGTACTTGCTGCTGGGAAGGCGATCCATTCATGTGGTCTTGAAAGGATGCAAATGGTCTTGTCTGAAAGATAACTTATTTGTTCCTCTATTGGACAGCAAAAGGCATTGCGCAAGTTGGCTGGCATCCCATTTGAAAGGTGCTGAGTCAATTGACTTCCTGGTATGTTGTGTCTGCTGCGGCAAGCTTTAAACAGTGCCCCTGAAAATCCCTGTTTTGTTGTGTATCCTTCCCATCTTTTAGCCAGATAACATAGTTAGTAAATTCATGTGGTAGAGTCCTTCCTAGTTTATACAGTGACAGGTGGGGAAGTATGGTGTGTGTGTTTTTTCATTAACTCCAATTAAATATCAACAGCAACAACTTCCTTGCATGTGGAAAACTAACACATCAAGTAAAAAAAAACGTTCTAGGTGCAAGAAGCTTCCATCAAAATATTCATAAATGCTATACTGCATCTGCAGCCTATTTGAGGAATGCCTTTACTAGGTGGTTTTGCTTGTTGTATAAATTATCCTCCCCACCTTCATACTATTTGTGCTACCTCTTCCACATTTATTCTTATTTTAATTTTACACTAGTGAAATGTCCCTCATTATCATAGACAGGTTATGGGTGTGCAGAAGAAGGGCATGTATATTGCAGGGAGGGGGCTGTCCATAGAGTTTCCTGTTCATAGGGGTTGGCACCCATAACCTGCCAGGGCTACACCATAAAATAACAAAGAGCCTATCTCACCAGCAAGGCCACTATTTTCAATTTGCACAGGACACGTGAAATGGCTGGAAGCAACATGTGATAATTCTGGGTTCACATGCCTCATGCCTTGCAGTTTAAGGAGTCCCACGGAGAGTGCCCTGAGGAACCAAAGCAGATGGAGGAATGGTGGGAGGAGGAGTGATGAGACCTTCTGAAAGAAGAAGAAGAAGAAGAGTTTGGATTTGATATCCCGCCTTTCACTCCCTTTAAGGAGTCTCAAAGCGGCTAACATTCTCCTTTCCCTTCCTCCCCCACAACAAACACCCTGTGAGGTGAGTGGGGCTGAGAGACTTCAAAGAAGTGTGACTGGCCCAAGGTCACCCAGCAGCTGCATGTGGAGAAGCGGAGACACGAACCCGGTTCCCCAGATTACGTGACTACCACTCATAACCACTACACCACACTGGCTCTCAAGTTGTCAGACCTCTGGCAAGAAGGATCTTTACCTTCTCCCAGCAGTCCACTGGGTGAGGAGAGAAAGGGAGAAGTTGGGGAAAAGAGATAGACCAGACCACTTTTGTATTTGACCCCTCCATGCCCCTGCCCACATGCACCCCCTGACAGATGACTGTCAACGGACTGCAGCACCATAGCAGAAAAAAATGTTCCCCTCATTGGTGAAGACAGGATCACAGGTGCGGATCACAGGTATGACTCAGTGTAAGGCAACTTGATATATTTACTGTGCCTACTGAATCCAGCACTTTCTAGGTGTCAACAAAAATGTGCACAGATTGTTCTATTTCTCATAACAAATTAAATTGTGAGGCGGGGCGAGCATAAGTGATTAATGCGACAAATGTGTAGATTAAAAAAACCATATTTAAATTATACCAGGCTTTATCATTACTGATTTAACACGGGGGGGGGTGTGATATAAGTTCTTTTAAGGTTGCAACCCTAAATCCACTTACCCTGGAGTAAGTCCCATTCACGTCAACAGGACTTACTTCTGAGTAGACATGGTTGGGATTGCTCTGCTAAGCTTCCAATGTATTTTATTTTCAATCATTTCTTTCCTTGCCTCACAAAGTCATGCATGCATCCCCAAGTATAAATCTTTGGTTGTAGCTAATATTCTGCAACTTGCAGGTGCAGCTACGTCACTTCCAGAACAAAGACTGGATTGCAAGGGAGAAACAACCCTAAGCGTGAGGTGTTTTGGAAGTAGATCCTACTAGTTTCAGCCTAAAACAATATGACAGCAAACTGTTCGTTAATTTATTAATATTGTATTTTTACTTCTCAAGAGGCAGGAAGCATTGCTGGGATTTCCTGCCTCAGGTAACAGGAGAGCGTGAGTGGTCTTTGGTAACCATGATAAGCAATGCTTACCTAACCTGCAAACACTTTAGTCACTGCTGCTCACAGGATGGGGAGAGGCAAGGTGGTGAGGTCAGTGCGGTCCAAATACACCCGTGGAGTCAATCTGGCACTCTTGCTAGTAAGTTCACATTGTGATAACCCTCCCTTTGCCTTCCCTGCTCCCTCTTAGTAAGCAGCAGAGACTCAGCTGTTGGGAGGTCAGCATCTGGTGTTCCACCTTCTGCAGTAAAATATCCTATGCTGACCCTGTTTTACTCAGAAGTAAATCCCACTTAACACAGTGAGACTTACTCCCAGGCCTAAATGTTTTACATAGGATTTACTTTAGAGTAAGCTCTATTTAAACAACTAGAGCAAACAGGTACTGATATGGTGCTTTGTCCACCATGTCAGTGCAGCGTCAACATTATGAACAGGCTACTAGGATTGTGACCTTCAGTGCAGCTACACATATAACTCTCTGAATAAATAGTATCTGCTCAGTCAGTGTGCCACTGTATTTTCATTGGCTGTTGCCAACACCTTTGGTATTCTTGTTTAACCAAAAGATAGGCCAAAGGTGTATGGCAAGTATCTTTTTATTCTAGCTGTTGCAGTTCCAAGGCCATCGCTCCAGCTGACAAGACCAAATTTAGAAAAGAATTATTTTCTTAACCTCATCTCTTTCTCTGGAAAAAGGGACAAAGAGCAAGATTTCATTGTCCTGTTATTTGTCTTCCTTTTGTCACAGCTTCCTAGACCTCAAAGGTTGAATTTTACAGTTGACTGGGTTGTTATAAACTCTAAAGTCATGTAAAGAAATGGAATGTGCACCAACTGTAAGCTATTAACATGCTTATCTGTTGACAAATAATTATGTTTTACTTTTGTCTCACCTGCTAATCTTTACTCTCACTTAGGTTTAAAGGTGAAAGATCACAAGCTCAAGAGATTCAGTTTCAGTTTCAAGATTGATAAAATCTTTTCTCTTGTGCTATTGACCCAATTGCACAATTCCACTAAAACCTATCCACCAGATGTTTTTTTAAAGATGCATGGCCAAGAAATGTAAACGAGCAACGCTGCAGCCTTGGGATACATAGATGTCATCTTGACCAAGATACAGTACATTTCTGCAGTGCTGTAGATTATGTGAACTACATGAGTGGGGCTCTGAAGTATCTTAAGCAGAATCTGCTGACTGGTAAATGGAACTAACATCATTATCCTGAGTGCATTATTTGACCCATGGATTTCAGTGCTCAGCATGGCAATCTTTCTCAGTTCACATTTGTGAGTATAGGATTCCTAAATGTAAGGATAGCCATAGACCGCATCATATGTTTAATTTCAGCAAGCACCACTGATTACTCTAAAAAGCCCTAAAGTTTTTTCTTTGGTCTACAATGTTTTCAGAGCTGTTGTGTAGGGAGTGCTCCATGCCTCTGCCCTCCTGCCCATCCCTCGCTCGCTCGAATGTCAGTTTTGTTCCTGGGGAAGGTTCTGAGAGTCCTTCTGATTTCCATTGCCCTCTCCCTTGCTGCTCTACAAGCAGGCAGCAACATTATTTGGGGGGAGAAACTAGATAAAAAGAAACCACCACCACCACCAATTTCCAAGACCAACAAGGAGAGTGCCAAGACGTCCACAGCAGCTCTGGGCACTAGGAGCCACCAACCCATTGATCCCCAGCTCAACTTAATGGTTACTGGAGGCAGGCAGGGTATGTGTGAACACACAAGGGTGCATTCCCCTCCCCCGGAAGGTGGGTGGGCTGGATGGGATCTGCCAAGAGAGCCACTTCCCAGCCTCTCTCAACAGCACCCTCCCCACTTTATGCAATTTCACATATATGTACAGAGTCTGGGAACGTAACCCCCGCTTAAGTGCGGGAGATGGGGACGCCTGTATTACAACATTCAGACTGATAACATTTGGCCTCTATGCTTTTGCTATAGTGCAAACCAACCTTAGCATTGTATTGCCGCTTGCATTTATTAAAAAACTGCTTTAAAATGCTTTTTGCTTTTAAATGTTACTATGTATTAAAACTTCACTTCACAAACCATCACTGGTTCTGTATGCTCATTTGTTTGGAACGTTAAGCTATCGGAACAATGCTAACCAAATCTGAAGTTTCTGACTTTTCCTCCTCCCTTCCCCTTTTTGCGACAAGTAAGATGAATCATTCACAAGTAGGAGGCTTGACACATGATGAAATCACCAACTGACACTTCAATGACTTTTAATGTTGCTTTGCGTAACACATCGTGGATAAGGATGTTGTGGGATTTTCATGTTCCACAAGGCAAGGATGCTATGAGGTTGCAAGTCTGTGGGTAGTGTTTTGCTTTCCCCACCAAACTGATGAAATGCTTTATCATCGCAGAGGATGTGAGAAGTTACCTTGGGGGTGAAGATGACTAGCCCATGGCTATTTTAAAATGAATCACGATTAATAACACCTCACAAGCACACACGTTCAAAACTTGCTGAGAAATTAACTTTTTTCTGCTTTTATATTTGGGGATCTTGAGGAAAGGTAGAGCTGTAGCTACTTCAAAAGCCAGGTTTTCATTATGGATCTTATAAATTAACATTATAAGCTTTGTATGTCGGACATGGCATATCATTTCATATTCTGTTGTAAAGCAAACACATGGAAGTGATCCTAATGATGACTATAGTCTATAGACTATAGACTGCCAAGAATTGTTTAGGGGTCATGGGAGGTGAAATGTTCCTCAATGATGAAAGGCCTGTTGTCAAGGCCCAGAGGCAAGTGATGCGGTCAGGTTCTGCTAACAAGGATCAAGGGGTCAGAAGCAGATGCAGTGGCTTAAGATGGTCTGGGGGTCAGATTCTGGAGCAGGTGAGATGAGTATATACAGTAGCCCAGCCTCTGGTCATCTGGACAGACAAAGCATAGAATCATCACTGACCATAAGAACAATGGTGGTGGTGCAGCACAGCTGAGATTGGGATAACCTTTCAGATGTTGTTAACTACAACTCCCATCATTCATGACTTGGGCATGCTAGCTGGGGCTGATGGGAGCTGAAATCCAACAACATGGAGGGCACCATGTTGGCTTATGCTGAGCTAAAAAGTCACTGCTAGAACAGTGCCCTGGTGGCACATTGAGGGTTTGTTTTTTATTGATTTCATGGCAAAACAAACAGTATTACACAAAGAAAAAGAGACTGGAGAAACAGAAACAGTAAGGAACCTTAGGGACAATGGATTGCACAAATCAGGTACTGTATCCATCATACACATGGAATAATTTTTACCAACAATATGGACATTGTTGATGCCCAAACTTAGCATTCCAGTGTTTTCCATGTTTATTATGAAATTTATACCTCAACTTTACAGGCATATCCTAACTTAAGGTGGCTCACAATAAGCTAAAAATAAATACAGTGGTACCTCGGGTTACATATGCTTCAGGTTACAGACTCCGCTAACCCAGAAATATCACCTCGGGTTAAGAACTTTGCTTCAGGATAAAAACAGAAATCGTGCTCCGACAGCGCGGCAGCAGCAGGAGGCCCCATTAGTTAAAGTGGTGCTTCAGGTTAAGAACAGTTTCAGGTTAAGAACGGATCTCTGGAACAAATTAAGTAACCGAAACAACAATAAAAATAGCAGAAGCTACTGACTTTTTAAGTAGCTGTTTCCTTTCACTTGTGATCATGGCATTCCTGAATCAGCCCTTTAATCATTATTGCAGCCAGGCCAATTCCTTCTTAGTTTCTAAATTTTATTTGTTATTATTGTAGTTCCACAAATGCAATCATTATTTAAAAAAAAACAAATAGTTGCTTTTGCTATAAAGAGGAAGTGAGTAATTAAAGCTGTACACAGACCCCAGCAAGGAACAGGAATTGACTAATTACAAGTCTGA
Source organism: Podarcis liolepis (assembly GCF_965112155.1). Lineage (NCBI taxonomy): Eukaryota > Metazoa > Chordata > Lepidosauria > Squamata > Lacertidae > Podarcis > Podarcis liolepis. Next base: position 60,651,755 of record NC_139560.1, on the reverse strand, counting down.
TTTAAGTAAGAGAAGGAAGCAACTACTGTAATTAAAGGACTGGTAGCCAAGGTAAGTGGGACTTTTGCTGAATGAGACTTTCTTCCATGCAAATTAATATTAGGGTGAGATCTTGCCTGTATAGGGATGGGCAATACTAGCTCCAGTAATTGGGAAGTTGTATGAAACCTTTGGATTGGTCAAGCCTGGAATAATACTGGAAGATCTGCATTCTGATTTGGCTTTAGACCAGTACCTTTTACTTGCTGTGCTCTAGGTGGTAAGCCAATATTAGGCTTGGGAGCCCTGAACTAGCAAACATACCTTCAATGAATGCATTTGAGTACTACAATGCCACCCACTGTAGACTCGACCTGGGGGTTATATTACCAGTGTACTATAACACAGTACCCTTTTTTGCACTGTAGTACATTTTTCATCTCAGGAATACAACCTTATTTCAGTAAGGTTAAAACAAAGATGGGACACCAGATATTTAACAAAAGTTGTCAGAGTGCCTTTAGCTCCTTTCTTTGTCCTTTTCCTCCAATGAATCTTTCTTCCAGTTCAAAACACACCATTAGGCCATTTCAGCTTCCATCAGGCATCTGAACCCCTAGTAACCAGTGCTATTTTTCTAGAAAAAGGCTCTGGAAGTCACCACAAACTTGAGCATGGTTGGTGTGAATACCATGCTCCTCCTTTCCATTGATACCAGTGGGCTCCCAGTGGATATTGATGAAATGGCCCCTCTGCCACAACAAGGAGCAAAGGGGAAGCATAATCTCCTGATAAGCAGCTTCTGTGTAGCACAACTCTTGGAGCATAATAATTGAAAATGTAATTTACTTATGCTGATTGGCACCGTTTCATGCAGCAATTTAATTTGTCATAGGGAAGATGTTTAACAGTTATAATGAAACAATTATAGTTCAAAAGGAAAGCTGTCAGTCTTTGTGGCCTCCCCTCTCCTCCCCCATGATGCCAGACAGGCCCAGAAGATGCTCTTCTTTCACAGGGACCATAGGAGGGTCATGACACTTTGGGCATCTGGCCAGCCAGGGCTGATCTCATAAGCTGCCACTGCCCTGGTTGTTATTAGGGCTGCGTGCATGATTCCTAATTCAATTCTGTTGTGTCCTCATTTTACCTAACTGAAAGCTAAGCTGGGATCCATCTGGTAGTGAACTGCACTGATGGACATTGGCTACGGTGTGCTCAGCCTCTCATTTATTAATATTGAGGCTTCTCTTGAGTTGAGATAAAGGTATTCGCTTCATTAAATAAATCATGAGTAAAGTCATCTTGAGGCTAGCCAAATTGATATAATAAAGGTCTCTTCAACCACCCCCGGGGAGGAATCTGCACCTGGTGAGAAAAAAAAGAGATGCAGGTATATTTCTTCTGCCACTTGCCAGGGCAAGATTCAGCTATGAATCTTAATGGGTAGTTTGGGTCATTGACATCACTGTATCTCAACCTATTTTACTGGATTTCTGTGAAAAGTAAGAAGAATTATGAAGGGCTTTTCTACACTAAAAAGGGATGGAGAAATGATAACAGTGAGATTGACTCTTATCTGATCGTAAGCCTCTTCTGTGTTTTTGTACCCAGAGGCTTATGCAGTTTGTTTTATTGGGGCCTCTGTACTGGTGTAATTTGGTTTCCACCCAACTCCTAAATTCTCTTCCAACTGTAAAATTATTTTTATGTGTCTACATCCTAACATGGGGGTGACTAGGGCTGAATTTCTGTTCATCAGTGTTGTATTTTGAAACACAGCAGGTTAGCAGGAACAGTAGTTGAGGTGTGCAGATTAGGTGTTTGAAACCCTATTTGTACCAAACACAGATTCAGTTTTCAGAAAGTCAGTGCCCTGTTACAGTTTGCTTACTGCAATTGTCCTGTGATGCTGCAGATAAGATGTGAGACAATATATGCAAGGATTCTGCTTCAACTCTTGCGAGAGCCCTGCAAAATCTCGCCAGAAGCCGCTGCTGCAGCCACTTTTCTTTTCGAGTGGTGGCATGGCAGCGTCCATGGTGCGACCAGAGTAGTAAGGAGAAGCAGCACTGGCTTCCATCAAAATCTTGCAAGGCCTCACTGGAACACAGAAGCTGCCACTTCTCACTTCTCCAGCGGGGACAGGCAAGATGCCCTCGGTGGCTACCTCAGTCCACCTCATGGATAGGCCAACCCTGCTAGAAGCAGTTTCTATTTGGAGGTAAATCTTGGTCAATGACCTTGAATAATAAATAAGATAAACTCCTCTGTTGTGAGTTAATGTCCTTAAGATTTTATACTGGGAGATTCCAACCCACCCATCCACATTTTTGCTGTGTTGACCTTCTCCCTGACTCACAATAAAATAAGACAATGGCTTATTAAAATTGATATGATTCTTGTAAACGAACCATTTGTGCCTAGGGCACTGTAAGGTGGGCGGGAGGGGAAAAGAAATACATTCTTAAATCTTCTTGCACACGGTATGTAGGGAGCTACAGATTGCAAACATGAAGTGGCTCGTTGACTTGTTAACCTTATTGCTTCGCTCTTTTATTTTTGATCACTCAGACTAGCTATTGAGAAAACATTGTTTTATTAGTTTAATGAGAGTGATTTCAAACAAGACATTGCTTGGACACTGGCTAGATTTCAAAGGCATAAAGGTGGCAAACATTTAAAATAATCTTTCTAGGACTGTTAACATTTTACAGGGTTTTGATGCTTCAAGTTTTTTGTTTTAACTTAGAAGGTACCGTACTTTATCTCAGGCTTTGTTAACCTGGTGCTGTCATCAGCCTCAGCTACTTTAGCCACATAGGCTAGAGCAGATGGATTGACCATGGAAAACAGTTTCCTTTACTATCATGCATTTCTATTGATCTACAATGGCTAACTCAGAGTGCAATCCTATATGTTTACTTGGAAGCTGAGCCCTACCAAGTTCAATGGGACTTATTCCTGGTAAGTGGGTATAGGATTGCAACAGTAATGTTAGAGGACAGAAGTAATCAGAATCTGTTGTTGTTTATTAAATTTGCATACCGCCCTTCATCCGAAGATCACAGGGTGGTTAACAACATAAAAACACAAAATGAGAACACAAAATGCATAATAAGAATAAGAATAAGAACAAGAACCAAACCAAACCAAACCAATAACATCCCTCCCACAAGCACATTTAAAAGGACATATGTTAGCAATTAGTATGACAGATTTCAGTCTTATATGACAGTGCCCATAAAATTTGGTGGCTTCTTTGTTAAATGTCCTGGTTCTTTAAAGGACAGGAAAGCTCGCCTCACAAGGAAGTGAAAAGGCTTGACTGCTAGATAAAATCGGAAATACTGTAATCGAATCCCCAAATTTATCCTAAAATCTCCCATCTCAGCAAAGTGTATACTGTTATTTCAGGATTGTGCATTACTCAATGTTAAATCTTTTTTCAGCGTGAAAAAGGCAGCTGCACTTCCTTTTATATTGACGTTTAAAAGGCTGGAACTGTATTTGGACCAACAGAATCTAGAAGGTATACAGTATAAATAGTGTGAGGGGACTTGCAGTAATAGTGCAAGTTTCCACAGCTCTGAATTAACATGCATAAAAGAGCAATGGATATCACAGGATACCCCTGTCCTTTTTGGGAAAAGCAGCAATCCTACAGCTGTTACATGATAACTGCGGGAGTTATATATAGAGAAATAGTGTTTGGTTTTCAATGCCGTCTTACAAAACCCACAACTATTTTTCCCAGCACAAATGCACTGAATTTTAGCATTAATGAAGATCTCATAGAAAACTATGTCTGAATCTAACAGAGGGCTCGGCATACTTAAAGCCATTGATTTCATGGCTTTAAGCCTGAAACACTTAGCTGTGTGCTGGATTTAGGCCAAGCATAGTAACATCTTTCTTTCTAAACCCACTTCCCAGTCACTAGACCCAAGCTTTAGCTGAAAGCAGTGGCGTAGCGTGGGGGGTGCAGGGGGCCCGGCTGCACCGGGCGCAACATCTGGGGGTTAGGGTTAGGGGGCACAAATTCACGGGTTAGGGGGCGCAAATTACTTGCCTTGCCCCGGGTGCTGACAACCCACGCTACGCCACTGGCTGAAAGAGGGGGGAATGTATGGTGCAGGGGGAGGAGAAGAAACTTGCAGAACCTTGGCCCTTAAAATGCCACATAAATTTATACCTGACAGATGCTAGCATTTGTTTAATCTCATCAGTTCAAATGCAGAGGTTCTGCCAGTTGTTTTAAGGTGTATTTTTTATTAGTGAAAATAATTCAGTTTCTTAATAAATTAACTGACTTTCAAAGAGCCTTAATAGCTAGGCATAGGATTTGGTCCATGTAATGCTGTTTGTTACTGTACAATTCCTTGAATGCTGTTCCATACATTTGGTCTAAAATATGGCTCATAACTGTATCCCCATAAGGAATAAAACAAAAATGACCAAAAAATGCCAAAATTGTATTCTCTACAGAAAATTGTACAGAAATCTAATTTCTACATTGACAAAAATAGCATTTCCCTAGGTGTATTCTTGAACACCATTATGCTCTAAAACCTCAGCAACCTACTGCAATTTCCTTTTCTTTTTAAAAGACACAGAACTGTTTTACACAAAGTTTAAAGGCTGTAGTATCTAAATTATATCTAAATTAGTTTTGAATTGATTTACATGCAATGCATCAAAAGATGACAGTATTACCTTTAAATGCTGCTATTGATTTGCACTCAAAAGCCCCACTGACTTTGGAGGAAGTTGCCTGGGATCATCAATGAAAGTATCAGCATAATAAATAATTCACCTAAAACTGTATTAAAAGGATATTAAGGGTTTGACTCGAGCCCAAGATAGAAAGATTCCATATATTCTCAGCTAGGTTTTATGGATCAAATTTGGCTATGTGCACAAAAATGTTATATTATAATGGCAAATGATACACGATGAATAATATATTGCGCAAATTAGCATACGTTCTCAATTAATTCCAGACTAATTTTGTGTGTGCATGCAACATTCATAATATTTTGGCAGGGATTGGAGTGACAACATATGACAAGAGTTTAGTGGGAAGGACTAGAAAAGGCTCCTGGGGGGCGTTACGAATCTGTAGGAAGCCCCTGCCCTCATGTTTACAATCCAGAAGACATGGCAAATGAGGAAAAGGGGACCTGGAGGGAGGACAAGGTGAAAACAAAGGCAAGCTCAGGCACCAGATTGTGAAGTGGGATGGAAACAGATCAGGTAGCCAGATCAGCTGCTATGAAACAGTTGATGGAGGGCCAAAGGCAGCTGGTAATCTCAACAGAGGCAATAGAATAGGTCTCCATCCGTTCCTTCCTTCTGCTCTGCAGCCTAATGGAATAGCTGCTGCTAGGCAATGGCTGGGGAACAGTTGTGCTTCTATAGGTGTTATTTGTAATAAAAAGGAATCTACTTAGGAACCTACCCGTCTCTGTCTGCTGGGTGCAAACCTGGAAACAGAACCATCTAGGGCCTTGAAGCTTTGAGCTGAATACTTCATGCCTGGGACAGACAGGAAAAATAATATTTTGTAGACACTTTTTAGCACAGCTTTTGTACAGCATTGATCACAAGCAGTGCCTTGTCTTAAAGTACGCATCCACCTTACCTGCTGTGAGCCTGTAGGAAGGCCTGCAAGAATGATATCTCTCAGAGCAGGAAGAACCGTGGGCTCAGAACCCTTGCATTGGCTTCCTGTGCAGATAGCAGCAGCACAAGGCCAAACACGACAAGGCAGTTTATTTAAACATGGTTCTGGTGATAGTGTGGGAGATGAACATGCACGTTGCCTGTGTGGTGTAGTGGTTAGAATGTTGGACTAAGACCTGGGAGACCCTGGGGTTCTAGTCCCCACTCAGCCATGAAGCACGCTGGGTGACTTTGGGCCAGTCAGAGTCTCTCAGCCTAACCCGTCTCAGAGGGTTGGGTTGCGAGTAAAATGGGGAGAGGAAGCACCATATACACCTGTCACCTTGAGCTCCTTGAATTAAAGGTGGGATAGAAATGTAACAATAATAAATAAAAATATTCACCTCCATGTAACCTATGTGTGAACCCCTGGAACATAACCCCAACATAAATTGCTTCCTTAGTTTCAATTTAGAGGGTGTGTTTGGGACACAGTATCTTCAGAAATGAACTCTTAAACTTGAGGTCATACATTTTCACTGTGTGCTTGAAACCTTTATGGGAGCAGAGGCGTGGTGGTGTTGATAATAATGAATAATGATAATAATTCCTGCAGAGCATACAGGTTTTATAGACTGAATTGCAGTAACCTCTTTCTAACAGGGGTGAGAGATGGGGTTGCTGAAATCCCTCTTACTCATCAAGCAGGTTTACCAATTGTTCTGCCTCTGGTTAAGCCGCGCTAATCCTGAATAGTAATCCAAACATTATCATAGAATTGTAGAGTTAGAAGGCACCCTCAGGGTAATCTAGTCCCAACTCCCTGCAATGCAGGAATCCCAGTGTGGTGGAACCAGTCACGCTGCCCTAAACCTGCCTCTGTCTCCAGCAACCAGTCTTCAGAGACTTAGCCTCCATCATGACTAGTAGCCATTGGGAGCCTTACCCTCTGAGAATTTGTCAAATCCTCTTTTAAAGCTATCCAAGTTGGAGACCATCATGTGGTTAAACTAAGAAATTTGCTCCCACAAGATGCAGGGATGGCCACCAACATGGAGCACACCTAAAGAGGGATTATATAAGTTCAGGGAAAATGAAGCTATCAGTGGTTGCTAGCCACAAAAGCTATGTTGTACCTACCCTGTCAGAAGCACTATGCCTCTGTGTAGCAGCTGCTGCGAATCGCAAGTGGGGAGGACAGGAATGTTGCCTTTGTGCCATGCTTGTGGACTTCACAGATGCACATGGTGGGCCATTGTGGGAAGTAGGATGCTGGACTAGGTAGGTCTTTGGTCTGATCCAGCAGGGCTTTCCTTACATTCTTAAGTTTTGAGACAATGCTGCATAATGGGGCGTAACTGCTATGTTACGTATTTCCAAGGATTTCTGTCGTGCAAACCCATTTTGCTTCATTGGTTTTAATGCCTAGGATGGGTGTGGGGAATCTTTGGCCCTTCTGAAGTTGCTACAGCTACAACTCCCATCATCCCTGGCCATTGGCCATGCTTGCTGGGATCGATAGGAGTTGTAGTTCATCAGCATCTGGAGGGCCAAAGGCTTCCCACACCTGCCTTAAGAGGACATAAGAAGCCATATAGCTATGACTACTAATGCAATCCAATAGAGACCATGCAACTTATGTAATGGCAAGAATATTCTTTCTCCACTTCTGTTGCAGCTACTTTTTCATGAGCAATGGCTAGAGTTGCATAAGGCCTTTCTTCAGAGAGAAAGGGGGGAGGATCTAGAATTGAAAGCAGATGTTGTAGTCTTGGATTTGAGATTCTTAAGACTGTTTCACTTCCTTGGGCTCTTTTCTGAATAGACCCACCTGATGGGTCATTAAAAGACCTGCATAACATAGCATTTAAGCCCTGCTGGCTACATTTTCTGAGCAATCAGGCTCTCCAGTGGGAGAAATCCGCCTAACTATAAACATGTCATCTATCACAAGTTGCCTTGTGGCAGCACAAGTCCGGCTGATCTGGTGTACCGAACCTTTATCTACAGAAGGTTTTCCCATTTAATTAATTTTAAAAAGCTCTGCATGGGCAGACCCTAGAAATAATAAACAATAATAACAATTTTAACTGTCTTACAAAGAGTGTTATTCGGGAATAACACTGCAGATACTGGAACTGACCCAATTTATACCTAGTCCATGTGTTATTCCTTAACTCCTTGAATCCACACCAAGCACAATACAGAAATGCCTCTATTCAGAAAACGCTGCCTTACGTTTTAGGTCAGAGCAAAACCACAGCACAGCCATGCCATTTACATAAAGAAGTGTGGAAACATGCCAGTCTAAGAGACTTATGAGCATTGTGTTTGATATGACATCTTTCTGCCAGTCTAATGTCTCTAGAGACTCATATAAAAATCAATAAGTTGACTTTGCAAGTCCATAGCTATGCCATTCGTTTTCGTTTTCTGGTTCTGCTTTCCAAAGGAGAAACAAGCATCTCTGTTAGAGTGAAGCAATCTATGTGGATCCTGGATCCCTCTCTGTCTAACACACACACACACACACAGAGAGAGAGAGAGAGAGAGAGAGAGAGAGAGATATGTCAGGGAATAGGGAAGTCTGTCCTTCATTCTTCTTTGTGCAATATTAGTGTATATCATGATATACAGTAATTCGTAGTGAAGATAAGAGAAGCACAAAGGCAGAAACTGGGCAGTTGCCAGGGTAGCAAATCCAAACGGTGCATGCCATATTAGAAGAAGCAGGTCAGGTGTTCATATTGCCAAGGCTACCCTTGCCACATAGCAGGGTATAAAGACATGTTTCTGATGGCACCATGGCATTGGAATGGGGTGGGAGGATGGATGAAGGCAGGAATTTATGTCTGCCTAGTGAAATGAAGACCAAACGTTCTGATTCTGGCCAGGGAATTGGGCTCTGATTTAGACAACAAAATATCTTAGGCCATCATCTATGTGTTGCTTCTGGCATGCCTTCTTCCTTATGCAAACTAAGAAGTTGGCCCAGAAGGCTTTACAAAGGTGTAGCAAATTTTGTGGCTACACCCTTCGTTCATGTGGGGGGAAGCCATGACCTGGCTAGTGTGGCAGAAGGGGGAAGAAGAAGAAGAAGAAGAAGAAGAAGAAGAAGAAGAAGAAGAAGAAGAAGAAGAAGAAGAGGAGGAGGAGGAGGAGGAGGAGTAGTTTGGATTTGATATCCCGCTTTATCACTACCCGAAGGAGTCTCAAAGCGGCTAGCAATCGCCTTTCCCTTCCTCCCCCACAACAAATACTCTGTGAGGTGAGTGGGGCTGAGAGACTTCAAAGAAGTGTGACTGGCCCAAGGTCACCCAGCAGCTGCATGTGGAGGAGCGGAGACACGAACCCGGTTCACCAGATTACGAGTCCACCGCTCTTAACCACTACACTACTACACCACACTGGCTCTCCAAGTCTTGAACCAATCTTGAAGATGGGAAATAAAACAATTGTGCCCATGCTGTCAAGCATTTGCTCCATGTTTTATAGCTGTAGGCCTAGTACTGTACTAATATTATTAAACATATATATAGGTTCAGAAAAATATTTCCTTAGTCATTTAAGCCTTACTCAGAGTAGACCCATTTAGTCATCTTCATTTATTTCAGTGGGTCTTCCCTGAGTAAAACAAAGCTGAATACCATCCTTCGAGTCAGTCCATGATAAAAATGCTATTTTCAAGTTACGCAAAACTCTTTCTCAGATAGATGTGCCAGCATTCTCTGTTGGGATGTTTTTCTTCAGTTGGATGTCCAGAGTTTCTGAGTGAAGCCCTGTACCTTTTAGATGGTTCAGTTTGTAGAAGTGTGTCCTACCAAAGTGCAGTGTTTCCTAAAAAGAGCCACAAGGTTTGTCACAAAAATGGGAATGGGGAAAATAAGGATGATACAGATTACAGCTAGAAGACCCCTGCCCCAACTTCCAATCACAAATAAACCCTAATGTTCATCCACTGAAGAACAGGAGCTACACAGGAAGCTGCCTCAGACAGAGTTAGACCATTGCTCCATTTAGCTCAGCTTTGTCTACACTGACTGGCAGCAGTTCTCCAGGGTTTCAGTCAGCGGACATTCCTGGCCTTACCTAGAGATGCCAGGGATTGAACTCTGGAGCTTCTGCATGCAGAGCAGTTCCTCTACTGCTGAGCTACACCCCTTCCCACTAATGTCCTAGTAGAGCTTTATTGCCAAATGCTATTACAAATGTTTTATAGAGTTTAGACAGGGAGCTCTGTAACACCCTTATATTGTAGATGTTGAAATCTAAGTAACTGGTTGTGTCATCTTGCTGTCCATTTCACCTGAAGGAGTCAGGTACGTCCTCCCACAAAGTTCCCAACCCATAAACACAGCCTAGGTTCTGTATGCCAGGAAGATGAAGGGATCTCAATAGCAATTTACACCACTGATAACCATCTCCCCAGATCCCAAAAGGGGCCAGCCATGGCAGCCCTCCAACTTCCCTGAAGGTGTGTACTGAGTACCTGGCAAAAGTCATCTGGGATCTGATTGGCTGCCTATCACTCAACCTAATGTGGGCAGGAAACCCTTAAAAGTGGGCTGTTGTCATGCAGTCCTCATCCCAGACATCAGGGTCCCTCACTCCTTGTTGGCCATCAGAAAACTGCAACTGACCACCCAGGTTGCATTGCTCATGGGGAGATCAGAATCCTATATTTACGGTAACTAAGGTAAGGTTAGATATGTTAAAACCTACAGGTTCCTTTTATTTAATAAATCCAGCTTTGTAATCTGCCTTCTCTTCTCTCTCTCCCTCTCTCTTTTACTCTTCATAAAACTTCATATAATTTTGCTGTTGGCGTCTGAAGTGTGTTTAAACTCTAGGATTCTCATAATCTCCCGTGTGTGCACTGAACATCCCAGTGCGAAAGGCAGCTGGAAGCAAGCCCTGATGTTCCTGATAAACCTAGAGGGATTTGGCTGAGAAGTTCAGGGTGCACTATTTCAGAGTCCCTTTAGAGGCAATTGCTTTCGCTTCAAAGAATTCACCCTGCCTGGGAGTTGTAGGGGTTAGTAGGGAGTGTAATGGCAGCATTATCAGATAGTCAGTCACAACTGGCCTACCTTGCAAGGCGGTTCTGCAAGGAAGAGCATAAGCAAGTTCTCCTAGCCTTCTGCTTCTGTCACAGTTGGCACACTGAAGATCATCCTCACCATTCCTGTTATTCCACTGTTAAAATAGCACACGTAGTGCTTCCAATGTAAACACACACAAATGCTGCTTCAGGAGTCTTGAGGGAAACTGAAGTCTCCCACTGTATTTGTCAGCGCATACCTGCTATTTTTAATGTAACACTTTAAGGCTTTTAACACTGCCACAACTGCTGTTTAAAATGTCACTTTCCTTTACTTACCAGAACAGTCATCAAGGTTTTCAGAGATCCGATTACAGCAGCTTTTGTGTTCCTACACGTGTTTTGATATAACAGAAACATAACGCTGTATCATACAGTCTTTAATTCAGGTAATGACAGCCCCCGGGGCTTGATTTGGTGTTGTCATATGACTCCCTAGGGACTCCTTGGTCCTGAATGGGACAACTATGCTCCTGAAGGACCAGGTGCGCAGCCTGGGAGTCATTTTGGACTCACAGCTGTCCATGGAGGCACAGGTTAATTCTGTGTCCAGGGCGGCTGTCTACCAGCTCCATCTGGTATGCAGGCTGAGACCCTACCTTCCCGCGGTGTACCTTGCCAGAGTGGTGTATGCTCTGGTTATCTCCCGCTGGGACTACTGCAATGCGCTCTACATGGGATTACCTATGAAGGTGACCCAGAAACTACAACTAATCCAGAATGTGGCAGCTAGACTGGTGACTGGGAGTGGCCGCCAGGACAATATAAAATCGGTCCTGAAAGACCTACATTGGCTCCCAGTATGTTTCCGAGCACAATTCTAAGTGCTGGTGCTGACCTTGAAAGCCCTAAACAGCCTTGGCCCAGTATACCTGAAGGAGTGTCTCCACCCCCATCGTTCAGCCTCAATACTGAGGTCCAGCTTCCTATTTCCCTCACTGCGAGAAGTGAGGTTACAGGGAACCAGGCAGAGGGCCTTCTTGGTAGTGACACCCTCCCTGTGGAACATCCTCCCATCAGATGTCAATGAAATAAACAACCATATACCTTTTAGAAGACATCTGAAGGCAGCCTTGTATTGGGAAGCTTGGATGTTTGATGTTTTAGTTTGTTCTGATATATGCTGTGAGCCGCCCAGAGTCACTGGGGAAACCCGGCCAGATTGGGGGTTCTAAATAACAAAATTTATTATTATTATTACTATTTCAGATGTTGCAAGTTTCATATGCAGCAACAGTTAATGTACACCTGACCTACTTTGGAGTTTGGCAGGGAGTGCCCTGTATGTTCTACCTCTGGTAGAATCAAGGTTCCCCCTCCTCAGTTTTGCTATTATATAACTACATTCATCATTGATTTACATTGCCAATTGGGGAAAAACACACCATATGATGTCACACATTCTAAGTGAGCTTAGCCCAGGGTTGGAAATGCTAATTTTTTTAATTAAAAAAATGTTCCTGATAAACCTGTGAAGATTTGCCTGCGTATGAAACAGGGAATAAATAAATAAACCTTATAGCAAATGACTATGATTACAATGCCATGGAAACAAGTGATGTCCTATATATTGGGGTGCCTAAAAACATTCACTAGCTGTGTTGCTCCTTTGCTGCTGTTTAGTCATTATTACGTGGTCTTACTGTATTATTCTTAAATGTTGTATTGTATGCTCCCTTGGAAAGGCTTGCCTCCAAGGCAACTAAGAAATATTTAAAGTAAAAAATTGAACAGGAACACAGTTGATTTAAAGTAAGTTTACACAGGCGATAGATCCTTATATTAGTGGTGTGTTGAAGGAGAAGGGAGGCCTATTTGGATTTTCTGCCTCAGTTGGCGGAATATCCTGGGCCATCTCTGGTTCTGTCAGCCTGGCTTTATTCAGCCCTGTGGGCAGGATGTATTACCTTCCCTGACCCTTTCTTTTTCAGTTGAGGACTGGTAGAAAAGAAGCATAAAACACAGCTAGGCAAGACTATCATGGCATAACACAGATAAGGCAGGCCAGGAAAATCAGCTTGTCACGGGATGGCTGTAAAACGCACCACAGAGTCACAAATCTAAACATGCAAATTACGACAGCTATTTTATCCAGCCTCTCTTCATTCTCCAGACATTGCCATTTTATTTTTATTGCATAGATGTGTTAATTTGGGCACCATATGTGCATGGCAACATTTACATCAGCAGCAAGCACAATAGAAAACAGAAGCACTGGGAAACTGAACCTTGGGGGCAGGGGAAGGACTTGCTAGCAAGAACTATGAAACTGCAGAATAATCCAAGGGGGGAAAGCGGGACATCAAGCCTCTGACATCACAATCCTATATGTGTCTACTCAGAAGTAAGTCCCATTAAGTCCAGTAGGGCTTACACCCAGGTAAGTCAGAATAGCGTTGTAGCCTGGATCCCCCAGACAGGACAAATTCAGAAAAATGACTGAGAGAAGTAATCTTCCATTTACAGACAGAAGGACAAGTAATTTACTTGCTCTTTTCTCTCCTCTTATTACTATTATTCTGTGATACTTTACAAAATAATCAATGTGGTAGCTAGCAATGGAGTATCCGGGAATCGTAATGGAATGAAGAAAGAAATGTACTTTTGTCCCAAATTGCACAGAGTAATGATGGCTACTATCTTTTTAAAGGTTTGGTGATGCCATCTACTGAGCATAACTACCCAATTTCAAGTGGGTATGGTATGAAAGAAAGCATGCAGATGTTGAATAAGTACAATCAGTTTTAAAAGACTTCTGCTTTTAAAAGATGATTTCGTTTAATGGAATTCTTTATCAGTCTCCCTGCCTGATTTACCTTGGCTTACTGGTCTACAACAACAAAAAAGCTTAGTTGCTTCTTAACATTTGCATCAAATGTTGAAGCCTGGTTCTTTTTACTCATAAGAAATCAGAAATAATATTGCAAAATTGTCTATTTGATCATTTAGGATTGGATTAATCCTACTTCATGGCATGCATCAAGAATGAAACCTAGTAGAAACAATATTTTAAAAAAAACAACAACACCACAGAGCGCGTGGCAATGATGAGGGATATATGTGTGGTGATACATTACTATGGGGAATATACAAGACAACCACTCAAATCCTATACATGTTAATTCAAAAGCAAGTAAAAAAATAATCAAAAGCAAGTCATTCTGTAGTCAGTGGGGCTTATTCCCAGATAAAGGTACATATGATTGCAGCCAGTGTCTGAATGAAAAAGTTAGTCATTGACTTATGTTTATATACTCAGAAGGGCTTATTTTTCCCCCCTGGAATCATCCCCAAATGCTAACAAAATAAGTTAATCCAAGGACTTTGGGCCCAATTTAGACAAAACAAATCTTGTGTTCCATTGATTATAGTGGGAGACCTGATCTCTGCTTTTGAAATCAATGGGATTTAATAGTAAAAGTAATTTTCGGTACAATTGAACTGAAATTGTGCACTAACAAATAAGTTGAAAAGAGCAAGAAAGCATCCACCCTACATTGTTAACGCTAGAACCACCTCATTTGCCCTCATCAATGGGGCCAATGCAATTGCTAAGATTTTGCTAATGATGGTTGTACATGCACAGGAACCAACACAGTTACTAATACCTGAAAAACTGTCTTGAGGTGTTCATAATAAAATTGAGACTGTGTAAACATGATTGCTGATGCCACATTTCACAGAAAAGAAAAGCCTAATAATTGGTCTGCAAACCACTTGACAATTGCTGAGGGTTTTGGCAGACCACTTAATGATTTTCCTTCCTGTTGTAGCAATTACAATCAGCTGCGTGAGGTGCTGCATTATTTTTAATTGTATTTTAATTGCTTTTATTTCTTGCTATTGCCTTCAGTTTGAATTCTTCACGAAACATGCCACAGGGCACCTCAATGAAGCTTGTGGACCATTGGTGGTCCATGAACCACAGTTTGGGTCCACTTGGTCTACATCGAAATTTATTGTAAGCTCTTCATTTAAACCTGGCATCACCAACTGGTATCAATAAGGCCTTACTTCCTGTAGCAGTTTCCCCTTCTACATTCCTGTAGTACTAAATAATTTACCTTGTGTTGACTTGAAATAATGTACTTGTAACCAGGAACAGAAGAATTTTAAGAAGGAATGGGAAAAAATTATAATGTATTTAAGAGAACACTGTAAACAACTAAAAACTTTGGCAGGATTTGAGTAATGCTTGTAATGTACGAAAAACTATGGAAAAACGGATTACTATTCTTTTTAAAAAATAGAGAAAATAAGATAAACAGTTGGAAAAATAAGATTGTTAACGGTAACCATGGAAGGGTGGAGGGAAGTCAAAGGATTCAGAGAATCCTAAATGAAGACGTGGCTGATTTGTTTGAATTTAAATTTGTTATGTAAAACTGATTAAAAATATACCGAAATTTGCTCTATAAGACGCACCAGACCATAAGACACACCTAGTTTTTGGAGGAGGGAAACAAGAAAAAAAATATTCTGAATCTCAGAAGCCAGAACAACAAGAGGGATCGCTGTGCAGCGAAAGCAGCGATCCCTCTTGCTGTTCTGGCTTCTGGGATAGCTGCACAGCCTGCATTCACTCCACAAGACACACACACAGTTCCCCTTACTTTTTAGGAGGGGAAAAGTGAGTCTTATACAGCAAAAAATACGGTACTTTGAAAATAATAATGAAATAATGTAATTGTGAAAAGTAGTAGCGTAGGCTTAAAAGCAAGTCTGAAAGACTAGAAAAATCCAGTTCCTATGCACTCTTGCTTAAAAGTCAGCACCCTTTAAGTCAATGCAACTTACAACACACATATAGGATATGCTGGATCCAGACATCCAGTGAAGCAGTGTTGTGCACTAGGAAGGGAAACGGGGCAGGGATGAAGCATGTTTTGCTACACCGGGTTGGGGAGTCCCTCTGCAAGAGCATGGAAAGTGCAGCTTTGGCTTGTGAGAGAAAAAGGGAACCGGCAAAATTCACTTCCCACCCCTTCTTCTGATGGGAATGTCTACAGGATCAGCTTCCATGCATAACAGAGTTAGCAAGTAATAGCCAAGCTGAGATGAAATAGACTTTATTGGAGAACGCCATAAATATTTTAAGGTCTTTATTTGATTCCAGAGTAGAATTTGTCTGTGATGTGGCAGTGGTGAGTAAAGAAGACTAGTGAATTTCCTATAACAACCTTTATTGGGGAGTGAATCATGTTTAAGATCTTCTTACAACTTTTTATGGAAAAAGCAAGATCTGTGGCAAAACCAGTGCTTACGTATGAATAGCATCATTTTAACTAGAAATGCAAATATACAGGCATCCCTAAGAAACAATTGCTAGTGCAAGCAATCCCAGACCCTCCAAGTGTCCCTAATTTCCAGGGATAGTCCCAGATTCACAGAAGCCGTCCCTATTTTCACTGGATAAATGTTGGAGGGTATGAGTTATGCGACCCCTGAGCCAAGGAGGTAAGTAACTATATAGTACAACCTCTAGAAGACATCTGAAGGCAGCTCTGTATAGGGAAATTTTGTTTGTAATGTTTAATGTTTCATTATGTTTTTTATATATGCTGGAAGCTGCCCAGAGTGGCTGGGGCAACCCAGCCAGATGGGTGGGGTATAAATAATAAAAATGATGATTAAGGAAATAGGATGTCTCTATTTGCATCGGATAAATGTTGGAGGGTATGCCTATTGAACAATAGAAAGTTAAAACAATACATTTCCAGTGCAAGCCTGATCCAAGGGAGCCCAATGTGACTTACTTTTATTTGTTTATTTGTTCATTCATTCATTCATTCATTCATTCCCCACCCACCTGACTGGGTTTCCCCAGCCACTCTGGGTGGCTTCCAACAAGAGATTAAAAATACATTAAAACATCATTCATTAAAAACTTCCCTCAACAGGGCTGTGAGCTCCGATGTGAGTGTTTATGGGACTACAGCCTAAGCATCTAACCAGTAGAGAGTTATCCAGAGTAATCTTTGAAACCTTTTAAGCTTTTTAGGGCAAGATCATCAAAGATGCTCTTGCCTTCTGTGAGACACGTTCACCTGCAGCTTATACTGTTGTTTGGTCCAATCCTACTTTTCTCAACAAATTCTCAGTTCGGCTTGCCAAGGCCTTGCCCTGAGATGACACCTACACCTTTAAATAGGTCTCCCACACCTTGTTCTTTCATCAGTCTTCTTATTCACCCTCCTCCTCTGCCTGCTGCAGGGAGAAATTAGAATCCTGTTGGCCACTGCAAGCAGGAGGGTGTGAGAGAGACTGGTGAAGGATTAGGCTGCAGGACTTTGTGTATTTAAAGGTATAGCTGCCATTCCTGATAAAGATCTGGCAAAGCTAGGACAGAAAAACACAGTAGCATGCAATCAAAAAGAAAGAGTGGAGCCAAATCTGTACTGTGGGTATAAAACTGACTACGTGAGGATGAGCATGTTGAGCAGCAAAGCAAGACAGACATATTAATGGATTTCTCATCCTTATAAAAGCTTGTTTATTTGGAGAAGTTGACGCATAAAAATGGAATGAGGCTTTAATTTAGGTGGCTTCTACAATAAAGCCCTTTACTGCTGCTGAGGCATTACTTGTCCACAATTAGTGGGAAGCTCCACAGAAGTTCCACGCAAGAATTTAATATAGTGCCATATTAGCCTAACATTCCCTTTCCCGTGTCTAAAAGCATAAAGTCCCTGCTGAATCAGGCCAAAGGCCCATGCAGTCCAGCATCTAGTTATTATAGTGCACAACTACCTGCCTACGATTACTAGCAACTAGGAATCCCAAGGCACATTGCCTCTGCCAGTGGAGGTTGTGATAGCCTTTTCCTCCATGAACTTGCCAACTCTTGTCTTAAAAACATCCAAGCTGATGGTGATCACTGCCTCTTGTGGGAAGAACTGCCTTTAAATGTTGGCTCGCAGATAAATTTCATTCAGCAAAGCTTTCCAGAAATGTTGATTAGAAGCTCCCCCTCGTAGTCTCAGCCTCTTTTATTGCTTCCTGATAGGCACAGGCTATTTTGCTCTCTCTCTGTGTGTGTGTGTGTGTGTGTGTGTATGAAAAAATAAGGAACTCTGTAACTAAAACCTCCCACAGAAATTGAGGGCCAAGTTCAATGTGACTTTTAATGCACAGTTAGCTACTATGCCAGGAGTTTTAAAAAACTTAATATTTGCAATGTTCCCCTCCCCTCAATTTTAATCAGGGCCAAAGCAACAGGGTGAGGTTTAACCCTGACCTCTCCAGCTGTGATTCTGATGAAAAACACCCCTTGTGTGGCTATGAAGCTTAGGTGGAAAGCTCCCACTAGCACAGGGGTCTGCAACCTTTAAGACAAAAAGAGCCACTTGGACCCGTTTCCGAAGGGGAAAAAACTGGGAGCCGCAAAACTCGTCATTATAAAAATAACTTTTTTGTCACTTTTTTATTATTTCTTTGTTTGACCCCTCAGAATTACTCCTCCTCATAGAAATAAACGTTAAATTAACAAGTTACCTTTTTGTGTGTGTGTGTTCTTCACTCCCCTTCAAAACAGTGACCAGCGTACATGCCCCCTTTCAATGCAGTGACCAGCGTACATGCCCCTTACAATGTAGCGGGCGGGCGGGAAGGTGACGTCGGGACGGTGCGTGACTAACGCACGCACTGCCCCCATGTGACGTCACAGCCAGTACAGCGCCTGCCACAGTGGGGAGTGTCGGGGCGCACAATGCGCCTCCTCCCCTCGCTAGTATCCACCCCGGAGCCGCGGCAAAGGTGTAAAAGAGCCACATGCGGCTCCGGAGCCGCGGGTTGCAGACCCCTGCACTAGCACAATACACAGTCAGTGAGGTGTAGCACTTAGAGTATTTGACCAGGTCTCGGGACGCAAAGGTTCAAATCCCCATTCACCTATAAAGCTCACTGGGTGACCTTAGGAGAATCAGCCAAGCCTACTTCACAAGGTTGTTGCAAGGATAAAATGGGGAGAGGGAGAACAACAGGTGCCAGTTTGAGATCCTTAGAAGAAAGGTGGGATATAAAGTGTAATAACAACACATCGACTGCAACAAACATGTAATCCACATGCTACGTAAAAAGTAAGTGAAGAAAGGATGGCAATTCCAGGAGAAATTGACAATGTGGCAACAGACATACAGAACCAGAAGTGGCTTATGATTTTCCATTTCTAAGTGCTTCAAGTTAAGAGATGATGTTAACATATAGGTGTGCATCTAGCATATCTGTCCAAGAAGGTGGCAGATGAATTAATCATATATAAAAGAAACATTTTGAAAACCTGTAATATATCTCAAACATTAACACACACACAAACTAATTGCTACCTTTTTAAAATAATGTTTTTGACAGATAATTAGAATTGAGCTTAGGGTCTCTGCGGGAAGAGTCTCTGCAATTTTAAGAGAACCACGAAGAATGAGGCCCTCCATGTTTTTGATGGCTTACCCTGACACACAGATGGTGTTTATAAGAGGGTATCCTCAATTTGTTTGAAAAATCACAATGGGGCTCAAAAGATGAGGTAGCAATCTCTTTCATATGCTGGGTCCAACATCAAAACCAACACCATGAATCACATATGATCCAATTCTCAAGTAGATGAAAGACATTTTAGCACATGGAATCCATCATGATGTGAGTTTCCATTCAGAAAAGTAAACCTTTTAGTTACAAAACAGATTTTTCAAAAGTATCTGTAGAGGACAAGATATGTGCAAAACAATAAGATGTTTAGCTAAAAAGTACATAAAAACAAATTTGCTTAGACATTACCAGGGGTCTAGTATCCATACTCATAGTCATTGCTGAAGCCTTGGACACAGGGAGAACAAATTTGGCAGGCGAATTTAAGTAATTTCCCCCCCTCATGAAACCTAATTTATCAAGCACAAGAACATACAGTATAGACTGGGTGAAATGTGGAATAAATCTAATCTAAATATAAATCCAAATATTTGCCTAGCTGTCATGTATGCTTACTTATGAGTTCAAATGTTGAGCTAGTATGTTCAGATAGCCTGAGAGAGTGGTTTCCTGTTATCTGTGAGATGAACATTGTATATGACTCATGAGAGGAATCCAGATTGATGGCCTTTTTTGTATCACAAGTGAGCTATTAATTTCATAGAACTATATTATGTAGACCAAGGATAGGAAATTATTGTGGATATTTAGGTACAGGTCAGTGTTGTATATTTTGCTGAATAATTATGGATACAAAATGGAACAAGTATACAAAAACGATAAGTACACTATATACATGAATCAGCAGTAATCACTGATTTTGTTGTATGTATTTTTATATGTAGTTGTAATGTTAGAGCATAAGCTGAGCATTTACATAGTGCTTTTGGAGTTTAGTGTTCAAAGTGTTTCACATACTTTAACTTAGAAAAAGCCAGTTATTGATCTTCTAGCATGAAGATGAGCTCCAACCCTTGCATTTAGATCTCAGGCAATCCATGCACATTTGTAACATTTTATGACACTCTGAAAAAATACTAATTTTGCCTTTATAACATTGTAATTACCATAGTTGGCTCTTAACATGCAAATATGTTATTGCTCTCACGACGCAATGTATCTTGTGAAGTGCATAGTGTGTACTGTGATAAAGGTAATCTACATAATGCATGAACAGTTTGAGCTTTATTACTAATTGCTGCCTTAGAATTAAGCAATAGTTAATTGCAGATCAAAGAGCAGCTGTGTCTTCTTCTGCCCCTTCCAGGATACCAGAGGGATGCTGGCTGAAGTTTCCTCACACATGCTAGTTTACCCCTTGAATTCTTGATACAGTAATGACAATGTCAAGTGAAGACTAGCATGTGAGAACCAATCAAAACCCACAGGCAGAGCTTTCACATGGGCTATGCACAGGTTTTACTTCACATAAAGGCAAAGGGGACCCCTGACGGTTAGGTCCAGTCGTGGCCGACTCTGGGGTTGCGACGCTCATCTCACTTTATTGGTCTAGGGAGCCGGCATACAGCTTCCGGGTCATGTGGCCAGCATGACTAAGCCGCTTCTGGCGAACCAGAGCAGCGCACGGAAACACCGTTAACCTTCCCGCCGGTGTGGTACCTATTTATCTACTTGCACTTAAGAGTGCTTTCGAACTGCTAGGTTGGCAGGAGCTGGGACCAAGCAACGGGAGCTCACCCCGTTGCAGGGATTCGAACCGCCGACCTTCTGATCGGCAAGCCCGAGGCTCTGCACCACAGCGCCACCCGTGTCCCTTTACTTCACATATACCACTGTATATGTGGAGATTGCAGAACACACACAGAAGTATACATTTTCTACAAAAGAAACATAAAACATATGCCACTGTATATGTGAGGGGCCGATATTCATGCTGCCAGGGGGCAGAGCCAGTTGGCATGTTGTGTAGCCCCACATTGGGACAACACATGGCTAAAATGTCTGTATATGGCGACCAGGAGTACTGAGTGATCCAATTCTATACAATATGCTCTCTTTTCCTGCATGTAATGAACCAAACTCCTCTGTTATAAGGTACTGGGCCCCTCCAAAGTTGATGTGCATTACCATTAAAATGGTGTGTGTGCACTGCATCATGTGATTCATGATGTGGGGTGGGGCTTATCTGCCCCCCCCCCAATATTTTATTTAAGTTGGCACCCAGTGTTGGGAACTGCTCGTCATTATGACAGACGAGGTTTGTTTGAAGAATAGCATGTATATAGCAGAAATCCTGGTGTCAGCAGCAGACAGCAGGTTTTGCCCTCATGACAACAGTATACTCAAAATTCAGTGTCATGAGGTCAAAGCCTCCACTCAGGACACTGGGTGAAGGAAACAGGCAAAATCAGACAGGGATTAATTGAACCTGCCCAGGGTCCCTGCAACAGACAAGCCATGCACATACCCCCTCCCATCATAATATATTTGCTAGTATATTTCAACTTTCACTCTCTTGACATTCCATCACAGTGTACTGAGATCAAGAAGCAGAACTAGAAAAGGGCTATGTAAATGAGGGAGCAGGTTTGCCAGGGATCACTGGAGCAGAGAGCACTCTAGCAGAGTCACAAACGGGATCATTTAAATTCCTTCCATGTAAGTGAATGGTTCATTCACTCCTATAGAGGAAAGCACTGCACTTGGGAATACCATTGTGATGAGGTCAACCCTTGCTCTTGATCCCTAGTATTGGGAGATCCAGCCTTCAGAATGGAGGATATGCTACATGTCTCTTGTAAAGGTCCACAGAGTTGCCCTGGACTCCTTATGGGACCTTGCAAGACTTCCCATCATAATGCTGGACATATTGCTAATTCTGACCTGAAAGCAGTTTAGTATAGAATTTGGACAGCTAGTAATCACATGGCAGTTACCTAAATCTTCACTCTGTGGCTGCTATAACCACATGGAGAGTTGGTCACATGTAGCTTCAGACTAGGGTTGCTGTGTTTCAAACAGTGAAAATCCAGACACAAAAGTTGTTGAGCTGGGCTGCCATACATCTGGATTTTCCTGAACACTTCAGACAGGGGAGTAAAGTCCATCATCCCACAGCTCGCCAAATGTTTGTACACTGAAGTTGAAACTGGGTTTAACACTACAAGCGCACAATCCTTGCTTCCCCTTGCTATTACGGACTTTTAATGGTAACTGATTATCTAAATCCCACCTAAGAAGTAGTGTAAATTAAATCTAGGAATATTTTAACCAGCTAGATGCATAGGATGACGAGATGCAAAGGAGGAGAGGGCTTCTGCACTTTTTACGTGTACAATTATACCACTTGAGACTAGAATACCTGAATGGTCACTTCATCCCTTATATACCCAATTGATCATTTGTTTCAGCTGGTGAGGGCTGAGGGCCTCTTGCAGAGACCGTCTCAGGAGGCCCATTCCATACAAAGCAGGAATCAGGCCTTTAGTGTTGTGGAACCTACCTTTTGGAAAGTCTACCTCTTGGATATTAGACAGGCACCATCTCTCTTGTCTTTTTAGTGCCTACTGAATACCCTCTTCTTTCAACAGTCCTTTTCAAGTTGAAATATTTTCCAGTCTGCATCAGTATTGAAATTGGTTGTTTTTTTTAAAAAAATGGTTTAGTTTTTATTATTTGTTGTTTACCGCCTTGGGCTCCTTTGGGAGGAAGGGAAGGATATAAACTTAATATATAAATGATAAACTATTAAGGTACAGGAGTTCTATTCTCTTCTGTATGCGATCACCTAGTAATGGCCACTCCAACAGTTGGAGGATACACATACCAGCCATGACAGCTAAACAGAAATGGAAGCATAGTAATAGGAAATGTCTATTGAGTACCTGACGTACAAGAACAAGAGATAAACAAGAAGGCCAGGGCTTGCGCCAAAACATTTTGCTGCCTGAAGCAGAGGGACAAGATGGCACCTTTCCACATTCCATATACAAAAGCCAACCAGCAATGTAATACTGTCCTCTAATGCACCAGAGGATGGCAGATTAGCTTAGAGCATGGGCATAGCCAGGATTTATTTTAGGGGGAGCAGGCTTTATGTCGGGGGGAGCAGAACCAAGTTATCTGTAACGCAATTGGTCAGTTAGTTAAGTATTTTTATTTATTGATTGGGGGGCAGCTGCCCCCCTGGCTCCACCCATGGCTTAGAGGGTGCTTGCCAGGCCAAAATGGCACTCACAGCTCTATCCTCCAAGATCTTGCCACCAGTTCCTGTAACCCAGAATCTGCCACCTGAGGCAACTCCCTCATTTGGCTGGATTGTAAGGCCCTTGGGAAAGCCATTCACTTTGTGGCCTGTCTGTAAACTTCCAAAGGTACCTGGTTGGCTGCTATGGGGGGGGAGGGGATATTGGACAAGATATTTCCCTTGTCTAATCCAGAAACGTAAAGCTTATGTTCCTATAGCTCATTTTACTTGGCATGTAGACCTTCCTTATAACCATCATTATAGCTGAAGCAGCCCTAATAATTCTGTGTAATTACTACTTCGTTTCAATTCCTCCATCCAATATTTAAAATTTGTTCCTATTGGACTATATACAGTTATCTGAAAGGCTGTATATTTAGAGTTGTTAATATTTCAGTGTGTCTGCTTGAACAATACCAGATCAGATGAACAATTGAATATATATTTAATGTCTTTATATCCATGAATCATATTGGTTTTAAGGGCTGATATTTCTTTATTTTTGGCTAGGGCTGTTGGTAGCAATTTATGCCTTCAGTTACAGTATGGAAGGTCTCTTTATTTCAAGGCTTAAGAAAATATTTCTCCAGGTTATTAAAGACTGATATTTTAGAATGTAACAAAAGAGTACTTCAAATCCTTTAACCTCAACTAAAAGATTGGTGCTCGCTTATCTTAGGACTCATGAATGTTGTTCTTCTTGTGTCTAAGTCTTCATAACTTTTCCCAGGAAAATTAAACAGAATCATTAAAAGGGGGATAAACTTGGAAGCTCAAGAAAGGCTCTGTAGTTAACTATCCCTGGAGAAAACAAGTTTCCACATGACTTATGGGCCATTTGGGCTCAATTGAATTTAATGGGTTTCAGCTGTACCTCTGCAATGGCTTTGAAGAGCAACATGTTGAAAAGGGATCCGATACAGGTCTGAGGAAGTCCATTTTAGCTTACTTGGAGAGCAAGAGAAATGCAGGATTTAAAAATGTGCAAGGAGGAACTGGCAAGACTTTCTTACACTAAGAATTAAAAGAAAATAATTACTCTTGCAATGCAACCCTATCTACTTGGAAGTAAGCCAGGTTGAGTTCAGTAGGCAATTATTTGCAAGTAAAGGGGCACAGAATTAGGATGTGCACCTTAAACTATCCCTTTAAATGTGACACTAATCTTTCCTTTTGGGTTTTTCTTCAGAGGAAAGGAGCACTTAATTTCAAGCAGCTGGATTAAGCTCTGACATCAGTCTTCTTGATCTCTCTGCTTATACAGTGGAACTTCAGCCATTAGTTGGTTGATGTCCATCTCCAGGCCCAACTACACATGATATTAATCAGACATGCATAATACAATGATATCACATCACAAGTTGTGTTGGAGTAGACGTTAAGGAACAACAAGCAAAAAGACATGGCTCACACCCACACCGTGCATGTAAAGCACTCTCATAACTCTTTAAGAGTCATGGCTTCTCCTAAAGAATCCCGAGAAGTTTAGTTTTTAAAGGTCCTGGGCATTCTAGCTCTGTGAGCGGTGCGTGTGTCTCTCATCAACTCTCAGCACTCTTAACAAACTACAGTTCCCATGGATCTTTGGGGAAGCCATAACTGTTAATGTGATGTAAGCATCCTTTAAATGGATGGTATGGATGGGTGGAGTGGGTGCAGGGGCATAGTGTCCTGTTTTGCCGCTTGAGGCCAAACAGGAAGCGCCACCCCACCTGCCCTGATGTCACCGCTGCCTCCACCCCACCTAATCTTTCTCCTAATCTTCTTCTACATCTCTCCATCCTCTCTGCTCTGCAAAAAAAGTCACACTACTTCTTTCCAGGCAGCATCCATATTCTGAGTTTTTCCTTTAACTCAGTTAGGATCTCCATGTAGTCTGCCTGACATCTATCTCCCTCTTGCTTTATTGCTCTTTGATTTTAACCAAAGAATTACCAGGTCAATCTGAGTACTGTCTTTGTAACAAGTGATTCCCTTGTTTTTGTAATAAACTGCATATTCCTTGATTCTAAAAGAAAAATTCAGGCCTGTGGAGCCTTGCTGAATTCCTTTGAATTCCTTAGGAAACTTAAAGGCCTACTTTTCTGGCAGGGGAGCAGGAGGGAAAGGAAACAGCTATATAATTGTCTGATGAACATCAAAGCTATCTGTTTCTTACCAGTTTTATTCATATTGTTGCTTTGAATGCGTTGACGAATACTTTTTAGTGCAGGGCAACACACAAACACAAATGAACTATATTCCTGTCTAAGGATGCAGTACCTAAGCAGGGAAATGTAGCTATGTTTGTGTAAATATGCCCTTAGAATTAAGCTTTGCTGGGACATTATAATAGGTAATTTGTTCTTTTTAAACCCAAGCTAGTTTCACGCAAGAACACAAGAACACTCTTATGTGAGAGCTGCTTCTGGAATTTCTTCTTCAGTCCAAATAGCTTCCAGCCTTGGCTACTGAACTGTGAAAAGGCTCCCTTCCTCCCTGCTCTCAGCAGAAGAAAAAAACAGGCTGAATTTGTTTCCTTCAACACCTTCAGATATGTTCAGAAAGGCAGTTCTGTTTGGCCCTTCACTTTTTCCTATTTTCCTCTTAAGATGAGGTGAAAGGAGCAACATTACTGTCCTTTGAATTCTGTCTTTCTATACACAGTCCACCCTCTTCAGGTTAATCCTGACGTTTACAATCCTACAGAGAATAGTGGCTTAATGCCTGAAACTGAAAGCCGGGCAGGTTGATATAACCCAGCGGAGAAACTGAAATGAATCGTCCCATTCATTCTTCTCATTGTGTTTATCTTTTCTCCTCAGATAGTATAGAACTAACATGCTGTATCCCTTTATCAAAAGACTTTTTACACACACACACACACACACACACACACACACACACACACACACACACACAAATAGCAGAAAGAGCTTATGTGAAATTCCAGGTCAGAAGAGTACAGGGGACTCTTAAGTGCCTGTTTTCCCCTCTTGTAACCTGTAAATCCAGATTTTCAAAACACAGCGTGTCAGCAGCTACTTTCACATTCAATCAGGAGTAATCACTTCTCTCAGTGTTGCTACTTATATGGCTCTCCTTCTACGGCTTCAGAAACATTAATGGATTTATCCTCCTAGCCCCTACAGCTGGCGTGGCTGTTTGAAGGGAGGCGGGCCTTCCGTGACGATGAAGATAGGACAGTGTTACTCAGGAAGAATATTGCCTGCTAAGCATCTTTCTCAAAGTCATTTGCATGTTTGTAACCGCGCAGACCCTCAGACTGAGGGAGACTGACCTTGTTGGGCAGCACAGATTTCTCCTGCCCAATTTCTTCTAATGCGTTCCTATCCATGTTTATGAAGATCTACACCTGTAAATAAATAGGGCCTTTTGTATTAAGACTGGAGATCATGGCCAACATACTCAGAGATGCTGAGTTACCTGGGGCAGAACCAGGAGGTGTAGTTTTGCGCATTGTGGAGGGTGCTCAAGTGACCAGCTTCTTACTCTCAGCAATTGGAATCTTAACATTTTTCTTAGGTTGGTAGCAGTGTTCCTTGCTAAGAGAATTATGTTGAGAGTAAGCTGAACTAGACCTGTTTTCCTTTACCTTGATTTAAAGTCCCTTTTGTGACCATAATCTTTACTTCATTCCTCATTTGTTTTGCATTGACTGGCTCCAGGAGCAATAACTCCTACACAAGCAGATAATTTTCTTCCTTTTAGGTAATGTGAACTGAATTCTGGAAGATACTGTTCAAGTTCGTCTAATTAACTTTCTGTCACTGGCAGCCAAGGCGTAAGAGGGCTCAGGTACAGTAACTAACTCATTTCTGCAGTCACTCTATCTGGCACTGAATATAGATTGGGAAAATTCTTTGCTTGAGCAAGATGTGTGGTAATGTTGTTACGCTTTGTTAAAGTGCTCTTTAAAAATACATTAGGTTCTCTTGAGAGAGTGCTGTTGTCTGCTGCAAAAGTCAGACATTGCACAGGCGGTGGTAGTCTCCCCTGCACACAGTTTTCAGCAGATATGCACTCTGATCTCAAGGCAGACAAATGTGTTAAAAGGAGTAGGATGATGACTACACCATGCTAATTTGCATTGGCCGCCCCAAGTGAGATTTAACCCCCGACTTCCAGAAAGCAAGAATAGGAAGGATGAACTACAACTGAAACAGGCACCATTTATGTTCATTAAATGTGAACCACCTGGGCTTCAGGCAACAGCAAAGGATACAGAAGTATACTCGCTCCTTCAGATTTGGTGTAACCCCATCAAGAACAGGCAACCTCCCAGCCACCTGTCCTAGGGAACCGCCCACTAACAGTGCCTCATTCTTATCTAGATTGAGCTTGTTGCCTCTCATCCAGTTCATTACTGAGGCAAGATATTATCAAGGAAAGATGCATCCGGGTTGCTAGGGGTAAAAAAAGGACAGAGAGATTCCAAGGACTAAAAAACAAAATAGAAGCAGGAAAAGTGCGCTAAAAGAGTAGAGAAAAACCGTGGCTCTTTAGGAGCCCAGGGATTCTTATTGGCTGGTTTCTAAACAACTCACTTACCAGTTACAGTTCTGACTTTATTCATTGGCAAAAACACTGGCAGGCAGGTGCAGCCAAGCTCGCTCATTTCCCAGAAATCACCTAGAAGGGTATCTGAGAGTTTAGAAAATTGGAGAACAATTCTCCCCTGTGTTTATTTTGTAATATATCTTACTTTTGGATAGAATCCAGGTTGCATTACTTATCTGTAAAAACTTTGGAAAATTGGTGAATACGACTAATAGGTTATTGAATGTTTTTGTAGAAATACATAAGTTCTCCAATAACTTGTGAAAGAAGGGTACCTGCACATTTTGCTATGTAAATTCCTTTCTAGGAGGGCTAGAGACTTGTTTTATTATTTTTTTAATGAAAGCTCCAGGTCTGGGGCTGATTGGGATACCACCTGGGTTGGTCACAATCCACAGGAAATAATAGGCTTATGCACTAAATTGGGAATCATATTTAAAAGATCCTGCTCCAACCCTCTTCCAGCCCTGTGGTTCTGTGCCAAGTTGTAGGTCTTTTTAGGCCCCTAGGCCTAAGAATACCCCCCCACCCCCCAGCAAAAGTCCTCAACTTGGTCACTTCTGTGATCTCTAATCCACTTTCCCTACTAATCTCCCAAGAGCCAGGACAGCAACCTGGAATAAAATTTAGGGATGGAGGCAGCTTCCTGGCTAATTACCCTAGGGTTTTGAGGTGTTGTTGCCAGGCACGCAGTGTGTGCTTTGTGGCACACAGCATCAAGCATCCTTGCACCATGTGGCTACACCCTGGCACAATAACTTAATCATCAAGTATTTGAATGCAGTTTGGTAGCTAGTCTAACAGAGGGGGAAATGAACTGCAATATACTACAGCCTATCTCTAGAAGGAAGAATAAGCAGCATTTCCGTTAAAGCATCACATATGACAGTGAAAAGCATCAACAATAATCAACCCACACACTTGGCACTGAAAATATGCCATGCTTGCAACACTCAGTGGTAGAAGTGAGATACCTACCTAATCCTATTAATCTAGTGCTGTTGGTAACCGTCATAGGCAGTATGTGACTTATGAACAGAAAGATCACAATTTACTAAAGAGCCTACAATGAATTCATAACTTATGAAGAGAATCATAATTCTTTTGCTACCACTTGACATCAGAAAATATGCCCATAAAATACCCATGGATTTCCGACCACAGTACCTCCTGTTTAATAGTAACCACTTGGGGAAGGCTGGAGAAGTATATTGGAATTGTTGACATAACTCCTTTTGATCATGGAGACAGGATAGATCTGCTTACACTGCTCTGTGCAGCCTAGGGGAAAGAACTGGGAATTCTGGGGCATAATGTAGCAAAACTACCGCAGTTGGAGGAAGTGGCTCAGAGGAAGGCCCATCTAACGTATGGACTGTCATATTTCTGTTTTCCTCTTAACAGTTACTTAGTTCAAATAAAGCTTTGGTACACAACTGTCCTGTTTTAAAAGATGGGAACACAGCCGTGTTTAACATCTGTATACAGTGTTATTGTGATGTATGTTGTGCTCATGCACAATTAGGATTAAGAGGTAGCACTCATTTGCTTGAGTAGATGACCAGGTACATTAGAACACCTGTGTGATCCAGTGAATATCATATTGAAACTCTTGGATCCAGGAGAGCTGGGTTGAGCTCATCCTCCGTTAATCTCTAAAATGGGAATTTAGAAGAACAAGGTGTACTGTGAAAATAAACGGGTTGAGTGTAAAGCCCTCTGCTCATTAAGTATTAGATCGATGATGTTCTTACCTAATACAGTATAAATCCAAAAGCAACCTTTTGTTAGGACCAATTAAGATGTCATAGAGTAATGAAAAAGCTTTTGAGTTTGGTATTATACTAACAGAAGGTACAGCTACTGTTAATTTTGATTCCCCTCCCCCCCATGGACCATCATGGCTACCCACAATTTTTGCTAGCATAGTACAGTGACTTAGAATAATAGAACTGTAGAGGTGGAAGGCACCTTGAGGGTCATCTACTCCAGGCACCCCCCAAACTCGGCCCTCCAGCTGTTTTGGGACTACAATTCCCATCATCCCTGACCACTGGTCCTGTTAGCTAGGGATGATGGAAGTTGTAGTCCCAAAACAGCTAGAGGGCCGAGTTTGGGGATGCCTGAGCTAGTCCAACCCCCTGCTACGGAGGAATCTCAATGAAAGCATCCATGAAAGATGACCCTCCAAACTGGGCTTAAAAACCTCAAATGAAGGAGAGTCCACCACCTTCTGAGGGGGTTTGTTTCACTGTTGAACAGTTTCTACTATCAGAAAAATTCTTCCTGATTCTTAATTGGAACCTCCTTACTTATAAGTTGAAGCCATTGGTCCCTGGAGCAGAGGAAAACGTGGAGTTAACAACAGCCGTACCCTCCAGATTTTATCTCCTATATGGGCTAATAATATTTACCTACCCTTCAGGGTTGCTGTAAGGGACTGCTGAAATAATGTACCAGTATATGAAACATGCTAAAAACTCAGACAACGCTGTATAATAAATAATAACTAAATGTTGTTCCATGTAGCTAGGAGATAAAGGTGCCTAGTTTTTGCTATATGTATAATAATATCCTGACAATTAGCACTGATTTTCACATTATCCTCTTATAGCAGCAATACACATACCGAAGGTTCTGTGCCTACCTGCAATTCCACATTGCAGTTTGGTGCTTACTAATATAATCCTAATAAAATACATGATATTACTAGGTTTAATTATACAGTCTAGATATTAAGAGCTTTGCCCCTTGCTGTTCTCCATCCTGCTCTCAAGCTGCAATCTCCTTTCATCTTATCCTCACGGCATGAAGCAGGGTAGGTGTTCCCTTTATATGGCTCAGGGCTGTGGTCATATGACTGCCCAAACTTCATTTAATCAGTTCAGAGAATCAGAAACCAGAGTCTTTTTATTACTTTAATCCTCATTCAAAGCATAAAAAGCTGGGAAAATATTAATAT
Organism: Podarcis liolepis; assembly: GCF_965112155.1. Taxonomy (NCBI): domain Eukaryota; kingdom Metazoa; phylum Chordata; class Lepidosauria; order Squamata; family Lacertidae; genus Podarcis; species Podarcis liolepis. Next base: position 60,620,819 of record NC_139560.1, on the reverse strand, counting down.
TCACACAGACACACTTGAACACCTTGGGAGTATCTGTGTTAAAAGGGCACATGAAAGGAACACCTGTGCCTTATGAGAATTTCTTACCTATTGTTAGGGCAACATCACTGACAATAGTTTTAATTGTGTGTCAGTTTCACAAACTGAAACCTTTGTAAATGCAAATTGTTGCAATTGGGTGGCTGCTATTCATCCAATTGGAAATGTGCAATTCAATTCATGACATTTTGGTGTAGATTATGCTAAACCATCAAAAAGAATTCTTTAGGGAACTTTTCTCCTCACAGCTTCATATATGAACATGCATACTATATGCTGCTTCTCTTATTCTTGTTTTAGGCAGGGGAGCCATTTCCTGAGGGGGGGGAGGGTTGTAATTTGGTGTATTGGACATTTCTCATGAGGTGGCCAAAGTACTGAAAGTACAAAGTATTGGACATAGGATAGGAATATAACACGTTCAAAGCTTTCATATTTATTCTGAAATTGAGGTGGCAGGGAAGGACTGCCCTAGACCCTTATGGGGAACTTGGAGTGGGGACGAAGGTACTAGCCCCACTTTCTTCTTTTTTATATTTAGATTTGTTCCCCCTTCCAGTCAGCTTGCTTAAACACAGGCTTAGTGCAACAGTCCAGGCTACAGCACCTTTATTGTTCCTTTACAAGGTCCTCTCCAACTACAGAAAAGAGCCAATCCTCTTCTAGCACTTTCTATTTGTCATGGAAATCTACTCAATATTGATCCAGAGCAGATTCCAATGTATAATTAGCAGAGTAAAAACTTAAACATGTTGCAGGATTCCCCCCAAAATAGACCAGAGGCAATTGTATTTCATCCAGCAGAGCTTTACTGCTGCTGAAGGTCACAAATCCCATACATTCAGGATTGGCGCTGTCCATAAGAAATCCAGTTGCAGCTGACTTAATTAAACTCACAATAACTTATAATGTCTAAACTTTACACTATATACAGAACCCCACACCAGAAGGAAAGAAAGACAGAGAGAAAAAGTGAAACCCAGGCTCTTTTGGGCCTTACTATTATAGTCAGCATGACCTTGAAAGAAGATATAACAGAACCAGTTTAAGCCAGCTGTACTCAGCTTCTCTGAAGGAATAACCCAAACATCATGAACCTTCTGTTTCTTTCTTTCACACAGAGAAGCTTCCAGAACCCTCTTGAATTAATTAGAATAGGAAAGATCTCTACACATCAGATCAATACTTTCTATACTAAGAAATAAAAGCTGACACTATTCTGTCAACAATCAGCCATTGTCTTTTTAAAAAATACAATATTGAGTGGAACCATTTGAAAGTTCTATTCTTATATAAAAGAACAGGAGGCTTTTGGTGGAAGCTTTTAACAAACTTTTAATTCGGACATATCCTGTAGCACTAGTTGAGCACTACTGAGGTTTAAATAGGAAAGCATCATCATATTTTAATGTAGATTTACATACAAAATATGATTACAACACTGGTCTAGATACTATACACGGAAGCAGGCATGTAGAGTACAGTTCAAAAATTACTATAGGCAGATTGGCCTGTGTATATTTGTTTGTGTGTTCCACCTGTGCTGAGAGTCAGGTGCAGGTACGCATTCATGTGCATTATGCTGAACAATGTTGAAGACCACATTGTACCAGTTAGCTGTACACATCGGTGTGTATGCAAAGTGCCCTCAATGGGTTCACACCTGTATTCATACATGTTATTTGATTTAGGCATGAAAAAGACTTAGCTTTCGAACTGTGACTTTTTGCCCCTGTGCTCCCAATATGAGTTTGCACCCATAAGACCCACGCTTCTGCACACAAACACAGCCCTTCTCCGCTGAAGGAACCAGTTGCTGGAACAGGATATATATTGCTTATAGGCAACAGAAATCCATCTGGACATAGTTGTACTTTTCTTTCTTAGCTGAGAAAATCAAAGATAAAGTAACATGCTTGTTGAATAAACATAAAAGTCTAGCTTTCAACTTTAAATAAAGCTATTGACATATTATTTGTAATATACAAACTGCAGTATCTGCATAAAAGTTTGTCAGAAAGAAAAGTTTTTGTGTGAATTATAAACCACGTTCTTTTTAAAAATTGCAAGTTGTGTTCTTGTTGGTTGAATTCAACTTGTTGATTGTTTTTCAGGATGAAAATAAATTTGTTCAAATGTTTTGAACATTTTGAAGCAAAAATGTAAAGCAATAGATTCTAAAGTCAAACGATACTAAAGCCATAAAATATGTAGTACAGTGCTTTAAGAGACCATTTAAAAAATACTAATTAGAGACAGATCAATGAACATAGATCATAGCAGGACATCAATTTCCTTTGTCCTTCCAAATCGAGTTGCATTAATTAACTCTCTCTTTGGCCTTCATCCTAATGTACAAGTTAGTTGCATTCATGATGTTAATAGTATTTCTGCATTGAAGACTGGAGTAGCGGGAGAATTTTGCAGCTCATTTTACATATTCCTATAGGTTTATAAGGACATTCACTAGATGAGGTGATGCTTAAAGGCAATGGGGTGTTGTTTTTTAAAAAATGATCTGTGCAACTTTAGGGAAGTTCTTTTAGGATGCAGTCCTCCACTTTGTTGTTCTAGTTCTGTAAAGAGGCACAGTAGAGTTTGCACAGTAGAGTTCTACCGTTGGACTCTCAAGAATCTCCTCCAGCACCATAATTCAAAAGCATCAATTCTTCAGTGATCAGCCTTCTTTATAGTCCAGCTCTCACTTCCATACATCACTACTGGGAAAACCATAGAATCATAGAGTTGGAAGAGACCACAAGGGCCATCGAGTCCAACCCCCTGCCAAGCAGGAAACACCATCAGAGCACTCCTGACATATGGTTGTCAAGCCTCTGCTTAAAGACCTCCAAAGAAGGAGACTCCACCACACTCCTTGGCAGCAAATTCCACTGTCGAACAGCTCTTACTGTCAGGAAGTTCTTCCTAATGTTTAGGTGGAATCTTCTTTCTTGTAGCTTTAACCATATCCATTTATGTATTTATTTTTCCTGATTTGAACTATAAAATGGTGATTGAGTCAAAATTAGAGTACCCCAAAACATTTTTTTAAAGAAAAAAAGCACTGCATGGGTCCATGGTGTCATTTTCCAGCTCACATAAACTGTCCCCAAGCCACCTTTTAATCACTGAGGCGTTTGTATCTTCCTCCATCCCTGGGTGAGAAAACAGCTTGGGATTCAGAGTTAAAAAACTATTGGAGTGTGAAGGATTGAGCAGCCTTCCACTGGTCTGACTCACAGCCTCTGCCCAGCCTGATTTTAGTGATTTCGATTTGACTTTGTGATCTAGATCCCTTGATCAGTATCTAGGGTGAGGGGAGATACTGTGTTGCTTAGAGGCATTTTGCCACACTGTGAACTGAACAGGGCAATTACAAGGATCATCAGTGGGGAGTTCTCCATGGAAGTTGAAAGTGGGAACCATATCAATTCAACACTGTATAAATACAGTGCTTCTGCGTATCTATATTGATGTTCATTTCCAAGGTATTGCACTGTGGCTAGTGCAACTATGAAGCACACTTAAGTGCTCCCATCCACTCCAGAACACTAGTTGCTTCTTTTCTAACCCATGGAAAACACCTACCATCACACATTCACACACATGCCTCTTGGGGGAGCATATCCGGCTTCTTTCTTTCTGTCTACATGTTCCAGATCCTATGTTCATCTTGGCACTCCTTCCTGCTCTTTGTATTGTGATAACTAATTCTAACTTGAGTATATTCCCTAGGACTTTTTAATGTGGAGATGAGCCATCTCAGAAATGAAGCAGTTAGACCCAGATTAAAGGATGTTCTTTTATTCCCGATGGAACTTGATTGTTTTTTTGAGGGGGTGTTAGTTTTACTTTGCAATTCAGGGAGCACTGGTAGTATCTTGCCAACCATTAATTTCCACAATTCCTTTCCTGTTTCCTTCCATAAACCTTGTCACCATGTTCCCCAATATCTCACTCGGTGCTGGATTATATTTACCATGAGGGATGCCACTGAAAAAAAATTTTTTGGTGGGCACCCTACTAGCAACACACAACAGTCAGAGGTGCTTGACATAAAGGGCACCAGCACTGTGTTGTGAATCTCTTGCTTTGGGCCGGATGGAGTGTTGAGTAAAAGCACAAAAAATCCCAACATAGTGATGATGTCCCAAAGGAAACTTCTATGAGGTCAGACCATTGGTCTATCTAACTCAGCATTGTCTACATTGACCAGTGGAAGGTCTAATTCTGGAAATATTAGTGGGGAAAAACCAAGGGATTTAAAACTTATGGGTAATATATAAGTTACCACATGGAAATGTATCAGAGTATCATTCCATATTCGTAATATACATAGCTGCTTATGGTTGTAGTTCCATATCCCGTGCTCTTTTTGATATCTGCCTGCATCATCCTAATACTCAAAGTCAATGAAAGGCAAAGCACTACTGCTTGTTGTATAGACTAGAGTGGCTCTTCTTGCAAATGCTTCACTGGAATGGAGAGCATATTGGTCCTAAAGGTAATGACTGTGCCTTTGCAATACAGCTGAGACCTAGGCTTATTTTTCTAAGCACACAATGCTGGCTTGCTCAAAGCAGCCTGTGTGCGGAAAATTCAGGTTTTGTCCATCCTGTCTTGGACAATTTTTCTCTTAGTGATGTAGTTGCCGTAATCAAGCCGATAAGAACTGCTGCCAGACATAGCCAATCAGTCCCATGTTATCATCTGGAAATGATCAGAGCCCTTGGGTTAGATTGAAGCCATTTTTTACAGAATTGATTAGTTCCTTATTTCTGGGTTGTACCTTTTAAAAAGAATGCTGCCTGCTGTCCTTGCTTAATACATCAGGGTTGACTGTTTTACATTGTAAATAGTAAAAACTTTAGCTTATTGTGTGAATCCAAAGCCCTAAGCATGCTTTTGAAGTCTGCAGCTTTGTAATTCAAAACTCCTCTGGATAGTGTCTGCTCCTTTGCCAGCTTTAATCAATGAACAATAATCAATTATCATATCAAAGTGTTCAGTGGCTACCTTGTGATGTAGCAGTGTAGCTGTTTGGTCTCATTTCCTGCGATGACTGTAAGCCCTCCTGCTCCTCTATGCCACACTTTGTGTGTTTCCCAGTTCATAACTTAAAGATGTCAACTCTGTTCATTTCTCCTTTTTTCATTTCTCCTTTTTTCAAGATACAATTGTGTTCCGGTAAATGTGTCATCACCCAGCTCTTTAATTATGAGCCAACATATTAGTAAATAAAATTAATTTTAAATAGTTGGAATTTGCTTTTGGGGAAGGGGGGGGGTCTGGCTATTATTATTTGTATTTGTCACTTTGCTCACAGAAATGACTCAAAGTGACTAACAGACACAATAGAAATACTAAAAGCAATTACAATAAACCCAGTCAATAGAAACCTATGACAAAATACTCATATTTATACAAATACTGTAAAAGACAAAATCCTGCCCCACTAAAAGATGTCTCAAATACTATAAAACCCTTCAAACAAAGGGTCAAAAGCCTAGGTAAAAAGAAAAAGTGTTGCCTGGTGCCTCAAATTAGATAAAGATGGTGTCAGGCAAGCTCCTCTGGGGAAAACATTCCACAAGCAGGGAGCCACCACTGAAAAGGCCCGTTCTCATGTTGCTACTCTTCCTAGGAGAGGGTGAACAGAGAAGCCCTTCAGATGACAATTGCTGAATCAGAGTGATGTCTTGCCCCACCAACTTGGAGAGCTGCTCCAGAACACCGTGGTCAATGGTACTGTAAGCTACTGAGAGATCAAGGAGAATTAGCAGGGACACACACACCCTGTTTCTCTCCTGACAGAAGTCCTCATACAGGGCTACTAAAGCAGTTTCTGTTCTAAACCTGATTGCGATGGATAAAAAAAATGGTTTTATCCAAGAGACCCTGGATCTGGCCTGTCACCAGCTGCTCATGAATCTTCTCCAAGAAGAGACTTCAGGATAGGTTAGGGGACCTGTCTTCAGAAGTTAACTTTCATGTTGTACTCTTGAGCCCTGGAATAATCTTCATAAAGATAAATAGTACTAGTAATAATAATTCATTATTCATACCCCGCCCATCTGGCTGATTTTCCACAAATAGAAACACAAATAGAGAACTGCAAGTTTTCCAAAGCTAGCTGAACAGCAGCACAAATGCCTTTAAGGATTCTCTCGGTATTTTATGGTCAAAGTATCTGGAAGAAATTTTGTGTTTCAATAGCCAGACTAGTATGGGCTATTCACATTCACAGTGAATGCCAATCTGTTCCATGTGGGGTGCTGCTTGAAATGCTGTGTTTTAAAACGTGCCTGTCTCCAGCAATGAGGGACCAAAAATAAAAATTGCAGTATGCCTTCTCTGTTGGATCAAAGTACTGAAGCTCCTTGTGTTGCTTCTCTAAAACCAGATTTTCCTATGTGAGGACAGCTGACACGCCATGGGGTTGGACAAGGAAAAATGGGTTTTTAATCCAAAGAGGTTTGTTCTATTGGAACCTCACATGACATCAAGAAAGCACTGCTGGGAGAGGATTCATTGTACTCGGTGATCTCTTCCCCTGCCAGGAGGCCTGCTGCAGATGCCTTCTGGAATGGATTACAAGGGAATTAAATTTCTTCTTTTTTAAAAAAAAATAATGTTGGTATAGAAACAAAATGAGGCTGAACATCAGATAGGTAGGCTCTGTGATTTGAAAATAAGTCAGTTCTGGAGATCAGATCATGTTTTCTCCAATGAAATTTTTGTGCCTTAATAAATATTATTTCTGTGTCATGAGAACTGTTGCCCTGTTTTACCGTATTGGCCTGAATATAAGCCTCACTTTCCCCCAAATTCTGACCGTGAAAAATTAAAGTGCGGCTTATATTTGTGACCTTACGGTATGCAGCCAGGAGCAAGGGGCAAACAGCGCCAGGAGAGCAGCAAAGTGGTACCCGCCCCGTGCGCAGTCCCCTGTCCTCTCCCCCAAGACAGGGAAGGGAGAGAGTGAGGAAGGGGCAGCCAGGAGCAGCAAGGAATGGAGCGGCTTATATTCAGGGTTTTTTCCTTTTTTTTCTCTCCCCCCCACCTCCAATTTTAAAGGTGTGCTTCATATTCAGGTGCAGCTTATATTCAGGCCAATACAGCAATTGACAGTTTCGCCTGCTACTAATATGAGTTAGACTGGTAAGATATGGACACTGCACAGATTACAGTGGTACCTCGGGTTAAGAACTTAATTCGTTCCGGAGGTCCGTTCTTAACCTGAAACTGTTCTTAACCTGAAGCACCACTTTAGCTAATGGGGCCTCCCGCTGCTGCTGCCGCTGCATGATTTCTGTTCTCATCCTGAAGCAAAGTTCTTAACCCGAGGTACCATTTCTGGGTTAGCAGAGTCTGTAACCTGAAGTGTGCCCAGGTGCAAAAGAGGCCAAGGGTCACTTGGATGTACCACTGAGGAAGAATAACTGAAAGAAGGAAATATCCCCAAGCCCCTCTCCTAGACAAATAAGAATGATGTAGGAACCAGGTGTGCCAACTCTATGGGGCCAAGGTGTCTTCAGCCCCCTCAATATCTGTTGGGAGGGGCCCCCCATGTTGAGGGGGTGGAGGAGGCTGAGTAGATAGACGAGCGTGGCTCAGCTTCAGTGGTCTGCTCCTCCTGAGTGCGAGAGGAGAAGCTGCGGGCCATTGAAGCCATGACACGCTAGGCTCTGTACTAGGCCTCCTCCCGATGATGTGATGTTGTGTGTGCATCATGGGCATGTCACATGCATGTCGGGCGCATGACATCACACACACGTGGTGTGTGCATGTCACAAACGCACTGGGCCCCCTCAATCTTGGGTGCAAGTTGGTGCCTCTGGCAGGAGCCCTGGCCTCTTTCTGTACCTGACTACCCTACTGGATTTGCAAAATATGGATAGTAAGTAGACTCAGCCGCCATTCTTCTAGGTGAGTTGTTAGACCTTTATTCCCCTCATAGAGCTACAATTCTCAGAGTGGGACTCAAACCCTGACTGAGCTTTCCCAGCTGCTAAACTGCTGTTGGACTCCTAACTCCCATAAGTCCCACCAGCATGGCAAATGGTCAGAGATGATGAGAGTTTTAGTGCAGCAAAATCTGAAGGGCCACCCCTGCTTTAAGTTGCTCTAGGATGGCCCCTGTGGGGATCTAGAAAGGTTTCACAATTATAAAAAAATAAAATAAAATGTACTGGTAGGTCTTGCTGGACAGTATCAGTAACTTTGTCTCCCAGATGCTTTGCTAAGTTCTGGTGAACCTGACCTGCAAACCTTGATGATGTCTGGACATATGAGACCTGTATCTTTTCTTCAATGTCCATTCTACTCCCCTCACCCCACTGTCTCTTTTAAACCCTTTTGCTTTATCTACTCCCCTATGGACTCCATTTATTTCAGGGACGGAACAGATTGCCCAATTTCAAAAATTGGAATGGAACTATACTCAACCGTGTTCTTGATTATTCGCTATTAGTAGAAGCAGCCTTCTCTGCACCAAAGAAAAGAAAAGAAAGAAGAGAAGAGAAGAGAAGAGAAGAGAAGAGAAGAGAAGAGAAGAGAAGAGAAGAGAAGAGAAGAGAAGAGATAGTGATGGACTGGTGGAGTGGTTGGAAGGCAGCTACAATTAGTCACCATGGAGGATAACCTGTTAGTGGTACTGTGATGAAGATTCCTTTGCACTTGCTGTGTGATACAGCTACCTGATGCTGTTTTAGCTGTCTGTTGCTATCTGACATTGGTCATTTCATCTTCCCCTTTTAAACGCTGTGTCCCTCACACCCCGAAAGGTTATAGCCCTTCAAGAAACTTCAATGCTTCCCAACTAAGATATTTGAAGCTGCTTAATTCTGTACATCACCTCTGCATTGGCGCCTTGTATCTCTCCCTCTTTGACTTTTTATTGACATAGTCAAAGAAAATAAAACTGCAAAGTGCTGCTTTGAGTTTGAGTAAGCTTCGGCCCCTCAATTTCCTGTGAAGCATTCCTGCTGTGAAAGTGAAGCCGAAAGCTGAGCACAAGCTGACAGGATGCCATTGCAAACATGACATGTCTTAAAAATATTGAAACAGAAAATGCAGCTGAAAACACGAACACCATTTCTCAAGATGGTGGAGTGCTGCTTAGATTCATGGTATTAAATATTTCACTGTACTGTATCCCACAGTATCCCACAGAGATCTTTCTTTCAGGTCTATGGTCCAGCTACAAGAAGCCAGGATCCTTGCCTTCTCGACATAGTTCTAAACAGGAATGCCTTTTTTGTTGTGTGGCAGTCAACAGTGAAAGCCTGAACCAATTCCGACAGTGGTTTTAATATTGCTTCCCACTTCTCCTTTCTGGAGCAATGCAGGGTTCAGGATAGGGTTTATCACATGGTTAGCCAACATGGTGCACTTCCCATCATCCTTGACTATTGTTCATATTGACTAGGGGTGATGGGAGTCAGGAGTCCATTCATTGGGTGCCTTTAAAAGAGAATTAAGACAAACTCATGGAGGATAGGTTTTTAGCGGCTATTCGCCATGATGGCTATGTTCTACTTCCACTCTCAGAGGCAGGCTTGCTTTCGAATGTCAGCTGCTGGATAGCACAAGAGGCAAGAGCCTAGCTTTCTGACTTCCCATAGATATGAGCTTGACCAGTGTGAGAACAGGTTGCTAGATTGGTATTTGGTTTGGCCCTTCTTATGTTCTTTTGAGATTTTGAATAAGAATGTATAGAAGAGTTACAACCCTAATTTGTTTCACTGTAAAGACCTGACTGGTGCTCAGTTTTGTGAACGTTGCAGAGCTTATAGAAACAACATGTCCACTACATCTGGACTTGCTTTTCAGCATTACAACTCCCTGCTCCTTTGCCGAAGGTCTGTCTTTATTTTTTTCTGTTCTTTTGTGGGCTTAAAATGTTTCTTGCTAATGCTTAGCAAATTGGTGGACAGAGAAATGGTAGATGCAAAATCCCTTGACAATCTTCCTTCTTGGAACAAAAGTAGTTCTGGCACTGTTTCATTACTCATCCAAAGATAAAAATTTCTAGTGTAAAGGCATCAAAATGCCATATAATCAGTTTTCCTCTGTACTCCCTGAACTCCTTTTCTGAGTTCTATAGGTAATTGGGTTGTAACTCCAGAGTCAATCTCAGGTCATCTTTCATTTGGTTAAAATATATTCTTATTGGCAAGCTCTTTTCTTATTATTCAGGAACACACATCATGTTTTACTTACAGCTGTTTTGTATTTTATGTTCTCATATAAATGTTATGCTTCAATTATTACAGAAAACTGGATGTCAGTTTTATTATCATTTTTATTCTAATAAGAGAGCAGAATCATTGTATTTATTTTTTCATGATATGATCCTGATGTAGTAATGTGGGGGAAAAACTTACTATTTGCTGTATAAATTATTTCTAGTTGACTTAAAGCAGGCAGCAAACTGTCTTCCCCAGAGGAAGAAAAGTATTTGAAGGGTATGCACAAATATACATAATTTGAGTGATGAGCCTGCTGTGGAACTGTACTCACTTCATATTGTTCAGCCATACCACAGTTTCCCCTGGATCAAGTCTGATGTGTGTGCGCGGAGGGATCAGTTCTGCATATTTGCAACACAAGCCAAATGTGCAATGCTGATTGGCTGTAACTGGTAACATCAGTAACCTGTTCTGTAAACAGTTGTTGATTCTGCTTTAAATACAAACAAAATATGTGATAATGTATCTTTAATTGAATAAATGTGCACATAATACTTTAAAAATAAAAAGTGAGCAATCTTAAAACATGAGGAAGCTGCATAACAACTGACAGTATATTCATCAAAAAAATTATGAAAGGCAAGCAGAAGCCAGAGACACTTGTAGGAGGAAAAGCACAGAATCCGTGTGTGTGTGTGTGTACCCCAAGTATCTCTGCCAGCTTGATGCATCTTTACATTGGGTAGTAATTGGAGGGGATGAGACATCTTGATTTTTGAACAGGTAAAGTGGTATCTTTTAAATAAGTATTCTGGATGAATGCTTCATGGTTAGCAAGTATAGGAGAAATTAATGCAGGAGGCATTCAGTCAAGTTGATTAAAAATATCCTGGAACCTATGCAAAGCTCTGCATCAGCATAAGATAAGCAAAGGTATGGTCCGTACCTTAAAGCTCCATTTCCAAGCATTTATTTATTTATTTTTGCTCTAGAGCTTTCCCCATGAAAACCCGCTCTTTAAAGCTGAATTGGAGCAAATGGCAATCTGCAGAAAAGCAACAACCAGGGTGCCCGAACACAGAGCTTGAGAGCACAGACCTGTGCTTGGAAAGAATAGGGCTGAAGGCAAGTGTGAATAAGCTCTCATTTTGAAGAACAGGCCCAGAATCAATAACTTTATAGGAACGGGTAAAATTATGTTGGCCCCTTGGGCTACCTGACTTGCTGAGCTGGTAGTGGTAATGCTACCCTCTAGCTCCCAGCAGTGGTGGGTGGAAACATAGCACTGGGAAGGCCAATAGTGGCTTGCTCTGGTTCCTATTCCTATTGTTTCCCTATCTAACTGAGGATTAAAATAGGATCATCCTATGCAATCTTTCCTGTGTTTGTTAGAGGAAAAGCAGGATAGAAGGCTCTATAGGTAACATAAAAGACCCAAGCTTTTAGCATTGTTGACACTGTTCAGCTAGTCTTCTTTCTCATCTCAGTATTGATGTGACTGCATGCCAGTTCTTCCATGCAGTATTTTTATATGGAGATGCCTTGAGGGCCCTTGTTGCATAGAAATGTGACATAAATTTAACAGTGAGTCTATATACTGCCCTTCCTCGGAAACCAAGCAGTGTGGAGAGCAAACACGTAGCCTGGGTAATGTGAATTGAGTCTCAACTACATAGGTTATATTTAGGCTTAGGTTTATTAACTGTTGCTTATTCAAGCTCCTGAGATACTTGGGTATCACTGCAGCTGTTAACTGATGTAGCAAGTCTCCTTAAGAATGCTCTTCTTCCAGATGTGAACATAGATTGAGTCTGGATTTGCAACGCAATTAATAAATGTTATAGAAAGAGCTGCCAATATCTAGTGTTCCAAGAAGAAGTAGATTAATGTGCACCACCACAACACACAAAGTGCTTCAGTTCACTTCTCTCTGAATATTTATATGAAGGTTGCATTGTTGTTTCATTTCTAACACCATTCAGTAACACAATAGCTTGCCAGTCTTTTATTATTTGCAAATACATCTTCATGGAATTGGATGGCACAGCTGGCTCAGAAGAGGAACTCAATACTTAAAATTGATTATAAGTTCCTGTTTCTCTGGGATTGCAGCAGCTTGGCTGCACTACAGTCAGTCAGCGTGGGAGAGGCAGACATTCTACTTGAGGGGATTCTTTGGCAGCTTGCTGACAGGAATGTAACCTAAAGAAGAATGTCAAACCAAATGACAAGGCACACACAGTGAATTTCAATGATAATGCAAATGCATATCCCTCCCACCTTTCTGAATTGATTTCATTGATACATGTTTCAGCACAATAATGTTCCTGAAATACCATAAGACCACCTGACAATTAAGGCCTATCTTCTTTCTTGCTTACCCTATTCAATACCTGTAAATAGGCCAAAGAGGCTCCTTTGTGTTTACTTTAATGGCACTTAATGACCAAAAATCAGGTTAATTTTTTAAAGGATATTTGCTTTTGCAGGTTTAGTCTCCATCCATGATGAGGGTGATGACTGGGCACATAAAATAAAGGTTCTGAACTTACGGTTTTTCAAATTGAGTTTAATGCCTTCCTTTTTATTTTTCCGTAGATTCAATGCTTGGTAAAAAAATTCCAAAGTCATAAACTATAATGCAGTTATATTTCCCCCACTAATAATAATAATAATAATAATAATAATAATAATAATAATAATAATCCAAATGACCAAAACAAAAATAGGCAAGTGAATTTTACTTACTATACTCTGATGAATGCTAATGCATGCCTAAGTAATCTAAATTGTTTTACAAACTGTTGCTTGAAGTCAACATTTATCCAGACTTGGCTTAAAAGCTGTAAAAAAACTCAGATATAGGAACACAGGAAGCTGCCTTATCTCAGGTCACACCATTGGTTCTGTCTAGCTCAAAAATGTCTACGTTGACTGGGAGTGCTCTCCAAGGGTTCAGACATGAATTTTTGCCAGTTCTACCTAAGGGCGCTGGGAAACCTGGGACTTTTTGTATACTGTAGAAAGTATTTGCTCTACCACTGAGCACACTGGGTAACGCAGCTGGCCCTACTGTTAGGCAGTTTGGCAGCTGCCTTTGGCAGCATGTGCTTTAGGGCAGGAAGCAACAGAATCGGAGGACGGAATGGTGTGCCACGCAGCTGGCCCTGCATTCTCTAAACCAGAGATGGCTAGCCTATGGCCTGCCAGATGTTGCTGGACTACATAATTCCTGATCACTGGCCATGCTAACTGGGACTGATGGGAGTCCAACAACATGGATAGACTTGTTAGCATGCTGCCCTCAGGTGGGCAGCGCTGCCTCATCATCTCTAATGTTGAAGTAAAATTCAACTGCCATCCAGTCACCATGTACAGATGAAATGAGGATGGAACAGCACCATCTTGTCCTTTGCCTCTTGCAGTGAAATGCCTTGGGTTGACCCTGAGTTAGGCATACTTACTTCCCATTTAAATAAATGGGATTCAGTAGGGACTCACTGAACTTCTCACGGGGATAGCAAAGAGTGATTACTTTAATCTAGATCTTATCTATTGCTTGTAACCACTCCTTGTGCCTGCATGCTTGTGTCACAAACAGCTAGCACAATTGGCTCACTGCCACAAACTACAGTGGTACCTCGGGTTACATATGCTTCAGGTTACAGACGCTTCAGGTTACAGACTCCGCTAACCCAGAAATAGTGCTTCAGGTTAAGAACTTTGCTTCAGGATGAGAACAGAAATTGTGCTCCAGTGGCATGGCAGCAGCAGGAGGCCCTATTAGCTAAAGTGGTGCTTCAGGTTAAGAACAGTTTCAGGTTAAGAATGGATCTCGGGAACGAATTAAGTACTGTACTTAACCTGAGGTACCACTGTACTGAATGGGGGTTGTGTGTAGCATGCAAAATTGATTTCTGTTCATGTCCAACAACTCAACATAGCAAGCAGGCAGGTCTGACCACCACTAGGGGGGAAGTGTCACTCAGAAGGAGGCAGCCTAGTTTATTCGTTTTACCTTTAAAATATTTCTACCTTGGTAAATGCTCTGTATCAGGGATGGGGAGCCTGTAGCCTCCCAGATATTGTCAGACTCCAGCTCCCATCAGTCCCAGCCAGTGTAGCTAATGGTCAAAGATGATGGGAGTAACATTTTGAGGGTCCCAGGATCCCCAACCCTGTTCTGTATGCTTGGGAAGTATGGACCAAACAATGAACATATATACTTATAATTTTGTTCAAGCAAAATTGGAAATGACTCCTGCTCTAAATGGTGACTCTCATTCCTCCTCATTACACAGATGACTCTGGTTGCAGACAAATCAGAATCGATTGCAGACAGAACCGGCCCTTTTAAGACGCAAAGTTAATTGCATGCTCTCCAATTTTCTCCATTAGGAGGATCAAAGGACTGGTTGCCTTCACTGGCAAATCTCAAGGATGAGTCGTGGCAGCTAGACCAGAACTAGTCTGTGATGAACTGTAGCTTTCCAGAATGAATCGGCAGTAATTACAGACCAGCTTGGGTCTTCTGGAGTGGCAGTTTAAAACAGCAACAGCAACAAACAAAGGGCCTAAGCCTTTTAACTTAATGCTTGCGAAATCAAGCTCAAGATCACATCCTACTGATTGCAATGAAGTCCATTCATTATATCGTTCACCCCTTATACAACATTTGTCTATATGTGTAAAATAAAAAATAGGAGGATACTTGTGATGTTGGCCAAGATATGGTTGACACTTATTCATTGATTAAGACATGTTGTCATCTTTTGGAACATTTTCAGGTAAGATAATCCTCCTTTCACCTTAAAATAAAGAGAGGCTCTAATTCTACCCCTTTTCTTTCCTTGGCAGTCTGTCTGTCTCTCTTTCTATACATATATGCACATATATATTATTCTGGTTTCTGAAGCACCCATGTCCAGTTGGCTAGTCAACCAACAGTACTTCCTGTAATGCAGACTTCATTTCTCTTTTATTCTGACAGGATTATTGTGAAGCAGCTAGAAGCAAGAACACTTTTCCTGTCAGCTTTTGCAGCTTTTGCAACAGCTTGCCTTTGGAAAGCAAAGTTCAGTTTTCATATCTATTGTCATTTTAAAAATCAAGTTGAACCTCATTTCATTGTATTGTGGGGGTTTTTAATGTAAAATTTCTACACAGGAAAGTTGCCTAAGGCAATATGCATGCTTTGGGATGTTGATTTAATTTTTTTACAAGACTAAAGTGCAATTTTTGGAGCTGCAATGAAGGGTGTTTATTTTTACATATACCTATTTGAAAAAATAGTGACAGCTCAAGCCAAACGAATTAAGGCTCCAGTCCAGGATTTTCAACAGTACGAAGAGTGAATGGATGACAGATGCAAGAGGAACCATCTTATTATCTTCCTAATGGCTGCAGCTGTCCCTGATTAATGAAATAATTAATCCATCCTCAATTGTTCAGATAGTCTAGGTCAGTTGTAGACTGCAAAATAGCTGTAAATGTGGGGAACAACACAGAGCATAAATTGCTCTTAGTCCGAACACTCCAAATGTAGACTTT
This sequence comes from Podarcis liolepis, assembly GCF_965112155.1. Taxonomy (NCBI): domain Eukaryota; kingdom Metazoa; phylum Chordata; class Lepidosauria; order Squamata; family Lacertidae; genus Podarcis; species Podarcis liolepis. The sequence continues at coordinate 60,605,037 of NC_139560.1, read as the reverse complement.
GGCTTAGTTCACTTAGACAGCAGGAGGGCTGGCAGACGCAGTGGAAGCTGGTCCATTAGGGCAGTGTTCCCCAACCTTGGGCCTCCAGCTGTTTTTGGACTACAGTTCCCATCATCCCTGACCACTGGTCTTGCTAGCTAGGGATTATGGGAGTTGTAGTCCAAAAACAGCTGGAGGCCCAAGGTTGGGGAACACTGCATTACGGGACATGGGGCCACCAACTTCACTTTGTCCACACCCAGCCCCCACCCGCCTGCCTTCGTATTTAGGCAGTGGTTCTGCTTATCCTTGGCTGTGGCTTCATCTACTGCTGGTTTCCCTGTCTGCTGCCCCACCAGTCCCATTGGACACCAGCTACCACTGGTTAAACCTGTTTCTGGATTGTGTTGCTTCAGATAGCAATTGGGGACTCCATATTACTGAACATTTCTCCAAACAGAAAGAGCGAGAGAGATCAAGCAATCCCTGTAACTGACACGCCTGGCTTAAAACCCTTCTTCCCAACACCTAGTTTCCTATATACCAGTGGAGATTTCTTGGGATATGTAGGATCAATCAGTTATGAGTGACCTCCCATTGGCATTCTGAAGTTCAGGCAGCAGGTATGTCATCTCATCTGCTGTTTTTTACAAACCAGGCCTAACCTATCAAAATTAGATCAGTCGTGTGTATATAATATTATTCCCATCCATTCTTAATTGCAGAGTGGGCATATAGAGATTGTTGCACCAAATAGCAATTCCCTTGTAATGGCAATGCAATTCCCCACCCCAGCCCTGTGGTGATTTAATGTGCTCCTTTAGCTCCAGTTTTATTTCTATCTTTTTTTTTTGTTTGCTTTTAACATACCAGGATGGGAGAAGGCCCACTGCAGAGGGTTGGGTTGCTACATACGTATTGCCAGAAAATAAGAATTGCATCACCAGCAAAAGAGGGTACCGATTTGCATAATAGTTGTACATACTAATTTATATGTATATATGCAAATTTATATAGAATAGCTATAATTTTAAAATAAATACAATCCAACCCTCATAGCAGGAAAGACTGTGAACAGGTGGCTTGTGTGCCTAATTCCTGATACTAATTCCTGGTACTAATTCCTGAAGGGCAATTTCAGGGCCCCTGCTCTCTCTTCTCATGGTTTAAATCTTTTAACCAGGATTTGAACAGGATAGCCCTTCAGATATAAGAATTTTCAAACAGAATACTGTCTTCTCTAAAACAGGACACATGTTCACTCTATCCTTAAAGCTGCAATCCTATATTCATTTACCTGCTAAATTTTACAATACCATTTTAACTGAAAGTAAGACAAACATAGAATTTACTTCTAAGTAGACATGTTTGTGGTTGTGCTGCAAGCAATCCAAGGGTTATTTTGCTCAGGCTAAGAAATGTTGTGTTTGAGTTGTTTTTTAAATAAATAAACTGTTCTAAGAAAATATTGTAATATATTTGAAATGGGTTTACGAAAGTTGCATTCCACCCCCTTCAGAATAGGAGAGAGGGAGGGACATTTTCCAAAGTAGTTGAAGGGTTTAACATGTGATATCTCCCCCCCCCCCCCGCGGCTGATGTTAATGAAAAGCACATGATAAAATCTCTAGCCAAGTCTTTGAAGATGTAGAAATAAATGTTAGAAATTCAGTCCATGTAATGCGCAAGCTGGAGTAACAACACACATACGTGCTCCCTGACACCTCTGCAAACAAATTGCTGCCTTATTTCACCATAATGTGATCTTATGCAACAGCTGGGGTGGTAAACAAACAAATCATGAAACATTTACTTAAATTCTACATGGTGCCATTGTATCTCTGGATAAGTGATATTTATCATCTCAAGTCCTAATCTTTCAAGCCTTTATTTGGATGGAAGACATGCCAGGACTGATAGCTTCTCTTCACATTTTCCCCATTCTGCTGCAGACTATTAAAGATGATGTGATGTGAAGTGCCCACAGGCCTCATGGTGTGTACAAGCACCATTCAACTTATATGCGGACTACAACATACAGTACTTACGTATTTGAAAACAGGAGTCATTCCCACAGAGCTAGCCCAGCTCCACCCAACTTCAGATGGCAAATGACCAATGTACTAATATTTTGTTGGTTTGGTTAAAGGGAAAAATAGATGTGGTGAAATGAAAAGCGGTTCTGGCTTACTTGAGAAAGGAATATACCCCACTTAGGATGACACTACAACTGATTTGCAGTTTTGATTCTTTTTGTGGGGGCATCATTTCTTGAAGGTGTGAAGTCAAGATTATTGGAGACCTTCCTTTAGGAATACTGTCATCCCTGATGGTCTTCAGAGAGTCCCTACCTGGTACCCAGGGGCTCGCTAGGGATGCTGAATGAGTGAGTAGTTGCCCCAGCTAAAGTCCACTAGGACTAAACATATCTGAGTTAACAAACTAGCAAGGCTTTAAAGTATTGTGGAGCAAGAGATGTACTGCAATCATATATGGTTATCTTTCCTTAGCTATCTTAAAACACACACACACACACACACACACACACACACACACACACACACACTTTTATATAGTTCTGGTCCAATAACTGGATGGTCATTTCATGGTACAAATTGGGCCCACACATCCAAAAAGTTGCTACCCTGCTTTAGGCCTTTTGCTGTTCAAAGTTGCTTAGTTAAGTCACTGCATAAATGCTATACCCCATGCCTTATATACCTAGCATGAAATGGCTGGGGCACCTGAATTTGCACATTTGCACATAAATTAGTAGCTGCTAACAAGGTTTGTTCTTTTGTGGGACAAAAAGGAATTTTCTCCTGACCTCCAATTAGTAGTAATAGCCTGTATTCCCTACTCATAGATACTAAATGGCAGAATTTTCCAGAATTGGCTACATTTCTTTTCTGATGAACTTCAGCTTTACAATGTTTCCTGAGTTGACATTCTTGATTGTTATTTCCAATTAAAGTTATATCACTTCGGGTGTTTGCTGAACAAAGAAGGCTGCTTATTACCACTTTGCTGAGTCTGTAGCAGGTACAGGTTTCAAAAGCCCAGGTTGCAAAGAGAAGGGAGAATTTGCATCATTCATCACTTCCCTTGAGAATTTGTGAAGTGTAAGTTTGAAGGTAATTAACTGCATGAGATCAAAACAGTACTGCTAACTTGGAAAAAAAGAAAAACACCACCCACCCAACAGCTGTAAATATTTTCTCTCTGCAAAGGAAAGAAACTCCACTGATAGTATTTTCCATTTCTGCTGTTTCTCGGGCTTAAAAGCCTGCACACCTACTTTAGCTAAACACAAATGATTTGGGGCCACAGGAGATCCTCCATCAGGTTTTGTTAATTAGCAGTCTCATAGGAGTGCTTTGAAGATTGCGAAAGGTGGTGGCCTGGCCTTCTGCCTCTATGTTCTCTCAAACCTCTCATTCCAGGCCACCAACATCACCAGAAAACTTCGCTGCTGTTGAAGGGAGGGAGTCTGGTAGGTAGGAATTTCTGCACACACATACAGCACGCACAGAGCATGGTGGTCAGGGTAGCCCTTTGGAACATTCTGAGCTTTTTATTTTTATTTTTTAAGAGCAACCCTTTCAAATGTTGGTCTAGGATCCAAACTCTGTGTTTTGCTCAGCAAAAATGTTGCTAGGGGCAAATTCAGAAGTGTTGGGTTCCTTCATGATAGTCACACCACACCTCCGTTATGGAAATTACGGGGGGGGGGGGCACATCTTAAAAGTTGTTAATAGTTACAAATATTATGCAAAAATGTATTCTTTTGACTTGACAATTCAGGGAAGTTACCTAGCTTTAACAATCATATAAAATCAACTCCTTTGCCAGTTTCCTCCATTCCAATGCTATTTTGCCCTTGAAAAAGGGACTCCAGGAAGTGCCTAGAGGTGACAACTGCTGAGCTGATTGTTGGCCAAGGAAAGCCTAATCCCATCACCAGACTTGCCCAGGGGTCCAGACATGCAAAGGAAGTTCTATTGTACTTTGGGTGGTGGAATTTCAGAGGTGTTTGCCTATGTTAATCTTATACCTGGGTCTTGCCCTGACATGTCTGCTTATGCTAATCTTGTACCAAGGACTTGTCTGGACATGTTTGCCAAGGTTAAACTAGTGTAACCCCTGTCTACCCCTCCCCTTTTGTGACATGTCAGTGATGTATCAATGATGTATCAATGATGCTGTACGAACTGTATTCTGGGATATGGTGGGAAAGTATTAAAAGTCATTATCACCCCATCCTAGGGGTACAAAATTCCTCTTTGAACCTGTTGCACAATAAACCTTGGTCTATAGCTATTTGCTCCGGTTGGTGGCTGGACTCCTTCCTTTATTCCGCAGGGACCCGCGGGCTTTGCCTGGCAAGCTGGGTGACTGAGCAGCCTCGCACCTAGATTTTTCCATAACACCCCCTTCTAAGATTATACAATAAAAATGAGCTTTCAGTCTCTTACTTTGTTTGGAGTTCTGTTAAGCAATGAATGCAGGATCAGGGTATGTCCTTTTGAGGTTCAGTAAGAAGAGGACAATAATAGAGAGAGCAAGAGTTTGTTGATTTTTTTGCAGAGGGACTAACCGCTTACAGCAAGCAAATCACACACACACAAAAAAAATCACAGCAAAACAAATAATTATATTAGTGGAAATCTGGTGCGGCGGTGGTAGGGGGAGGGAAGGGAATTTCACTGCTATCACAGAATTGTTCCTCATTCCCACAAAAGTATGTGAAGAGCAAAACACCCTCTTAAAATGAAACCAAGCACGGATTTCCAGTGCTTTGTACTTAAAAGCAATCTAAGCAATTAACCTTGACACTACTGTAACGTTCTTTGATTACTAAGTTAATGGTTAATGTTCTCTTTATGGAGGCCATATACTTCCAGGATTCTCTTCCCTGTGGAGAAATGCTTCTGATACACCAAATGTCTGACCCCGTCTAGAGAAATGAAGGCTCTTTTTCCTTGTGGTAAGTGGCCGTGCTTAATTGTTTTATATCCACACAACAATTTCAGACAACTCCCTCCTTTTTTCTAAAAAAAGTTGGGCATTAAAAAAACTATTTACAAACTGCACTTTCAGAGGAAATGTAAAAAGGTGGGGTACAACATAAAAACATAGCATTACAATAATACCATCAGCAGAAGCAACAATGACATATAAATAAATAAAACTGGTTGGTTAAAAAACCCAACAACAACCTCAAGTCCCAAAGGCCTTCTGAAATTTTAAAAAGATGTCCAAAAGAAAGCAGGGATGACTCCTGCTAGACTTCTGTTGGGAAGAAGTTCCAAAGGAGAGGAAATGCCACATTAGGGGCTCATTCCCTGGTGAAGGCTGGGCGAAACTAAGGGGCAAGAGGGAGCAAAAGGAAGTCTGGGATAGCTCACTTGGTAGAGCAGGGGACTCTTAATCTCAGGGTTGTGGGTTCGAGCCCCATGTTGGGCAAAATATTCCTGCATTGCCAGGGGTGGACTAGATGACCCTTGTGGTGCCTTCCAACTCTACAATTCTATGATTCTATGAACTGGGATGTCCTTACAATACATTGGGCCAAAGCTGTTTAGGGCTTTGCCAATTAGCACAAGAACCAGGCCTGGACTGGTAGCAATATCTAATTGGCATCATATCTGTGTGTGGTAGGTGTGACTGGAAAAGAATATAGTATAGCAGCAGAAGCTGCCTTCATAAATCCTTCCTTTTCTTTGAGCAGCTGATTTTACTGGGGATGGTTAATGACTTCTTTGAAATATTGTGCAACAGCTGCAGATGACATCAGATTTTTCTGCCATATTGGGCAAGATGAACACACGGGATCCATCAAGGGCAGACTGAGCACCATTTGTGGCTTCCATAAAAAGGAATGGATGGAGGTATCAAAATAATGACATCATGAGAAGTTTCCCCTTCATCTGGTTGTGCTTTAAAATGTGATTATTTTCAGAGTTCTTTATAGAAAAGGAACAAGAGAACACGTCTGCCAGAAGTTTCACACACACACACACACACACCCAAACCTCTGCAACACAACCTGAAGGCCCCTCTCCTGCTCTCCTCACAATTAGCATTAGCTAATAAGTAATTGCTCCAATAGTGAGTTTATCAAGGGAATCCTGATCCCATAATGCAGCCTTCCTCAAACTTGGCCCTCCAGATGTTTTGAGACTACAATTCCCACCATCCCTGACCACTGGTCCTGCTAGCTAGGGATCGTGGAAGTTGTAGGCCAAAAACATCTGGAGGCCCGAGTTTGAGGAAGCCTGCCATAATGTCTTAAGGCAAATTAAAGAATGACCTCTGTGACTTTTACTAACTTGTGACAGGCAGGCATTGTCCGCAAGGGACAATGACAATTAAGATATCGTATCGTATCTTATCCACAGGTAATATTTTTCCATTACTGCAGCCCCAGGTTAACAAAGTTTTGTCCTGCAGAAATAATGGTGGCAATCTGAGAGTCATGTTAAGTAATCTGGAAACAGTGGTGTAGAAATGGTGTACGTTATGATTTATTTATTTCTTACACATTATTTTGCAACTTCGAGTTAATGCTAATTTTGGAGTGGTTTGCAAAGTAAAACTCCAAAATCATACAACACACAATTAAAACAAAATCATGTAAAGACAGCAGAGATGATAATGAGAAACCATACAGTGGTACCTTGGTTTACGAACTTAATCCGTTCCAGAAGTCTGTTCTTAAAGCAAAGCGTTCTTAAACCAAGACGTGCTTTCCCATGGCAGTGGGGGACTCAATTTACAAATGGAACACACTCAACAGGAAGCGAAACACATTCTTATTCCAAGGCAAAGTTCACAAACCAAAACACCTACTTTCGGGTTTGCAGCGTTCTTAATCCAAGTTTTTCATAAACTAAGCTGTCCTGAAATCAAGGTACGACTGTAGTTTCCTGTTACGATAGTGTGCTGAGAGTTGCATGCTCAACTTTTCCTTCCCTCCTTCTTGCACAATGGGTGGAAGTTGAAAGCTTCCATTCGCAGTTTGAACAACCTGCAGTCTCCCATTACCTCAGAATATGGGAAGCAGTGTATTGTTCAAACCACATTACTGAGAAGAAACTCTCACTGAATTCAATGGATCTTACTTATAGGGAAACCCAGATGCAGTTTTATTTATAACAAACACCTTGAGACTCAAATTATTCACCTGATGCTTTGTAGATGCTTTGCCTGCAAGAGAATTTAAGCTTTATTTTATTTCCTTTTTTTAAAAAAAAGTTTCTGGCTGCCATACATGTGGTAAAAGGACAGAAAACATAATGCCTAATGTGATGTAGTGGACAGAATACTGAACATAGACTGGGGACCTGGGCTGAAATCTCCACTTAGCTATTAAGCCCAGTGGATGAGCCTGAGAAGATCATTATGTCTTCCCATAACTATAACTCACAATGTTACTGAGGGCATAACCCTGAAAAACACCATGTATACTGCATTGAATTCCTCGGAGGAAACCAAAGATATAAATATGATCACTGGCGGAGGAAGCAGGGTGTGGTGGGTGCAGACCGCCCCGGGTGTCATCCCTGAGGGGGGTTGACATCGCCGCCCCGCCCCCTGAGATGCTCACTGCGGGCAGCACGCCGGTCAGATGCTCACTGCAGGCGGCGCCCCCCTCGGATGCTCGTCCCGCCCCCGAATGTGCACCGCTCCAGGTGCCAGAGCAGCTATCTCCGCCTCTGAATATGATAACATGAAACAGGCTATGATTCTTCTTCCCTAGCGTCTCAAATGCCAGGAGGAAGTCTTAGTAAAGTTCCCAAATGTCAGATGGGGAGTAGGTAAGGAAGGAGGAGGAGGTTTGAGGCACATTGGCAACAGCCTTTCCTGTTACATCAGCACTGCTCAAGGTAAAACCATTAAGAAATGGAATATACTGCTGCCAGTGATGGAATCTGATGCTCCAGCTCATCCAGTGAGCAAAGCTGCTCCTAATTACCTGCAGGAGCTCTTTGGCACAGTTTGTAAGCTCCATACATTGCACCTTTGGGTTTTTAATGGACTTCAGCAACTTCAGATCAGCACAGTCAGTTCCAGGCCATGAATTGAGCTGCAGAGTGACACTTGTTGGCACGCTGGAGAACTAGGGGCAGATGTATATACATATTCACTCCCCTTTAGTCTACCATTGCCTATTTGTGTTTTAAAGGTGTTGTAAGATGCCTCAAGAACTTCCCATGTTTTTTATTTTTAAATAATTTTTATTAAAGATTTTCCTTGTTTACAAAAGCACATGCATTGCCTCTTTCTTCAGGTTGTGTTTCCTACAGATCAGTTACATTTGTTGTGAGACATTGGTGTTATATGCAGTATAGCAGTGTTTCCCAACCTTTTTTGGGCAAAGGCACACTTGTTTCATGAAAAAAATCTCGAGGCACACCACCACGCCAGATGGGGAAAGGTCACTTTTTACTTATGTAAAAAAAAATAAAAAAATAGTAACAGCATAGAAGGTAATGGTTATCTCTTTGATGTCTGATGGGAGGGCATTCCACAGGGCGGGCGTCACTACCGAGAAGGCCCTCTGCCTGGTTCCCTGTAACCTCACTTTTCACAGTGAGGGAATTGCCAGAAGGCCCTTGGCACTGGATCTCAGTGTCTGGGCTGAACGATGGTGGTGGAGACGCTACTTCAGGTATACTGGACCGAAACCGCTTAGGGCTTTAAAGGTCAGCACCAACACTTTGAATTGTGCTCGGAAAGGTACTGGGAGCCAATGTAGGTCTTTCAAGACTGTCGTTACGTGGTCTCGGCAGCAGGTAGCAGCGCTCACAGCTTACGGACTGCACCATGTAACAGGTGTCTGGCCCAGCAGCCTAAGGCGGACAAGCCACTGAAACAGGCATTCAGAATCCATTCATTTCATAAAACCTGCAGGGCTCAATCTCTGTGTTTGTGTATGTGTGTGTTTCTGTTTTGCCCAAGGGTCTGGGGGTGGGAGAGAGCTCTTCAGCATGATTCTTTTAAAACAATTAAATTATCAACAAACAAACCTGATGATACGAATAGCAACGTCAGGTGCTACCGGGGGGGGGGGGGAGAAGGGGGCCTACTCGGAAGTAAATACTGCGTCCAGGCGCAATTAGCGCTGATTTAAGGTGCACCAAGACTGCCTAAAAACCTCACCAAAGATATGCAACAAAGCGCTTCGTTGCAGAGGGGAGAGTTTGTGCACCGTGGAGGCTGGAGGGCTTCTATTCTACATGCGGGGGTTGGGGGGTGAGGAAAATGTGCTCAGTGGGGGGGCGGGGAAGGCAGGAAAAGGAGCTGAGCTCTAACTATAGGCTCCCACGCTTGAGCAGGCCCGACTCGGTGGGGCGGACCACCCTCTCTCCTGGAGGAGGAGGAGGAAGAGGAGGAGGAGATTCCCATCCACGGCGTGGCCTCCCGCGCTCCTGAACGGGAAATCTCTGCAGCCCAAGACTCTCCGCGAGGCAGCTCCTCCCTTCCTGCCTTGAGCCGCCGCCAGCCGCGCCCCCCTCCCCAGTTATCTGCTGCCTGCCAAGCCCCGCCCCTCTTCATTGTCCTCCCCTTCTGTTTATACACAAAGACCCCCCATCTTCTTCCCCCTTCCCCTTCCTCCATCCCTCGCTTTTTTTCTCTCTTTCCTTTTTTTTAAAAAATATTTTCTCTTCCCCTTCTTTTTTTCCACCCTTTCTTTTTTCTCTTTCTCCCCCCCCCCCTCCCCGCCCTCCTGCCTTCCTGGGTTAAAGGATTTGAGCAATGGGTCTGGAGGTGGAGCTCGTCGGAGGATTAGCCCGACTCGCCCGCCTCCCTCCCACGGCACACCAGGCAACGTCCGGCGGCACACTAGTGTGCCGCGGAACACCGGTTGGGAAACACTGCAGTATAGGGTTGGGAAGAAAAGAGGGCAAACGGGAGGGGGGGGGTGCTAAAGCTTATGTTCTTTCACCTAGTGTATGGGGGGGGGCGGTTTCTGTGTCAGCGTCACTTGGGTCTCTTTCTATTTGCCTGCTATGTTTCCTTGGTGGTGAGAGAGGTTGGAGAACTTCTCATATGTGTAAACCCATATGTGAATTACCGTATGTGAATTATGTGAACACCCAAAACATTACCTATAAAATGGAATATATAATCTAGGCATATTTATATTTTACAGTGAAAAATTTGGGTTTCCATTAAAGCTGTAAATCTTTAAGCCGTAGCACTTGATTCAGTAAACATCTATGGATGGCATTTCTGCAGAAGGCTGTTACATATAAGACTTGAAGGACTGCAGTGCAGGCTTCTCTTGCCAAGTGTGTGTATGATTTCCGAATTTCACTTAATTCCAAGTTCTTTAAAATATAAATAGAAAAGTTTTGGCTTGATTATTTTAGTATGAAAACCTAGCCAAATGAGGGGGTAGCCCCTTAGCACTGTTTAAGCACCATAAGGGAATTGTAAAACATAGAACAATGCATTCATTTTGCTTTGATGTTCAACAATAAAACTGCAGTTTTGTTGCCCAACAGCCGGTCTTATTTTAGAAAATTTATCATCCAAAGAAAGATGCAGGATATGTGATTCTAAACCTGTATTTTGCATCAACCCATAACAGCAACAAAGCTGTCCATTCATTTCACCGAGATTACTGAATGTTTGCTAAAAGTTAGCCAATTTTAAAAGGGCTCTTCTTGTATAACGGTCTTTAGGGGAAAATATAGTTGATACCTGTGGTCAGATATTCTAACATTATATTTATTCAGGATGGGTCTCTTAAACTGCTGCAATTTCTTTTCTGACTTTTGTTTTTTAATTTTCAACTACTAGTTATTAATCAATGAAACTGGGTGTGTCATTAGCTTAGCAAATTGCTTACACCAACATCACCAACCATTTCCATGTAATTATTTTTTTGGCCACAATCCAGCACAGAATTATGCTTGCTTATTGGATTGTGGTCTTCCTCCACAAAAGACTATCCACACTAGAGATTTAAACTAGCTGCTAAGGAACCGTGGCTCTGTGATGTAGTCTAATGATCTCTAACAGAATTTCTCTGTATCCCCACCAGACTACATTTTCAGGATTTGATGGGCAAAGGGAAGACATGCCTTAAAACTGATATATTTGTAGCGGCAGTTGTTAACAGTGATGCTATTCTAAACGAAATGCTTTCAATTGCAAACAAATATTAGGTGACATGCTCCAGTATCATGGGAGTTAAAAAGAAAAAAACACACAGGGCACAATAATGAAATGAACCACATATTTTATGCAGAGCTATTTTTGCTAAAATTAGTACCTAAGTTTGCATCACTCTGGGATTCTCATTCTAAAATACAAATGCAACTTCTAGGAACACAGGATGTAATAGTTGTCAATGATTTAACGAGAAGAGAAAATATTGACAATAACATATAGTATCAATAGGACTCTCAGTAGTCCTTAATTAAGATTATCTGAGCATATGCCCTTTCAGCAAAGATGCAATAAGTATTTAATAATAAACAGTTAAGAAACATTCCTGCTCCCTGGCCTCCAGCATCCAACAAGAGCCTTCCAACAGCAGAACAACACAGTTGGATATGACCTGGTGTTCTGGCCTCACAGTAGCCATGATTAAGGATTGTTTGATAATCCTATTGGCACACCAGGAAATATATTCTGGGCCTATGGATCAATCCAAGTCTCCAAATAAACTCTCCATGTCAGTGCTGGCCTCCTCAGTGTGGTTTTCATATTGCAGAAGAAAAGTGATTTCCTATGAGTCCCCTCTCCTGATGCTAGGAATTTCTGCCTGAATTTCTTCTTGCCTCAATTTAATATTGGCCCATAAAATATTAGTTCTGTTTTCATAATGCCAAGCAAAAAAGCATTTCCCCTCACTACAGGGCTGTTGTTATTGCTGCTGTTGTTTGTTTTGTTTTGTTTTGTTGTGTTGTGTTGTGGTGGTGGGGTATTTTCATGGTATGCCTTCTAAGAGAGTTGTTCCAGGAACAACTGCTGCTATCTGAGAGGCTGACTGGTTTGCACACAATTCCATAGCTGGTTTAAAATAAACAGGGACATAATCCTTCGGAAATTAAGATTCAACAGATGTAAAGCAATGTCAGGCTCTGGAAAGACATAACAAAATTTATGCAGCACTCAAGAGAGAATCCAGGGAGGAGGAGGCTGCAGATTGAAAACATCACTTTGGAGTCACTTCTGATGTTTTATTCTTAGAGGACAGAAAAGTGCAAGGCAAACAATACCTCAGATATTAGGCTCATAAGCAGGAAGCACATACATAATCATTTATGGACAGTGTGTGTAGTTCCACAGAAATGTCGTTTGTGTCTTGTCAGAAATTTCCTACTGGCCAGACATAGCTGTAGTTAAATGGTAGTCTATGCCAGAATGTTAGGACACCCCCCAAATGCTCTAAATATCGACAATAACAATATCCATAACGCAACTTACCTTATCGATTGGAGCTTGGAATTTGTGAGGCGACTGAGGGATCAGAGTTGAGAAGGGGGCTGGTTTCCCTCTCAGGAAGTGAGGCAACAGGGATGAAGCACAACTTTTTCAAGGCCTGGGATACTGGAAAGTAATACAAATCTTATGAGGAAGAGAAGCAAGCTGTTACCTTCTGTTATCACCGCAAAATGGTGATGCAGACGCAGAGCCAGTCACAAAAATGGAAGCAGAGTTGGCATAACCAGCAGGCTGACACTGCTGTCTACTGATAGCCATTTCCAAGGACGACTTAGGTAAGGTTTTTTGCCGCTGTTTTTTTTCTTGTGGCAAAGAGTTCCATATTTCAGCTTTCCTCAAGTTAAGTCCATTTGCTCTGGAGGTATTGAATTTGCTGGTGTAGAGTCTCTAACTGAAGAAGGCTTTATTTCCTTTTACAGTGGTACCTCGGGTTAAGAACTTAATTCGTTCTGGAGGTCTGTTCTTAACCTGAAACTGTTCTTAACCTGCAGCACCACTTTAGCTAATGGGGCCTCCTGCTGCTGCCGCCGCACCGCCGGAACACAATTTCTGTTCTCATCCTGAAGCAAAGTTCTTAACCTGAAGCACTATTTCTGGGTTAGCGGAGTCTGTAACCTGAAGCGTATGTAACCTGAACCATATGTAACCCGAGGTACCACTGTATATTTTTTTCCTCTCAGAGGACTGTCACGCATTTCACACTCAGCTTGTACCTCATCTCCACCCAGAAAAGAAAAGAAAAGAAAAGAAAGGAAAGGAAAAGAAAAGCTGCCTGGGTCTTCCTTCCTTCCTGGGTTCAAATACCTACACAAGCCATGAAGATCTTGGAAAGGTGGGATATAAATATTGTACTACTACTACTACTACTACTACTACTACTAATAATAATAATAATGTCACTTATTCCTCTTATAACCCCTTTCCTTTCTATTCCACAAATTTTAAAAACAACAACCATATTTATTGATGATAATAAATATTAACCTTTCACCTCTCTAATTTCCTTCGATACCTGCTATGGCCCTTTCCCCTCAGAAGGGAGAAACTTTTCTTCTGTTCCCACTCCCCTGAACTTCCCTGTCTCCTGCCCACCTTTACTCAGATTGCAAGGAGTTTGTCGGTGGTGCTGTTGGTCTAAGCAAAAGGTTGTGGCGCAGCTGAGGGGCAAGGCAAGTGAGGAGGCCCTGAGGCCTACCTGAAAGCGGTCCACCGGTTTGGCCCGGCCCACCGTTGAGAAACACTGCCCTAGAATGGGACTGGATACTGGATACTTGTGACCCCCTTGTGCCATGCAATTCAGCTCTCTCCATTATAATATCCTCAGCTATTAAAAGTCTGCGGCATTCACTTGCATTTGCTTGTCGTAGGCTATGGGTGTATTCCTTTCCTGGCAGAGCGGCTATTCCTTGTTAACCAGCTGTATCAGACCCTCCACGTGTCCCGTTTTTCCCCAGGGATGTCCCTGATTTAGAGAAGCCATCCCAGTTTCTGATTTAATTCCAGAATGTCCCGCTTTTCCTTAGGATGGCCCTATTTTCATTGGAGAAATGTTGGAGGGTATGGAGGTATCCCCGCCCCCCGAGCCGTCTGAAGACAATCCTATATGGGGAAGTTTTAAAAAATAATAATAATATTTTTTAATATATGTTGGAAGCTGCCCAGAGTGGCTGGGGCAACCCAGTCTGATGGGTGGGGTATAAATAGTAAAATTATCATTATGGAATGGGACGTGCCTATTTTCATTGGAGAAATGTTGGAGGGTATGCTGTATGTGGGTTGAAGTGCACATATCCTGTATGAAGAGGTGGTTATTTGAGAGAGACCTCAACTAGTGTGTTTTTCCCTATGTAGATATTGTAGCTGAATTCTGGAACTTCATCAGTGTTTAATTGACTATTTAAGGCAGCCAATGGGTTGATACTTTGTAAAATCATTACCCTTCTGATCTTGTACACACTGGTGTGCATTTTTTAAAAGAGAAGATCTTCCCATTTCTTTTTGCAATAGACAGCTGCTGTTGTAGTTTTGCAAGAAGGCACTGTATACAAAATTAGGAAAGATGTTACCTTTAATTAGGAGACTATCTGTTGGTATAGGAATATGCAGCACCCTACATGAGGCTAACCAGAATCTGGTATTGCTTGGAAGCTCAAATATTCCTACACCAGCCCAGCCCAATTTTACTCTACCATCTTCCCTATTTTGTATTTCAAATGTCCTCTGAAAACAGCCTGCTGAGTTTTGCCTGTCATCTTCTCCTCCCTTCCCTCTAGCCTTCACCACCCCTTTTCAATCGTAACCTTTCACACACCCCTCCCACCTTCTGTCCTTTACAAGGACACAATATCTCCTTCCAAGTAGGCTTTACACTGCTTGTGTGAGCAGCTGACAAAGAGAACAAGTAATTTCTTAGCATTTCAATGTTGGGCTGCTTCTGGTTTTGTGAGTGGCCTGTGCACCTGTTGTGATAAGCAGAGCTCCCTTCACAGCCCAGTTGAAAAGAGGCCACTTCCCCCCACACCCTCGCTGTTTTGTGAATGCTAATAATTAAGAGAAAGGGTCGAAGCTGCGATGAATTCTTTAGCTTCACAAAACTTTGTGTTTTGATGGTCTAAAATAAAGGCAACCCCTCCCCCCCAAGCCTCTACCTCAACTGTTTTGTGAGTAGCCTACAGAGAAAGTTTATAATACAATAAAAAGGGAATGACCAGCTAATTGAAGTGGATGTTTGCTTCTTCCAACAGAGTTTGGCCTGTGCCGTATCCCTCATTGGGGTGCCTTCCCCTCATGTGAACTTGCACGAAAGCTTCCAAAAACCTGTCAAGATAGCGAACGACTAAAGCCAGGGTTCCCCCTACCCCAAATGTGCCTCTGCTATTTACATTTCAGGTTTTCTACTTCTTGTGCCGCCTTGACAACTGAGCCAAGATGTTCATGGCTTTGGCATTTTGTTAGGAATTAGTGTGGCATTTGTATAAAGAGTGTGCAAACTTCAGCAGTCAGGGCAGCCCTCCAATTCACCTGTGTTGTCAGTCAGTTGGTATGTCAACTTGAAGACAAGGCAAAGCTTAAAACCCTGGAATTGTGACAAGTGCATTCAGTTGTCTGAAAAAGGCATGGTAGATGAAGAAGGAGAGGAGGGAGGGGGGGAATAAAAGGCTGAGAAGGCTACCCAGCTGCCAACACAATGCAAGCAGAGGCTTTGGCTGCCGTTCAAAGCCACTCAAAATGAGTGTTTCAATTTAATACCAAATTAAAAGCAGGCAGTGTTGTATAGCACAGGGAAAAGATTATACATTAATACTTCCCCCCCCCCACTCCCCACCGTAATCTAAATGATCACACAAAAATAAATAAAAGTTAAGCTTCCCATCTCTCTCCCCCCTCCTACATTAGCTCCCTTTCCTTTTCTGGGTGTGTTTTTTTGGTAACCCAGATTCTTTTGCGGGGGCGGGGGGGGGGGGAAGAAGAGGAATGTTTAATGCACAGATTCATCCATGCATCTCTTACTTGTGCTTCCAAAGTCATTCTGCCTTACTTGCTGTTTTTTTTTTTAAATGCTCCATTGCTATAACTCAGCTAAAGCCATACTGCAATTAAAAGATCTGCTTGAAAGTTGTAAGCTTGCACCCCGTAAAGGAGAAATGAGCTTGCATGAGGGGGCCTATGTTCTGAAGAGCTGAACATGTAATATCCATAGAATATAACTGGTGCCTTCATTTCTTATTCCTTGTGTGTAAGAACATTTTCACAGAATGGACTTGTCCACACCCGAGTTTACTGTGTGTTTGCAGCTGTTTGCGTTCCCATTTAATTTGCACAGTCCACATGACATTATCCTCAGCCAACGTGAATCTCAGTGCTTTCCTGCTGTAAATTCAGGTTTAACTGATATGAGGATAATCTGATAAACTGTGGGAAATCAGGTTCCAATCTGCTCCACTTTGGGTAGCAGACAATTTGTTTTAGTGTTTTGGGGTGGGTAGAACAATCCTAACTTTCTGCTACTCCTCTTTCCATGCCCACTGCCTCAATGCTTTCCTTTCTTTTCTGGCCATGCTTTTAACTGTTTTGGCACGCTCCTGACCAGAGCAAAGCCTTTTACATATTTTCTTTTGATCCCTCTGATTTGCACAAATCTAGAAAACTGCACAAGCAACCCATATTAAAAACTGTGTGAAGAAAAATTATAATTGCCTAACTATGATTTTGCACACTTCCTGGGTGGGGATTTTTTCAAACAACAACAAGGTGTGCATGCAGCTATCTGTTTGCATGCCCTGTCAGTACCTGATGAGCATAATAGAATCCACAGATTAGAAAGTGGGGACAAACACAAAAGGGAACACCTACTGGTATGAACAGGAAAGACCTATACAAATTCAAGTGTGTGTGTCTGTGTGCGCGCGCTATTCTGGTCAAATTCAAATGGGTGAAAAGTGGATTAATAGATAAATAATGCTCAAATCTGGACAAGCCCAACATAAACTGTCCTTTATTTCACAGTCCCAGAATGTTTCCTGAAATCAATGTGGTGTTGTGACAATCATGTTTGTGGATGTTTGGCCAGAAACTAGGGTGGCAAAGTGTCTTATTTTGCAGAGGAGAACCATCTGTTTGAATGACTATCCAATCCAAGTTTGGTTTAAAGATAAAAAAAACCATGAGAAGGGAGAGCAAAAGTACCAAAGTCAACAGTACCTGAAGAGCAGGCACATTGTCCACCTAATTAGTCACAGTCTTCCCTGCTCTGGTGATATGTAGTATTTCTATTTACCGTATTTTTTGCTCTATAAGACTCACTTTTTCCCTCCTAAAAAGTAAGGGGAAATGTGTGTGCGTCTTATGGAGCGAATGCAGGCTGCACAGCTATCACAGAAGCCAGAACAGCAAGAGGGATTGCTGCTTTCACTGCGCAGCGATCCCTCTTGCTGTTCTGGCTTCTGAGATTCAGAATTTTTTTTTTCTTGTTTTCCTCCTCCAAAAACTAGGTGCGTCTTGTGGTCTGCTGCGTCTTATAGAGCGAAAAATACGGTGAATTATAGTTAAAACCAACACCACACATCTCCAGATATAAATTAGCATGTGTACATTTTTTTGCAAATCAGTGTCCTCTTTTGCCCTGTAGTGCCCTGTAGTATATTATTAGGGCTGGATTAAGTTGGCAAGTCCCACTGGCTACTGAATCACAGTTAAATGT
Source organism: Podarcis liolepis (assembly GCF_965112155.1). Classification (NCBI taxonomy): domain Eukaryota; kingdom Metazoa; phylum Chordata; class Lepidosauria; order Squamata; family Lacertidae; genus Podarcis; species Podarcis liolepis. The sequence goes on along the minus strand of NC_139560.1, from coordinate 60,587,393 downwards.
AATGCAGAAAGATGATATGGCTCTACTTCCTGTCAGAAAATGGTAGCTGGGGCGGGGGGACGTAAAACAGTTTTGTTTTACAGAAAGGGAAGGGAAATATCAGAGACAAGCAGGAGCTTTGTGTATGGCAAGGGATGTGGAACCTTTCAGATGTTAGACTACAACTCCTGTTGCTCCTGGTCAGTAAACTTTTTCAGCAGGGGGCTGGTCCACTGTCCCTCAGACCTTGTGGGGGGCCGGACAATATTTTTTTTGGGGGGGGGGGGCTGAACAAATTCCTATGCCCCACAAATAACCCAGAGATGCATTTTAAATAAAAGGACACATTCTACTCATGTAAAAACATACTGATTCCCGGACCATGCGCGGGCCGGATTTAGAAGGCGATTGGGCCAGATCCAGCATACGGGCTTTAGTTTGCCTACCCATGCTCCTGATCATTAGTCATCTTGGCTGATGCTGGAGGGAACTGGAGTCCAAAACAAAATATAGAAGGTCACATGTTTTACATCCCTACAGCATTATATATATATATGTGTGTGTGTGTGTGTGTGTGTGTGTGTGTGTGTGTTGAATTTTCATTTTAAACAAAAAGCTGGAAAATCAGTATACTCCTCTGTCTCTTGACTATAGCACAGAACGGTAAATCAAATGGGCTATTCTGACAGGATATGCCTTGTGAATTTCAAGCTGATAGTATTCAGGTACTATTACATCTGTATCTCGCCCTTCCAGGACAGAATACAAGCTTCTTACTCTTATCTTTGCCTCACAACTGCCCAGTGATGTAGGTCAGGGATGGTCAATGTAATGCTAATCAGACGTTTTGGGTTCCAAGTCCCATAATTTCTGAACATTGGCCATCCTTGCAGATGCTGATGAGAGTCCAAAAGATCTGAAGAGCACCACTCAGGCTACCTCAGCATAGATTTTCCTGAGAGAACATCACTGTCCCAAGGTCACCCAATGAATTTCGTGGCTGAATGAATATTTGAACCTACTTCCCTATCCTACTCTAACTGCTACATCACACAGGCTCCTGCACCACATCTGTCTTAAAGGTAAAGGGACCCCTGACCATTAGGTCCAGTCGTGACCGACTCTGGGGTTGTGGCGCTCATCTCGCTTTATTGGCTGAGAGAGCCGGCGTACAGCTTCCAGGTCATGTTGCCAGCATGACTAAGCCGCTTCTGGCGAAGCAGAGCAGTGCACAGAAACGCCGTTTACCTTCCCGCCGGAGCAGTACCTATTTATCTACTTGCACTTTGACATGCTTTCGAACTGCTAGGTGGGCAGGAGCAGGGATCGAGCAACAGGAGCTCACCCCGTTGCGGGGATTTGAACCGCCGACTTTCTGATTGGCAAGTCCTAGGCTCTATGGTTTAACCCACAGCGCCACCCGCGTCCTACCAATCACATTATTGCCATTGTTTCAAGTGTGGAAAGACTTAATTCAGACAAACCTTTCCCACTGGGGATAATGCTTTTCATACTGACCATGCTAAACACCCATTTGGCTTGAGAAGAAATTTGAATACAGCAGCAAAGAAATGTATCTGATGTGGGAAAAATCGGAGATGATTTCTTCTTCAGTTTGGTTAGCTAAAATGACTTTGATATGAAAAGGGTCTTGTTTAATTGCTTAGTGAACTTTATCAATCAACTTTATCATTTATATTAGTGTTTGCTAAAAAATTGCAAATATACTAGTGACTCCTTGCTTGTGTTTTTTTATAGCTCTGCTATTTAGCTTCTTCGGTTACTCTATAGCTAGAATGTTCTCCCTTTTGTTCTCTTCTTATTTGATGTGATGGTGCCTACACAGAATTCTTTTGCATGTGCCCTTCTGCTGCTCTTTCCTAAAGAAACAAGAGATTTGTTTGAATTACTTTAATTGGCAACTACTTGTTCAAACACCTGAGTTTGGCCGAAACAGCTCTTTCATTTGTGTATCCAAACAATAATGGCTCTTCTCTTTATGTAGCTTGAGCTGCTGTATTACTGGCCAAGGATTTATGGAGCTCTGCATTGCACTTGATCACAGATACCCAAGGATAACTTCTAAATGGGATTAGTGTGCTGTTTTTCAGATGGTATATTGAGTCTCAGAGTTTTGCCATAGGAAGTTGATCGGAACAGGTGTGGAGCTCTGATTCGCTTGTATCCTTCTGCCCAGCGGACTCATTGGCTCTTAGCATAGTCAGCATAAGTAGACTTTTTACATGGATGTTGACTGACTTGTTGGTCATATGATTCTTCTGGCCTATTCACATTCATCTAGACTTAGTTACAGCTTCAACATTTAATGTTGCCTGACTAATTTCATACAACCTTTAGAGCACATGGCAGCATTGTTTTTTCAGTCAACCTGTGCTGACTTATCATAACCAGTGAGACTTCTATCCATTACTGTCAGCCCAGGCATGGCTTACCATAGGCTCAAAGCATAATTTAGTTGATTCATCAGAACAGTGAAATTTTTCTGCTGCTTTCTAATATTCAATCTGGGCTTGAGCTGTGAGGTAAATTTAGAGAGAGGCAGGGGCCCAATCCAAGTCCCTAATAGAGTAGATTGATACTGTGCATGTCACACATTTGTTGGTAATCTACAGTTAAAGAAAAGGGTAACAAATAATGTATTTCCTAAGAAAAACCTGAAGTAGGAGGGTTGCACACACAGACATTTTTTTATTTACATGATTTATATGCCACACTATAACAAAAGTTCTCTGGGGGCTGACAATATAAAAAACACACCATTAGAATAAAAAGGCAATGTAAGCAACAAATAAAAACAGTACAATAAGATCATAACAGTTAAGCCAAAGCCAAGAGCAAATAAGTAAAACCACAGAGGCAAATCAATTTAAAATAGAGGCAGAGGGATAAAATTTGTCAGGATTCAGTCTAACCCAGACCATGGAGAGACCTCTTCTGATGAAAAAGCTTAAGGACCTACAGAGAACCCCAATCCTATAGAAGACCAGAAGGAACTCACAGTACTTCAAAGACAGCCTGAAGAGATCCATCTCTGGGGAGCCTTGCCTGGGGTCTCCAAGCCCGCCCCCATCCTGAACCCTGTCTTGATCCCCAATTTTCCTTCATCTTCCTGCGGACATCAAGAGTAAAGACAGCAATGGACCCAAGAGGAAGCCAAGAGTTGCCTGTTTAGCTGCCAGATGTCTCTCTTGTCAGGGGTCTACTCAGTAGAAATGGCCTACATGGAAGGAAGGGTCTGATCGGGAGAAGAGAAAAAACCTGCCTGCAAACATTAATCTAACACATAATCTGGAAGCAGAACAGCTAGCTATATAAGACTCCAACTGACCTTTGGCAGGTTCATACCACCCTTTTGAGCTCATCAGTCTCTAGTGTGGGAAATCTTCCTGGCTCATCCCCTGCTACATTCCCAACTCTGGCTCAAAACTTCACACCAGGTGCTGGCTATGGATAAAACTCCTCAGAGCTAAGCTAAACAATTTAAAAGTGTTTTGGAGAAAGTGCAGTCTGGCAAGGCTGCTGTGCTTCTTCTACTGGTTGTTTGAGAAGCAGAAATGGTCAGCAAGGGAGGCTTCCGGTCCCACCTGCCTTAATGGAGGCAGCCCCCACGACAGCAGGGGGATCGTTGGTGATAAAAAAACAAGGATGATGGAGGGTAACTCATCCTTGCAAATTCCCCCCAGGGAGGGGGGTGGAATGGGTTTACTTGTAGTTCGTCTCGGTACCTGGCTGTCACTCTGGCATGGAATGTGGGAGGCAGGGAGGTGCTGAGTGCAAAAGTACTTTGCCTGGCAAAAACCCTCCTACGCCACCATTAAGAAGCAGAGGTTCTCCATTCAATTGGATCTTTAAATCGGCTTTAAATTACTGGTGTGTGATGGAAAAGGGTTGCAACAATACACTGCCGGATATACCAGCTACATGGATCAAAGGTTTGAATTGAGATAAGATTTTATTTGGAGTGAGAGTTGGTTGGGGAGAGGGAAGCCCACGCTTTGTTTATTCTAAACTTCTTTTATATATTTATGATTCGGCAAGCCACTCTGGAATATAAGATAAAAATATATTTACAGGTGAGGAAGGGACGTTGGAATAATATTAGCAAGCAAAAATGGAAACCATGTGATCTGAAATGAAGAAAGGAGGGGTAAGGGAAGATCAAGTATGACTGTGTTGGAAAGACAGAGTAATTCCCCTCACCTCCGTTTAAAAAACAACAGACAAGGAAAAAGAGACTGAGATTTGTATGTGCTACTGACTGAATGTAATCTGAGATAAAGTTAAATGGGCCATAAATCTCTTGCTGGAAGGAGAAGAATTTGGGGGCTGTGATAAGAACGTTGCAGAGATTCTGGGAGTTGGAAAGGAGTATTAAATCTTCAGCGCGTTCGAAAACTGCCCATCTTTTCCTGGGCTGAGGGGGAAATGGTGAAGATCTGCGACATGTTTTACTAGTGAGACAGAATGGTTTCTTGCAGACTGTCGCCTGTTCTGAGACATCAAAGCAAGGAACGGAGAGATTAGACCAGGGTCAGCAAACTTTGTTTGCAGGGGGCCGGTTCACTGTCCTTCAGACCTTGTGGGGGGTTGAACTATATTTTGAAGAGGAAAAAAAATCCCCCTGAGTCTCCCTTCCCTTCTCCACAGCACCGGATGAGCTCCGGTAGCTGCTTACCTGTGCCTTGTGAGCAGCAGGGGCTGGCAGTGGCGGCGGGATGATGAGTGGTGCGAAAGGGCTGGCTCCGGAGAGGGGCTGCTTAAAATGGCGCTCAGCCAACCGCGGCTCAATGAAGCCCAGCCCCCTTCCTCCTCTAGGCAGGGCGGGGATAAGCCAGGGAAGAGGCACCGCCGCATTGTGTGTGTGTGTGGGGGGGGGGACTGGAATGGCGCAGGGGGAAAAAAGGCACAGCCCGAACAAACAGAATTCCCACGCTGATCCACGCGGCAATTCCCAGACCGTCCATGGGCTGGATCCAGCCCCCCGGGCCTTAGTTTGCCGACCCATGGATAAGACCTATGAGATTCAGTTCTGTGGCTTTCACCCCAAACCATGATGGGAGAAAACAACAGCTGGGAAGGGAAAGAGACAACACCATATATGGACAGAAGGAATCTCCATGGATATAACAGTTTTCACACACAGAACAAAATAAAGATAATAGTTTGAGTTCCTCACTTGAAGCTTTATACATTTATATATTGTAACATCATGAATGGAAATAATTATGTAGCTGTTGACTAAGGGATTATTATTATAACTGAAATGTAACTGACATTAATTAAAGATTATGGAACACAGTGATATAAGATTGGAAATGCACCCAATCCACCATGTGGGGAGCCACTTTAACTAAAATGTATTAATTGGAAGTTGATTGGCACTTTGATAATCGTATATTTTGGGAATTAATTGTTGTTATAATTTGACTATTATTGGGAGTATGTTGAAAAACTAATTTAAAAATTTACTTTAAAAAGAAGAAAAGAAATGGTAAACAAGCAGGATTCGTTCCAGAAAAAAGCTGGTGGTTTTTATTGTCCATTGAGACTTCCTAATGGTGCTATTAGTGAGACTGATTAAAGCAAGAAATTATAGTGAAAAGGCCATCAGATGAAAAAAAAAAAAAGTACTGAAATGGATACATGCAAACAGATTTACTTTTATCTGAGTTCTCTTTTCTTTTCTTCTCTTTTCTTTACGAGAAGGAAGGCAAACTTGCAGTCTGGTTCTTTTCCTTCCTGTCCACCCTGTTAGATGGCGCTGATGGATTGATTTCCATTGTGGCACTTATTTGTTATTGTAAGTCCATATGTGTACAGATCCAAGTGTAAGATTAGGTTCTCCCTCCATTGTTAGGGACAAGCCACTCAGTTCATTAAACCTCCCTGATTTGCTCCACCACCTGCTCCTCTCTCCTCCTGACCCTGAAGACCCTGACCATTTATTTTCTTCTTCCTCTGGTTTTCCCACTTGATTCCCTTTCTTTCATATATTTTCTGATGAACACCCCTCCTTGCACATCCCTCCTAAATCTAGATCTTACTGAATTCTAGGAAGTAAACACGTGTGCTTGTTACAGTCTTGTTCACAAGGCCCATTGTCACTAGTTTTGTAGTGGGGAGACTAGTTAGGTTTGCAATCCTGTACGCACAGAATAGAAATACTTTAATGTCGGGCACCTTTTACAATTTATTGAGTTCTTCCTGAGGGCCACTTGTTTGATCTGAAAGAACTAAGCATTCTTCCGATCTGGAAGCAAGCACACCCTTACCACCTATCCTTGTTTCCTTAGACATCAGTCCCACTCTTTCCTATGAAGACTTCTTCCAGATAAGCCAGGGGACAGCACTGCAGCCGAACTTTAACTTTAGTAGGCTCTCTAATCCTTTCTTGAGAGAACTGGGGAACTATGTGCTACCATTCCTTTTCACAGAAAATTTCTCAAGCCTGAAGGTGAAAGAGAAGCTGAGGCAGACTGACATGAGAAGTGTGAGGAAGTAAAGGAATCGCTTGTCCCGGGGTCACCTGCAGTATTTGGGCAGTGTGAGATTTATGAGGGGCATTAGCAATTCATTTCCTGGCTTTAAAAGCTTGAGTGCATAATGAAGGTGGGATAGAGAATTACATTGCTCTTGTTGAACAACCCTTGCTTAAAGGAAATCTTACTTTTTAAAAAGACATTACCAGTTTAGCCAGAAATCCAAAACGAAAAGTGGGTAAGTCCTTGCCCCTCCAACTTCCTGTCTGCAAGAATAATACTAGCAAGCTAAGTTACTGGTCTTGCTGCTTTTCCTTTATACAGTCATACCTAGGGTTACAGACGCTTCAGGTTGCGTGTTTTTGGGTTGCGCACTGCGCCGAACCCAGAAGTACTGGAACGGGTTACTTCCGGGTTTCGACGCATCCTCAGAAGCGCGAAATCACACTTTGTGCATGCGCAGAAGCACCGGATCACAACCCTCGCGTGTGCAGATGCGGCGCTGCGGATTGTGAACGCTGCAGGTTGCGAATGTGCCTCCCGCACAGATCACATTCGCAACCTGAGCATCCACTGTATTGACATTGAGGGCCAAACTATGTGTGAAGTTAAATGCTAAATGTGCCTTTGCATCTAACCTGCAGGGTTTTTGTTTTTTGTTTTTTAAAAAAGCAAATTGCTTCAGTTGAACAGCAAGCACCTACCAAACAATGAATGCAGCTTGGTGGCCACAGTGTTTAATGTATGAATGAAGCTCCCTACCTTTCATTCTTTGTTAGGCAGCAAATGCCTTGCCAAAGCATTAGGAATGATGTATCCCACAAACACAAAAGGGGAGCTTTGAGATTGCTGTGGAATAGAGTAGGTGAAGCTGGGCAGGGGGAAGGCAGGGCTGCTGTACCTTTTAAGACCCGAGAAAGAGATTTTTGCAGCAGGTACAGCCTTTCTCAGTCTTACACCATGGCAAGCTGTACCTGCCAAAATTCCCTCTTCTGGTACAGGAGACTTCCCTCCAGTGCACTTGGTCATCCTGGTAGACTGAGGGTCAGATATAGAAATGATTCTGCCATAAACAGTAAGATAACAGACCCTCCAAGTGTCCCTATTTTCCAGGGACAGTCCCGGATTTACAGAAGCCATCCCAGTTTCTGATTTGATCCCAGAATGTCCTGCTTTTCCTTACGATGTCCCTGTCTTCATAGGAGAAATGTTGAAGGGCATGGAGTTATGTGACCCCCGAGTCAAGGAAATAAATAACTACAGTATACAATCTTTAGAAGATACCTGAAGGCAGCCCTGTATACGGAAGTTTTTTTAATTTTTAATGTTTTATTATGTTTTTATATGTATTTTGGAAGTTACTGGTACTCAGAGTGGCTGGTGCAACCCAGTCAGCTAGGCAGGGTAATAATAATAATAACAACAACAACATCCCTATTTTCATTAAAGAAATGTTGGAGAATATGAGATAACATGAATGTCTGTATGTGAAGCAAAGTATTTTTTAAAGGCAATTAAAACAAGATGTGTGTGTGTGTGAAAAGAGTATTTTTAATATATTTCTCCTCCCTCCATTATGTGTTAACATGGTGGTTAGCAAATCAGTAATTTCCAAAACATTAAAAACACTCATGCACTGTATATGGAATATAGAATGGAAACTGTGGATGAAGAAGTGAATGAATGCCAGACTAGTAATGTAGCTATCTAACATTTCAAGTTAGATGCAGGGTGATATTTAAGTACTGTGTGACATTCAAAAGCAGAACCATACACCTAACCTTATGATGATGCTCCTAATTTGAATACTGTGTTAAATAAATTCTTCTAGCTACTTCATTCATTAGAGCCTTGAGTCTAACTTAGGCTTGATTCAGACAATCTTTTCTGGTTTCCTAAATCATGATTTATGCATTTGTTAACCCCAGTTAAAAACAATTGTCTGAAGCTGTGCACTAAATATGGTTTACTAATGATGGTTAATAGGCACTCACTAACCAATGTTTATAGTTGGTTTGTAAACATTGGTTTCTGTTAAGCGTAGCTTAGCATGATGTCTGAATCCAGACCTGGTTAAGGGGCTGAAGCCACCAGAAAACCACTAGTAAAGAGTGCCTGAAAATTTATAACCCAGAGGGACATTTCCCCACTGCCCAGGATACACCATGGGAAACAGCACTGGGATTGCATAGAGCCTCTATGGCTAATTTTGGATTTCAATGATTTAGATCTTCCACCACCCTGTTACACACCACATGATTATAATTTTCTCCCTTCTCAGAAGTCTTCTACTTCTTTCCTCTTCTCATTTCCCTTCAGACCAGTAAGATATAAAGTTTATTCCCCTTTGGCTACTAATCTGCAATGTGATCTGATTTTTGTTCATTTATTTTTATAGTTGCAATATTCCTTAAAGAGATGTTACTCTGTTCCTTCCTACTCAGAAGTAAGCTTCACTGGGCTCAGGCTCCCTCCCAGGCAGGTGTATAAAGGATTATCATGTGAAACTGTTTTTTTGCACTTCCTGCTTTTGTAATTCAGACGTGGGTTGGGTTGGGGAGGATTTGATTACAATGTACATCTGATTTTTAAAAGTGACTCTCTTCTTAATTTTGCTAATGAAAGACTGAAAGCAGGAGTGACACATCTCAGACTAAAATGGGTTCTATCCTTCCTTGTGAAAACGACCTCTGCTTTTTCCTTGCACAGCAGATGGTAGGATAAGTCTATAAATCTACCCTGTTTTTGGCTTTCAGATGTTGGCAAGATACATGCAAAATTGCTTCTGATTTTTGTTTCAGGGCTGGTTAGCTGGAGCAAAACATATTCCATGCTGTTCTATTACCACAAGGCCTAAGGAATTGAGACTGTTTGGCTCAGAGGACAAATGAAATGAATCCATCTTTTATAAGCAACTTGGCTCCCCCACCCCACCCTTTGGGGCTGTGTGACACAAACTGGGTCCAGTGCCAAGTCCCAAGTTTAAATTTGGGTTTAACTTGTTTTAAAACAACCCCACTGCTGTGTGATAGTAAATCACTGTGAATAGTGTAGCAGCTGAAACTTAATGGGATTACCTAGGGTTGCAGCCCCCACTGAATAAACAAGACAGGGAGGCTGTGAAGGGCACCAAAACTGGTTTGCATGTTGTCAGCTGTACGATGTCACAGACCATTTGGGCTGCTTTAAGATTGTTGACACTACTAGTCTTAGAATTCCTCAGAAAGAGGATCCACTCCTTGTTTTCTCTTGTACATTTATTGAATCTGATTAAGCAGATTCAGTGTCCTGCAATTTTAGTTTAGGTGTGCTCTTGTACTACTTTTATTTTCCACACTGTGTTAATTGCTCATCAGCAGTGCATGTTTTAATTTCAAAGGCCATTTAATTTTCTAGGTGCTCTAGCTGGCCCACATAAATGGTAATTAATTAGGCTCAGGGGGATGGTATCAGGGGTCACTGAGCATGTTCAGTGTGTCCTCTGTTGCCATAATAGGGTGTGCAGCAGTGGGGCGGGGGACAAGAGGGAGCAATATTCCTTAACTGAAGGGAACTTTGTGGGCTGTGCATGAAATGTCATAGGGTAGATCAAAGACTCTCTGCAGGGAGCAGGAAAGAATAGCTGCATTGTATATGAGACAGAACAGAAAATGGGGATTCTTAAGCCGGGCTCTCTGGAGCCCTGCATAGTTGTGAAATTCGCTTTAGTGCTGGTTCTGGAGTATATCTTATTAATTTTCACATTATCATCAGTTAATCAATCATAATAACAGCAGCACTTTCAGCTGAGCCCAGAAACAGACTGGCTACTTTAGACAAACAAATCCTTACATTTTAGGAGGAATCTCCATACTTTGGGACACACTGTCTTTTCATTATACTGACTGATTGCAGAAATTTAATAATTCAGCCACAGAGTAGCTCAGAGTAGCATTCAAGTTTAAGCACAATAAGGTCTCATTCCATAAAATATTAAAATAAGCAAAAATTGAGGCTGTCATAAAACCAGAACTATACTCTCAATCGGTCCAAAAAATCTTTAAATGCCTGGGGAAATGAAAAGGTCTAGAATCACGACTCCACCTATCGGAAGGCCTAATCTCCAACCACCTACAAAGGTTGCCCCATATAAAGTGCATTACAGAACTCCAAACGGGATGTTATCAGATCACGGATCACTTCGTTTTATGTTACGGTTTATTTATACACCACTCTCTGGAACAAAGGCTCCCAGAATATTAATGCAAAGGAAACATATACAATAAAAGTACAATCAATACAACCAATCAATCCATCAAAATAATATAAAATAGCAAAATTGCTAAATACTTGCTATGAATACACTGGATATACACTGGTGAGCTGCATTCATGCTCTCATCACATTCCTCACTTAAAAGCTAGGTTAATTTACATCCCTGTTCCCTCCTCACCTCTCAAGGCTCTCAGCAGTCACCCAGGGGAGTGCCTTTGCCCTCATCACAGCGGTGATCTAAAGGGCAATCCCACCTAGTGAGGTCCAGCAGGTGGCTAAAAGAGAAAGACCCTCTTTCCTTTCTGGGCTGACCAGGTGAAGCTGGCGCACTAGGGGTTACCTAGTGCCCATGGCAGCCTCCCAATAAAAAGGCCTGCCTCACCCTACCCTGGGAAAGCAACTACAGCTGTGGCAAATTTCTTACTCTTGTTCTTTATGGGTGGAACTAGCTGCCCAAGCCTCCTGGTTTCTGCAACAGGCTGCTCTTCTCCATTTGTAGCAGTAAGCACTGGGAGGTGAATGTAGGTATTCACCTCCCAGCCAGCAATAGTGTTTTTACTGCTACATGCCTGCTACGACCAGGCTATCTCTGTCTAGGAGGGGCCACAGCTAGTCTACCAGTCTACCAAGAGGACAGTACATGCTATGGAAGGCAATATGAACTCCTGGTTTGGATCTAAAGTTGGACAGTTTGTTGGTTTTGAGCGATTTGTTGTTCTTAAATACACTTATGGGGAGGGTTATCTAAAACAGCCTTTGTTGTCGAGGGCTGATGGAAGTTGAAAACCTCTGGAGGGCACCAACTTTGTGAAGGCTGAATGAGATGATGTCATACATGGTCATGTTAGTGAGAGTTCATTATCAAAACTAATTTCAGTATAGGAGATGGGCAGATACACCAACCATGAAATAATGGGAACAAATTTATGAATATGCTACAATGGCAAAATTGGACACAGAAAAATGTATATTTTGCAAGTTGGACTCTATTTAAAAAAAAGTCAAATTGTGGTGCAATGTGTGTTTAATGTTTTCAATATGTGTCAGATTCAACGTATTGCATGTGTATTTAAATGAAATGCTTCATTGTCTTCTTTGAGACTGGGAACAAAGTTTGTCTTGGCAGGACTGCCTAGCAACATTATAATTTTCTTTCTAGTAGAAACTGATTTAACAAACTTGTTTTTTTTAATGTAGTTTTGCAAATTGTGAATATAAACAGAACAAGGCAATGTTTTACAAACAGGCCCAGAAACCAAGTGAAGCTTAACATTTTAATATGAATTTAACATAAATGTTCAGCTTCAGGTTTTGTGAGGTTAATTTGGTATTCAAAACCCAACATCTGAATTGTATCCACAAGGCTCACGGTATTTGTATTTGGATTCAAATTCAACCGTTTCCTCTTAAGTTGTACCATCTTTAACTTCAGCACTAGTTCTGCCCCCACTTTATTCCAATTCCCAGTTAAATGACAAAATTCTGATTGTTTTACTAATCGGAATGCAATGATAATTTCACATATTTCACAGGAGCTTTATGAAAACACCAGGAATTCAGACCGGAAAGAAAAATAAGTTTTGAGGACTTCTTGAAGCTGATTGGCATCAGGGTTCACGTAGGTTGGAGCTAGCCACCTAAACAAGGTCAGCAAAATCTGGCACTCTGTTGTCACTCTGTTTAACTGCATCCTGTTAAAACCCTATCAGCTATGAAAAGAGGTGCTGTAGAATAGTGTACTTTATGTTAACTGTTATCAGGCTTTTTCAGAAACCACACTGATTTGAATCAGTGACACTTTTGTGAATGTTTTATGGGTGCAGAAGTCTGCAAATCTCTAATGGTAATTTGGGAATGATATACATCAGTATTATTCTGCATATTCAATCAAATCGCTGTGTGTGTCTTCCAATTAGCACACAAGTGATGCTGTAATGGGTATTATTTTATGTTTTTGAATGCAATTCTGCAGGTGAAGAGTATTAACCTTTTCAGGGGCTGGGTAGACAGTGAGAGGAGATTGCTTTCTTGTTTTGCTTTCGTCTGAGGACAGAGATGTAAGGAGTTACGGTAGGTTTCCTATATCCACCAAGCTCTGTGGGAGTAATTTTGAGTCCCAGAGGGTTTGAACTGGCATGCCTTGCAATACTTCCCAAGGTTGCATCACTTCTAGCAAGTTTTTCAAGTTCTTCTCTGTGGTATCTGAGATGCTTATTAATAAGTAATCCTAATGGCAAGCTAGAGGCAACCAGATTAATAGGAGAAAAATGTTGAACAGCATGGTTGTATTATCATTAACTAGGAGAGGTGATGCAAACAATAAACAAGGAATGGGTTATATTTCTCTGTTGCATCTCAGTAACTTGGTCTCTGCCAAGTGTGTTTATATGCTGCATGGACCATTCCAAAATTTACATGAAGAAATCCAATATAAAATAAGAAAAGTTTTATCCAAGGATTTGCAGGATTTGTGCATTGGTTTGGATGCCATTTTTGGATCCCATCCAAGCTTGTGGTTTGCTATCTGTAAAACTGCATTATTTTGTAGAAGGAACTGCTGAAGTGGTCAAACCAGTTTCTTTGTTGGATTATTTGTGGGGGGTCATTCTTTGTTACTATGTTAACTATTTTTTTTAATACAGTATATTGTAAACATTCATGCATGGCTATAATATCAAAAGGTGACATTTGTGAAGGAATTATCATAGACCTAATACCACATATAGTGCTTCAGCTAATTTCCAGTGCAATACTTTTAAGTGGAATCAGATCACACATTAATTTGCTAGTAACCATAACATTTGTAAGCTGCCCAAAGCTGTAGCAAGTGAATGTATGCATGTATGTATTAAGTAGTGGGTTGACAAAGTAGACGACACAGAGATTTCTCCAAGTAGTTCTTTATAAGTAAGCTGGAACTGAACTGAACTGAACTGAACAGCTCAGCTAGCCTGCTTTTATAGGCAGCTGACTGTCAACATTGTAACAACAACAACCTAGGGTTTCCTGCCTAAATTAACTGACGTGGACCTGAGTGAAAAGTATATACACAATACCCCTGGTAGCCAGGGTGAGAACTTCAATACATAACAGTATGTATGTGAGAAGATAGCGAGCAAGAAAGAAGCAGAAAGAGAAACATTAAAACATGTCTTCTTCAAGCAATTTCAAGATTGTCCTGCTCACATTTAGCCAATCTGGGATTTACAGTTCAGACTTGTGCATGTTTATTCAGAAGTAATGATGCTTTCAGGTAGGAGTTTATTGTGGGATTGGCACTGCTTATGCATACAAGCTTTTCACAGCATCTACATTACATCATTAACATTAAAAGGCCAACCCATATTCTGCCCTTTAATCCAGATTTCTCTTTTCTGCAGAAAATCCAGCAGGTTAATTTTGTTTGTGTGAATGTGTGTATATTTGATATGTGTTGTAGACTTCTAAACTGCTTAGACATCTACTTTGGCATTAAGTGGTATATAAATTCCATAATAGTAAAGGTAGTTAAAAATAATAACCTGTTGCTAATTTCTTTTTGGCAACATCTGAACCAGCCCCTATATAAAGTACCCTAATTCTCACTGAATTCAATGGTACTTATTTCCTAATCCCTTTCAAATGCATCTTGGATTCCAGCCTTATTTATTGTGTGGATTTTCAGAGGATATTTTCTCCTCCAAATAGAAAATTGTGAAGGCATAGATACCATTAATTTATTACACTTTTATTCTCTTCTTCCAATGAGCTAAGGATAACGTGTGATACACATAGCCCCCCAGCCCAGTTTTTACCAAGGTCATTAAAGACCATGGCAGGATATAGACAAGTGTTTCAACAGGCATTTTGAAAAGGTATATATGTGTACGGAAGGCTCGGAGATGTTTTATATTATTTACCCTCTCTGTGGTGACTCCTGTTTTAAGGTTTGTTTATGAAGGAGGTCTACAAGGGTTATCTCACCATGTGATCCATTTAATTGCAGGGGATGTTTGATTTACTGTCTAGGCTTAGGTGCAGATGGTTCTATTTGTCTTTTATCGATAAGGGTTCTCCAGTGATAACAGGTGCTCTCTAAAAAGCAGGCCTGTTGGTACATTCCCCACCCCACCCCCCTTTCTGCAATATTTGTTTAGGGCAACAGAGCATTGCTGAATTCTCCCTATACAATGACTGTTCAGGATCCCTGCCCAGTAGAGGAGGGGACAGATGGTAAAACAGGCCCAGGGGTTCCACTTTACAAGGGCTTCCTCAAATAGCACACGAAGAATGATACGGTAATAAAAAGCCAGCCACCTTGTGCCTTTGTCCTTCTTTGTAACTACCAATTAGCTGCAGTTTTATTGTCGCTGTCCATGGCTTACATGCTACAGGAGCAACACCAATTTCTTTGTTATTGCTCTTGTAATGTTAGTAAAACTATTCCAGTGATTTGAGAACAAATCAGTAAATACTTCCCCAGGTCAAAAATTATTTCCCCCCTTCTCTTAATAGTGCCACGTTCTCATTCATTCTCTTCTTAATAAGAAACACACATGAGTGGTCTATGGTTCAGGTTAATTTACAGTCATGTACCAGTTTCCAGGGACGCGGGTGGCACTGTGGTCTAAACCAGTGTTTCCCAACCTTTTTTGGGCAAAGGCACACTTGTTTCATGAAAAAAATCTCGAGGCACACCACCATTACAGCCCCGTGACGTCAGCGTGCAGCGTCACGCCGGGAGGGACATGAATTGCTAGCAAATTACATAATCACCTCCTTGAGGGCTGGCTCATCTTCTCCGAAGGCAGAACCCCATTAATTAACAGCACAGACTCACACCATAGCCAAGACGAGGGGGGAAAACCTCAGTCATGCACAGTCATGCACATGTGGGGGCTAAATGAGGACGAAGACCGGGCAGAGAGCAGGGTTCAAATCACCCCACCTGGCCAGGACAATCCCTGGGTGCTCCCTTGGGCCACTCGCCTGACCCACCTCGCAGGGCTGTTGTTGCGAGGATAACACGGGGAGAACCACGCGCGCCCCCGGGAGCTCCTTGGAGGAGAAAGCGGGCGATGAATGCAATGCACGAAATATATGAGAGGCGACCAGGTTTTGCAGGTGAGGGGCCCCCGCCAGCTTCCACTTCCAACACCCAGCGCAACGACGCCGAAGTTTCCCCCCGGGCTCGGCTCGGGGAGCAGCGCTGCTCCCCCCGGCTCCCCTTCGCCCTCCCGGCTCTCTCTGCCGCCCACTGGGGACCCCCCTCACCTGCCAAGTCCGGAGCGCCGGTGGAAGTTGCATGCATGCATGCAGGGCGCCGCGTTGCCATTGCATTGCACTGCACTCCATGCAACGCCTGCACGCATGCATTGCCTTGCACGCCCGCCAAGGGGTCTCCCCGCGGTCCGATGCGTCCCCTCCGGCGCGGATGCAGCATTGCAAAAATAAAAAACCCCCGACGCAGCCCTACCTGGGGGGCAGCCTCCGCCTCCGCCGCTCCGCCTCCGCGGGGATCCCCGGGCTCCATCTTGCTGCCCGATCTCCGCGGGGGTGCAGGCAGGCTGCGCGGGGTCTGCGCGGAAGAGCCCCTGCCCGCCCGGCCGCCGCCGCTGCGCTCATTCCATGGCCAGGAGAAGAGCACTTCAAACAAAACGCCCGGCCCGCCAGGCCACGCTGGGAAACGTAGTTCGTGCACCCCGCGCGGGCGCGGAGCCCAAGGGCGAGGGGACCACAGATCCCAGCAGCCCCCGCGCCGGGGACGGAGGGGGAGAGGCCAGGTGCAGGGATTGAGGGACGGGTGGGCGAGCGAGTGAGTGAGTGGCAGCCGCCAAGCCTTGGCCGAGAGTCAGGAAGGGCCTCCCCGGAGGAGGGAGGCGCAGAGCGGGAGGGAGGGAGGGAACCCCAGGGGTCATCTAGTGACGGCGCCCCAATCGAAAATTTGACTTTTAAAAAAAAAAAAATCTTTCAAATTTTTTAATTTTTCCCGCGGCACACCAGGCAACATCTCGCGGCACACTAGTGTGCCGCGGAACAGTGGTTGGGAAACACTGGTCTAAACCAGTGAGCCTAGGACTTGCCAGTCAGAAGGTCAGTGGTTCGAATCCCGCAACGGGGTGAGCTCCCGTTGCTTGGTCCCTGCTCCTGCCAATCTAGCAGTTTGAAAGCATGTCAAAGTGCAAGTAGATAAATAGGTACCGCTCCAGCGAGAAGGTAAACAGTGTTTCCGGGCGCTGCTCTGGTTCGCCAGAAGCGGCTTAGTCATGCTGGCCACATGACCCAGAAGTTGTACGCCGGCTCCCTCGGCCAATAAAGCGTGATGAGCGCCACAACCAGAGAGTCGGCCACGACTGGACCTAATGGTCAGGAGACCCTTTACCTTTACCTTTACCAGTTTCAAGCAGACAGCGATATGGAAACTTTTCATTTTCCATATGATTCCATATTATTGTGAATACATTGTTTCGGATCTGAAGCTAGGGTGGCCAGGGACAAAACTGAACAGGGCTCCTACAACCTTTAATAGTTATGTAGAAGAGAGGATTTTAGCAAATGTACTGGCATGACAGGCCACACCTGTTGAGATTCCTTCTTCTGCACAGGTACTAAAGTTGCAGGAGGACCTGCCTCTCTACCTGAAGTCCAAAGAAGCTTCCATGAGAGGCAGTGATGGCCACCGATGTAGATGGCTTTAAATTCATGGAGGATTGGAGGATAAGGCCAGCAATAGATGGGTGCATTTTACTTCCGCTGGCCAGACACAGTATGCTTCTGAATACCAGTTGCTGGAAAACACCTGAGGGAAGAGTGCTCTTGTGTGCTTCTGACAGGCATCTGGTTGGCCACCATGAGAACAGGATGCTGGACTTTGATGGGCCACAGGTCTGGGCCAGCAGGCTGCTCTTTGGGCGGACTAAGGTCCCTCATTTTGTATGTCACACTGGAGCCTACTATATGGCTCTGAATAGGCAAGCAGTGGCTATATCAACTAAACCAGGGGGCAGCAAACTTTTTCAGCAGGGGGCCGGTCCACTGTCCCTTAGACCTTGTGGGGGGCCGGACTATATTTTGGAAGAGAAAAAATATGAATGGATTCCTATGCCCCACAAATAACCCAGAGATGCATTTTAAATAAAAACACACATTCTACTCATGTAAAAACATGCTGATTCCCGGACCGTCCGTGGGCCAGATTGAGAAGGCGATTGGGCCAGATCCAGCCCCCGGGCCTTAGTTTGCCTACCCATGAACTAAACTGAGGCTATGCAGAGTCTTCTCCCCACCCCAGCACTTTTCTCATCTATTGCCATCATGGCAACATGACTTCAAACTAGTTCATGGGTCTTGGTTCTTTAACTGTAATAATGGAGTAGGGGTTTTTTTGGAGGGGGTAATAGCACTATTAAGCCGAGATTCTGAAATTACTTGTGCACCACTGATTGCAGTTCTCCTTACTAGGGCCAACCCAACACATTTTGTTGCCTGTATCTGCTTTGCACCAATGAGACAGGACAGTACTTGCTCTGCAACTCTGGGGGAAAAAAATGCCCACACAAAACTTACATAAATCACCTTGACAATTTTCTGAAAGGCAATTGTTGTTACAATCCCCCTCCCCCCCTCCATGAATTCATTGAACACATGTGGCCATTTGTCTAAGCAGTTCTAATATTAGTTCTATATCTCAAATCATCATACTGACGATTTACTCAAAGCGACAGTCAGTGGATATTTGTCAGGGTAACATTCTTTGATGTTCCCTATCAATGAAAGTAGCTTTGTCTGATGAGCCTGAAAAGCAATCTTACAGTTTGTCTGGAACATGATGAGGTTTTTTAAATATATATACCGTGTGTGTGTGTGTGTGTGTGTGTGTGTGTGTGTGTATTTAAAAGCACCACTTCAAATCTGGAATTCAATTATTTATAAAATAATGTGTTGTTCACACTTTGGAACCAGAGTAAGCCTGTTAATGAAAAAAAGTGTGAGGGTGGATGTCAGTCATCCATATGGGTTTTGGACTAGTAATTGATTGCTCAGGCCAAACTAGATACAATGGTGTGATGATAGACCGACCGGTATTTTGTTTAAACTTGGATCTGCCACCTTGTGTGTGTATGTATATATGCTGACTTCAACAACATAAGGAGTGAGTAAATGAAGTGTGTAAAATTTTCCCCACATTCATGGTTTACGCTCCCACATTCCCCCCCCCCCCCACGCCTCCACCAGTTGGTTTTCTTCAGCTGAGCTCCAAAACTAGAAGGAAAATGTGCTGGAAGAAAAGCATGGCCCATTCTTCTCATTTCCAATGTCTTCTGCCTGTATTCCTGCTGTTGCTTGTCCTTTATTCTGAGAAAGTGATGAAATCTTATTTGTTCACTAATGGCTGGACCCTTGTGGGGCTTCCTTCCTCTTAATCAGCAACAGGCTGTTTCTTTGGGGAATGTGGTAATATTTGCATCAGTCATATGCTCCGGGGACAGGGATGTTGCTATACCGAAACTTTCAAGTTATTAGATAATTTTAGCTGCTGAGTATAACTACCTGTTTGAGGGTTTATTTAATATTCATTTTGTAGGAAGGAAAGACACAGGGGTATAAAGTCCAGTGTTGGAAACATGATTGATATTCAGTACAGGGAGTTTTCAAGTTTACATCTTGCTTCCAGTGTCATCCCCACCCTGTTGTTTTTTCCTTCAACCAAGATTAGACTCCTGTAAAGTGAGTGTGTTGCTTATTCTGCAAAGGTGACAGAAAGGAGACTCTGGAGAGCAGGGCAACAGAGGAACTGCTCTTCATTTGTGCTGCTCTGTGCTATAGTTCAATTTTGCCTGCCATTTAACTGTTTAACATGAGCTCAACTGAGGAGCAAATGTAGCATGTACATGAGATGAGTTTTCTTTGCTGTATTTTAATATATTTCTATCTAAGCCTTGATATTAGGAACATGTTCCAATTGTTTTGCTAAAAGACACTGCTTAATGATACCAAATAGGCCATCCTGAAAGGGTCAGGTGATGTCATGAGGTGAGCAGTCTCGTGTTTAAATATACTGGAGGTGGTAGGGCAACAGTTCCCATTTCTCTGCACCTGCATGTCCCTTCCCCAATACGTATTGGGGCACACTGCTGCTGCTTTCCCCCTTCATTCTTCCTCTTCCTCCCCACTTCCTTGATTCCTAACTGGGGCTTAAGGTCCAAGGTTGGTATGGAATTATTCTGGACAGCAAGGAAATGATAGATTAAAGCACATTGATCCATGAGCAATCAACTTTGTACTCTGTTACAACATCATATGAACCAGAAGCATAGAATCGTAGAGCTGGAAGGGACCCTGAGGACCATCTAGTCCAACCCCCTGCAATGCAGCTGTCCCATATGGGGATCAGACCTGCAGCCTTGGCGTTATCAGCACCACGCTCTAACCAACTGAGCTATCCAGTTGCCAGCTGTAGCAATTGAGCATCCACTTTCACACCATTCCCAATGAAATGAACTCATGAAAGTTAAGGTCTGTTAGCTGTAGTTGTGTGTGGAGAGAGGAGAGCTTGGGGAGGAGGAGGAGGAAGGAAAGTGGTTATCAGTCATTCATTCCGGTTTGTCTGTAGTTTGTTTCATTGTACAAATGTTACTCCACACTCTCCAGTGCATTTCCCCATTACTTTTTGAGAAGTCCGTTTTGCGGGGTGGGGTGGGAGAGAAGACAACAAGTTTGTTGCAGAAGTGCTCAATCAACTTTAATTGTGCAAACCCTGAATTTGCCAGAATGTGATTGAATCCCACCCCAAAGCTGTGACACTCTGGAAGCGCCTGTGTTTTATGTATTAACTATGAAGAAGTATATGTTACTTCCAATGAGCACCAGAAACGCAGAATGAGGTTTGCTGAATCATTAAGATGGTGCATTGTTGTTCTTTTGCTTTATATTTTCGCACTAGCCCTCAAGAAGCCCTGGGGCAGCATTGCTGCCACATTTTATTTATTTATTTTGCTTCAGATTGGGAGCATCTTTCATTTTTTGGAGTCAAGGTAGCTTTTGTAAAAAGGCACTGGATTAAAACAATGTCAAACCCTCATTTGGCCTATTCTGCCTAATATTTGTGCCGAGTTTTACTTTCTCTGAGGTCTGCTCTCTAGTTTTTCTTTCCCGCAACAGCCCTACTACAATGTGGAGACCTGCCAGGTTAAGGCTCACCTCTCACTAAGATGTACTTTGCTGAATCCAATCACTCAGGTATGATGAGCCAGGCTTCCTGAGCATCAGGAAAGAGGCTTGAAAACAATGAAAATAAAGACAGATGGATATCTTTCAAGTTTATTAATATAAACATTCAGATTTAAATGTGACCACATTTTAAATGGAAACTAAAAGAAATGAAGCCTTAAAAACAACAACCCATAAATCATGAGATGGGGTTATTAGTGCGCCAAGGATCACCTAGTTTGTGGAAGTGATATGTGCTTGTAATGGCGGAGGAGGAATTTCAGGTGGATGGTGCCTGTTATTTTATCACCCCACATTTATGTAAACAAAGGGATGAAGCAGGCAAACTTAGTCAAGTGAATCTCTTCTTAATTACAGTTTGCCCACCTCTTCTTGCAGCAGTATTCCAGGAACTTCCAGCTCAGTTTTATAAATGGCTCATGTATCTGCAATGGCAGCAGAATTTTTGTCCTAATTTGCTCCCACATGAATAAACTGAAATGGACATCTCATCAGCACAAAGGATGCACCGTTTTGCATCTAGATTCTGCTCCCAAGAACAATTGTGCTGAGGTAGGGAAGAAGAAAAAAGAGAGAGCTAAAATCCCCAAGAAAAAGAAAACCGATGATACAGCAGCCTGAACGCAGTTGCTATTCAAAGATGCTTCTCCCATGTGCTGCACTTGCACACAGTGCCAAAGTCACAGCTGATGCGTGTTCTGTTTTATTTCTTTCGTGAATCGCACCCCAAGGTGATTTAACAATGAAAACATCAACAATAAAAATGTATATCGAAACAATTTCAAGTCCAGTACAGATGCAGACTTGGATAAAAAAAATCTTCACTATAAATGGCTGGCTGAAAATCGAAGGTCTTCAGTAGGGGACAAAAAGATAAGAGGCATGTTGCCTTGATTGTATATTTTACTTCGTTTTTTAACATGCCCCAGGCCACTTTGAAACTTTTGCATTAGCAGTGTATAAATGCCCATAAATAATAAAGAAGAAGACCATCCACAATGCTGTTTGCCTCTCTGGTCCCACTGTAGTAGAAATCTATCACTTTCTTCATACAAAGCCTGACTTCTACCTGTACATATTCTTACTTTCCATTGCCATAGCAAAGCAATATAAGACACACTTATACCACTCCCGTGGGTAGCCAGAAATTGCTCTATGTCAGGACCTCACACCTAGAACAGTATCCACCTCTCCGGTACATATGCTAAAATTTGACAGCTGGGGTTGTTAAACAATATGATGGTGAGCCCGTGCCTGGCAGGAAAAAATTTATTGCTGAAAACCATTGCAAACCAAACAGTTAACTGAATGTACATTCTCAGTCCCAGGCAAAGAGAAAAAAACTGGGTGGTCCTGCTATATTTCTCCTAAGTCGCCCAAGAGCACTCAACTAGCAGGATTGTAGGGAAGGTGAGGTCAGTTTATTTTCAGAGAACCTATTTGAAAACTAATTTGTCAAATCCTGGCAGAGTGATTTAATGGTGAAACAAGAATAGCCTGCTAATGGCAAGTTTTAAAACATTTTCTAAATGCAATCGAAATTCACATATGTGAAGTTCTGGGCTGATAGGCCCTGTCAAGGGAAGATGAAATCTGCCAGGCCCTGGGTCTACTGAGGGTGTGTGTGTGTGTAAGAAGGATAGAGTGCAAGGGGGACAGTATGAAGTGTTTTATTAAAAACCTTTCTTTCCTACCTTCATCGTTTCCAGTTCCAGGGGGATGGGGGTGGCTAGAGCATCTACATCATGGGTAGGCAAACTAAGGCCTGGGGGCCGGATCCAGCCCAATCGCCTTCTAAATCCAGCCCACAGACGGTCCAGGAATCAGCGTGTTTTTACATGAGTAGAATGTGTGCTTTTATTTAAAATGCATCTCTGGGTTATTTGTGGGGCATAGGAATTCGTTCACCCCCCCCCCCCAAATATATATATATATAGTCTGGCCCACCACAAAGCGCATTCTCCAATTAAATGAGAGCGCGTGTTGCGGTGTGGGCTGCCGGGCCAGCCCTATGTTGCCAGGCAGGTAAATGGTTGTTGCCTGGTGCTTTGATTGGATAACCGGGTTGCTGGGGCAAATTGTATGCTGCAAATTGGGTGGGTGGGACTATAGTCTTTAAATATTGGGGCACTCTGGTTTTCCTTTCTCTTTTGTAGAGTGCATCGGATCACCCGCCCGCCCGCCCTCTTTTCCAGTTGACCTTGCTTTGCCTGTCATGGGGTTGCCTGCCTTGGTGCAGGGGCCTAGTAGGAATTTTGCCATTTGGCTGATTGGCTGTGCCATTTGGTTTTTGCCTACTACTTAGCAATTCGTCACAACTTGTAAGGTTGCGGTTAGGCATTGGTTATAAAAAGCTGGTGGTGGAGGGGTCAGGATAGGCTGTGCCTGCCCCTCCTATTGCGCTGAAGGGAATTCCATTAAAGGAATCCTGGGGCTTGCCACAATTTCGTCCAATCCCTGTCATGGGACCAGGGCCGGCAAGCCTTCGGGGAGCTGCTGGGGTGAGTGGCGTGGGTCCGACGCTTAGCTCAAATGGTCCCCGACTTTGACTTTCCCTTCTACTGGCTTCCGATCGGACCTCGGTATGTCAGTTCTGCCCCAGGCGGGGGGACAGATAGTCATAACCAATGTCTAAACAACCACTCACTGATTTTGTATTTTAATAAAGTTGTGGCCAAAATAGTGCCCAAAAACCAAAACTAAAATTACGTGTGATGTGTGAAATTATTTGAGGGGTGGCCTGGGGACCTACACACGCAAAGTCTGAGGGACAGTGGACTGGCCCTCTGCTGAAAAAGTTTGCTGACCCCTCTACATCATAACAATGCAATATTATAAAATAAGAGAAGATAAAAATGCAGCAATTAAAACACAATTATAAACTTTCTTCAGAACAGTTTTTCATCACTCAGTTATCCAGGTCCTGGAATTTAACTTTAGATCTAGAGGAGAGATCAGAAACCTGTGGCTCTGCAGATGTAGTTGGAGAACACCTTCCATTGTGCCATGCTCCCTGCTGGTAATGGAAGTTGGAATTTAATCCCAGTGGTGGTTGTTTCATTGAGGCATATGGGGCACAGCCCCACCAACTTTAACCAGCCCCCAACTCCTGCCATCTGACAACCAGTCCACTGCCTGTTCGCTTCCTCCGTCTTAGTCTGCATACACACTATACCTGTAAAGCACATTCAAAGCACGGTCTTTCTGTTATGTAGTGTAGTTTCACCCTGGGCCAACAGGGGGATACTGTATATAGTTTTCACTCAGGTCTGTAGATAGTTTTCACTCAGGTCCGCGCCTGTTATTTTAGGCGGGAACTCTGGGCTTTGTGGTTACAATGTTGACAGCCGGCTGCCTATAAATACAGGCCGGCTGAGCTGTTCGCAGTCAGTTCTACTCCAGCTTACCAAAATAAAGAGCTACTTGAAGAAATCGCTGTGCCGGCTGCTATGTCAACCCACGACTTAACACTTTCCCTCAAACAATTCTGGGCCCTGTAGTTCATCCCTCACAAAGTTATAATTCCCAGCAGCCCTTAACAAACTGCAGTGCCCAGAATTCATTGAATGAGCTTTAAAGGTATGGTGTGCACACAGCTTCAGGTTTGTAGGAATCAGCACAGAGGAGGATGGGGACAAAACTACCAATGGTTGGCTCCGTCTGCCATTGGTTCTGGCACCTCCTGTTGTCGGGCTCCCTGCCTTCTGCCCTACCAGTCCCAATGGGCACCATCAGAAGTTCATCATCATCTCTTTTTTAATATTTAGGCCCAACATCCCTCCTTTTGGGTTGAGATAGTCATACAAACTGCCTCATAAAGTAAAGGTAAAGGGACCCCTGACCATTAGGTCCAGTCGTGAGTGACTCTGGGGTTGTGGCGCTCATCTCGCTTTATTGGCCGAGGGAGCCGGTCATGTGGCCAGCATGACTAAGCCGCTTCTGGCGAACCAGAGCAGCGCACGGAAACGCCGTTTACCTTCCCGCCGGAGCGGTACCTATTTATCTACTTGCACGCTGACGTGCTTTTGAACTGCTAGGTTGGCAGGAGCAGGGACCAAGCAACGGGAGCTCACCCCATCGTGGGGATTCATTGTAATGGCCTTGGAGTTGCTGAGCTCAGTGTCTTACTTGAATGCAAGTTAAATAGAAACTCTCAGAGAGGTGAGCAAACTGAAGTCTGGGTGAGGGTTACCTTGAAGGGACTCTGGTTTGAGATTTGCCTGGCTAAAGCAATTTTTCCTGCTTACCTTAAGACTCCCTGCATGGTCAGCAGCCACAATGGTGGATGGTATTGGTGGTTAAGGCATATCC
Source organism: Podarcis liolepis (assembly GCF_965112155.1). Taxonomy (NCBI): domain Eukaryota; kingdom Metazoa; phylum Chordata; class Lepidosauria; order Squamata; family Lacertidae; genus Podarcis; species Podarcis liolepis. The sequence continues at coordinate 60,562,140 of NC_139560.1, read as the reverse complement.
CAGACTTCTCCCCAATATTCTGTTGCAAGAAATGTAACTTACTTGTTAATAAAATTGCCTTCCAAGCTTGCCTTATCTACCTTGGATATTTATAAAAAAATAACCAATCTAAAGCACTTTTTTGTTTGTTTGAAAGCTTTTCTTACCCACCCCAAATAGTGCAAAAGAAAGAAAGAATGAAAGAAAGAAAGAAAGAAAGAAAGAAAGAAAGAAAGAAAGAAAGAAAGAAAGAAAGAAAGAAAGAAAAGCCCTATTATTTCCTTGGGCATTCTGACTATGATGTCAGTGCATGTCTCACAGAAGGTCCTCAGATGGATGATCCATGATATCTCTGAGCTCTCACAAATGCACATGTATGGCTCAGACTTGCCTTTTTAACTGTGGAGAGGCAGGAATTACACTTGTGGCATGGGTGGAAGAGAGAAGAAAGCACGATCTCACCCTCTGTACCAGCAGGGTGAGGAGAGGGCACTGCTGTCTACCTCCCAAATTAAATCAGAGTAATATATGGCTAAAGTAGGACACCCACAGATAGCACCTGTTGCTTCGCCACAAACAAACAAGTCTGTTATTCCCCAGCATTACGGTGCTGGCTGGAAGCCTTCAATTCCCCCCCCCCCCGCACCGCATCAGACTGTCACGTGGAGAGACAAGAGTTTGGGCTTTGGGCATAGATAGGAGGGTGGCTGGCAGATGAAGAGCTGTTCTTCAGCCAGGATTCAGGCGACACACGTGCTGAGGCGCTCTACCAGCAGCAGCAGCCATGGCTGTTGCCATAAAGCTCACACATCACAGAGGCCCATTCTGCCTTCTTCAGAAACACAAAAGCTTCCACTGAAAACCAATGTACCAGTGTAGTTGGCAACATTAACCCAGGTTACTTAGCAGCAATTGTAAAAACACAACATCTAGACAAGAGCATTATCAGACACAACTTCAACCAGACTTCTCAACTTTGCACACAAAGGCACAGATTCAGACAGAAAAATCTTTGGAAATCCACGACTTGTAACTCTTAGGATTTTAAGACAGTAAAAGGTAAAATATTCATAACCTGAAATATGGCTGCACAAAAAGGCATATGAAATGCTGCAGTATTTTACACTTTAGGAATATTCCAGGGGAAATGCATGCAGGATTTGCCTTTCGGATGTTCTATGGATTATGATTTTCTGCATGCTGCAAAGGACAGGGAAGTTGCCTTAATTAATCTATGACCCTTTCATAAAATGTTGGTTATAAACAACTGGTAAAGGAATAGAAGATACCTTTCACTGTAGGTCAGCATTTATTCTACAAGCCAGGTCAGTAACAGCTTAAAGCTAGTCTTGGTTGTTGACCCACATGATACCATCTATTGGCCTCCATCTATTTCATAATAAATAGAGAACACTTTTCACAGCAACTAACGTTGCAGTTCACAATCAACACATTGCTTGTCAATCAACACAAGATGGGCGGCACAGGAATAATAAATTCTTCTTATATTATTATTATTATTATTATTATTATTATTATTATTATTATTTGTCATATCCATCAGCACAGTGATATGAAGACTGAAGTCCTATTCATACTAAATGGGGATAGCATGTATTGCTAATGTGCTTCTCCCAGGCATACATACAAACAGTAGGAAATGATTCACAGAAGAATTTATGGCAAACTACTCATTTCGAAGGGTACTCTCTCTCTTTTTGGTGAATTCTACAGTTACCGTAATTATGTGACTTTGTATCTGTGACTAATCTGTCAAAAAATTTTTTGTTTTAACTAGTCCCCCCATCACAACCCCATTACTTCAGACTATAGAATTTATCACTCCATATACAGTTTCATATATTTTCAGGTTTCCATCACGTTACTAGAAAACAGAAGACTGCAACATGATCCTCGACTCCCCCCACCCTCCGCTAATTTTATGAGCACATTTGATTAATGTTCCATGCTTGTGTTGAGCACTTTGGCTACCAGGGATGCCTTTCTTGCCTTCATGCAGTCTCTACTTCTCATCTCCTTACATCATCTACACAATCTCAGCCTGCGTTCCAGAAAGATGAGCAGGAAGATACAGTGGGGCTTTGCACTTTCTCTTTTTAATCATTAGCTCTCCTGTTTCACATCAGAAGCTGTTTCTCAAACTGTGTGTGCGCGGGCATGCACTTACTTATGAAACGGCTCCTACCTAACGTGGCATGAAAAGATCTCTCGACTGAAACAGAAAGCCAAATCCTGGACTGGTCCTGCTCAAATGTGTGACAATGCTCTGAATGTGCCTTAGTTCCAACTCCCTGATAGGTGAGATCAGTTCTGACAATGCTGATGACCAATTTGCGGGGCAGGGTTGAATCCCAACCCACTTTTTCTTGTGGTTTGGATTTGGTGCCCTCCCAAAACAAATAATCAGCTATGTCAAAGCTGTCAGCATTGACCTTTGATTATAAAAGCTTCTACTTACAATGTTCTATGTACAGCTACTGTTGTGGGCACTTGATAAATGTTACATCTCATTAATCTGAGATTCATGCATCTCACACAGGCTTACATTGTAGGGAGATAATAATAATAATAATAATAATAATAATAATAATAATAATAATAATAATAGTAGTAGTAGTAGTAGTACCACCTCACCCATCTAACTCTGGGTGGCTTCCAGCACACATAGCAACATAATGAAACATTACACATTAAAAGACTTCCCTGTCTTCAGGTGTCTCCTAAAGGTTGTATAGTTACTTATCTCCTTGACATCTGATGAGAGGGCATTCTACAGAGTGGGTGCCACTACCGAGAAGGCCCTACCAAGATGATGTATGGGTGCCAGCAGTGTTTCTATGTTAGCATTTTACTGCCCCTTGCAAATTGCACTGAGTCATCGCATCACAGAGTTTTCTAGCTACCTGTTACTGGGAAGATGCAGAGTGGGGTAAGGAGATGTGGGTCAGTGACACACGTACATCTCCCTGTAACATGTTGTTTCAGTCACATAAACCTATGGAAGCAAAGGGCAGATAAGCAATTCAGGATAAGATGCAGGTGGCTATGGTACACAAGAGCACATTAACAGAACATTTTTTTTGTCACAGGTTCAGTGTTGCACTTCCTCCCATATAGGTGATATAGGTAAAGTGATGGGAGGATCTGGTGGATCAGGCCAAATGCCTATCTAGTCCAGCATCCTGTTCTGGCAGTGTCCACCCAGATACCTATGGGAAGCCTGAAAGCAGGGCATGGGTGCAAGAGCACTCTCCCCATTTGTGAATCCTAACAACTTGCATTTGGAGCAACACGGCGTCTTGCCCCCTTTGCATTTTAGGTCATTTCCCCATTCCCAGGGCTTGTGGGCATTTTAAGTGGTGCCTGATTTAATCAGCAGCAGTGCTTTGGCACCACCAATGAACTAATTGTTACGTTTCCCAAAAGAACAGATCGGGGGAGGGGGGAGATGGACTCTCCCTTAAACTGATGAAACTTGATAATAATGAACATCTCAGACAAGGCGACAGAGTGATTCTTGGCGGAGAAATAATGGATCTAAGTACAATATTAATTTGTGAAAGTTTTCTTCGTAGACACAGTTTCGCTCCTCCTGTCTTCATCTTAATTGGCCTTTACAGACTAAATTGGTTGGGGAAGGTTCTTGTCTCCTCAAGTCCACCTCTAACAGGGGACTGCAGTAATCTAATTTACTGCTTCCTCTATTTTCAAATGAGGTTGTTACTATTAATGGGTTTTCGTTATTAGTGGGACAGCACTTTCATAAGCAGACCTAAGTACAAATTTGACATTAAAATTCTTATTTTTGCATTTAAAATTATTACCGAGTTTTAAAAATATTTATTTATAATGATTAGATAACAAGGCTGCAACCCCACTCCCACCCGTGAGCTCCTCCCCCAATGCCACGCTATTGAAAAAGAGGCCTGGATTCAGGCTGTAATTAAAAACAAATAAAAGAAAGGTCTGTATTTATGTGCAATGGATTTTATTTTATTTTTAACTTTTTCTGAACAGCTGGATTTCCTCTTCCCTAGTACTACACTGCAAGGTGCTTAAAAATACTTTATTTTATTACTAAACAAAATAAACCAAAGATAAAGAGCATAAAGAAATTATGTTACAGCAGGATGAAATCAGCGCAATGTTGTACATTACTATTGAACTTGCTGTTCCAAAACATAACAAAAACCACCAATTTTTCCATAAACCTGTTAGGCTGGTTTATATGTATTATTTTATCATAAGTTAGCTTAATCATAGTTAAGCATATCTCCTACTATTTCTGAATGGATCGAGAAAATTTGGTCCATAGTAACTATGATTTAACAGCAAGGTGCTTTTTAATCACTGTTATTTAGAAAGCAACAAAAGTCCTACTACGTATGTACAGTTCTTTGCTACTACAGACTTTGGTCACATAGGACTATATCTGCTCAATAAGCCCAATCAAAAGCATGTAATCTGAATCATTACTAAAATAACAAAAGTACATGGAATTGGGAGATGAAATCTCATATATTTGCACTTCTGCAGAGGCTGGAGGGAGAACTGAATGAAATACAGGGCAGGCTTCAGGAACTTTGCTGCTGCCCTAGCCTGAAAATTATTTCTTTGCCACTGGCCTGAATCTCAGCTTGTTTCCTCCTGGAGAATTTTCCTGATTGCCACCCAATTCAGTACAAACAAATATTAAGGAAGGGGAGGAAATATGCTGCAAAGGAATGTGGACAGGACACATACCTCTTAGCCCCATCCTAGACTTTGGGAGCAAAAGGCTCAAGGGTGCAGGATAATTCATATCCCCCCACCTCCATGGGTTTCCCTAACTATATTGTATTGTTTTTCCGAGGAGCTAAGGAAAGGAGACAGAAGTCAAAGAACCCTGGAGATTGGGCTCAGTGGTTTGGAGGCATAAACAGTGCTCCTTGGGGGATTTTTAATTTTTTTAAAAAAATTATTATTATTAATTGTATATTTAGCCTGGAATCTCTGGGTTTCTGTTGCCCCAGCCAGCTGCTTGTGCTAGAGTTTGTGCTTCTTCTCAGGGCCTACTTCTGGATTTTTGTATTTGTTTACATTTGTATCCTGTTCAGAGCTGTTTATATATGTTTTCCAGGCAGTTTCCCATCCAGGCATCTTAGAGTCAGGCCTGCTGATTTGTGTATTTTCGCACCCTCTATTCTGCCATTTTCTTTGCCATCTCTCTCCATACACTGCCTATTCCCTATCATGGTTTCCACCTCCTCAGCCAGGGGATGATTCATGCATGCATATATTTATCACTCCGTATCTTATCGTTTTGTGACTTGCAGCTGAGGCTTGCTGATAAATGAATGGAAATTGACTTAACAGCCCAGTTCGCGTGTCGCCTAACTATAGTTAATGGCTCTCTGTGAATGCAGAGATTGCTCCTGCTTTGCTCCTCACCTCTAGCAAGCAGGAGTAACAAACCATGATCACTGATTTAGCATTATATCCCAACCTGGGGTTGTGGTTTGTTTTGCTCAACAAACCATGAGCAGAACAAACCCCAATCCCTGGTTTGGATGTAAAATGCTAAGCCAGGCTCCCATTGGATAGAGAAAAGGAGCCAGTCAGGAGCCTTCTGGGTGTTCGTGGCAAGCCATTAACTATGACTTACCTTGACATGAGTATGCTGCCAAATGGAGTTGTAACATATAGCATTTACCTCCACTTTCATGCTTTTTCTTCCTATAGGAACTTTCAATGTTACTTTATCGCCATGTAGAATCCAGAGATGTTTTGTAAGTGCCTCTTCAATGCATGGTCCAATAAAATAACATCGGCTAAGAACACGAGTAGCACAAAATGTCTGTCTTTGACCATCTGCTGTTGAGAAATAAGCTTGCTTGTTGAGACCACCTTTTCAGGCAGCATCTGCTCCCTCTTCCTGAATTTCCTCTGAAAACATGTGTAGGCTGGATTGACTGACTGCTAACTATTATTAAAGTCGAGAAGAGCAAGCTAGCTATATATTTAACTCAGTGATGCATTAAAGCAACAATACCCTGTTTTCCGACTTCAAACTTAGCTCCCTAATAATGGCACAAAGATAGAAGAGAAGAGTTGGGCTGGGTGCAACGCATCCTTGAAAATACATAATGTCATATGATGGTTCTCTGTGGAAACAGGAAATCCTTAAATCTTGTTCCTGATGCACTGGGCTCTAGCTTACATATGTTTATGACACAATAATATTTCTTAGTCCATTATAGTGCCACAAGATTCTTTGTCCGACTGACTTACCATTACTTCCTTTCTGGAACTTGTCCCCGAAATCGTAGGATAGCCACATAAAGTATCCTGGATTCTGAAGAGAGATAAGTATCAGCTTTTAAAGCTCTACTTTCCCCACAGTACAATGTCAAAGTGGGAAAAATAAATTTATCTTGTTCCAGACATGAACAAAGCAATGAGCATCTTGGTCTGACTGCTGGAGATAGTGGTTTTTCAAGTGAAACCAATACACACACAAAAGATACAAAAATAGATTAGCAGAATGGTACGGCTAGAACTCCCTTGAGAGAATGAAAGTGAGCTATTAATACCATTCAGTCACCTCTCCGCTTTGCTATTGAGTTCCAAATATATAAGGAACCTTTCCCCATATTTCTGTTCCTTGTACATGTTCTGGCGTAGGTGTCCTGTTGTCAGGGCAATCTGTATTTCAGTGCCAAATTATTTGAACTGAAAAAATGGACAAAGCAAAACCAACTTGAAATGTCCTGAGATATTTTATTTTTTAAGAATACAACCATGTAATCTAAGTTCCACATATATGGAAGTACAAATGTAGTTATTATTCTTGCAGATATTTGAAATTTCAAAAGGGGATTTCAGACTCTCCCCCCTAATCCTGAAGTACACTGCAGAACCTACACTCATACCCATTACTTGACCCATGACCAAATTTCTAAATGCATATTATTGTCTCTTCCTTTTCCAATATTATATCTTCTAAGTAGCATCATTCCTGGACTTTGAAGATGAGGATAATTTCATTTGTATGTGTCGCTTCTAAACATGACACAAAAATGTGCCTATTTATTTTCTCCTGCTGCATGTTAAATTCTCAATACTGTATTGTAAAGTTTGGAAAACCACTGATATGCTTCTCTCATAGTTCTGACATACAAAATCTGGATCAGCTCCAGCCCAGGTTTCATTCAGGACTTGGGTTCTTTCTTTGCAATGAGTTCTAGGCACATGAGATCTGTAGGCACATGAAGAAGCCACCTTGATGAAGCTAAGCAGGTCTAAGGACTTATCCACACTTAGCTTTCCTCAGCTCTTGCCAGACATGGTCTGCACTTTAATGCTCTGTGTCCGGGTGCTTCTTTCTTTCTTTCTTTCTTTCTTTCTTTCTTTCTTTCTTTCTTTCTTTCTTTCTTTCTTTCTTTCTCCAGAGCTTTTCCCATGGAAACCTGCTCTTTAGTGCTCTTTAGTAGATACTTGTATGTACAGTGGTACCTCGGGTTACATATGCTCCAGGTTACATACACTTCAGGTTACAGACTCCGCTAACCCAGAAATAGTACCTCAGGTTAAGAACTTTGCTTCAGGATGAGAACAGAAATCGTGCTCCAGTGGCGCGGCAGCAACAGGAGGCCCCATTAGCTAAGTTTCAGGTTAAGAACGGACCTCCAGAACGAAATAAGTACTTAACCCGAGGTACCACTGTACTAAAATTATTTTATTAAAACCCTACTTTGCCCTTTGGGTTTTTCTGGGTCCCTGAAGGACCTTAGATGTTTGCTAGAGTGCATTTGTCTGGAAGCAGAGCTAAGGCTGCTTCGCACAGCACAGCCTGCAAGGACAGACAAAAGCAGAAGTGGATTCCTGCTCCCAAGCTAGGAAAAATTTGTGGTTTGCCCACTTGCAACTAGTGGTGGAGATCAGAAATGTGGGGTCCACTGGAACATCTGCTTGTCTGCATAAGTTGCAAAGTGGCTCTTGGCTTTGCAGCCCCAGCATATTATGGGGTGGTTGTCCTGTGGTATTCAAGCCGGACCAATCCAGCTAATGACCAGCCTGCCCGGTGGGTTTTCTTGAGAATGGAAATCCAATTGCTTGTCAATAAGATTCTCTTCATGGTTGGGAGATGGTTAAAAGCCCTCTCCCTTGAGTAGAGAAATAGTGCAGCTGCTTGTTCTCTGTGCCAAATTGAAAGGAGACCCAGCCTGAGGGGAAATGTGTCTGGAATTTCTTAATCCCAAAAGTATTATAAAATGAGGGCACTCTGGGGAGCCTCTCAAAGCCTTTGCTCTGTGGAAAGAATGGACAATTGGAGAAGTGCTTTTCAGCTACAGGCATCCCTCAATTGACATTGAAAAGGCCTGAAAGGTTCACGAAGGTAAATTTGGCCAAACTCTGATAGAGGCTCAGAGGGAACATGTTCAAACTAGGGCATTGCTGCACTAGAAGGTGTGGTTAGCCTTCGTTTTGCCAATTAATTCCTAGCAATGCAAGCTGTGCTGAATGTGAGTGCAGGCATTTGTAACCAGTGTGCCATTTAAACATTCTTGTTTTGCACAAACCATGCTGAGAGCCATCAAATTACCGGCTTTTTGAGGAGTTTATCCTCTCGAGTCTTCCTGTTAGCATATTTTCCTGCTAAGATCTCAGGCACAGTCCTGATTAATGGCAGCAGGCTGCATGTGTGGATTCCCTGCTGCAGGGGTCGCCAACCTTTGGGGGCCACGCACAAGTTAGGAAACCTGAGAAACTGGCATGGGCACCACACACACATGCACACCTCTCGCTTACTCTGTCCCCTGCCAGCAATTAGACTGATGTGGTTTTTACTTGTTTTAAGACTAAGGAAAGAACAGGGGTGAAGTGGAGAGAGGACTGGTGGTCTTCCTGAAGAGTGCAGCTGGAGAAGAAATGGTTAACCCTCCCCAGCTACAGTCTCAAGAGAGATTTCTTGCCCCTCCCCTGCTGCAATTTAGGCTTGAAAAATGCTGTCAATAGAAGAGGTAATTCCAGTTTAACTGCGGTGTGGGGGGCCAGATGTACAGAACCCATCCCGGTTTCTGATTTGATCCCGGAATGTCCCACTTTTCCTTAGGACATCCCTATTTTCATTAGATTATGCAAACACTCACTCACACACACAACCCAGCCAAGGAGATAAGTGACTACACAACCTTTAGAAAACATCTGAAGGCAGCCCTGTACAGTCATACCTCAGGTTACAGACGTTTCGGGTTGTGCGATTTCAGGTTGCGTACTGCGCCGAACAGGTTACTTCCAGGTTTCGGGGCTTGTGCATGCGCAGAAGCGCTAAATTGTGCTTTGCACATGCGCAGAAACGCTGAATCGCGACCCGCGCGTGCACAGACTCTGCAGGTTGCGGATGCTGCAGGTTGCGAACGTGCTTCCCGCACGGATCACGTTCGCAACCTGAGCGTCCACTGTATAGGGATTTTTTTATGTTTAATGTTTTTAATGTGTTTATATATGTTGGAAGCTGCCCAGAGTGGCTGGGGCTACCCAGTCAGGTGGGTGTGGGGTAATAATAATAATAATAATAATAATAATAATAATAATAATAATAATATTTTTTGTTGGAGAAAGGTTGGAGGGTTTGGGCTGCCCTTCTCCAAATGGCCACGATGCCACAACAACTAGGATGGAAAAATAGCCTTATTTTGGGTACCGTGAAGGGGGTGGCACACCCTAGGTGCCAGGAAGTTGTGGGCACATGTGTACTATGTTGACCTACCATTCTGGTAGTAAATCTCTCTGCCTTTCTGTCTGGGCCCAGCCTACATATGCAAGCAGTACAACTTTTTCTCTCTTGTAGCCCCTCAGATTGTAGTAAAGACCACATGATGTGACTGTGAACCAGGCTGTACATTTATTCATATATGGCACACTTTGGCTGACAGCAGTTTTCAGAATCCTGGCTGTACTTTTCCCCAGTTTGCTGTTGCAGGAATCACTGCTGGCTGCTTCTGCTTACTTCCACACACAGCTAGTTTCACCCTGACCTTTCTCCATCGAATTGTCCGGGTCAACGATGTACCAGTTTCATTGCTGGAACTCAAAATCAATGCCCACTTGTTAGCTGGCAGTCGGTCATTTTTTCCATTCATTGCTTCAACCTACATTTATTATCTGGGTTGACTTTGAATAGACATAAAGTACTACCCTGTTCAATTAAATAAAGCGGCCATTTGCATGTTAACCAGTCATCTCTGACAGCCGCAGTTAATCTCTACCATTCTTTAATGGATTTGTTTGCTGATTCATAGCTTGCTATGCTTTGGCATGCTGGAGATCACCAGCGATTACCCAAATTCCTGTTGACTGCCTCCCGCTGCCCCCCACATGCCCTTGCAAGCACACACCTCAATTGCCACACATGTTAAATGCATTACACTATCTCAGCTCCAAATTCATTTTCTTTAGACGTATAATTTCCTCCTGCTGCTGCCTCCCACATTGTGCTTGGTCTCATGTCCTTTGTGGTCTGGGCCACCAGAGAGAAGTGGTGGCCCCTTCAGCCTTTTTTGGTGGTGGTGGTGGGGCTTTCCCACAGGTATGATGGGAAGCAGCTGGTGGTTTATTAAGATTTACACAGACATTAATCTGTTAATGTGGGAGCCAATGAATACCTTTTCATTTTCCTTTCCCCAATCACTCACCTATATATTAGCCGGGAACTTGCAAAAGGCAAAATATTCCTTGAACAGCCCACTCCTCTGCATGTTTACTCAGTAGGACTTACAACCAAATAGGTGTGTCTAGGACTGCAGCCTAACAGTGCAATCCTATGTATGTCTACTCAGAAGTAAATGCCATTGCTGAGACAGGAGCTTGCTTCCAGTTAAGTGTGCAACCTTAATGAAAATGTGGGAAAAAAGAATGTTCTGTTCCTGAAATAGGTATGGAATCACTATGGGTGGGCATGGTAATATATCCTATGGGGGGAATTATAATGTATTTCTGTTTAATAAAAACAGGCAATAAATTTCATAGGAGTTACCATTCCAAAGTATATTTTGGCTTCAGTGGCTGTAATTCCATTGATTTATGGTTAGTTTTATTTTTTTTCACCTTTACATTAGTCAGAGGAGGCTGGTGCTCATTAGGAGTGGTAGGGCTGAAGGCAAGGAGGCCAACAGTAGGTGGCACCAGAGCAAACGGCTGCTGGACCTAGAGGCAATGATAGACACAGCTCTCTAATTCTACTTTTGTTGGGGCAAGACTGAGACTGAGGAGGGGGAGACTGACAGCCAGCGCCACCCCCCTAGACCGGTTGTAAGAAAGGGGCGAGCTGGCTGAAGGCAGACTCAGCTTGGTGGGGCAAATGCTCCACTTGCCCTGATGGACCAGCTTCCACTATCAGAGAATGATACCAAGACAACTGCATTTAAGAACAAATGGTAAATGTATTGAATTGATATTAACACAGTTTAGTAACCTCTGTTCGGAGTCTTTAACTCAAAGTCTAGGTAGAAGTAGAGTACAGTGGTACCTCGGGTTACATACACTTCAGGTTACATATGCTTCAGGTTACAGACTCCACTAACCCAGAAATAATGCTTCAGGTTAAGAACTTGGCTTCAGGATGAGAACAGAAATTGTGCTCCAGCGGCGCAGCGGGAGCAGGAGGCCCCATTAGCTAAAGTGGTGCTTCAGGTTAAGAACAGTTTCAGGTTAAGAATGGATCTCCGGAACAAATTAAGTACTTAACCTGAGGTACCACTGTATTTAGTAGGTTAGGCTATTACAACAGTGCCCAGCAATGTGCCCTCCCATGATTAGATGAATGAAATCAGATAATCTTGTTTTGCATTCATGAGGGTGGGGTCACATATATATATAACCGTGGTATTTTCTTTTCAGTTCCTGCATTGCAGTTTGGTGGTTTGATGTTTCTAATGTAATCCGAACAGTCTGAATTATACATTCTGAGTAGACCATGATCTTTCCACATAGTTGTCTTTCCAGTATGGTTGCTGGAGGATTTTGTGTGACTCAGATCTTCCTCCCACCTGCTGGGAGGGAAATTAAGGACCAAAGGAATCTTGAAACTCAGTTCTGCGTGTAACTTTGCTCTGCGTTTTGTTTTGTTTTTAATTAACAGAGGCTTGCAGGAGGCTGTTATCTTTTCCCACACTGGCAGAAAAGCAGCATGAGAAGGCCATAGGCAGCCTCTCTCTGCACGTCCCTGCAGCAGTCTTCTGCTCAAGATGGCAGCATCCTACAACTGCCTCAGGGCTATGTGCAATGTGATCCTGAGAGTCTTACATGTTACAGGTGGGAGGGAAGATGGGTGAAGGGGTCAGGGAGGGGTATAGGGTGAGAGAATCTGCAGTGGTGGAGCTATAAGTTGGCCAGTACAGTACTTCTGGATTGTGACCTGGCAACTCTTAAACTGCAATACTGTTCCACTGACCATCTTTGTTGTGAGCCCTGGAAGACCTGCTCTCTGCATTGCATGCTTTTCCCCACATGGCCTGGAAGGGGGGCCATGACTGACTCCAGCTACAAAAGTTGAGGTTGTTGAACAGACTCTTGGACTGGGGTATTGCTGGAGGTTTTTTGTTGTGGGGTGCGGTGGTTGTTGCTACCGTAGGTTTTATGTATCCTTATTTTAGATTTTGCATTTATTTATGCGGAACTTGTTTCATTTATTGCTTTTATGTGGTAGTTATGCATTTTTTCCCCATGTTGTAAGCCACCTTGAGCATGGTTTGAATTGTGGAAAGGCGGAATACAAATAAAATTATGTATGTACGTATGTATGACTGCTGAGACAAGGCTGTAATCCAACATAAACTGCAACATCTTTAAACCCATTGGGGATGTTCTGTAGCTCAGTGATGGAGCACAGGCATTGAATGTAAAAGGTTCCAGGTTCAATCTTGAGCATCCCCAGGAAGGGCCATGTCTGACATCCTGCCAGCCAGAGTTGTCAATACTGAGCTAAATGGACCAGTGGTTTCACTCAGTATAGAGCCGCTTCATCTGTTCTATTAAAATATATGGGCGTAAATGCACTTACGTAACTGCATTAGATTTTGGCCTTAGTGTGCAAGCTGGGAAGGCATCGCGTAAATATACAATTGTGCGTGTGTCTTCGAATTGGTATTGTGCTTGAGCCACAGTGACGTCTGTAATGTGCAGTAGTCACCATGCAAACAAGCTGGTGGCTCAGCTTGAATTTCCTTGCTTTTTTGTGGGAGTGAGGTTCTTTGGGATTTTTTTTAAAAAGCAACAAATGAAGTGCATAGACATTCCTTCTCCCCCCCCCCCCAATTAATTATATAATGTCTAACACCACACAGCAGTATTTCACACTCTGAACTGTAATTAGTGGAGAAAACGTTCAACAAGAAGAACCAGATGGTGTTGCTAACAGGAAATGGATCGTTCCCATCTACATTCACTTGCTGAATATTAACACTTGGGTTCATTCTTTAAGACTTTCATCCTTGTTTTTTTAAAAAATAACATAAAATTTTCTGTTGAAACAGCTTGAATTAACCAGAGAGTAGAAGCATGTTGATAGGTGGCCAGTATCAGCATCTGCTGTGGTCAATCCTTTTGAAGTCTTTACAGTTTTCTAATTCAGTCTTCCCCAGTCTGGTGCCTTGCAGATGTTTTGGACTAGCACTCCCATTGCTCCCCGGGAACATAGCTGTGAACTTTTGCGGAGCTGCTTTGGGTAGAGGAGAGATGGTGCCCCCTTAAGTGGAATGTATCAGCTGCCCTAGCCTGGAGAGTTAACTGGGACTACGGGTGACAAGTGAAAGGTTCTTGCGGGGTTTTGCCAGCATTGGCTTGATTGTCGTTTGTGTTAACTGAGAAACCTTTAAATCTCGGGGACAGGGACTCTGAGTTGACCAAAGTCAACAGAAAATATTTAGGGGTAGACCCTTGATCCAAAGAGCCATCCCACCTGCCGTAAATAAAAATCAGCATGACGCTGTTTGCTTTTTTTCGGCGATAGCCTTTAAACAGTACATTAAATGGGACAATGTGGAAACATGTCACCTTATGACCTTTCCCTGCATAAATCTCTCCACTGTTCCTATCCCCTTGCCTGTTGCTGTCTCTCGCAGTGAAGTGTCTTGTGTAATACAGATTGTAAATGCTTAATGGACCAGGACTGGGAACCTGCCTCACCACTATGTTACACCCATTTTATTACTTCAGAGCAACTTGACTCTGCTGGAGTCATACCAGTACTAAGGTGCGTGAAGCACAGAGAGGCATTAGACATCATGGGTGAAATACCAGCTCCATAAAAATCAGGAGCAAGCTTTGCTGTCCCCACTGCCTTCAGCTTAAGCCTTTGAGATGGTAATTGCCAGAGGTAAGATCGCAGTTCTGGTACAGCACAGTGGTCAAGAGGCTATGAAGAACTCAAATGTCATCACAGCCGCCCAATCATTAACTGGCCTTACGCAAGTCACATATTACAGCAATGCCTTTGTTAGGCCAACTAAAACGTCACAAAATAGTGTGCAAGCTTTCAAGTTCTCCAGAACCCTTAATGCAAACCCTGGAATGTTGCCCATGGGGGGATGTGGTCCTCAGGCTGAAAAAGTGCTCCCCCAGCCCAGTTTAAACCTCAGCTTGAAACAATGGGCAACTAACTTTCAATGGAGTTATAGCTATAAGCAACTGTAAGCTAGTTTAGCTCGTATGGGCTTCCTTGGAGGTAAGCTTAGAGTGGCAACCTTAGGTCTGTTATATGTATATATACAAACACACATACACACACACACACACACACAGAGAGAGAGAGAGAGAGAGAGAGAGAGAGAGAGAGAATGGAAGCATCAAATGTAGCAAATTAAACATTTGAACAATTGTGTGCTTGGAAGCAAATAGTAGGATGGCATTGTAGTGTATTTTCCTGAGGGTGGTCTATGACCAACAGAACTCTTAATTTGACCTAGGCTACCTATGAGCTGATTTTAAAAAAATAATAAATGTGTAAAAGTGCCCTTATGAATAAAGATAGGACTATCAATTAAATTGCAATCTCATCCTGCAAATATTTCTAACAGGAGTGTATTGATGGGACAAATCACCCAAGTGTAACACACCTGATTGACAAGTTATTAAAGATATCGTTTCCGCAAAGTTACATCTCTTTTTCTCGATTGTGGTGCTCTTTTCTGTTACAAGATTAATACACATTTAAGAAGAGAGCTAATTGCAGAAAACAAGGCTGATGTAACTGAGCTCTAATTAAATGAAAATGGTGGCCCTAATGTAATTGTGGTGTTAATTAAATAACAATGGCGACAAGCGCCTGAACACAGGGAGGAAAAATGATAAAATTCTTCACTCACATGGTCGAATTGACTAGTAACTGAACTGAATGCAAAGCAAAGGGATGGAATAAAGCATCAACTGTTCTGTAAATATCCAGAGTACATGAAAGCAGTGCAGTCCTATTTACATACTCTTTCTTAATTCAATCTCCTCGCCCAATCATCACATTTGTGGGCTGAAATTCTTTTACAGTGCTGGTTATTGCCTGCAATCTCCCACTCCACCCCCTGCCCCGAGTCCAGCACCTGCTATTACTACCATTTTGATCTGGAAATGGCATAGCTATATTTTTCTTTATGTCACTTAACGGTGTCTTAGAATTGTGCTTTTCAGTTGAATTAAATCTTAATCATACCCGGATGGCAGCTTCCGATATACCCTGTTCGGCATCATAGTGCAGAAGCCCCACCATGTACAGTGGTACCTTGGGTTACATACGCTTCAGGTTAGACACTCCGCTAACCCAGAAATAGTACCTCGGGTTAAGAACTTTGCTTCAGGATGAGAACAGAAATCGTGCTCCGGTGGCATGGCGGCAGCAGGAGGCCCCGTTAGCTAAAGTGGTGCTTCAGGTTAAGAACAGTTTCAAGTTAAGAACTGACCTCCAGAACGAATTAAGTACTTAACCCGAGGTACCACTGTATACACCACCTCCTCGCCCCCCTCAAAGCCGGAAGTCAGATGTGCAGAGTGAAGCAGGGAGCTGCTGCAGACTAAAACAGCTTGTTTGTATGTGGACAGTGTGCAGGGCCAGCCCAAGACAATTTGACACCTGAGGCGAACCACAAAATGTTGCCCCCCCCAAAAAAGGGGGGAATAAGGATCTACATTGGGTACAAAGGTGGGAGGATACCAGCAGTGAATCCTGTTTGCTAAGAGGCCACTGTAGAAGTGGTGTTGGGGGGGGGGCGCTGCCAATGAGATTATTATTATCATTATGATTAATTAATTGCATTTGTATACTGCCCAATACCCATAGATCTCAGGGCGGTTTACAACATAAAACCACAATACAGAAAAACAGAAAACTCATAATAAAAATCAAAGCAATTCCCCTGCAAAAGAGTGTGCCACAGCAATTCCTTCCACCACAGCAGCTGCAGGAAGCAGTACATTCCTGCCCCTGTGGATTCTGCCACCCAAGGCAGTCACTTCCCCCTGCATCGTGAGTGGGCCGGCCCTGATGGTGTATGTGGGATGCTTCCCTCTTTACACCCACCTGTATTTTCATCTTTAAGCGTGATACAGTGGCGTAGCGTGGGGAGTGCAGGGGGGGCCCGGCCGCACCGGGCGCAGCATCTGGGGGTTAGGGTTAGGGGGCGCAAATCCACGTGTTAGGGGGCGCAAATTACTTGCCTTGCCCCGGGTGCTGACAACCCACGCTACGCCACTGGCGTGATATAGAGACATTGATCCCTAGACATGTTCTGGGAAGGTGGAGCTGGCCACAGCTACCTGACTGGTAACCACTATATGTTTATGTAAGGATTTTAAATCAGGGATGGGGAACCTGTTGACCTCCAGATGTGTTGGACTCCTGTGAGCCCCACACAGCACGGCAAGTGGTCAGATAGGATGGGACCTGTAGGTCAACAGCATCTGGACTGCTGCAGATTCCCCATCCCTGATTTAAATTACATTTCTAAATACATTTTGTAAGTAACAAACAATTTTCTGCGAAAGGTGTTTTGCTGTTGAGTTCTCAAACAGTTTTTTAAAAGCAAAAGTGTGAATTATAGCTGGTACGTATTCCTTGTGAATCTCATACATCTCATTTGCTTTCTCTTAGAAGCTACAAGTCGTTAGTTTTTAAACAATTTACATTCTTGACACCTGCTCTTCAAGTATGTTTTGTAGCTTCCATAAACTAAATCTATATTAAAGCTGGGAGAAAATAGGATTTAGCGCTCATGTAACAGAAACTCAAGTTGATTTTGAGAGGGTTGGTTTTTTTAATAACCATTTTGAATAATTTCCCAGCTCCTTTTCCCACAAACGAACAGGGTGCTTCGATTGTATATAAAAAAATGCATGCTTTTCTAAACTTAACACTCTACTTAGGATTTTTAAAATTTCATTTCATTGTTTGTATCCCACCTTTTCTTCTTTCTAGAGTTTAAAGCATCTATTAGTAAAATGCAAAACAAAAACATTAATATTTATATAAAATCAACCAGTATCAGAAATTAATAGCTAAAATGTTACAGTAGCCTATCAGTAAAATTTAAATTGAATGCCTAAGAAAAAAGATTAAGAATTCTGCAATTCCAAACACTCTTAATCCCCCTATTAAATGCAATGGGACTTGTTTCTAGTAAACATGCACAATACATAGGATTGTGCTGCCTGTTAATAAACAGAGTGCAAAATTAGTAAACATTAAATCACATTTGTACACTGTAAATATTTCAGGAAATAAAAAGGGGCTTTGATTTTATTTCTCACCATGTTTTAAAGCAATCCCCTTTAATTGTACTACGTCTTCTCTGATGGCACATTTATAGAATGCCTGCAAAGTAACTTTTCCTTTCTAATCTTAACAAAAAATCCTCACTTCCCCAGTGTATTGCTGACTACCTTTCCCATCATATTGCTGGCTCAGATGTAATGGTATCAGGCTGATGACCTATCTGTTCAAAATGAGTTGTATGGCTCTGCATTTTCTCTTCACCCCTCTCCTTTCCCTCAAAATGTTTGGCTTTGATATTTGTGTCTTGGCTTATGTCTCATAACTAGGAAACTTGCCTTAAGCACAGCTTACAAAGCAGGATTTTAGGCAGCACTTAAGACACAGTTTCCTGACTATGGGATATTGTGGTTTAAGTAGCTAGGATACAAGTGCCCAAGACAGGCACATGAAGGGAGAAGTGGGGGAGACAGGAACACAGCCCGTTCTTGGGTCCATGAACAATGGTTTCTTGGCTTGAGACTGTGATATCTGAGCCAAGTCAGTTTCTCTTTTTCACCCCCCTGAAAGCCTTATCAGAATAGACAGAGCTGCACTTTCTTAACTGCCTCAATTTCTCTGCCACTAGTCTTGGGAATTCTAAGGTACTGAGTGGAATTCAGTGTTGCTCTATGACAAATGTTCTGTCTGCACAAGCATTTCAGCTTGCCAGGTGGAATGATTCCCCCCTCTCCTCTCCCACATGCTATTCTGAGGGTCCACCTTATCCCCCACCCACCCACCAAAGCTAATTGTGTGGGGAATGGGAGTATGCAGGGGGTGAAGAAGTCAGAATGCCCTCTTGCACAGGGCTTCCACTGATTGGTCTTGTTAGGTGAATCCCATCCACTGTCACATTTAAAACAAAAACAAAAACGGAGGCATGTCAGCAAAGTCTTGGGAGTTATTGCATAGCAATAAGGGTATGTGATGATCCTAAAGTCAGTAGGAGTAGAGACAAGAATCATGAGCAGGAGAAGGGCTGTCTACCAATACCTGACAGCACTCTTTATTTACTTCGCATGAATGTTTTCAATATTTTATTATCAACCACAAGGGCTAGAAGCTAGCTTTAAAAAAACAAAAAACAAATAGGGATTCCCAGGAAATTCTATATCGGATTCTGCATGTGCAAATACGCACAACATAAGGTCACCAAGTGGCTTTCTTGAAGGGATAAAATTGCTGTGAGTTGTAGTTAACGTTAGTTATACTCAGACTAGACCCCTGGAAATAAAAAGGGCATGACCAACTTAGGTTTGTTAATTTCAGTAGGTCTACTCTGAGCAGAGCTTAGTTGGCTACCACCCAGTAACTGAGAGCTTGTGGATTCATATTCCTCTTTGACATTGAAGCCTCTGAATGGATTAATAAGGAAGGGCATTGTACTGGGTGGTCCATACTTGCATCAACAAACTTGCTTTATTCTTTTGTGTAAAAATTCACTTGGGGCAACTGAAATTGTTTTATGTCTGACTCACCCAACCATGTAGATTTTGGCAGAGAAGCCTCAAGGGATTCCTGAATGAGCAAACATACTGACTTGGGCAGATGTGTGCCTCAGCCTGCTTGCAGCTTGACTCTGAGAGGTGTGTATAGCACAGCAAAGTACTGTAAAGCTATTCTTTTTTTAAAATATTATTTATTAAGTTTTTAAATCAGGTTTAAGGTACATAAAAGTGGAACAAGCAGAACAATGATAATAACAAACAAAACCAACAAGTGTGGGACAATTAAATTTAAAAACAATGAGAAGTAGGTCCCGTATCGATCTCAAATGTAGTGGGCCTGCCCTGCTAAACTCTAGGAAAGTAGCACTCTATAAAAGCATCCCATGTATCTAGTCCTCTTTCCTTACAGGGAAACAAGAAGATCTTGAAGCAACCAATGTCTGCCCCGGAACCCTTAAAGAGTCAAGCATAATCTGCAGGTCAGCAGGTGGCCCTAAACCAGACTGGTTTTAAATGACTTGCTTGGTGACCAGGACCAAGCAGGTGAGTGAGTGAGCTGGAGAAGGAAGGATGGGTGACTCTCTTCCTCTTTTCCCACTCAGCAAGGTTTCTGGGCTAGCCATGGAGGAAAGAAAGTCTCTTCCCACAGCAAGCTGATGGTGATGGGGGAAATGGCATAGTTCTGTTTAGTAGAAGTTCTGCTTCACAGAAGTCAATACTTTTTACTAGCCTGAAGGGTTAGCAGCCTGTGTTTCCATCCTGGGTATGGAAGAAGGGCTTTCAGTCATCCATGGCCAGCGTAGAAACACAGACAGACTAGTAACTTTTGTGGGCTTATTTACAAGGGTGTCATAAATAAGTGCGCCATTGTGCTGAGATCCTGGTTATAGACCGTCCATAGGCATCTGGGTTGTCACTGTGAGGAACAGTGATGCTGAACTAGATGGGCCACTGGCCTGATCCAGCAGGCCTCTTCTTATGTAATTGTGCCCTAGAGAGAATTTACCTTATATAAGTTGACTCATAACAGGTAAATTATCAGAGTAAAAGGAGTCAATGCCCCATAAAGCCTGAGTTCAGTGAAAATTCTTATCAGTGCATTTCAGCTTGCTGTAATACAGTGTTGGCAGAATTGATGACTTTATAGCCTTGAACATGTTTCCTCCAATGTATCCTCCTGCATCAGGATCTAGTAGCAGTTCTGTTCCAGCTGCACAGAAAGCAGCATTCAAAGGAAAACAGGAAAAGTATAAAGCTATGACCAAAAACGAGCAGGAATTTACCATTTTGAAGATTCGCTGGTGCTTGTTTCTGCTGAACCCTGCAGATAGTAATCAGGCAAGGTTCGATAAGAGTGCTCACAATTTGCAAGCGATCAGCTCTCTAAATCAGAGCACTTGCCACCCCATGAATCACACATTCAGGAGGGGTGGGTGGAAGGGAAGAGCTTCCCGCTCTGATGATGCTATTGCTTGTGGGCTAGTGCAGGGTCTGCAATGGGAGTGTGGGCTATTGCGGCATCTGAACAAAGCTTCTGCAACAGGAATTACTTCCTTTAATGGGTTACTTTGGGGAGCTAGGCCTTCCTTCCACTACTGCTGTTGCTGGGAGGAATGTCTGGAAGTGACTTAATTCTAAACTGTTTGTATCTTGTTTGATGGTTAAAAATTGCATCTTGCTTTTGCTCTGTCCCTTTTTAAAGTTAGGAAGCTTCAAAGGGATGGCTGCGAAAGTTTCAAATTGGCAGCACTAGCATTTGTTTTCTTAAAACTGCTGCTCGACAATCAACACCATGCATGTGATTCACTGTTCTTTCAGCACCAAGCTAAACACTGTGCTTGGATTCAGTGTGCTGGCTCTACGTATATTCCCTGGAATGTTCCACTGGCCAATACCATCTCCCTTAAAAAGCTCTTGTTTGCTGTATTTAAGAATTACGTAAATGCAACCTAGCTAGCCACTTTATTTTCTGCCTTCTAGCCCGAAACAGACAGTACTGCTTTATGAATCCTGCTTTCTCTTAGTACCGAGGAGACTGCAACCTGCACTGTTTTATTCTGCTGAACCATAGAGCATATGGGAGGCATGTGCTAAGCATGTGTGCTCCTGTGCTGCAGGAGATGAGTCTATCTGACGGCAATACACTTTCAGGGGGCTTTTTGGGGCCAGCAAGCTAGTGGTGTGGTGTGATCTAATGTCATCCAGCCATTCTGCAAAAGAAATGGAAGGCTAATCTGAGTACCAGCATTGTCTTTAAATGCAGATGAGAGTTCATTCAGCTTCTATGTCATGCACCAGCCTGTGTCGCCTACGGTCCCTGGTCTGCAACTGGTGGGTCAAGACTCACTAGTGGATTGTGGCTTGATCCAAAGGAGGTTGCAATGGGAGCACTACCACCATGCAAAAATATGGCAATAGATTAAGAAACGGGTCCCCCAAGTGCATGTTTGGGTTCAGAGTGGGGTCTTGGGTCTGAAAAGGTTGAAGATATCTGGCCTACACTGGCAAATAGGTTAAGGTGAGTTGCAAAAACCTCCTCACTAGCACAATACATTTATTGATTTAAGAGACAACATGAATAGGGAAAGCATGCCATTCTAACAGGGAGGAAAGGTATCACACAAATCCTGCCTCTTCCAAAATAAATCACTAAACCCAGCAGTAACATAATGTTAGACGTAGAGAAGACTCTTTGCTTCATATCTGGATGATTGTCTTTCCCTATAAGAGCCTGTCCGGTCTTAAATATCTCCTGGAGAAAATATTCTTTGCATCGCCATCATCACCATCATCTTCTGAGTTGCATCTCCTTGAGGATGCAAAAGATGGAGAGGGCTTTCTTGGTTGTCACCTTCTGGCTTTGGAATTCCCACCCTCGGGAAGTTTGACCATTCCATCAGCAGATGAAGGCTTTCTGTCTCACCTCAACCCTCCAAGCAGGCATTTTACCTGCTGAGTTGTTGACATTTCTTTTTCATATATATAAATTTCATCCACAGAAGCATACAAATAAATAACTTAAAACTCAACTTAACTTAAATAAAAGTGGGTTCCAGAGACAAAGAAGTACAACAAAAATCACACAAGAACTACACTCTGGAAAGTATAGTGAAAAGTTAACAGATGTCGCTATGTTAATACAGCAAAAACAAATAACTATGAGTTCCATAAAATGTTCTCTGTGTTATTAGGTGCTGAATTTTATCAACCATTTTTTATCTTCTGTTTTATGTTATATTGTTGTCATTGCCTGGTTTTATGATAGCACCGTGCTGCGAGGCAGCTTGGAGATTATAACAGAAAGGAAAGATACACATTTTTTTAATAAAATAAATAAATAAATAAATGTATTGCATGAGATCCAATTATGTCTGCCTACAGAGACTGCAGCAGTAGAACAGGGTTTTGGGTTTCTCCTCCTCACCACCCCAAAATTTAATCTGGAAAGTTTCCCTCAATCCCCTGGAGCACATTTGGGGGGAGCAGCCATTGGGGAGATGCCAGGAGGACAGAGAATTCTGGTCGTGCTAGCGGCCGACTATTTCCAGGGCTATTTCCATTGTTGCTGCACTGAGGGTTAACTTGCTGCCATCCCCAGAAACAGATACTAGGCTAAACTTGTTACCCCAAGACCATTTACATCTGAGTAAAGATGTGGATCATTATACTTCCTATGACTCTTTATTCTGATTCTGCAAGGCTCTTCTGGAGTACTTTGGATTCAGTGTTACTCAGTGGCGTAGCGTGGGGGGTGCCAGGGGTGCCGGCTGCACCGGGCGCAACATCTGGGGGGGGCGCGCTCGCTGCCTCCGGAGTCGCCGAAGAGCCTCGGGCGCAGGCTATAGCGGAGCCGCATGTCTCGCGGAACCGCCGAGCTGTGCGCGCGTCCGGGCTGAAGGCGCCCGGCAGGCAGCGGCTCTCAGCGCTCGCCGCGGAGGACGCGCCAGGCAGCCCCTCCTCACAGCCCCGCCTCCGCTGGGCAGTTGCATTTTCCTCGCCTCTCTGCCCCCCTCCTCCTCCGGGCAAGCGGCGTCGTTTGGGCGGCAGCGCCAGCGGCAACTCGCGGGTTAGGGGGGGTGCAAATTACTTGCCTTGCCCCGGGTTAGGGGGCGCAAATTACTTGCGTTGCCCCGGGTGCTGAGAACTCACGCTACGCCGCTGGTGTTACTGAATTTCCTCTTCTGTGTAGCACTCCTGTTTTAAATGCATATTTAGTAATGTGCATATGTTGCATTGTTCTGGGGAAAATAGGTTAACCCTAGGGATATGTGAGCATGGTATGGTTTCATCTTCCTTTTAGGTCCTCCCCCTAATCCCTTTTAATCTCCTGCAGGCTCAGTATATGTGTTTGTAGCAATCTTGCCTGTTAATATATTTCCTGGGATTTTAATTTTTTTTATCCTGAAGGTTGTAGGGGTTGAATTTTCACAACTGTGTAAATTATTATTTTTTCAAAATAAACAAAATCTAGCAACCTTGCCTTTTGATGCAAGGAATAGTGAATAGTGGTGACAGCTGGAACGTCTGATACAACTTGACTCATAATTATTTTGTTGTAATAAACTCAGTCATTCATAAAAACCAGCTGGAATTCTGCAAAAGACTGGACTCTTTTCTCTCCCCTTCTCCTGCCCAACTCTTGTTTCACTCCTCTAATCTCTGTGCCACTGTTTCACCCGTGACCAAGGCAGCTCCCAGACGGATGGCTCCTAATGCTAATAAATCATGGCGCTTGTGCTGTAAGGTAAAAGCAGAATTGCAATTGACTTTCCGTACTATGGGGGATGCTGCACTTCCCCTGTCTATTCATCCAGCTATGTTCTGTCCACACTAGCGGGTTTGATAGCTGATGCAGCTGGGGACCAATTCACTTCAGTGGGGGTTAGAAGAAAAAAGTATCCAAACAATCCTTTTAAAAACAATTATTTATTTACTATTAAGTGCTTATTCGTTTAAACGTGATTGGCCATCTCTACCCATGAAACATTTATATATAAATCAAAGTATTCAACACTTGTGTACAGTGGATCTGTTAAATGGGTGGGGTTCTGCGCTTTGGCACTGATTAAATTATTATTATTCAGTGAATTTATTTTTTTTTTTTTATAAAATTTTTATTGGTTTTACAAATTTTTTAAGAAAGACAAACAAACACTTAAAATGACAAACATACACGTATAGTTTCAAACCTATTTTCATAAACCTCTTTTCTTAGACTTCCCCATACCCCCCCTCTCTGCATCCCAATGTCCATAATTCAACTAGCAACTCCCAATTGTTACTTTCCAATCTCTATCATGTTAGTCCTCTTTTATATTCTAACCTTATATCCCTGTACCCCTTTGTTTCTGGAAACCACAACATTTTAACATTCATTAAGTTTATAGTAGTCCTTAAGATAGCTTTTAAATTTTCTCCATTCTTCTTCCACCGTCTCTTTTCGTTGGTCACGGATTCTGCCTGTCATCTCGGCCAATGTCATATAGTCCATCACTTTCATCTGCCATTCTTCCAGAGTGGGTAAATCTTGCGTCTTCCAATACTTTGCGATGAGTATTCTTGCTGCTGTTGTAGCATACATGAAAAAAGTTCTATCCTTCTTTGTCACCATTTGGCCGACAATGCCCAGGAGAAAGGCCTCTGGTTTTTTAGGAAAGGTACATTTGAGTACCTTTTTCATTTCATTATAGATCATCTCCCAGAAGGCCTTAATCCTCGGGCATGTCCACCAAAGGTGGTAAAAGGTACCTTCAGTCTCTTTACACTTCCAACATTTGTTATCGGGCAAATGATAAATTTTTGCCAGCTTGACTGGGGTCATGTACCACCTATAAACCATTTTCATGATGTTTTCCTTTAAGGCATTACATGCCGTAAACTTAATACCGGTGTTCCATAACCATTCCCAGTCAGCTGACATAATGTTATGTCCAACATCCTGTGCCCACTTAATCATAGCCGATTTAACTGTTTCATCCTGTGTATTCCATTTCAGCAACAAGTTATACATTCTAGATAAATTCTTAGTGTTGGGTTCTAACAGTTCGGTTTCTAATTTTGATTTTTCCACCTGGAAACCGATTTTCCTGTCCTGTTTGAAAAATTCCACTATTTGACGATATTGAAACCAATTTTGTACTTTATGTTTCATTTTCTCATGACTTTGTAGTTTGAACTTATCTCCATCCTGTTCTAAAATTTCCCAATACTTCGGCCATCCGACCTCCATATTGAGTTTCTTCACTGCTTTAGCCTCCACTGGTGACACCCATCTAGGGGTTTTATTTTCCAATAGATCTTTATATCTTATCCAAACATTAAACAAAGCTTTTCTGACAATGTGATTTTTAAAGGCACTGTTAACTTTGTCATACCAAAGATATGCATGCCAACCAAAAGCATTATTAAAACCTTCCAGATCCAAGATGTCTGTGTTCTCGAGGAGCATCCATTCTTTCAACCAGCAAAAAGCTGCTGCCTCATAGTACAATTTTAAGTCCGGCAGGGCAAAACCCCCTCTTTCTTTAGCGTCTGTCAATATTTTAAATTTAATTCTGGGCTTTTTGCCCTGCCAGACAAATTTCGAAATGTCTTTCTGCCACCTCATTTCGAAAGACATTATTCAGTGAATTTATATACCGCCCTATACCCGGGGGTCTCAGGGCGGTTCACAGAATAAAATCAAGATATAAAACCACAAAATGCATAATAAAAACAAAAACAACAACCAAATAGCCCCCCCCCCCAAAAAAACCACATTTTAAAAGGGCATAGGATATAAATCAGATCAAGCAAAGGCCTGGTTAAAAAGGAACGTTTTTGCCTGGCACCT
The DNA here is from genome assembly GCF_965112155.1 of Podarcis liolepis. NCBI lineage: Eukaryota > Metazoa > Chordata > Lepidosauria > Squamata > Lacertidae > Podarcis > Podarcis liolepis. The sequence goes on along the minus strand of NC_139560.1, from coordinate 60,536,084 downwards.
AAAGGTGCATAATGAAAGCACCAGGTGAGCCTCCCTGGGGAGAGCGTTCCACAGATGGGGAGCCACTGCAGAGAAGGCCCGTTCTCGTGTTGCCACCCTCCAGACCTCTTGAAGAGGAGGCACATGAAGGAGGGCCTCAGATGATCTCAGGTTCCGGGGGTAGGTTCATATGGAAAAAGGCGGTCCTTGGGGTATTGCAGTCCTGAGCCGTATAAGGCTTTATAGCATGGGTAGGCAACCTAAGGTCCGTGGGCTGGATGTGGCCCAATCACCTTTTCAATCCAGCCCACGGACGGTCCGGGAATCAGTGTGTTTTTACACAAGTAGAATGTGTCCTTTTATTTAAAATGCATCTCTGGGTTATTTGTGGGGCCTGCCTGGTGTTTTTACATGAGTAGAATGTGTGCTTTTATTTAAAATCCATCTCTGGGTTATTTGTGGGGCATAGGAATTGTGGGTTCATTCCCCCCCAAATATAGTCCGGCCCCCCACAAGGTCTGAGGGACAGTGGACCGGCCCCCTGCTGAAAAAGTTTGCTGACCCCTGCTTTATAGGTTAAAACCAGCACTTTGAATTGGGCCCAGAAACTAATTGGTAGCTGGTGCAGTCGGATTATCATTAAACAAACACACCCCAAAAACCTGAGCTTATAATATGGTGACTACCACAAAGGTTATGTAAAATGTGTGCTGAACTCTAGTAGATTTGTTTCAAGGTCATTATAGTGTTAATATAATTCAAATAAAAATGCAGTACATCTGCCTGTATGGAGGGTGTGCTGGGAGGGTGGCAGCCTGTGGCCAGAGGTTGATGGGCAACTTCAGGACCCCTCCTCTTCCTTATGGTTTAAGCCATTCTTGCACTGTACAGCCCTTCAAAGAGAAGGCCCTAATGTGGACCTACTGTGACATAAACGACTATCAAGGGATGCAACACACTGAAAGTTCTGTATTAGTGCAAACCCTGCAAAAACAGGTGGGACCTTTTTTTTAAGTTTCTGTATTGTAGAGGCAGAACCATACCTAAAACCAACATGGACCCATGAGGTTTTGAGAACTTGAAAGATTACACCACAGCATGCACATTTGCTGCAGCTAAACTGTGGGGAGGCCAATACGTTGAACCATCGCATTGGTTAGTCTGAGGTATTTGACAGCACTTTTTCCTTCCTGTTTTTGAACAGGAAGAAAGAAAAGAAAGAAAGGGTTAATTCTTTAAATCACTTTCTCGGATTACTGTGCTTTCCCATGACATCAATCCTCCCAAGATCCCGTCATTCTTTGAAGAACAGCGCTACTAATAACTTTCCTCGTGCCTTTAATATAATCCTGAATTCCGCTTTGAGCCGCCTAGGAAAAAAAATCACCATTTCCCCTGTGTTAAGCCTCACGATAGATTTGAAATCTGAAATTTTATGAGTAGGACGTTGGCGGGGAGGCTCGGGAGATCAAAAGATTTAAGCTTTTCATGTTTGCAAAATACTAGGCTTTATTTGTAGGACAGCGCTTTAATTTCTGTCAGCGGCACACGGCCTCCGCGTGCAAAACAGAACTGTATCCCTGATGTGCAGAACATGCAAGATGAGCACACACACACACACTCGCACTCGCTTGCTCGCTCACTCACTCACTCATGGAGAGGGCTTGAATCCAATGGGCTTGTTGTGTATCCTTGTGTCCACGTTCATGCACAGAGTCCATTGCTATTGTTTTGGGGAGCTTTGCACAGACGTCCTTTCATTGACAGAGGTACATAGTCCTATTGAACAAAGGGGAGTTCACTATACACACACAGGAACTGGGGGGTGGGGTGGACCTGGGCCCTCCTGTGTGTGCAAGGTGATTCTCAGCTGGTTCCCTCCCCTCTTTCAATATTTGGACTCTGGATTTGAACCACGCTCTGTATTTTGGTGTTTGAGCTCTCCTGTCACACCAATAGGCTGTGAACCTCTGCTGATCCCTGAGGCTTGCTTAATCCTTAGTAATTCTTCTTCTGTACCTTCAGACTAAGAAAGGAACTTGCTTTGTTCATTTATCAATACATTTAATACTTTCCACTGCCTCTCCCAGAAGCTGTACTAATCAAAGGATCTGCTGTGCAGCAGCCATAAACTATCAAGGTGAGATATGGGGAGGAGTGGTTGGAGCTCACCTGGGTTAATGTAGCAGTCAAGTACACCTACACAAAACAAGATGAAGGAAGGGCATTTTCATGCGTATCAGGCCATCCTTGCATTTGTAATGCAAATGTTGCCAGAATGCTCATTCACATTATAAAGATCTCCCCTTCTGCTTTTTCTGTCTGCATTAATGTCAAGGACACATTTGACATGCATTATGTGAGTGAAGTTGAAAGATGATTTAAGCCTCCCACATTAAAATGTGTCAAGTGTCTATCTGCATATGGGTATTTCCAAGGCCCTTACAGATTTAAGTCCTCAGAGCTTTGTGGCTCTAGCCTTTAGAAAGTTATAATGGACACAAAGGAGTTGCATCCCAAATGCTTCTTGATAAGAATAACTTATCTTCTGGTGCAAAGGAAGCCTGCCAATTTAGGATTACACTTCATGCGTCTGATAAAGGGACTCTGGTTCACGAAAGCTTATGCCATAATAAATTTGTTAGTCTTTAAGATGCCAGAAGACTCTTTTGTTGTTTTTGCTGCTCCCATCTGGAAACAAGAAGGAGATATTTCATATGCCATAAACGGTGGCTTTTCATGCACAAGTGAGCAGTGCCTGATTTGCTCCTCCATGCCCATGATGAGAGGGAACAAGCCATGATCCCTGGCTTAGCACTATTGCTGAACCAAGTGTTGTAGTTTGGTTGGCTCCAACAAACAGCTCAGGTAGGTGTGTTCATAGTAAACTCTTCTATGGCTTAATGTGATGTGCAAGATTAGCTCAATATCAGAGTACATTTCAGTAACCTAAGTTATTAAGTGGTAGCCTTCTGTGATTTAAGAAGCAGGGAATGTAGGCAAGCTTGAGCCCAATTTCTGCTGTTTTAGAGGGATCCTTCTGAGATTTTCACTGGAATATAAGAAGCTGACATTGGTTCATTTTCTCACTGCCTCTCTAGGGCTTCAGACAGGGATCTTTTCCTGCCCTACTTGGAGGTGGAAACTTTTGCCCATAACCAAGTATTTGCTACAACCATTCCCTAAAAATAAAGCTTGGTTTCACATCCTAAAGCAATTCCATGAAACAACTAGATTTGCCTCTGGGACTGATACATAAGTAATTTTTCATCAATCTCCAGTTATTCCACAACTGCCTTTGGAGGGTATGCTCACAATCGTGGCTTCAGTGCAATGACCGCCACTGCATTTAAGCTGCCTTTGCAGGAGCAGTTCACATTAGAGAGGGGGTGGTGATGTGTTCACCAGACGTGCATGACCTTTTTGGTTTCCCCGCCCCTGCAACCCCAGTAGAACTCTTATTAAGCTGCACACCTGTGCCTGCACCAGCACACAGCTATTAGGGTATGTTCACATTACCACCTACTTTGCATCCAGTTTTTGAAGTGGATTGCAGCTGGCTTAAGAAAACCTTGGCAATAGCTAGTCCTTCAGGGAGTAATAGCATCCGTTTCTCCTTCTACGTTGAGGTCATATAAGAAGGCCTGGGTGGACTTTTTAACTTTCAGAGCACAGCATTCGACAAGCAACAGTACAGAGTCGCCATCCACACATCAGGTGTTGCAGTATTTGGCTCACCTGCGGTTTATGGGTCGTGCTATGAAGTCCATCCGAATTCAGTCTTCTGCCATTTCATTTTTCTGTAAGTCCCTTTATTCTAGAGACCCTTGCGCAAAGTTAGTGGTGCGCAAGGCTCTTGAGGGCTGGGCCAGGCTGCAGCCACCTAAGTCGCCAGGTAGGAGGCCTGCCATTTTCGACATTTTATGTGCTGTGCGCAGCAACCTGAGGCTAGTTTGCTGGTCTATTTATGAGCCAAGACTCTTTTTGGTGGCCTTTTCAATTGCATTTTTTGGTGCACTGCGTGTGGGTAAAGTGGTGCTGGAATCAGCGCAGAGAAGGGCTCCCAGGGGCTTGCTTTTGCAGGACATTCAGCTGTCCGATGCGGAGCTGGTGCTCCCTATTTGTAATTCCAAAATGGACCAGTTGGGCAGAGGCGCCTTGATGAGGCTGCCTACCACTGTTAAGCCCAGCCCTTGTCCAGTGAAGGATGCCAAGAAATATTTGTCATTTTGCCTGCCTGGGAATGGTCCCTTCCTGGTCCATGAGGATGGGTCCCTGTTAAGAAGGCATCAATTTGCTGCAGTAATGCGCCAGTGCTCATGCAGCATGTGGCCTGTTGGCCAGTGAGTTTGCACCTCATTCCTTTCACATTGGGGCAGCTACCACCGCTGTGCATTGGGGCCTGTCCGTTGACAGGATTAAGGATCTGGGCCACTGGAAATCTGGAGCATACTGGGGTTATGTTTGGACGTGGCGCTGAGGTGCAGTCGCTAATGTTATTTTGTTCATTCCCAGGTCTGCCTACCCTACACGTCTGGATAGTCAGGCACAGCATTGTCCACTGGGCCAGCAGGAGGGCAATGGAGTGTGGATTCGGACGCAGGCTTGGACTCCCCGACCACGTGTACGTCTCCTGGATATCCAGATGAGGAATGCGTTGGGAGGAGCTTCTCCCGACGGTGTGGGCGAAGGTGTCTGCGGAAGGCACGCCTGCAGCGATGGTGGTGCAGCTGGGCAAAAACGATTTTCTGGAAGTTCCCGGCTTGAGCCTGCGGACCCGCATGCAAGAGGACTTGGAAGAGTTGAAGGCAGCTCTTCCCGGACTCAAAATCTTTTGGTTGCAGCTGCTTCAGCGACGTGTGTGGTGAGGTAGCTGATGCCCAGCTGCCACTGAGAGGGCCAGGAGGCGCATCCAGAGTGCAGTGGCCAAGAAGGTTCTGGCCTTGGGTGGGACGGTGATCCGTCACCCGGGCATTACCTTCCGAGATGCATCCCTTTACAGGCTTGATGGGGTTCATGTGTCTGTGATTGGGAATGATTTGTGGCTTATTTCTGTGTCAGCGGGGTTAAGGGATTGGTTACAGGTTTGAGTGGTTGGCGGCGAGCGTGGGTGCTCATGTGGCGGATAGGCTCTGGTTCAGATGATAGGGATGGGAGAACACTCTTGCCATCCCTCTGTGAAGGGTATTCCGTTAAAGGAATCCAGGGACTCAAATGGTTTGGTCAGCTCCTGAGAGGGAGTTGTGCCCGTGCCAGAGTCCAGGGGAACATCCGGGTGGCGGACATAGTCCGTTCCCGAGTTTTCACTTATCCAGGTGTTCACCCTTGGCTGACCTTATGCTGGAACTCTGGGTCAGCGCTACCTGCATGGAAGGGAGCTAGTCGAACCAGAGATTATGCAACCACTCACTTTCTGTAATCAATAAAGTTATGGCCTAAATTCTGCCAAAAACCAAAACTAAAATTTGAGTCAAGTTTGAATTTATTTAGGGGGAAGTTTCTGGGTCTGAACACACAAAACACACACACACACATCCAACAGCAGTATTTGCCAAGAGATTGCAGGATCAATATGGATTACGGCTAATGTCATGCGAACGAAGCTTCAAAAATTAGCAGTGGGAGTGTGTGCTGGATGCTAATGTGAACATACCACATAATCCTAATTTCTTAGTATTTTTCTGACAACAAAAGTAGTTACTCCCATACATCTTCAAATATATCAACGTTGCTGTTATAATAATGGCAGTGATTATGACAAAACAGAGACAAACAGTTTAGGTTCTTGTGGTGCTTATTTCTTCCTAATTTTCATAGTCGGTTCTCTTGGTGGAAAGGAGACATTCACTCAGTTGGACATTCACTCAATTTCAGTATAACTCAGCCTCCCAGAACAAACAAAAGAGGTGAATAAGCTTGCTGATGTCACCCATTTCACGGGCTGTTGACACCTTTGCTTCCCCCCCTCCTCCCAGAACCTTCATTTGAAAAAGAAGGGGAAAGGGGGAAGTCTCTTGTCAGCAACAATTGGACTAGCCACTCTTTAACTAACAAATTACAGCGAAAACATTGGCTTCCTGTCCTTTCATTTAAGCTCATTGATCATTCTTCCCAGTAAACAAGGCAGTTGTGGGCTTTTGTTTAACTTGTGCTCTCATTTTGTGTGGGGTGTTTTAAAGCACAAAAAAGTGCTCTTGAGGTCATTCTGCTCAAAGAAAAGTGGAAGGATGGATGGCAGCGGGACAATCAGGGAAGAATCTGGTCAGGCAGAGCTGAGTGGGATTCACTTGAGTTAAAGCAGGGGCCCTGCAATAAATATTCCAATGTACAATAGATGAAAGAGAAGGTTCAGGTGAGAGAAAATGCAACCTCAGGCTTCAGTCACTCTAAAATATTTGCTCAGTACAGAGAAGCTATACATGCACATATAGAAACAATTACTGTAATTTAAATAGAATATAATTTAATTCAACAATATTATTTCAGCAATTTATATGCAGCTTAATGAAATGGTCTCTAATACATCTCACTGCAGTGGGGAGCAAGACTGACAGAATAAATGTGACTTGCCTGATGCCCCAGTGCCAAGGTCCCTGTGTTTATAGATCTTTATTTTTAAATGGGGTAGTCCCTCAAATAGAGAACTGTCCTCCCTAAGGAAGGGCACATGGCTACCCTAGCTTGGCCCCTTCCTTCCACACACGGTGTAGGGCCAGCTTAGGCTAGGCTCTGGTGCCTAAGTTCTCTCTCTCTCTATATATATATACTATTAATTGTCTCTTATAAAACGTCTTATTTAAAATTGATAAAGTGTTACTATACCCTACAGCAGTCCCACAAGACAGGCTGGGATTATTTTCTCCGTAATGCAGATGAGATTGGAGATGGCCTCACCAGAGCCATGAGTCCATGGCTGATGGGAGAGTAGAAACTTCTTGGGTCAGTCACTCTTCACCATGAAGGCCTGCCTCTCCAAATGATAGTCAAAAAACCGAAGGCTTCAAAAGAAAAATGGCATAAAAACATATGAAGGGTCTGCTGGATCTGGCCAATAGCCCCTCTAGTCACTGTGGCCAAAGATGTACCTGTGAGAATCCTGCAAACAGGATTTGAACACAGGAGCCCAAAATGTTTTGGTAGGAGACAGTAAATTCTGATGAACTAACCACAATATGTGGAATCACTTTGCCCTCAAACAATGCATATTACTGTGGCCATTCATATATTCTAATAAAGGTCTTGGGAACACAAGAGGCTGCCTTCTACTGAGTTGGTCTCCTTGTTGTTTAGTCGTTTAGTCGTGTCCGACTCTTCGTGACCCCATGGACCAGAGCACACCAGGCACTCCTGTCTTCCACTGCCTCCCGGAGTTTCATGTTGGTAGTTTTGAGAACACTGTCCAGCCATCTTGTCCTCTGTCCTCCCCTTCTCCTTGTGCCCTCAATCTTTCCCAACATCAGGGTCTTTTCCAGGGAGTCTTCTCTTCTCATGAGGTGGCCAAAGTATTGGAGCCTCAGCTTCAGGATCTGTCCTTCCAGATAGCACTCAGGGCTGATTTCCTTAAGAATGGATAGGTTTGTTCTTCTTACAGTCCATGGGACTCTCAAGAGTCTCCTCCAGCACCATAATTCAAAAGCATCAATTCTTCGGCGATCAGCCTTCAGCCTTCTGCCTTCTTTATGGTCTCCTTAGAAATATTTTTTAAAAATTAAAAAATTGTCCAGTAGCACCTTAGAGACCAACTAAGTTCGTTCTTGGTATGAGCTTTCGTGTGCATGCACACTTCTTCAGAGTATCAAGAACAAACGTAGTTGGACATGTTGCTCTCTCTCTCTCTCTCTCTCTCTCTGTGTGTGTGTGTGTGTGTGTGTGTGTGTGTGTTTTCCCCTGTCTCCTACTCCCCCAAGATCATCCATGATGATCAAAAAGCTGAGGCTGTTTGGCAGCATGACACTCCCCTCCATGAGCATCACACTCAGTGTGAACTGGTGCCTGTTCCCGAATTCTTCCTTGTCTCCTTCTTTTGTATGAAATGCATTGTATAGAGTTGCCATCATTTTTACTGGCTATTCTTCCATGCTTTTAACCAGCAGCCTGACATATCAACATTAAAAGTAGGAAATGCTTCTTCTGGAGATATGTATGTGTGTGTGTGAATGTAATTATTTTAACGACACTGAGGTTATATTTATGATATTGCCCCAGGATTAAGGATTGCATAAATAATAATGGTAGTGGTGAACACTTCACCGGCTTGATATCTGCATGTCAAGCTGCTGCTACAGGCATAGGAGCAGGGCCAAAATTAGGTGTCTGGCAACCTGGGGCTTTCTTAGGGATGAAGGTGGCAACCCTAAACAATAATTGCACACAAAGTGAATTCCAGACATGCTCCCCTCTGTTGCTGCCTAGAGAATGGAGGTGCCAAGGCTGTGTGTATATTGATGCTTAATACATAGGTGGTATGACAGCTTTTAAAAAAGATTTCCTATGCTTCAATACTATACAACAGTAAGATATGAGAGGACTGAACCTGTGCAATTTTAATGCAAGGATCTTTCTTTTGGAAAGACGTCTGTGTGACAGGCATGAAGAAAGCAGTGCAAATCCTTTCCCCATTCTCGCTCTCCCCTCCCACGCCTCTTCCCGGAGAAAACCTTGTCATTAATGCAACAGATTGGTACAATTGGCCCGTAGAGTAGATTATTTAGGTGTCACATGTCTATTTTCTCACTCTCAGCAGGGGAAAACTTGTTCACGGTTCTGCTGATAACATGATAATATCCCCGATGTGCCTAATGATTAATAATGTATTCATAAGGCTCCTTGCGGCTTCTGAATGTATTTCCTCCTGCATATGGTGCAAAATTCTGCCTAAGCAAAAAGCCCCACAGCTGAGACGGGTAAATGGAAGGGGGATTGCCACATGGTCAGTTTTCTTTTGCCTCTGACTCCTGGTGTGCGCGTATACGTGTGTGTGTGTGTTTAACAACTCGGCTTCAGTACTAGGCAATAAACATACATTTATATATGAATTAACATATGCAGAGGAGGCCTCTACCCTGCCCATCTTCCTAGGGATCTGGCATCCCTAAATTAAAGGGTGGCAGACATTTTCTATTTAGGGAAACGCTGGCAATTTAGCATTCAGACTGTGGTTCCTTCAACACTTGCCAAATACCAATCAAACTCTCCCTATCCTAAGCAGCAGGGTGTGTATATGGAGTTTTTATATACTGCAGAGTTTTGAGGAGAGTGTGGCTACTAGTGGTCTGAAGGAAGTCCACAATACTAGTGTCTTGAGGAACAGGGGTGAAGGCCTTGGCTCAGTGGCAAAGCATCAACTTTGCATGCAGAGACCTCAGGTTCAAGCCTCATCATCTCCAAGTAAGACGGGGAGAGAGGCTTAGAATCATAGAATTGTAGAGTTGGAAGGGATCCTGAGGATCATCTAGTCCGGCCCCCTGCAATGCAGGAATGTGCAGCTGCCCTGTGTCTGAAACCATGGAGAGCCGCTGCCCATCAGTATGGCTTAGAGTACTGAGCAAGAAGGACCAGTGGACTGATTGTGTATAAGGTAGCTTCCTAGGTTCCTTCGGATCAGCCATTGCAGAGTTGCAGAGCATCTGAAATCCCAGAGAGCCCTTACTAGTAGACAATACTGAGCTATATGGACCAGTTGACTGGCTTGGTATAAAACAGCTATCTCTTTTCCTGTGGCAATAGATATCACAGACTGCCCTCCCCCAACAAATATGTTTTCCTATGTTTGTTGACCCTCTCCCCTATTGATTGACCGACTGATTAATTTAAACCTTTCTATATGGGTTTTCTCCATCCCTTTCCCTATGTTATGGCAACTCCTCTCTCTCTTGTTCTGCACTGTCTAGTGATACTTACAGATTCTAAGTCAGCTTCCTGCAGTCCCGAGTAGCAGGAACTTTGTGTTTGTTTTCTTCAAGGTCCATCTGTGTACTTTACAATAGTTCCACATTCACACGCCTCTCCATTTGTATGGGAACCATCCCAAAATCTTCTCCCCTCTTGCTCATCCTTGTCTATTCCCCAGCCTAGTACATGAACAAAAAGTGGCACTCCTTTTTGGGGAGGACTCATTAAAAAAAATGTGACTGCTGCTGTCGCTGAAAGGTTGGCATTAGAATTGCGGAAGGATCCCTCCCTCCCTCTTTTTTACTAGTGGAGAGGGAGAGAAGGATGACAGGTGGTCTAAATCCAGGCCCGAATTCCCCTTCCTTTCAAAAATCATTTCTTTTCTAGACACTTACATTCTCCTATGGAATATGGAAAGGACATTAGCACAGACTGTAGCCTAATAAGACAATAATGCCTTTTATGTTGCCTCCCCCCACTTGGACAGCTTCCACTGTAGCCCTGAGGTACGCTCCAGGCGAAAACATTGTCAGGTGGAACAGAAGATTGGAGATGGAAAAGGGAGAAGAAAATCTTGTCTTGCCCTTGATTGTATTCCCACCCATTATGCCAAATCCCACTCAGAGATCTCTCTTGCATGCTGCTGGAGTGCCTGAGCATGGATTTGCTGCCTGCCCCCCCCCTTCCCATGCTGCCTGCATGTTTTAGAAAGTAGTCCACTTCAAGAACAAAACAGTAGTTGCTACCAGGAATCCAAACATTCCTGGCTGATTGACAGAAGGCCACCCAAAGTCCTCTTTGTTTGGCGCAGACAACACATCTTCAACAGCTAGGTGTTTTTATCTTTTCAGCGTGCACATATTTTCAGCGGGTCTGGGTACGGTAAAGATAAGGATGTACATTCAGCCTGTTTGCATAATAAACAACTGTGTTAGCCAAGGTCTAAGTATTATTTTGAGCTGCTGTCGTTTCTGGTTGTTGGTTTCTAAGTGGTTTTAATTGTAGCAATGTTTTCTTATGTCTAATATGTTGTTTTTATGTACTGTGCCAGAAACTGCCCTGTGACTACCTTTAGTATGGTCTAAAAGTTCTGTAAACAAATAAAATTTATATAGCATATTTCAGTTATTAAAAGCCACCCCATAAACTCTAATTAAAATATATGTTTTCAGGGATGGCGCAAACTGTTAATTTTGATTCTCCCGGTTTCTCATTTTTCCAAGCTTAAATCAAGTTCTTCACATTTCTTCAGCAATTTGCAATCAGCCCCCCTTGTAAAAAACAAAACCAAAACAAAACTCATAAAAATCTATCAAGATTTTAGTACAAACATGCTCCGTCTCTCTAGCCCCACATCAGGTAAAATAAAATCCTTCACATCTGGTTTCCAGGTAGGTGGGTTTCCTAGCGAGAAAAAGGTCAATGGATGGTGGTGATCTTCCCAACACCCCAGCCTGTGCTGGTGATCCACCAAGTAAAAATATAAGAAGATAAGAAGAGCCTGTTGGGTCAGGCCAATGGCCCATCTAGTCCAGCATCTTGTTCTTACAGGGGTGAACCAGAAGCCCGTGAGAAACCTGCATGCAGGACCTGAATGCAAGAGCACTCTCCCCTCCTGAGGTTTCCAGCAAATGGTATTCAGAAGCATACTGCCTTTGACTGTGGAAGCAGAGCACAGCAATCATGGTTAGTCACTGATTGCCTTATCCTCCATGAATTTGTCTAATCCTCTTTTAAAGCCACCCAAGCTGGTGGCCATCGCTGCCTCCTGTGGGAATGGGTTCCACAGTTCCGCTTTGTGCTGCATGAAGAGGTCCTTCCTTCAGCCACCATTCAGCTTCATGGATGTCCACAAGTTCTAGTCTAGTGCTATAAGAAAGGGAGAAAACCTTTCTCTAACTTTGCCATATGCAATTTTATAGAAGAGGAGTGGGGCATTAACACTACCATAATACCATTTGGGCTTGTCTCGGTCTTCTGCCTATCTTCACTGCAAACCTTTTTACACTTTTATGTAGCAAACCACTTTGATATTTTTTAAAAAAATATTTAGCTGTATATAAACATTTTTACAAATAAATAAAATAAGGCAAAGCATTGTGGGCTTAAGGCTGAACTCGGTTACAAACTGAAAGCTAAATTTTGTTCTGCTCGATAACAAAATAAAGCAAAATGAAATAAAAACAAGCCAAAGTTTATTTTCCAAAATTTTGCTTTAATTTTATCCAAGTTCAATTATTGCTAGTTGGGATATAGTCCTGCCTGTACTGTAGCCGTAGCTCTTCCAAGGTCCCGTAGGCAACACACTAATAATTTTGTTCAAGAAACATTAAGGAAAGCAAAATAGACCCGAGTAGAGGCAAGCATGAGCCCTTTTCTTAGGAATTGCCATATTTTTTTCATTTACTTTTTACAAAGCTTCTAAATCCATTGCAATCCAGTGTTCCCTCTGCTGTCCTTGCACATTTCCACCAGATCTAATTTGTCGTTGGGTTTTTGGGGGTGGTAGTGGGGGAGGGATGTAATAAAATGCTGTTGTTGTACTTCCCTATCGAATGTCACCAACAAAGTATCATTAAGGCCATACAGGGTTCCTGTGCCTTTAAATTAAACACTTCCTCTTTGCAGGTTCAGCCCATTTTCTTGCTGCTTGTTTTTCTTGGCTTTGGAATTGATGCTGAGTTGTCTCTTATTTGCCCCCTTAACAGCCTCTTTGAATTGCCCCAGTTTCAGCTCCCCTGGGATGGAGGGAAATCGAGTTCCTTAAAAAGAGAGAGAGAGCAAAATGTGCTATTTGTTATTTAAAAAGAAATGGTAAAAATGAAAATTACTTGTAAGCACACGATCCACTTGCACAGACTTCACAGCCCACTTGTGGGTTGCAACCCATAGTTGGGGAAATGCGGAGTTATATATGATCAGGTGAGCTGGTGGCTCCCAGCAGGTCCAAGCCAGTTGCGTACCCACCAGCCTGATCACATGCATTTCACACTATGAACTGAACTGTGATTCAGTAGTGGTCCTCCAGATGTTGCAGGACTCCAACTCCCATCAGCCCCAGCCAGCGTGGTTGAAAGTCAGGGGTGATGGGAGTTGTAGTCCAAAACATCTGTGGCTCTCACCGCCCTGCTTTAGTGAAGCTAGGCTCTTTATAGATACTTTACTACTGCTGCTACTACTACACTTTGGTTTAGCTAGTTTAGTCTAGGGTCAGATTTTAACCCATCTTGGAGTGCAAGGAAGTGAAGACATGATATAGAAAAGGATGTGATTAAATTTAGCAGCAGCAAGGAAACAGGGCATGGATGCAGTGACTTGAGTGGGAGCCAGCAGTAGCAGCGAACACCTCGGAGGAGAAACCACAAAGTCTCCATGCAGCTGCTGCAGCTCAATACCAGGCATTCATGGTATGGCTTCACGAAACTGCCTTGTGACATTTTTATTTATGTCAGTGACAGAGTAGCATTGTTGGTGGTAGGAAAGGGGCTGGTCTCCCAAGGCTTAGAAATGCTCTCTGGGTGTCTGTTTAAAGGTGTTTTTGTCCCCCAACATGCATAATAGCTTAGAGAACGTATAGGCACTTATTGGCTCACTCATTCATTCATTCATTCATTCATTCACACACACACACACACACACACACGCATAGCCCTGTCTCACTTCTGAAAGCTTGGGTTGGCTTCTACATGGACAATCCACAAGCCACATGTGGCCCTCATCTGTCCTCCATGTAACCTCCCACTGTTGCACCCACTGCTGATTTTGCTGCTGCTTTGGTGGCAGTCTCCAATTTTGCCACTGCTGCTGACAGATTGCCCTGACTACCACCAGCAGATTGCTCAGTCTGCTGCCCCAAAGCTTGCCATTCCTGCCTTTCTGTCTGCCTCCCCTGCTCGCTAATCTAGTCTGGCTTTTGCTGCTTCTGACTTCAAAACACACTTGGCTGGTGCTTTGCCTGCCATGTTCTATGCTTAGCACTGAGGTTGACAGCATGTGAGGAAGGTCATCCTTGCCCCCTTTTGACTTGAGCTTCCACTCATCTTTCAAACTGCTGTGTCTTCCAATCATGCTAACTCCCCTTTTCCTCTAGTTGTCCCCTTGTAAACTATCCCTCTAACCATCCAACTGCCCTATTCAGGTAAAGGTAAAGGGACCCCTGACCATTAGGTCCAGTCGTGGCCAACTCTGGGGTTGCAGCGCTCATCTCACTTTATTGGCCAAGAGAGCCGGCGTACAGCTTCCGGGTCATGTGACCAGCATGACCAAGCTGCTTCTGGCGAACCAGAGCAGCACACGGAAACGCTGTTTACCTTCCCACCGGAGCGGTACCTATTTATCTACTTGCACTTTGACGTGCTTTTGAACTGCTAGCTTGGCAGGAGCAGGAACCGAGCAACGGGAGCTCACCCCGTCTCAGGGATTTGAACCACCGACCTTCTGATTGGCAAGTCCTAGGCCCTGTGGTTTACCCGCCAGTGACACCCCCGTCCCCCTATTCAGGTAGTGACCTGAATTAATGTGTGTCTGGGGAGTGGGGGCTGCTCAGCCCCTCACCTACACTGAATGCTTATACTCATTGAGGCCTCTGCCCAGGTTACCAGGAATCCTGACAGCAAACAGGTCCCTGATTGCATAGGCCAACCCCACATGTGCAGCTGTATGTGTGGGTTCCATTCCTGCATTCAGTTATGTAAGGGGCAGAGCCAGTCATCTTCCTTATGCAGTGTGCAATCTGGAAGCGGATACGTAACCTGTAAGTAAAAACAGCATCCTGTTCCTTCACCACAGGCCACATATATAGGACCTGAATGAGATTTGTGGCTGTTGGATCTGTTCTGCTGTTGCCATCATACAATCAGCTTGATTGTCTGAACAGACAAGACTGCAGGATTTCCCATCTCCAAGCTACCTAATTATTTTACAATACCATGTGAGGGTACGAAGGAAGTCTTTCCTCATTGTTATGGATTCAAATAAATATTATACAAGAGCAATATCTCGTGGCGTTTTCAGTGGCAGTGGCTCATTTGGCACCACCAAATTTCCCCCTTTTTGTTATGGTCCTCCTACATTTCTTTTTAAAGACGCTATTATTTTCATAGTAGATGCTCAGAAAGGCGTAAGTTAAAAAGAAGTTTGAGCGTGTAATGAAACACGAGAGAGAGAAACTGCTGACACTGGTTCCTGTTCCTGAAGTCAAGAGGGTGGCAGGAGTAAATCTGAACCAACAACGTACCAGATTGTTATGAGTCAGAGGGGAAAGATGGTTATGAATCAGAGAGAAAAATGACTGCGTATCTTAAATCTCAGGGTTTTCTATGACATCAAACACACTGACTCTGGATTTTAGCTTCTCAAACATTGTGGGCGTTTGCTACTTGCCTCTTAATAATGGTAGTCAGATGTGAGTACAGATATTTGCTGCCCAAGAGATTCCCGGAGTTTGGGGAGGCGTGTACCTCATGTTTGTGACTGAGCATCCACCCACAATTGTTTGCATTTGAACAATTTTCAAAGTTAAGGGCAAGTAGCTTAGGTTACTACGCAAACTGTGCCCTTTCGTGGAGAGGGATAGTTTAGTCACTGTGATGCATGTGTTGGTAGCCTCACAATTTGACTTCTGCAACATGCAGTATGTGGTGCTTCCCTTGAAATTGTTGCAGAAGCTGCAGCTGCTGTAGAGTGTTGCAGCTGAACCAAGTGGGATTTACTTCTGAGTAAGACATTATGGTTATATTTATTTCTGCCTTTTATTACAGATGATCTCAGGGCGTATCACAACAATTTGAAATACAATAAACATCACACTGAAGTACAACTGAAACCAGGAGTGGGTGGTGGGGTGGAGGGACAGCACTCATATCAACTCCCAGCAGCTGGGTCACTGCTACTTACAGAGGAGAGGTCAGCTGGGTTCTTTCTGCTCCTGCTGGTAGCTGCCTGCTTCTGGTTAAAGCATTTAACACAATCCAATGTGTAGGATTGCACTGTAAATGATTTTTATCTTGCCTTTCCACCAAAATAACCTTCCAGGTGGCCCCATTAAAGATTGCACCAAGTTAAACAGTGTAAAATAGCCATAACGAATAAGCTTAAATAGATGAAACCACCCTTTGTAATGGTCACAAAACAAGCTATTTTCTCTTTCCTAAATGGGAAATTTATGTGTGATTTGCAGTGTGTTCATTGCAAACTGAAGATCTCCTGTGGTCACGAGTTTATGTTTGTTGATCATATGGCTTATTTTCTGTACTTTGCATTTATATTGTTCCTCCCCTTGGCTGAGAATGCCTTCCGCTCATCTAAAGCTATATGATCTCGATGATAGCTTGCAAGATCCTAATCTGCTGATATCAAAGGCCGGAGTTTATTCCCTGTTGTTTGTGCAGAGGAATTATTTAACAAGGAATCCTTGTAAGTGTGAACATCATACATAAAACGACATAACACTTGGGGGAAAATAAGAACTAAGCCAATATTTCCACACCAGCTTCAAAGCTTAACATACTTCCATATACAGATGCTTTTTATTTCTCTTCTGTGGCTTCTGTCCCTCCTAATTGAATCTGACACCAGAAACATAAGTTCTCCTCCTCCTCCTGATTATGTTTTGACTGGAATGTTAAATACAGCAATCCCTCATTACAAAACTCTGTTAACTGTATTCTAAAACAGCACATGATTTACAATAGTTGTGCTTTACATCTATTGCTCTTATCTTATATAAGAATAATTGTGCCTTCTCTCCAATATCTGCCACATCTTTTCTTACATATTTACACAATTTGTGAACTGCTTTGTATCTGAGAAAGAAATTCAAAGCAATGTATAAAAAGCCTTTCATTCAACAATACGCAATGTAAAAAGGCAAACAATATTTTCAACCTGATGATTCAGTATGGCTGAGTTCTCACCCCTCTGAGGAAGCTTGTCTACAGAAGAATCTTTCCACCATGGTCTGAAAAACCAGCAAGTCTGGTGCCTAATTTGTACAGGGAGGCAATTCCATATTTTGGGTGTTCTGAAGTAGCAGATGGTGCGATAGGCAGTAGTGCTCACCTGACCTCTGAGCAGCACAGCAGCTGCTGCACACCAGGTGAGAGAGTTGGAGACATGAAGCAACAAGGAGGTTAGCACTGTGCAAACATACCATCACGTGTGCTGGATTGGCTCTGCCAAAACGTTTGGTCACCTCACCTGTCCAACTCTCCCTCCCTATAAGCAGCAGCAACTCAGTTGTTGGGAGGTCAGGTGAGTGCTACAGCCCTACCATAATGTCAGCCACTGGTGTGACATTGAACTGGGCCTCAGATTACCTAGGTACCATTATGCAGTGGCTGAACAGGGATGCAGGGGATCTTTCAAGTAACTTAGTCCTGACTTGTTTAGGGCCTTGTACGCAAGTATCCAAGCCTTAAATGTGGCTGGGTAGCATACTGGCAACCAGTCCAACTTTCTCAATAGATGTGTTATATGCCGGTGGAAGGCTGTTCCAGTTAGTAGACTAGCTGCTGCATTCTGCATCAACTGCAGCTTCTGGATCAACCTCAAGGGCAATCCTACATACTGCTCTTTGCAGCAATGCAGTCTGTTGGTGCAGCTCATATAGACCATATATATATATATATATGCTTTCGTAGATTTTCACGGGTACAGGAATGCAGGTTTTGGTGTCCTCGGGTGTCTTCCCGTGTAAAAGTTGGGGTGTCTAGGCGACGTTTCGACGAGGTCTCACTCGTCATCTTCAGGCTGGTGCTTTCGGCTTCTTGTTACTGGAACAGAGCAGGATCTCAGTGTTTGAGTTCCTATAAATACTGTTGAGGGGGTGTGGTGTATAGCCTCCAATGTTCTGGGCAGAGAGGAAGTTCCCAGGCTAATGTGCCTTTTCTTCTTTTGTTCCTTAATTACTTGAGGGATATCTTGAGTGATTTCTTGGGTGATATTCTGAGTACCACTTAGGTGGGTCATTAGGTGTAGATTAGTTGCTAAAGCCTTCGTGTCTTGACATCTTGAGCTTTGTGAAGAGTTTTTCTGAGAAGATGGCTGTACTGCACTTAGTTGTGCTCTGGCTTGGCTTCGTGTATAGGGGCGAGCTGTGGTTTTGTGTCTTGTGCCAGCCAGATCTGTGTAGGGATTGCAGGGGGGTGCAGCATCCGGAGGTGCCACCATGGTTTGGCTACTGGATGGTGTCTGTAATTTATCTGTGGAGAGGGTCTGGGTTTGGGTCTGGTGTGGTTGATTGGTGATGGCGTTCTGTGTGCCTCTGGATCTGGTGTCGGTTTTTGTGGGGAGGGCTAATTTCCAGATGTCTGGCAGGCGGGATGTGTCGTCACGCTTGTTCATGTTGTGAGGGTGTTTCTCTATCTCGATGGCTTCCATGATTATTCTCTTGTGGTGATGTTCCATGTTAAAGAGCAATTTGGATTCTGCAAAATTAATTTCGTGTCCTGTTTCTTTCATGTGTTGGAAAAGAGAGGAAGTTTTTTCTTCTTTTTTGACGGCATTCTTGTGTTCTGCGATACGTGCATTTATTCGTCTGTTTGTTTGTCCAATGTACGTGGCTGGGCAGACTTTGCAGGGTATTTCATAGACCCCTTGGTTTTCCAACTGGATTTTATCCTTGGGGTTTCTGAGGATATTGGCTATCAAGGATAAAATCCAGTTGGAAAACCAAGGGGTCTATGAAATACCCTGCAAAGTCTGCCCAGCCACGTACATTGGACAAACAAACAGACGAATAAATGCACGTATCGCAGAACACAAGAATGCCGTCAAAAAAGAAGAAAAAACTTCCTCTCTTTTCCAACACATGAAAGAAACAGGACACGAAATTAATTTTGCAGAATCCAAATTGCTCTTTAACATGGAACATCACCACAAGAGAATAATCATGGAAGCCATCGAGATAGAGAAACACCCTCACAACATGAACAAGCGTGACGACACATCCCGCCTGCCAGACATCTGGAAATTAGCCCTCCCCACAAAAACCGACACCAGATCCAGAGGCACACAGAACGCCATCACCAATCAACCACACCAGACCCAAACCCAGACCCTCTCCACAGATAAATTACAGACACCATCCAGTAGCCAAACCATGGTGGCACCTCCGGATGCTGCACCCCCCTGCAATCCCTACACAGATCTGGCTGGCACAAGACACAAAACCACAGCTCGCCCCTATACACGAAGCCAAGCCAGAGCACAACTAAGTGCAGTACAGCCATCTTCTCAGAAAAACTCTTCACAAAGCTCAAGATGTCAAGACACGAAGGCTTTAGCAACTAATCCACACCTAATGACCCACCTAAGTGGTACTCAGAATATCACCCAAGAAATCACTCAAGATATCCCTCAAGTAATTAAGGAACAAAAGAAGAAAAGGCACATTAGCCTGGGAACTTCCTCTCTGCCCAGAACATTGGAGGCTATACACCACACCCCCTCAACAGTATTTATAGGAACTCAAACACTGAGATCCTGCTCTGTTCCAGTAACAAGAAGCCGAAAGCACCAGCCTGAAGATGACGAGTGAGACCTCGTCGAAACGTCGCCTAGACACCCCAACTTTTACACGGGAAGACACCCGAGGACACCAAAACCTGCATATATATATATATATACACACACACACACACACACCAATATCTATCTATCTATCTATCTATCTATCTATCTATCTATCTATCATCTCTCTATCTCTCTATCTCTCTATCTCTCTATCTATCATCTATATCTATCTACCGTATCTACCGTATCTATCTATCTATCTATCTATCTATCTATCTATCTATCTATCTATCTATATCTATCACAGCCCACTTTAAGAACCACTAGTATTGCCTCTGCTACCAGCCAGTTCATGGAGAGGTAGCCCACTCAGAAGCTTCACTCCTTACCACCCAGGAAGACTATCACAGCAGTGGGAAGGCCAACCAATCTGATGAAGTGGACTGTTGCCCAGAAAGCTTGTGTATTAATAAATGTGTTAGTCTTCAAAGTGCCACAGAATTCTTTGCTCTTTTTCTTCCAATGGCTACCCCTCTAGAATTTTTTTGATGATGATGATGATGATGATGCATGTATGTGAAATGCTGCGAAATGTTCTAAAGTGCTATTAAAATTATTATAATAGTGATGATTAAGTCATTTAGGCTCATAATTTCCAAACTTCCATTCTAGTTTTTATGATATTCTCCCTGGAAATGCAGGATATTATACAAAGATTACATTTAGTTACTTCACCAAAGCAAGATGGTGGTTTAACTAGTTTTCTAACAAAAGCAATTTTTGATCATTCTTGCTACATATCAAAGGTTCACCACCCTCACCCCGTAAATCCCTGTCAGCTCTGACAAACGTAGCTTGTAGAACTGCGTGGTGAACGTAAGGGCAGTGTTAAAACACTTCTCTTGTTCTGAGCAAAATTTATAACATGGCTCTTGGAACTCACTTTTTGCTCCAAACTTCTGATACTCCTGTAATACAGTAATCAGCATGTCAGTAGGCTATTTTTTCTGAATAAAGACAAGGTTGCTGAAATGGATTAGACACAGACATTCGCATAGCATTGCATAATTCAGAAAGTAGGCCCGGTGCACATGATTTGCATTAATAGCCTGCATAGAGGCAGCTTTTTACAACTCCCTCTCATTAAACTCCATGTGGAGGATTGCAGACTGTCAATCAATTACAGCAATTTCCTTTTCCATATTTATTCCATCACTATCACTGACAGTTACCATTAAGTGACATTAATACAATACAGTAGCATCTTGCTGTTCTCCAGTGCTCTCTTCATGCACGGCATCTTGGGATACTTAATCTCCTAAGAAGGTTAAGAGTGCCTGTTAAAAAGAGGGAGGGGGAAAGGTGACCACTTTCAGGGATGGAGAGTGTTTAAGCTTAGAAAAGAAAGGAGGAGATTCTCCCAAGGTGTTCTGGGAGTGACATTTGTTAGGAAATGGAACGCTCACTCTGGTGTTAATGAGTTGGTAGGAAGAATTGGCTACAAATGTCTTTTAAACATTAGGGATAAGGGCTTTTGAGAAGTGTCGAGGATATCCTTAACTATTAGAATTGTTTGTGGGCAAAGAATAAACAGGAGACTCATATTCCACATGGAGTTATATTATGTAAACAAGTGCCAGAATGAAAAGCAAATGATAGTTGTATTATATGTATTACTTGATCTTGCTTTGTAAGGATAGAAAAATGTTTTCTGTTTCTGAGAAGCATGTAAGTGCAAAGAGAGGTGATTGAAGTGATGAAACATATTTTGCCCTCCTTATCACCTGAGGATCAGGTAACAAGGATATATATATACAGTGTTTCATATATGTAGACGATTTTAATGAGCAGATTTGGGGGGCCAAGATGGCCTGTAGGGAGAGGAAGTCCCATTGCACAGACAAAAGTCATGGCACTAATAGAATAATTTTGTTGGATAACGCTCGCCATTTCCTTTATGTACAATAATGATTGTAGTGAGATTGTTTATTTTCTGTAAACTACTCTGAGTACAAATGTATCTGTGGGAAGCTGACTAAGACTTATTATAGCACATCATTTTTAAACCATTTCCCCCCACTCAGTTTTGAAAATCATGTTAAAATGTGTGCTAAAGGGCTCTTTTAATTTCAGCACTATTTTGCCATTACTTCAATAACTGCAAAAAATGAAAGGAAAACAACAGAACTATAAATGGAGGAAAAACTAAAATGTGATAAAATGGTTTTTTAAAAGACTAGAAAGGTGGTGGGGTTTTTTTATTAGAAAAATGAGCTTTACAATACATTTTAAAGCAATATTTTAAAAGAAAGTTAAGGCCTATTTAATTCAGATTGCTTTGTAGTGTATAAAATAAAATGTCTTATCTAGGAGTAGCAATAGAATAATGGGCTTTATCATCATATACTATTGCAGATTTCCTTACACTGTAACGTTTCACGAATTCCTACGAAAGTGAATTATCCTTGTAAAACCAAATTGTTTCCAAATGTCACTATTTCCAAAAAGGGGAAGGAGAACAAGAATTGCACATTGGGTAGTAAACCAAATAATTGAAAAAGAGAGATGAATATCCAGTACTACAATCATCTCTTTTATATGGCATTTCAATCGGTTGCAATTACAGAATGATTTGGTAACACAGCAAAAGCATATTGGCTTTTAGCAGAACAACAGGATGTTGATAGTCCTTTAATATCATTGCTTTGGCTTAAAAAGGAAAAGGAGCTGGCCTATGCAGCTGGGACAAAGACCCTTCATAGGATATTTGTTAACAGCATGGGATAGTGTAAAATAAAAGTCTAAGAGCGGGAGATGCACCTTTAAGGTCACTTCTTCGTAAATGAAGTGTTTGATGTATGGAATCTTTTTGGAAATAGAAACATCAAAGTAAATTGTGGGCTGAATGTTTATGAATCTTTTGCTTTGCGGTGCTCTGCTGCTAGTGCATTGGTTTCTGCATACTCTGTCTTCTATCCTTTGCCCCTATGAATGGGGTTTCAAATGTCACACTCCACTCAAATTACGGAACTCTCTTCATGGCCAAGAAACCATTGCGAAGGAGCAAACTCATCAGCACCTGCGACTTCATACCACAATGTCAGCAATGAGATACTAGTGCTATAAATCAGAAGGCGTACTATGCTAGAGGAGCAGGAAACACATTTTATTTTTTCCCCTATCAAGCGTTTGACATAGGGGAAAGTGATAATTTGATGCTAGATTCAGATAGAGGCAGTGTGGTGTAGCAGTTAGAGTGTTGGACTTGGACCTTGGTAGACCAGTCATGAAGCTCACTGGGTGAAATGGAGCCTGTCACTTTCTCTTAGCCTAGCCTACTCCACAGGGTTGTCGTGCGGATAAAAGGGGGAGGGGGAGAACTATGTACCCCCCCTTTGAGCTCCTTAGAAGAAAGGCAGGATATAAACATAATTAACAACAACAACAACAACAACTTGAATGGGGGGACGGTTTGCCCCCTTTTATGATGCTTCCCGTAGCCACTAATTATAGAAGGCTACAAGACAGTCATTTGGCTAAAACTGGTGGAAATCTAGGGGTGGGTCTTGTGTATTTCATCGAAGGCCCTTTGCATTCCTCCCTCAACAATAGACAATGATAGTTTTGTGGCATCTGGTCTAAGGATGTTAAGGAGACAGCAATTTCCATCCCTTCCTGTGTTAGTCGCAATCAGAAATGTTTCCATTCTGCTACATTTTGGCTTCTGCTAAAACCTATGCTATTCGTCTCACTACTTGCTACGACCTAAATTAATGCAATTAATGATGCTATTAATTCCACAAGTAATTTCAGTACGGGGGAACATCAAAAACAACAGGGAAAGTAATGTAATTGTTTATGTTACATTTGTGGACAAAAGAAGAAGATGATAGCAAACAGTGTTCATGTCCACTGGCCTGATTGCTGACCAGTATGCAGAGTATAGCAACTTATTCTCCTGTTTCCATTTCTAATTGAATTCGCCATCACCCCCAATCTGGGCATACCCACTCTGTGGATTTGGCTCTCCTAGAGATTTGCTTTGACATTTTCCTCTGTGATGCCCTGACCTTCCTGTCTTGCCTGTTGAGTTGATATAACAAAAGGACTTTGCAATCACAAACTCATCATTAAATGCTGCATTAGCACTTTCTGCTGTTGCCCACGGGCTTAACTTCTCATCTTCTCTGGCCTTACTGACTTCTCCGCTGCTTCTTGTATCTCTATCTTTCTTCCTAGGTCAGGCGCTTTTCCAGACACCCTTTCCCCTCTTTCTTTGATATATGTCATAGTCCACGCAGTATCGGTTGCTTGCCAGCACTATGTCCTTCTCAGAGAGTCTCCTAAAAGTTATTGCTGCCAAACAGAACGGATGTCTTCTTTCTCCTACTGCACTGCTTGTCATTTATGGGCAACAGTTCAATGATCTCTCCCCTTTTTTGTTCACTGAACTCATTTAAAATCCAAACAATTTCGGCTGTCAAGTTGGCTGTTTGTGACTGTTCCTCTGTTTACTCAGCATCACCCCCCACCCCCCAAACTGTTCCCTGTCACTGTTTATCCTCTGAGTTGTCAGTGCTTACCCTTATGCTTCTAGGTTTTTTAATCAGTTTGTGTACAAATCTTTATCCACATTTTAAAGCCTGTGTGTATTCCTCATTTCATAACTGAAGGCTGCAGTTCTATGCACTCCTATGCTTAATGCAGAAAATAAGGCTGCAATCCTGTGCATGCTTATCTGGGAATAAGCACCATTTAAGACAAGGGACTTCTTTGGAAACAAATGTGCCTAGGATAAAATTGGAAATTACATATTGCTGCTGGACCTTTGATCTTGAGAAGGCAGGTTCTTATTTAGATACAGAATCAGCCTCTTATCTTTTTTTGCTGGAGCTATTTCCAAGAGTAACAAATATAAATAAATAAAGAACTAAAGCTACACCTGAAATAAGATTTATTTTTTGCATGTGCATTGATGTTTGATTATAAAGCTTTGGAGGGGCAGGTAATGTTGCCATTTCAAAGTTCTGCACAGCGTTAGCCTTAGGGGTGTTTCACACATTACTATTTCTCTGTATAAAGATAATGTATGAAACATATGTAGGGAAATGTGTTTACCATAATGTGTGAAGTGTGGCATAATTGGTTTTCATGCTGTAAGAACATGGACCAGGCATCCACTGAAGGCAATGGCTGCCTGACCCATTTGCTCAAACAGCACAGGAAACACACCTCTCTTCACACATTTATGCTAAGCACATTTTCGCTCATGGAGATTATCTTTGTGTAGGGAAATGGTAATCTGTGAAACAGCTCCTTAGAATAGTATGTCACCCGTGACCGCAGAATGGTGTAGGGACTTCCCTCTCTAAAATGCTTATCGCCCTTTAAAACAAATTTGCAAGCCACAGCCTATTTACTCCCATTTGAAGGGGAAAGTGAAGAGTGCAGTGCACTTTAGTTTCAAAGAAAGAAACTGCCCTAGACTGGCTAAAAAGAGAAGAGGCGATTCCCCATTGTATACAGCTACAAGTCGAAAGGGTAAGAGAGCAGAAGGTGCTCAAACGCATGAATGGTTAGCAAAGAATGGCATATCTATACGGTAACTGTAGCAAGAGCTGCAAAATACAATTAACCTTGTTGAAACCCGGCATCACTTCTTGTATCTACCACCTCTCCTTAGAGCAGCCAGCATTTTCCTAAGACCTTCATATCTGGTACTGGGCAAGAGCTATTGCTAGCTAGTTAAGCTGTCAGAGCTGATGATGTGATTGTTGTTGTTTGTACCTGCCTACCAAAGTGATTTGTAACATCTAATTAATAATGGGAGGGGACATTTTGCAGTATGTTTTAGAAGGCTGTTAGCAAGGGACACACTTGCTATTGCTGTTTACAAAGTACTATCCATATACAGTGGTACCTCGGGTTAAGTACTTAATTCGTTCCGGAGGTCCGTACTTAACCTGAAACTGTTCTTAACCTGAAGCACCACTTTAGCTAATGGGGCCTCCTGCTGCCGCCGTGCCGCCAGAGCACTATTTCTGTTCACATCCTGAAGCAAAGTTCTTAACCTGAAGCACTATTTCTGGGTTAGCGGAGTCTGTAACTTGAAGCGTATGTAACCTGAAGCATATGTAACCCGAGGTACCACTGTACTTGGAGCTCTGCAGGAGCATCCTATGGAAGAACTAGAAGCTATTGGCTCATGGAGTGAATATTTTGAAGGGCAGTGGGGGAATCAGGTGCTGCTGCTTTGTGTAAATGTCCTTTATCTCCCTTCCTGGACTGATCGCCAGCCTTTTGCCCCTTGCTCTCCTTTCTTCCTGTGCTTGAGGTTGGGTGTTGACTGCTCTGCCTGCTGTAGGCCTCGCCCACGCCTCAGATGAAAGGGAAAATCAGAAGGTAGCCATTACACATTTGCAAGGAAGAAAACAAAGACCCACAACGCTGACACCCTCCCACTAACTTTGGGTTTTAATGGTGGGCTTAATTTCCTCATGAAAGGAAAAAACAAAACGGAAACAGCCTTGCGGTGGATAGAGGGGGCAGTGGGGAAACGGCAGCTGTTGTATTCATGGTTAATCAGGTGTGTCTGCCTTTATGTAGCATCTGTCTGCTACTGTTACGGTGCCACATGTGAAAAGGGACGGGAGGAAGAGAGGCATTCATGTTCAAAGCCTTAAGCACTGACCTCTGTCTCTGTCTCCTCAGGGTTCGGGCGCTCGTCTATTCATCTTGGCCTATTAATGTAAGATTGCAATTCTGTTCTATCAGGCCGTCGTCGTAACCATCTTGATTGGATGTTGTTCAGATTGCCATAAAATCGAGTCCTTACCACGCCGGTTTCCATTTTGTTTCACAAATGACCTTTACAAGTAGGTTTCCAGTGAAAGAAATGGCCATATTTCCTCGCCAAAGAACTCAACAAGGAAAGGTTTTCAGGGAAGGAGTCCAAAACCAATTATCCATTCCAACTTAAGTTGATTTTGGATTGCTGAAGGAATCCCCCAAGAGAGGAATAAGCAGGGCCCGTATAAGCACCTAGCTGCCAATTTTAAGAGTCAGTCTAGTTTATTGCCCTGTTATCCATTCCACACTTTGGTAATATTTCTCTGGTAAATTTCTTTTTGATACTGCGCAGTGGAGGAAATAAATTATTATTTGTTTTTAAAATTGAATTTTCCCAACAGGATGACACTGTTTTTCTAAATATATTTCAGTCTGGCTTCTGGGCCAGGTTTGGGATAGAAATGATTTTGGTTGCCCTGGTGAATGAGCTGTAATAGGAGAGCAACAACAACAGGGTGTCCTGGACTTCCCAGCAGCATTCCATATAATTGAACAAATAATTTTTCAGGGTTGGGTGTTAGGGACCCTTCTCTTGGTACCTCTGCATGATAAGGCTTACCAGTTGGTTACTGGAGGAAGACCCTTGTAAGTGATGGTGCTCATAATTTTCAAGTGATGGTACTCCCTTCCCAGGCTTGTCTGCCTAGTGTTTCTGTTACAAAACTGCCAGCAAACTTGGGTTTTTCATTACATTTGATTGCCTTTTATGATATCTGGTTTCCCCGTTTAAATTGGATGATAATATTAACCCTTTTTTTAAAAAATGCAGCCTACTATTATATTCGATTTTGTATACTGTTTTTGCTGTTTTTGCGATATATATATATATATATATATATATATATATATATATATATGGTTTTGTTAGCCACCACAAAGCATATGTGGGAAGGCAGGATATCAATCCCTAAGGCTGCAATCGTAGACCCACTTTACTTGGAAGTAAACCCCATTGAACTCAATGGGACCTGCTGTTGGGTGGGCATGTATCAGATTGCACTGTCAGTATATTAATAAAATAACCATTACGTTAAGTATGCTGTGGTCAAACTGAGGACTTTCCATTACTTTAAGTATCTGAAATAATTATACTGTACTGTTTAAAATGACTGCCCATCTAGTTCCTTGTTGCTAGAGTTGTTGCTTTGCCGCCGTGCTGATGAGTGTTTCTGAAATTGCTGTGTCTTTGTCCCCTACACCCAGCAGCTCCACCAAATTGAAACTCTTTCTGATAAAACCCTGCTATGCTCTGTGCTATATAAATCAACAGCAGTGTTGACACTCGGTTGGCATTGTCAGAAGGGAAACAGGTTAGTGCCAGGATGATGCATTTGGCAGAGGCGATGAGCAGCTTCTACCTCCACAGCCGTTGGAGCACTTCCTCTGCAGCACAGTCCTGTAATTAGAATGAATGGCAGAGTAAACATATGGGAAAGGGTAGGAGGGTACCACAATGACCTCTGTATGTGTCTGAAACTGGGAAGAGCCCTGGCTAGATGCAGAATTGGACTGAGATGGAAATACAGTGTAGCCCTGTCAAAACACCTCCTTGTGCCCTGCTAAATGTGGTGCTTTTCTGAGGCTCTGCCATATTACAGTGTGTTAGGCCACTGTGGCAAACTGAAATTAGGCTGCACGCAGAATAGCCCAGACTAATTTAATGCGGGCCTTGAAGCAACAATGAACTCGGGTCATGAGACATGTTAGCCAGACTTCCGCCAAAGTCTGCGGAAGCTCACACAACACGTTCAGAAGCAGCCAGAGGGAATAATGAACAGTAATTAGAGATGGGTTGCGGTGACACCTCCTACCAGTTGCCTTTCCTGGTGGCGAACACCACCAAAGGCAAGGCATAGCCATCAGCTATTTTTGTGAGGGCCTTCCTGGAACTGGGTGTTAGCATAGTTACATTCTGGGAAGCTCTTGGCTTGCACTCAGTACTTAATTTCTAAAGTTAAAGGTGCTGTGCCTCAAGTCTGCCTGCAAGTCTCATCCTCTGACCTGTCTGCTCATCAAATATGCATGGGGACTGTCTGTGTTTACTCCTTTGTGAAAATAAAGGCATGATGTAAGTGTTCTCCTCCTGTTTCTTGCAGGGCTGAAACCTGGTCTGAGCCCCAGGGAGCTCAAATTGATGGCGATGTGATTTCTATCCAGGGCAGCTTACATTATATTAGGACTCCTTCTATAACCTCCAACTCAAAACATTATTCTAGGGCAGTGGTTTACAACCAGTGTGCCATTGCACCTTGGGGTGCCTTGAAGGATGGTCAGGGGTGCCACAGGCAACTCTAGCCTCTGTCCCTCTTTCCTTTCCTCCCTCCTCTGATGCCTTCTTGCATCTCTGCCTCCCAAAGGCTTGTGAGGCTGTTTGTTGCAGTGGCCCTGACCACAATCTCCCCAGGCGAATGGCGCCTCTGGGGCTGGCCAGGGGGTGCTGGTTGCCAGTTGCTGAGGTGGCCTTGGAACAGGCAAGCAAGTGGGTGAGGGAGCCCAGCCAGCCAGTCCACCAGCCCTTACTGTTGGGAATGGACAGACAAATGGGAGGCTGGGCAGGCAGGCAGGCACCACACTGGTCTTTTCTTATGGTTTCTGTGTGTGATGCCTGTCTGGGAGCTGAGTGCCCAACATCAAAGGGGAGGCTTTCCACCATGCAGGTCCAGCGGCTGCCACTGTTGCTTCCTAAGGTGAGTAAGGTGCTAGCCTCACGTTCACCTTTGGCCCGTCTCCATCGGGTTGCTAAGGCTGGAGGCATCCTCTTCCCAGGCACCTGTGGGGCGGTGTGAGGAGGCACCTCTCTTGGCTCAGAGACCAGAGGTGGTGGCAGTGGCTGCCTGGAGGACTCCCAAGGAGAAAGGAGGGGAGAGGAGGCTGAGGGAACACTCCACAAGGGAGGGTGTTCGAAAAGGGCTGAGGGGCTGCTGGCTCTGCAGGCGAGGGATGCAGGCGCTTCCATCCTGAGGTTGGTAGCGCCTTTCCCCACAGGGGAGCTGCAGAAAGAATATAGTTGATCAAGGGAGCCATGGATTAGAAAAGGTTGAAAACCTCTGCTCTGGGGTATCCTATCTCCTTGGCCACGCCAGCTCAGTTCTCATTCGGTCATTGTGGCTGTTCTCAGTGCTTTCGATCCATCTTACTTCCCCATCCTTTGACAATTCCCCAACATTTGGCAATCTTCCTACCAAGACTGTCCAGTGGCACAAAGAGGAGCCAAATGCTGTGCTTGAATAGCTGTTGGGTGGTTGCTTTTTTAACACTCTTTTGGTATAGGCCGCCTCCAGATTATATCTGGTCTTCCTTGAATGTTCCTTCTGCTCTGTTTGCATTCATCCTGATTTGCTTGCACGGTGTTTATATGTCTTCCTGTTAATCACTCATTCATTCCACAGTTTTCAATACACTTCCCTGTTACTTTCCTAACTGTGAAACATCTGCTTTAAAAAATGTCTTTTTTAAAGTGGATTTGTTGTACTAGGGTAATGGAGTGCTTTAATCCACTTTGATTGTACAAACCTAAATTTCCCATTGTGTCCTCACAAAATACTGTCAGTCTGGTGGTGATGCCCTTGTTGTGTGACCCATCAACCTGACTGCAGGTCACCAGGCAAGCAGAATCAGGAGGCTTACTAAGCATGGAGGATCACAAGTTGTGTGTGCAAGCCTGTTAAGGTGTGGTTTCTCTCTCTCTTTTTAATGAAGATAAACAGCATGATAGTTTGCTCAGATTTTATCTTCTTAGAAATAAGTGTTGGAACAAAGGTTAGTAGGCATGTACTGTTGTGAAAGGATATAGGATCGTTTAGAAATAGCCATGAAATGTGTCCTCTGGAAAAGTTGAATATGTATTCTAATCAGAACTGGGAATTTCTGGAGTATGGGCTTCTCTTTCGACTCTTTCATGATCTGAGCTTTTGCAATTTTCTCTGATCTGACTATGGGAGTGACAACTGACAGGAAGACATTCATAAGCCTGTGGTTGCTTCTGACATCCATAATACAAAAAGACAGATTTCTGCCATGAACAATATTACTTGGGGGTGGTTGTGTGTTTTAACTGTCATATAATAAGAAATTAAATATCTAGGATATGATTTAAACCTTTTGCAATTTCAGGCAATAACATTTTGCCTTTTCCTATTTTGTTTTGGGTGCATTATAATGCCTAGTTACTAGGGAGTAAGCACCCATTGATTTTAGTAGGAGCGATTTCTGAGTAAACATATATGGAATGTGTTTTAGAGACTTTCCTCACTGCAGTTAGTTTTGCAGAAAAGAGCAGCCAAAATTATCAAGGGGCTGGAACTTCTCTCTGAGGAAAGGTTACAACATTTGAGAGCTTTTTTTGTTTAGAAAAATGGTGATTAAGGAAATGTGATAGAGTGTATACAATTATGCAGGGCAGGGTGTGGAGAAAATGAACACCACTCTCATAATTCTAGTATCTGGGAACATCCAATGAAGCTGAGTGGTAGAAGTTTAGGAAGGACAAAGCCACATAGTTGAAGTGTGGAATTCGTTGCCACAACCTGTGGTGATAGCCACAAACCTAGACAGCATTAAAAGGGGCTGCTTACTACCTTCAGGTTCAGAGCCTCTAAAAACCAGTCACTGGGGCATTATAGTGGGAGAGGACTATATTGCCCTAATGTCCAGTTTGGGGCTTCCCAAAAGCATCTGGTTGGCCACTGCAGGAGACAGAAAGATGGACTAGATAGGCTTTTAGGTTTGATCCAGCAGGGTCTTCTCATGTTCCCATGTATTTATGTTCTGCCAGTTTATCACATGACTTGGAAAAACTTAGGTAATTTCACTTTTTAAAAACATGAAGGAATTGTTAATCCAGATGAGTTCAGTTTAAAGTCTATTTACAGTGGTCCAGCCTTCAGGCATTAGTAAGGTACCCACAGCCCCATATCTTTCACTGACCAGGACAGTAGTTGGGAACAGGATCCTGTGCTCCTCAGTGGATCCTGTGCTTCCCATTCATGAAACATCCCAGAAAAGGATGTTCCATTGGCTACTGTCAGCAGAGATGTCAGCACCAGTAGCTTTCACCTGCCTGTCGTTTGGGTGGGCACACTGAGGTGCTCCTTGCCAGTAGGACTTCCCTATTGATGGTGGAGCTACTCCCCCCCCCCATTGATAGAGGAAGAAAGGACATCTCTGCTTCATCCAGACTCCCACCAGGGTGGTGGATCAGGGTTCAGATTGCTCTGCCCATGATCAAAGAAGACAAGACTGAACTGAGTAAAATTTAGTGACAGAACCCCAATTGTAGCAAAATAAATGCATCGATATAGAGCTAAACTTAATTCACAGGAGCTGAACTGATTTACAAGATATGATTCAGGCAGCATCAATTGGTGACGTACATATGTGAATGAATCCCTGTAAATCAATCATTTCAAACACAATACTTTTCAGCGGAGACAGTTCATGCATTCATCTGTGAATCATCAAATTGCTAGTCCTCCAGAGCACATGCTTCCTGTAGACTAATCCGTTATTAAATAGCGATGAGCTGAGTAATCAACTGATGAGAAATCAAGCATTGTGCATGCATGTGTGAACCAGCCTTCCCACTCTGGACCATAAAGAAGTTTGGGAGAGAGCAAGGGGTGTAAATGAAAGACTGGCAACAAGAGAGAATAGGATGGCTCTGTGCTATGTATATTCCAACACATGAGGGAGAGGGGCAAAGCTGACCACTAGTAGTTCAGTTTCTCTCAGGGTCGGACCTACGCAGACTGATATACTGTATACAAAACTGGTGCATGGTGGCCAAGCTCCCTCTTCCCACTCGTGGTGACTGGATCATCTGATTCATTTGCCAGAAGCAAAAGGATCTGCTGTTTTTGCATCCCACCACTCCACCCACACTTCTGAAAGGCTTGCAGCAGCATGCGAAATCACAGCTACTGATCAAAGTGGATATGTCATATGCAGTCCCAATCCCAAGGCAGTTGGATCTTTCTTGTATTTTTGTTCCTCAACTAGGAGATGACAGAAAGACAATATGCAATTGGAGGTGGCGTGGGATGGGGGTGGGAGAGAGACCTTGATTATACAAATCTAAAGGGCGGGGGAAAGGGAGATTAGGGCTTAAAATTGAAATGATTCTTTAAGAAAAGCCACATGGTCATGGATATTAGCTGCGAACTGCAGGGGGGACAAGGAAAGACTTTGGGAAATGACGGAAAATGAGAACCACATGAGCACAGCAGGGTGACAGCTTCATATATCAAGTATCAGAGCAGAAGCACATCAACACTAGCATTTCTTTGTGATGAAAAGGCAGGACCTGGTTTTGGGATTTATCCACAGCTGGAGGAGGCCTTTTGGGTGTGGCATGGTCACCCTGTATTGGGAAGTCAGATGGCTAGCTCAAGTTTGTTCTCTGGAGCCAGCTGACTCTGCCAGTATTTTCAACTAGATGCTACATTTGAACGCAATGGTATGAAATGGGGCTTAAGGTAAGGTAAAGGTACCCCTGCCCGTACGGGCCAGTCGTGTCTGACTCTAGGGTTGCGCACCCATCTCACTTAAGAGGCCGGGGGCCAGCGCTGTCCGCAGACACTTCCAGGTCACGTGGCCAGCGTGACAAAGCTGCTCTGATGAGCCAGCACCAGCGCAGCACACGGAAACGCTGTTTACCTTCCCGCTATAAAGCGGTACCTATTTATCTACTTGCACTTTTTAAAGGTGCTTTCGAACTGCTAGGTGGGCAGGAGCTGGGACTGAACGATGGGAGCTCACCCCGCCGCGGGGATTCAAACCGCCAACCATACGATTGGCAAGTCCTAGGCGCTGAGGTTTTACCCACAGCGCCACCCGCGTCCCAATGGGGCTTACTCCCAAGGAAATGCACACCATACAGCAGCTTTAGTAGGCATCCCTTGACTTCCTTCTCCACCACCTGTAATAGGAAGCAGCATAGGAAGAAACATAGAAAGAGTTGGCCTTATGCTGAATTGGTCCATTGAGCTCAGCATTGTCTCTGCACTGACTGGCAGCAATTCTCTGGTGATTTCACACGGGGTTCTCTCCCATTCCTACCTGGAGATGCCAGGGGAGGAACTGTCTGCATGCAGAGCAGATCTTCCACCACTGAACTGTGACACATCCTCTGTGTCTTCCTGCTCCTGCTGTATTGTAAGCATGATGGGTATCCAAGACCTGATCCTCCTGCTTGCTGCTCTGCTGGGATAGCTCTCATTGTTCTTCGCAGGAGCGTTTCCCAGCTGTTATTTTCTAAAGGGAGCTTGGACGGTGATCATCAACTGTGGCTGCCCTGAGATGCATTGGGGCTGTGTGGCTTCAGTGGTGAGTGCCCTACAACTGAGGCACACAGAACGCCTTCTCACCTGAATCAGACCAAGTGGATCCTATTTGCAGCTGAAACTGAAAATATGCTAGGCATCTCACCTCCCTGCCCACAATAGACAGCTCACCTCAAGCATGTGGGGGACAGACTGGTAAACAGAACATGGAAATAAGATTCGACCCAAAGTTTGTATGCCAGACGGAAAGCAGAGGAACAGAGCTCACTCCAGCATGGGAAATTCTGCTGCTGCACACAGCTACACACTCTAGGTTTGTTTGAACTCCCCCTTCCAATATCATAAGGCAGGGGTTGCCAACATGGTGCCCATAGCTACACAGGCTCTCTCCCCTTCCTGAAATTAGCCTTGAAAGAAACATACTATTTTAGCCAAGAGAATAGGTTGTGGTGTGTGTTTGGCTCCCTTACCATGACGATTTCTTTAGCTTGCAAATGTAACCTGTTGTAACACAAGGAGATCCAGCCAGCATTCTATTCTCATACTGGTCAACCAGATGCCTATGGAAACCCCACAAGGAGCTCATCCTCCTTGCTAGTGAATGAGAAAGGCAGGGTCTCCCTTTCCCAATAAGAGACCACAATCCATTTCCTGTATGCATTTGTCATTGTGGTTCAGCTTCCCTATTTTGATAAATGGGATGTATTTAGCTTGGTGACTTATATGTAGGGCTATACATTTCAAATGGTGAACAGTTGCTTGTTTTACATTATATATGCCTGTGAATTAAAAAGACACATTGTCCTAAAACCAGAAAACTTAAATGTAGGGAAACAGCCTCGTGGCATTGATTGGATTTCACAGAGACCCAGGGGGCTGCTAAAATGTTAGTTTGACTTTACAGTGGCGTACACTGCTATGGAAACTCAGCTGCTTAATTTGAAATGCATGAACTGTGTGTTTGGCACATTTCTGTTGCTCCCATCAGAAATCTTGTTGGAGAAGCAAAAAACAAACAAACAACCATATTAGTAAACTAATGTCCAGATAATGTACAAGTTGAAATATGTTTCCTTATGTGGTTTTTTTGGCAATGAGGAGTGGAACCAGAATGCCAAAGAACCACAAGGGAGGTTGCTCTCATGCAACTTCTTGCCAAGCCTTAAGTGGAAAAGCTGGGAGTTTTATGAGAAAGGGCTCTCTCAGGATAGAGTTCAGACTAGAGCTGCAAGCTACACTATTCTCATGTATTTCAAATAGCTGTGTATATGCTTAGAGGGCACATTTAAGAAAACCCCAGTTAGAGCAACACTGTTTTCTGCTCCATGCTCTTGTGTTAAGCCCCATTCCAGTTTGGAGGTTCCAACACATGTATGGAACACCCTGGGCACAAAAAGACTTGTTCTTCAGTTCAATAGGGGATAAGCAGCTGCACACATTATGCTTGGGACACACACAGGAAGTCCACATGTTAAAGAGCTCTGCATAATCTAGATTGAAGCCTTATGCTACTGTCCTGTGCATGCAGAGTCCATTCCTTGGAGTTTTCTTGGTGTGTGTGTGTTTCTTCCCAGAATGCAGCATAGATTCAGACACACAGTCTAAGGCTAGACATTCCACATTGGAATAGTGTGTGCAGATTAGAAAATTTGTCATAAATTTATGATGATTTTATGCACTTCATCTTAGTGGTATTTATTTTCCTCTCTCAGTCCACCATTGAAAGCTGGGAATTGTTGTTTGGTGCGGGTGCTCTGAATTCTCTGGCAGTAATCCTCAATTTATTCTCAGTTCCCAGGATTCCCAGTGGAAGAGGTATTACAGTTTCTTGGGTTCCCAGGTAACTGTAAATTAGAAACATCTCTTTCTCGCATGCACACGTGTACGTGCATGTGCGAGCGCGCGCGCACACACACACACACACACACACACACGGGTAAACAGCTGTATTGGGGAAGGAAATGCCAGTATCCATAGTTTCTGATGCCTTTTGAGATAACCTGTAAAAAGGGAAGCTGTCTTTACAATTAAGTCAAGGCGGTGGAGCTGCTCAAACCCACTTCAAATATATCATCATTTTTGAAGTGGCTTTCAGCAACACTACTGTGTTGACTTAATTGTCAATACAGCTTCTCTTGAAAAAGAGTTTATCTTGAAACATCTTGGGAATAACGACTAAGCCAGTCGAAGTCTATTTCTGTGGCTAGGGTCTAACTCTTGCTGCAGAAAGAAATAAACGGTGGGGTGGTTCTTGCTGGAAAAGTGAAGCTGCACTAAAACAGTCTTGATTGTGTCAAATGTCTTGTAGTTGTCTGTTTTGCATAATAGAAAAATGGGTTTAAATTCCTCTAGACTAGGGACACCCCATTTGGTGCCTTCCAAATGATGTTGGACTACAAGTCCCATCAGCCTCAACCAATCTGGCCAATGATCAGGCCAACACCTGCAGGACATCACATTGGCTACCCTTGCTTTGGTGCAAGGGGATTTTACTGACATTTGCCCTTCTCCTAACTGAGGATCATTCGTGCCTGATATGTTTGTTTTTCAGTCTGAGGTCTGCATTTCTTCAAGGGCATCTCCCACACCAAGGGGGGCAGTCTGCAGGCCAGTGGTGGGCAGGGACAGAAGCATAATGTAGGTGAGGCTAGAGAGAAGGAATAGAACTCTTAGCTCTGCACAACAGACAACACTCTGGCCACTCAAATACCAAAAGCTTCTACACACACTTTTCATACAGACAATCAAGAGGAGTTATCACAATTCAGGGACACAGTCCACCCAGATAAAAACACAGAAGGAGGCCATGGCCAGGGACAGTGGGCATGGTCTGGAAAGAACCCCAAGGCCTGGGTCTGAGGTGCCTCTCCCCTGCTCTCTCCCATCAACACCCACAATTTCAGACCTCTTACCCTTGCCCCAAACAATTGCAATGTAAGTATCTACAAAACCAGGCAGTATAAACATCCTCCTTGTTTTGTTTTCCTTAGTACCTATCTAGGTTTCTTAGAAGACACGAATAAGAAGAGATGCTTGTGGAGTAGCAGTGGCTTTGATGATCATACCCTATATTAAATCTAATTATAATGTGCTATTCCCTGTAGACTCATATGTTTTGCTCAAGAGATTGATTCATATGCAGTGCCTACGCTTCATCCTGCTATCAGTCTGGTTCATGATTTGGCTGTTCTGAGTCACATTTATATATCCTTGTAAGGAACTCTAGCATTTCCATAATTTTTAACCACCATTCCTAGATTGTAGTTTTTGTCAAGATACTGCTTCACACTGTGACCCACTGTGAGTGGTAGCCCATTCACCCTGGTGGGGCTCCAAGAGGGTCATAAGGGCATGGCTGATGTGAGGCCCTGGGGCCAAGTTGCTGTAGGTTCTTACCCATCCTTCTCCTTTGCAAAGATACTGTGGGAGCTTAAGCACTGTAGCTATATGAATACTCAGCCCCTAACCAAACTGAAGTGTCTTACTTTGGTATCTGAAGAAGTGTGCATGCACACGAAAGCTCATACAAATAACAAACTTAGCTGATCTCTAAGATGCTACTGGAAGGAAATTTTAAATTTTATTTTGTCTTACTTTGGCTCAGAATGGGCCCTTCTGTCACAGTTGCTTCTCTGCTGAGGGAAGATTGTGTGGCCCCCACCTGTTCTGATTCTCTCCTTGTCTTCCTCTTTTGTGAAGAAACAGTGGACACTTAAATATTTATTTTCTGTCAGTCCTTAGCACCCAAGTGTCTCACCTTGGTTTATAGAATCATAGAACTGTAGCGTTGGAAGGGTCATCTAGTCCAACCCTCATCAATGCAAGAATCACAACTAAAGAATCCCTGACAGATGACCATCCAACCTCTGTTTAAAAAACTCCAATGAAAAGAGAGCCCACCACTTTCCAAGGGGAAAGAAGGGGTCACTGCTGCCACAATTTCTAATTTGGGTTCATTCTACAAGAACTGCATTACTCAGAGGGTTAGCCCCAGTGAATTGCATGGGGATTACTCCCTGATAAGTATTGCTTGCCGTCCTCCTTGGGTGGGCTGTGCCTAGTAGACCTAGTGGACTAATTTCTATCGGTGACCTATATGAACCCGCCAGGTTCTGAAGACCTTTCGAGGCCTTCTTTGGAGGAGTGCCCTGTTAGGTTAGGTGAGCAGAAAATGGAGAGATGGCCTTTTGGTAGTGGCACCCAGCTGTAGAACAGGCTCTCCAGAAATGTTCACCTGTTCAGTTTGGGGCATTAAGCCAAAGCTGTTTTATTTGTCTGGACTTTTAGTGAACAATTCCTTGACTTGTGTGCTACTTTGAAATATTAATGCTGTGTTTTTGTTTTTGTTTCAGCATTTGGTGCATTTTATTGATGTTGCGTTTTATTGTATTTTAAAGGTTTGTTGTGACGGGCTAGGGGAGTTCCCTTGTGTCACGGGAATTGGGGTTGCTTGTGTGTAAACCTCTAGCTGTTCCAAACTGCTTAGGGGCGGTTGTGTCTTTCCCTGACTGAGCAGCTTGGGTGCTGCTGCTCAGTCGCTAGAAGAATCCGTGAGTGGGCGTCTCCTAAATTTCCTCCAGCATAAGAATTCCTTAACGGACAACCTTCGCCTCGCCTCTCTGCGCGGAAGCCTTCTGCGCAGAGTGGGCGTGCCTAGTGGTGGTCCTCCACCCTCCTCACTGACTTCACTGGAAGAGTCTCGGAGCCTCACCTCCGAGATGCTCTCTGCTTCTCCCTTCTTCCTGGTGTCACCTGGACTTCCTTCCCCAGATGACGTTCTCTCTCTACCCTTACTCGTTCCCTCTCCTGCAGAATCTGGAAGCCTCGCCTCCCCCCTCTGCTCTGATGTCAGTTCCCTGACACCTTGCATAGCTTTTTAAGTTAAAATGTGGGATACAGTGGTACCTCAGGTTATAAACACCTCCAGTTACAAAAACTTCGGGTTACAGACTCCGCTAACCCAGAAGAACTTTGCTTCAGGATGAGAACAGAAATCGCGCAGCAGCAGGCCCCATTAGTAAAGTGGTACCTGAGGTTAAGAACAGTTTCAGGTTAAGAACAGACCTCCGGAATGAATTAAGTTC
The DNA here is from genome assembly GCF_965112155.1 of Podarcis liolepis. Taxonomy (NCBI): domain Eukaryota; kingdom Metazoa; phylum Chordata; class Lepidosauria; order Squamata; family Lacertidae; genus Podarcis; species Podarcis liolepis. Next base: position 60,497,488 of record NC_139560.1, on the reverse strand, counting down.
GTAACCAGAGGTACCACTGTATAAATATTTTGTTTAAATAAAATAAACAATAGAATCACATTGTCCCTGTGTTTCTGCAAGCATCCAATATGTAGGTGCAAAATATTTCTCAGAATGTGTCCTCAAAAAGTGTTATCATACACAACATAGTTTCCTCCTCATTTTTTGAGGAATCATCATTATAGGGAACCAAGCTTCCCTCCTACCTATGAAAGTTGAGTCACACCAGCTAAAAGAAACATTTGGCCTGTGTTGTTAAACCTCTCTGCTTGCCTGGGTTCACTTTATCCTGTTATGGCTGCATACTGGTTAAGTGTGCTAGTAGGATACATCACTGGGGGAAAACAAAGGCACCGAGATACTTCTTTTGAGATTTGATTTGTGGTGTGGAGGAGAGAAGCAGCATATAGCAGCAATTCCAGTTTACTTCTGATTCCGAAAATGCATTACAAACTTCCTACCCAAAAAGCTAAGCACAAACCCACAGATTTATGATTTGGAACTGCTTATTCATATCCCCAGAAAATACTTCTTTTAAAAAATACACTGCAATCTATAAAATTCTTTGACTGTTCCTTCATTTTACTGCTGAGTTAAGGTTGGGCGGAAGCCCGTTTTAAGGCTTCCCACAGGCATCCGGCTGGCCACTGTGAGAACAGGATGCTGGACTAGATGGGTCACTGGCCTGATCCTGCAGGCTCCTTCTTAAGTTCTTATGACTCAAGAGAGTTAATTTTCTAGGGCATAAATTTAATTTGAAGGAGACACCAAATGTGATCTGTTTAATCAACGGTGGTAGCAAAAACAATTTCCCCATATCTCAATAAATCTCCCCCAAACCCTATGTTCTGAACAAAATGATAGTCATATTTCTTGGAATACAAGTAGTTCATATGAGCCAAGGGATTTAATGTGAAGAGCACAGCAAACGGTCCAACCTCATGAGCTTTCATTCAGTTTGGGAAAACGCTTTGTTCTGCAGAGGTTACCAAGAGGCCATGTTATTCTGGAACCCCTGTAGAAATGCTGGGATTGAGAAACTGACCATCCAGGCTTGGGTGAATGACATCAGTACTGTGGGAAAGTGGAAGTGCGGTTCTGGTTCTGCCTTTCACAGAGCTGTGCGAAGAAAAGTGGAGCCAAATCAATCTTCCACATCTGTGAAACACATCTATTTTAGCTGGAAACAAGACTAGATAGGCAGGTTAACCAGAGTTTACAATTAGACAAACACTCATCTTTTGCTGTTTGATGTGCTTCACCAGAAATCTCTGAATCTCTTGATTCAGAACTCTCTGAATCTTGGCTACTATCCTGCAGTATCAACCCTTCAGTATAATAAAGCTGGACAATCTTATCGGATTCTTGTAAGGCTTACTGATAATGGATGGGGAGGACTCTTTCCCAAGCAGCAGCCCATCTCAGCAGTTTAAGCTAATGTTAAATTTCCCACTGGCCTTAGGGTAGTACTCTCCTAGCAAAAAATATCCTGCCCATAGCATTGTGTTCTGCTGATTCTAGTCCAGGGTATTCCAACACTGCACATACATACAGTGGTACCTCGGGTTACAGATGCTTCAGGTTACATACTCCGCTAACCCAGAAATAGTACCTCGGGTTAAGAACTTTGCTTCAGGATAAGAACAGAAATCACGCGGTAGCGGTGCTGCTGCAGCGGGAAGGCCCCATTAGCCAAAGTGGTACCTCAGGTTAAGAATGGACCTCCAGAACGAATTAAGTTCTTAACCTGAGGTACCACTGTATAACACAAGTCCACATATAAAGCACACAGCATGTCTCCCTCCCCTCACATGCACACAGTTGAAGGTTTATATATACGACTCTCTCGCACACAAGGTGCAATGTGGGGTGAGGGAGTGGCTGCATTTTTACCCTTCACAGAGAGAGGAGCATAAGGCAGTGCTTCCAGGGCCTGTCTTCCTACGCAGTCGTGGGGGTGGGGGAGTTGGAAAGGCTGCCCTTTACTCTTCATCTCTAAAGAGCAGGCAGAGGGATTTTATCTCCCTATCTCAGAGCCAAGCGCTGCAACACTAAAACCAGGAAATAAACTGTGGGGGCTGGCAAGCTACTTCCTGTGACTTTGCTGGGAGAAAAGCATTTTTTTTAAAGCAGAAAATGCCTGTAGTCAAGGAGCCTGCAGCCCATCACTGTGGAGCTATGGTGGAGTAGTGATTAGGGTGTCAGACTAGGACCTGGGGTACCAGGGTTTGATCTCCACCCAGCCACAACCTCACAGGGTCCACTGCTTCTCAGCTTAGCTTCCCTCACAGGGTTGTTGTGAGGATAAAACAGAGAGGAGGAAAGGCAAGGTTGGATATAAACTCAATAATAAACACATAATCGTTGCTCTGGTGTCTCTCATGCCATGTTTACTTTGGTCCGCTTTGGCGCAGCCATAACTTACTGTTAGTTCACATATCTTGGGTGCCCAGGGAAAGGATGCCTCTTCTCTGTTTGTTCCTGAATCCTCTGCTTGTTCCTGAATCCTCTGAGGAATGTGTGAAGGGGCTTCCCTTGAGTACCCATTGGGTGGGGGCATTGAGTCCTGTCTGAAAGGGGTGCTGTGGGAAAGCATGAGATCAAGATGGCTTAGTATAGTTCACATTAAAGGTGCTATAGAGAGGATTAATAAAGCAAGAAACATGTTTGCAGCCTGTAGGATAATCAGTGTGATTCTGTTTGTGTGAGTTTACGAGACAGGTCCATTTTTAAGCTAGAGAATCTGATCTTATCTTCCCAAGGGTACAGTCCATTGGTTATGAAACATGCACAGCATCTGCTGACAAATTGAAAAGCTGTTTTGATGACCCATTTTGCAAAGGGGGTGGGGAAATAAAGAGTGCTCAGCATAACCCAGCAAAGCCTGTCTGCAGACAAATGGCATGAAAGAGCCTAAAATAATCTGTTCCAGTGCAGGTTTTCTCTCTCTATATATATACAGTACCAAGAAAGTGGTTGAACACGAGTGCACTTCAATTCACATTTTCATGAGCGTGGGGAGCCATAAAAGTTTTAGTAGAGCTGGATGTGATGAAGCAATGTAGTCTTTTGCAAGCCACGTGATGACATTAAAAAGGAGAGAGCATGAACAGAAAGACATACAAAAAAGCTAGCGCAGCAATAGATTCCTAAGCCTGCATGACACAAATAAATTTATAACTATGTGTTATCTTGAATGAAAACATTTTTCCTTTGCAAAATTGACTTGGTGGAGACAGAACCCAATGCAAATAACATTTTGACAGTTTCAAATATTCCATCCCTCTCCACAATCTCAGCATTCTGTACAGGGGGGGGGGCAATCTCAGGCTAGGGGTACGATGTGACCCTCCAATCCGCCGCCCCCCCCCCAGCTCTTGGGACTCTTTCTCAGTCAGCAGGGGTGGCCAGGCCCGTTTTGGCACCTGAAGCGCAATCTCTGTCCTCAAACTCAGGCTTTGTCCTTCTAACTATCCGAGTGCACAAAGTTAAACTTTGGAACTCGCTTCCCCAGGAAGCAGTGAGGTCCACAAACTTGGGTGGCCTTTAAAAGGAGATTAGAGAAATTCATGGAGGACAAGGCTATCAATGGAAACTAGTCCATGATGGCTGTGTACTGCTTTGAGGTTGTTGGTTTTTTACCAGCATTCATAGCTCTGTGAGGGGAATAGGGGCCTCCTAAAACTCTCAGCACCCTTATCGAACTAGAGCTCCCATAATCCTTTGGGGGAAGCCATGATTATTTAAAGTGGTAAAGATGCTACTTGAAATGTATAGTGCAGATGGAACCTAAGAATTGGAACTGGGGGCAGGGCTGATTTGGTTCTTAATGGCGATGTATACTTTGCCGGCTCAAAAGACATCTGGTTCTTTTTCTCAATTTGGATCAAAGCAGGTTTGAAGAAAAAGTTTTTCATAAGAAACAACAGGGCAGAATCAGCAATGGGAGCACACTGGATGTGTACAGCCAATGTCTCTTCATTGGTGTCAGAGGCACTGGCCTCTGTGATGTATAACTGGGGAGGGAGTTAGGAAAGGAGATGGACTTTCCTTCTTTCTCTCTCCAGCCAAACCTGCCAGGTCTTCAGCTAGTTTGAGATCAAGGGTATGTGTTAATAAACCAAATACTTGAGCACACTCCAAGTAAGGAATTGGAACCACTCTGAGATCTATAGATGAAGGGCAGTATACAAATTAAATTAATAAATTAGTTCCTTAATTCTAATTCCCAGTTCTTTACATGACACAACACTAAACAAGCAGGATAAATAAGGAACAGAAGTCTATATGTTCCTGCATCCCAAAAATAAGCTTTAGGCAACTTCTGTGCATGAACGTGTGCAATGGGGAGGCTGTATGTATTAACCGCAATGTATCCTTGACATGAATGAGACTAGCCATGCTGCTCCTAAGATGCCTTTTGGGTGACTGGGGGTATACACATCTCATCACTTTGTAATCCCCCTAATTTTGGTGGATAAAAATTAGAAGGGAAAAAAAGATGAGGAGGATGGGAAGGAAGTTTATCGGCTCATGTAAATTAATGATCTTGTGAAAATCCTCTAAACTGGTGAATGATTCAGTGTGCAGTACCAGTGGGAGGAAATTCTGTATCCAAATTTAGAAACTGAAGGAGGAATTTAGGCCAGCAAACTATAATTATCTAGTCTGGAATTAGTCCAAAAAGTTCTGGCACTAGCATATATCGCACTAAAAATAGCCCTATTGCATTGTGTCTGTTTCTCATATGAAGTAGCTGAGATCTGTTTTATTTTATTTCATACATATCACATCTGAGGCACTTTACTTATGACCTGATTCTTTGTCCAGTGTGCTGGTAATGCACACTCAATGGCATGGCACCAGCTTTGTTAAGAGCCCTAGAATCAGGTGCTATCTGACCAGGGTGAACTATTGTCACATCACTTGGGAACAGCTACTTTCGTCAGATACACCATGAATAGCATGGTCAAAAACTGTTACATGATTCTAAATGGGATAGATGGGGACAGCTTGTCAACCTGTATTTTATAGGCATTCCCAGCCATTTCATAGGCATTCCCAGCCATACAGAGTGGGCCACGTATGCATTACCCAAAAGGGAGGGGTACAAAAGTGCAGAAATTTGCATACAATTTGCATATGCTAATTTGCATAGCTGAACATTTAGACATAAAGACAATAATTTAAATAGAAATGCTACAAATCTCACTGTAGTGGAGACTGAGATAAAGCGAACTGGAGATCTGCTAAGCCTACTGTTGACTGGCAATTTCAGGTCTCCTGCTCTCCCTTCTTACCTTTAAATGGACTCAAAAAACAATGGGAGGACGACATAGGCTACGAGATTAACCCCACCCAATGGACCAGAATGTGGTCAAAACCTCCCTGTAAATCCATATCAGTGAAAATAAAAGAATTCACTCTGAAACTCACTTACAGATGGTACCTAACACCACGGAAACTAGCACTAATACGCCCAGGAACCTCACCAAAATGCTGGAGAGGATGCACCTCCACAGGTACATACCTCCACATGTGGTGGGAATGTCCCAAAATCCAACTCTTCTGGACATCAATCATACAAAAAATATGTAAAATAACTAAGCAAGTATTAGAAGTCACCCCAGAACTGGCCCTACTAAACATCTTCACAGGGGCGTCTTACCCATAGAGGCTAGTGGCACAGGGCGCCAGGGCACCAAGTTCTGAAGGATGCCAGGGAAGAGGCAGAGGCTGGACGCGGCAGCTCCCGGCATCTGCTCACCGCCCACGACTGCTGCTGCCATGCTGCGCCAAAGCAGCACTGTGCCCAGAGCCTCCATCTGCCATGGCCACCGCGGCACGAAGCAGCCAGCTGAGCCGGGAGGTGCTGTGTACAGCCTCCGCCTCTTCCCTGCCGGAGGAGCCGCCCTCCAGCCGCTGCTCGCCTCCTCCAGCCCTGCTGACAGCGCCGTCCTCCCCCCAAAAAGGTGGACAACTCTGGGAAACGGGTGGGGTGGGGTGCCGGAGGGAGCTTTGCACCACGGTGTCAGACATGCTTAAGACAGCCCTGCATCTTCCAAGATAACAATGCCCACTCACACCATAAAGAGCTCGTAACCCACCTACTCTCAGCAGCCAGAAGCATCACAGCCAGACATTGGAGAGACCGGTCAGGAGTAAGCATGGACCAATGGTATGGGAAACAGCCTTATTAGAAAAACTAACCAATAAAGTGAAACTGACATGGGGACAAATAGAAGAAGGTGCCTTCACCCCTGTATGGTTCCCCTTTGTCATCACAACCCAACAAGACAACAACAAGAATCTGCCAACAGCATACGAATCAATCTGGCCAACCTGATCCAAAAAAACACACACACACATACCCCACTCACACACAAAAACAAATCTCACTACAGGCAACCAAAGACAACTAACCACCCCCTAGGCCACCCCCAATCTACTTCACCCCCCAGGAAGTACAACAGGTGAATAGTAAGAGATCCCACACAAGTGACGCTGACACAAACCCCCACATATACACTAAGTAGAATAGAAGCATTGCCACCCAACCCCACCCCACGCACTGTTCCCCCTCCCCCTCTTTCTCCCTCTATTCTTCCTAACCTAACACTGTATGCAACACTAATGTCTCACAACAAATGGAATAATAATAATAATAATAATAATTTATTATTTGTACCCCGCCCATCTGGCTGGGTTTCCCCAGCCACTCTGGGCGGCTTCCACAGAAACCAAAAAACACTAAAATATCATACATTAAAAGCTTCCCTGAATAGGGCCACCTTAAGATGTCTTCTGAATGTCAGGTAGTTGTCCATCACCTTGACATCCGATGGGAGGGCATTCCACAGGGTGGGCGCCACCACCGAAAAGGCCCTCTGCCTGGTTCCCTGTAGCTTCGCTTCTCGCAATGAGGGCCCTCGGCGCTGGACCTCAGTGTCCGGGCAGAACGATGGGGGTGGAGACGCTCCTTCAGGTATACTGGGCCGAAGCCGTTTAGGGCTTTAAAGGTCAACACCAGCACTTTGAATTGTGCTCGGAAACGTACTGGGAGCCAATGTAGGTCTTTCAAGACCGGTGTTATGTGGTCTCGGCGGCCGCCCCCAGTCACCAGTCTAGCTGCCGCATTCTGGATTAGCTGTAGTTTCCGAGTCACCTTCAAAGGTAGCCCCACGTAGAGCGCATTGCAGTAGTCCAAGCGGGAGATAACCAGAGCATGCACCACTCTGGCGAGACAGTCAGCGGGCAGGTAGGGTCTCAGCCTGCGTACCAGGTGGAGTTGGTAGACAGCTGCCCTGGATACAGAATTGACCTGCGCCTCCATGGACAGCTGTGAGTCCAAAATGACTCCCAGGCTACGCACCTGGTCCTTCAGGGGCACAGTTACCCTATTCAGGACCAGGGAGTCCTCCACACCAGCCCGCCCCCTGTCCCCCCAAAACAGTACTTCTGTCTTGTCAGGATTCAACTTCAATCCATTAGCCGCCATCCATCCTCCAACCGCCTCCAGGCACTCACACAGGACCTTCACTGTAGAAAACACAACTTGAAAAAAGTGATAATGCACGTATTTTTGTAAACTAATAAATCTTTAATAAAAACACCTTTTTTAAAAAAATGTACTGGGCGGCCCTTCAAATAAAAGCCTTCTCTAAATAGAGGACTGTCCTCTCTAAAGTGGGGTACATGGCCACCTTAAAAAGGACTGCAGATGGTATACTAAGTAAAGGCAGATACATTTGCCCTGGACTTACGCCAGGGAGCAGACTGTCCAGCTCATATAACTTGTGTTAGTTCTCTGGCATCAGGAGGCAAATTCATTTGGCTACAGATATGGTATACGGACTCATGACTGTGTAAGAAGAATTATAACCTCATAGAGGGCTAATTTTAAAATAAACATCTCATTTGTGTGATTCATCCAGATGTTTCCCAAGTACATCCTTGCAGAATTGGTAGTCACAGGTATGGTCAGCAACAATACCTGAGACCATAATTGGGGTGGCAGTGTGTGTGTAGACTTTGATTGTGATTGCAGATTGTTGCTGACCACTCAGTTGATAGATTACATTCCTCGAGCAAACGTCAACCTTTTGACTGCTGGGGCTGCTTGCGCAGATGAAAAATGTATTGCATTAACTGGTCCTAAGTTGTTTTGTCAAAGCCTCAAGAGTCCCCTGATGGGCTTTTAACCAGCAGTCTTTAAGACTGAGACAGGACATAGCCCTGCCCATCAGTTCTTGATGAAATCCACATTCTTAACTATTCAGATTTGCCTGGGTGCTATCCCTAAGTGCATAATAGGATCAGCTTGCTCAACCCATTGTTCTGTAAGTGCCGTGAGATGCCCCGATTATCAAAGGAACTCTATAAAACCAAATTCAAGTGACTGTCATATGGTCAGACAAGCTGCTGTAGTACATTTACATGAGCTGCAGCCCAGTGATTTTATTGCTATGAATTGTTTGCGCTTCCACGTGCTAGAAATTCCAAGTGCTGGGTTTCAGTGATTTCTTAAGCCATTGTCCTTTCATGGTTCCTGAAATTTCAAATAGCTCATCTTCCAAATCCTTTTAAATAATAATAATAATAATAATAATAAATTAATTTATAGCTGGTTTATTCAGTCTCTCTCACTTCATTGCCTTTGCCTCTCTCTTCTAAGCATTTGCAACTATCATATAAAACATCACTTATTTCAAATTTATGGGGGTTTTTGTACAGCAGTGCAAAGTGGTGACTATAATTAGGTTGTAATTGTAAGTTAATTCCTTAATCACCCAACGTTCAATTAGAGTAAAGCTGACCATTTGTAATAATGACTGTTAAAACTGTGTAAAGCTGTAATACAATAGAGTCAAACTGTCAGATTCCCCTGAATGTGATTGGCCTGTTATCCCCATATTTCCTGTAATACCTGGGATGGACTAATTTGGAATTCTATAAGCAAAATCCCCCTCCCAAATTTTATAAACATTACACTGAACAACACCAAAATTGATGTCAGGAACAGATCTGCAACACACTAATTATGCCTTCTTATTGTCTTGTCTGATGATGATGCTATAAAGCTTTGTGAATTGTGGGAAGGAATGCTAAAACTGAACACTTGTTGTACCCTATTTCTCTAGGTCTGTATATGTGTGTGGCATGAGTGTATATGCCTTCACACAAAAGGTGCACTAATGAGCCAGGAGCCAGCATGGAATTGTTTTGGAATTACTGAATTGGACAAAGGACAAAAGTGTTTCCATAGAATTTTAAGCCAACCTGTGTTTGTATTCAACCCAGAATTCTATAGAGAACTGTTTAAGAATTCTTAACTAAGGATCCTACTCATTATAGGTTAGTACAGGCATTTGTAAAGAAAGCTTAATTCTTTACAACATTATTGGCTTCATCAAGTTTAAGAATTCTTCAGTCCTTTCTCATAATAAAGGAAACGACCTGTTCTTCAACCTCTTGTGATGCTGAAATGAGGATTGGTTAAAGTACTAACTCAAAAAATGCTTGGTGTTGGATGGTGATAATTTTCCTCTGAAAAGGACAAGACTTCTTTTTGAAATATGAATATCTTAATGAATGTTGTGGGGATAATTCTTGGCAGAGGCTAAGTCGGTTTATTAATTAGATTTATATATCACTTCACACATCCAGAAGCACCCCAAAGCAATTTGCAACAATAAAATACAAAATACATAAAATTCAATAATACAATCTCCAAGGACTAGACTTATACATTTGTTTCTACAAAAATTTTTTTTTTCTTCCAGTATCACCTTAAAGACCAACTAAGTTAGTTCTTGGTATGAGCTTTCGTGTGCAATTGTAGAAATTGTTTCTACAATTTAATTGAACAAGTGTTAGTTTTGACTGAATTCACATTCAAGTTTGTCTTTGCGTGTGAAGACCCCAGGAGCTACCCCATAAATAATTACACACATGACACAGACTTTAGTTTTAGGTTATTGGCATAATTTTGGCCACAACTTTATTGATTACAGATAGTGAGTGGTTTGTTTAGGTGTTGGTTTGACTAGGCTACGCCTGACCTCAGCAGGACTGGGCCCCACCATATTGTCAGTGCAGGTATGGGGGAGCATTGGTACGGGCACGTGACCAAAGCTCACCCCAAAATGCTCCCAGGGACTCTTGCGTGGTCGACAAAAGCATGGCGAGTCCCTGGATTCCTTTAACGGAATTGCCATTGGAGGGGCCAGGTTCTCTGACCTCCCCTCCACACCACCGTTTAACCAATGCCTAACAGCCAACCCTTACAAAATTGCGACGATTTGGTACACTGCAGGCGAAACCCACCAGCCAATCAACCCAATGGGGAAATTCCTACTGGGCCCCTGCCCCGACAGCAGACGACCCATGACGGTATGGCAAGGTCAAAGCAAGACCCTAAATATAGGGAAGGGTGGGCGGGTGATCCGGTGCACGAAGCGCGAAGAGGAAGCTCAACGCAATGTATAAAGGTCCCTCGGTTAATACACAAAATTCTCATTGGTCAGATTTGCCCTCCAATCGGGTTGTTGTGGCTATCAAGTCGCTCCCACCCACACAACAATGAGGTCAGTCCTGATCTCACCGCAACACGTGCCCTCTGTGAGGAGGGTCCAATTTATTGTAACTTGCACTCAGATATCTACGAACCCAAAAGTTAGGCTTCCATACAACCCAATCTAGCTTAGTTAAACCACACCAGTTAAACCGGGGAAGCATATGAAAGACAATGATGTCTGCATGTACACTCCATCTCCACGGCTAATAAGGACCATGGATTTTCAGGCTTGCATGGGGGAGGGCAGCCATCCAGATATGACAGAAGAACTACAGGGAGTTGTGTGAGGAGGCAATGAGTTCTAGGTAGTAGAGGATGGTTCATTAGGGCAAACAGAGTACTGCCTCACCAACATCAGTCTACCCTCAACCAGCCACCATCTGCTGGCCTTCTAACTTAACAGCCAGCCCAAGGGTGGCAAGGTCTCCTACTTAGTCTCAGCAATGCCTTTTGGAGAATGCAGTGGGCAAGAGGATAGGGACAACATTAGAATTACTTAGCTCTACCTGTCAATGTCAGGAGCGGGTGTCAGGAGCAGTAAAGCAATAAATCACACAGCACCAGTTAACTCTTTATTCAAGGAAATTCTTCAAGCTTCTGCTCACATTCCAATTAAATACAGATACATATATGTTTTCTGTCTATGGTTTGGCTCCCTAACTTACACATCCAAACTCTCTTGATCCTAGTGAGCTTCTCCTTAGGCAACAGAAAGCTAAAATAAACCGTATCGGGGAAGTGAATATACATAGATGTGCATATATACACACACACACACACACACACACACACACACATATATCTATATATCTGCAATTTGATCAAGATACTCACTGAAGCTGGGGCATGGGGGGCATGGATGCAAACAGGATAAAAACCTAACTTGGCAACGTAAGTGAAAATGAGAGTTATGAAAATTTCAACACCTTGTCTGTTGACAAGAGCGAAACTGATTGGTATGTAGGAAACACATTCCCATTTGTGTGTTTCTGTGATCACAGGCATAAGTCATCTTCTGTTTGCATACCTGCAGGGTCACCAGCGAAACAGCAGTGAGGGGGAAAATGTTAATGCTCCTCTGTGATGGAACACAAATCAACAGACCACGGGCTTTGGCAGAGTAGTAGGGATATAATTCAAACACACTGTCCACAGAACCACAGATATAATGTGTTCAGATTTCCACATACAACTTGCCCCTAGAGCTACAGATTTTTTCGTATTGCACTTTGGGCTCAATCCTCTGGGAGTTCTCTATGAGACACATTGAAATACACTGGCTTTGTGAAGGAGCCCATTCATTTCCCTAGGATTTATGCCCACATTTTGGTGTGCATGTGTGTTGTGTCATAGAATGGTTTGTTTCTACTAATTGGCTAGCTATGCTGTTTCTTGTCTCTCTGGTTTAGTGCAGCTCTACATTTTCCATGTTTACTGAATGGATCATCAGTGTAGCATCAGTGAAAAGATACAAGGTCATCAAGGTGTTGATGAACGCTGTCCATGATACAGGTTTTTTACACTTAAGAAAATAGTACATAGTGGAAGTATGACGGAACTTAGTGCTAAACACTGTAAATGGAAAATGCTTTCAGTGGGATGAATTAATATAATTTGATGGGTACAAAAGAATTTCCACATACAACAAATTATTTAACAGATGCATTAAACAACAAAGCCCTTTCCCTTTCCTATAGTTCACTCATTACATGAATTACAATTGTTCATTCCCCATGAACAATAACCAATGGGAAGAACCCTTGAAAAGGGAATTATTTAACATTTCTATTTGGCCTTAGGCAATTGTTGCCGTTTATTGGAAAATGAGAAGTTAATTACATTTTTAAAAAGAATATTATTGTCTTGGAATGCAGGTTAACTTTAATTGTGTAATAACAATGATTTAAACTTGAAAACTAATTCTGCTACAAAAGACGCATATTATAGTGCCATGCACACTTGTACTTTACTGGCGATTTACCGCTGCCAGTCTCCCCCGCTTCCTCTGCAGGGAGTTTGCACTGGAAGATCTGCGAGTAGTTTCAAGAAAGAGCATTAACAGGGCACTGCAAGTGTTTCTAGATTCAGAGGTGTTATAATTGCTCACCAAACAATTGACTAGGCTTAGTGGCCTTCAAGTTGCCCACTCATGGGATACACTTTTTAGTCCAAACACTTAAGAAGAGACCCACTTCTTAATTATTTAACCATATATTTGTATGGTGTTGCTGACCCAGGCCAGCAATTGAAGACAAATGGAGCAGATGATCTCTTTGAAATGCAGCAAGCTCCATAGGATATCCACAGTCTTGTTCCCACTTTAGGACTTGTGTGTCAGAGTCAGGCTGGAGCTCTGGGTAGCAGTACCTGAACTGAGGCTTGCAGGACTTATATGCCACTGGGGGTGAAGTCAAACTGTTGGAGAATCACAGTACCTGCTGTGGCTGTAGAGACTGGTAACTCCTAACTGCTGCCTCCTGTGCATTTTTTTGCTGTGATAGCAGCACCAAAGTTACCTATCTGGGGTGCAAACCTGGTATGGAGGTCCTAGGCTGCACAGATGACAAGACACACACCCCTCCCTTGACCTCACTGATGTGGTCCAAAGGAAAGCAGAGCAATACATTTGGCACCAGCTTGGCTGCAGGAGATGCCAGAAGGAGGTGTACAAGACACCATCCAACCATCTTAGGTACTCCCATCTGGATATGTGTAGGGTTTATTCCTTGGCCTTTTCTGTTCCTGAAGATGTCCCCCAAGGCAGTGGGCACAGATTTTTTCTTGGGGTTTACTCCCGAAGCCTTTCTCACAAATGAGTATACAGTGGTACCTCGGGTTACAGATGCTTCAGGTTACGTGTTTTCAGGTTGTGCACCGTGCCGAACCTGGAAGTACTGGAACAGGTTACTCCTGGGTTTGGGCGCTTGCGCATGTGCAGAACTACTAAATTGTGCTTTGTGCATGCGCAGAAGCGCCAGATTGCGACCCGCACATGCGCAGACGTGGTGCTGCGGGTTGTGAACGCTGTGGGTTACGAACGTGCCTCCTGCACGGATCACGTTCGCAAGCCGAGGTTCCACTGTAGTGGCAAAGCAGTGATGGTTTAGAATCAGAGTTTTCCTTCTCTGTTACTGGATCGGTAACACTCCACCAATTGTTCTGGTGGGGCTTCAGATGCTTAAATGATTAACAATAGCAATGTTTATGGCTGGTCCTCCTGTGCTCCTTGCTTGTGCTGCAAAACATACTCTAAAGCAGAGCATATGCTCAGAAACTAGCTGACACAACTAAATTGAATTTGACCCCATACGAAGATCCTAATAAATAAGCCAATTGGCTCAGTGCAATTCTCTAACCTGCTTAACACAGAGACATTTGACATTCTAAAAGGCAAAGTGGTGGAGTTCTTTCAGTGGCTTCCCCGTTTTGTTTTTAGATTGAGAGCAGTAAGACAAGGAGTACTCTTGTCCGGGAAGAAATATCGGATAGCTTGGAAAACATTATTCCCACCCATCCCAATATTTGTTGCTTTGCTCTGTACAGCTGAACTTTTAAACTAAACTAAACTACCAATTTGGTCTCCCAAGTACTAAAAAGCAGGAGGTTTGATTTATGGTTGTTTCTGTTGCAAATCAAGAAGAGCATAAAAAATAAGACAGCTTTCTGTGTGGCTGTGGCTAACCACATGAAAAGTGGCAGCCAGGAAAAAGCCAGGAACAAAGTAGCAGCAGCAGCAGGAAGAAGGAGGTGGATTCACTGGGTTATGATCCCTCTTTATGGCCATTTGACCAAGAGGCACTTGATCTAACCTTTTATCTTGTTCAAATAGTTATGACAAGAGTTTATGCTCATTCCGCTTCTGGTTTCTCTCTCTCTCTCTGTTCTGTTTAAACAAATGATTGAAAAAGGCTTCCCTTGCTAATTACTCTTTGGAACTCGCCAGGTTCATCCTGGCCTTAGGCAGTTAAAAAAGAGAAGAGAGAAAGAATAACTAGTTATTAAAGGAGCTAACATTTAATTGTTTTTTACAGTTGCTAAAAAACATTGGACAGGTTGGACCGATGTTTCCCATGCAGCAGTGAACACATGGCCACATGCCAATAAAAAACAAGGAAGGACACACTGGATTTCTCTGCCGTTCAAGAAGAGTATTTGAATAGCAGAACAACTTTCCTTTTAAAGAAGAAGAAAGCAAAAGAGAGAGAAAAGAATAGCACTAAGCTTATTCTTTTAGTTATATGAGTTATTGTAAAGGTTTGTAGCTGTACCATTTTATGGAAATGAAGCAACACTTCAAATACAGTGGAATATGATAACTTCAAGGTCATTTGGTTGGGTCTCCACAATCAATGTATAATTGGTACTGTAAGGGGTCTAGGTATCTACCTTCTAGTTAGCACTTACGTTGTGGTGATAGGACAATCCCCCAGCCTCAAAGCACGATATAGGGGTGGAAAAATGTTCAGTGCTGCCATTGCTATTGTGAATGTTAAATAGAATGTGGACGCAAGCGAACTGTGGACTCCGTTTGTTTGTTTTGGGGTTTTTCTATTTGCAGTGTCTATCACAAAGTTTAACAAAAATGCTTTAACAAAAAATGTTATCCTGAGCTCTTCAGTGATCTGCAGTTATCATTAAGGCAGGCTCATTTCTGGCTCATTTCTTGCAAGGTCCATGGATCTGGTGTAGAGAAATATAGATGTAGAGATGGTTTCCTTGAAACCAGAAACATAATTTGAAAGGTTGGCAGCAATATTTTTTTCCTGCAACTCAAGCAAGTTGGGGTGAATTTGCTCTTCCATTTGCTCATGTTCTTGAAAAAGGACTTAGGACCTAACTGGCAAAGTTAGGTTCCATACCCTGTTTCTCCTCTCCTTCCTCCTATGACTTTAAATATGGTGGCTCTCTTGGAAGGTCCTCGGTCTTTCATTATTCTCTCCCTGCTCCTGCTTTTTTCCTTTGCCCCCACCACCACCCTCCCAAATCTCTCGCTCCCTCTCCCTACATCTTTCCGTTTCTTTGCGCAAGCCGAAACTGAGATTTTACAGGCCTCCCCCTGCTGTCTCTCATTTAAGATTTGTGGGATTGGATCATCTCCTCTTGAGACCTTGATCAAAAAGAAGAGAGAAAACACCCATCAACCAAAGGAAGATACTACTGACAGAAAGCGAGAATAAGGAGCATGGGAACATAAAATGCTCTGGAATAGGTTAGGGATAATGTTGGGCCTCTCAGTGTTTTGTTGAAACTTCAGTACCATTCTGCAATAAAAGCATAGCATTAATGAGCTGCTCAATGAATACCCACACTACTAGAGTGCTCATCAGAATTTTGAAGAATTTCCTCCTTCGCCTAATAGTCTTTAGTAGTATTAAATGTGTTTCTTGGGGTCCAATCTCTCTGTCCTCATGCTCTCAGCAAAAAGGCCTGTGCAGAAACTGTGCTACATTGCTATAGACACCTGTGAGCCCTGCGCATAGCTGACCTACTTTGTTAATAGCTGCAGATTGAAGATAATGCGCTAGGTCTTTTAAACGATGGGTGTAATTCGCTCCCGTTTGCTATCCTTATAGAGAAAGCTTTTGGAAATACTTAATATGAAAACTCCCTAGAATAGGAATGGGTTGCCCTGATTTTGGAAACTTTTAACCAAAGGTGCTTAATTAAAACAAAAACAAGTAAAAATTGTACCCAGTTATGTTGCTCTGCTCACAGAAGCCTCGGCTTCTGTGAATGGAAGCATGGGGTGTGTGTGATTTTTGCTGATTCTCCCTTCCTGCTTCAGTTCCTGCACACACACAGATCAACAACTCCTGGGTTTGTTACTCTTTGGAACAGCATAAAAGGTCCTGCAAGGGACTGGAGGAGAAAGGGAGCATTCACATGCCCCCCCAAAGTTGCCTCCCTCTCCATTCTGTTCACAGATGCCCCCTGCTGCAGCAAACAGCCTTTCAGGAGCAGATTGACACAATAATAATAATAATAATAATAAATTTTATTTATATCCCGCCCTCCCCAGCCGAAGCCGGGCTCAGGGCGGCTAACAACACTAAAATAGTGCAACATTATAAAACATCATAAGAATTAATTAAAATCAAAATTGATGGCAACCATAAACTAAAGTATTGTAAAGATTGCCAAAGGAGGGAGTCAGGCTGTGCCCTAACCAAAGGCCTGGTGGAACAGCTCTGTCTTGCAGGCCCTGCGGAAAGATGTCAAGTCCTGCAGGGCTCTTGTCTCTTGTGACAGAGCATTCCACCAGGTTGGAGCCGCAGCCGAAAAAGCCCTGGCTCTAGTTGAGGCCAGCCTAACCTCTCTGTGGCCTGGGACCTTCAAGATGTTTTTATTTGAGGACCGTAAGTTCCTCTGTGGGGCATACCAGGAGAGGCGGTCCCGTAGATACGAGGGTCCTAGGCCGTGTAGGGCTTTGAAGGTTAAAACCAGCACCTTAAACCTGATCCTGTACTCCACCGGGAGCCAGTGCAGCTGGTATAGCACCGGATGAATGTGATCCCGCAGCGAAGACCCCGTAAGGAGTCTTGCTGCGGCATTCTGCACCCGCTGGAGTTTCTGGGTCAGTCTCAAGGGCAGCCCCACGTAGAGCGAGTTACAATAATCCAGTCTGGAGGTGACCGTCGCGTGGATCACAGTGGCTAGGTCAGGGCGAGAGAGGTAAGGAGCCAACTGCTTAGCTTGGCGGAGATGAAAAAATGCCGCCTTTGTTATAGCTGCAATCTGCGCCTCCATGGAGAGGGAGGTATCGAAGATTACACCCAAACTCTTAACGGACGGTGCTGGCACTAATTGCACCCCCGCAAGAGATGGGAGTTGCCCCCTCAATCCCATATCGTCCCGTCCCAGCCAGAGGACCTCTGTCTTCGAAGGATTTAACTTCAACCGGCTCCCACGTAACCATCCAGCCACAGCTTCCAAGCATCTGATCAGTGTGTCTGGGGCCGAGTCAGGATGGTCATCCATCAACAGATAGAGTTGGGTGTCATCAGCATACTGATGGCAGCCCAGCCCAAAACTCCGGACAAGCTGGGCGAGGGGGCGCATAAAGATGTTAAAAAGCATCGGGGAGAGAATCGCACCCTGAGGCACTCCACACACCAAGGAGTGGCGGGATGACAGTTCCCCCCCAAGCGCCACCCTCTGTCCCCGACCAGAGAGAAACGAGCGCAGCCATTGAAGGACTGTGCCCTGGATCCCCACGTCGGCGAGGCGGTGGTCCAGAAGTTCGTGATCAACCATGTCGAAAGCTGCTGACAGATCTAGAAGAATCAGCAGCCCCGACCCGCCTCGATCCAGCTGTCTACGAAGATCATCTGTTAGGGCGACCAGAGCCGTCTCAACTGGATAAAGTACCGCTCACTTTATTTCCAGTGTTAACATTTCATTAACTTGCTTACCGTGCATGTTCAAATCTTACTACCCCATTCTCTGACTATATCACCCTTGCATTTTTTTTATAACATGGGAAATGTGATCAACCTGTGCACCAAGGCAGCTGACCCTGATTCAGCCAGATTAAACTGGTGCTGAATCTGGCCCTTTTGACCATCACATCATACAGTGTGGACCTGGGTACAGTCACCCAGGTATCCTCAACACCTGCTTTTCTTGCAAGGTGGCGTCATTGCGCATAGCAGTGTACAGGCTGCATTATATACTGTACTACATCATGTTCACAGAGTAGGGGACACATATGCAGACAAGGCCCTGCATCCTATGTGCTCCTACCTGGATCAAGGCTAAACTCTTGATAGCTTTTGACATTTTTCAACCCGAAGCAAAAATTCCATGTGACATACAACGCCACCTCCAGCTCATTTTTGTAATGATATGCAGAGGCAGAATCTGGCACCTGAAGCAGATGACTTCCTATTGTTTTGGGATAAGGCTGACTAGCTAAGTAGCCAACATACCTTCCGTGTGCATTTGCCACTAAAAAAAAAATTCAGAGAGAAAATACTGGAGTCTTATGCCCTTCTCACTCTTTGCTGCTGCTTTTTTTAACTTGAAAAATGTGATTCCTGTACTGTACCACACAGCCTTTCAGTAGATACCCTTGGGCAGAAACTAAAAATACAGCCGGCATTGTCGATATTATGAAAGTGGGTTCAGTGCCTTTTACACAACCCTAGCTGGCTGCAGGCGCAGAGATTACAGAGTGTTCTTTTCCGAGGAAGCAGTTAGTCGGCATCCAGCACGCAGTACTCTTCATTTGTCCCGAGACACCCTGATCATCTGTACATGGAAGCTGGCCCAGGGGCTTTTCTCTTGGCTGAGAGCTTTCCAGCCCATGCTCAGCCTGCCTTCCAAAATGAGGTCAGCATTTAATGTACAAGGCTCATTTAAGGAGATAGGGGCAATTGGAACATAGGAAGCACAAGGTCTTTCCTAAGCCATCCGAGCTTTTGAGAATATCTCCAGAGCACTAATCCTTGCTTATAATTTTTTAAAAGCAAAGCAAAACAAAAACAAAATAAAAAGACCACTTTTTCTTTGGAGAGGTGAGTCCTCCGAACAGTGGCTCTGTTCGTCACTGGCAAAGCTTTGGAGCAGGCACAATTTCTAATAAGCATTCTCCTTTGATGCACAACACTGAGGGGAGACATCTTAACATCAACCATGTCTGGCATGATTTTCCGATTTCTCTCAGTGATGGCCAGCTGTCCTCGCATGAACTAATTCACTAGTTATTAAAATGCAAACAATTCCCTCAATTAACATTGCAAGGAAAGCAGAGGAATCTACTGAAAGTGACATCTGCTTCCAAAACTCGATCAAGCTGACAATATGAAGCACACCATCATTTTATTAATATTAACTAGGGTTTTCTAAGCAGTGCAGCTGTTTTCTGTGTTAGTTTTATTCTATTTCTTTATTTTTCTTCTACCCCACCCTTCTTTCTGCTGCAGTTCAGGGTATCTTACAGGCATTCTTAAAATATGATCCAAAGATCATAAAACAATAATTAAAATTTGTAATTATAATAATAATCCCAGATCCCAATAGGATTAGGTAATTGTCCATTTGTTTTTGTTTTTGTTTTGTTTTCATACTAGGCTGCAGTCCCAACACCAGATTTAGGGCAGTTCCCCCTCACAAGGCGCTGAGAAGATCCATAACTGAGAAGATTTGTTTGGGGGCGCCAGATTTTGGTGCCACACTACCAAAGATTACCAAAGTCCACCCCCGGTATCCCTGCACCCACTTAGATCCATTCCAGTGCATACTGATGGCCTTCAGCCCAATTCTGCCTCTGCCATCAGTATTCTTTTAATACATTATGTCCAGACAATGACATAACAAAGGAATCACTGGCTCGGGTTGATGGGAGTTGGAGTCTAAAACATCTGGAGGGCACCAGGATGGGGAAAGCTGCTTTAGGTGACTCTCTTTCATACTATCTCCTGTGTGTGCAATAGCTGGGATGCCTTTTGTGCATCAATCACTTTTCTCCTTCTCCTTTAATCCCTCTTCTTCCCCTAATGCTTCCTATGATGGTCTTCTCAGAATCCCCCCCTCCCTTTCGCCTTCTTAGTTCAGACATACTTCCCGGTGTGCTTTTGTTCCCACTTTCTGTTTTTCTGAAGATGGTACTGCCTCCTGTAAAGCAATTGACACTGCAAATGTTTATTAGATGGCTAAAAGCTAGCCATGATTATTAATGTAGCAATTGGAAATGTGCAAACTGCTCTTCAGAATCTGACCAGTTAGTCCTCATGACAATGCAGCTCTCTGTCTGTCCGTCATTCCCCTGTTACATAGCAGGATCCAAAGACTGCAGGAGATTAACTTGCCTTAACCTTGTTGAACCCATATTGAGCCATCCATTGGTTGACCAAGGATTAGAAACTTGGGTAACCGCTAGTAGAAATGGGTGAATATGTCCATTTCGTTTTTCACTCAAGTTTCTTCCCTCCCCCAAAATGTAAATTCACATTTCCACATCAGTTTGCAATTAAAAGGGGGGGGGGACTCATGAAAATTCATAAGCATTTTAGTGTGAATTCCTCTTAACATTCATGTTTTGTATGCAATTTTGCCTAATATAATGCATTTTTGTACGTTATTTTCACCGATATATGCATTTTAAGGCACACATCACTCCAGAATATGCATTGTTTTGCACATTACTCGGCTGGAGAGTTGCATTGCGAAATTTGGAGATGCACGAATTTTGAAGGACTGCTGCCTTTCAGTTTTCATTTTGTTTCAGAATGTGCAGATTAGGCATATTTTTCTTTAAATCAAACTGAATTACCCCCCCCCCCATTCCTATGTGCTACTTGTAAGATCATGCACTGACTTGCAACATGTGTAAATAGCAATGGTATACATAACTGATATCACTGTAAACGCAATGCTATTCAGTACGCACTGTGCACACACTCAGCGGCTCATCATCAGAGATAAATCAAATTCTATATTTGCATGTGCAAACTTGTCTTTGCTCTAAGAAGGTTAGTGCTATCTGCTGAATGATATTGGCTTTTTTTTTTTTTTTAGAAGGGCATGGTAGAGCACATGCTCTGCATGCAGAAAGACAGAAGTTCAATCTCTGGCATCTTCAAGTAAAAGGATCAAGTAGCAGCTCATGTGAAAGGCCACTGGCTCAGACCCTCTTACTGCTGCCAGTATGAGCAGACAGTACTGAGCTAATTTGGCAGACAGTCTGACCTGCATATGGCAACTTCATTGGTTCTTCTATGCTCTAAGATCTGGTTCGTTCATGAATAATAATCTCTTGATAGCTGCAGTGCCAAGAGATATATTGCATATGTGAGTAGGCTGCCACAGATGTGAGACAGCAGAGACCTGTTGTCACCTCAAACGTGATCCTTTTTGTTGGACCTAAGTTACTTATTCAGATATCACCAGTCATCATGTGTTCAGTAAACAAGTTCAAATTAGCTAATGTGGTGCAGTGATTAAAGTATTGCCATAAGACCCAAATTCCCGTCTCTGCTCATCTGTAAAGCTCATTGGGTGACCTTGAACCAATCACTGTCTCTCAGCTTGGCCTATCTCACAGAATGGATATGAGAATAAAAAGAAGGAAGGAAAAGTCTATAGAGGCCACCTTAAGCTTTGAAAAAAGGTCAAGATAAAAATGTAAATGTAACAATAACCTACTATATATTTTGGAGAGTGGGTTGTCTGTCTGTCTGCTCTCTAAACATTCAGATGTCTCATGAGAGATCATCAAACTTGGAACAAGAGTTCCTGTTGTGGGGGCAGAGCTCTCTTGATGTTTGTCTGCTGGCTGCCATTTTGAATCAAGATGGCGGAACCGAATATGACTGGTGTGACTTCACCTGATTTTTGGTGTGCTGGGCTCAAACTCACAAATTACACTATCCATTAAAAAAAACGATATTTTGGGGTTTCTAAAAAAAATCTCAGGCAGTGCCAGACACTCCCCACTACTATGTAAATAAATAAAAATAATTGGAGAAATTAAGAAATGTGCATGGTAGTCCTCCTTCAAATTTCAGTCTGCCAGAGCTCTCTCTATATATGTTGATGTTATCTAAAATAAGATACCAAAGAGTGTTGTTCCATGGTAGTCGAGCACTTTCTAGAAAATAATTTGTTATTTTAGCATGGCTTTTCATAATTTACTTTTTTAATTTCCTTTTTACAATAAATTACTCTTTAATGGTGCAGTACATTTTCATTTCTCTGGTTGATTCATGCCATAAACCCATATATTATCTCACTCACCCTCCTCCATTACATTTTTTTCAAAAAGAGATATGTAGGAAGTAAACAACATTTATTAGGCCTCAATTTGTAAAATTAGCTTGAGTCTCCTTGGTCACCACAATTTAATGCTCCTAATTATTTTTCTGACATAGATTTTCGCATCAAGATCCAGTTCCTATACTTTTTCATTTTGATGTAGCCAAGTATATGTGCAGGTCCCTACAGATAATGTAAATACGATGCCAACAGTGTCAGTAGATGAATCTCAAGCCATGGATCATATATGTCTTCTGAGCACATGGGCAATTCTCTCTCAGAAAGTGAGAAGAAGAAAATCATGTGTCCCTTCCAGCAGAAACCACCTATGAGCTCCCCGATCGCTGCCAGCGTTATCAATGGCGGCACTCAGGCAGCTGCAGCGCGAGCGGCTGTGTGCTACATTCTGGCAGGTGAGTGATTTTCGGGATTCCCCCCCCCCAAAAAAAATCAAGCGGCCAATGTCAAAAATCGCTCACCCACCAGAACGAAGTGCGAGCCTGAGTTTTTAAGCGGCAAATGGCTGCTTGATTGTTGGGGTGGGGTTGGGGGGTGGGGAGATGCTGAAAATTGCTCACCCAAGCCTGAGATTGTAAGTTGCACGAGCGGTTGTGTGCTGCGTTCTGGCAGGTGAGCGACTTTCTGCATTCCCCCCAAATAATCCTCCCCAAAAGCTCAATCCCCATATTTTCTAAATTTTGAGGCCCCCAAAACAAGGGGCATCTTATAGACGGAAAAATACGGTATTTGTGGGCAATTCTGTGTAAGGGCATCTTCCTGATCATTCTCTGAATACCCTGCATGAAAAAGCCATATATATTTAGTGAGCTAGGGGGGGAAATATTTCTTTTCGTATAATTAATGTTATCTTTAAATATATTTGTACATTACTGACCAATCCAGTCATTTCTTCATTCAGCTGGCTGTGCTTCTATTCTGAAATTCATATATTGCTCTGGAGGTCATGTTGACTTGGGAGATGTGGCGACTCAGGCAAGGGAGACTGTTTGCTGGCTGAGGGGAATTCGAGAGAGAGGTCTGCAAAGGCTTTTTCTTAGGTGCTCAGAACTTACAAAATCTGGGGCTTGAACTATTCCAAAATATTTAGGCCCCACACTTCATAAGTTCTTCCATTTTGGAACCTGTGCTGCTTAGGCTTGTTACTACATCCTTCTCTAAATATTTTTCTGCATGTCCTTAATCAAGAAGGTGTTTCTTTTTTTTAATAATTAAAAAAATAACCACACTCCAAATCTCTAGCTCTTCTTCCAAATAAACTAATTTTGCTAAGGTGGGGCCCATTGGTTGGTCTGGAAGCCAATAGCTGTGAGGATACTTTTTCAGGCTGAGGGCCACATTCGCTTCTGGGTAACCTTCCAGGGGCCACATGGCAGTGGTGGATGGGGCCAGGGGCAAAAGTGGTGGGCAATGATGGTGACATTTGCCTGTATACAGTAGGCTGGCTTCTATACACATCCATGCAACCCTTCTCTATCCTCCACCCAGGCAGGCAAGAATAATTAGCAAAGATAAAGGACACATTCCAGTTGGGCAAAAACCTTCAAGGAATTTGCAAAACAGGGCCAGTGAAGGGTGTGTCCTGTCTTAGGCACTCCCAGCCAAGTAAGGCACACTTCTGATAGCTAATTCTTTATTGACAAAGCATGCACTTCCATGCCTCTGCCACATGCTCCTCAGAGCCCTGCCAGTCCCTGACATGTCCTAGGAGAGGACCGAGGGCCAGACAGTGATGCCTAAAGGGCCACATCTGGAGATTCCCCCAACCCTGTGGGCGACCATTCTGTGCTCTGGAATCAGATAGAAAGTAAATGATAATACCACCACCTCGACGCCCCTCCACACACAAGCATTGGTATCTGGCTTATTCTGCCCACGTACAAAACTGAGAAATGGAAGAAAATGTAGACAATATGATTCGGATGCTGTTATCAGGGGGAAACATTCTGGCTTGTGGAATGTAAAATGAGAGAATGTGTGTGTGTTTTCTCATGGATTTTGTTAGCAGCAAAAAGAAACATGAGAACGGCATGATGAAATTTGCAGGACCATCCCAAGGAACTTAGTTTTTGAGTTTCTTTGATTTTTAAGGGGGCCGTTTCTAATTGCAGAAAGAAGAAAAGACATCCCTTTTTAATTTTCATTGACAAGGTCTGTCATGTTGCTGTGCCAGCATGTAGACGCTGGGATTGATATTGCTTTCTCTGTCCCCCCCCTCCTCTCCCCCCTTTTGCATTGGCGTTAGCAATATTCCAGTCGCCAACGTCTGTTCTTCAGGAAACATAACAGGCCTTTCTCTCCCTCCCCCGCCCCCAACTTGTCTCTTGTTGTGTCTCTCTTCAAAAACCCAGCTCTATCTCTTTTGCCCAGCTGCAAGGAAGCCGGAGCATCTCCTACCTGACAAAAAAAGATACCTTTGATAGCCAGACACAGCTGTAAAGTTGAAACACATGCTCGGTTCAGATACCAATGAACTTTCATTTGCATCAATTCATTAGTGATGCTTTCAAACGGCTGCAAAAGGGAGGCTGAGCCGCAAAAAATAATTGGACATAAAATGCCCCAGCAGAAGAGGAGGTGTGTGTGGAGGGGGGAATGAAAATTGAGAGGAGGAAAGAAGAGCAAAACGGCTTGCGCAGGGATAACTGAACTAGTCTTTCATCTGCAGGCCAGTCCTTGATTGAACCCTGATGGGAAAGGGCACACATTAAATGTGTATTGCAACAGAAAGCCCTGATCAGAAAACCAGCACCATTCGCTGTGTCTGTCCAACCATGTATATGTCACCAACCAGAAAGGACAACACCCATGGATATGTGGGTCACTGTTTTCATGTGTGCAGTTGTGTGCCTTCATCCACACACGAACACTTTCAGTTTAATGCCTCCAAAATCTATGCTGATATTCTCTGTCTACACTAGTGGGTGGTGCTTGGAGGGATGTCCACACTGTGTGTTGTTTTCCCCTCGCTTAGGACTTCCCCATCCACCATAAATTTCAAAAACCTGAGGATGAGCTGTGGGCATGTACACAGGTATTTGTTTAGCTGCATGGGGAACCTTAATTTTTCTTTTAACCCATGTTTTCCAGTGTACCCGATTGGCACAAAAGAGAAGTTCTAAATAATAATTGGAAATGTGTGTGTGTCCAAGCCAGGGAACCTGAGGTTTATTGTGGACATGCATATAGAGATTTGTTTACCTGGGCATGTACAACTTTATATATTTTCTAAAAATCAGTTTATAAATACTAGTTTTCTGATATTCCAGATTTGCGTGAAAGAGTAGTCAAAAACTAAAAATGTTTTAGGCTAGGGAAAAATTTGGAGTCGCTCCCATAAAAGGTTGCCACTTCTTTCCCTTTCTTTCCTGCTTCCTATACACGCAACGGCAATTTTATTTTTATTTTTAAATGCTCCTATTTGCATACATCTGAATGAGTTATTTAAAAAACCAATCACAATAATTCAAGTGCTCACAACTGAGGGGAGGATTCTGGAAGTAAACATAAGCACTGCTGGAAAAGAAATGAATGTAGGGGAAAGAACAGGACATGAAAAGGATAGTAGCTAGAGCGAAGGGTTTATCTACTCCAGGAACTCCCTCCCCCCGATACAGGGCAGCCACTGCCCAGAGTGGGCAAGATCACGGTTCTTTACAGTGGACATCATGTGGACAATGCAAAATTAATGAAAACACAAGCAACATTGAATTTACATTATACTGTTATTATGCGTTCATGGTTTTAGGCTGTATTCTGAGACCCTTCTACGCCCTTGATCCAGCAAGGCTTCACTTCTTGAATAAAATATTGTGGGGGCCCAGGTAAGCCCCACCCCACGTAACTGATCACATGATGCACTGCACACACAACATTTGAATGGGAAAGCCTAGCAACTTTATGGGGGCCCAGCCCCCTCAAATATTTTATTGTGGGGATTGAAGCCCCTAGGAGTTGGCTCCCTCAACTTGTGGTTAATTAGAAAAACAGAGCCAGAGTTTAGAGCAGAGAGTTGGAGGGATGTGGGCTAGAAGCAAAGCAGGAAACTCGGATCCAAGAGAAAGACAGAGCAATGTTGGCTGTCCGAATCCAAGGCTGCTATGGGAGAAACAAGGCCCTTTTGGGATGTTAATGCTGTGAACGCCTCCATCATATGCTCAGGTTATATATATGTGTAAATAAACCATATCTCATAAAGACACTACAGACTCCACTGTGCCTCATTCCAGAAGGAAATATTCTCGATAATCTCTTGCCACTCGGAGATTGGGGTGGGGTGCAACCCTACTCTGTTGCGGACAAGCCTGACTTACAGGAGAATTGCAGTTACATTGAAAGCTTTGAGTGGTAGATGGAGAGAAAGGTAGCAGAACCCTAAACAGAACACCTGTGATAAATTTGCCATATCTACTGTCAGAAACCTTTAGATTTTCCAATGGTGAGCAAAATGATCTGAGCAGGATCTCACTGATAGCCTTCTTGGGAAAGGATGTCTTGAGGTCAACTGAGCACTGGAATGCAAAGTAGTCATACTGTAAAGAACAAATAGTCTTTGATCATGCACAGGATATCATGCCCACCTTTCAGAGCAACTACAGACTGCTCTTGCACATCAAAGAGTGACAGTGGATGGTAAAAATGGTGACCCAGTTAAAATGGCCAAACTATGGTTTTGTGATAGTATCACAGGCTGACATGGTCTCTCCCCATTCTTTCTCCCTTCTTACAAGCCGATTCCTTCTTTCTTTTCCTTGGTTAATTCAGATCATAGTTTGCTGAAACATCTGAATCAGGCAACTAGTTCTAACTAGGAAACTCCCCAACTATAATACTTAAACCCACCCACTTCAAAGCACAGTTTCTGGTCAGCACTAACCATAGTTTATTTGATTTGGATGGCACAGCAAACTATGGCTTGAACAAATCAGTAAAGCAGAGAAGGGCATAAGATGGTGGAGGGATGGGGAAGGAGAGTGTATGAGCCCCCTGGGAGCTCGCTATTGCTATACCATGATTTGGCATATGGACCAGGCCAGTGCAACCCACAGGACTTCCAGGGCATGGGATGAGACAGCAAGTGGGTTCTGAGCAAAGGCAGAATTTATTTATGCAAGCAAATCACGACCCAATCATCTTTGCAGGGTTTTTATCAGTTTGTGCTGATGTTGTGTCAGGACGGATTGAAAGTGAGTGTGGTGAAGTGGTGATCTGAAAGTTCAGCCATGCAGACTTCACTGCAAAAGTGGTGAAGCAATGCATTGGGATCAATCACCAGAGGAAATACTTAAGACCATTTCTTTGGGGAGGTTGATGGAGGAATATCAAGGAATACCAATATTATACAGATTGCTTTAAATTGGTATTCAAACTTATAGTGGGTTGCGACAGATTTTGTGTTCTTTCCAGAAAAAAAGAATTCTTGAGAAATAATGTGGGGGTAGTACGAAGGAATGTATTTGCAAATCATTTTCCCCTGTGTTTCAGCCTCCTTTGTCCCCCTCCCTTCCACTCTCTTATCAATGGTGAGAGCTGTTTGTAAAGTTCTTTGAACAAGGGCTTTCAAAGAACTGAGCAGCTGTGTTCTTCAAACAGCTTTATAAAGAGATTTTGATGCAAGGCATCAATACGTGTCAGCATTGCAAAGTTATCATTCATCTCTTTGTAGTTTTATTAGGAAATAATATATCCCCCACCCCCAGTGTGGCTCATACTGTTGTTTCAGTGTTTTAGGTTTGATCTAGCCACCAAAAGGTCTGCCACAAAACAGCACTTTTACCAGCTGTGGGTTAAGAGTCATAATTGAAAAAGTTCAAGATTTGGTTTTCTGATTCCAGTTCGCCATCTGTCTCTCCCCTTCATACCTTTGACAATATACGAAAAAAGGGAAAGCTCCTTTGTGATTTGTGGCAACATTTGCTTTTGTAGATATTTTAATTTTTTATTACAGGTTGTTGTTTTTTTGTGTAATATTGCTCCCTGGCAATAAGAGATGATAAATTATCTATGACCCCCCTCCTTGCTAGGCAATGCATTGTTTTGAAGCATTAGAATCACCAAAGGGTTTTGTTATCTACAAAATTGACACAATCTGCTGCAACACCACAGCCGGGATGATAACAGTACAAAAAACATTTCTTGACTATTGGTTCTAAATCAAAGATTCAGGCTGCAATCCTATACCCAATTGCATGTGGGTGAGCCCCATTTAACTCACTTGGACTTACTTCTGAGTAGAGATGAGGGAGAAATTTGACTCAGTTTGTATTTAGAGGTGAATCTATCAAATCTGCACTGTCCAAAATAATACGTGAGCTGAAACACCTTTGGAAATTCACACTTATCCAAATGTTATGATGCAGTTCTCCAACCACCAGTGTTTACTAAGATGCATATATTAGGGACACATGTGCATAGAAATGAATATATTAATGAAAATAACATAAACATGCATTATAATAGGAGAAATCGCTTGTAAATAAGTGTACATTTGCCAAAACTGCATACAGAAATGTGTCTTTTAGGTGAAGTTCACACTAAAATGCTGATGAATTTTCATGAAGATTAAAGAAAGAAAACATTCAAAAATTACTGCAGGAATTTGGAGAACTCAATTTAAGATTGGGGGGAAATGGAGAGAACTGAAATGGACAGATCCTTTCATCTCCATTTCTTCTTCTTCTTCTTCTTCTTCTTCTTCTTCTTCTTCTTCTTCTTCTTCTTCTTCTTCTTCTTCTTCTTCTTCTTGCAGTTCATCTTTATTGGTTGCTTTTAACAAACATTCATAAAATCACATTGTAACATCTCCATTTCTGAGCAGGGCCAGCCCACCCATGAGGCAAGATGAGGCAACCGCCTTAGGTGGCAGAATCCACAGGGATAGCAAATCCATTCCCCAAGGAATGCCTCACCCACTGCTGTTGCGGGCCACAGCCTTTACAGTGGCCTCTTCCCTGCACACCCTTGCAATGGCCTTTGATTCCCACTTCAACTACTGTATAAGGTAAGGTTGAATTGACCCCCCCCAAAATTCTTCTTCCCTGACAGTGTGTGTGTGTGGGGGGAGCTATTTTGTGGTTCACCACAGGTGCCATCATGACTATGATTGTGCTGTTAAGTCCAGAACTCCCCCCTCCAAGTTTTTATTGTAATTTCAATAATCAGAACTAAAATCTGACCTACCATTCTTAAAGACCCATTTTTGAAGAAGGATTGGAGAAAGCCGGCGGGTGATGGATGAAGTTAAGGAAGATCTATCTGCCCACCTTTCTGGTGCTTAAAGTTTGTCCCAACTGTGGGAACTTCTTGGTCGAAATGCTGAAGAAACAAGAAGGAATTAGAACCCCTTGTCCACATCTGCAGTTGTGGCGATAGACGGGGGGAGGGGGCACTTCCTAGAATACTCTTGTAACGTGTAAGCATGAAAAAAGTAACACATGCATCAAAAAGTGAGATTTTACGTCACCTAAACGACCCCTGACACACAGCCTTTTCATTCCCACTGGCATAGAGGTTCCAGGATCAGAAGGGCAAGGTCCTTGGAAATTTATTCAGCAGGGAGGAGCGGGCACCTGACACCAGATCTCTCTCTCTCTCCAAGGCTGGACTTCTTTCTCTACCCTCAGAGAGGAAGAACTGATGCTTCCCGTGGCCTCTGAGATACCAGAGACCATATATTTACCTCTCACAATTAACAGAAGGTTCAGTACGTTTTCTTTTGGTGTCTCTTTCTGTGTGGGATCTAGAATCTCTCTCTGCTCTCCCCCCCCCCCCGCAATGTATTTTGTTGGCCCTTAGCAGGATATCTGCCTTTTATAATTTAATAAATGAATACGTTTGTTCAGTGGTTGCGCTGCATGTTTCCCCCCTCTCTTCCGGGTGAAGGGTTAAGTGCCTACTCAGGATTGTTCTTGTTAAGGGAATTTCCTCCAGACTTGGATGCTTTGGTTACAAAGTGCATTTGAAAGCCTCCTGCAGCTATTGAGTTTCTGTATATGCGCTTGCAGATATAATAAAAAAGAAACTTTTTTTTTTAAAGTAAAATCGCTCACATCTCAGATGGGCCATTTATATTCCCTTCGGCTAGCGGGGCTGCTTTGATTATGTAATGACAGGTGGGTAGATATATGGACTATGGCAATGGGCTGGCAGCCACTTCATTGTCATTTTCTCTTTGTTCTCTTTAGAAAAGCGAAGCACAATGGAGAGGGTTTGATCCACATGTCAGACATATGAGACACAAAAGGATGATGGGAGCTGACTGCACTGCACAATCAAAGTGTCACCAGGAATTGCTGTATTTCAGCCATACGTAACAATGGCCGGGTGGCCGGCGGATGTGTCAGTCATAATTAGACGTTAGCACTTAGAATCACAGTGAAGTCCCATCTGTACCTCGATCGATGGACAGAGGGATGACTGTAAGAAGGTACAGTCTGAGTTCTCTGTCACCCACTGAAAGTCTCAGAGATTTAGCAAATTCTAAACTCTAATTGTTGGCATTTGCCCAGTGCGAGGTCTGTGTTCTTTCCAGTTAGATTTCTGTGTCCTGTTTTAAATTATTGTTATAATTTGAAACAGGACACCCCAAACCCTAGAAATTAATAAACGGTAGGATTTTTATTATTTGGGATGTGAAGGGAGAAATACAAGCTGCAGAGGAATTCTTGAGCTAGCCTGTGCAAAGCAACCTGGCCAAGCTAAGAAACATTATAGGGCCATTGGCAAACATAGAATTGTAGAATTGGAAGGGACCAGGAGGTCTATCTAGTTCAGGGGTCAGCAAACTTTCCCACCAGCAGGCCAGATCACCCATGCACGGGAGTGTGCGCACCTGTGCGCATGCACACATGCCCGCCACTCTTTCCCCGCTGGCTTTCAGAGCCATGGCGGGGGGGGGGGGTGAGGTGTCTGTGGCTTCCTATTGGCTGCAGGAGCGTCCTGCAGCCAATAGGAAGCGGTGGCTGCGTTCCAGAAGTCAGTCCCTGCGTAGAGCTAAACCGGCATGCTGTGGCAGTTTAGCTGCGAGCAGGGACTGACTGAGTGGGTGGCAAGGGCCGGGGGCCAGTTTAACAACCCCCTCAGGCTGTATCTGGCCCATGGGCCGGAGTTTGCCAACCTAAATCTAGTTCAACCCCCTGCAATGCAGGAATATGCAGCTGTCCCATACAGGGATCGAACCTGTAACCTTGGTGTTATTAGCACCATGCTCTAATGAACTGAGCTATCCAATGCTGACCCTGTGGCTCCATGTGGGTAGTCTTGCTGGATCAGGGCAGTTGTCTAAAAATATACATAGATTCCATGTTTCTTTCTCTTCTGTTGGTGTATCAGAAATGTCCAGTCTGCAACTAAAATAGATTGAGCACCTATCAGGTTCATCCGGGGATCTGTAACTCCAGTTGTGTTGCTTGGAAGACTATCATGCAGATAAGGAACGGTGGGTTGCACAGGCAAGGCCATATGGGATTTATTACTGCTTATTATTATTATTATTATTATTATTACTTACTTCTTTCCACAGGGCCTGTAAGACAAAGTTGTTCCGCCTGGCCTTTGGCTTGGAGCCAATTTGATTCCCTCCCCCTCTTTCTTTTTTCTTTTCCTTTCTCCTCCTGCAGTGAGGCTACATTTTAATATTTTAATGTTTCAATATTTTAATGTTGTATTTTAATTTTGTTTTTAAGTTGTATTCATTCAACTTGTTTTTATTATTGCTTGTTAGCCGCCCTGAGCCCGGCCTTGGCTGGGGAGAGCTGGGTATAAATAAAAATTATTATTAATATTATTATTATAGTTCTGCCATTGAGGTAGGTGGGATACAATCCAGCAGTACACTTAAAAAAAACCACAAAAATATTTCGGGGGGGGGGGAGAATTCAGGTGTGGTTTTGCTAACAAAACATGCTGATGAAATCTCTGCATACACAGACTGTGTTTGAAAGGAAAATGCTGTTTTCATTCCCTCGCTTTTAAGGTGACCTCAAACAGCATTTTCCTATGTGGTTGGCTATTATTCTGGAATAGCAACCACTTGATTAGCTTCAGCTTCTGATTTGTTTATACGTTCAATAAAAGGATCAGAGGTCAAAGTGAGTTGAAAGGGGCAAGAAGAATCTCTGGTAAAACAAGGGCTCTTGACTGACCTCTCTTTCTTCTTAAAAGAAGTGATCATTATAAACAGGAGGCAAGTTTTATCTCTGGTATATACAGGTGGGAAGAATGCAAAGCTCACTGTAAACAAAGGTGACCTGAGAATCCCTCAAGAAGGCAGGGAGAGCGTGAGGAGGAAACACCTCTGCTGAAACGTGTTGTTGGCGGTTTGTTGAGTTAGGAAAACAACCCTGAATTAATATCCTCAGCTAGTCCGGTACATATAAAAAGGCGTATTTGAAAATGTGTTTTTCATGAAAACTGCAGTTTGTGGCATAAAGCTTCGATTTGCTTACTGGTGCTGGAAGTCTTCAGGTTCAGGCTTGCTCATAGACGCACACCTAGGCACCTGTGGCGAGAGGAGTTGTCTCCAGGAGACTAGACAAGAAAGTTCGGGTAAACTGGGGGAGAGCTGGTCTTATTGAATGCTGGTGTGTCATAAATAAATAATGTCAACAGACTTGTCAAAACTATGGGTAGTAACTGGGGTGGCCTCATTTACAAGCCTATGGGGTCAGTTCTTCTGCCCCACACATTCTATCCTCACAAGAACTCATAGGTCACATCCTCCCCATACTTTTTTTTTTGGTATGTTATGCTTTATTATCATTATTATTATGATTTTGAAACAATTAAAATATATACGTGTGTGTGTGTATACGCACACAGACATACACACGCACATATACAGTATATACACATATCACATACAGATTCTTACAATAAAAACATCACAGCACCAGCTCTTTCCTTAAAAGTAAGCGGCCTTAATAGAGCTGTAACTTCCAATCAGCTGTAACTTCCAAACAGCTGATTACAGCAAGCTGCCGATTCATTAGGTTTACTCTCCCTGTACTTAAAAATCAGGAAGAATAAAATTACAAGATAATAAAATAATAATCATAGCAAGCTTGAAAAGAATGAATGACTTAAAATATTTCCCATAGTGGTTCCTATTTATACAAAACATACCAAATATTCATGAATGTTAAACTCACATTTAGTGAGAATGTGCCAACCATGAGACTGTTTGGTCATATAAATCACAAATGGCCCCTAAGCAGAAGCAAAGTTGGAGGGGTCTGCATCATCCCTGGCAGAACATGCTATTTTATGAGTCCATTTTTCAGAAATGGCAATGAACATGACTTGGTTCAACCACAAATTTGTAGAATAACAAGATGTGTCCTGGGATAGCTCAGTATAGCATGAGACTCAGGGCTGTGGGTTTGAGACCCACCTTGGGCAAAAAAATCCTTCATTGCAGGGGGTTGGACTAGATGACTCCCACAATTCCTTCCAACTCTACAATTCTATTATTCTGTTCCACCCTTGAGAGATCACTAGACATGAAGCAATCAACAAATTTTGAATTAATTGCTGAGAAGGTCAGCATGAGTTTGACTAAACTACAGGAGGCAGTGGAAGACAGGAGTGCCTGGCATCCTCTGGTCCATGGGGTCACAAAGAGTCGGACACGACTAAATGACTAAACAGCAACAAGGTCAGCACTGGCACCGTCAAAAATGGTAAAGATGTACCAGAGAAGCATAGTTGTTTCAAATCTGTTGTCAATCATACCAGTATGATATGATATGATATGATATGATATGATATGATATGATATGATATGATATGATGATGGTACAACCTGACCACTTGTACCTTGTGAATTGGCAGACAATGCACTGTCTGCTGCCTTTGCGTTCCAGCACATGCGTTGACACTAGAGACAGGGTCTCTACTCCCCACTCTAAGACTTAACTTATAGATACTCTGGAAAGGGAGGTAATCACTGAAGAGCCATGAGGCTGAGTGAAGGAAAATAATTGCTTTATTACATAATAACTTAAGACTGAGACAATAAGACTGAGACAAGGAAAACAATTGCTTTATTACTTAAGACTGGGACAATATGCAAAGTTAAATAGCTAGATGGTACAAATGGTGACTTGCAGCACTGCAAGTGAAATGCAAATCAGGATCAGGTAGACTCTGAATGGGTCTTGTGACAAGCGACTCTGGGCTACGTAGGGTTTTGAGATGGGTAAAGTCTAGCATGGCTAAATGCTTCTAGGCTAGACTTGTTTCTTTGCCCAGGAAGGGAGGTCGAGGCCCAAGGCAGTAGAATCCTAGCACAGCTCTTACTGGCATCTTAAGTACAAAACCAAACTACTTTTCTACTCTGTTTTCCACTACAAAGTCTATACAGCTTTCACCATAGAGGTGACATGGGGCAGATCAATGCCACATGACTTCCATGGAGGCTCATGGGCAATCCTGACTTTCATTTCAATACTGGAACTTCAAGCTGTGTGGAGTCCAACCTTATTCCATGCCTTTGTTCAAGTCTTGATAATCTATCACGCTTCCCGGTTGGCCACATGCCCTACTTTACAGTCTTCTATTTGAAGGGCTGTCCAGTCCAAGTCCAGTTTGTTGTTGTTGTTGTTTAGTTGTGTCCGACTCTTCGTGACCCCATGGACCAGAGCACGCCAGACACTCCTGTCTTCCACTGCCTCCCGCAGCTTGTTCAAACTCATGCTTGTAGCTTCGAGAACACTATCCAACCATCTCGTCCTCGGTCGTCCCCTTCTCCTTGAGCCCTCCATCTTTCCCAACATCAGGGTCTTTTCCAGGAAGTCTTCTCTTCTCATGAGGTGGCCAAAGTATTGGAGCCTCAGCTTCAGGTTCTGTCCTTTCAGTGAGCACTCAGGGCTGATGGATAGGTTTTATCTTCTTGCAGTCCATGGGACTCTCAAGAATCTCCTCCAGCACCATAACTCAAAAGCATCAATTCTTCAGCAATCAGCCTTCTTTATGGTCCAGCTCTCACTTCAAGTCCAGTTAGTATTAGAAAACCATAAGAAAGGAGAGCAGAGGCACCCAGGTCATCTGGTCACAGTCTCTGTACTGTATTTCTGTTTAATGTATAGTTTATGGGTGGAATGCAACCTTGATGTGATGGCCTGGGAATCCGATTCAGAGGCTGAACCGGAGGGATCCCAGCCTACACAGGAGTCCCCGCCTCCAGGGCCGGCTGAGCTGGGGCAGGGCCTTGAATCTGAAGCACCTGCACCTGTGCCGGATCCTCAGGAGCAGGCACCAGGTGAATCCACTCTGGCTCCGGAGGTGGTTGAGGACACAGTGCCTACAGGTGCGCCTCTCCCAGCCCTGTCAGGGGAAGGTGAGTCTCTTCCTGGGTCCAGTAACCCTCCAGCCTCTCCTGAGCTGCAGAGGCTCAGGGCAGAGAGGTGGAGGGAACTGGTTTCTCCCAGGAGGAGTGCTCGCCTTAAGGCCAGGAGAGGCGGGTCTCCTGGGGGCCGGGGTCGCCCCTGGCCTCAGAGAAGATAAAGGCCAGTTAGCCCGGTCCCAGGTTGCGGGAGCAACGTCGTGGAAGACCTGTTTCGGCCAGCACCCAGACCTGTTCTTCCAGAGTTCCAGTCCTTGCCCGGCTCCTCGCTTTGGACCCCGCTTCACCCTTGGAGGACAGTCTACAGACCCCCGACCCAGGTCCCTGACCACGCCTCACGGTAACCTCCCCCCGGGACCAGCACACTTGAGCTGTTACAATTGTTCTGTTACCACAAGTATTTCAGCTTGTCAGATGGAACAATCTCTGCTTCCCCCCTGTTCTGGGGGTTCTCCTAACCCACCCACCCTGAGCCAGTTTGGGGAGGGGCACAGGGGAGAAGAGAGGGAAAGTCCTGTTGTATCCAGCTCACTATTTCTAAACTGGCATCTAGTCCCATCCACATTTAATGCAAAATTTGTGTCTTCTTTTTTTGGGTGAAATGAAAGTCACCACTCTAATAAAACCTTGCACTTCACTGCCTTTCTGCTTGTGCCCCCTGCCTGTTTGTCTCTTCTCTTTCCTATAGACTGGTAGATCTCTGCTTTGACGCTAGCCATCCAACAACTCCTTCGGATTACTGCTTTCGGACAGCTAATGGATGTGTGTGTACAGTGGTACCTCAGGTTAAGTACTTAATTCGTTTCGGAGGTCCGTTCTTAACCTGAAACTGTTCTTAACCTGAAGCACCACTTTAGCTAATGGGGCCTCCCGCTGCAGCTGCACGATTTCTGTTCTCATCCTGAAGCAAAGTCCTTAACCTGAGGTAATATTTCTGGGTTAGCGGAGTCTGTAACCTGAAGCGTATGTAACCTGAGGTACCACTGTATTGCTCTGAATTGGGATCCTAGTGTGAAGTGAGAGTGGAGTTTAGTCTTCTTTCCCCATATCCAGGGCTTTTTCCCCCCAGCCAGAACTCACTGGATCTCAATTCTGGAACCTCTCAAGTGGGCGCCATGTGAGAACAAGGCATTCATGGTGAGTTCCAGCACCTCTTTTTCTGGAAAAATAGCGCTGCCCATATGTATAATTTCCACTATGAAATCCCTTTCAGAAGTTCTTGTTTGCCCTGTTAGGAAAAGGATATGTTGTCACGCAGACATTACATATTGTTTCCTACTTAAAGCTGGAACTGTGGCAATGTCCTGTGCTGTGTGGTGATTCTGCTGATTATATAAGCTGGCTCGCATTCAAAACTGCAGAGGCGGCATAATGGAAAAGAGTGGCGGAGGAGAAGAAAGGTAACTGGGGTCTCAGCCATCTGCTACTAGGTTATTTTAATACTGTTTCACGTCGAAGGTGTTTACTGGACTGCTGTTCCCCTTTTGATGTATATTGGTTTTAAACAAATAAATTGATCTGAACTTATAAAGCCATGCTTCTACCTATCTCGATCTCTGCGACAGAGGGTAAGATGACCTTTAAAACACAGTGCTGGTCCTGCCATAATAAAATGCATCATACCATGGCATTTGATAACAACCGTCTGGGAAAGCTTTGAAACAGACTTTTTTCTTTTTTTTTAATAGATTGGGTTGGAACTTTGCTGTGAAAATTTCTCAACTTAAAAGCAAGCAGTCTCCCCTAGCAAAAATGAGGACCTTTTAATTTTTGCGCATTTAAGAACGTCAAAAGCAAGCTGGTAGACCTGATTATTTAAAAAAGCAACCAGAAAATCAAAACTGCTCTTGTTCGAAACCTACGTGATGGAAATGATTAGTCACTAATGTGAACAATTTACTTTTTTGAGGAAAAGATGGGGGTGACTGAGTTACAAGGCCAAGTGAATGTTTTCATCAACAATTACAGTGGAGGAGTTCCAGCTCTTGATTTCATTACTGATAAGCAGAATTGTTGCCAATTCAAATTATTTCTTTACATCTGAAGAGAAAGAGCGCTGGACATAACAATGCGAGGCAGAAGAGCAACAATGGAGTGCAGTGGTCCCAGACTGTGGTCTGTAAACCACCAGTGGCCAGTGAGCTTAATTCCCGTTGTCCGCATTAAATATTCAGTGACTTTTAACTATTTTTTTGTATTCTGATGTCTGTTAGGTACCAATGACCATACAATAAAATACCAATATAAGAAACAAAAGAACCAATACAAATACAACTGAAAACCATACAGTGCCATATCACAGCGCATTACAATTGCTGCAACAGGCAGATAAAACAATTAGGTTGTTCACCAAGACCTTCTGAAGTTTTCAGGTGGAGGAAAATAAGGAAAACACACACTGACGTAGTGTGTTTATGAGAAACAGATGGGCTAGATGGTAGAAAAATTGTGTGGAATTCTCTCCCCTGCTGCATGGGAGAAGGCTGCGTCAGCCATGTTCTCAACCACTGCGCTGGATAGCAGAACAGGCGGAGATCAAGCAGGCCTTTTCAAATGCAGCACAAAGGCACTTGATTGCTACCTCGGAGGTCTGAAATAAACTCCACCTATGAGTCACTGCAGCAAGAAGAAGAACAAGACTCCCCAAAGCATTCACTTTGACTCACAGCGCCCCCTGGCACGCATAACAAAAATGGAGACATTTCAGAGGAGCACTGGATAAAAGACACATGGCCCCAGTGCTTTCCACAGACAGATACCCTGAAATAGGGCCCTGCTTAGGTGGGCTGGGCCTGTGGAGGTCTGTTCAGGCCCCTTCCCCATTTTTTTTAAAAAAAGAGACAGTCTTTCAGTGGGGTGGCCAGAGAATACTGAAGCTTTTGAACGATTGACAAGCACGTGGTCCTTTATTTTTGATAGCATTTTATTAGCTGTGGCAGCAGAAGCAGCAGTAACATTCTGCCATCATCATCCCACCCAGTGTGTTTATCAAACACTGCTGCCTTGAAATAACACAATATCCTGCTGCCACCAAAAATGTATGTTCGTTGTGAATTCATTTTTATTATTTGTTCAGTCAGTTTCTAAACTGCCCTTCATCCATTAAGAACCCAGAGCGGTTTCCAACAATTACATTAAAATAATAAGACCCCAACAGCCCATATTAAAAACCAATTAGAATAGCAAACAACAATAAACACGGCAATCATTGCTGCATCAGTTTGCTGCAACAGTTTCCCCCAACGGCCTGGGTGAAGAGGTGATTTTTAAAGTGGTGCCAAAAGCTGGGTAGTGACAGTGTCACGCACAACCCCAAAGATACACGAGGTGCTGCCACAGAGCAGGGCCTTTTGTCCTGCCCCCAGCACAACGGGCTACACCCACTGGAGCAGATCGTCATCTGAGGCCCTTCTTCATGTGCTTCCTCCACGAGAGGTCTGGACAGTGGCAACACGAGAACAGGCCTTTTCTGCGGTGGCTCCCCATGTGTGGAATGCTCTCCCCAGGGAGACTCACCTGGCACTTTCATTACATCTCTTTAGGCACCAGGTGAAAATGTTTCTCTTTAACCAAATGTTCAGCTGATTAACGTTCTACAGAATTTAAAATGTGTTTTTGTGTGGCGGGGTATTGGTTTGTTTTTCTTTTGTTATGTTTTTTGTATTCTCATTTTGTATTTTTCTGTTGTGAACTGCCCTGGGATCTTCGGATGAAGGGCAGTACAGTGGTACCTCGGGTTAAGAACTTAATTCGTTCTGGAGGTCCGTTCTTAACCTTAAACTGTTCTTCACCTGATGTACCACTTTAGCTAATGGGGCCTCCCTCTGCCACTGCACAATTTCTGTTCTCATCCTGAAGCAAAGTTCTTAACCCAAGGTACTATTTCTGGGTTAATGGAGTCTGTAACCTGAAGCGTCTGTAACCTGAAGCATCTGTAACCCGAGGTACCATGGTATACAAATTTATTTATTTATTCACTCAATTAGCAACTGCCACAGTGACAACAACAATGACAATTTTATGTCTGGTATGCCCAGAGAAGCAACGCCTACCATACCCACTGGCTGACGGTTTGCTCTCAAGTGATAATTGCACAACACAACAGCAGAGTTCCGAAATTTAAGCAGCCTCTGTAGGAGATTCAAAAGTCATCTGAGACACCTGAAGATGGATAGGAGGTAGAAAGTTGAAAGTGCATTGCACTTGTTGCAATCACATTTTCTGTGTCTTTTTCAAGCACCCGGGCATATAAGAGAGACACTGAGAGGGTGGGGGGAGGAGGGAGGGAGAAGGAAAGAGGAAAAATTAAGGCCTGGAGATGGCATTGATCAAGTGGGAGTGAATGTGGCGGAGCAAAAGCAAAGGCTGTCGTGCTGCTGTGGTGGCAGATGGTGAGACATAAAGAAACATGGCCATGTAGAAGTTATTGCAATAACAGTGTGAGAAATCTACAGCTGGTAGGGGTCAGGATGGGACATATAGCAGGAAGGAGTGGCATGAGGCAAAGATGCAATAAGAAGGTGTAAATGGGGAGAGGAGAGCTCAATCCATTTCCCGTTTATTCTGCTGTGGTAACTACAGCTATCATAAGCAGTGGGGCAATGAAGACACATTTTGCATCCTTCTGGTTTTGGTGCAATATTTATTTAAGAGCATTTATAAACCACTTAATGTTTTTAAAAATCTCTCTGCAGTGTGCAATTAAAAACACACACAATATCATTAAAAACCAAAATAAAGCTAAAGCAAATGAAACAACAACAGTGTGAAAAACATATAAAAGCAAATAAAACAAAAAATTAATAATGTTAAGGCATTCAAGCACAGAAAACAGTTCTGAGCAGAAACAAACAAAAATAACCCCCTCTCATTCATGTTAGAGCTGTTTCTTGTTGATGTCTATGGAGCTGTGAGTGGTGAGTCAGCCCAGGAAGCACCCACAGCCTCATTCTCAGTCCAAGCCCTTTCTCCT
The DNA here is from genome assembly GCF_965112155.1 of Podarcis liolepis. Classification (NCBI taxonomy): domain Eukaryota; kingdom Metazoa; phylum Chordata; class Lepidosauria; order Squamata; family Lacertidae; genus Podarcis; species Podarcis liolepis. The sequence continues at coordinate 60,456,826 of NC_139560.1, read as the reverse complement.
CCTGCTGCCTTCAGCCCAGCTCCTCTCCTGGCCTGGCTAGCAGCGTCCTGTGCTCTTTACATTCCTCCTCCTCTCCAAGACTTGCAGTGGATTCTGAAAGCATCCCACAGGAACCCTCATCGGAACAGAATGAAAAGCTAAGGGAGAAGGGGTTTAGTCTGCTCTGTTTGCTATGCTACATACTACATGGGCAGTTTTAGACAAAGCCCCTTTTGAGGAATTTGTACCTGTGCATGCCTAGAGATTCATCAAGCATGTTGTAAGCTCCACCTTGTCTTTTAGTGGCCCCATTTGGACCCAAAAGGTGTTGGCATGCCAGGAGTGCTGGTTTTATAGATGTCAGTTCAAGTTAGGCAGGGTAGGAAACCCACACTCTGCATATCACCACAAGGCAAATTATTATTATTTATTAGTATTATTTATTAAATTTGTATACCACCCTTCATCTGAAGATCCCAGGGCAGTTCACAACAGAAAAATACAAAATGAGAATACAAAATACATAATAAAATTAAAACAAAAACCAACCAATAACCCACCTCCCACAAACACATTTAAAAAGCTTTCCCCCCAAATGAGAGTTCACTTCCTAAAATAGAAAGGTGCATATTTTAAACCTGTTAGGGTTAGCGTAATTGACATTCTCTCCTCCTCCTCCCCCTGCCTCAATTAATTAACAACACTTGCATGGTAAAAAAAAAAAGTTATTTTCCTATTATGTAGTTATTAGTTTTGCTTTGGTTATGTTGTTTTTTTGCATTTAGGTGTATATTTTAAATTGTATGCTTAGTGATACCCTTTTGTCTCGATTTTAGAGGAGGAAATTTCATTTAGTAAAGTGCATGGTGGTTGTTTGTAAGTTTTAAATTTCAGCAGCACGTCCTAAGCTTCCTTCTTCTTCAACCAAATCACGCCCCCCGGCCAATCCATGAAAGTAAAACCTGCCTTGAGGACTTTGTCAGCTTCTCATCTTGACTCAAAAGGTGCCTCTGCACTGTCATTAGTTTTGGATGGTATTCAATTGCATACCAGAAAATCCAGGTTGCGCAATTATAGTTGGATCAGGCGGCCTTGTGCTGGCGTTCCCCCAAAAGGCTCTTTTTTAAAATAAAGAAGGTGACAGGGAAATGCAGCGGAAAGTGTGCTTTGATGCAATGTCATGTAGTCCCACTGCAAACAAATCAGAAAAAAGCTCTTCAAATAGCCAAATTCTCCTAGTTTCCTTGCAAACAAATCAGGACGAATGCTGAACAAAAGGGTCATCTGGAAAGACCCACAGAGCCCTTGGGGATGTTCTGCACTCCACCTTTGCCCCATGCCGGTCCACCTGTAAACCTGACTGTTGCCATGGCTGTCTTCTGTGCCTAGTGTTCTGCCTCCCTCGTCCTTGAGTCTGTCCAAATCAATCTCCATCTGTAATCAACGCAGGACTCTCACCCTTCCCTTCAGACCCACACATGACTCAGCCTACTGAACTTCCCTGTCCTTGTTCCTTTCTGCTCTGTTAGTCATACCAGCCTGATCTGCCCACTTGTCAGATTCTGGCATGACCAACTCTGAATCTTCTTTCATGATGAAGTCCCTGAGAATTTCCCCTAAGCTTAATTGAAAATCTAATCCCCCTTGCAACATCCCTATACATACTTCACCTGCCCTGTTTATACAAAAGGGCTAGACTAATTTTAGACAGTTTTGGGGAATCTGAATACAGTTGTACCTCGGGTTAAGTACTTAATTCGTTCCGGAGGTCTGTTCTTAACCTGAAACTGTTCTTAACCTGAAGCACCACGTTAGCCTCCTGCTGCTGCTGCCGCGCTGCCAGAGCACGATTTCTATTCTCATCCTGAAGCAAAGTTCTTAACCTGAGGTACTATTTCTGGGTTAGCGGAGTCTGTAACCTGAAGCGTATGTAACCAGAGGTGTATGTAACCCGATGTACCACTGTACCCCCAAAGCGGCCTTTCTTCTGCGAAAGTTTGTTTTGTGCTTATATTATGAAGGTTGTGGTGTGTCTCATGTGTCTCATATTACCCCAGTTTAAGAATAGAATTCCAGGGATGGGAACCGCCAATCCTTCAGGCACTGTTGAACTACAATTCCCATCATCCCTGACCATTGGCCTTGTTGTTGGGGGGCAGACAGGAGCTAGAGTCAAACATCTGGAGAGCCACAGGGCTGGATTCAGCTATCCCAGTAAGCTAGTAGAAACCAGTGCAAGGACTCCGGCAAGGACAACAGAGCCATCCTGCTCCCCTCCGTCATACCCCCCCCCAAAAAAAATGTTCTCTGAAGGATTCAGAGAGCAGAGGGGAAAAAATTCTGTCTGGAAAGTGTGCTGATGGAATGAATGAATTTGCATGATGTTAAATTCCACTCACAGAGTCCCCATTCCTGAATTAGACCAAGACCTATCTAGTCATAGAGAGGTAGGAAACTGACCTATAGGAAATCAGGCCATGGGACTGGAGCTGAGGGTAAATCAGGGGTTATTTCAGTTTCTCCAGCTGCTTTCTCCTTCCAGTGATTCCTCTCCCTTTGTATCATCTGATCTCATGCAACTGTAAAACTTACATGTGTGCATGACAGGAAGTCCACATCTTCTATTGTTCATTTTAAAGAACAGACGCTGTTCCCACGCTAGAGCCCACTGACTCTTCCATTCACATCATTTTTAAAAACACCATTACAGAGATGTCAAGGATACGCTAGTTTGAATTATGTTGTTGCTTTCTTGTATCTGCTGGGATTTTTTTTTAAAGGAGAGATCACCCAAATGCTAATTCGGACTCAGAAGCTGATCATAAAAGCTTTCTGGGTGGGTCAGCAGACTGCCAACATTGCCAACTCTCCAGGCAAGAGCAGCGAAACAAAGGCATCAAGGAAGGAGGAGAAGAAGGAGGTGGCAGTTGGGGGAGAAGGAGGAGGAAGTAGGGTAGTTCACCTGCCTCATGTTATCCAAGCTCTTGTGCTGATCTTGATTTGAATAGATCCCTTGCAGGAGACATAAACATTGCCACTGTAATGCGTATACTTTAAGAGAAACCATTTTACAGCAAACCAGAGTGAGAACAATATCAGTGGAGGCCCCAAAATATGGACTACTAGAAAAATGTAGAGCTGGACTGAAATAAAAGGAGCTGCTCTTACTGTTATGTCAAGGAACTGAGCTTTGGGCTTGATTTCCTGTTCTCAGGACAGCAGGGACTGGGAGTTCTGTTTAGCAGGAAGCATCTTGCGTTGCTCATTAGTACAAGGAGAAGCTTTAAAGGCCACTGGCTGGCCTTTGTGGTTCCTTCATGTTCAGGCATCGGAGCACTGAAGTACGTGTCACAGTGATTAGACAAGGCAGGCAAAGCAAATGCCGTTATTCCAGTTCTGCTGATTGGTTGCTGACGAAAGAAAAGCAGTGTGGACTTTCGGTGAATTGGTGTGGCGTAATTCTAAGGAACTGGAAGTGGATTCTAAAGAGGAGCGCTCAAACCCCCACAAAGGGGTCTTTGCTTCCTATGTGGCAAAATTGCCACGGGAAATTGCTTCCACAAAATGGGGCTCGCTCAAGACTGCGGCATTGTAAATGGCTTCTTGTTTGCTTCCGAGGTGATAGTCGATGTGGTCCTGTTCCATGTAAGCAGGTGACCTTCTACATGGATCTTCTCATCAATAATCACAGACCCTCCAAGTGTCCTTATTTCCCAGGGACAGCCCCGGATTTACAAAGGCTGTCTTGGTTTCTGATTTCATCAGGAATGTCTCGCTTTTCCTAAGGACGTCCCTATTTTGATCAGAGAAATGTTGGAGGGTATGTTTTCAGTCCATGGCGAATTCCCACCATTTTTCATTAGCATTGCATTCCTGCTCTTTGGAAGAGGACTTTTAACAAGTCCGTTTGCCTTCCTCAGGTGGGTGGTTTGCGGGTGTGCCCCAGGTCCCCCCTGTGAACTGACATTTAGCAGGCTGGATCGTCTTCCTGCTACCAAAGTGGCCAATGGCGGCAGGAATTTAGAGGGAGTTCCACTGGACGTGGTGCCAACTGGCCGGTAGCAGTGCTTGGCACCACACCCAGGGGAAGCTTAAATACCCGGCCTGTGGGGCCATTGGCCTCTTGCTCATTGCGCTGGTTGTGTACAATATTCCATTGTTCTTACATGTTAAGGAGTAAAAAGTGAATGCTTTGAAACAACACTGAACCCCCCCTTGAACCCCCCCCCCCTTGATTGTGTGGTTTCTGCCATTAAAATTATTAACATGTATGCCTAGAGTCTCAGTACAGGTGCGGTGAGTAAAGAGAACTTTTTCAGGCTTAAGGAAAAAACATTTTAAGATGTCAATTGTGTCAGCTTTGTTTTACGATACACACTTTTAACTTCTAGGAAGCCAGGGTAGGAAAAGAAACAGAAAGAAAGTAAACGGATAAGCTTTTATTGGCTGAACATACTTGACAAGGCCAACATGAAAACTTCAAACCCCAGGAGGGAGACATAAAAACAGCAGATTATTCTGCAAAGGTCATGAAGAGTTGTGAGATTGTGACAATGTTCACCTTCTGCAGAGCTGAGGAAAACGGCATCAAGGCTCCATCCCACACCACTCTTCTAAGCAATCTTCTTAGCTATGAGTAGAATTTGCCATCCAAAGATTGTGTATATTTGTGTGCATTATCCTTCTAAAATAATGACACAGCAGCGTAAAGGCCACACATATCTACTATGCTTTGCACACGAGGCATAAGAAAAAGCACTTATTTGATCTGTAATCTGATAGACAGATCAGTCTCCTTCTGGTCTGTGTCCATTATTTGTATGTGTCCATTCATAAATCTGTCCTATTTCTGCATCAATCTGCATTTTTTTAAAAAAAGAAGTCTGCTTGAAAATTTCTATTTGGACACCCACTTTATTAAAAATTGAATTTAGAAATGCGTTTTATCTCAACATACGCATTTATAAACACATCTTATCCTAAACATCTTATCCTAAAACACACATTTTAATGCCTGTTGGTAGTTTTTTTGAGGTGAGACCTATATCATAATATTCAGAGAAGTGCAGAATTCAAAGGATAATTATGTTCCAGTTTGCACATGAGTTCAGGAGGTACAGATCAAGCCCGCCTGCCTTGGCCATCATAGAAATCAATCTCCTCAGTCATCCCTACTTGCACATGACCATTTGTAATTGCAGCTAGACCTCTACTCAGATTTTGAATGTTTGAGGAGAGGAGGATTTCTCCTAAGAAGTCTCTATTTGCAACATTTATGCCACTGAAGAAGATTACAGTACATGGTTGAAACTTGGCCGGCAAATGGAATTACTATTTGTCATACATTTTGGAAGGCTATCATCCCAAAGTGGAAGATTCAGTGTTCACTAGAAATCCAGGGACTGTCAGATATACACACATTAAGTTATTTGGCAGCCCACAGCTTATTCTTGGAATCGTGAGAATCTCAGCTCTCATTTTTAAAAACATCATTTTTGTTTAAGCATTTGATTTGCTTTGAGTATTTTAGGATTTTATATATTGTAAGCCACTTAAATATAGGAGGGGTCTGCACACAAGCTCTTCCACACATACAGGTATGACATCATTGTGTGTGGGCCTTGGGTGCTGGATTCACAATGAGTGGAGTGCAGGGCTTCAGGTGTGAAAATAACTGGGGCATCCCTCCACATGACATAAGTCTCTGCACCTTGCCTGGTATGGTGAGGCAGCCAAATTGTAACCTCGTCACTTCCTTCAGTATCAAACTGACTTGGCCTCCATTTATGGGAAGGTTTGCTATCGGTACTAAGACAGCATATGCTGCACAGTAGTAGTAGTAGTAGTAGTAGTAGTAGTAGTAGTAGTAATAATAATAATAATAATAATAATACTATTAATTTATTATTTATACCCCGTCCATCTGGCTGGGTTTTCCCAGCCAACCTGGGAGGCTCCCAATAGAATATTAAAAACACGATAAAACATCAAACATTAAAAACTTCCCTAAACAGGGCTGCCTTCAGATGTTTGCTAAAAGTCAGATAGCTGTTTATTTCCTTGATATCTGATGGGAGGGCGTTTCACAGGGCGGTCGCCACTACCGAAAAGGCACTCTGCCTGGTTCCCTGTAACCTCACTTCTCACAGTGAGGGAACAGCCAGAAGGCCCTCGGAGCTGGACCTCAGTGTCCGGGCTGAACAATGGGGGTGGAGACACTTCGTCAGGTATACTGGGCCGAGGCCATTTAGGGCTCTAAAGGTCAGCACCAACACTTTGAATTGTGCGCGGAAAGCATCGTAGCCAATGAAGTTAATCTGAGGTACGATTATTGCTAACTGAAAACCACTCGAAAACATTGTTGCTGAGCAGCATATTGCTGCAGAATGGGGATGCAACAGTAGTATATCTGAATGTCTCTTAACTTAGCTGTGGAAAAGTTGCTGTTTTACAGCCTCAGCTGTCTGGTTTCAGGGGAGCTGCCGTGATGCAAAGGGATTTTGCACATCTGTCAACTACAGCAGCATTCCAAATGCAAAATCAGTGCTTGGAGACATTGTTGGGATTTCTGACACTCCCTCTGGGACTCTTGATCCATAAACCAATGAATGGATTACAATGACACATAAATACACTTTTTTCATGGATGACATGTAATCCTGCTTTATTATCACTCCTGTCATGTAAGTGAAAGCTGGTAAGCATTTTTTTCTGACCCACGCAGTGGCACTAGAGGCTATCTTTTTTGTTTGTTTTTTAAATAAACATTTTCTAAGAATATAAAAATTAAAATGTGGAATATTGACTCCAGTATTGCACTCAAGTACATAATTCATATCCCTGATGGGTTGGATCTTGACTTAGTTATGCTTATAGTAGATCCACGGAAACCAGTAGGACTCATGACTAACGTAAGTCACATTGATTTTAGTGGGTCTACTCTATGCAATTTTGGATCAGAACCTGGGCCTGCTATTGCATGTTTTGATGATACTCAAAGGCATCATCTTGAAATCAACAAAAGAGAAAAAATTAACAGTTTTCTTTACCTAATAAGAACTTAGAATGCTGAGAATTGTCTTCACCAGTTTTATAGAAGTGTGTCTTCAGATTTCTCCAGTTATTTATTTCTCATGCTTTGAAAGAGTATGGCATGGAATATATGTTTCTGCTCTCAAACAGAATATCTCTCTGACGAAATTTTCAGGTCAGATACCCTTTGCCTCTCCTTCCACAGGGCAGCATCTGCCCATCAGTCTCCTTGCCATGGATGACTGGATGCATCTGACGCCAGACCCTCCAGGCAGCCTGTTCTTTGGGCTCACAGCAGGAGGCCAACGGCTTGTTACCTTTGTTTGTTTCTATCTGGATCTCTAAAAAGTGGGCGAACAAAGGCGGCAGTCATAAAAGGAGAGCTAAAGAGCATCCTCTGCAGCCCTTTCACTGAAGCAGATAAAACCAATTAAAAGGTTGTCTCCACAGGTGTATAACTCTGCCCACAAAACTATTTTGGTAGTATTGCTTACTGGTGTTCTGGCAAGTTGAAAATGCGCCTGGAAACTGAATGTGTTTGATGAACCAAGGGAAGAGTCATGGTGGGTTTTTCAACCTAAGATTTGGAAGTATCCATCCTAAATTAGTGGCGGAAGGTATGTGGCTCTGGTTGGTTAGGCTGCTTAGCAGGGTACTCATCACCATTTGTAAACATGGATACAATTCTCCCTAGGATCAAGGCCAGGGGAGAGCTGATGGTGTATGATTGGCTGTGATGGTCTGGGACTTGGGCTCGGGCTCGGAACCAGAGGAATCTCAGTCCGCACCGGATCTTTCGCCTCAGGCGGTATCTGAACCAAGTCTGGGGCCTGATTCTGAAGAGCCCCAGTCTGCACAGGTTCCCCTGCAACAAGCACCAGCTGGGCCGAGTCAGGGGCCTGAGCCTGCCCTGGCTCCAGATTACCTCGTTGCCTTCAGCTGGGCAATCCCTGACAGCTGCTCCACTACCACCGACATCTCCTAAGCTGCAGAGACTAAGGTCTGAGAGAAGGAGAGACCTGGTTCCGGTCGGTGCCAGCGCTTAATGGCGGTCCTAGCTCCGAGCTCCGGAGAAGGACTGCTTCGCAAGTTCGGGTCTTACCCGCTACGGCAAGCGGGGGACCCCTAAAATCCCAGGCGCTGAAGCCTGAGAACAAGGAGACTCGGTGGGCACCTTTGCGCCCCCCGGTACCGTGAAAGAGCCTTTTTAAAGGCTACGGATCGACATCGGGAGTGAGCGCGGTGCTGAGAGTCGCTACCCAGCCTGCGAAGTGAAGCCGCGTCGCCATAAGCGGAGAGCGCCGATTCCTTCCTGAAAAGAAAATCTGGACTGAATCCCCGTGAGTAAGAGCTGAAATATAATCGGGACTTTTCAAATTTTAAAAATTGGGCTAAAAACGGGGGAGATCTAAACAAAGGAAGTCTGCCTCCCCCCGACTGCATGAAAGTGAAAGCAACGGAGCTCTAAACCTGCATCCGTTTAAACCAGCTCTTTGATCAGCTTAACCGGACATTCCGACCCTTTGATCTCCCCTCTAGCTAGCAGGGCAGAGGGGAGGTGAATTTGAGCAATAACTGCAAGATTTGTTGGAAGTAAAAAACCTCTGCTGTCTCACTTATTTGAAAGCATGAAACGGTCTGCCTTCTTAGTACACTGAACTGACTTTTTCCTGTGAAGTGATACTCTGATACAAAGTTTCCACAGTGCCTGGCTACTGTACAATACAACAAGAAGTAGCATAAATAGGGCAACTGTGGCAATTTGAAGCAACAAGCTTTTAGACTTTTGACTGGGTTAATCTCCCTTTTTATATTTTGGACATTTGGGACAGTCTCCTTTGTCTCTATACTTGGAAACTTTGCTCTATGGCCATTTTGATTTGCTCCCTCTAGAGGACAAAGTGAAGCCCGGCACGGCCTAAGACAGTGGAATTTTCCAAGGGAGAATAAATCCCGTGGGAACTGACCTTGACATGAGTGGCACACAAGAAGAGATAGTCACAAGGGCCAAGACCAAGCAACAACAACAACAACAGCTGCAACAGTTACAGGCAAAGAAAAGAGGCTCAATTTCAGGCGTAACAGTTGGATCAACAGGAACAACAGCATCAACAGGACAAGACAAAGGAGCAGCCGTCTCTATGGAAGCTGTGACAGATGCCTTGCTTAAGATAAACCAAACTCTGGAGTCTCTGACAAAACAGACTTCAGAGAATACACTAAAATTAGCAGAAATTTCAGCAAGATTAAACCAGAATACAGAATCTATAAATAAATTGGTGGAGGAAAACGCCACTACGCGTCAAATTGCGGAAGACGCCAAAGCTACTGCGGGAGAGACACAGGAGAAATTAGAGCCGATCGCCAAGAAGGTTTATGAGCATGATGCAACCTTGGCCTTGTGGGAGCTACAGAGGAAAGAGAGAAATTTAAAAATAAGATTGATCCCGGAGAATGAAGGAGACAACCTTGTGGAATACTTGACACAGGAGTTTGTGGATTGTTGGGAACTCCAGGAAGACGAATTCAAAATTACGACTGCCTTTAGATTGGGTAAGAAGCAAAACAGAAAGACTCCGAGAGACTGCTTGATTACACTCAGATCCAAGGAGGAAAGAGACAAAATATTGGGACTACACTTTGAAAAGGCCTTGCAGATTGGAAACTCAGCTGCACAGATCTTTAAAGACATCCCAAAATATTTTCTGGACTTAAGAAACTTCTACAAGGACTTAGCCCTTTTATTAAAGAAAAACGCTATTCGTTTCAGGTGGGAATTCCCACAAGGGCTGTCATTTGACTTTAAGGGAAACAAGGTGAAAATAAAGACAATTCAAGATAAAGACAAATTTTTGGCAAGATACCAGGAGGACTTACAGAAGGGGACTGTTGACGTACTTGCAGAACAGAGGAGAGCATTGGATATCTTGAATCTCTCGTTTGGACAAAAACCACTACCATCAGAAGAAGAGCAACAACTTGGAGCTGTTGGAGGAGCCTTAGAAAAATAACAAGATGGCTCTGCAATTCCTCAGTTGGAATTGTAATGGGCTCAATGGGCCTTTGAAGAGAAGACAAGTATTTCATATATTGAATAGAGAACAATTGGACTTGATATGCTTACAAGAAACTCACATAACCAGAGCCCACAGGAGATTACTTTCAAATAAAAGGCTAGGACAAGAATTTATTTCATCAGACAAGGTTAAGAAGAGAGGAGTTGTAATATATGTGAAGGAGAAATGGGCTCCAAAAATGATATTCAAAGATGAACAAGGGAGATATCTGGCTGTGGAGATACAAGTACAAGGAGAAAAATTCTTAGTTGTTGGAATTTATGCACCAAATGAAGGCAAATCCGACTTCTTTAAGAGACTTCATGAAACTTTGATGGACTATCTGGACTACAATATGATAATTATGGGAGACATGAATGGCGTGGTCTCCACTAATATGGACAAGGCACAAAGACTTACAGTCACCAAGGAAGGGAGACTCCCTAAGACTTTTTTCGAAATGACTGAAAATATGGACTTGATAGATATCTGGAGAACAAGGAACCCTCTGGAGAGAGAGGGAACCTTTTTCTCCCAAGCAATGATGACCTGGACCAGAATCGATCAAATCTGGGTTACTAGTGGAATGGCTCCGAAGATCAAGAAAGTGGAAATCTGCCCAAAAACTTGCTCCGACCATAACGCCGTGAAGATGGAGATGAAACTCACAATAACTGGTCAATTTAGATGGAGAATGAATGACACCCTCTTTCGAGATAAGGAGATTCTCACGAAGGCCCAAAAGACCCTAAAAGACTATTTTGAAATAAATTTGAGGACCGACGTGGAGAAAAGAGTGATCTGGGACGCAAGTAAAGCGGTGATGAGAGGATTTTTGATTCAACAAAACTCAATAAAGAGGAAAAAACAAAATGAGAAAAAAGAGAAGATTCTGGAAATGATAAAGGAAGGAGAGAGGAAATTAAGAACAAAACCAAAGTCTCAGGACATTTTAAGAGAGATTAAATTATACCAAACACAATATATGGAATTGATGAACCAAGAGATTGAATGGAAGATAAGGCAAATGAAGCAAAAGACTTTTGAATCAGCAAATAAATGTGGCAAACTTTTGGCATGGCAATTGAAGAAAAGGCAGAAACTAAATACAGTTACAAGCCTAGAGGTGGATGGAAAGAACATATCCAAACCCAATGAAATTAGAAATTGCTTTTTAAGCTATTTTAAAAAACTTTATACCCAAGGCCCGCAAAATGAAGAAGATATAGACAAATTCCTCGGAAAATATGGACTACAAAACATCTCTCATCAAAGTAAGATGGACTTGAACCAGAGAATCTCAGAACAAGAGATAGAGGCTGCCATTCAGAATATGCAACTGGGCAAATCTCCAGGACCAGATGGACTGACTTCCAGATACTACAAATTGCTGAAGGAATGGTTGACTCAACCATTAAGAGAAGTTTGTAACGAGATCCTTGAGGGAAAAAAGGCACCTGAATCGTGGAAAGAGGCATATATTTCACTCATACCAAAGTCAGAGACTGAAAAGACCCAACTCAAGAACTACCGCCCAATATCCCTGCTTAATGTGGATTACAAAATTTTTGCAGACATTTTGGCAAAAAGATTTAAAAGAGTTTTGATGGAGAAGATCCATAAAGACCAAGCAGGCTTTCTCCCTAAAAGACACCTAGCAGATAATGTAAGGAATGTAATAGATATTTTGGAGAAGTTAGAGGTGAATATAAACACCAAGGCAGTATTGATCTTTGTGGATGCGGAGAAGGCCTTTGATAATATCTCTTGGAGTTTTATGAGGAAGAATCTTCATGGGATGGGGGTAGGTCAGGGCTTTGAGAATGGTATGGCTGCAATATACTCTGAACAAAAAGCCAAACTGATTGTAAACAATGTTGTGACTGAGGAACTTAAGATAGAAAAAGGAACACGACAGGGGTGCCCGATTTCCCCATTACTTTTTATTTCAGTTCTGGAGGTGTTGCTGAATATGATAAGAAATGACCAGCAGGTCAAAGGTGTGCAGGTCGGAGCTAAACATTATAAGTTAAGAGCGTTCGCAGATGACCTAGTATTGACTTTGCAAGAGCCAAACACTAGTACGAAAAGGGTTTTAGAAATAATACAACAGTTTGGCCAGGTAGCTGGATTTAAGTTGAACAAGCAAAAAACCAAAGTTTTAGGGAAAAACCTAACAGATATGGAAAAGGAGAAATTTCAAGAGGAAACAGGTTTGACTGTGGTCAAGAAGGTAAAATACCTAGGGGTTTATTTAACATCTAAAAATCAGAATTTGTATAAGGACAACTATGAAAAATGCTGGTCAGAAATCAAGAAAGACTTAGAAATATGGTCAAATTTGAAACTGTCAATGTTAGGCCGAATTGCAGTAATTAAAATGAATGTATTGCCTAGAATGTTATTTTTGTTTCAGACCTTGCAGATTATTGATAAGATGGAATGTTTTAAGAGGTGGCACAAAGATATCTCGAAATTTGTCTGGCAGGGCAAAAAGCCCCGAATTAAATTTAAAATATTGACAGATGTTAAGGAAAGAGGGGGTTTTGCCCTGCCGGACCTAAAATTGTACTATGAGGCAGCAGCTTTTTGCTGGCTCAAAGAATGGATGCTCCTCGAGAACACGGACATCTTGGATCTGGAAGGTTTCAATAACACTTTTGGTTGGCATGCATATCTTTGGTATGGTAAAGTTAACAGTGCCTTTAAAAATCACATTGTCAGAAAAGCATTGTTTAATGTTTGGATAAGATATAAAGATTTATTGGAAAACAAAACCCCTAGATGGGTGTCGCCAGTGGAGGCTAAAGCAGTGAAGAAACTCAATATGGAGGTCGGATGGCCGAAGTATTGGGAAATTTTAGAACAGGATGGAGATAAGTTCAAACTACAAAGTCAGGAGAAATTGAAGCATAAAGTAGAAAATTGGTTCCAATACCGCCAAATAATGGAATTTTTTAAACAGGACAGGAAAGTCGGTTTCCAGGTGGAAAAATCAAAATTAGAAACTGAACTGTTAGAACCCAACACTAAGAATTTATCTAGAATGTACAACTTGTTGTTGAAATGGAACACACAGGATGAAACAGTTAAATCGGCAATGATTAAGTGGGCTCAGGATGTTGGACACAATATTATGTCAGCTGACTGGGAATGGTTATGGAACACCGGTATAAAATTTACGGCATGTAATGCCTTAAAGGAAAATATTATGAAAATGGTATACAGGTGGTACATGACCCCAGTCAAGCTGGCAAAAATCTATCATTTGCCCGATAACAAATGTTGGAAGTGTAAAGAGACTGAAGGTACCTTTTATCACCTTTGGTGGACATGCCCGAAGATTAAGGCCTTCTGGGAAACGATCTATAATGAAATGAAAAAGGTACTTAAATGTACCTTTCCTAAAAAACCAGAGGCCTTTCTCTTGGGCATTGTCGGCCAACTGGTGACAAAGAAAGATAGAGCTTTTTTCATGTATGCCACAACAGCAGCAAGAATACTCATCGCAAAGTATTGGAAGACACAAGATTTACCCACTTTGGAAGAATGGCAGATGAAAGTGATGGACTATATGACACTGGCCGAGATGACAGGCAGAATCCGTGACCAACGAAAAGAGACGGTGGAAGAAGAATGGAGAAAATTTAAAAGCTACCTTAAGGACTACTATAAACTTAATGAATGCTAAAATGTCGTGGTTTGCAGAGACAAAGGGGTACAGGGATATAAGGTTAGACTATAAAAGAGGACTAAGATGATTGAGATTGGAAAGTAACAATTGGGAGTTGCTAGTTGAACTACGGACATTGGGATGCAGAGAGGGGGGGTATGGGGAAGTCCAAGAAAAGAGGTTTATGAAAATATGTTTGAAACTATACGTGTATGTTTGTCATTTTTAATGTTTGTTTGTTTTTCTTAAAAATGTTGCAAAACCAATAAAAATTTTATAAAAAAAAAAAGAGAGAAGGAGAGACCTGAGTACTTGCAGGAGGAGTGCTCGCCTTCGGGCGAGACAGGGAGATGAGTCACTGGGGGATCAGGACGGGCCGTTACCCCGACAAAGATAAAAGGCTGTCGGACCCCACCCCAGGTTGTGAGAGCAACATTGCTGCTTGCCAGAACCTGCCTGAGATCCTGTGCCTGACCTTGCCTGGTTTCCTGCCTTGGCCCTGCTGGACTGACTCCTTGTGGACCCCTTGGATTCGGAACTGGACCTGGACCACGTGGCTTGGGCTACTCCTGGGCCCAGCACATTGACTAGAATAGCAGTGATGTCACCAACCCGCTACTACTGGATTGCCTTCTCAATGTGACTCCACTTTTTAAAGGAAGTGCGGGCAAAAGGAACTGAGGGTCACCATGATAGCACTGTTCAAATATCGCAAGGGGTTCACATAAAATAGGTCAAATGCTTGATTTTTTCTGCAACACAGGGCAGGACTGTATCTAATGGGCTTCAATTACAGGAGACTAGAGTTTGGATGAACATTAAGAGAGGCCTCTAATTGCTATTGATGGTAAGAGCACTTACCGGTAGACAATGGGACCGATTATCTAGAGGGGTGGTGGCTTCCTCTCTGCCAGAGGTCTTCAAGCAGATACTAAACAGCTGTATGTTGGGGATGTTTCATCTGTTTCTGCTTGAAGGAAGAGCTAAGACAGACACCCTGCCTATTGTGTGGTATAGGTGAGGGAGGCCAGGCTCACAGTGAGGGTCTGTAGCATGGTGCCGTCAAAGTGTTTTGGACTACATCCAACATGGCCAATGGACAGGAGTGATGGGAATTGCAGTCTGTATCACTTGGAGGGCACCATGTTGACTGTCTCTGGTCTGTAGGGATGAAGGAAATCTTTCAGATATCTGGGGCCTAAGTCATTTAGGACTTTGAACACTAATTGGGCCTGGAAACAAACTGGCAATCCAAAATGCACTGCTGTTACCCTAAAACATTTTGCACGAGACACAATCTGAGCTAAATCCTCAAAGCACCTTCTCTATTCTGTTTTGAGAGCATTACAAACCACAGTCTAGGCTTTTCCATCATGAAACCCTGCATCCTCTCTCCCCCTCCCTTTTCTTTTTCTTTTATTTACATCCTGCCTAATGCGGAGGGGTTGGGAACTGGGGGAAATGCTCACAGTTTTATGATAATTCAGTTGGTTGCAATAAAGTTATTGTGCTACTCTTGTTTTTTGGATTAAATCTACATGTAGAAAACATTGTCAAAATGGGGCTCTGCCTTCACCTAGAAAGGAGGTCACAGTGCCTTAACAGGATTAAATCTGTAGAGAATTTAAATTCACTTCTTTAGAACATGATTCTGCAAAGCTGCTTTTCCTTCCTGTGGCATTTGCCAATGTGTCACCTAAAATTAAATAGTCAATTGGGCAAATGGTGAGAGCCATCCAAATTGGCTCCATTTCAGTGTTTTTCAATGAAGTCAGTTCACAAGTTCAGCTGTGAGCCAACTAGGCTTGAACAATCAAGGGATGAGAAACCAGTGCATTGCAGGGGGTTGGACTAGATGACCCTCAGCGTCCCTTCAAACTCTACAATTATATGACTCTATGAGTCTACGTGTGAACTGGCCCTTAGTCATCTTTGTTGCTAATATGGTCACTTCCAAGGCTCAGATCAATTCTTCCAGAGTCAGCTTTTACCTAGATCCCTTGGGAAAGCAAAGTGGGTGTATATGCATGCTCTCTCTCTCTCTCTCTGGGTGGGGAAACTGAACAGGTGATACCCATAACACTCACTCATAAATCCAAATAGCCCCACAAGCCTTAAAACCTTGACAATCCCTGCACAGCCTCAGCTTGAGAAGCTTCCTAGCTGTATCATCACCCAACGTCCAGATTTGTTCACAGCTCGATGTTGATGAATGTACATATCTTGCACCCTTGCTTGTGTCCAGGAAGACCAGCAGCAGGGAACATGCAAACCGATTAGTATCTCTCCATCAAATGACCTTGATGTCCCTTATACAGGAAAGGAGGACAACATGGACGCTTAGAAATCACTGCACTTGTGTGTGTTTATTTTTACTTTAATTGATTTTTTTCAGCACAATGGAAAGGGGCCAAACAAAACAACACACTCCCCCCCCCAACTCACACCCGTCCCCCCACCTCCTGGCTGAAAAGAAACTACAGCCATTAGATTCACTTCAGTTGTCTCACCTGACCTGAACTGAACTCCCTCCCTCAGGCCTGTAAGAAAATTCAATTAAAAGGTCCATCTGTGAGGCAGCAGCTGAGGAGGAATTACTGTGGGGAGGTCCACATTTTACATAAAGAAAAGAATCCCCCTCTCCCCACTGTTCCCCTCCTTATCCCTGATTAGGCTTGCCCCTTAGTTCAAAATCACAAGCCCTTTCCAATTAACCAAACCTGAAGCAGTAGCTTTTATCTTCTCCATTCAAATCCAGAAATGCCATGGATTTGGTACATCCCTATAAACGTCATGGGGAGAAAGGAGGGCAGGAGAAAGGGAGGGCAGGAGAAGAGAGGTTGGGAATCAGGGCTGGCAGAACCCAATTAAGCGGCCTGATGCAGTGGGATTAATAGCTGCTAATATACAAAAGGCACTGCTGGCAGGGGAAAGGGGGAAAACAACAACAACACAAAACTAAAAAAGCAGAAGGGAAACAACAGCGTGTGGAGGCTTTATAAACAACAACAACAACCAGGATTGCAAAACTGATGGGTGGGAGAGAGCTCGTGGCAAGATTGCTGTTGTGTGAAAGCTCTGCAAAATCTCATGCTACGAGTCATGCTGTGGCATTATGATTGGAATCTTGTCTTGCAGAGCAGCCCAGAATCCAGCAGCTATTTGGCATACGGGAGGCAATGTGCTATCTGTGTTAAAGGAATGCTAGGTTGGAGGCATGTGCATTGTAGGGTATCAGCTAATCATGAAGTATATTGGATGGGGAAAGAGCTGCTCTCTGTCTAGCTAGCCCAGGGGTCTGCAACCTTTAAGACAAAAAGAGCCACTTGGACCCGTTTCTGAAGGGGGAAAAAACTGGGAGCCGCAAAACCATTGCGACATTTAAAACAAATATATCTCCGGAGCCGCGATCTGACAGCGGGCGGGAAGGTGACGTCAGGACGGTGCGTGACTAACGCACGCACCGCCCCCATGCGACGTCACAGCCAGTACAGCGCCCGCCACAGTGGGGAGTGTCGGGGCGCACAATGCGCCTCCTCCCCTCGCTAGTATCTGCCCCGGAGCCGCGGCAAAGGTGTAAAAGAGCCACATGCGGCTCCGGAGCCGCGGGTTGCAGACCCCTGAGCTAGCCAGATAACATAAGTGTTCCTGAATAGCTGAAGATCTGTGCCTTTGCGATGTATGGCAAGTTCACACATGCGTGTTTGCCTGAATACAGAATCTGGAGATAGCTGGCATGTGTGAATGGGTCGTCATGCATAGGCTACTACAGCAGGATGTCCTATTTCACAGAGGACAGTGCTCTATCAAAAGGGCTGCTGGAGGACAATTCTCTGTCCGAAGGCATCCTCTGTCTGGAGGACTGTCTGTTCCAAGTCTGATTTAAAGACAGTGAGCCCTAAGAAAGGCAAGCAGAGGACATGAAGTTGCCTGCCAACATTTAGGAGCTGGACAGGCCACATAGTCACAGTCTACTCCACTATAGTGAGATATATTTCTGTTTAAATCACAGTAATTACTTCAAACTTCCATCCGAACATATCAATTGCCATATGCAGCATATATGCCAATCTGTGCCTTCTTTGGTGATGCCTATGTGGCCACCCTGCACCACCTGCACCCTGAACTCCAGCTCCCATCAACGCTAGCAAGAATGGCCAGTGGTAGGGGATGAGGGGAGCTGTAGTCTGGAGGGCCATAGTTTTCTCACCGCTGGACCAGGAAAAAAAATCTCTATTTGAATGTTAAAGTGCAAGTCCTGGAGGGGTGGCACAGTGTCTTGCCCCAGCAGGCCCTCCTCACTCCTCTCTATGGTCTCTCTATGGTCATGCGTCTCATGAGTGGGGAAGAGACACTCTTTGCAGCCTTTGGCACCCACCGGACACTTTCTGGAACCTCTTGTGGATGTTGTATTCCCACTTTCCCCAGGTAATACTTGCTTGTCATCCTTGGGGAAGGAAGTAGCAAAAATGGGAGCTGCATTACCTTCTGCCCCCTTTAACTGTGAAGGGGGAACAGGGCTCACAAACACCAGTAGTGGCGACCACCAAGCTTACTGGTTTTAAAAGAGCATTAGGCAAATTCCTGGAGGATAAGGCGAACACAGTGGCTACTAGTCACAATGACGATGTTCTCCTGGAGGCAGTATGTCTCTGAATACCAGTTGCGTGGCAAGGTCCCAAACCCTCCCGGGAAGTGGAATAAAGACACATGAAACAGTATTTTTGGTTAATGGGCAAAAAAGGCCACAACTTTATTGGTTACAGAATGTGAGTGGTATTGGCTTAGGCATTGGAAACCACACGACTGTATCCAGCCCATCTTGCAGGAGTCTTGGAAGGGTTAACCACCAGTAGGGGGAGCCCTGCTGATGCACATCAACTAGGGACTCCCCCAGGGTCACCGCTAGGGGTCGTGCCATGGCCCATGCCCCCCAGATTCCTTTAACGGAATACCCTTGAATTAGGAGGGGTAGGTGATGGCCACTACCTCGCCTCCCCTTCAACCTAATACTCCAGTGCCTAACCGCCAAACCTTACAAAGTTGTGACGATTTGCTACGAGGTAGGCGAAAAAGCCAAATGGCCGGTGCCAATTTGACAAGTGGAAAAATTCCTACCAGGCACCTTGGACAACCAAGGCAACCAACCGAGGTCCATAGCAAGGTCAAGAAATAAAAGAGCCTAACCTAAGGGAGGGAGGGAGAACTGGCCGAGCAGGGAGAAAACCAGGGGCAAGTCCTTGGCGGTGGGCAGTTTAAATAGCCCGCACCACACCCCCGGACTGTCCGAATTGGACGGCCTGAGGGTGACGTGGCCAAGGACCATTCAATGGCATGGGAGTGATCCCGCCCTGCATGCATGGGGAGGGCTTGCTCCCAGCCCTCAAGGACATCTCCCCAGGAACGGGAAATGGCTTTGCTGGGATTCCCAATGGTGACAGCACTGGCGCATTCAGGTCCTGCTTATGGGCTTCTCATATGCACATGTTTGGTCACTATGAGAAGAGAATAGTGGACAAGATGGGTCTTTGACCTGATCTAGGAGGGCTCTCCTTGCATTCTATCAGAATGTCCTGCAAGCATCTGTAAAACCTCATGGGATTTTGCAGGCGCTCAGTGGGTATGCTCACAAAACCCCAAGGGTTGTTGGCAAGTCCAGTCATATGTTCATGTTACATTATCAGCATCACCACCAGCTTCAATGTATAGCTAGCCTTAAAAGGTCTATAACTTAATGGGAAGAGAAGGAACAGAAACAAAATGCAAGTTGACCGGCGTGGCAATATATTTGTACCTGTGTAAATAATAGAGGACAGACAAAGAAGAAGACCTCCACCCTTCTCTACCCTTTCCATTAGTTTTTGTGTAGTGTTGTCTGCACAACAAAAATTAATTTTTCCTGTCTATAGATCAAGCTGCACCTTTGTCTTGCCCTCGTTAATATTCTGACTCCAACACATGCAGAGTCCATGGGCAGTTTATTTATTGACATTTTCATAGCGGATAATCAATAACTTTCAAAATATCTTGCTCACAGCGCTCATCCATGTTACCCATCACAATGAGTTGTGGTGAGCTGTACTAGAGCAAAAAGGACGCATTCCAGTAAGAGCGAAATGATCCATTGCTTTTAATAAGCTCTCTCAAATATCATTTCAGCCAATTTGCATTCACAAAACCTATGCAAAGAATACATTCCTAAAATTATAAGCAAGGAATGGGTGTAGAAGAGAGTGAATATAGAGAGTAGTGGACAAAGAGTGGGACTTCAGCCATTCGTGCTCAAATTCTTGCTCAGACATGAAACTTACTTGGGTAGTTTTGGGTCAGCCATCTGCCTGCCACCTTAAGTAGCTATACAGGGTTGTTGTCAGGATAAAAGAAGAGGACAACCATGTATGTCATCTTGAGCTCCTTGGAGGAAATACAAAACAACAGTGCAATGACAAATAAAGAATCCACTGCAATATGAATAACCATCAGATATAAAACGTTTTGAAATAAAAGATTCTGAACAGATTCCGAATAGTCTCTAGCCATAGGACTGGCTCTTTGGTTAAAGTTGGCCTTTTCAGCATTCTGGATTTATAAAGCCTGAAAAGTCTATGCATCATACCATCAGGAGGACTACGGTTGTACTTGCATGCAATGCTAAACCAGGGTTAAGTGCTGGACTCATGTGTCTTTCCCTCTCCCCCTTTTGCATGGATAGAAGGAAGAGAGCTGCCACTATTACCGTACTTTCCGCTTCTCTGAATCCTTTTATGTACAAACCAGAAATTCTAAATTTAAACAAATACTGATCAGATTCAAATAAGCCAAACCATGGGTGATGAAGCTGGCCATTAAGCTAGCCCTTGAGCATCCCTAGGAATAGTGTCCACTCTACAACAGAGAGAAGCCCAATGGGAAAGGTGTTGGGTCGCTTTCATTCACCCATTGGTTTGGGGGCCTCAGGGTTCCTTCTAAGCCACCGAGGTGTCAAGGATTAGGAAGAGTGGTGGTAGCCGCCGGCCCAAGAACCCCCCAGGGAGGTCACAGAAGAAGACAATCCCAGATCCTGGTGATGGGACGCTGAAGAGCACTTGGCAGAACGGATGAGCTGGGAGGTGCTAGAAGCGTGGGGTTTGAGTGATGTCAGGAGAAGAAGGCCCTTCCAGGACAGGGTTAGAGGCTGAGAGTCACAGTGTGATCGCAGACTCAGAGAGGAGTCAGAGGTTGCCCCTGCTACACAGCAGCAGGACAGTCCCAGTCCCAGTCCTACTGGCTTGCCTCCCCCTCTACCACCTTGATCGAGAAGAGTCCTGCACATTGCTGAGCAACAGGTCAGACAAGCCCAGAGGAGGAGCTCACCCCTCTCAATACCCCTTTTGTTGGCTTGGGAGGGATCCAGAGTGAAAGACTAGAGGGGGAAGGATGGGGCCAGTGGTCAGTTTCAGCCACGTCTCAGCTGGATTAAGGTGAACCAGAGGACTCTGCTGTGTTGTTATTTTCTGTTAATAAAGAGCTAATTGCATTCCCTGCCTGCTGTGCATGTGTGTCTGTGTGTGTGTCTTCCCTGTGGTTGACGTGGCTCATTGACAGCTTCTTGACATGCGGAATAGATGGAAATCTAAGGTTGCAATCCTATAGCCCCTACCTGGAAAGAAGTCCTACTGAACTCAATGGGACTCACTTCTGGGTAGACAGCCAAATATAATATTTTCTTCATCAGGAGACGGGGGAACCGTAAGTGAGGTTTGCTCAGGTCATCCATCACAAGATAAACAACTGCATCTCAAGATGGAAGAAATCCCACTTTATTCCCAGGAAGCTCCTTTGTGCCCTCCTGGAGAGGGAAGTGGCGTCAGTGAGTGCTGCTTAGCACCACAGTATTTAGGCCTAGTTTTTATTTAATATTTTTTAAAACAGGGGGAAAGGAAGCTGTAAGAAGATTGTGCACCAAATTATCTTCTTCTTCTTGGTAGAACCAGGGCTTTATCCTGTGAACTGCCCTGAGACCTGCAGGGTATAGGGCAGTATACAAATTTATTAAATAACAAAATAATAAAAATATAGTGCTGCTGAGCAGGAAGAAGGAAGTCCCCCTAGCCCATTCTCCTCTCCACTCCCCAAAGAAAGAGAGTGTATGCAGCCTAAGAAACAAATCTGTCATGGGGGAAGGGAATGCCAGTATTGTGGCCGATTCAAAGGAACAGCTTGAAAGCAGCTGGAGAGTTTTGCAAAAATAAAAATAAAAAATGAGCACACAGAGCAGCTGCATGGAGAGAGACATGCACAATATTAATTATCCCTGTGTTATGGACATGGGAAGGGGGGAAATACAGTATTAGCATTTTTAATGCAACAGAGCAGAGGCAGCCAGAGGCAGTAGTTCATGCTCTCATATGGCTCTGCAGGGATGTGAACTGGTTTCATACCAGAGGATTCCAGGTGTTGTCAAACTGCGACACACAGAATGGGCCAGATTTCCAAATATGTTGGTTGTAAATTATGTTTAATACTACTGGGGACTTTGTGGAGTGGAGAGGGGTTGAACGGTGGGAACAACTTCCATTTCATCTGTTTTGTTTAGTCATTAACTATGTTTATACATAGTTTTTATTTCTAATGGGGTTATTTAAGAGAATATTTTGTTTTCCTGCTAATTATGTTGCTTTAAATGTGAAGCATTATTGCATTTCTACCCAATTCCCGTTTGTGACATTTCGTTTTGAGATTTTGTAATGTCCTACAAACAGGTTGTAAACCGCTGAGAGATTCCATTGGCAATATCAAGTGGTATAGAAATGATTTAAATAATAAGAATAAAAATAATATTCATCTCCCCAACTGGGAGATAAAACGCTCTGTCTTCTCTTTAGAAATCCTTCTCTAAAGATCAGATCAGGAGCAAAACCCATTCTCTTGGTCATTTCCTGAGGCTTAGCAGACCAGGTCCAGCCTAGCGGCCTCTAGCTACCCACCCCTGTATTAAGCCTTCTTAAAAAATGCATGTGTTAGACTTGCATAAGCAGAGTATTCAGTACTCATTTCTGAGTACCCCTTTCTCAATTCTTTCAACAAATGCCATTTGTACCTTGTTTCACACACCTCCAGCTAACTTACTTTTGCTTCTCAGTTCTGGACACTGATCCCATGGAAATGCCCTATTCTAGGGGACCATCACTTGAGGTGTTAATCAGTTTCTCTCTATTCAGACTCATTTGTCCAAGCATGTGAGTGGGAGAGGATGGAGGGTTGTCAAGGGCAAGTCCATGTGCTTGTTAGCGGTTAATCCACTTCCCCCACATCTGAATTAGGCCAGAGTAGTCAGTGACGTAGTGTGGGTTGCCAGTGCCCAGGGCCATGTAGAGGGGTAGGTGGGAGGGAGTGTGCACATTCAACTGCCTAACAGTGTCCATGTCACCCAGAAGATCATAGCCACAGAGATAAGAAAAGAAGAGTAGTTCCATTGTCCACTTCCTGGTTTGCATGGAGAAGCCATTTTCATTAGAGCCCAGCAAAGGAAGTGTGCAGTTGTATTGAGGCAGCTGTGTTCTAATTTGTTAATTGGCACAATAATATGGCTTGCCAATAGAGAGCTCTGCACACACCTTGGGTTTTTTTTTGTGTGTGTTTTTTTAATTAAGTCCCTACTTAAGAAGTGTATGAAAGCACACAATCGTAAATTTGCTTGTGCAGTTTTCTGGGTTTGTGCAAATCTGAGGAATCTAAAAGGAAAAAGAATCTTCCATTCACGACTGCACTGGAAATAGTTATGAGAACAGCCAGAAAATAAATGAAAGCATTGAGGAAGTAGTGGGTATGGAAAGGGGAATAGCAGGCAGTTACTACTGATCCACCCATTTGTGATCTTGAGTGAAGTGGTTTTGAAGCCTGGAGAAGAGGAGGTTAAGGGGTGATATGATAGCCATATTCAAATATATAAAAGGATGTCACATAGAGGAGGGAGAAAGGTTGTTTTCTGCTGCTCCAGAGAAGCGGACACAGAGCAATGGATCCAAACTACAAGAAAGAAGATTCCACCTAAACATTAGGAAGAACTTCCTGACAGTAAGAGCTGTTTGACAGTGGAATTTGCTGCCAAGGAGTGTGGTGGAGTCTCCTTCTTTGGAGGTCTTTAAGCAGAGGCTTGACAACCATATGTCAGGAGTGCTCTGATGGTGTTTTCTGCTTGGCAGGGGGTTGGACTCGATGGCCCTTGTGGTCTCTTCCAACTCTATGATTCTATGATTTCCACAAATTTATCAGATTATCCCTGTATTGGGTAAACCCAAATTTACAGGAAGAAAGCACTGAGATTAGTGTTCATTAAATGGAAATGCAAACAGCTGCCAACACACAATAAACTCTGGTGTAGACAAGCCCCAAGTCACAAGCTCACATTTTAAAAAATGCCCAGCAGGCAATTTCGGGGGGACATTTTCACTCACAAAACAGTTCTTGCTAGAGTTAGCTTGCAGTAGGAATGTAAGGCACACATTACTAATCAGAATGCTCATTTGCTTGGCAAACAACTTTCTTCCACATTAACAACTGTCAGATGTTACAAGATGAAAATGGCTCTGGTTGCCTGAGGCTATAGGCATCTTCTGAACCAGAGTTGGGCTCCTCTATCTCATCCCTAAGCTTTTCTGTCAGATGCTATTATCCTTCATTGAAAAGAACAAGATCGTAGAACCTCCAGAAACATATTGCTACATTGTTTTTGTTTTTCCTGCAGATGGGAAGGTTTTTTCTAAATACAGTAGATCTTTGTGTAGTCTACACCCATTGCTCCTTGGCTCATCTCATTAACAATCGTTCCTTGGCCATTATTCAGACTGCATATTACATGAGGGTCCATGACTGGTTCACTCGTTGATTTTTGTTTTCATTTTAATGCAATGCAAAGGGCTCCAAATTTGACCAGAGCAGTGGCTATGAAGCTTCCTGGGTAGCTTAGAGAATGTATCTTACCTCCATCCATGCAGCCGCTGAAAAGCTGAATATGATTAAATGATAAACAAATCAAATCAAATGCACATGTGGGAAAGAGGTGCATCTGTAGGTTTGCCTGGTATTTTAACTGCAGGAATTGCCATTGCTGAAATAATAGTTTGTCTTTTTAAACTGAGCAGTAGTTTATCTCAGCAGTGGAAAGAGCTTTAGTTGTTTTTGTTTTTGTTTAAGGCTATATATATATATATATATATATATATATATATATATATATATACTGATGCCTGTACTTCCATTCTCTTGCATTCTGGCCGTATTGAGTGTCAATCATTGTTTCGAAATGCTGCTTTCTTCAGCGTCAAAGTGCTCTTTGAAAAAATCTAGAGAACTGAAATACTGCATTGATGTGACTGGGTGTCTCCGCCCCCCTTCCTCCAGTTTCCTCATTTGGGGGGGGGGAGAACACCAATGACAACATTGGTTTAAGTAGCAGACTTCCTCCACAGACCCTCTCTGGCACTTAGCTGTAGGACATGCAGAAACTTCCTGTGGCTCAAAAGCCTGATGTTATTGCACGCAGCCCAAAAGAGGGAGTCAAATTGGAGCAGACACCAGGCAGTCTATGGTTACAGCTGTCTGCATTCCTATTGATCTGAGGGTTTAGTCTGCGTTCTGCCTTTATCATCCAGCGGCATCATGATTGCCATCTATTCTCTCTCATCCTCCTAACCTGGAAAGCACTTAGAGGGCTGTTATCAAAAGATTCAAGGCCTTAAAGAGAGAAAAGAAAAAGGGGAATGAACATGCCTCAGAAGAAACAGTTGCCTAGCACCTTTGAAGAAAGTTTCTTGACACTTTTCCCATTTAATTAACACACACACACACACACACACACACACACACACACACATGCTCCTGAAACCATCAATGATGTTTCCCTCTTTGCTGAGCATCCCAGAATGATTTCTGACAGTGTTGGGTTATAATGAACCTCTTATCAAGATTGCCAACTCAAGACAGGCAGACAGACAGGCAGATGGACAGACAGACAACTTGTATGCATCTGTTCAGATTCCTGCCTTGTTAACATCAGAACAGAACGGAGGATTGGCATGGGGGGGGGAGATTTATAGACAGGAATTCTCTTCCCCCTACTATATAACACATAGCCACATGGATTCTTCATGTTGCAGTTGCTGATTGTTCTGCAAATGAGAAAGGCTGGCTCTGCAGAGTGAAGTTGATAAAAGGGACAAACCCAATATTTCTAAGGGGGTTTCTGCATTTGTTCTCCCCACCCCTTTTAGATTATCCTGGTACAGCAATGAATGATGTAATTTTAGCAGTGTGATCCTCTGCAAATGGAAACCAGTGACTGCTACAACAGCAAAGCAATGCGATTGCCTGATGAAAAGTGTGTTTGTTTTCTAATAGCAGAAATGTATCTTTCTTTGATGCTTGCATTGCTGGAACTGTGGTCAAAGTCAGTCTTATCTATATAAAAGGTAAAGGGACCCCTGACCATTAGGTCCAGTCGTGACCGACTCTGGGGTTGCGCTTATCTATATATCTCACTACAAATACTACTTGTTCTAGAGATAGCAAAGAGAAGACACATTAAGAAGGTATAGTCAGAGGAAGGCAGACAAGAAACGAGTCAAAGCAAGGGTGGGAAACCTTTTGCAGATCAAGGACCAAATTGCCCCTAGGGCAACTTTCTGGAGGGCAACATGCCGGTGGTGAACAGGGCCAGAGGCCAAATAAGTTGGACAAATGACCAAAAATAACCTTTATCTTTGTAGAGTAGGATTTCAGAGGTTTCTACACACACATCTATTTCCATTCTCCAAGGGAGAGTCCTGCCACTGTTGTTATTGTTGTTGTTGTTTTTGTTGTTGTTGTTGAGGTCTCCTGTAGTCTATTTAATGTATAGCCTTAATTGTGCAGCAACTTCATAACCTCCTCCCTTGTGCATGATGGCTGCTTACCTGCATGCAAAGACTTCATAGCCAAGAATGCCTTCATCTTTCTACCCAGGCAACTTACCTAAGTCCTCTGACCACATACCACTGGTCACTGTGAAGGGAGGGAAGGTATACAGCCAACACATACCGATTGGTATAATGCTTAGAGGTATGTATTCCTTTCCTTTGCTAACTTGAAAAGCAGGAGTGGCCTGCACGGTGCAGGCAGGGCCACCAAGCAACCCTATTGATGCTGGTGTCATTGTCATATACTGGGATGGTGCAGAGCATTGGCAAGGTTGGAGCTGAATGGGTGCGCCAGCAAAGTCAATCTGCTGCTCCACCCAGTGCGCCCTTGCAGCCCTGGATTGCATACAATCAAACTATATTGAGAAATCCTGCCCGCAAATGTATTATGCACAAGAGCCCAAAGCAAAGTATCGGTGCCACTGATCCACAATCCTGTTTCCATAATGCAAGGTACAAGCATTCCAGTTTCATACACAGCTGGAGTCTGGATGGGAAGCCTGGAGATGGACCAAAATTCCTATAAACCACAGCCATCGCCCTTCCCTAATCCTACAGCCTACTGTGGTACTGCACCAAATAAACAGGTAGGTACAGACAGGAGAGAGCAAACCCCCTCCCATGCACATCTTTGCTCCCTGATACAGTTATTATACATACAAGACTGGCCTCCTGGTGGATGAATATAGGGGCTCTGGCCCACATATGTTAAGGAGACAGCCCTTCCCTTTGGTACCCTCCAATTCATTGCAAACTATTTAGATAGCTGCCAGATCAGGTATACTGGCAAATGAAGTTGGATAATTGGACAGTACCAACAATGGAAACTGCACTGTATGTAGCCAGGCACACAGGTGTATAGCAGCAGTTCCCAGCATGCTCCATTACTGCAAGCCCCGTCTTGGTGACATTGCATCATTGTGAACCGACAAGTTAACATTCAGAAGGACATGTTCCCAATTAAAAGCAAATGTATCATTATGTGCTCAAAACCCACGGCCAAATTTAAGGCCATGTTTCTAAAGCAGTTCAAATTTTCTTCTGCAACTGTGCGAAAATTCGTTTGCTAATATGGCTAGCTTCCACTTTCCTCCCAGGTAAACTTCATCAGCTTGGCTTTATACTATTCTAAACCTACAGTGCCCAGCCTTTGACAAACAGCTGCTCTTAACTGTAAAAATATTGGTGCCTTTGTATATTTGCATTCTTCATTCTTCATTAATTCCTGCATGTGTGAGACAAAGAACAGCTTAAAAAAAAACCCCACCCTTAATTGCCCTATTAATAGGCCTAAACAACTTACATCTCAACCCTGCCCCAGTCATCTTTCTGAACCACCACTGTTTATAGATTTCAACAAGCTGTGTCAGGCTTGGGAGATGGCTCCTTGGGGGAAATAGAAAGAATAAGAAATATTTTTTCATTACTAGCTGTTGGCTGGCAGATTTTTAAGTTTTACAACCACAGCTGCTGAAAAGGAGTATTAAATCATTTCTAGGCATTTTTTATTTATGTATGCTGAAAAAAGCTGAAATGCAACAAACCCCAGCAAATTATTAGGTATTGTTTTGCCCGCTGACTCACTGTGTTATATGAAATAACTGTACGGGACAGAACTGAATTACAAAACATTATGTTTCATAGACTAGAGACATGACTTGACCTTGAAATCTTCCAGGAATATCTGGGTGAGCCTGGGTACATGTGTTCTTGGTTTATTTGCTTTTAGTGTGCAGAATTAATGTTTTTACGCACTCAGGATGTCTTGGTTAAAAAACAACTGAAGAATGCCAACGTGCTGACAGAAAATGAATTTCTTTCATTACTGTTGCCACACATCGACGTCTTTTATTTTACCGCTGTAGATATTTTTATTTCCATAAATTACCCAGACTGTTTCTCACATGTGTGATTCAATCGGATGACTCCAGCGATCAAGAAAACAAAAGGGGAGTGATATATTAGTGATTATCTCTAGGGTCGTGCAAGTCGTCAACTGGAAGGCTAAGCACTGGCAAGAGAAGCATCTGTTACACACGTTTAAGGCAAGTCAGACATAGCCTGCAAAGTTACACACAAGATCCACTCATGTTGTCCACAGCATAGCATACAGGTGAGGCATTGTAGCCAATGCTGTCCCATTCGGGAAACAGACTTCCACTTGCGCAGTGGAGCTTTCTTCTTCCTCGCCCCACCCCTTCAGCCCCCTGCACACAATGAATATCTGCTCTGCTCCAGAGAGTTGAGGAACCCTCTGGAAAATACCATACTTGGAAGTGGAAGGAAAGAATATACAGAACCCAGTGGAGATCAGGAAGTGTTTTCAGAGATACTTCAAACAACTTTATACACAGGAGAAGCAAAAAGAAATGGATATTGATTGATTTTTAAAAATGAATGGACTACGTAAAATCTCTCAGGAAAAACAGCTAATGTTGAACTATAAGATAACGGATCAGGAGGTGGATGGGGCCATCCAAAACATGCAACTAGGCAAATCTCCAGGACCAGATGGTTTGACTTCAAGATATTACAGATCTTTGAAAGAGTGGTTAATACAACCATTGAAGGAAGTCTGCAATGAAATATTGGAAGGAAGACAGGCACCAGAGTCGTGGAAGGAAGCTTACATTACACTTATACCGAAAACAGAGACTGAAAAGACACAGCTCAAGAACTACCGCCCTATATCGCTGCTTAATGTGGATTACAAAATCTTTGCAGATATTTTGGCTAAAAGATTAAAAAAAAGGTGTTAGCAGAAGAAATTCATACAGACCAAGCGGGCTTTCTCCCGGGCGGACATTTGTCTGACAATACAAGGAATATAATTAATATTCTAGAAAAACTACAAGTGAATATTAATACTAAAGCAGTCTTGATATTTGTGGATGCAGAGAAAGCCTTTGACAATATTTCTTGGAGCTTTATGAAGAAGAATCTACAGGGGATGGGGGTAGGACAAGGTTTTGAAAATGGTATAGGTGCAATTTATTCAGAACAAAAGGCAAAATTAATTGTGAATAATGTGATGACAGAAGAGTTTAAGACTGAAAAGGGGACACGACAAGGTTGCCCAATCTCTCCATTGCTTTTTATATCGGTCCTCAAGGTTTTGCTAAACATGATTAGAAAGGACCAAGAGGTTAAAGGTATACAGGTGGGAGCTAAACAGTACAAATTGAAAGCATTTGCTGATGATTTAGTATTGACTTTACAGGAGCCAGAATCTAGTACTAAAAGGGTATTGGAACTGATTCAAGAATTTGGACAGGTTGCAGGTTTCAAGTTGAATAAGATGAAAACTAAGGTTCTAGAGAAAAAATTAACTATGAATGAGAGAGAGAACTTTCAGGAGGAGACAGGACTAACATTGGTTAAAAAAGTGAAATACTTAGGGGTTAACATGACTGCTAAAAATGTGAACTTATTCAAGGATAATTATGAAAAATGTTGGACTGAAGTGAAAAAGGATTTAGAAGTATGGACAAATTTGAAGTTATCATTGTTAGGCCGAATTGCTGTGATAAAATGAATGTGCTGCCAAGGATGTTATTTTTGTTCCAAACACTACAAATTTTGGATAAGATGGATTGCTTCAAGAAGTGGCAGAAGGATATTTCTAGATTTGTCTGGCAGGGCAAGAAGCCTCGGATAAAATTTAAGATATTAACAGATGCTAAAGAAAGAGGTGGATTTGCCCTGCCAGACCCTAAACTTTATTATGAATCAGCTGCTTTTTGCTGGCTGAGAGAATGGCTGCTTCTTGAAAATACTGAAGTGTTGGATTTAGAAGGTTTTAACAATGTATTTGGTTGGCATGCATATTTGGTAAAAGTACATAAAGCATTTAAAAATCATATTGTTAGAAAAGCATTGTTTAATGTTTGGATAAGATATAAGGATTTGTTAGGGGGGAAAAACCCAAGATGGTTGTCACCAATGGAAGCGAAGGCACAGAAAAAACTCAATATGGAGGCCAAATCGCCGAAATATTGGGAAATTCTGGAACAAGATGGAGAGAGAATAAAATTGCAGAACTTTGAAAAGTTGAAAAATAAAGTGTGAGATTGGCTCCATTATTATCAAATAATGGAGGCATACAAATTGGACAAAAAAGTTGGTTTCCAGGTGGAAAAATCAAAATTGGAAACAGAATTGTTAGATCCAAAAACTAAGAATTTGTCAAGAATGTATAACTTGCTGTTGAAATGGAACACTCAGGATGAAACGGTGAAATCAGCTATGTTTAAATGGGCACAAGATGTTGGACATAACATAATGATGGCTGACTGGGAACAGTTATGGACCACAGGTATGAAATTTACGGCATGTAATGCCCTAAGAGAAAACTTAATGAAAATGATTTACAGGTGGTACATGACACCAGTTAAGCTTGAAAAAATCTATCATTTGCCCGATAATAAATGTTGGAAATGTAATGAGACTGAAGGTACATTCTTTCACCTTTGGTGGACGTGCCCAAGGGTTAAGACATTCTGGGAGATGATATATAATGAAATGAAAAAGGTATTTAAATATACATTCCTTAAGAAACCAGAGGCCTTTCTCCTAGGCATGGTCGGCCAATTGGTGTTAAAGAAGGATATAACTTTTTTTATGTACGCAACAACAGCAGCAAGAATACTCATCACGAAATATTGGAAGACACAAGATTTACCCACCAGGGAAGAATGGCAGATGAAGTTGATGGACTACATGGAATTGGCGGAAATGACTGGCAGAATCCGAGACCAGGGGGAAGAGTCGGTGGAAGAAGACTGGAAAAAGTTTAAAGACTATTTACAGAAATACTGTAAAATTAATGAATGTTAGAAAAATGTTGGAATGAAATTATATGGCTTTAGTAGAAATGTTACAAGGAATTAAGTATAAATGGATTAATAGAGCTTTAAAGAGAAAAAATATGGTTAGAATGTGTTAAGACAATTATAGGATAGAAAACAGAGGAAGATGGAAAGGAATTGCTGAAACAATTAACAGAAGTGGAATACAAAAGGGGAGGTGTGAGGAGGTCGAGGAAACAAGGGAAAGAAAGATAAGATGTTGAAATTGGATTGTGTTTTAAATGACTTTTGTTTTGTTTTGTTTTGTTTTGTTTGTTTCTTTTTCTTTGTATTGTATTGTATGTTTTTTCTTTTTTGGCGTTTTGTAGTGTTGTGTTTAATTTGTTGAAAAACTAATAAATATTATTTTAAAAAAAGAAAAAGAAAATACCGTATTTTTCTGTGTATAAGACTAGGTTATTTTCTTGAAAAATTAAGCTTACAAATTGGGGTCGTCTTATACATGGGGGACAATTTTCCCCCATTTTCTCAATTTGGAGTCCCCAAAAAGAGGGTGCGTCTTATACATGGGGGCGTCTTATAGACGGAAAAATATGGGGTGTTTGGGTGGGTGGGTGCACTGGGGAAGGCATAAGAGGGGCAGAGTAAGGAGAAGTCCCATTGTGTGAGTTTTGCTCTCACAGCACTGGACACAATCCATAGTTTACAATATGAAAATAAATACTGTAGTTGCAGCCTCTTTATATTACATGTACAAAATACGTCAGTTTCTCTTACCGCTTGGATCCACATAGACCCATTTGTCATAGAATCATAGAATTGTAAAAATTGGAAGGGACCCTGAGGGTCATCTGGTTCAACTCCCTGCAATGCATTTATCTCTCTTTTCAATTACCAAGTCTTCAATTTGGCTTACCATTTTATTTTACTTTATTTTTTCTGTACTGGTATGTGTTGAATTTGTTGTATTAAATGAAGTATCCTGGTTTTCAGCTGTGTAATAAATTATATATATGTATTAATAGTAGACTCTGTCTTAGACTGTCAGCCTTTTTGTAGCTAAGATGGAACCAAGCATGAAAAGTGGAAAGGGAAAGCAAACAAACAAACAAACCCAAATGGCCCAATGATGATTTAGGATGCTCAGTGGCTAGAGAATGAAAACCACCGGGGGGGGGAGGACTGAGTGTCATGGGTCAGGAATCAGCTTCACCTGCTGAACAGCAGCTTGAAGGGGACAATGGCGGAACGATTCCCCTGCAGCTGATCTGCCTTCAAGGACTCAGAGGAGAAGGCATTGATGAGAACCAGCTGGCTTCAACCTTCTTAAGCAGAGCTCTCAGCAGCAATCAGATGCTGGAAACATTGCCTGGGATTCCCGGCTCCACCTACCTACCTCTGAATTAGCATATACAAATCTGGACCCTTTTGTGCTCTTTTTTGTGGGTGTGTTTCCTCTTTTTTTGGCAGTGTGTGAGTGGCCATCACACTGGAGGAAGCATGGGATAAATGTGACCAATAATAACCATGCAACTCTCCCCTGGCTTCCAGCCAACACTACCTGATTGTATGTTACTGTTGTAGGATTTTACCTCTTGGAAATCATACACACTGGAGTTGCTAAATGGACACTGCCAGATCTGGTAGGCCTAAAATTTGATCTGCCAGCTGTGTTTTGATTTCTAGGCACAAACATGTCTACAGTGCCTTGGAAAGAATACCATGCTGAAAATTATAAGAAATCTGTTTTTATGTGTGGCACATACAGAATGCATTAAAAAAATAAATTAATTAAAAACCCCTTCTTCCTCAGCTCAAAACCCTATAAGTAGCTTCAGTATTTTACCATGCTCCCTTCTGCTGCTGTCACCACGATCATCAGCAATTCTTTCACCCACTTAGTCTCAAGATCCTGTGTCACAATGCCATTATTTAAGCTTAAATCAAGACACCTCCTTTTAATAGAAGGGTATCAAACCACATGGAGTGCCTGGCGTGCTCTGGTCCATGGGGTCACGAAGAGTCGGACATGACTAAACGACTAAACAACAACAACATCAAACCACACACTGTGGTCGTGGGGCCCAGGCATCCTACCCCTTACACCACCATAACCCCTTACTAACAGATGGATTTTCTGGCCTCATCTTGGCTGTGCAGCAGCAGCATCACTGCAGATGGCCAAAGTACGGTACTGCAGCTCCCAGTACTGTAGTAAAAAGTGACAGAAGACGCCAATAGAGTCTCATCAAGCACTGCTGAGACGCTTACTGTGGCCTGGCTCCTTCAGCTGAACACTAATAATCTCTCCCTCCCTCCCTCCCTCCTTCATATTCTTAATATTGGAGACATATATTGTAAGGGGCAAACTCCAGTCCTCTCAGCTGCATTCAGAATTTGGTCAACGTTTATGAACATCAGCAGAATGATTGGAAAAATATGTATTTCTTTGAATTCTAGTGGTTATTTTTTTTGCAAACAAATGCATTTTATCACACTACCCCCTGCAAATTTTAGCTTGTAGCATCCAACAGTGGAAAGTTGATTGGAAATTCCACCACCACCACCCCTCTGAACAAACATACAAAGGAACAAAAGAGAGGTTTCGGATCTGGATGAGGGGCAGCAACCGTATAAGAGGTTTGCAAGAGGCAATCAAGACTATTGACCCCAATAGAGAGAATACTTGCCAGATAAAAGGCTGCTTGATCCGGTGATCTGGTCTCATGGTTCACGGCAATTAAGGGGAGTTTCAGCTGGAGCGAGAACTTAACATTAAAGAACTTTTGCACATCTGCCTACAAAGCAGCCGGCTTTGTAGTCCACGTAGTTTCACATTCATCAACTAGAATTTCAGCAAGGGTAAAGAGTTTAACAGTAATCAACTACATTGCAGCTGGCTTTGTTGTTCACATAATTGTACACCTATCAATGAGAGTTTTGGCAAGAGTTTGAAACATCTTCAGATGCATTCTAGGAAAGAGTTCAACTTAAAAGGCTTATTGAATGAGGGAGGGCTTCGGTAGGCACCAAAATGATAATAGAGATGGCGTCTGTCTAATATTCAAGGAGAGGGAATTCCAAAGGGGAGGTGCCAATACTAAAGGCGCAATTCCTCCTGATAAGATGTCTCTGCAGGAGGCTATATAAGGGGTGATATTTTTTATGCCTGAGTAGAATTGTCAAGACGCAGCTTTCCTATATCTGTAAGAAACTGGCCTTAGAGACCCAGGTGAAAACAGTTGTTGAGTTGGGTGTAAAGGCAACAGTCCCCAAGGGCTTACTAACAGGAGTATGGAGAGCATTAAGTGAACAACTGGTTGAAGGCAGAAATGGGGATCAAATAAAATATGCCTGCAGCTGAAGTGAGTACAGTGGTACCTCGGGTTAAGAACTTAATTCGTTCTGGAGGTCCGTTCTTAACCTGAAACTGTTCTTAACCTGAAGCACCACTTTAGCTAATGGGGCCTCCCGCTGCCACTCTGCCACGATTTCTGTTCTCATCCTGAAGCAAAGTTCTTAACCCAAGGTACTATTTCTGGGTTAGCGGAGTCTGTAACCTGAAGCGTCTGTAACCCGAGGTGCCACTGTAAAAAGGACAGGCGAAATGAGATTGTTCTTGAGGAAATCTTTTTGTAGAAAAGATTCTAGATAGCCATAGTCGTGGCTGTTATTGGTGACTACAGGAAGTTCCCGAGTATGAAAATCTATTAGGAGGAATTGTTTCCACCCCTAAATAACAAAACAAATTTATGGAGGGTCAAATTCTGAAAAACAAGCTGCTGGCTTCAAAACAGGACTGTGTGTTGATCATCTATAGATGGGCTCTCCTCTTACCCTTGCTAACACACATGCTCTGCAGGCAGATTCTGTCCCAAGGTCACTCCCATTTGAATCTCCAGTGAAAAGGACCAAGAAGCGTATGATGGGGCAAGACCTCAGCCTGAAACCCTGGAGAGCTGTTGCTAGTCAGGATAGAAAATACTGGGGTAGATGAACGCAGAGGCTGACTTGCATTACTGCAACTGATCTGGATAGAGCTGGAGCATGGTGGGACAGTGGTAAGGTTAGGGCTGCATGAGCACACCAGCAGAGCCAATCCAATGGTCTGTCTGATGCTACCACTGGTGTGCCTGCACAGCTCTGACTGTTCCGCTGCCCTGCCTCATGCCCATTGTCGGGCGTGAGCCAGGCATAAATCACACCGAGCAAGTTGGAGTTAACTCTTTATTATCAAGATCAGGATCTGGACAGGAGTGTCAGGCCTAATAAGCACAGCAACTCATCTCTGGCAGCTCTTGCCCCCATGAAGCAGCTGACTAAGTCCCCTCCTCTCCAGGGTTTTCCCCAAGCAATACCCAAGGCGGTTTACAAGCTGAAGAAACAAAGAATGTACACCTTATAACAATCTAATCCAATACAAAAATATGAAAATAAAACATAACTTTAAAATAAACAACTTATATAAAATAAAGTAATATTCAACAATCTATTACGGGCATAGGCAAACTCGGCCCTCCAGATGTTTTGAGACTACAACTCCCATCACCCCTAGCTAACAGGACCGGTGGTCAGGGATGTTGGGAATTGTAGTCTCAAAACATCTGGAGGGCCGAGTTTGCCTATGCCTGATCTATTAGAATAGTATAGAATAATATTAAATATCAGCATATAAAAATTAAAGAGAAATCCACTCTTAACTATAATAAATAATTTCTAAATTATAATTAATAAAAACTCACAGTGCATAAAATAATACAATACAAATTGAGAAGCAGAGACCGGAGGGTGGGGCAAGGCAGGTGCAAGAAGGCCTTGCCTGATGTCTCTCCCATCTTGGCCTCCCTCCTTTCCTGCTTCAGCTTCTACCTCTGATTCTGTACTTTTCTCTGCCACAGACTCTCCCAGCTCACTAAGCCCTGTTATCTCTTCCCCTTCTGGCACCTCTGCTTCCCAGCCTTTTCCCTGTTGTCCCTCCAACCACTCATCACTGTCCCACCACCAGTCCCCTGGCTCTGAGCCTTCTTCGCTTGGGTTCCTCCCACCATCTCTCCGCATCCAGCCAGTCCATGACACCCATCCACGTAAGCTGAAGCCATGCTGCTTTGGGGAGGGATGCTCTGCCGCAACACATGGGCCACGACAGTAGCTTCCAACGCCTGCTATTCATAATTCATTTTATATATAAGGAAGAGGCTGAGCTATGACAGTTTTCAGGGTTTTTGTCAAACAAACAAACAAACAAACAAACAAACAAACAAACAAACGTGTTTTTGTTTGTTTTCCATGAAGGTGTTTAATATGACGCTGGTATTTCAGCTATGGTTATTCCACCACCATATTGGAAAGATGTTCAACAAGGTGTAGCCACTGGCTTTAGATTTCTGAAGAGCAACTCTCCAGTCAAACAGCAATGTGCCATCTTGCCAGGCCTTGGAAATGGATTGTGCATGGCATGAAATCAGTGGCTGACCCTTCTACTTGCTTTTACTGCCTGCCAGACTTGGCAGGGGAAGGAGGGCCTGCATTCCAGATACACAAACTGGCATCTTGTGCAGTTTAGGAGATTTACAGTGGGATCTGTAAGAGGACAACACTTCCAGGAAAATGTGGCTGTACACATTTTCACTCGCTCTCCTCTGTGCTTCGGCATCTTCGTCAAAGCCTGAAGTTTGAGTTTCCAGCGGTGTGCCTTCCCTTTCTTGATTTGCTTACTTACATCCCCTCTCTCTAGCCTAGAGCTGCGTTCCAGAGATGTTGTCTGGTTACAGCGTTTGCCAGCTTAACCAAGTATCTTGTAAGGAAATCATTTCTAATAAAGCTGGAATGCTGGGGTTTATCATTTTATAAGTGCAGGTCAGGATCTAGTTCACTATGTTAAACTCTCCTTGCTGCATATGATTTTTCAAGCTTTGTCAAGAACAAAAAAGTTCCAAGGATGTGCAAAGCATAGCTGCTTGGTTTCCATGGAGACGCTGCTAGTTAGGCTATGGAAATTCTGAAAAGGCCAGAGGATGACTGACAATACAAGGCCTTAGCGGCTGATCTGAGGAGCCAGACTGAATTAATGAGATTTTTCACAGAGAGTTATTAGCGAGACTAGCACGGTGTGGCACTTAGGCCTGCTTTCGTTTTTCTCAGCTGTAGTCTTGGAAAGCAGGCATGGAAAGATTTAATTGCTATTTTTAAGCCCTTTAAGATTATTTTAACCTATAACATTTAAAGGATGTAATGAAAAGCAGGTTTGTTTACTTTTTAAAAAAACCATACACACATTTTGTTACTGTTACTGCTGGGGTGTTGTTGGTCCCTTCCCTTCCTTCTTCCTTTCTTTTTATTAGTGACAGTTGCTCTTTCTCTGTACAGCAACGGGACAGTCAATAGTACTTATTATACTGAGCAGCTAATTCCCACATGCTGAGAACACATTACTACTCAAAGTAGGTTATCTGGAGTTCCATTTAGAACCAAATGAGCGATACTGTGGCAGCGGCATTAAATTTTCCTAGGGTTGTATTAATTTATTACTACTCCTAATACAAACTGTTAATTCTGGCCTGAAATCAGTAGTTCTTTGAGGCACTACTGTATATTTTTTTTTTACTCTGCCCGATTTTCCTTTCTCAAAAATATTAATATAGACACCTTCAGTGCGCCGTTTAAATATAAAACACAATTTGTTTTCTCCCCATTTTTCTCAATTGAGTTCCCAGATGGAGGGGAGAAATCACTCCAATTTTTGTGTTATTAAATCATGATAATAGCATACTCTCAAGAATTCTAAAAACAACACTAAGCAGATGCAAGTACCTAACTATACAATCTTATACCTGTCACCTCAGAAATAAGCCCAATTGGATTCAGTGGGACTTACTCCCCTCTCAGTTTGTATAGGACTGTAACTTGCAGCGGAGCAAAATTCATTTATTGCCTGCAGCCAAGATTACATTCTAAAAATACAAGAGTTTGGAATGGGGATGGGAATCACTCATAGGAATGGAAAAACCCCTATGCTTCCTAATCACTTGTACCATTTTGAACTAAGTAGAAGCAACAGGAGAAACAATGAGGTCACCTTCTAAATATAGAATGAGATTAAGGGAGGGAGAGAAATTTGATTCAGTTCACATTTAAAGGCAAACCTACAAAAACCATACTTTTCAAAAACTATGCAGGAATCAATGCCCAGGCATCCTTTGAAATTCCAGCTTCTATGAATTATGCACTTCAATTCTCTAGCCATGTAATGTGCCCCACAATGCATATACCAAGGTGAAGCTTTCATAAAAGTGCATATATTACAGAAAATAACTTACACTAAAATCCTTCAAAAATGTCAAAACTACATACAAAAATAGGTTTACTAGGGGGAAAAATGATGCAAACATGCAGATGAAATGTGCAGCACAGAATTTCAGTTTGGGAAAAATGAGAAACTTGGAGAACTGAAATTTGTCCACCTCCAAATGAGACGTGTATTGAGTGGCATATGAACATGCTTATTTATGCAGAGTTGTGTCACTGGTCTTTCTAGTCCAGTTTTGGTTGTTCTAGCTTCTAACCTACTTTACAGGGTTGTTGTGAGGATAACATGGAGAGGACCTTGAGTTCCTTGAGGCAAAGGTGGGATGTGAATGTAATAATAATAAACAATATAATGTTAATTAAACTACAAATAAATGTTCACCTTTTTTTAAGTTAACCAAACTTCATGTAAAATGTGTAGAGGAGTGTTTGTGGTGGCGAGGGAGCATCTTCCTCAACGTGTATCATTAATTAATAGCTTTAAAAAATTGAGTCAGGCACATACACACCATAGTAAAGCCAGAGTTCTCAATAGCCTTTGATGGTCCAGTGTGTTAGAATGCAGAGGGGGAAGGTGTTTTCCTTTCAGCTACAAC
The DNA here is from genome assembly GCF_965112155.1 of Podarcis liolepis. Lineage (NCBI taxonomy): Eukaryota > Metazoa > Chordata > Lepidosauria > Squamata > Lacertidae > Podarcis > Podarcis liolepis. The sequence continues at coordinate 60,417,442 of NC_139560.1, read as the reverse complement.
ACAGCTCTGTATCTGCTGAAATCAGCAGCCTTGGAATAGTGGGATGACTTGCTGGGGAATTGCGGCTACTTGGTGTGGGAGCTGGTGGCGCTGTGGTCGAAACGAGAGCAATGGGGTGAGCTCTCATTGCTCTGTGCCAGCCTCTGCCAATCCAGCAGTTCAAAAGCACACCAATGCAAGTGGATAAATAGGTACCACTGCAGTGGGAAGGTAAATGGCGTTTCCATGTGCTCTGGCTTCTGTCACAGTGTTCCGTTGCACCAGAAGCGGCTTAGTCATGCTGGCCACATGACCCGGAAAACTGTCTATGGACAAATGCCAGCTCCCTCGGCCTGAAAGTGAGATGAGCACCACAACCCCATAGTCGCCTTTGACTGGACTTGACCATCCACGGCTCCTTTACCTTTTAACCTTTTACCTGCTGCTACTTGGAAAAACACACACACACAAAGCCACCCTCTCATGCATATGTTCCAGGGAGATGTAAAACCATAACATTGCTTCTGCGTGGGAGGCAGCATGGCAGCAGCAGCAGAAGAAAAGAGCTCCTGAAGCCAGCCAGAGTAAAAGGCTCTGGTGACCGATTCCCGGACCCCCCAGGACTGCTGCTGCCAGCACTGCCAACGGAGAGGAATTGGGGGTGCCCGGGCATCTATCAAAGGAGCCAAAACACCCCCCCACGACTGAGATTGAGCCGGAAAGGCACCCGACCCCCCCCCCAACAGCCGAGAGGAGCTCCAAAACCAGGAGGACAGTGGAGCTAACGCAAAGAGGGAGAAAGAAAGGGAGAGAGAGGAAGAAAAAGAAAGAAAGAAAAAGGAGCCCCAAATTTACCGTTGCTGCCCCCATCTCTGCCGACGGGAAAGCAGAGGAGAGTCTACCCATCTCTGCCTACCTGTCCCCCCCCCCCGCCTCGGCGGCACCGCTGAGGCATCTACAGAAGCCCTAGAGAAGTTCTTAAAACACAGGCTAGAAGTGACACAAATGACCACCTAATCCAAACGCTCTGTAAAAGCCACCAGCCAACAAAGCCTGATCAGCTCAGCAACCCAACAATACCCAGGAATCACCACTGCCACAACTCCTAACCATCACACGCCCAACCCCAAGAGGATGCCAAGCCAACCTCAAACCAAAACCATCAGGGAGACCGAGATGACACCAACCAGGGAGATGGCAAACAATGCTAAGATGGTAACTCCTCTTCAAGATGATGACCACCCAATAACGAAACGAGATCTGAGGGAAATGGAAGCACGATTAGAAGAAACACTGAAGGCCACAATGGCTCCCATGCAGGTACTAATCAACAATCTAACCTCCAAAGTGGAAGCTCTAGAGAACAAGAACCAAATGCAAGAAAGAATAATAGAACAATACCGGGAGGAGAATGCACGTGTGAACAAGAAACTGGACGAACTGGTAAACCAAATGGAAGCAGAACACAACGAGATGAAAATTAAGCAAGCCGACCTTGAAGACCGCAATAGACGTTGTAACATCCGCTTCCGCAACTTTCCTGAAAAAACAGAGGAGGAAAGCCCAGCAGACCTAATTATACGCTGGCTGAAAAACACAATCCCAAGCCTGAAACTTGAGGCAGATGACTTGGAGAGGGCTCACAGAGCCCTAAAACCTATGCCAAAACCCAGCGCCCCCCCAAGAGACATCATTGTATGCTTCACACGCTACCAAAAGAAGGAAGAGATATGGCACCAACTCAGAAACTCAAGCAACCTTCGATATGGAGAAACCCCCATTCTGGCCCTACAGGACCTATCTCAGGATACCCTAAACCGGAGGAAAAGCCTGCGCCCATGCACCCAGCGTCTCCAACAAGCAGGGATCAAATACCGATGGGGCTTCCCCTTCCGCCTCATTGTAACAACGAACACAACACAACACATGGCTACCAACATACCTGAGGCCCTGCAACTACTAAAGAACCTTGAACTCGACCTCCCGCCAGAATGGAAACCGACAAACCCACCAAGTGACAGCCCCAACCACAAGGAAACAACAGCAAACAGCTGGACAACGGTACAGAAGAAAAAGATACAACAGAAGCGGCGCAACAACGCAAACCAATACAGGCAAGCATCATGCTCAGAACCGTCCCGCCGGCCATACGACACAAGAAACCAGACCAAGATCAACCAAACCAACTCATCGCAGATGGACAACCCTACAACAACAACAACCCCAGCCGAAAGAAGCAACCAGGAAAAAACCACAAACTGAAGGACTGGTGATTTTCCCCCCCTTTCCCCCCCAAAAAACATAGATTTAGTTAACACCATCAACATCCCCCCCAGCCCCGCACCCCCACAGAAATCCCCACCCCAACACCAGTCCAGACGACCTCAACCACATTCCCCATCACCCACACCTTCAACATCCTCATACTCCATACTAAGGAAAAACAACTCCAACCTTAATAACACAATCCACAATCAGGCTAAAATCTGATACCCAACCAGCACTATGGTGGCACCAGAGCGTACCAACACCCACATCCCCACCCCAACACACCAACAATGTTGCTTATAACACTGGCAACATTGCTTATGAACCTTATACCTGACAGCAACACTACAAAGTCACTTCACACTGTCTCGCTGATCACCCCCTATCGCAAACAACAGGGGGGATGGCCTGTCCTTGAACACGGCCTTCCACACCAGCTGAGACCTAGGACCAACTGGCTAAATGCCAGATGGCCTAAAATACCCCAAACAAACACCTATATGACTACATATAGGAAACTCCCTACAACTTACCCCCTACTCTTTAACCCAAATCTCACTCTAATCCTACTAGCCCCCCACCCACCACACCCTAGGTCAGCGCAACCCCACTGGCTCTTTAAACAACACAAAGAGAGAGACACAAGACAACCCGAACGGGTTGGCAGGGAATCGCCCCACATAATAGATAAACAAAATGGCTAACCTAAAAGCAATTACATTAAACGTGAGGGGGCTGGGAAACCCCATCAAAAGAAAACGCATCACCTCATACATAAACACCATGAAACCACACATCACCTTCCTACAAGAAATACACAATCCACCCAAAGACAGCAAACTCCTGAGCGACCCCCGCTTTAGTCAACAGTGGGTCGCACGAGGCTCAGGGAAAGCCCGTGGTGTAGCCATAATACTCAGTAGGGACCTGAACTTCACTGCCACAACAGTCCTCAAGGACAAAAAAGGCAGATTCATTTTCGCTAAAGGGACACTAGATGGCAAAATCAAACTGACAATCGGCTCCATATATGCCCCAAACACGAAACAACTAGAATTCTTCCAGAAAACACTAAACAAATTCCTCTCCTTCTCTGAAGGGGAAGCAATCCTAGGAGGGGACCTCAATCTAAATATGAAAGGTATATCCCTGAAAGATATCCACCCCACAACCCCATGGGCAACCTTCCTCCGAAGGAAACCCCCAACAACCAGGAACTCTTACAAGTTACTAAAAATGCTAAAAAACAGGGGTCTCTATCGACATTTGGGGTGAGCAAAACCCGGGAGACATCAGCCATACATTCCAATCGGGACGCCATGATACAGTGTCCAGACTGGACAGCATTCTACTCACACAGGGTCTGATTCCCTCAGTAGAATCAACAAACATAGGTAACATTAAAATCACAGATCACGCCCCAGTAGAAGTCACCATTAAAATAGGAGAAGGAACACAAACCACCCCATCATGGTCCTTCAGTCCCATCCTAACTACAAACAAACAAATTAGAGAGAGTCTCACAAAAACCCTCCAAAACTACTTCAAAGAAAACGATGTAAACAATACAACAACCCCCCTCCTATGGGACGCAATGAAAGCGGTCACCAGAGGAGCTTGCATAAAAGAGAAAACATTCCTTAAAAAACAAACCTCCTCAAAAATTAGCAAAATAGAACAAGACATCACAGTCCTCTTATCACGCTACAAACAAACAGGATCTAAAAAACTCCTCAAACTTATAGAACAGAAAAGGAGAGAACTAGACTCCTTAGAAATCAACAAAACAATGATCAACATTCTATACTCTAAACAACGTTTCTATGAATATGGAGGGAAAAACTCCAGATTACTAGCAAATAGATGTAGGAAAAAAGCACTCAAAACAAGAATACACTGCATCACCAAAAAAGACGGCAACATAACATTCTCCCCCAAAGAAATAATTTCAGAATTTGCAGAATTTTACTCCAACCTATACACCTCCCATAACCCACCAGAGAGGGAAATCAAAAAATTTCTAGCAGGACTGACCATGCCTACCCTAACTGATGAGGAACAGGAATTCATGGATAGCCCTATCACCCCAGAGGAAATAGATGCGGTCCTCAAAAACTTGAAACCACAGAAAGCCCCAGGCCCAGACGGCTTCACAGCAGAATTCTATAAGAAATTCAAAGAACCCTTGATGCCCTACATGACCCGCCTATTCAACGACATCATAAAAGGGGGCCCCATCCCCAAAACCTGGACCCACTCCAAAATAGTCTCCATCCCAAAACCACTAAAAGACAGCCTCAAAGTAGAATCATACCGCCCAATCTCATTAATAAACCAAGACTACAAGATATTCACATCAATCTTGGCCAACCGCCTAAAAATCTTCCTACACAAGTTAATAGCCCCAGACCAGACTGGCTTTGTCCCTGGCCGCAATATAACAGACCCCATCAGGAAACTACTGAACCTGATCGAACACAGCAAGGCAACCAAACTCCCATTGACAATTATGTCCCTAGACATCCTCAAAGCCTTTGATTGCTTGGAGTGGAAATACATACTAGCAGTACTAACTAACATGAAATTTGGCCCCAACTTCCTACAAATCCTCAAACAAATATACTCCCAAGCCTCAGCAAAATGCAGAACTAACAATATGGATTCTAACACTATAGCTATCCAAAGAGGCACGAAACAAGGATGCCCACTGTCTCCCTTCTTATTTATCCTGGCTCTGGAACCCCTAGCAATCCGCATCCGAGCAGCCACAGACATCAAGGGAGTGGAAATAAAAGGCAGGACCTATAAATTAGGGCTCTTTGCAGATGACCTAATGGTCACAACACCAGACCCCGTAAGCACAGCAACCTCCCTAATCAGAGAACTCAACGCATTTGCAATGGTGTCGGGCCTACAGGTAAATTTCACAAAGTCAGAAGCTATGTGCTTCAATACCCCTCCTCACACCCAAAAAGAACTCACGAAGGTCACCAAAATAAAACTTTGCCACACCAAGTTCAGATACCTAGGGGTACAAATAACCAGAAACCTCAATAAATTGTACCTCCACAACTACAAGCCCCTGTGGCGACAAATTAACAAAGACCTAAAGAGATGGAATAACATGAACCTCACTCTCTCAGACAAAATAGCCATGATCAAAATGATCACACTCCCAAAACTAACCTACCTATTCCAAACCCTCCCAATCTGGATCCCCTCAACCCAACTTCACAGTTGGCAGAGAAAACTACACTCTTTCATCTTCTCACATAAAAAACCAAGAATAAGCCCCAAATACCTGCACCTCCCCACCTCAGAAGGAGGATGGGGAATCCCCAACATAGAAGCATATTACAACGCCAACCAAATACGCCATATAATCCCATATATACTAGAAGATGAGACAAAACAATGGGTACACCTAGAGAAGGACACAATTGAAAACACCTGCACCACAACATACCCACTCCTCCCAAACAAACTAAAGAAAATTCCCACAACACTTAACAGGTACACACAGACCATGCTCAAAGCATGGAAAACACAAATAGGCAAACTATCCCCAACCCAATCCCCACTAATCCCCCTGGCATACCACCCATTATTCCACCATGCAGCACAAAACCTCAAGATAAAAACCTGGCGAACCAAAGGCTTGTATCGCCTAATAGACTTTTATAAAAATAACAAACCCTTGTCAACACAAGAAATACAAGACAAACTAGAAGACACCCAAATGCCCTGGTTAACACAACACCAACTACATGCCCTCTTAAACAACCCAACAGTAAAATCAGCAGCAACTAGGCCCCTGACAACCTTCGAAAACCTCCTTCTAACAACAAAGGGAAACGGTAAAGGGATGGTATCCGCAATATACAAAATACTACTCCAAAATCTCGCAAATCCCCTAGACGCAATCAAAAATCAATGGGAGAATGACATAGGCTATGAGATAAACCCCACTCAATGGACCAGAATGTGGTCTAAACCCCCCTTTAAATCCATATCAACGAAAAGAAAAGAACTCACACTGAAACTCACCTACAGGTGGTACCTAACACCAAGGAAACTAGCGCTAATACACCCAGGAACCTCACCAAAATGCTGGAGAGGGTGCACCTCCACAGGCACATACTTCCACATGTGGTGGGAGTGTCCCATAATCCAACTGTTCTGGACAACAGCCATACAAGAAATTTGTAAAATAACTAAGCAAGTAATAGACACCACCCCAGAATTGGCCCTACTAAACATCTTCCAAGACAACAATGCCCATTTACACCACAAAGAACTCATAACCCACCTGCTCTCAGCAGCCAGAAACACCATAACCAGACACTGGAGAGACCTGTCAGGAGTAAGCATGGACCAATGGTACCAAATAGTATGGGAAACAGCCCTACTAGAAAAATTAACTAATAAACTGAAACTGACACGGGGACAAACAGAAGAAGATGCCTTCACCCCGGTATGGCTCCCCTTTATCACACACACAGCCCAACAGGACAATGACAATAATCCACCAACAGCATACAAATCAATATGGCTGACCTGATCCAAAACACCCACCCACCTCACTCACACACGAAAACAAAGATCACCACAGCCAATCACAAGCAAACAATCACACCCTAGGCCAACCCCAACCTCTCTCACCACCAAAGGAACACAAGTGAACAACAAAAGCACGCTGACACCAAACTCTACATACATTAAACATAATAGAAACACCGCCACCCAATCCCACCCTTATCCATCTTCCCTCTCTCCACCCCCCTTTCTTTTCTCTCTCCTTTTTTATTTTTATTTTTATTTTCTTCTCCCCCTAATGCCTCAACAAATGAAACGGATTTGTAAAAATGTTACATGGGGAAAAAATATATATGAGGCACTACACTTCTGTAAAACAAGAAAATCCTTAATAAAATATTTAAAAAAAAAAAAAACATTGCTTCTGCGTAATCCACAACAAAAGCACATGCAAGCGACATTCCACAGATTCCAGTAGACTAATCCACTTAATCTCACTGTTAGTGCCTCTCACAGGAATTTCACAGGCTATTTTTTATTTGATGGTTTGTAACATTTCTGATTAGTGTCTCTGTGTTGTTATTTTTTGTTATTGTCATTGTTTTCAATCTCACCAAACTGGCGTTGTTCTTATGCATGTTTAAACACTAGCATCTTTAAACGATCTATATTTTTCCGGTCGTTCCAATAGATTCTCTTGCCATACTGCTGTATTTCTGCTCTCAGAGTTAATAAGCGTTTGTTTTTTAAAAAAAGATTATTATTTTTAAAGGAGCTGTCAGATCCCTTGAAGAAGGAAAAGAACCCTGATCAAAATATTTGAAGGTAATTTTCTTTTTTCTTTTGTATTAGCAAATGATAAATATGAGACAGAAATTATGTGGGTAATGGGACAATTGACTTAAAAAGATAAATTAAAGTGACATGTAAATTGCTCAAAGAGCACTGCAGTGCAAATGGTATATATGACAATAAATGGACCCCTGAACAGTTTTGCAAAGAAATCCTATACACAAGAAGTTAAACTGAGCCAGATTAAAATATGCCAGGATTCAGTCTAAATCATCCTCCCACATATCGCTTCACCAGTGTTTGTCCACAGACAGTTTTCCAGGTCATGTGACTAGCATGATTAAACCGCTACTGATGCACAGAGGACCGTGATGAGTGCCAGAGTGCACAGAAATGCCGTTTACCTTCCTACCGCAGTGGTACCTATTTATCTACTTGCACTGGTGTGCTTTTGAACTGCTAGGTTGGCAGAAGCTGGGATACAGCAATGGGAGTTCACCCCGTCACTCAGATTCGAACTACTGACCTTCCAATTGGCAAGCCCAAGAGGCTCAGTGGTTTAGACAACAGTGCCACCCGTGCCCCTAAAGCTCCCAGAGCAGCACACAGGGTAGGGAGGGATAGGTGGGTGTTACAAGCTGATATGCGTGCACAGATTGAGTCTTTGTAATAGCACAACATTGAATTCCATCCCATAAAAGAAGCAATAAAAATACAATTAAAAATCAATATAAATATTTAATGCAATGGATGTGCCCTCTCTCATCTTCAGCCACGAATTCAGAGGCATGTTGCAGATCACCTGGTTTTAGCTTGCAGACCACAGATGGTCCATGGATCACAGTTTGAGATCCTTCAGTGAGCAGGAGAGATAAATAGACGAGGCTGGCTCAAAAGGAATACATCTTCTGATCCAGACAAAATTAATGGTTGCTGTTGATGCCAAGGTGGAGACTTGGAAACTTTTATACATTTTTTTAAAAGCCTGTCAAAACTGAGGCTGATGTAGGGAGGTATTTTAACTGTAGCAACTCCCAAGAACCCAGTATCTAAATTAAGCTCAATTTCTCCAAGGATCCCAGGACTGTGTCATGAACAGACACAGAACATTAAAAAAGGCACCTGAATGGCTTTAAATAAACCCAGAATGAAACAGATAAGCACAAAGTAATACAGTGGTACCTCGGGTTAAGAACTTAATTCGTTCTGGAGGTCCGTTCTTAACCTGAAATTGTTCTTAACCTGAGGTACCACTTTAGCTAATGGGGCCTCCCACTGCTGCTGCTGCTGCCACGCAATTTCTGTTCTCAACCCAAGGTACTATTTCTGGGTTAGCAGAGTCTGTAACCTGAAGCGTCTGTAAACCGAGGTAGCACTGTAGTGGCTGCTATTGGTATCTGTAATAGAGATAGCCAGGAGAGAAAGGAGAGAAAGACTTCAGTGAGCAAGAAAGGGATGTAGAAAATATAAGTTGTGATGTGAGGACACAATCCATCCTAAATTAAGTGCTTTTAAATACCATTGTTTTCAATGAAAATATAAGCATGCATTTAACTTTCCCCCACTGAAATCAGTGAGACTTTAAAGCTGCAGTCCTGACTCCTGTGGAAGCTCACTCAAGACTGAGTCCCATATAACTCAGTGGGATGGATTGCAGATGGATGGATTGCAGTGTTATTTTTATAGAAAAAGAGGTGCCAGAACTCACTATGGATACCTCCCTTGTTTTCTTATTATGGCAACGGCGCTCACCTAAGAGGTACCAGAGCTGAGTTCTGGCGAGCTCCAGCTGAAAAAAGCCCTGATGGATTGTATCCTGAATATCCTTGTCTTTCTAGAAATCCTAGAGAATTTATCTGGCAGCAATGTGACCGCTCAGTCCTCTCTACTCTGGATTTTACTCTCCATATTTCACAGAATGCAGTGAAGCTGAATGATTCAGGACAGATAAGGTCAGGTACTTCTTCATGCTGCACAGACTTATATTATGGAACTTGCTTCCACAGGAGGCTGTAATGGCCATGAACTCTGATGGCTTTGAAAGAGGATTGGACTAATTCATGGAGGGGAAGGCTATCAATGACTTCAAACCCCAATGGCATCTGGGAGAATAGGTCACTGTGAGTTGGGCCACTGGCCTGATCAAGGAGGCTCTTCTTAAGCTATGTTCTTAAACATAGTGACTCTCAACAGAAAACATGGTTTTCTAGTTTGTTTGTTGTTAACAATACGAACCCGCTAGGGTTTCTAACTGACCAGCAAAAAATCCAGCCTGGTCTGTTCTAGTTGCTGCATAACTGTAGCTTGTTCTGCAGAAATCAGCAGGCAAAAGTTGCATGGTGCAATGGGAGCAGGGGGGCAGTAAAATAGTTGGCAACTTTAAAAACAACCATGGAAAGCTTGCATTTCATTTGGGAATGAGCAGAGATTATCCCAAATTCCAAGTTCAATACCCACAAACTCTTCTTTTTCAAGGCAAACAGATTTACCTAGATAATTCATCAGGCAAAACATGCAGCCAATGAACATCCCTATAATTATACTATCATTTATCAAAGATTTTCCCCTTCATGTTCAGCCCTCAATTATAGTTCATTCTTCATTTCTGAGGCAGACACCACTAACAGCTAAGCATGTTAAAACTCAAAACAGAATCATCCATCACTTTTGTTCTTAAGCCATTCAACGTGTATTTGACAAGATGATCATGAGTGATGTTGGTGTTTTCTTTCCTGAAGCTGATAAGAGATTGGCAACAACTTTACAGAGCACACTGCCCAATGAACCAGGCTGTCAGATGATGAGATAAGCTAAGATGCTGCATCTTACAGAGCTCATGCATGTATACAGTGACAGCCAATGTTACCAGTTGCAAGGGAACAAATAGCTCTGGTGGAATATAGGTATTGTTCATTCAAACCTAACCAGCCGATATTGAACAGTTCAAACAGTTTGTCACCATCTACTCTGATCCACTTTTCTATATGATATGTGTAAGTTTGCTTTTGCCTGGATAGCTTTTTAAATCTGAAGTATTACTAAGCATTTATGTCTTTCGAAAGGCTATGATATGCAAGATAAGATTTGCAAGGCGTAATATACATTCATGTTCTTTGCAGGAAAATCAGTTAATTCAAATAATGTTTTAGTGCTCTGGTGCTTCCCATCAAAATGACAACTTCCATTCTGCTCTGCTCTACAGCTTCAAACCCTTTTGTGGTTGCTAATACCCAGTAATGATGAGGCCTCTATCAAATGGAAGAGTTGGAACCTGCCTGGAACTGAGGTGAGTCCATTTGGGCCTTGTACAATGGTTGTGGAATGAAATCTTTCTCTAGACACCTTGAGTGTTGAATGTCTTTTCACAGTATTTGCAACCGCTTCTGCCAGGAATGCTTGGTCCTCACAAAGTATTGGTCAAACTCCTCACATCTCTCCATTTCCATTCTTCTGCTCCCTCTCTCGAGCCAGCATGAAGAGAGCAGATGAGTTCCCTGTCCCTGGTCCTAATGCTGCCCCTTCCTCTGAAAAGCCACTCCTGAAAATCAAAGGAGGGGAACTGTCCAGAACCAGGCTATGCAGGCAACTCACCTGCTTGTACCACAAAAACATAGTTTTCTTCTCAATCCAGAATCATTCATGCTCAGCCTCAACATGCTGCTTTCAGTCTAGAGCTCTGAAAATGACTTGCAAGAAGTAAACATACATAAGATGGAACTATATCGATCTCCCATTGAAAATGGCAGCCTGTGGCTGAAGTGGCTGTGCACGAAGCCTAATTTGATTTGAATTGAGGTAGGTGTGAATCAGTCTTTTTTCCTGGCCCCAGGACCCCACCCTGCTGTGTGGACTAAAAGCAGACAACTAATGGCACCAGTTGCTTTAGTTCCTGTGCAAAGCAGAATCACTGTCTATGTATGCAAAGCCGACCACATGGGGACTGTGGAGCAGAAAAGGCAGCTCACTGTGGGAAGACTATAAATTCTGTAATAACAGGGCCTTCCTCCTGGGCTTGGCCATCTATCATGTAAATATTTTAGAGTCTGAGTTCATCTCCTGGCTAGAGAGATTTTCTGGCTGCTGTCCCAAACTGACGCAATGCTCTCCATGACTGGGACATTTATTACATGTGCTGCATTAGGCACTCAGTGCATGTAGCAGTAATCAGACCTGGAAGGGGAGGGGGGAAGTTTAGGAATATATGTATTTTGATGCTGTTCTACTCTGTACAACCTATGACATCATCTGAAGAAGGCCACACTCCGTATATCCTTCTCCTCTCCCTTCCCTTGCTCTTCCTCCTTCCTCCCCCTTTCCCTTCCCTCTCAACTGTTATAAGAAAAAACTGCTCCTTTCCCCCTTATGCTAGCAGTTTGTCAAACTGTCTTGCCTTTATCTCATCTTACACACGCTTTGCAAATAAGCACGGGGTGATTGATGCGCTGCTAACTTCTTTTTTAAAAAGAAGAAGTTGGGCTAAATAAAGCAGCCCTCCCAAAAACCAGTGCTTTGTGGAAATGTAAGGGGAAACCCATCCATCGCTCTGTGCAGTGTCTTAAAAAGTCTTATCTCAGCAAAGAGAGCACAGGGCGGGGGGGGGGGGGGGGAGAGAAGAGCCTTTTCCAGATAAACAAAAAAAGACCTCCAAAGTTCCCTTCTCTCGCACCACTCCCACCTCTTTAACCTGAGTGAGCGCCCCAAAGGAATTCACAAAAGCATCTGTGACCCCCTCGGCCCTTTGTAAAAGTGTGCATCCCCTCAAAAGATCACGCCAGGGGAAATCTTGCCTGCTTAATTGCGCCCAAATGTTGCCACCACGGCTATTACAGAAACCTGTTAAAAGTTTACTGCTGGCCTGTGCTGATGGTGAACAGTAAATCAACAGATGAATGCGAAACGTGTCATATTGACTCATGTGGGAGCAGACAATAGAGGCTGAACTTTCTACATTATTATTACTGCTTTCCTTCTGCAGAGATTAAGGAGTGGCTCTGCAATTTGTCATGCACAAGGAGGATGGAGATAATGAAGTGGGGGCTTAGGCAGGCAGACCTGGGATGTTAACAAATGCTAGCAGGTCTGAGTGACAACTCAGCAGCAAACAGAGCTTCTCTCTCTTTGTTTTACAGTTATACTACAAAGGCTGTGTTCAGGCAGTGCTTTATTCCCTCTTCCTGGCATTTCTGTACCTGTTAATTTTCACATTTTATGTGATCTTTCTCATGATGTAAAATCCAGTTCTGGAAATCTAGTGGAAACTAGTGGCAGTTTAGTGCCCCTTTCCACTGTTAGTTGTTTGGAGAGAAAAATTGTTTGCAACCCTGGAAATCCAGAATACTGGGGGCACGTTTGCTTATGTAACAAATTTTGGGGCTATAGTTTGGCATACCTCCTAGTGAACCATGGAGGAACAGAACTGTGCATGTCCAGAAAAGGCGAGGGAGTTTGTTGTTGCATCACACCAAACCACTAACATGAGTGAAAAGCTACAGTTCCACAATGCAATAGGTACTGCAATGCAAAAGGAACCAGTGAAATTAATGCAATAAACCAGGGGTGGCCAACTCCCAAGAGACTGTGATCTACTCACAGAGTTAAAGACTAGCAGTGATCTATCCCCTTTTTTGGGGTTCAGGTTAAACTTGTTTTACGAAGGAGGAAGGCCCATTTTGGGGGGGTTCGGGTCAAAGTTGTTGAGTTTTTCAGGGAGCTTTTTTGCTGAGTTATTTTTTAGGGGACCCACAATTCAGCTTCTTTGGGGGGAGCCAATGATCTACCAGTGATCTACTGCAGATGTCCAGTGATCTACCGGTAGATCACGATCTATCTGTTGGACATGCCTGCAATAAACCTCACATCTGAATGCAGCCAAAGTTAAAGCAGTCTCCCCTTCCCCAGGTTTATCTACTCAGTTTCTCCCTCTGTGGAATCCCCTGGATTTGATATTAAGCTCTTTAAATACCTCTGCTGTGTCGGATAGGAAGACACTGTGGCCTTTGTATGCCTTTCAGCATTAAAAAGAACACTCTGCATTATTGTAGTAAAGTGGGAGAATGGTAAGATATGGCTGATCACATATTCTCCATGTATACTAGGTACAGTGGATGTTCTCACTCTATCGTGCGGGCATCTCAGTTTGCAAGCGCCAAGACCCAGCCGTCAAAACAGCCAACAATCAGCTGATTGTCAGCACTTGCAGATCATAGCACAGCCTACGTCAAAGGCACAGCATGTAAGAAATCAGGTGGAGGCCAGGTAGGCGTGGTTGAAATGGCGTGGTGGGCCAGATGGGGAGGCATGCCTGGAATGCAGACTCCCCACCACTGAATTAAGCCCCTAGACATGTGATGCACTCAGTGCTGAGAGTTAGTTCACAGTGATTCCTTTGTCTTTCCTTAAGAAATGTTGTGAGTCTGTCAAGCATTCCAGATGGCAGACAAACAAAACGTACGACACGAGATATCCAACGGAACTCACTTAAAAGGAAACAACCCAAACAGTTCATAAAACAGCTGGAAGCCAGTTCATTTATAGGCAACTTTTATGGTTATAAAAGATCATCTGTTGGGACAAACTTTCTTAAGATGACGAACTTCACACGAAAATGCTGATAAATTTTCAGGGAGATGGCACCCTCTAAAAATCCGCAGAGTGGAGACATGGGGAACCAACCTTAAAATTAGGAAGGTGAGAAACTGGGAGAAACCAAAATGGGCAAATTGACCTAGCTGGGACTGAGTGTGTGTAAGGAGCAGCGGCTCCCTTCTTACCTAGAGTGCAGGGCCAAGGAAGGGACAGGGACTTGTTCTCCAGCTGCTGCTGCCTGTGCTGCTACTCACAGCTGGTGAGGGACAAAATAAAAATAAGTGAAAGGAGAGCTTATCCTCATAAGAGGATAACATGTAAGCCAGCCAAGACAGATCTATCCCCTCCCCAAATACCTTTCTTTAAAAGGGTCATATTCATTGGGGAGAGCAGATTTGGTCTTTATTAGTATTATTTCCTTTAAGCTCCTGAAAAAGCAAACTTGAAAGCCAACTGAATTGTGCCAGTACATTCAAATGGCAGAATGTCTGTTTCCTTTTCATTTGCAATTTGGAGTGGCCACTGAGGATGTGCTGGGCGCAGGGTGGGGTGGGGTGGGGAGAATTATTGGATGTGTGAAAAATGCTTTTATGCTCATAACCCCCTAAACTCTGCGATTTGCCAGGAATTTCTGGGGTTCCTGCCAATGGCAAAAGAATTCCCACCACCACCACAGAGGACACGACTTACTAGAAAAATATATCTCCTTTCACATTAGCTGAGTATTACAGAAGTTTTAGTTAAATTATATGCATAATTTTCCCTCTTATGGGCAAGCTCTCAGCTGCCTTTTCCCTTTCAAGATGGAATGGTAGAAACTATTCCACATGGCTAATGGAGTATGGAAAAGCACCAGAAGGAAAAGTAGGTGGAGCAATGGATGTGTCACCCTCATGTACAACATTTCAGCCACACAAAATTCAGAGGGTTCTGTGTACACACACACACACACACACACACACACACACACACACACTTCCTTCCAGGCAAGCAAGAGGCATTATGGGAGTTCAAAGACACATTCCACTCAAGCAAAAGCACTTCAGGAGAATATGGAGCAGGGTCAATGTGGGGAATGATTTAGCTTGACTCCTGGGGGCCACATACAGAGAACTGAAGGGCCACATTTGACCTCTGGGGTTCCCTAATCTTGTTTTGTCTAACAGAGGGTGATGTTGTTATTGACAGAATCAATTTGTGATAATGTGTGGGACAAGAGCCCATTGGGAATCCTTAGATCAGAGGTCGGCAACATAAGGCCATGGGCTGGAAGCGGCCCATGAACTGCCCCCGAACCAAGCCACCCGCTCAGCAAGTCCCCGTGCGCTGCACTAAATTGGCACAGCGTGGTGTGGGGACTCTCTTCCGTGGCTCCAGAAATCGCTTCTGCGCATGCCCAGACGCTGAAAATCGCTTCTGCGAGGATCTCTGCGGGAGTGATCTGGCCCATGCCCAGTAAGCCTTGCCGACCCCTGCGTTAGATGAATCCCCAAATACGGCTTTTATTTGTGGTAATGTAAGCAATTCTAGGGTCCCTCAACAGCCATAAAACTTCTTTGTCTAGCAGAAAACTCAGGCCTGTCCTTGCTCAAGATTCCCCCCATTTCCCCCACCATGAACATTATCCAAAGATTAAAGCTTCAGAGCCAAAAATCTCTTCATTCGGTAAGACATATGCCAGCCAATATAAAGCCTTTTGAAATTTCCTTGCTTTCAATAGCAGGCAGTTTAAGAAATGGTTAGCTCTCCAAATGAAATAAATTTGGCGTCAAATAATGCTTACTACTTTGCTGCATTGTGCCTAGTGATGATACTTGTTATATTTCTAGAGCACTTTTTCTGAGTGCTCTTAAGTGATTTATATAATATTATTTCAATGATGCTTTCAAGAAAACATTGTTAGGTAAGCCGGGGCCATTAGTTCCATATTACAGATTGCAGGTGGTAGAGATGGTAGCTTGCCTAAGGTTCCCCTGTTGAGTTCATGCTTGAATTTGAGATATACTCCCAGCAGGACTGCAGTCCTTTCACTGGCTGGAGTGGAAGGAGGCGCCAGGAAAATCACTGTACTGGCTCAGGATCCAGCAGGTCCCAAGCCATTTCACCCCCTCTGCCTGCAGAATGCTCCATTTCAGGGCTTTCTGTGGGTTGTTGTCCACCTGTGTTTTGGGCAGGGAGAATAGGGAGTTCCATGGTAGCAGAATGTTTCTGGTACCACTGGCAGAGGCCAACAGAACTGGGCAGAGGGATACCTCTGCCCAAAGGAAACATCCCCTACATCGCAGAAAGGGGCTTTGGATGGCAGCCTCATTCTCTTAACCATAACACTACACCCAGGGCTTTTTTAAGCTGGAACTCTCCGGAACTGAGTTCTGGCACCTCTTCTTCTAGAAAAATAGCACTGAATCAGCTTCCCTCATGGTATGCTGGTTTTAATATACAGAAAAGGTGTCTACATTTCTCATTTGCTATAAATATTTTATATAACGTGTAGTAAAATGTAATCTTGTCAGAGGCAAACTGAGTGCACGGTATTCAAATCACTCTAAACCAAGACAAACCATTGAAATTTCATATCTTCAGGCATGAACTCACCAGGGAGACCTTCATTGGTTTAAACCACCAGTAAGTAACTTCTGTTTAAATGCATTGCTTGGTCTGTTAGATGTTCCTCAGTCCTTGTGTGACCCTCTGTTCTTAAAGCATTTACACCGGAGCCTCTTCCTTTGACGCTGGAATACTATTGCTGCAATGCCAACATAATGTTGTGTCTTGCTTAGCAAACCTTAAGTTTAAGCTGTAGTCAAACTAAGAAATTTTAAAAGATGGTGACCACTATGTAAAGCAATAGCCAGAACATGTGCAAGCTAACAAGGTGATGTTTTGGAAATGAGAGTGAGCATGCTCAGTGGCCATGGAATACTGGCTGACAGATGGAGGAGAAAAACATGGGAAAACAAGAAAGAAAGAGGAATGGACTGGATATCCTGGAACAGGGTATGGTTTACCAGCTAGAACCCTGAACAGAAGCACTCTACACTATAACAGTCTGTGCAAGTTCCGCTTGTTAATATTACCTTTTAAAGTTAAGTAATCTTTAAAGAAATGTGCCTGTTTTACTGCAGAAGCGCAGTTGGCATCCGTCAGCCTCGGCAGACAACAGGAGAGTGTGCCTTCAGGGGTAAATTCCAAGCCCTGGAGAGTAACAGTAGCTGTAGTGACTGATATGGGAGAGACATGGTTTGTTGCAGCTGGGGCAGATGAAGGCATCCTGTTGTGCTGCTACAGGTGTACCATGGCATTTCTTCTCTCTGTGCTCCTCCCAGCAGTCATTCCTCCTTTGGTCACTGTCTATCTCCAGGCACTGCTGTCGATCGCAAGGGATTCCCATACAGTGGAGTTGATGTTGCCAGACTTCATGTCATGTTTGCAGACACCTTTGTAATACAGAGTTAGTCTGCCAATGGGCCTGGTGCCTGAAGCCAGCTCCCCTTAGAGCACATCCCTGGCAACCCCACGATCTTCCATTCTGTGGACATGGCCAAATCAGCATAGACGTCACTGAGACATTCTGGAAATGTGGGCCTGGGAGAACACATATTTGTTTGAGACTCTGCCCTGGCAATTAACCTAAAATCATAATTTTACCTAACCAAAGAGGAGGAGACATTTTTCCTTTTTATTCATGTCAGTTAGTTCCTCGACTATATATTTTTCAAGAGAAGCATGGGGGGAAGAACAGAATCTGACACGCATTCTTCAGTGGAGAACATTTCTTGGTTTCACATAATTCAGTTACCATATACTATCTTGGAAACCACAATAGCTATAAATAATTTGACCACACTTTCCTCTTGATAGTATCTCTCAACACATGCACATGCCTGGGGAGAGAGAGAGAGAGAGAGAGAGAGAGAGAGAACAAACAGTCAGATATTTGTGAAATGAGATGAGAATATCAGAGTCTTTTGCTTGTGAGGCGCGTGAGGGCTAAACGGTCCCTGCCTAGAGCTTATGCTTTTATGCTCAACGCAGTTTCCTGACAGAGGCTACGGAAGCAAGCACCTCTTTGAAGGCACAAACTACCAAAATGTCACCTGAAGGAAACAAGTAGCACTACTCATCCAGGCAAGGCTTGGGTGGAGTTATTTCAGTCAGCCTTAACGATGCTTTCATGATAAGCACCAGAGAAACTCGCTGAGCACTCCAAATTAGACGAACCTGGTGGTTTTCATGCTAAGCTATATTTGTGTGCTTCAGACGTCTTTGACTAATAAATCACGCTTTTCTAAAAAAAAAAAAGTTGACAGTATACACACACACAGGCAGATAGGAATGGGAAAGAAATTTGTTTGTTCCTGTATTTAGCAACAATTGCAGTGCTTTTTTTCTGGGGGGACGCAGGGGTATGTATACCCCTAAACATTTTGTGAATCTGATGGGAGAAGAAACTATTTTTTTAAAAAGTTTCTTCTCTAGCACGGGGAATCATCAGTTCCGTTGCTACCTCTGATGGCGGCCTTTTGTCCATTTACTGTATTTATTTTTCCCGATTTGAACTATAAAATGGTGATCTTCTCAAGTCAAAATGAGAGTACCCCTAAGCATTTTTTTAAAGAAAAAAGCACTAAACAATTGCATACAATAATGTACGTATTAGGAGAAGTGCGCAAATTTTGCAAATGGATGCAGAAATGGGGCTGGAAACATAATTGGAAAAATGAGGATTTATCTATTCCTACAGGCAGATAAACAATGACACTGTTACATAACTGTGGCAAGCCTTTCTTTTCATACGTGAAGTCTTCCGCTCCTTGTGACAACCAGGCTGCCCTAGTTCAGAGGAGTTCAAAGCACATGACTTTGCATGCAGAAGCAAGCTCTGGTGTGGACAAGCCCATAGGCTGCCTGAAAAACAGTGTGCCCACATTGGTGGCATCTCATTAATGAAGCCCTTGAGAAATTCCAAAGATGTTATCACTTGTTTGATCTGAAGAATGGTTGTTAACTGAGGACAGTCCTCCTCCATCATCCCTTTCAGGGTTATTTCCTACGCTGCAATTTCTTTGTTTGTTCGAAAGCTTCCCGTCTCTTGTAGGCAGAAATTGCCACAATAAAAGGTGTGACCTTGTCTAATTTATCTCTTTCAGTCTCTGGGACTAAAGATGCCTGTAGCCGTTCAAACAATGCAGCCATCCCAACAGCAGTGCCCTTCAAGAGCGCGATCTTGTCTTTCAGTTGCGCTCTTTTGTATGGCACATTGTGTGAGTGCTGTTCAGCTTCTATGACTAGCAGCAGAATTCCCAGACTTGCCTACTCAAAAGTAAGTCCCATCATGGAGGTTCCTGGGGCTTACTCCCAAGTAAGTGTATAGGATCAAGGTCTTAAGGATGGGAACATGCAGCCACTGAGACAGATTAAAAAGTTAAAGAGCAAGGCCAGAGGAACCATCATATTTTCCGTCAAAATATTTAGGGGGAAATGTTGAGTTGCTGAAGCAGAAGCACCCGCTTTGAGAAAGAAGGTTTGGCTCATGCACAACAAATGAACAAAATCCACGTGTTTATTGCACAATGTAACTTAACATCTGGAAATGTGGTAAGACAGAAGGGAAAGTGATTCCATGCACAGCCAATGTACTGCCTGTTGCAGAATCCTGCCTTGGACAGCCAGCTCACCTAGGAAGAGAATGATGAGGGGTTTTAAAATATATTTTTAAGGCACATCCAGTTCTTTCTCATTTCTGCAGCACACCTGATGCCAAAAGGACATTCAGTGTTTGAAGTACGAAAGAGCGGGCGAAGGAAGTGGGAAGGTTTCGTTTCAAATTAGGGCAGACTTATAAGCTGAGTATGCACGTTACATTTAAAGCACAGTCATGCCCCAAGGAATCCTGGGAACTATAGTTTTTTTAAGGGTGGTGGGAGTTGTTAGCATACCGCTATTCCCCTCACAGAGCTATGATTCCCAGAGTGGTTTAACAACCAAACCCTTTCCACGAGGAACTGAGAATTGAAGCTCTGGGAAGGGAATAGGTGTCTCCTCTCAGAACGCTAAACAAATGACAGCTCCCAGAATTCTTTGAGGGAAGCCATGATGTGACGGAAAAGTTTGTTTTGCTGGACAGGTTGGGTCCCCAAGTGTTTTCTTTTTCTCTGCCAGCAAACAGTTAATGAATTGGCCAGGGTTCCAAGAGAGGGGGTCGAAAAGGAGAGGATTTGGAGAGACAGTTTTTTAGGTTGGAATAGTGGTTGGGACTGAGGTAGGGAGATAGGTTAGGAGTCAGGTTGGGAGATAGGGAGTGAGAGGAGAGAGAGTAATAAGGCAGGAATTAACTGGGAGACTGGGGCTGAGCCAGAAGAAGTAGAATCTGGAAAGATATAGTCTACTTAGGTCTCATTCCAGTCAGGAGGGGAGAGATTCTTCTACAAAAAGAGAAGACTCCCAAACCAGTTAAGAGGGGTGTGGAGATCCCTTGGGTCTGTTACTTGGAGTACCTCAGGAGTAGGGTTGTCTAAGGGATGTGTAACTGACAGGAAGTACCACCTTGTTTAAGAACCAAAGTATTAAACGGCAACAGCTGTGCAACAACTGAGAAAGAACTGAAGTGAAATAGCATTATAATCTGGAGTATCCTATGTTTTACCCACTTGCGTCATAAACTTCCTTCGTTTAATAAAACCTTTATTTGATCAAATCCTGCCTGAGACTCCAAATTATTAAGTTTTCCCTCACACAAGTCCCCGGAAGATAATCTTGGGTAGTTTGTAGGAATTCATGGCATTGGTGTTCTGTGAGGTGGGTGCACTATATTTAAGTGAGGGCGGGCCCAACGTCGCCAGGGGAAAAAGTGCCGTCGTGCTGTCACACATGACAGTTTAAAGTGGTATCATATTGCTTTAAATATATGATGTGAACGTGGCCGATAAACGCCAGGCTGGTAGCACCCATAGAGTTGGTCAGGGAGTATGACTTGAGAAGGAATAAAACCCAGAGGCTTATGTGTGTAAAATGTGGGTATAACAAAAGCATTCTGAGATGTATGGCTTTCAGGGAAAGCCATCATTAAAGCTTACAATGAGCAAGCTTAGTATTTCTTTATTTGATTTTCCTTTTAGTTAGCTACTGTTAAGTAAGGCATCCCAAGGCACTTGTAAGGCACCTCATCTGTGAAATACTTGGGACTTGCACACAGTTTGAAAGCACTGTGGCTTGAGGCTGATGTGGAAAAAGTTGAACTGAAATTGTTTGAACCTACAGTACATTCGAAAACGGAAGCATAACCTATTTTACTTCTTCTGTGGTTGGTCTGATTCCTATTGAAATGAATATTTCATTTATGAAGTGCCCTTTTTGTGGCAAAGCTGTGTGCTCATTCTAGAACAGGGCTTATAAGTGCAAGGCTGGGAGTCACAAGGAGAGAGCATGAACTGAAGGTCTTTGCCCAATGGAATGACACCCCCCCCCCCAAAAAAAAAGCTGTATAGGAATATGCAGACGATACAGCAGGAATGAATACAAGATGGCAGTTATTTCATTGGATTAGAACCTGGACCTTTTCAGACAAGCAGTTTATATTCAAGATGCTTCTAATTTGGTTGTAGGCTCCACAGCGCTAACATAGCAAAGGAAGTATTTCTGCTTCGGGCTTATCACGGCTCAAGCAGCAGCATTTTGTAGCTATCAAATTAGATGCCTTTCCCCAGATAATGGGAATTTTACAGTTTGGGGTGCTATCCAAACCCTAGCATTCCCTTACACATAATCCCTTACCCTGGGATCGTTGGAAGATTATTTACGAAGCCTGCGAATATCCCAACGTGAATATCGTGACGCAAATGCTGTGTTAATGGGAGAGTCTAATGTTCATACTGATATTAGCATGGATCTAGTTACCTTAATTGATATGGAGAAGTTTCTTCTGGAAGAAGAAGATCAGGTGAGTAATTGGATCTCATAGGATTATAAAGCAAACAAATCTGGTTTACAATTGAGTTAGCTAGTAAACATGCTAAATTTAATAATTTTAAATGGTAATTTTTGAGATTGGTTTGGATGGGTTATTTACATATATTGGCTCAGCAGAGGCCCTTGGAGTGGATGATGAGGTCTTTGTGTCCTCCTTGCAGAATGAAAGTCTTCCACTTGAAGTGGGAGAAAATGTCAGAAAGGGACAATGAGCTTCTGTTGGTTCAGATTTCATTTAATGATAAACCATGACTTCTGTCTGGTAGCAGTCATGGGGTAGGGTGGGGTGGGACTTCACTGCTTCCCTGGCTTCCCAATGCTTGAGTCACTGGTGGTTATGAGAGGAGGTTGGTGCAGTGTTGGAGCAGTGGCAGGAGCATTAGATCAGCTCCATCACTGCACCAGCACTGCACCAACCTTCCCATGGCCTCCATCTTGGTAATGAGCAGCAACCCCAGCATTGGGAAGCAGTGAAGCTGCCCTGCCCAGTCAGTTGCTACCACTTCTGCCCCTTAAGCAAAGCCACAGAATTGAATCCATTCAAACTGCAACAGATAGGCACATTAAGGGGTCAATAAATCTTGCAAAGACATTAAAATCTCAGCTTAAATCACCAACCCCAACCGTAATTAAAGAAGGTATAATTCTGTGTACAGGCGCTTCTCCACTTATACACTTCCAACTCACGTGCGACAATATATATGCGCAGCGTTGGGAAATAATTTAACAAATCCATTTCAACTGCAAAAATGTGTGAAAAGGGGCAAAAAAAGCCCCCAAAAGAGTGGGGAAACTGCAAAAATGTTGCCAAAGAGCGAGGAAACAGCTAGCAATCCCAGGAGGATTTGCAACTGCAATCCCATGAGCCTTTGCACCAACCTCTGAAGCCTGTGGAGAGTTGGAGTTTTGAGAAAGGAGGTTTGGCGAGATCATTTGTGGTGGAGTTTGGCAGACGAAAGGGCGCAGGCTTTCCCCATCTAACAGTATATGCGTGGTACCCAGAAATGTCACACACACACACACACACACACACACACACACACACGAGTGGGGAGATACCTGTACATATAATTCTGAAGACATACACTATATTAGTGGGGAAGGTATGATCTGGAGTGCTGTCTGGGATGAGGTTGGATGCATTTAATGAGTGCCTGTAACACTGATGTTGAGAGGCACAGCTCCCCCTTCCCCCTGCCATGCCTCCATCATTTTTAAAAACTCATCTGTGCATGGGTGGAGAAGCCTCTTCTCAATATAATCCTGCAGCTGCATGCTTTCATACTTTGCCTTGAGAGTGTATGGTTGAACTCACTGCTGAGGTTAATTCTTCAGACCTTGCCTGACTAGTCAGTTTCAGCTCCATGTGACTCCCTCCTTGAGAGGCTGAGTGCCCTCCCTCCTTGTGTGCTGAAGTGTATATCATCCAGACTTAAGATGAAAGTCTTCCACTAGGTATGGAGTCTAGTGTATCCCCCTCCCCCAAATAGATTGGATATGTCCGACCTTTTTCAGGAGTGTCTCACAAAGACTAAACTGTGGAGCAGTGCATATCCCTTGTTCGCTATCCGATCCATGCACAGCCACTAGTCACTGCTAAAATCCTCAGACAGGATTAGATAGTGTTTTAAAATATACTACTAGCATTTTAATCGGAACCATATGTCCTGCTTTGAGACTCGCTTGCTTCCATGACAGAAATCTTAACCTAGAATCTAATAGTTCTGTGTTTCCTCTCATATCTTCCAACTCCCCTTTTTTCACTTTCTTACACCTTCCTATCCTGTTGGCCGATTTCAGATTGCTGGTAGGGACTTGTTTGTTTTTGAAATGTGTTGCACAGTGCATAGCAAGGCCTTCTCAAATAAAGGCAGAAAGCCATGCAACAGTGAAGAACCAGGAAGCTCTGTCCTGTCTAAACAGCACTTCTGTGCTAGAGCATCAGAGCAAAGGACGAGGCATATAGGGTTGCTATATTTCAAAAAATAAAAACCAGGACACCCCAAATTGTTGAGCTTTTTATAGGAAGACCCCAAAAACATGGCTTTTCAGCACCGCCTTTCGCAGCCCTAATTGAGCTCATGCACTTGGTGCAATGGTAATTGTGCTCCTTTGCTACAGTTTAGGGCAGGGGTGGGGAACGTGGGGTCCTCTAGATGTAGTGTCACTCCAGCTTCCGTTAGTGAATAGAGTCCAACAACATCTGGAAGGATGTGCACATTCCTCACCCCTGGTGGAGCAGGTCAGCTGTGCCTTCTGTGGTGGGGCAGCAGCAGATGGCTTTCGTGCCAGTACGAGGGAAGGGGAATGATGTGTACAGTATTTTATTGTTGGTATTAGACAGCTGTTAGAAATCGATCATTCAGTATGGCAGCACCTACACTTTGGAAGTTCCTGTACACCAGGCAGGCACCTTCACTGGACTCTTTTTGGGTCCTGCTGAAAATGTTTTTGTTTGGACAAGCCTACCCGGACATGTAGAATGTAGATATGTGCAGTGGTGCCCCGCAAGACGAATGCCTCGCAAGACGGAAAACTCGCTAGACGAAAGAGTTTTCCGTTTTGGAGGTGCTTCGCAAAACGAATTTCCTATGGGCTTGCTTCGCAAGACGACAATGCCTTGCGAGTTCCTGCGGGGTTTCCCCCCCCTTTCTAAGCCGCTAAGCCGCTTATCAGCTGATTCGATCAGCAGATAAGCCACTAAACGCCGCTAAAAGCCACTAAAAGCCGCTAATAGCGCTAATAGCACTAATCCGCTAATCCGTCAATGGGCTTGCTTCGCAAGACGAAAAAACCGCTAGACGAAGAGAATCACAGAACGGATTCTTTTCGTCTTGCGAGGCACCACTGTGTTTTGAATCTGTTTTTAGTTTAATGCTGATTTTAATTTTTAAAAAATGTTTTACATAGTTGTTTTTAGCTGTTTTTAGTGATTGTTTTATTCTCTTTGTAAACCATTTAGAGGTTTCCCCACCACACAATCAAGTAGCGTATACATTTTATGAAATAAATAATAAATAAACTAAGTGGCGATTTTCTTTTTTGCCAGAAACTGTCATCTTGTGGCATTCCTGACAGGTTTAAAAAAGTAGATTAATCACACTATAAATCCACTATTTAGTCAATATATTTCAGATATTATTTCTATTGAAGATTGGTGTGGGCGTGTGTTTTGTTGGGAATACAGGCTAAAACATGCTATGTTGCTATGCTGGGCTATCATAAGTGCTTCCACTACTAAACCAATAGTGGGAAGTGACTCTAAAGTTTCCTGTTTGACATTAGTTCCTTCCTACTGTGAATTGAGTGATTTATTGTACAATGAAGCCATTACAGAAAGAGAGAGGAGGTGCTGGCTGAAGCCAGCCAATCTACAGCACTACATTTATAGGGCCTATAATTATCCAAATTTTTGAGATGCACAATAGTATCTGCTGAAAGGGAACATCTGGGAGGGGAGCGACATGTCCCAATTAAAAGATGGATGAGCAGCTTCGTGTATTGGATAACTTGCTGTGTTAATGGGGTTGCAATTTTACAAATGTCACTCAAGTTAATAAACATGTTCCGAGAGTAGCAACGCCCGGGTGGGAGTGGAGGACACCCAGAGATCAAGTGAAGACGAAATGTGTTCTCCCAAGTGATTCAAGATAACAGAGCAACAATAAGATGGACTAAATTAAAAAAAAGTGCAGAAAATGTCACAAACTCATGTCCTGTGGAAGGACATTAGGGAAGGTGCTAGCAATCGGTACCCTGCCTTTTTTAAAAAATGAAGATGACAGTTCAGTGTCAACACAGATAATTTTTCAATGTCTGGGCCAAACGTGCACATGACATTCGCGACATTTTTAAGCAAACGTGCATAATCTGAGTGGATTTATTTTGGAGGAAAGGTAGCTGCGGGGCCCCAATCTGCAGTGCACTTTTGATCTGGATTATTGATTCTTTATTAAATATATTGGGCTGTGTACACATTGCCAGCTTAAAATACAGCTAGGTGGTTCTTTTCCTCGATTCGGATCAAAGCTGGTTTGGAGAAAAGGGCACCAAAAGGCAACATCTCATAAGAAATGACAGGATAAATACGGATTGTAGCTAAAGTGTGTACGGCACTTCCCAAACCAGCAGTGAGAGCAAAGAGCAGGGTGTATGCAACCTTAGCAACATTTTTGAGCTCTAGTGTCTCAGTGTGGTTTACACATTAAAAATAAAACACCAAAGACATTGAAATCAGATAAAAACAGCAATAAACTAAAACTAAAATTGGATCGGAGCCCTGTACTGGTTATCTGCTGAAAATCACTCTCTTCTGGCTGCTGCTGTTTTAACTCTGAAAGTGCTGTCTGGTCTAAACAGCACCTTGTGGAGCAAATAGCAGCCAGCTAGGGAATATTTCAGAAAAAAGCTGATTTAGGACCTGAATCAAGACTGGGGGGCATGTTCTAGCCAAGGGCCTGTGAGAGTTTTCCCTCCAAAATAAAAGCAGCCAAGATAAGCACACTTGTTTATATAATTGACTAATGCCATATGCAGTTGGCCCTTAATCTTTATGCAGAAAAGGGTATACAGGTGGTGGCTGAGGCATATTTCTGTTCCACAACTGAAATTCTCAACTAGTGATGGGAGAGAAATTTTATTCAGTTTGTATTTAAAGGTAAACCTACCTAATCCACACTTTCAGAAACAATACGCCAACCAAAACACAACCATTCTTTGAAATTTGCACTTTTTGGCATTTTTCAGTGCAGTTCTCTAGCCAAGCAAAGTCTACAAAAAGGGTAACATGTGTATATAAATGCATATATTAGTGAAAATAGCATACAAAAACACATGTTATGGGGAATTGCTTTGTGAAAATGTATCTATTAGGAGAAATTCGCACTAAAATGCTGGTGAATTTTCATGAGAACGTTAAAAAAAGCAAATTGATGTGGAGAGCTGAGCTGAAGACTGGGGGGGGGGGGGGAGAGAGAAACTGAGAAAAACCAAAACTGACAGATTCACTCATCCCTACTATCAACCTACCTTGGCAGCAGAAGCAATGAGAATATCAGAATGGGGATGGTTGAGGACTTATCCACATCAGAGCAGGGCAGACATTCATTGAGATTCCCTGGAACAGACTACTGTAAAGCAAGATGAGACTAGCCTGTGATGGCTATCTTGTCCCTGCACTGTATGGACCCTTAGACAACCTGTTCATAGGGCATTCATCCTGATTTGTTTGCAGGGAGATTAGACGATGTTGTGTCAAAGGGTCATTGTGCACTTTCTAGCGTGCATTTCCCCCATCCCTTTCCTTATCACTTTATCTTTATCCCCACCTTTCGGGGAAGCAGGTGTGTTGCACAAGACAGTCAACTGTAAATGTGCAACCTGAACTTGCAATTGAATCCAGCTCCTAAATAGCAACAACCTGGAAGTGCCTAGACTAAACTAAATTCAAGGTTCGCAAGCTACCCTACGAACCAAAGCAAGCACACAGAGAATGATCACGACAGCTACTGCTGCAGGAAGGTGATATTTGAATAAAGATTCAGAGAGGGATGCTGAGAAAGAGGGGGACATCAGCCTTGAACAGATGTGTTGATGTTTGATATAAAGCACAGAAGCATCTCTTAGGTTTGAAGAACATGCCATGCCTTGTTAGCTTGTGTTTTCTGTTGTAAAGGTTTTTCGGGGTGGGGTGGGGGTGGGGGAGTTCCTGGATGTCTACCACTCTTTCCCCCCCTCCGGGCCCTGACAGATGGCCATTATCTCCCTCACTTCCCAAGACTTCATATTCCCCACATCTTCAGCATCTTCTTATTTTTTCCCTTGCCAGTGTACTCATGGCTTGTTTGCCGTTCCAGGCATGCCGCTCACACACTTTGGGAAGGACTTGTTGATAGCAACAGCTTTTAAATTCCAATGCCAACCTACTGGGAGAAACTATATTTGGAACGCGCACGTGCCTGCCTTTTCATGTTCCTTTTGTGCACAGGCTGGACAGTTTGGTGCCAGCGTCTGTGTATCTGAAGCGCAATCAGCTTCTTCTGCTCAGGTGCCAAAATTCCACAGCTCTTCAAAGGAGATGGGGGGGGAGGAATGATATTAAAGAATTAGGTCAGTGATTAATTTAGTAAGGCTTTCTTTTTAAAATGTAAGTTGTTTTTTTTAAAAAATGTTCTGTTTAACAGTGAGCTCTTGCTCTGCTGAAAAATTCCACTGAATTCACAGCCAAACTACAAGTGATAGTGGTAGGATTGTGTCTTGAATTGTGTGGACTGGGGTGGAGGTGTGATTTAAAACGGATGGGTGGAGGGTCATTCTTCCTCAATCTAAGACACATAGCAAAAGATAGCTCAGCTGAGAGAAAAGCAGCTGAGGAGAGGGAGGGAGAGGGAGAAAAGCAGCAGGGAGGAAGGTGAAAAATCTCCCATACATGCACCTATTTTAATTTGCAACCCATTCCGCTTTACACATGATGGCTGCAGATTGCTGTTCAGAGTTGCGTTGTGATGCTTCTAGTGTAGTGGGTGTGCTCACATATGAGAACCCGGATAGCTCAGCTGCTTAGAGCATGGCACTGATCACACCAAGGTTGCATATTCCTGCATTGCAGGGGGTTGGGTGAGATAACCCTTAGGGTCCCTTCCAACTCTCCAAGGCTGTTGGAGCCAACTTCAGGGGGCCATGGGTGCTTGGGCACCCACAGTAATATAATTTTGGGGGCCAGGCACCCCCAAAGTCAATCAGCAAAGCTGGCAGGTGGCAGCCCCACTGCCTCTGAGAGAGAAGCAGTTCAGCTCCATCCTCCGCAGTCAGCCAGTGAGGCACCCTTTACTGAGGGTGGGGGCTCAAACACCGAGGCAGAGTTGGCCCCCGAGTCTGAGCCCCCCCCCATGGAAGAGGGTGCCTCGCTGGCTGTGGAGAGGAGGAAGAGGAGCTTGTATGGGAAATGCACCCAGAAGACCAAAATGTATCAAGGAGTTAGTGATCTGACAAGGTGACCCTTCCTGCCTCTGTTCCTCCCCCCTCCCTCGCTCTTGTTAAGTTTTTTGATGGTGTGAGAACAGTCTTTAATGTCCTGAGAACATTGGGAGGAGGTGAAGCCCCACACACAGCTGCCTTAATCAGTTGTGGAGGATAATGCTGTTTACCCTCTTTGATGTCGGACATTGTTTTGAGAAAGTGAGGCATTGGGATGATGTAATGGATGATCTGCACCTAGCCAGTCTTGGAAGTCACACAGGCTATCTATAAAATCGGACAGTTTGGGCAGAGTTTTAAACCTTTGCCTAACGAAAGGACATAACAGGTTGTTATTTTACGTACAGGAAATGATTTTAAACCAGGTGATTTTGCTGCTACTCTGAATCCAAGCATATCACTGGAAAACAACATGCTGATATCTAAGCACGTATTCCAGTCTTTAAAATATGGCAGCTTCTGAAAAGAATGTCATTGATAATGTTCACATTATTGTTATTAAGCAATCTCCCCCCATCCCCACAAGTGCTTCAGTCTATAGCTGCGGTCTCTCTCATTAACTTTGCTTCTTGATGCATTCAGTATGCAGATTCTTCCAGTGCAATGATTTCTGCACATCGCCATATGCCATGTCCCAGGAGAACGGGCAGGGCGGGGGCAAGGGGGTGGGTAGGAGGGTGAGCAGCACTAACCCTTTCTTTGATATCCAATGATAAGATGCCTGGATATTTTTTCCCCAAAAGCAGCGCAAACAGCAGCGGGTGGGCAGTGGAAGGCTGCACTTTGTATTCTTCCATTTTCACCTAATAGCTTTCATTGCACGTTGAAGCTCCGGGGGTTAGAATGACAAAGGGCAAGGAGCTCAAGAAAGATTTCTGTCTAGACCTTATGGGTGGAAGACTCTTTGGGGAGCATTTGCTACAATGCAGAAAGCGACAGCCACTTTCTCAAGTGCAAATAGAACTGAGTGGATGCGGCGGCGGCTGTTTTCCCTGGCCTCTTACCATTTCTACCCATCTTGTTCTTGCTTAGAAGCAACTGAAAACTCCATGCTAAGACATTTCTTCCAACAGCTAACCTGGGTGTTTGCTAACAATTTTGGTCAGTTAGCAGGCTTAGGTGCCTAAAGCCTATTTAGACTGAATAAGTGCCTATGGTGGTATTGAACGCCGATCGAGTTATTTGGTCATGCCTTACTGGATCAGACCGATAACTATCTAGTCTAGTTTCCAGCAAGATGATTGGCTGGTCACAAGGAGAGAATGAAAGTGATGACCTTCTCCAGATGTTGATCCCAGAGTCAGGTACATTCAGTGAATCTGCAGCAGAGTCCCCCAAACTTGGGTCTCCAGCTGCTGTTGGACTACAACTCCCATCATCCCTAGCTAGCAGGACCCAGTGGTCAGGGATGATGTAGAATTGTAGATGGTGGAAATTGGAGACCCAAGTTTGGGAAGCCCTGGTCTGCAGTCTGTGTACACAAATTGGTGAGCTCTACACTCATACAATTATTAAATGGGGGAAGAGTCTGTGTACCTGTGTACAGAAAACCTGAACTGCATAAATCAAAATGTGCATACACTTTTTATTACTTTTGACCAGTGTAATGTGTGATGTGCAACGGGTAAGCAAGCCTTCTTAAAGCATGGAAAGAGCCTCTGTTGCTGCTCCCATGTCTTGCGGAAATGGCAGAGATCCGAAAATTTAACAGCTAACTTTAAGTGACACAGTGTTCAGCTGCCAGTCGGATGCTGGTAGCACCCAGAACCTTGGGTTTTTAAGGAATTCAGCCACTATGTCACGTCTTCTTCTGCATACACCTTATAAGCACAATAACTTTCCTGGTCCTGAAAGAAGTGGCTTTCTGATTTTGGACATAATGGAAATTTATTTCATTTTGTTCTGCCTTACAAAACCAGGTCAGTTGGCAACTCTAATCCTTGCGTATCTGAAATGCGCTTGAAAGTAACAGAGCTTTGCACACTGCTCCATCCCGTCCCCGAGGTCATTCTTCCCCAAATGTGTCAAACAAAGGGCCAGCTGCATTATCTGACCACAGCTTGGTTACACATGCAAAGCAAGTGATGGGGGAGGAAGAAGAGAGGATCATCTATTATTAAAGTGTGAATGGCGGAGACTTTATGGCCCACTGAACTTGTATTGTGTAATAAAAACAGAAAGAGAGGCTCTCTGCTTACCTAGTGCCTTGGGCTCATGAGGCTACATCTGAGACACAACCAGAAAAGAAAATAGGGAGAAACTGTGTTATACTGGTTGTGGCTACCTAGATGAACCTCATGTGGGTTTAACACTCCATGGGTTGTGTTTTTTTGTTTTTTGTTTAAAGCAGCTCGCTACCCACAGGAAACGAATTTCCACAGAGGCTAAACTATTGTGACCCTGTCAGCCAGGCGAAATAAGAATAGACTTCACCCTCAGGAAAAAAAATGCAAAAAGGACATTTTTAACCGTGAGTACCCATCTCAGTCACCACAAAACACTCCCAAAGAAGGGTTTGCTTCAGACATGTTGGTTTCCCCCTCAACATTAGTACAGCAAGCCACAAAGACTGTAGGAAGCCCAAGTGAATACTGACTCTCCTAAAATACATTTGGCCATCTGGCTGACTCACTGACATTCATGTGGCCTTCCCACGTTGGGACATGATTTTCCTTTCTGGCAAATGTGTTCATGGTTAAGGAAATGATACTGTGCGCAGAGGCCTTGAAGACTATTCTCTTATGCTTTTTGAGAACTGGCCTGTTCTGGGGGTGTTGATAATAGCCTCATGGATTCCACACCCCATCATCTCCTCCACAGTCATCCAGGAGATTGCGGTGGTTCAAGGGGACCAATTCACATGCAAAGACAGCAGCCGGTATGGAAAACCTGGATATTCCTTTATCAAACCTTTATAAAGTCTTCTTGCCCAGCATGGCCTTGAATGCCATTTGCCTAGGCTTTGCCCTCTGCCACAGTCTTTGGATTCTCACCATGTCCTCTGCATGATTCAAGAGGGAGATTTAAAAAATGACCTTTTTGTGTGTATATTTCGTTGGGTGCAAGTTCCACCTGGTCATTCAACAGTTGAAAAACTGGGGGCTCAGTGTGCATCTTTTCCTGTTCCCTCTTCATGCCATTTTCCTTGTGTATCATGTCTATTAGATTGCAAGCCTGCAGTGAAGGGCTAATTTGTTTCTAAATCTTTGTACAAGTCTCTAGGATGCTTAAGCACTTTATGATGTTGATAATGAGGAAGCAGTTGCATATGATTGTCCTTCAGAGGTAATTGGTGCTAGTGTACACTAACATTGTACACAATTGGATCAACTTGTATGGAAGATTCTGCAGAAGAACTGCTACTTCTCATGCATGGGTCATAAGTGTGGCCAAGCCCTTAGGTAAGGACTGGTGAATATGTTTAAACTATCTAAGGGTATTTTACTTGCAGGTAGGGATGGAGGAGAAATTTGATTTTGCTTGCATTTTAATGAGAACTACCTAATTCAGACATCTCAAACCAATAGGCAAACGCAAACCCAGCTATCCTTTGAAATTTTCATTTCTCCGAATTCTGCAATGCAGTTCTCCAACCAAACAGTACAGTATGACCAAAAATGCATATACTGTGGAAGGGAGAGTTCATAAAAATGGTCACCAGTGAAGATTACATCCAAAATGCATTATAATAGAGAAAACTGCTTGTAAAATATTCATATTACCCAAAACTGCATATAAAAAAAATCACACTAAAATGGAGAAAAGCAAATTAAAATCTTGATGAATTTTCATGGGGATTAAAAAAAAAAGAAATTGCAAATTGCTGTGGAAACATTGAAAACTGAATTTAAGACTGGAAAAACGAGGAACTGACAGATATTCCCGCCCACCCCCTTGCAAGTGCATCAGCTTGATCCTTCGAGGTGAGCTATGCACATGACATCCGACTTTCGTGCATGTCATTCCTATCTGGACATCAAACTCTTTGAGCAGGTGCTCAAATGTCAGGTGCTGCTCAGATGGCTCCCTTCTCCAAATCATGAGACAGCGCTTTGTGCGTGGAGCTTCTTTCGTAAAAACAAAATACTATTCTATTGGCCAAAGACCATTACAGTATTAACCATTCAAGAGAGGGAGCAGAGGTCTGCCTTCACCCTTCTTCCACCCGAAGCCCAACATGCTGGAGCGAATCAGCTCATGCAGCCATAGTGTCTCTGGGCCTGCTCCAATGGATCAGGGAATGTATGCATTTAGGCACAAAGTTCTAGTCTGCAATTCTAAACTTACTTGGTAGTATTTTCCTTTGAAGTAAGTAAGATGTGCTCTCTAGCATTCGGGCCCTGAATAACTTTAAAATGTCAAGAGCCCTGGAAGAGTATAATAAATGCTTTTAGAATATATTTGGGGAATGATCTACTTGCAACGGCAGCAAGCCTAAATAACAGGCCCACAGGCATCTCAAAGAGTCACGGCAGGTTGTCTGCAATTTAAAGAGCAACATATGAAAATGAATGGCTTCAGATTGGTCAGCCCATACTCTTGACATTATGTAAAACATATGCTACTTATACAACATTTGCATGTAAGCTCATACATTTTGGTTACACATGGGTTATCTTGGAACCCTTAAGGCCCCTACCCTATTTGCAAATATTTTATTTAGATGGAGGCAAAGCTATCATGCAAACATAAACATATGCGGAATGGTGAGGGTAGTCAAAAATACAAATTGGCTTCTCTATTGTTAATTCACTTCCTGTTTCATGCATGCAGCTATCTGTCTGGATGTCTGTCTGCTTATCTCTCTAAGTACCCACATTGCTGGGTGTTAGTGATACAGTGGTACCTCGGGTTAAGAACTTAATTTATTCTGGAGGTCCGTTCTTAACCTGAAACTGACCAGGCTTTTGGTTCTTAACTCAAATCATACTGCAGTATGATTTATGGCCTATTTACATTCTTCTTGTTGGATGAAAACCTTTAGAAATGTCCTCCCCCCATGTGTTTAATTAGGGTTGCCATATTTCAAAAAGTGAAATTCCTGACACCCACAAAATTGTTCAGCTTTTTTAAAGGAAACCACCAAAAGCACCTGTCTTCTGCTTTTTCCATCGCGTTGCCATACATCCGAGTTTTCACTGACATTTTGCCATTTTGGCAAAATTCCACCCTGCCGCCATTTTTACACCCAAAAACCAGGACATGTCAGGGATTTTCCTGATGTATGGCAAGTCTAGTTTAAGTTTTAATTCAGCATAGACCCATTGAAGTTAATCAACATGACTAAGTTAGGTCCATTAATTTCAATAGATATACTCTTGAGTAAAACCCTATGTATCTGGGTTTTTTTCAATGGCTGACAAGCTTTTTTAGTATTTTAAAATATTTTGTAAGTTGCTTTAAGACATTTTTGTGCTGGCAGTTGTGGAAACTAGGCCTAGGCCAGGCCCGCTTCACAGGTAGGTGCAGAAGGTGATTGACAGCTGGGAGGCCTTGCCCATCTGTCAAAGTGGCCCACCAGGGATGAGTGATCTAAAGGTCTGGCCGGGCAGGCTAAAAAGGTTCTCCACCCCTGCTATAGACCTCTTGCTACGTCTCTCCCTATTACTGTTGCACTCTAAGCTGTTCTGCCCCCTTGCTCCCTCTTTTGCAGCCACAGTAAACATCGAAGTATGCCCCCCAATCTGCCATGGCGGTGACCCACTTCTAGCTCATCCATGTCTACATCTGGTCAGGCTCGAAGAGGGAGGCCAGGGGGAATGTTTAGTTACATAGATAATCCCATCTACTTTTCTAATTATTTTTACAAACTGAGTATCCATCACAGAGACAGAAATGGCTCTCACCTCTGCCACGTTTGCTCATGCTGACGTACTGTGGCAAGCTCTTACATACGTAGAAAACAGGATGGCAAGAGCCCCCACTTCCCGCCCTCAGTGTAAATCTGCCTGAGTATTACTAAAGAACTATAGCCGTAATGATGCTCTCCCCCTGCCTTCCTCTCTTTCCTTCCAGATGTTTTTCCTTTTATTTTCATGCAGGGATTGTCACTGTTTCCATAACACAGTAAATCAGATTATTCTTTTGATTCCTTCCATAAGTATAGGGCTCTGAATCCTGTAGTGGCTAGTGAGCGAGAAACCCACTGGAGTCCTCTATATATGTTTACTTAGTCTCAATGTAAAAACATTTTTTAAGCAGGCAGACATCTGCCAGAGCGGGTAGTCTTTTCATTGATTGCTGCTATAGGAGCCCTGGAGACAGCAGAACTGATCCACGCTGAACTAAAGTTTCCATAAATCTGCCAGGCCCAAATCCTCCAGTGGCCTCTCATCCGGCTGCTTAGAGCTTGTTTCCTTGCTTTTGATCCATGCTGGTGCCAAGTTCAAATAAGCCTCCTCGTTAGCAGAATCCTTGAAACTAACACCCTGGCCCTAAACCTTTTGGAAACACCGAAGTCTCTTCCTTCTGTTGAATGCCTTCCTCTATTCAAATGGAAACCAGGATTTCCATAATGGGTTTGGGCCCAAGATGCCTGGCTCAATTGACTTGTCCTTCCCTGCTGCAGGCAGTGTTCCTTGCGTGTCCTGGAGAGATCACCCGCATGCTGCTCAAAATCTAAACTGGAAGGAATTTAATAGATGTGGAAGATCCATCTGCTAAGATCTGTTTCTACTGTGTCACAGAGATTAATCTCTGCTCCAGAAAAAAAAAGTGCACCCTTTCAATGTATGCAAAACTGTATAAGCATTGGTTTCCACCGCAAGCGCACAGATGGGGAAGAAACTGCCTAGGCAAGAGATTAAGGGGAAGTATGATATGGAACCTGCCAACCTAGCAGTTCGAAAGCACGTCAAAGTGCAAGTAGGTACCACTCTGGCGGGAAGGTAAACGGTGTTTCCGTGCACTGCTCTGGTTCGCCAGAAGCGGCTTAGTCATGCTGACCACATGACCCGGAAGCTGTACGCTGGCTCCCTCGGCCAATAAAGCAAGGTGAGCGCAGCAACCCCAGAGTCGTCCGTGACTGGACCTAATGGTCAGGGGTCCCTTTACCTTTTTTATGATATGGAAAGGGCTTTCAGTCACATAGAAGATGCAGCAGACCTCTTTTCTGTTGCCCCAGTGGCAGGACTAGAACCAATGAGTAGAAATTGTGGGGATGCAGATTTAGAGTAAACATTAGGCAAGTGTTTCTTTCTAATAGCAAGAGCCATTCACAGTGAAACAGACCATCTTGGGAGCTGATACACTCTCCTTCCCTGGAGGCAGAGGCTGTCAGGGATACTGGAGCTGCATCCTGGATTGTAGGCTTAGACTAGATGACATCCAAGATCCCTTCCAGATCTCTGATTCTATGTTTTCTGGAAAGCTAATAATCCAATCCATAGATAACCAGTAAAAAGTGGGTTTCCAGTACCCTGTGATTGGACCCTACATGGCATCAGTAATGTTTGACAGGTGAATCATGTAGGATTGCTGGGTTGTAGGAGAAGTTTCTGTCCTGATCTTTACCAAAGTTTTTAATCAAAAGATAACACAGAGATGAGGAAAGCAGAAATATGCTGCCTAATGCCTAGCATTAAATAATAATAATAATAATGTGAAGGCACCCAAGGATTTCAACTTCATTTGAAGAATATATTTTGAAGAATGGTAAAAGTTTGATCATATTTAATTTGCTGGGTGTCTATGTGCCTTTTGTCTATTCAGGATTACATCTTCAATATGAACAATCAAAAAGATAAACAAACACATAAATACAAAAACTACGTGAGGTTCTCACGAAGTTACAATACTGCAGTAAAATGCCATCATATTTGCTACCAGAACACACGAGGATCATTAATACTGGGCCCATTTGTTTGCAATTAATAAAACAGCTGTCCATAATATGACCTTTGGGTGACCTTGACATATTTTCTGTTAGCCGAAGGCGCAGACCTTCAAAGCCGTCTTGTTCTATCCCTCAGTAGAAAGAAAGTAGGATTAAGAATCTCGTTTAACAGACGGGTGAGATGAAGTTGCCATTTGGGATCACATGAGGCCCTTGCTTCCTATGGATATATCAGAATCTATTTAGAGGACCCTGACACCTGCAATATTCCAGACAGTAGATGGTAGATTCATAAACAGAAGATGGCATGAACAACAGAGAGCCAGCTATTGCTTCGCAGCTCTCCCATCTGTCATGCTTTTCTGTGCCATCAATTATGGACAATGTCCAGTCATCTTGATGGAGCAGATTGTTCCGCTTGCTCGATAGCCAATATGGATTTCTGGTCACGAAGCTAGCTGTACTAGAAAGATAAATTTATGAAAGGTACCATCATTTACTGCTGTTTCCTATTCACCTTGCTACAGGAAGCATTCAGGAGAGAAAATGGAACCAGTTGCAAAAATGCGGGAAGGGCCTCTCGGTGAAGGAACAGGGGAAGGAGGCGGAATCAAGAAAGGGTTGGGGAAAGCCAAAGGGCAGATGAGCCCAAAGAGCAAAACTTCAAGATGATTTAGTGCAAATTAGATACTCTGTAACTCCCCCCCCCCCAAGGGTGGTGCCCTAGGCTGCTATTCAGCGCATACTTGAGTGAAATGGATATTCTAATCCAAGTAACTGTCGTCTAGAGTTAATTCTGCCATAATAGTGACAATAAAAACCTGATATTCCTTCTTCCTTCTCCTAGTCCTCAGGCCGGTTGAATCCTGCTATACTGCATGATCAGACTGAACGGAATAACATGATTCTTCTCGTACAGAAAATTGGGTCCGATCAGTAGTTATTTGCATCTATCTCTGTTGATGTGAATCTTAAGTCTAATACCTCATGAGGGCTTTTATCCCCCCCCCCTTTTTTTAAAAAGAGACCATTTTCTATTCTAATATTTGGGAATCATGACTAGACTTTTAAAAGCTAGTGTGCAGGGCAATCTGGTGTGTGCAATGTTTCTGTGTGGAGACTTAGGGCTGGATTCAGCTAATGAGTCCCACTAGAGAAAGCCAGCACAACATCTTCCACTGGTGCAGTGGAGCTTTCTGCCCGTCCTGTGCCATCCAAATTTGCTTCAGAGTGTGTGTTGGGGAACCCGCAGAACAGGTGGAGAGGAGAGAGAGAGATCATTCCATCTAGCAAGCTGCCATGGTTGAACTGGTGGTACAATTTCCTTAGCACTACATTGAATTCCTTCCATTATCTGGACGGTGGTTATCTAGGCAAAGTTTCTGGGGATTTATCAATGGCCAGGGAAAAACCAAACTCCATTTTATAGATACAGCTAGAAAATGTTGCTATCCCCATGCAAAGAATCCACACAATGTAAGATGAGCCTGCTGGACCAGGTCAATGGCTTGTCTAATCCAGCATCCTTTTCTTAACTAGATGTCTATGTGAAGCCCACAAGTGGGGCCTAAATGCAAGATCCGCTTCCAGTGTATGGTATTCTAAATCATCCTGCCTCAGACACGGAGGCACTTACATGCTCCCTCCTAAATGTCTGCCAGACTCTACTTCAGAGATGGTCCCAAGATGAACAATGAAGAAATTCCTGCTAAATTGGACAGTGGAGAGTGATGAATGTTGAAGACATTTTTCGTATGCAATGTGGCATTAGTGTACATTATCTATTTCTATCTAGCATGACAAAAGGTATTCCTTTAATATATATGATATTTACCACTTCCTGGAGATGTTTTGCTTCTTATGGATCTTCAAGACCTGGTCTTGAACAACCAGAATAAATGTCTTCATAGTTTTCTGTGATGAAGCATTCACACACAGAAGTCATCGCAATGTTGCGGTCATCAAATGATTGACAAGCATATGTGAACTTGCTCCTAATGATAATGACAAAGAAACTCGCCTCATGGTAATAAACTGACAGATGCATATGTTCTAGATCAGGTTTTATAGTATTTTTTATTGATTGTTGTTGGCTGATTTTTTTAAAAAATATATATATTCTTGTTTTATGGTATTATTGTGCTGATAGGTGCCACTGTTTGTTTTTATTGTACTCTGGGATCTCTGGCAATGAATGGCGGGTAAGAAATGCTTTAAATCAATAAATACATGCTGCTCTGAAATATTTAAAAACACCTCATTTGAGGATTATGCAAAGGTATACAGCCAAAATCAAGTAAACAGGCCATTTATAGAATTGATAGCCAATCATACAGTGGCTGCTGGCAGGGCTGTTTTACAACATTTTCAGGTCATAATTGACTGTCACTTTAGCGTGGAATGAGCCTCAATTACTGCACAGAGATTATGGCTCTTCCTAAAGAATTCAATACTGCCTTTGCTTTAAGAGTTTGCTTTAAACTCTCCATTACAGGATAATGGCCTGCACAACCGCAGCATCAAAGATAAAAAAAC
The DNA here is from genome assembly GCF_965112155.1 of Podarcis liolepis. Classification (NCBI taxonomy): domain Eukaryota; kingdom Metazoa; phylum Chordata; class Lepidosauria; order Squamata; family Lacertidae; genus Podarcis; species Podarcis liolepis. The sequence goes on along the minus strand of NC_139560.1, from coordinate 60,377,970 downwards.
AAAAGGAGAAAAACAACGGCAAGCCAGTTCCTATCTCACCTTTGCAGAGGAAGACAAGCCAGAGTAAAGCAACGTTTGTTCTAAGGTTAGAATGGGGAAACGGACTTATAACTCCTGTTCTTTTCAAAATTTTGTTGGGCATTGGTTATTCTGAGTAGCTTCTTTAAGAGACATAATAACTCGTTCATTTGTCTGAGGTCATGTACAGATCATTGTATAAACATCAATAGCTGCTCGGCAAACCTCTGGACTGCAACATGCTGGCTGTGTGTGTGTGTGTGTGTGTGTGTGTGTGTGTGTGTGTTTGTGATCCAGTTGCCTCTACTACTCAAGCAGCTATTGATTGATTAATCACAAGGCCAGACCTGGAGCTGCTAACAGATGATAATGACCACCTGAATTGCAGGGCCTGCATCTGATATGGGGTCATGGAGACAGGTTGAGGGTACTGTTGGTGCACCACTCACCTTGCTGCCCTACAGCCTCCCCGACTGACTTGGCCAAGGCTGTCTTTGGTGTGGTTTGGGAGGAACCTAGGACTCTCATCCTGGTTGACTTCAATACCTATGCCTTGGTTGCCTTAAGGCCAGCTCAGGCTTTCATGGCAATCATGACACTGTCTCAGATGGTCATTGGTTAGTCCACCTCCTGGCAAGGTTCAGAGTTTTGGTGGCAGTCCTACCCTGCAGAAGTCCACCCCACCCTAGACACCATTCATGCAATTAGCAGTTGTGTGAACGCTTCCTTTTTTAAAAGCAAGCAGAGGTGGAGTGGTTGCCCAATCCAGCTGTAGGGGTGTAGGAAGTTTTCAACCTCTTGTCTTCTCTTGGGGTCCTAATCCAAACTGGGGCCTTGCCAATGCTCTTTGCATTGGAAGGAAAGCTCCCATTCATGCCAGTAGAATGCTGCCCTTCCAATGCAAGTGAGCGCTGGAGAGGTTGGAGAGCCAGATCAGGATCAGAACAGGGGACAAAAGGTTAAAACCTCCTACCTGTATACTTCCTAGGGTTCTGGTCTGGATTGGGGCCCCAATACTCGCTGTTCACTTTAAAAAACCAAACAACCATGGAATTGCTGGTTATGTGAATAGCATCATGTCTGGTATGGCGCAGAGTCTGAGTATCTGTTTCTCCTAGAATGGAGTGTGGAGGTCAGCACTCTCCTGGTTTTAAAAAAAATAAGTGGGTGACCTTTATTTTATGAGCTTCGGGAATTTGAAAGAATTTGGGGTCAAGGTTGTATGGTAGGCATACTTTTCCCACTGGAGGATTGAAAAACACACACACACAAGGCCAGGGTCTCAATTTGGTTAGGGAACATAGGAGGCTTCCTGGTACAGAACTGTACCATTGGACCAACCAGCTGGGTGGCATTGGCTCTCCAGGTTTTCAGCCGGGATCCTTTCCCAGTCTTGTTGGGAGGTGCCAGGGATTGGACCCAGAGTCTTCTCTGTGTAAACAGATGCTCTGCCACTGGGCTGCAGTCCCTTCCCCTGCCCTCCTCTATGTACACAACCCAATGGTTATTTCCATCCTGGTCAGCGTGGTGTAGTGGTTAAGAGCAGTGGACTCGTAATCTGGTGAACCGGGTTCGATTCCCTGCTCCTCCACATGCAGCTGCTGGGTGACCTTGGGCTAGTCACACTTCTCTGAAGTCTCTCAGCCTCACTCACCTCACAGAGTGTTTGTTGTGGGGAAGGAAGGGAAAGGAGAATGTTAGCCGCTTTGAGACTCCTTCGGGTAGTGATAAAGCGGGATATCAAATCCAAACTCTTCTTCTTCACTCACAAAATGCACACACAGCCTAAAATCGCCACCTGGTTACACAGGCCTGCCTGGAGGGCTTTTGCTGTTGTAGCACTTCCACGGCAGTACCATTTCATAGACAGAACAAGGGTGTCCTGGCTGCGCTTGCCCCAAAGTGGTGTAACATTGCTGTTGGGAGCAGGTTCCTCTTTCACAGGATTAACAAATACTGGATATCAGGTATCAGATGCCAAATACTGAATTTCAAATATGTGTCGGAGAGCTGACACCCAAGCCTGGAAACATCTGCGAGTGCAAATCTATTTCAGCACTAATTACCATCTCTTCTGGATTGCACCAGCTTTTTTCAGAGTCTTTCTTTGTACATTGCACCGTGACCTCGGCGATTCCCTTTGCTAGAAGCAAGCTAGGTCAAACACAGTGCACATGCGGGAATTGTCATCAAAATCTAGTTCCTTTCAGCGCTCCATAATGAATTCACTATGTGGCTGCCAAATTCAGTCCTATTATAGGCAAAAATATGTCCACAGTCACTCTCCAAAATAGTCCCATCATGTCAGTTTTCTCGTCTTAATTTATGGCACTTGTTTTCTGACTCCATGCGTATTTATGTGCAGCTGGGACTCTTGCTCTAGCACAGGCCAATTAATCTGGCAAAATTCCTTTTAAGTGAGTTCTCCACTTATTCTGTATTGTATATATTGTGCATTCACAGTCGGTTCTCAGGCCAAACTTGCTACGATTGGAATGCACAATGGCAGGAACTCCCAGAGTTTCTGCTTGAATGTTACATTCACGAGTGATTCCATCTGCTTGCAAAAAAAAAAAAAAGAAAAGAAAAAAGAAAAAGAAAAGAAAAGAACTGTTGTTGCATGTTCAAACCCTGAAACCTCCCCCCTAAATAAATTCACACTTGACTCAAAATTTTGGTTTGGTTTTTGGCAAAATTTAGGCCACAACTTTATTGATTACAGAAAGTGACTGGTTGCATAGGCTCTGGTTTGACTAGCTCCCTGCCATGCAGGTAGCGCTGACCAAGGGTTCCAGCATAGGTCAGCCAAGGGTGAACACCTGGATAAGCGGAGAGCCAGGAACGGGCTAAGTCCGCCACCCAAATGTCCCCCTGGACTCAGGCACGGGCACAACCCCCTCTCAGGGGTTGACCAAACCATCGAGTCCCTAGATTCCTTTAACGGAATACCCTTCACATAGGGATGGTGAAAGCATTCTCCCATCCCTATCACCTGAACCAGAGCCTATCCACAACCTTACAAGTTGTGACGATTTGCTATGCGGCAGGCGAAACCCAAATGGCAACAGCCAATCAGCCACGTGGGGAAAATTCCTGCCGTGCCCCTGTCCCAACGACAGACGACACACGATGGCATAGCAAGGTCAAGCACAAAGCCCTAAAAGTAGGGAGAGGTGGGCGGGTGTTCCGATGCACGCACTGAAAGAGGAAGCTCTGGGTCACGTGCATGGGCATAAATAGGTTCCTTAAACTGTTTGGACTGCATCCCATTGGCCAGATTGTACCCAGCTTCGAGGGACCTACCAATCAGGTGTTGTGGCTGACCAATCGTACCCACCCACAACACAGGGTGTCGGTGTGCCCTCTTTAAGGGAGGACCAGAATTGTGTAATTTCTTAGTCTGTTATGACTTGATTTTTACTGCAGACTAAAGGTAATATGTTCAGCTAAATCCCAGGGTAGGTAGCTTCAAAATCATAAACACTCAAACCTTCGGCTAGTAGTCATTCTCTTTTAGCCTGACAGCTTCATCCATAAAATGAGAAGAATAGTGGCCTATCTGAAAGGGTTGTTGTGAAAATACGGTAAATGAAGTAATATTGGTAAGCAGTTAGTATGTTTAAAAATGTAAACAGAAATTATTATTGAGGGTCAGTACGGCCAAAGAAGAAAGGGTACAGGTAAATAAGGGGAAATATGAGTGTATTGGCAAATGTATATGATTTTGAGATTGTGAACAAAAGAACAGGGAAACCAAGCCCTGCTCTTTCCTTTTGCAAAGCTGGGCTTAGTAACCATGAGGGCTTGATGCTTGTTTTTAAAACCAGGGCTGTCATCTGAAGGAATTGACATTCTTTGCCAGATCTCAGATGGAATGGACTCTTCCGACTGTGCCTGTCACTCTGTAAATCTCCGCATCACATTCCATTTCCTCTCTGGCCCACTAATAAGACCAGCCGCAATGGTTGAGATGCAATGTTAGCTGCTGGAAATGCTTTAGGAAACATTGGCAGCATCTTTATTTTTAAACATGGCTCGCACTGTTTCTGCTAATTACATTGGCCATATTAATGGCACAGACTGTTCATTTTCAGGCAATGCTGAAAAGACTACCTAGAGAGGCGTTATTCTCCCCAGCACGGTGTCAGATGTCACCTGGTAGGATATTAAAACCAAGGTGAGATCGTGTTGGAAAATATTTTCTTTTACTGTACAGTAACTCATAGAGCACTGTTGAGTTCAAGAGAAATCCCTTTGCTGGAGAAACGTTATAGCAGGCTGCCAAAGGGGAGAGATTTTTCCACAGTTCACTGTTAGTGTAAGCCTTCACTACCACAAGACATGCTGTCCTGGAATGAGCGGCCCTTTTAATGAGAGCTGAAGTTCAGCGTTTCATACCTCTGCTAAAAAGACAATCAAGTTAGAAAAGAGAAGCTTTGATACTCCTACCCTTGGCTTAATTTCTTTTTAACACAAGCACTAATTGGGTTTAAACAAACCAGGGTAGCACATAATAGATTTAACAGACTTTATTTCAGTGAGATGAGACCAAATTTGGTGTATTCAGAAAACACAGGCTCCCTGCTTTTATGAGGTAATTATGACTTAGTGTTTACTGTCTCCCTGATGAGGCTGTGGGCTGCTTTTAAAGTGGCTCTGGGATGAATCTCAGAAACACAATTTACAGTCAGTCCTTTTTAGCATGTAAAACACAAGGCGGGCATCTCTATCATCTATCTATCTATCTATCTATCTATCTATCTATCTATCTATCTATCTATCTATCATCTGTCAATTTTTCTTCTGCATTTCTTCACTCTTGCTTTTCTCCAAAACAGTGCCGATAATTTTCTTTCTCCTATAGAAAACATTTCCTGCCTCATCAGGAACAGTTTTTTTCTCCCTTCTGAAGGCAAGAGTTGTGAGGATGTGTGTAGAGGACAATATTTTCCCTTGCAGCAGATACTCAAGAGTTTACAAGGGTAAATTCCTCTTGCTTCCATTTAGAAGCAGCCATCAGCTGATAAAAGTGTGAAGGTTGGGTCCTTTGGCAGTAAACTCGCTGCTCCCTTTCATTCAGTTCCAGCTTCCATTGGAACGAAGTATATGGCTAGATGTCTTGGAATGTCTTCACAGTTGCTGCAGCAATGAAGGTCAACCTGACCTGCGCTACAGCTCAATGGCCTGAAAATATGTCTACATATAGCTTCAAGAAGCACAACACTGTTCTGTTCTTGCTTTTACTACATTGAACGATCGTGGAAACTTGGTGTGAACAGAGCAGGGCACTTGTAAGATAGGTTTGTCTGGATTTTCCCGGAAATATCCGGAATACCGCAGTCTGCAGCAGTGTCTGGGTGGAAGAAAAAAAGCTCGACAACTTTGGCAATGGTTTGAAATATGGCAAACCTATGTGAGACAACCAGAAGCAAATACCTGCAAATATTTGAAATGGGCACTATTTTCAACTGTTGCCCTTTCATTTTTGAAATTTCAGAAATTGAAGTGATTCCTGTCATTTGGTGAACAGATGTATGGAAAGAAGCACCTCTTTTGGATTGCAGCACATGTTCTACATGCCTTTGGCTCCCTTTTGCTCCAGAGTTGTGTCCTTAATCTTGTTTATTTTCTGTCCCACCAGCATTGCTTCACAACGCCTTCTGAGTTGGTATGCTCTGTCACCACAGGCAAAACCATCTGTGCTCCACACAGCACATCTCCCTTGTTCAACGATCCTGTGGAAATCGCTTGTTATGTTGTCCAAAGTGCAAATGCAGAACTGGGCAATGGGCCTTTAAAGGGAGATCAGGGTAGGCTGCAGGTCCAGACCACCTAGCCCTCATAAGGCCTAGTGTGCTGCTGAGACAGCAGGTCTCTTGGGTGAGTTCTAGCCAGCACCTGTCCAGCATCTTGACATACCAAGGTGTGTCTGGTGTGATCTGGTCCTGCCTGTTGTGCCATGCCTTGCCTATTGTGATCTGACATAGCCTGTCTTGACTTTGCTCTATCACATATGACTCTGCTCTTCTGGATGTGACCCAGCTCATCCAGTAAGTGCCACATCTTAAACCAGCTGGGAGCCATGAGCCAATCTGGGCCAGGACAGGGCTATATTAAAATTTAAACCCACCATAATTGCTTGGGAGAAGAGAAACATCAGACCCTCCAAGTATCCCTATTTTCCAGGGACAGTCCCAGATTTACACAAGCTGTCCTGGTTTCTGATTTGATCCTTGAATGTCTCATTTTCCCTTAGAACGTCCCTATTTTCATTGGAGACATGTTAGAGGGTATGGAGTTATACAACCCTCAAGCCAAGGAGATAAGTAACTATACAACCTCTAGGAAACATCTGAAAGCAGTCCTGTTTAGGGTCGTTTTTTATTTTTAATGTTTGTCATGTTTTTATATATGTTGGAAGCAGCCCAGACTGGCTGGGGCAAGCCAGTCAAATGGGTGGGGTATAAATAATAAAATTATTATTATTATGGAGTAGGACAGGAATAGGCAACCTAAGGCCTGGGGGGCCGGATGTGGCCCAACCGCCTTCTCAATCCAGCCTGCAGACAGTCCGGGAATCAGCATGTTTTTACATGCGTAGAATGTGTACTTTTATTTAAAATGCATCTCTGGGTTGTTAACCTCAGCGTCCGGGCAGAACGATGTGGGTGGAGACATCCCTATTTTCTTTGGAGAAATGTTGGAAGGTATGCAACATGTCTGCTGTTGTTATGTTTTTTTCTTTTACAAAGAAAACTCTGTAAAGTGCTGTGTGCACTATGATGGTACCAAATAAATAAAAGGTCATTATTGTTTATTATTTGAGGAAGGGCCTCTACAGCATGCAGAAATTCCTGAGTTCAATCCCTGGCATCTCCAGGTTTGCATGGGGGAGAGCCGTGCCTGAAATCTTGGAGAGCTGTTTCTGGTCAGTGTAAACAATACAGGACTCAATGAACCAAAGGTCCGACTCTGCATAAGGCAGCTTCCCGTGGCCCTGTGCAATTTTCACACCGAACGCTCAATACCAGTTTTGCACCTGCAATTTGAATGGAAAACCAGTAGATAGAATTTAGAGTGACTTATCTTGCATGAGAAACATTCTCATTTCCACCCAAACGGCATATGCAAGAAGGCACTTAACATTGTCCATGTAAATGTCCCAAGAACAGGCAACACAAGGCAAAGTCATACTTTCTGTCTTGGCAGCAGACATGAGGGGAAGAGTTTGTTTAACATTACATTTTTCTCCATGGGAATCATTTATGGGCTCATTCCCATGAATGAAAATGGTAACATCAGAAGCAGAGCAAAGAATCCTTCTTGACAGTCCTAATGTATCTCAGGGAATCCTATATGCTTGATGATGCTATTTGGAATTGGGAACGAAGATTAAATGAGTGACATGATCATTACTTGGGCTAGGCAGTGAAAAGGTATCCTAGAGTGAGCAAATGAGCAGGCAGAAGGAAAAGAGCTAAGGATGAAATGTTGAGACAGCCCACATGAGATTTAAAGCTGCCACCAGGGAGGAGAAAGGGGACACTAGAGGAGACAAGTAGAAAATGCTAGAGAGGCCCTGGGACCTGCTTTGTAAAGGAGAGCAAAGGGAGGAAGTTATAACCCTTGCACTCAGACCAAGGAAGGGAAGGCATTTAACCAATTAAAATGAACTGTTGTTAACTATTATTTACCAATATGGGCACTGACCAATTTTCTCTGTCTCTGTGAAAGGGAACAAATTGTGCAGACAGATATTGCCTCAAAAAAAATCCATTTCATAAAATAATGCACTACAGGGTTTTTTATTTTAATAAAACGTGCTAGGCCATATCCACATATAGGATAAATGTGTGGGGAAAGGGGTAAGGAGAGAGGTATACTTTTCTTCACTAAATGCATCGGCATGCAGTATAGATAACAGGTACCCGGTGGGCTTGTATGCTCACTGTAGTAAAGTGACCTCTCTTCCGCTCTGAGTTGCTATACGTGGGTTTGCCTGCCTACAGGAAGTGCCCCTCCAACCCTTTCAGTCAAAATGTTCTCCCCTGATGGTTCACAAGCAGCACTAGTGCACAGTACTGCTCTGAAACGGAGCACAAAGGGGTTTGGGAGAGGGATCTAGAGAGAGGCAGGGAGTACTTCTGGACTGTCGCTGTTTTTGGATGAGATTCATTGTTTGTGCAACAAACATTTGGATGAGATTCATTGTTTGTGCAACAAACTCACTTCACCAAGAAGACTGAACTTTTTGTGATAACAAAGGTGATGGGGAAAATGCTTTGGAAAGCATTTTGGTTTGGCATGATGTCATCTAGCTTCCCTGCAAAGAAATGCTCATTAAATAGCTAACACTGCCTAACCTCTATGCAAAGCTAATCTAGACGAATGCTTAAAAATCAGGTTGTCTGGAAGCACCCAGAAAGCGAAGGCACATTAATGAGTTTTTTTTACCAGTATTTGATGCTTGAAGCTGTTGTTTCATGTTTGCTAGGATAACACAGTTGGTAGAGCATGAGACTTAATCTCAGAGTTGTAGGTTCGAGCCCTGTATTGCCGGGAGGTGGACTAGATGACCTTTGTGGTTGCTTCCAACTTTACAATTCTATGATTCTATGTTCCTTCACAGTAAGGCTGTTCTTGCCAGTATTACCCGATATGTCCTGTTTTATGAGGTGTCTGGGCTATGTGCTCCATGTCTGGCATCAACTCAGTCAGTGGGATGTCTAGGAGAAAACTTCCAGTGCTTGGGGCTGTGCTTTGCAATGCTGAATGGCTTTAAAAATATATATATTTGGTTTAAATTATGGCCTCTTAGCATGTGCGCACACAGAGTCCCTTGAGAGACTGGTGACATTTTGCTGCCACCCCTCTCTCCCCCTTCCTGACATGCTTGTATGCCAATGTCTGTGACACATAGATAATTTATGAAAACAGAGTAGATGCTTTTAAATAATTAAGTAATAGATAATGTGAGGGTTTTATTCCAGTGACGTACAATGGCTTTTGAGATAGGCCTGAGCCTGAGAGGGTTAGATTCTCACTTATTAGTAAAAAAGAAGAGAAAAGCGAGGGGGGGGGAGGAAACTGAGGGGAGCTACTCAACTTGCACAGTGTAATTAACTAAATCAAGGCCCTTAAAGCCTCCCTGCGTTTTTGCAGCATATGTACTTCATCACAGTCACATGATATCAGCAGCAGGCCTGTGGCAAAATGCCAGCTGATTGCCCCAGCCTAAATCACAAAGCGTCAGCGCAGCCTATTCTCTCTAAATTACAGGGCAAACAACAACACAGGTAAAATTAGCCAAGGCACTAATTATACAGCACGAGTGTGTAAAGGCTATAGAATGATAAATGGCAAATGTGGAACATGTTGTGTCATATCATGTAATCTTTCTTGCCACAGTGCTGGGAAACAAAAGGGAGAATTGTGTCTTGTTTGTCTAACATGCCCTTGATGCAAATTAGAAATCCTTCCCAATTAAGATATCGTTAAATTTCCTTTGTTAACAAATTTTAAACAATGAATTAAGTGGTTGGGGTGATCATTGTTCATCTAACAAACAATTAACCCGATCTGAACCAGATTTTGAAGAAACCCAAGAGCCTCTATTCCCCCAAGCTTCCTGCCTTTTCTTCTTCCTTCCTTTTACCCCCAAGCTCCTCTTGAAATGAGGCAGGGCATCTGGGAATGCTAACGCAGCACCTTCCAGACTAGAGCAAACTGTTCCTCAGAAGCGGGGCTGGAAATCCACGTGGGCCTAAATGGCATGTAACAGTTAAGAATGACTGCAGCTTCAGAAGAGCTCAGGCAGACAAAGCCACAGAGGTTGTTGCTGCACCTCAGATGCTCCCCCACTTCTCTGTGGAAGAACTTCCATTTGCAGTGGAGTAACTGTTCAATGGGGTTGCCAGATTCTTTGTCGGAGCTTGCTCCGGTGCTTCAAACAACAGCTTAATCCACAGGCTGTAGTTTGGGTTCTTTTTGGTCAGTTGGCAACTCAGCTGCTCAACCTGATGTGCAGAGCCATCCTTGTCGTTCGGGGATGTCAGGTTGAACATTTAGGGTGCCTTCGTAGAAGAACTATTTTGCCCACATAGTGACAGGGACAGGCTGAAACAATGAGGAGTGGTGGGAGGTTCCAGCCAGAAACAATAATAATATAAGCCATGTTTCAAAAAGATAAGCCATGTTATTAACTAAACCATTCTTATGTATGTCACCCTGTCATATTTTTGGACACATGTGCATTTATTTAGGTGAATGAATAGGGCCCCAAAATAAAGGTTGTACACAGGGTTCTGCGGACAATAAATTCACCACTGCTCTCTTCTAGAGAGCCCTTGCCAGTCATAGAGATGCTACTGGCCAGATGGGCAAAATAATCTAGAATCATAGAATCATAGAGTTGGAAGAGACCACAAGGGCCATCGAGTCCAACCCCCTGCCAGGCAGGAAACACCATCAGAGCACTCCTGACATATGGTTGTCAAGCCTCTGCTTAAAGACCTCCAAAGAAGGAGACTCCACCACACTCCTTGGCAGCAAATTCCACTGTCGAACAGCTCTTACTGTCAGATGTGTCTGGCTCTAGAATAGGGATGGTGAACCTGTGAGTTTCCAGATGTTGTTGGACTCCAACTCCTATCATGCCTAGCCAACGTGGTCAGTGGTCAGTAACATCTGGGGGGCATAGGTTGCCCAGCTCTGCCCTGGAACATATGAAACAACAGTAAAGAAGACTTAGTCTGGTTACATGTGGAATTCACTTGCCCCACCATTGACTAACTATGACTTTTCTGCGCCATTAGGATATGGAAGTGGGGGAGGTTTTACATTTACTTTCATTTTCATTATTAGAGACCTTGCTTGTTTCATTGCTCGGGCATTAGAAGCACATTCATTTCATTAACCACATTTGTTTTTGTTTCCATATATTAATTTTATAAAACAATTTATGAAATAAATAAAATTAATTCACGGGTGTCGTGTGTTTTTTTTTAACTTTCCCTGAGCTAATTTCAGAAGGCTGTTGAATCATGTGGTGAGCTTTCTTGGGAAAAATAAAAGGACTGTTGCCAGGATGAAGCCACCAAGAGGACCTACAGTGTCCCCTGAAAAGTGTCTGGGTGATAAATAGGTAACAAAAGCAAATTCAATTTGTTTTCATTTCTTCCTGATAGTGTTTTGTAATTAATAAAAATTGAACTGAGTAAAGGAAAGGATGCCTATTATCAGTGACCAAGCAAGGGTTTCTGTCTTGTATGCAGAGTTACTCTGGCAAGAAATGTAAAATTAACAATTAGAAGAAGATTACTTCTGCCTGTGGACAAAACTTTTTCTCCTTATTGTCTGCTTAGTGGAACTGAAGTGAGACAATCAGATTAAGGGCTTCGTTCATTTACACTTTTTCTGATTAATCCCTCCTCTTCCTGATTATTATTGACAACATCAGAGTGTACAATAACCTTAACCTGCTTAGCTTTCATGAATATAAATGTCTCTGTCCATCAATCACATTTGCATTTGCAAAATGTCCTTCGTACAAGGACTTAGGAACTGGAAGGCAATCAATAAACATAACATTGGTTAGTCTTGATTCAATGAAAAAATGACCAGCAGGTATTTCAGAATGCATGCCTTCGGACTAACACACACACCTATAGTTTGTGTGTGTGTGAAAATAAAAAAAAGTGGGTCAGTGTGAATTGGAATGTCAGCAGATGAAGCATTCATTCAAAGTGGTTCACTGTGAACCTCGAGCCGGCAAATGGCTATGTAGAGCAAATAAAAATCCCTCAGGCTCAACATTGCCTTAACAGTTCTGCCAAACTCTTATACGATTCCCTGAAAACACTGTTTGTCATGAAATGTCAGTGTTTCCCAGACTTCTGATGCACCCTTTTCCCTATACAGTGGTACCTCGGGTTAAGTACTTAATTCGTTCCGGAGGTCCGTTCTTAACCTGAAACTGTTCTTAACCTGAAGCACCACTTTAGCTAATGATGCCTCCTGCTGCCGCCACACCACTGGAGCACGATTTCTGTTCTCATCCTGAAGCAAAGTTCTTAACCCGAGGTACTATTTCTGGGTTAGCGGAGTCTGTAACCTGAAGCGTCTGTAACCTGAAGCATATGTAACCCGAGGTACCACTGTATTAACATGAGATGCACATTTGAAGGCTTGGAGTGTGCAGAATGATGCACTACCTGCCCTCAGACAGAGGAGCCATCTGTTTTGTGTGGGTCTCTACTGTGATGTACCGTATTTTTTGCTCTGTAAGACTCACTTTTTCCCTCCTAAAAAGTAAGGGGAAATGTGTGCGCGCCTTATGGAGCGAATGCAGGCTGCGCAGCTATCCCAGAAGCCAGAACAGCAAGAGGGATTGCTGCTTTCACTGCGCAGCGATCTCTCTTGCTGTTCTAGCTTCTAGGATTCAGATTATTTTTTTTCTTGTTTTCCTCCTCCAAAAACTAGGTGCGTCTTGTGGTCTGGTGCGTCTTATATAGCGAAAAATACGGTATATCTGGACTGGAAGCAATTGAATGATCCAGTCCTCACACCAGATACAGGAACATCCATTCCCCTGCTGAAGACTGATTGGAAACAGCCTGGTTCACACAGTTTCCATGAGGGGCAGGGCAGGGCGGGAGGAGAAAACCATTTATACCTCCCTGGATCCCTTGTGCTAAATAGAGAGGTGCCTTATTTGAGGTCAGACTATTTGTTATCCACTTAGCCCAGTGTTGTCTATTATGACCTCCAGCAGCTTCCCCCCATCACCTACTTCCTGATTCTTTTAACTCGGGGTTGGGGAATGTGTGGCTCTCAGGATATAGTTGGACCCCAACTCCCATCAGTCCCAGATAACATGGCCACAGTCAGGTATGATGGGAACTGTAATCCAACAACCTCTGAAGTGTTAGCAGAGTAGCTAAATTGCACCTAGGAAGCCAACACCCTGTGCAATATTGACTCTTCTTGAAATTAAAACAATGCCCAAACACTTGTTAAAACATTCAAAAAACCTTTCCTTGCAGAACATATGACTAAAGAAGAATATATGCAAAGTATCTGCATTCACATCCTTATGCAAGCATGGGCTTATCTTTTCTTAGTTGAAGATTACAGCTTCTTCCTTAAACCTTGAAACAAATGGAATAGGATACCTCCCATGTGACCAAATTTAACCAATCACACGAGAGTTACTGGAGAAAAATACAGAATTAAACACATAGTAATGCCTAGGACTTGCTGATCAGAAGGTCGGCGGTTCGAATCCCTGTGCCGGGGTGAGCTCCCGTTGCTCGGTCCCTGCTCCTGCCCACCTAGCAGTTCGAAAGCATGTCAAAGTGCAAGTAGATAAATAGGTACTGCTCTGTCGGGAAGGTAAACGGCGTTTCCGGGCGCTGCTCTGGTTTGCCAGAAGCGGCTTAGTCATGCTGGCCACATGACCCGGAAGCTGTACGCCGGCTCCTTCAGCCAATAAAATGAGATGAGCACTGCAACCCCAGAGTCGGTCACGACTGGACCTAATGGTCAGGGGTCCCTTTACCTTTACCTTTTAAATGCATTTAAGCATTCTCAGTTTCAGTAAATTAAATCGCTGTACTTAACATGGAGGGCCTCAGGTTCCCCATCCCTGGAATTACCAGAGACCGAATTTGGGATCTTCTGCAGGAAAGCGTTTACCACTGAAGTAGGTTCTTTCATAAAACTAGGAAGCACTTGCTTTTGTGAGGATGGATTATGACACACAGTTTCAGAATGGGTGCAGTATACCAGTACCACTCAGCTTATTTTTCAATGTTGCGTCCATTCACGGTGAAGAGCCTTCCCAGTGGATAATGCAACATGCATTCTCATTCACTCTTGGGTGGTTCCAGGAAAGAATTCACAAAAACAAAGAGACAGTTATTGCTTAAGTCTAGCTTGACACCCTGACCTTAGCTGGGACTGCTGTGCCAACAAACAGAAATAAAAAGGTGCAAATTAAAACCAATTATTATCAACCTGAAGTGTGAGATGGAACTGTGAAATTCCTGGCTTTTATCAGCAAAACCCTCTGTGCTTTCCTAATAGCAAACTGTTTGGCAGCCAAAGACATTTGTAACATAAATAGTAAAAAGTTTCCTTTGTTTCTTTCCTTTTGTGCGGGAATGGAGAGAAGAGGAATTAGCCATTTAATTATTTAAAGAGCGTGGGAGAAGCAAAAAGACTGACACAAAAAAAGAGAGTGCTACTGTTTAAATTAGCAATTAGGAACTTCTCAGAGTATATATTTTAAAGAGAGAATATGCAAGCAGCATAATGTGCTTTTGAAGGTCTTGGCCTTTCTTAATTTAGCGTATGATATAGAGAAGCTGTAGAGCTCCGTCTTGCTTCTGCATTGGTTTCAGGATGCTGGAAGGCAGCAGACTGAGAATCAAATCAAATCAAAACAAACAAACCCACAAGATATGGGAAGAAGTAAAAGAACAAAGATATTAAAAAGCTTGGTGAGAAACTAAGTGAAATGATGGTTTGGGCAAAATGACAAGGTGTTGAGGACAACCAGGAATGGAAGCGAAATATTCATGTACAACAGAGTAAGAGAACATTTCCCATCCATCTTTATAGCATGTCCTGGAGTTGTGATCGTATGCAGAAAACTCCTATACATACAGAGACTCATTTGGCTGGAGGGTGCCATATGGGTGGGGCACCCATTTCTTTACACTGATGCAACATGCACCTAACTCTGGAACAGGGCTGCTCTCTGAATCAAGAAATGCACTTAGGGTTTTGTTTTGTTTTCTGTTTTCAAATGTCACATCACGAACAATGAATGTCCTTTCACAACCGCAACAGCCCGTTAAAATCTGATTTAATTAATATCCCACTGTTAATAAACCATGTTGATCAATCAAAGTCTCTTTCAGATCTAAGATGGTGGCATGGTCATGATCTAGACTATAAGATAATTATTCCCCTCCCCATCCCGAGCATTTCTGCAGATGCAAAGGTATGTCTAAGGTCTTTCTTGTTCAGGATCATGGATGGAAAAAGTGGATAGAGAGAAGTTTTTCTTCCTTTCTCATAATACTAGGACCTGCGACCATGCAATGATACTGAATGTTGGAAGTTTCAGGACAGACAAACGGAAGTATTTATTCACATAACACATAGTTACACTATGGAATTCGCAACCACAAATAGTAATGGCCACCAGCTTTGACGGCTATAAAAGGAGCTTAGACAAAGTCCTAGAGGATAAAGCTATCAATGGCTATTAGTTCTTTTTCTACTTGCAGTGTTATAGACAGAAAGCTTCTGAATACCAGTTAATGGGATGCCACAAGTGGGGAAAGCACTGTTGCCCTAAGGTTCTGCTTGTAGCCTTCCCAAGGGCATTTTTTCAGCCACTGTAAGAATTCAGGTTCCTATTAAAGGATTGGGCCCATTCTCCTCTGGCCCCCTTCTACATTTCTGTAGACCTGTTGTAATTATTTGAAGATTTTCTGGTGTTTGAGTGTCAGATAATTAGAAATGAGGTGAGAAAATGCAGAGGGGACTTTGAAATCCTTTTGTGCTGCCTGCACTCCAGCAGAGCTGTGCCATTTTTTGGGGGTGGGGGTGGTTTTTTAAGCCTTTGTAATTTCATTCCTCTTATTCAAATGATCCCATAAGCCACTTTTAAGAAATGGTTCAAATGTCAAAATTTGGAGCAGATCCATAGGGTGCCTGTAACAAATTTGGGCAAATGGAAAAGGCTGCTTTGCAGGGTGAGGAGTAGGGAGTACAGACTGGTAATCAAGAGGATGAAAAAGATTTGTTGCAAAGTTATTAGAAATCAGCCCTCCGACCTAAACCTACTTGAACTTTATTCTGGACATTTTAACGGTGATAACAATGTTGAGGCAACTTCTGTCTTGGCTTGCTGCCAAGCCCATCCACATCGTCTGCAAATAAGGTCAACCTTGCCTGACACACAAGTAGCAGCAGTTGGTTGAACAAAAGTGCAAAGATTTGTTTTTAAAGGCAAAAATGGACTGTACTGAAACACTTTTTTATAAAATCATTTTGGTTATTCACTTGGCAATGTCTTGTGAACTTTGCGTTTGCAGGCTCTTTCCCAACTTTAAAGAACATTTTTTACCTTCTTCATTCCAGTGATGGTCAAGACCTGGGCTGTCACCAATGAATGCTGCTTCAGTACCAGTCTCCCTTCTGAATAGCAGGGCTGAGCCTATAATGAAGTGGAATGAGACATTTGTCTCAAGTGACAGGCATAGGAGTGGAAGATTAGTGTCCCCTTGTTTCCCCCAACACACACTGATATGCAGCAGGGGTACCATGAGTTCCATGGCACCCTTGAAGTCTTCTCCTGTGAGCCCAGCCACTCACTGCCCTCTTGGTCATGAACTGGTGATGGTGCTTACTCTGAGGGACAGTTCAGTTGGTAGAGCATGAGATTCCTAATCTCAGTGTTGTGGGTTCAAGCCCCACACTGGGGGTTGGACTAAAAGATCCTTGTAGTTCCCTTCAACTATACAATTCTATGATTCTTTCATCCCTTGAAAAGTAGAGTTGAAGGAGGCAACGGAAAGAATGGTCATCTCCATTTCTTCTTTCAGCTCTATGTGCCCATGGACCTAGAAAACCTGATGCCCCCTTATATACACAATATCTATACACATACAGGTAAAGGACAAGGTGCCCCTCCCCCCCCAAAAAAATGCAAAAGTCAAAAGTACAGGCAGTTGAATCTTACTTTAACACTTAGAGTGGAACATCAGCCTTCAGTGCACCTTAGGGCAGCATACTAGTTTAGTGGGTTCTGGGGGAGTTAGTAGGTTGCTGCTGCTCTTGGCTGTGCCATCAGAAGCTGCCATTTGAGGTAGCCACCTTGTAGTCTAATGGTAGAGCCGGCCCTGAGAGAGACACCTACAACCTTCTCCCAGAAAGATTCTTTATCATAGGCAGGGGAGAGCATTCAAACGTGCAGGCCTTCAACTACAGCCTGAAATCGTGTAGCCTAGCAAAAATACCGCCCCATGTGACTGCTCTGATAATTGGTTTATCTGCTCTAGAAGTGCAGGAGTACGATAAACCAGTTGTTTTCAGCATAGGTCTTTAATATTTTACTCCTCCTGTCATGAAGCAAATAAACAAAGATGACTCGAATATGATAATAAAATGAATTCAGAATGCACAGATGCACAAACAATTTACATAAGCAGAATGGGAAAATAAATCCTGAATTCAAGCAAACAAAATACTCCAGAGAAATATAAAATGGCAGCGTGTGTGTGTGTTTGTGTATACACATAGTACATTTGAAATATAACTCAGTATGAACACTGAAAAAGTAATTAAATATGGCCTATTTTGTATGCTGAACCAGAAATGTTGGCTTTTCAAAATTGAAAAGAGGATGTAATGGTTTGCTGAACAGCACCTGTGGACACTGAAGAGTGTGGCCTGTTCTGCGAAAGGAAATGGTCAAATGTGTATGGGGAGAGAAAAACAAAAGGAAGGCTTATTGCTGTAACTAATATGCAACCACAGGACCACCGTGCCAGAGGTAACACACACACAAAATTACAAGGACAAATTTGTTAGCTACACCAGCTCAAAGTTATTTATTACCAGTGTTTTCTGAAATCTTGGCCAAAAGCACTTAAGGCACATATTTCAGTCTCTAGTTAGGTGGTCCTGGAAGCTCAGCTTCACATTTGGAGTTATGAAAAAAATATATATGCAAGAGGACAGAGCAAAACAAACAGATACCACAAAAGAAAGGCATGGATATTATGTTTTGCTCGGTCCTCTTGTTTAGAGAAATAAGCATATTTGCACTTTAAAAACTGGCCTGGCCTGTCCTGTTTCCAAAATGTAATAGCATTCTGGTGACTCAGCATATGTCATTATGCAATCTGCTTTCTTTCTCCTGCTAATCCTTGAGTCGTCAGAGTTAGGAATGGTGCCTTGGAAAGGAAAAGAGGTTCCTTTCCCCTGAAAAGTGAAGCTGTGGCTGTACCTTAAGACTTAATCCTGTGAGCTACTTTTCAACAACACCAGCTCATAGGATCCTGCGTAAAGAGACTCCTGCTGCTGGCACAAAGGCATAATTTGCACCGCTTCCCCGGCGCTGGGAACTGATCCAGGCATTTCCCCAGCTGCTGTGCTGCACACGGAGCTTACTTTGGCTTTTGTTAAATCCAGGGAATTTTGCAGTGGCCTCTCACACAACACCCCGAGAGCCTATATTGTATGTAACATATATCAAAGGTACCAAGATGTCTCTGATTACCAGAATATACCTCCCCGTTTAAAAGAGTACAGTTCCCTAGAAGCCCATAGGATGGGTATTACATACACACTCTAGACAGCTGCAGCTCGTTTTACCTTGTTTATCTTTGAAATCTAAATGTACTAGAACAAAACCAGAAAAGGCAAACCTGCAGTCTGGAATATTGCCTCTGATTATTGTTTTCATAATGCTCTAACAGCTGGGACAACTTTCTTCAGGAGCTCCAGGGCATATACAGTACAGAGCTCATTTTTGCAAGAAAAGGTCTCTCATTCACTTCAGAGTCAAGACAGTGTTGCTTGCATGCAAGCTCCATGCACAACATGATTTCCTCAGCGAACCACCGGAGCAGGAATTTTCATATGCAAATACCAGTATATTTTCGGTTCTTTCTTTGCAGGGGGAAGAGGAGCCACTGACTATTGAAGCCATGCTGCCACAGGGTTCAACCCCTGGCTCCTCTCAATGTCCTGACATCATGGTATGACATCATGTGTTGCTTGTACAACATCCCCCCCCCCGTCGCCCTCACAAGTTGGTGCCTCTACGGCGATCTTACGGTAGGCAAATACAGTGGTGCCTCGCAAGACGAAAAGAATCCATTCTGTGATTCTCTTCATCTAGCGGTTTTTTCGTCTTTCGAAGCAAGCCCATTGACGGATTAGCGGATTAGCGCTATTAGCGGCTTTTAGCAGCTTTTAGCGGCTTATCGGCTTATCGGATCAGCTGATAAGCGGCTTAACGGCTTAGAAAAAGGGGGGAAAGGGAAAAAAACCCGCAGGAACTCGCAAGACATTTCCGTCTTGCGAAGCAAGCCCATAGGAGATTCGTTTTGCGAAGCACCTCCAAAACGGAAAACTCTTTCGTCTAGCGAGTTTTCCGTCTTGCGAGGCATTCGTCTTGCGGGGCACCACTGTACATTCCTTTTCTCCCCTGGCTTTTGGCTAATTAGTCAATCTACAGCCTTTTAAACTGTGGGGTGGGATATTGTTTTCATCATTATGTTGCACATTTCTGTGTTTTTATATTGTAAACCGCCCTGCGATCCTCGGGTGGTGGGCAGTAGAGAAATTGAATAAATAAAATTATGTGCAGGTTGCACAGATATGTAAATAAAACCATATATCCGAAAGGCACCACAGTCTGCAGTGACCTTAATTCCAAGGAAACCCTAGCTAAGCGCCGAAACCCAAAAATCTCTCACCGTTCAGATATTGGGCTGCATGCACCAGAGTGCCCATGTTAATGACATCTTTAAGGAGCACCTCACCACCTATTCTAGACAGTATATTTCTAGAATAAGGTAAATAGGAACAGCTTGAGCATATGGAATAGCAAGGAATAAATGTGCTTGGGCTCTGTAAAACATTTAACTGCTCATTATCTCTCTCCTCTTTTTACACACACACACACACACACACACCTTTTCCAATTTGCACTTATGTTCACAGGATCTGCTTTTTCATCTTACAACAAATGATGGCTTCTGGAACCAAGATTAAAACAAGTACCAGCAAGTGGAAAGTCTCCTAATGAGGCCTAATTGTTATTTAACTGAAAACCTATGTATAACCTATTCCCTGTCCCCACCCCCACCCCCCAAAAAAGATCATTTAATTCCACAAAACATTAATTACATCCTGTCATACAAATGTCTACAAGATACACGCTGCTGCAAAAAGGAATTAAATAAGAGCCATGTTAACAAGGTTTTTAAAAAGTGCTTTCTGTTTCCACCCACCTACTCACCCGCCCCCCCCACACACCTTTGAAAACACTCAATTTGGAAATACAGCTTTGCTAGGATTTACATACGCAGGTCTAGCAACTCTGTCATATTTACTGGAAGCATGACAAATGAAATGTTGAGGTTCTCTCGCAGAAAGCAAATTGTTTGCAAACATAGCTGCTCCAGGGAAATGAACAATTTCCATCTCCCTGGCCTGATGCAAGGTGATCTGAGTAGACTAAGACTGCTCAGGTAATTAAACTGGACCAAATTAACAGCAGGATTAACAGCCCGTGGGCTGTATCCAGCTAAATGATATCTAGAACAGACTCATGGCAATTAATAAACCTAAGTTAGTCATGTCCACTAATTTTAATGGGTTTACTCTGAGTAGGATTAACATTGGCTAGGATCCCATGATTTCAGCAACCCACAGCTTCTTGCATATTGCATTTAGGGTGGTTTCTTCACATACCTAGAAATGGGCTCTGGCTTCATATACCATAGGGGTGATATTACATATTTTATATATATCACCACAATCCTCAGCTTCAGAAAGACAAAATTCAAAACTTGGTTGCATATGGGGGGGGATTTGCGGAGCTGCTACAAGGTGTGGCTTGCAGGAGGGTGCTTATGTTGTGAGAGAAAAATGACTTATCTTCTCAGTTTACACCAATAAAACTCAGAGACAAGAGGAGTTAGGAGTCCATTGTTTATTGCTAGGCAATAGGTTACAGTCGAATTGTTTCGCAAAACTGCAACCCCGCTCAAGGGTCCAGGTGGTGGTATTTATAACATTTCAAATGAAGGATTTCAATTTTCACCAATCATGTACATCATTACCTCATTCATGTTTAATACACATGTGCAATAAGCGTTAGCAATTTCTGCTGATTCAGCTCTGATTCCCAGCGCTTTCTGTTAAACTTCTAATTTCTGTTACATTGTGTTAGTATGCATGTTGGGAACCTGTGTTACGTGTAGCCATTTGCACCATGTATCAATTTATGTTCTAGCTTATGATCTGTATCTTTGTGATTCACATATTGGTTGTACCTCTGCCCCAATGGGGGGCAGCAACTTGCAAAATCATCAGTTTCATAAAGCAACAGGTTACCATAACTTCTCTATTAGAAGCACACTGAAGGATTTATAGGGGTTCACATTATCATATTTATTGTGGCCCTTTGGGCCACCACCAGAGTTACACAAGACAGGGCCTTCACAGTGCTGGCCCCTCAACTTCCTTAGAGAAATATGATTGTTTCTGCCTTTAGTTCTGTTGGCACAAATGACTTCTGCACATGCGATATAACTTCCTCTCCCTCTCCTGTCTCCTCCAGCTGCCCTGTGTGCAGTTCAAAGCCAGTTCCACTACTTTGGGGATCTTCTGGAGCACCCTTTGAGAGTGCGTAGAGGGAGGAGAGGAAACTGAAGCCCTGTTGCTCCAGTGGAACCTTGTTGGCACAGCACGAGATACAACCCAATGTTTATAACTGGCCAGGTTAAACAAGAGACAATTATGATGACTCAGCCCTTCAGATTCTTAACTCCACAACCAGGGCAATCCAAGGGAGACTGTCTGGAAGCAGTTTCTCTAATTGTAGCTTGTTTAGTTTGACCATTTTAATGGCCAACCTAGTCTGACTTGGCTCCCTTTAGAGCTCTTGCACCTCGGAAACAGCTAAATGGGCTGTCATTTTCCTTTGTTTTCACTTTGTTTGGTGGAGAAATTTCTGTCTGAATCAGATAATGCTTTTATTGCTTTCAGCAAGGATAATAAAATAGTACAAAGTTAAGGCATAAATGGCAGAATACTGTTATAGAGTCATGCAGAATCCCCACCAGCTAGGAATTGGACCTCTTGAATATCTTGCCGGCTACAGGTTTTGAGGTATTTGGAAAAGAGGCACTTCCTGACTGGGCCCAACACACAGTGAGTTTGGGGGATTTTGCTTGTTTTTACTGAGTTTTCTAAATTATTGATTTGCTAGCCACATCAAGTCTGTTCAGAGGTGGCATAGAATATTTTAAATAATAAAGAAAGAAAGAAAGAAAAATAACTTTGTGCAGCGGCCCAATTTCTTGCCCTCTCCATTTCAGCCCAACTCACAGAGAATGACCTGTTATTCACAGTGTTTCTGGCTCCTGCAGAATTTAACACGTCCTTTAAGTTCCCCTCCTACTGATGCTTCCCATCCTGAGATTTGCAAAGACTGTTAACATAATAGGAACCAGTTGTGAAATTGGATGGGTAGAGAATTAACACTAACAGCCCTTTTCTATGCGAATTGACTGAAAGTAAATTCCACTGCGTTCCATGGGACTTACTTACTCCTCTCCCTTGCTTTTAGCTGCTGAGATATATTTTAGGATCTACCTTTCTTCTCCGTTTTAAATAGAAATTTTTGTGTTGTATTGTGGCTTTGTTTTATTTGATTCTCAACTGTACCACTGTTTTGTTGTAATCTGCCCAGGGCCTTTATGATGAAGGGTAGGTAATAAGCCCTATAAATAAATAAGAAATAATAAGTGAGCAAAGGGTTGCACACTTGACGAGGAAAAAACATTTTAGCCATAAGGACATAAGATGAGTCTGCTGGATCAAGCCAGTGGCGTCCTGTTCTCACAGCAGCCAACCAGATGCCTTTGGGAAGCCTGCAAGCAGGACCGGGGTGCAACAGCACTCCCCACCATTTCTGATTCCCAACCAATGGTATTCAGAAACATACTGCCATCAACAGTGAAACATAACCATCAAGGTTAGTAGCCACTGATAGCCTTGTCCTCCACAAATGTCTTTTAAAGCCATCCAAGATGGCGGTCATCCCTGCCTCTCATGGCAGCAAATCCAATAATTCAACTATGCACCTTATGAAAAGCTATTTTCCTTTGTCTGCCCTGTTTATCCTCCGCCATTCTGCTTCACTGGATGTCCCCGAGATCTCGTGCCACGCGAGAAGGAGGAAAAACTTCTCTTTGTCCAATTTCTCCATATGGAGCCTTATTTTGTACACAATTTGTTACTCAAGCTTAGAGGTAGGAGTGGGGCAGAGATAAATTAAGCCTGTATAAAGTGATGCTACCACTGCTCTGGGAGCCCAAAGGAAAACAAATAACTTGCATATCATTGACATGTTGTGGCTCTCCACCTGGATGCTCTTGAAACTATTTCAGGTTCACTAGAAAGTATTCCTAGGGGTGACAGAAATCAGAACAGCAACCTATTCCGTTTCAGGAACTTTCAGCTCAACTTAATTAAACACAGGTGCAGGCAAGATACAACAATGCCCCATCTTTTGCATGTTCCTAAGCACTTCCCAGCATTCGAATAAATCTATGTTCAAAATGCCTTCAGAATTATTTGATGGGGAAATGTCATGCTGGGCAAAGG
This sequence comes from Podarcis liolepis, assembly GCF_965112155.1. Classification (NCBI taxonomy): domain Eukaryota; kingdom Metazoa; phylum Chordata; class Lepidosauria; order Squamata; family Lacertidae; genus Podarcis; species Podarcis liolepis. Next base: position 60,354,528 of record NC_139560.1, on the reverse strand, counting down.
AATCGTCTGAAAAGATATGCACAAAATATGTGTATCTCTTCCCTAGGGGAGATCTTCGCCTGATGCTCATTACCTGATTTGTTTCCCTGCGATGAACTCCCAATTCACCGAGGCTGTCCTTTGAGCATGTGCAACAGCTGCCTGAAATGTACACACCACAGCTTAACCGCTGCCTTCTTTTGCAATTGGGTGAAAGATGATTTGAGGGAAAGCGCAACAAGCAAGAGTTCTTCTCAAGAATCGACAGGATACCTATGGATTGTGGCTAATGTCATGTGTTGAACACCACTGGGAGGGGGGAGCCAGAGTAACCGGGAACAGGTACACAGCCAGAATATATCAAGAATTAGTCTATTTCAGTACTCCAGCAGTGGCCAGTTATATGCTGGGGAAAGCTCAGAGACGGGGCATATTCACCCCCAACATCCAGCACAGAAAGGTATAAAGCTCTAATCATGAATGCTCAATTTGACGTGTCATGGCTAATATTCTTTGATAGATCTGTCTTCTGTTGCATCCCAGGCCGCTTTGGCAATATGTGATTCTGGAAAATCACATGGCATGCTTTAGACCCTCCCATATGAACTGCCTGATTCTGATGTTATCAGACAGATGAGCATGAGCAAGGATGTGGATCAACAACCACCCCACTTCTGAAAAGTAAGAATTGAAGGGTGTCCATCCAAGGCTGCTATGAGATGTTTTATGTACAGGAAGAAAGACAATAAAACATCTGGAGTCAGATTACACAGGCTGCTTAGTCTTTTTGAAAGTACATTTTCATCAAGACGTTATTGTTTTTTAGTATCAGCATAAATATTTCTTTATCCTGCAACTGCTAATTATATCAACATAAACTTAATTTGTAGTGATAATCACAGGGCTAATTTTGTACTGCTGCCAAACCTCATAACCAACACTTTGAGGCATCATGTAAATCCAGCCATTAGCAATCACGTAAATGCTCCCATTACCCATTACTGATATTGGCTAAAGAACTTTTTAATTGACTTCTTAAAATTTATGGCAGATGGTGCAGCCTGTGAGCTCGGATCCAGAGAGCTTTTTTTCATTATTCTTTGGCTTGTAAGTGTTTGGATGCCAGACATTGCATGTTGTTCAATGCAATGTTTTAGGCTCAACACAAAATGAGACTTTGGAATCGGTAATATGAATCTTACCATCGGCACTCTGTTTTAAAAAACATTAATGCAAAACATAGTATGGATGAAATACATCTCACAGCTCTCTATCGGAATAAACACGACTAGTTTGTTGGCTTGGGAATGCTTTGCACAAAACCTCATTTAAAGATTATGAGATGTTCTTCTGATCATGGCCACAACACCTTTACTCACTTACATCTGGCTCCATGAGTCAAGTTCTCTCCTTATTCCCCCCCACACACATTCCAGAGGCATAAACGGGATGAAGGACCCCTTTGTGCTGCATTAGCTTCCAATACGGTTTTGCACACTTTCCCCTGGCACCAGGATAATTGGCTTCAGGCACACATACACAATGAGGCCAGGCAAGCTGAGAAAGGCGAGCTGATGCCGGAAAACAAGGCTGTGCTGCAACCATGTTACTGTTATTTCCCACCCGCCTGGTAAATGGATTAAAATGCAAGTTTTTAGTCGGAAATATTTTGAGATGTGGTATATGTACCCATGCATGGGTTGTGCAAAATAGCTGCCAGTTGCACCCTTCAAAGGTATAGGGAATTGGCCATAGGAGGGGAGAGCCAGTTGGAGTGTTATTAGACTGGGAGTGGGATGCTCTAGGTTCAAATTCCTTTGCGGCCACAACACGCAATGATTGAGCCATTGGTCAGGCCATTGCCATCTCTCGGCTTAACCTACCACACTGTATGGACACAATGTGGCAGGAGGAAGAACCCACCAACTTCACCTTGAAGTCCTTGGAGGAAGGTTGAGGTAAACATGTACTACATAAAGTTATTCAGGTTAATTCTGACTTGGTTATTTTTTATAAGCATGTTGACTAAGAAGTTCTGGCCTCATGAAGCATGGACACCCTGAGTGGCATCAGGCAAGTCATTAGCTCTCACCCTCACTAAAGTGACTAATTTTGCAGTGGCTAACTTTGCGAGGATTACTTATCAATGTACACAAAGCTCTTTGGGTTTTCAAAGTGCTCTTGTTTTATTTTTACACCACCAGGGGTGCCCATCTCACCCTAAGGATCGTGGGAGCCTGCAGCTGCAACATGGACGTGCAGCATCACATGGTGTGTGTGATGTCACTTCCTGCCTCATCAGGATTCCCATTATCTGGGACTAGAGCTACAATCCTGAATTCAGTTAATGGGGAGCAAATCCCACTGGACACGTGGGGGCTTACCACTGAGTAAATATGCTTAGAAGTGTGCTGTAAATATGACAGTAAAATAATGCTCTGAACAAAGGAAAAAATGGGCATTTTCAGAGAACCTATTGAGCACCTTGATTTGTTTGCAAGGAGGCTGGACAATGTTAAATAATATATACATAATATACTATAATATAAAAACACAGTGAGACAGCAGACATTAAAAACTTACTGATACAGGGCTGCCTTCAGATCAGGCAAAGCAAGTGTTTTCCCACAGTTTATGCATTTCCCCAAACTCTTTCCTTATTGCTAAATAAAAAAATATAAAAATAAATCAAATTTTTGCAGAAGTGGGTTTGTTGTGCAAAACCTCGCAGTTGGCTTTAACCTGAATTTGCTGATACGAGGTTGAATCCCACCCCAAAATAGTGACAGTCTGGAGGTACGCAGTGTCTGATACTTGTGAATCCTTCAACTGCTGCTTGAAAAACACAAAAAGAAAACAAAAAATAATATATTTGTCATTTTTATGAGTCCCTGCTTTTCCTAGACTGGAGCCATCATCTCATTCCCTAGTTAGGCTTAGTCAGTATTTAGACTGGAAAATGTAACAGGCATGAATATACTGCCTCAGGAACTAGCATATCTATGTGATTTGGGCTGTAGCATTAATTGGTAAAAAAGCTTAAGGCTTACTTGATAAACTGAGTGCTGAAATATGAAGCAGAAAATATTTATTTCATTAAAAGAAAGACTCTTTTCACCACAACGTGACCTTAAAATGGAGAAATTCAGGAGCTAAGATTGAACAATCTAAGAGTTCTTAGTTCCACAGCATAAGGTACCCTACAGTATCATACTAAAGTTATTAGGTTTGAAATGTTGAAGGCATCCAGCAGTTTTATTTGTGATTTAAATTACTCAGAAATCATTTTAGAAACACGTTAATGTATAACTTTGCTCAAAAGACACAAAATATTGTGTGAGGTACATCATTTCCACAGAGAATATGTACTGCAGTTTTGTATTTGAGCACTGTGCATGAAAAGTAATAATTAAACATATTTTCCCTTTTTAAGAAGTCCCTCTGATCACAGACATCCCCCCTTTTCTTTTAAAATAATTATATTAGTTTAAAACAGGTTTTCATTAAGAGGAAGATAGAGCATAATTGTTAGAAACAAAGTTTCAGGAAATGGTGCAATTTAAGGGCTTTTCCAGATGTAGTTTCTTCAGAGGGACTGAAACATCCGGTTATAATCTTCCCACTGTGGAGAAATCACTGTTTGTCACAACTCAAAGCACCAACCCAAGATGCTCGAAAGTGGCCATTCTGATGTGAGCAATCACAACTATTCAAGTCTTTTGGTTTTGTGACAGTTTGCTGTGCTAGCAAACACAAGCAACTGTTTCTGTATGAGCCATTTAGGGATGGGGAGAAATTCGATCTGGCTCACAATTCAGGTGAACTTCCTGAATTCACATTTTCCAAAACAAGACGGGGACTGAAACACAGCCATCCTTCGAAATTCACACTTCTCTGAATTTTGCAATGCACTTCTCTAGCCAAGTAATGTAGAAAAATTCACAAACCAGTTTAAATTGTGCATATAAATGCAAATATACCTTTTAAAAAAAAAAGGTATCCAAGTGCATTACAATAGGGGAAATTGCTTTGCTCACATGTGTATGTTAGGAGAAATCTGCAATACAACGCTGATGAATTTTCACGAAAGCTTACAAAAATTGCAAACCGGTGTGGCTGTGTGTAGAACTGAATTGAAAAATGAGAAACAGAGATAAACCAAAATGTATAAATTCGCATATTCCTACTGACACTGAAAAATGTTGTGAACAACCCTGGGAGTTTTCTTTTCTCTCTCCTGTTTGTTTACCTTTTCTCTGACTGAAAACTCTTAGGGTTAACAGGGAGAAAATGAGGGGGAATAGCAACCTCATTTCTTCACTTTCTCCAGATGTTACAACAGGGCAAGTAGGCTCCTGGTTTCCAGATCCCATTGGAGGCTGCCAATATTTACCTTGAAATAGGAATGCTTCATAATGAGCCAGACTGTAGCCAATGAGGCCCACTCTGATAAACTCACACTGGCAGCTGCTCCAAGATCTCAAGGGAAGCTATTTCCTGAGATCCTTTCAGATGAAGATGCCAGAACTAAATCTGGGACTGTCTATGTGTATTATTTTCACCATACTATGGGTCCTACTTAGGAATGAACAGACCCACCCAGCCTAAGGTCGTCCTGTTGCATTTCTGTGCAGATTTTAGCGCAGAAATTCAAATGTTAACAAAAGCACTTATAAGACAGTCTCTATTTTAAAAAAACAAAACTGTTATAAAGCTTTAGCAGAACTTTTCCAGCTGCTCACAAGCAGAAGCAGGCAGTGCTGCAAGCCTTGGACTGGTAAAGTGATCCACAGAACCCTATATTTTAAATTGTACTCCATGATCTGCTGCAGGCCCTGATGTGCCCTGATCAGATCTTCTGGAATCCAAGTTTGTAGATGCCTCCACTATCCCTAGTCCTGCTCAAGGTTTTGAAAGATTCAGCCTCTGGCTTGCAGCTCCTGGAAAAGTGCCCATGAGGAAACACAGCCCTTGGTCTGAAAAAGTTCCCACACACCACTTACAACAGTGTTTCCCAACCTTGGGCCTCCAGCTGTTTTTGGACTACAACTCCCATCATCCGTAGCTAGCAAGACCACTGGTCAGGGATGATGGGAATTGTAGTTCAAAAACAGCTGGAGGCCCAAGGTTGGGAAACACTGACTTACAAGGGTGTAAGCCCCACTGAACTCAGCAGGACAAATGTTGAAGTAAACTTGCATAGAATTGGCTGTAAGTGAGTGCAGAGTATTTCAGTGGTGAGAGCAAGCTACAATGGCATTGGCGATGAGGAGGAGTATGATACGGGCAGGGGGTACATATTCACAGAACATTTGTGGTGAAGTGGGGAGGTATTGAGCAAAACCCCAGTCATCCATTATCCAAGAAGTTGCTCTTAAAATGGTGTTGTGTTATGTTCATCATGTTTTGCTTGAGCACATCTGTCTCAGCCAGATTTCCACACATAGTGATTGCAAAAGCTTGCATAAATTATTTGTTTCCTGCTCTCTCTCGCTTTCTTTTCTATATTTTTTTTACCAGTTTCAGTGTTTGCTTTTAATATTTTGACAGCTTTTTTAAAAAATGCCTCTCGTATCACTAAACACATTTTTAAAATTTCCGGCGTGACGTTGGTTAGCATTATCTTAACAGATTATTTTTTTCTGTTTCAAAAAGTTTGCCTTTTAAATATATAAGTGCTGGCTCTAATTGAAATTCCTTCATAGTCCCTTTCGGAATTGTCAAAATTCTAAAAGCTGTTGATGGGTGAAGCCTGGAAGTTGCCATGGCGACTGTCTCCCTTGCTAGGAAGACAGTTATCTTACGAGATCCTGACTGGACATCTTTGGCACCTGAGGAGCTTGCTGGTCTTTTTGAAAACAGATGCATGTTATTAAGCATGATATTTTATTTTATTTTATTTTAAAAACATCTAATATAACCCAGCAAGCATCAGTACATGAGAAGGAAGAGGAAGTGCAGACTTTCGTATGAGGCTCTTCATTGTGGAAGATGAGAGGCACATGACAAATATGTTAATACCCGCTGATCTGATTTCACTGTTGACCTTTTTATGTGAATAGCTTCAGAATGGCATTAACATCAATCACTTCAACTGTGACAGAATACGAGGTGGGGTGACAGGGTCCTGATTCACTTGCGAGCTAACAAGATGTGTCTGGGAATAAGTCATAAATGAGCAGAGGCAGCTCCAATACACCCACACGTGTTTGCTTGGCTTTCCTGTTTAGCTCGCACTAGATAGTGGGATTAGTTAAATGGGACACCCACGTGTGACTTGGTCCTGAAAGGTTCTGAAACGTTGCTGCCTTCTCTGCTCCCTGCTTTTTTTTCTACTTGGAGTACTCATTATATCCTAAACCTCAGTGAGTAAATCTGGGGCAGCACCAATTTAGACAGCAGGTGTCTGTTGTCGGGGGGAAGATGTTACGCTGAAGAACACTCAATGCACACACATACAGCCCTTCACACAGAAAAGTAAATTCTAGCCTTTGTGGAATTTTAAATGATTTAATTTGGTTCTAGCTCCCCGCACGTCACCAACTGCAGTGGCACGACCTAGACAGAGGCTCTAGGCTGCTGTTGCCTGATCTCATTCATAATTACTGGGCTATCTCGCTAACATCTGCTGGCTGGCTTGTCATATCGGTAATATCTGGGGTTCATTGGCACTAGAAAGTTGTACCTTTCTGGAGAACCAGAAGAAAATTGTTAACCAGGACCTGTTTACAAGCTTCATCCATCGGCTCTTCATACATGAGGTCATTCTCTTAAGTCATTTCCAGCTGGCAAGTCCTTTGAACTCTGCCAGACATGCTCTTCTACAGGTGTCAACTGTGTGGTAAAGTCAGTCACTAGAGTCAGCCCCTGCAGGGTTTTTTGTTTTTGTTTTTTAAAAATGCTTTATAAGTTACAAGAAGTGGGAGCACTGGGTAGGGGAATGCATGGAGCATACAGCACATGAAACTGAAAAATTGAGTCAGACAAGCCATACAACTGTATGGAAAATAACCTTTTGCTCCCTTTTTAGTTTCAATATGGAAGTGTTAAACAATGTGAAAAATAAGGTGTGTGGACGGTAATGGAATAACACATATTTTAGAAATTTACAAAACCTAAAAGGAAATGTTAACCATTGCAATTCTCAAAAAAAAAAAAAATTCATTCCAGTAGCACCTTAAAGACCAACTAAGTTAGTTCTTGGTATGAGCTTTCGTGTGCATGCACACTTCTTCAGATACACAGATATTCAGAATTCTATTCTGAATATCTATTCTGAAAGGGACTGCATCCCCAGTTGTGTCCAGATGAGGGCATTATCTCACAAATGGGTTGTTCAGAACTGATTTTTCTGTGTGTGCAGTTGGCACATGAGGGTCTAACACTCCCATTTTTTCACTCACCATATTCATTGAAATTCTGTTGATTGTCATCTACACTAACAGGATGGAGCTTAGCAGAAAATATGCTGGATATCTTTTTGATTTGTTTTGTTTCTTTCCTCAGTCGCTCCTCCCCTCCTTCACCCAGTTAATTTAGAGGATTAAACTGCAGCAGTTTGCTTGTTTTTTATATTATTATTATTACACTAAATCAGAATTCCTCTCTCCCAGTCTTCTCCTACTGATGTCCACCATCCAACATTAGCTTAAAGCACCTCAGGCTCCAATTGGGTTGCTGATAAGAGCAAGGAGAAATCAAATCAGTCCTTGTGTTTCAGTTCATCTATTGTTTCCAAAGGTGAGAATTGGGTAAGGTTTGCCTTTAAAAGCAAACTGAATCAAATCTCTCCCCCACGTCTAGGCATACATAGTATTGCAACAAAAAGTAAGATTCCAAAACCAGAATTCACATGGCACTTCAACATGAGGAAGTAAACACTTCTAAGGCATGCAGAGTAACAGAACATGTGACTCTTTAGGTAAAAGTATTCTTGTGCTGCCTGGCAAGGTCCCCAAAATGGCTCCAAAAGTCCTTTGTTTCCAGCCATTTTCAAAGTGGTCACCTGTTACATGGGCTTTGGCAGCTGCTCAGAAGCAGGAAAATGGCTAGGGATGGAGACAGAACCTAATGGGTTGGGAGGCTTGAATTCTATCATTTTATAGGGAAACAACCAGTATTGGCAAAGCGTGTGGCCAGCTCTCCTGGTGTCATGAGCAAAGAACTTCTGAGAAACCTTTGGAAAAGGCAATGTAAGGGAGGACTTATGACCAGCTATTCAGGATAGGCTTAAAAAGGAGTCAGTTGTAGCAAGGGATACTTCTGCCTAGCAGCAGGCTTAAGACTGGGCTCTAGAGGAGATGGATTTGGTCAGGCTAACTTGACCAGACATTAGAAACTGAGTAGCCATTAGAAATCCAACCAATTATATATGCCATTTTTGTGTCACAGTCACACAGGACGTTTACAGCATACGCTGCTTGTAACTTTATGGGTTGGTTAATCATCGTAGGCAAAGAGTGGCCAATGATATTTGCAATGCATGAACACAATGCACCTGAATTAGACAGAAGTGTGCACTTGTTATTCACATACTGGACCATACAGGGAAACGCAACACTTTCTTAAATACAAAATAGCAGTGGGATACAAGCCTCTCTGACTTCACTAGCAAAAAGTGTCACTCCTTACCATAATGTGTGCACAACCACCTCTATTTTGTCATTTCCATAACTGCAGAGGTCCAGATAATTCCATATGAACCAGTGCAGCGTTTTCTTTATGAAATATTCAACAAAAGGAGCAGATTTTTACACATATTCACACAAAAAATGCTTGGGATGGATTGGGGAACTCTAGTTTATGAAGGATGGCTAGAGTTTTATTTTATTAGCCGCGGCTGCGGGCAGTCTTGGACTAGAACTATTACAGTCCTCATACCCCCCTAATTAATAAGCTCCATTGCTGCAGTATTTCCTTTTCGAAACTAATTTAGATATGTCAAGTCTGCAATTATTTTGAGAATGATGTGCCTTGATACTTATTCATCTTCCCTCCTCCTTGCTGAGAAAATAATACTGTCAGCTTTAAACACCCTTTGAAGTCTGCTTTAGATTTTGATTGAAATTTTGAAACAAAGTAACCAAAAGCTTCCCTTTCTCTGCCCTCCCCCTGCCCCAAGTTTTCTGGTTTATTATGGGCAAGGAACATGGAACCTGTTTTTAGGCACACCAGCCACCATTGTCTCACTCACAACACTGTCAGGTAAATGGATTCAGAAGGAGAGAAAGAAAGCCTCATCATTCAGAATGGCTATCCAGGATTCATGAGCCATTCTACTCCAGGTAAATGCTTGCAGGTTCCACCCACATGGTTAGGGAAGACCACACAGTTATCTTGCAAATGGCAAAGTCTTGCTTCTCCATCAGAGACATCAAATACCCAAATATAGGCACAGTTTCTGACTCATATGAACAGGCAATGCAAGTTAGGCTGGGTTTTGAATTTCCAATAAGGTTTGAAATAAGGTTTTATTTTCAGTTCAAATTAACTGGGGGGTGGGGATGCATGATTTTGATCCAAGTGTTGGGCAACAGGAGGGTCAAGCCATTTTCCCAATCTAAATTGCTCCTGCTCCTCACCCATCACTCCCAGCACTGTTTCCCCAATCTCCCACCCAAACTGCTGTGGGTTTTTTTCCATTGCAGGAGGCAATTTATATTATAAAAATGGCACTAAATTTATCCACCAGTTTTGCTGGTCTGGTGAAAGCTGGAGTCAAAATAAGAATGTCAGGATCTCCCATGAAATGTGTTGTTTGGCCTTAGAATTCTCTCTCTTTGTCTCCCTCTTTTTTCCATCTTACTTATTTTAAGACCAGAAAAGCAGCTATGTTGAATGACCTTAAAAGGGGACTAGACAAATTCATGGAGGATCCAACTCAGCCTTCACTGTGGGAGGCAGTAATAGTTGCTGGAAACCGCAGGAGGGGAGAGTCCTCTTGTGCTTGGATCCTGCTCTCAGTTTTCCCTCAGGCATCTTGTTGGCCATTGTGAAAACAGGATGCAGGACCACTGGCCTGATCCAGCAGCCTTTTCTTATGTTCTTATGGCAGTCTGTTGCAGCAAAAGCATCCCCTTAAGACTAACCCCATATTACATAAACTGTGCACTGTTTTTAGACAGGAACTTGAATTAGATTTCAGTGCAAGAGGCTGATAGTTAACTTACCAGACAGCATCTTCCAATAAACAGAAAAAAAACAGATTGATCATTTCAAAAGCCCCTACAATGTGTTGGATTCTAAAAAGAGACACCAAAGAACTGTTTTTGAAACAAATGCCGTTACTTGATCTGTCAAAGTCACATGGCTATATAAAAAAAATGTTGCTTAAATTTAAGCCCTCCCTTTATGGAACTTTCCTATGTAGAAACCTGGATTGAAAATGAAATACTGACATTCTTTCATTTGCCAACAAAATGTATCAGAGCTCAGGAAATAGTGTGTGTTGTGTCTCTCCCCACCCCACTCTGGGAAGATGAAGCTTTTCCAGAAGTTGACAAGGCACTGAATGGAGTCCAAACAACTCTCAGCAGAGCTTTAGCAACCTCAATTCATTATTTGAAATCAAGAGGACTGGAATCTTTGAGCTAGTATTACATCCAAGGTGATGACAAATGCAGTCGTGCTGGAGTGATAATACGGGGATTCAATCTGGTCTTGTCTAGACCAGGGTTTGTTAGAGATTAAAAGTCACAAAGGAAAAGTTCTTGTAATGCATTGCTGTCCTTGGGGAACTTTATTCCCATTTAAAGTCTGAAGATTGCTTGTAGCCTCTAGCTCAAACTGCTGTTAATAACATCAGCACTGCCATTCAGCTCTGTCTGGTTGGAAGCTTGCAACTGGAAAACAATAGTCGAGACGTCAAAGACAAAATTAGCAGTTCCAATTATCCTCCTTTATGGGCATTTGGGGTAGCAGGATTAGTTAAGCAAAAGAACAACAAAGCCATGAAAGAGAGTATTATTTCAGTAAAAGGCTGCATATTTTGAAATGAGATTGGAATCCATCTGATCTGGGTCTGTAACTATTTCACATAGCAGACATTTTGTATACAGTTATCACTTTGAGAAATATATTGAAGGGGTTGATGCAGTGTGTCCTCACTGCATCACTTAGGGCTCATCCAGACTTCCACTTGTCCTGCTTTCCCCTGGGAAAACTTGATATTTACCACTGAATCAGAGCAAACATCAATCGGGACAAACATTTGCTCAGATTCAGCGTTCGAGTGAGTTTTCCTGGGGAAAATGACAAAGCAAACAGAAATTCATTTCAGCCATGCTTTTTAGATATGGGACAAGCAACAGTATAGACGAGCCCTAAGTCATCACAGTTGGTACCTACCCCCCTGGGCAAGGTGTGGGGCTATTCATGCTGAACTCAGGGTGGGAAGAGAGAAGACATATCTTGAAGGGAAATTATGAAGTCTGGGGGAAATCATGGCTAGGAGAGGAGGATGGCAGTGAAGGCTTTTGCCCTCTATGGTAAAATTTGTAGATATGGTGCTATGCAATCCAAGCCTATCCTAGCTCTCTCAGAAATAACAATTGAATTTAATGGATCCTACTGCAAAGTAAGTAAAGGTAAAGGGACTCCTGACCATCAGGTCCAGTTGTGGCCGACTCTGGGGTTGCGGTGCTCATCTCGCTTTATTGGCCGAGGGAGCCAGTGTACAGCTTCCGGGTCATGTGGCCAGCATGACTAAGCAGCTTCTGGCGAACCAGAGCAGCGCACGGAAACACCATTTACCTTCCCGCTGGAGCGGTACCTATTTATCTACTTGCACTTTGATGTGCTTTCGAACTGCTAGGTTGGCAGGAGACTGCAAAGTAAGTATGCCTATAACTGCGGCCTTACAGAACAATCCTATGCAGGTTAAGTTGGAAACAATTTATTAAGTTGCACCCAATGATAGGATAGGATGCAGCCTAAGGCCATGGGACTTTTTTTTAACTCAGCAGGACTCGCTTCCACTCGCTTTAGATCTGAATGTTTACAACTGGGGTGGGGAACCTCTGGTCCCTGGGTACATTTGGCCCACCAGGTTGTTTTGGCTAAACCATAGCCACCTGCACTACATCATGTATGAATGACTATAAGCTCACGCCTTGTCATATTATTGCATGGCATTTTGTCAGCTGTTTAGTATCATGTTAATTCTTTTAGGGTCCCTAACATGTTAAGAGCTGAGTGACAAGTAGAAATACAGCAGGTATAGTTGCTCTCAACACTGCAGATGCAGTGATGGAAAAAGCTTCACCTACTGAATTTCCTCCTCCTGTACAGCTTTTAATGACACAAGATGTTTCTTTGGCTGGTAGCCTAGTGTAGCCTGTAGATTAAGTAAGCACAGCTGGCTCCCTGCAGTGACTGCAAGTAAATTGAGTAAATTGTTCTGAGAAAATGTTCACATCTTTCTCTGGGACAGTTCACATGCACCCAGCTTTCAATAATCTTTGTATTCCCCATGGGTTTCCTCCACCAACAGAGCTTCCAGGGAGCAGAAGGAAAGAGGCAGAGCTTAAGACGAATCCCACGCCTCGTGAGATGATAGTACCATTGAGGATGTAGCTGGAGAGCATATATCTTTCAGAGATTCGTAACATGTGTGTCCAACAGCCACATCTTTCTTAATGTTGTGCAAATATATTAAATATATATATATAAACAATTAGGCAAAGATGTAATTTCAAAAGAAATTGCACAACTATCATCTCTATAAAATCTTAACTTCCTATGGCACTAAATTATTGCCTCCTTTTAAATTTATACACATTCGCTGCAAACACATACTGTACATTAACACAGCCGTATGGCCGTGAATACCAACATCAGAATGAATTAAGCATCCATAGTATTTTTGACAACTGCAGTTATAATGTTGTAAAACAATGCCATAAAAGCAATGTGAGGAAATAAACATTTAGCTTATGTATTTCCCGAATATCTTTTTAAATAGAAAAGTTATGTGACTTCTGTTAACTTTGTTTGCTTTGAAGGCATGTTTCTCATAGAATGTTGGAACGCAGTTCAGCAAACTCACTCGGAGTCAAATGTTTCTTGCAGAGTTCCAATGTTCTGTCATCTCCCCCACTGCTGCTTTCCCTCAGCTAAAACCAAACCAAACAATCAAGTCACATTTGAACCTAGTGTGCATCAAAGCCAAAGGGTGGTAACCAATGTAAGTCCCCCCCTCAGAGGAGACCCATTGAAAACAATGGTTATGACTGAGCTCCATTCATTTCACTGAAATAACTCAGAGTGGGACTTAGTTGGACACAACCCAATCTCTTTGAATCCACATCCTGTCAAGGGCTGTGATGACAGATAACAAGGACTTAAAACTTGTTATGATGCTTAGCTTTGCATCATAGGAATGAATAACCTAAATGTAGAGTTGGAAGGGACCCCAAGGCACCCACTGTCCAATCCTCTGCAATGCAGGAACATGGGCGTAGCCAGGATTTATTTTAGGGGGGACAGGCATTATGGGGGGGGTGTCAGAACCGAGTTATCTGTGATGCAATCAGTCAGTTAGTGAAGCATTTTTATTTATTTACTTGATTAAGGGGGGCAGCTGCCCCCTCTGCATCCCACTGGCTATGCCCATGTGCAGGAATCCTGCCTATAGCCATCCCTGGGTAGGTTTAAACCACTAACTGTCTGATTTACAGCCAGGAGCACTAACCGATTGTACCAGAGAATCAGCAACAAAATGCTGTGGAGTGTTCTTGCTATTAAGGGCTCTAGCTATGCCATTTTCCAGGATATTCCGTTCATCTCCCCTCTAGCCCAAAGCAGTCAGCCAACGTTTATGCCTACTGGGCATGCTCTACTTCTGCAGACCATGAAGTTCCCCTGAGCCACTGAAAGCTCCCTAGCTGCATCATACTCTATTGTAGATGTTGCTGAATTTATTGCTAGTTCTTTAGTGTGTTAATTTAAACAAACTTGCACTTGAGTCGGTTATAAACTACCTAATACCAATCTTTTGAATGGCAGGTGGTATATAAATGGTTTCAAATAAATAAAATTAATCCATCCATAGATTGAGATCTAAAAAAATAAAGAACTCATTTCACACACCTATCAAGGACGGCAAGTGCAACTGTGGCAAAATTCTAGAGGACATTCGATTTAGATAGCTTAAGGATTGCTGGTATTCAAAAGTCTAGCAAACTGCTGTTCTAGAAAGGATTCCCTACAACTTGGAAGAATCTAAAGGACATACTATAAGAGACCAGGGTGGGGTGGCGGTTGCTTGGTTGTTGTTGTTGTTTTGCAGGTTGGCATGGCAGTTTGCCCATGGCCATATAGTCCCTCCTGTTTATTCCATCCTATGGATTTTGTAAAAGTATGTTTAGGGAGACATATGGTCTTTATATATCAGGGACTCCTAGTGATCAGGAAGCAAGGGAACCAAGGCTGTTAACTCTTCATCTCTCTCTTTTATTTGGCAAGTCTGTATGTGAATTCCTTAGTTCCAGGCAATGCCTATTTGCAAGAAAAATATTGCAATGGTTTTGTCTTCTCCTGCTGGATCTTATGTTACATAAGATTGCCGTGTCCCTTTTTATCGGTTCCTTTTTGTTGTGTGTAAAATGTTCTCTTTCTTGCTATAAACGAAACGAAACAATAAATTAATACATAATATACATATCTGCAAAACCACAATCACAACTCATTTGGGTATTTTAGGTAACTTGGCACCTATTTAAACATTAGCAAATGAACAACCAGATTCTCAGTCAGCCCCATTCATCTGCAATATTTGTGTTGAATTCAATTTTCCCCCAGTCTGAACTGAATTAAATCTAACCACTGGGATCAGGTTGTTAAATTAACAATCAGGCCCCATTGGTTAAGTGTTGCAACTGACATCAATGGTGCCAGTTTCCCCTACGCTCTGCAGTTTGCTGCCATGCATGTCTGTTTACATTATTTCATGTCTAAATAAGGCACACATTCTCCTGCACCAATCATTTTCAATCCCAGTGCCCTTCTCCGTGATGCAAAAATAACAATATTTTTTCTGATGCAGAATAATATGTACACACAATAAATGGAATTTAATTCAATTTATGTTCCACAATGGCCCATCAGATGCTTTTCACACAGAGAGAGACTGCTTGCTGCCCTCGAATTGTTTGACATTTTGATTGAATTCATTTCTCCATTCCATTGAGAATTGATGTTCTTGTTACATTGTCACACTCTATTATTCCCTTTGTTGTAATTTCACATTGCAGGTACGTTCTCCCCCTCCACACACACACACACTACTTGGACATATTTAACCTGCTCTTACAGCTCTGCAATCCAACCAAGTCAGAGCTAGCAGTGTTACTTTCCTCTGTTGCCAATGGTGTTTACCTCACTTATATCAAATGTGATTCAAAGAGATGAGCAGACTGCAAACATTTGGTTGACCTGAAATCTAGGTGAATGACACTATTATCTAAGCCCGCTGAAGTGCCATTCTTTTGAAGCAAGTTCTAACTTAGACTTGATTCTCCCTTTATTTATTTTTTAAGCTCAGGTATGCACAGCATAAAACACATGCACATCCCATCCAGTGGGAAAGGCTTCGCATTACCACCTTGTTTCACAACTGGAAGAAGCTCTACTGAACTATTAAAGAACTGGCAGCTAACAACTCCGCTTGATCACATGCACCCTGATCTGACTGAGGACTGAACAAGACACTTCAAAGACCTGTATACGTGTTTGCTCCAGATGACCCTGCATATGTCAGGAACTTCAGTGCTGGTAGGCATAGATTCCTGCCAATGTGTCCCAAGCTACGGGACCATTGTCCTATTGGATTCAAACACCAAATGGCCACATGTTGTGTTGACATGTGGACCAGATGGGGTGGTAAGTTCCAGCTCCACCAATTCCCTCTAAGAATGCTCAAATGCTTCTACCAAGACATCTAGATATTACTCTTGATATTGATGAAAGTACTCAAATTTCATCTTGGAAATGGGAGAGAAAGAGATGCTCTCTAGAATAAGACTACTTTCAAATATTTAAAGTCAGAATAAACGGCACTCGAGGCATTTGCTTATGATTAACGACCAGCTGAGTGAAGTTGATACTCTGAGGTAACCCCAAGAAGTCATTAATTCTCTAGCAGGTCCCTAAGGAGCAGCCAGATCCTGTCACTCTTGTCTAACTGATGGTCTTGAGGGAGAGAAATATGAAAGTGATCTTTCTAGCTCTTTGTTTTTTTGTTAGATGTGCATTACATGCAATGATTTACTGTGTCATGTTAAGAGAAATTAATCTAGAATTCACTGACCAGGTTGGAAGCCAGCAGAATGTCAAAACATTCAATCTAGTGTTCCATTTATGAACAGTGAAACGAGGCTCAATGTGTAAAAACAAAGGTGGCCAGAAGCCCCACCCTGACCTGAAAGCTCCAACCACCTTCTTCTATGTCTTGAGGTTTGGCTCTAACTACTCTGAGGTCATGGAAACACGCTGTGTACATCCTCAACGACATTATCTTCTCTACTGCCATTATGAATTAATTTACATTCAGCCATATACAGTCCACACCAATAGGTGCAGTGTGATACAATTCATCCTCAAAATAAAAAAAAAATCCTTCCAGTAGCACCTTAAAGACCAACTAAGTTAGTTCTCTGTATGAGCTTTCGTGTGCATGCACACTTCTTCAGATACACAGTGTGCATGCACACGAAAGCTCATACCAAGAACTAACTTAGTTGGTCTTTAAGGTGCTACTGGAAGGATTTTTTTTTATTTTGACTATGGCAGACCAACACGGCTACCTATCTACAATTCATCCTGTGGGCTTTTTTTGGTTTCTCTTCTCAGTCGCTTCTCCTTACCTTCCACTACCCATTTCTATTCTGGGCATGCACATGAGTATTTTTGTTCCGTATTTAAAATTCTGTTTCTGTTCAATATCCAATAGAATACAACAGAATGATACATGTACTGTATTTTTTGCTCTATAAGACTCACTTTTTCCCTCCTAAAAAGTAAGGGGAAATGTGTGTGCGTCTTATGGAGCGAATGCAGGCTGCGCAGCTATCCCAGAAGCCAGAACAGCAAGAGGGATTGCTGCTTTCACTGTGCAGAGATCCCTCTTGCTGTTCTGGCTTCTGAGATTCAGAATATATTTTTTTCTTGTTTTCCTCCTCCAAAAACTAGGTGCGTCTTGTGGTCTGATGCATCTTATAGAGCGAAAAATACGGTATATGAAAAAAATATATCAAAGGCCTTGAGTGAGAGAATAAACATCAGGAGATGTACATATGTATGTAGGCTTATTAGTTTATTAGATTTATATCAGCACATGTACAGTAATATAAATATATACAGGGGGCACTGTTATACAGTGGTTTCGCTCCTTTCTCCTGGGCTGTGTTCAGAAAGTGGTGGTGGGGGATGAGTGTTCAGACCCTTGGGCCCTCACTTGTGGGGTGCCTCAGGGTTCCGTCCTCTCCCCCATGCTTTTTAACATCTATATGAAGCCGCTGGGAGAGATCATCAGGGGGTTTGGACTGGGTGTTCATCAATATGCAGATGATACCCAGCTCTACCTTTCTTTCAAATCAGAACCAGTGAAGGCGGTGAAGGTCCTGTGTGAGTGCCTGGAGGCGGTTGGAGGATGGATGGCGGCTAATGGATTGAAGTTGAATCCTGACAAGACAGAAGTACTGTTTTTGGGGGACAGGGGGCGGGCTGGTGTGGAGGACTCCCTGGTCCTGAATAGGGTAACTGTGCCCCTGAAGGACCAGGTGCGTAGCCTGGGAGTCATTTTGGACTCACAGCTGTCCATGGAGGCGCAGGTCAATTCTGTATCCAGGGCAGCTGTCTACCAACTCCACCTGGTACGCAGGCTGAGACCCTACCTGCCCGCTGACTGTCTGGCCAGAGTGGTGCATGCTCTAGTTATCTCCCGCTTGGACTACTGCAATGCGCTCTACGTGGGGCTACCTTTGAAGGTGACTCGGAAACTACAGCTAATCCAGAATGCGGCAGCTAGACTGGTGACTGGGGGCGGCCGCCGAGACCACATAACACCGGTCTTGAAAGACCTACATTGGCTCCCAGTACGTTTCCGAGCACAATTCAAAGTGCTGGTGTTGACCTTTAAAGCCCTAAACGGCTTCGGCCCTGTATACCTGAAGGAGCGTCTCCACCCCCATCGTTCTGCCCGGACACTGAGGTCCAGCGCCGAGGGCCTTCTGGCGGTTCCCTCATTGCAGAAGCGAAGCTACAGGGAACCAGGCAGAGGGCCTTTTCGGTGGTGGCGCCCGCCCTGTGGAATGCCCTCCCATCGGATGTCAAGGTGATGGACAACTACCTGACATTCAGAAGACATCTTAAGGCGGCCCTATTCAGGGAAGCTTTTAATGTATGATATTTTAGTGTTTTTTGGTTTCTGTGGAAGCCGCCCAGAGTGGCTGGGGAAACCCAGCCAGATGGGCGGGGTACAAATAATAAATTATTATTATTATTATTATTATACAGTCGACATAACAACAAAAGAATAGAAACAATACAAGAACAATACAAAAATGTGAAAAGAATAGGTGAAATCAATCTGGTGAAATAAAAAAATGAAATTGAGGTCCATTAAAAACCTCAAAGTAGCAGTAGAACAAACTTAGCTCACAAACCGAAGCCTGTTTATCTTGGTCATGCCTGCTTTCAATGCATGCCTTTGATTTCACTCAGGCTTGCCCAATGTCCCTCTCACCAGCTCATTGTCTGGAACTCAGGAAGGCAGACAGATCCTAATGGGGGACAGGAGTTATCAGAGCAGTGGAGCTACCACCATATCTGAAGCCCTGGTCACTCCTGCTAGTCAAAGCAGAAGGGATGTGGGAGGGGTTTCATCCATTTTTGTCGTGTCCACTCTAGGGCTGGTTCTCAGGGAGCTCTGGGTTCTGTGGTAGTCCCACCAGCAATAGCTTCCCACCTTCTCAGGTGGAACTTGGCCCTTCACCACAATGGAGCCCCCCAGCCTCCCCCACAGCAGCACTTCTTTCCACCAGCCATCAACACAGAGTCAGGATTAATATTGCAGCCTAAATTATAAATTATAGTATAGATAGAAAGTGCCAAATTAGCGTTTCTTATGGAATCTAAATAGTATATAAAGTGATATGTTACAGGTAAGATATATAGGTAGACAGCCCGAACGAACAGAATCCCCACGCCGATCCACGGACAGTCTGCGGGCCGGATCCTGAAGGCAATTGGGTCTGATCTGGCCCACGGACCTTAGTTTGCCAACCCCTGATGTATATTGTCAAAAGATTTGGTATGCTTTTTTCCCTCACAAGTGATGAATGATTAAAACAGAATGTACACACCATTTAAAGTGGTAGAGAATACATGGATCCGGCCCGCAGACTGTCCGTGGATCGGCGTGGGGATTCTGTTCGTTCGGGCTGTGCCATTTTTTTCCTGTGCTATTCAATTCTCTCCCCCCCCCCACACAGACCATGGCAGCACCCCCTCCCTCCCTCCTCCTGGCTTCCCCCCGCCCTGCCCAGAGGAGGAAGGGGGCTGGGCTAAGCTGACTGAGCGCCATTTTAAGCAGCCCCTCTCCGGAGCCAGCCCTTTCTCACCGCTCACCTTCCCTCCTCCTCCGCTGCCGCCCTGGTGCTCCTGTGGGCTAGAGAGCAGAGCGGACGAGCTCACTCTGCCCACCCACAAGAAGCAGCAGCGGTGGTGGTGGTGGCAGCCCCTGGGAAGGTAAGTGCAATGGCTGGGACTAGGGCTGGGGCTGGGGAGGAACACTACTTGCCCTCCTCGCCTGTTCTTCCAGCTCTCCCCCCCCCCATGCTGCTTCTCCAGCCCACCACAAGGTCTGAGGAAAAGTGGACCAGCCCGCAGCTAAAAAAATTTGCCGACCCCTGATATACATCGTGAACGTGAGCTGGATTGTCCTTGTGAAAGGCTTTGTAGAGAGGAGAGGAGATTTGTACCTAATCAAAGCTCATTAACTCAATATGAACATATTATAATTGGAGTTAAAATTATTTGCAGGCGCTTTTATACAATCTGTGGGTGTGTTTCCCCCAACCAATGTAGCCATCATTAAAATGTATATGTCTATCTTTTGTGTGTGACTTTGCATTCAAAGTCATGAAGGCCATATATATTAAACAAGCTGTTATAATAAATGGTGAGAAAATGTATGTTATTGTAGATATAGTAATTTTAAACTTGGAATTACCCTAATTACCTCCATCTTGTAGCTCACAGCTTTTCCCTTCAAGATGTCAAAAATAAATGATCAAACTTTGAGGGCAAAGTGTTGGAGCTCGCTGTTAAGGAGCTTGGTAATCAAGGACATGCTGAATCTGAAAGCAAAGATATTAAACAGAACTTCACTTCACTGACAGTTCCACATAGATTTGAAAAGCAATTAAAGAATAATGAGAGAGGGAAAGGGAAGGTGTGTTGTTAGTATTCTGCTATTCTTGCCAGCATAACCTGTTGCTTATGTCCTTTTATAAGAAATTTTAGGGTCAAAATTAGATATTAATGTAAACATGCTGCAGCTGCTGGCAGTAGAGTGAGGCAACTGCCTCAGGTGGCGGGTTCGGAGGGGTGGAAAGCGACTAGAAAGGTGTGCCAAGTGGTCTGCCCTGCAGCCCCTGAGGTAGCTTGCTGCCCTAGCATGACCAGTGCTCCAAGGAGGCGACCTGAGGCAACCTGCCTTGCGCAGCATGCTCTTGTCACTCCACCGGCGCATGGCCCCGGATCTGTGGGGAAAGTGTTGGTGGCACATCTTGCCTCAAGCTCAAAAGGGTGTCAGGACTGGCCATGGCTGCTGGGAACATGCATCTAGTTGCTTGCTCAATGTTCTAATATTGTAATGCAAGCACCAGCCAATGATGTGGCGTGCGGAAACACAGAATGTCATGACATGAGGTCACAGGCAACATATGCTGGATGATACACATGTAGAAGGGAGAACCAAATGGTTGGCTGCCATTTTCAGCACTGGCTGTGCATTCAGCACCATGTCTACTTTGGCTCTCAGCCTTTGAAGTGGTTTTCCAGAACTACAGCCTTTGGGTCTTCTTCATGCACCCACAAAGCTCACGCCATGCAGCTTAGAGCAAACCTGAACATGGTGTAATAGCAACAAGCATTTGAGGATATTGCCAGTTTTCCATGAATGGAAAACATGAAAGCTCTGTGACTGCACCAGAATTATGCCGAAGGAGCCTCTGGATCAATATGCTGGTATATATACTGGAGTCTCCTTTGCACCCAGTTTTTCCTGACATGTGGAGACTATGGGATAGGATGTCGACTAAACTTGATCATATAAAGTGCTTCTGCTTATGGTGGACTCTGTGGCCACCATATTTCGTACTTGCTGAAGGCATTCTGTGCAAGTAGTCAGTTGTTCATGCAAGTCATTTCAGCTGGTAGTCAACATTTAAAAGATTCTTTTGAAAATTAAGGCCAATGAGAAATTCAGCCATATGACGTACTGTGAACAGGACACAGAATAATCAGGAAGCAAAGTGAAAAGGATAGAAATTTGGGCTTCAACCATTGATCTTTAATTTTGCACACAAGACAGGAAACATGTATTTAAAGTTATTTTCTCCTATTATGCCTCCCCTGCAAAAAAAGCCCTCAGGCAGATATTTTGCCATGCTCATTGGTACACGTGTACACATGACTGCAAGCTGTTCCTCAGCGCATGGTTCTAGACAACCTGTTGATTGAGCATTCATCCCAATCTGTTAAGTTAAAAAGTTACCAGAATTGTAAAGGCCTTAGCATTATAATAATAAAACCAATATTTCTGTTTAGTTTACACTTTTTTGTAAGGTGATGGCTAATTTGAAACGTTTTCCTGTTTTTTCATTTTATTGTCAGAACTACAATGGTGGCAGGAGATTTATCTCTTTGAGACAGAATTGGGGTTTCTGTGGTTTCTTCAGGCTTACATTGTGGCCTCCCTTTATTTTATTTCTGAAACAGAAAAACATTTAAAGAACAAGGACTATATAGACAGGCGTATAAGAAGAAATAAATGGCTCAGGCTTTTATCAAATGTGCTGTCATCCAGGAGGTGGGTGATGGAACTGATATACTGTCATCATAAAAAGCAACAGCCTCCCCACCATGTATAACAGGGTTGTTGTTGTTGTTTACTATGCTTGTATTAAGAGCCCACTTTACTGTGATGGCTTTTCGTCTCGCTCCCATCCAAAATCCAAACAATTTTCAAAAAAGAATGACATTTTATACTGCCTTTCTTCCTCAATGTTTCCTCAGTTATGTGAAGTAGGTCAGACTGAGAGATATTGACAGGCCCTAAAATCAACCTGCAAACCTGGGTACTTTACACCTGGACACAGAAAACAATGGTTCAAGGGGCATTCAGAAAGGAACATACCGCAAGTGAATACCTGACTAGCACACAAAAAATCCGCCAGCTGCCATGGTTCTGCATGTGTATAGATATAGTTCCACAGGAATCACACAAACCTATTATTGCAAAAGCTATTGCACAGTCTTTGGTCATCTCATTATTTCCTTGGTTTTACAAAACTTTGTTATAGCTACAATTCCCTAGGCAATTTGATCGATTACCCACCAATTAATGATAAGATATTAGGCTGACACCCCCCCCCACTAAATCTGCTTTTAGTTGCAATGTGAAATCACCACTTGTTGACCTTTTAAAATATTTGAAAATGCTACTATATCCACATGTCCATCAGCCTTCCCTTCAAAACATAACCTGTTCCCTCCAGTCTTGTCCTATCTGTCCCAGACCATTCGAGAACCTCATCACACAACCCCAAAGAGAGATGATTTGCTGCTGACATTCATCTCTGAGCAAATTTAATTGGTCCATGCAGCAGGTAAGGCACATAGTTCCATAATTATAGAACACTTGCTTCATTTATGCGATGAAATCTGCATTTGAGGTAAGGTTTTGTCATTCAGTGAAGTTCAGAATAAATCTGAACTGTTTTGATGTCTTCCAGAGTACTGTAAACGGGCACCTTTTAAATAATTTTGATTCTTTCAAATAATGCTTTCCTTTCTTGCCTTTCTTCTCCCTATTTCCCCCTTTCCAATATGCTGCGACTTTGGGTTCTCCCAATCCCCCTATGAGGCTGCAGGGAGACAGAAATGATTCTCCCCTTTGTACTCTTTTTATTAATCTCAGCTAGACATTTTCACTCTCTTTGGTTGAAGAGAAGAAACGGAATTCTAGTCTGCTGAAGAAAAGCAGCCAAAGAAACAGGAAGCATGTGAGTATATTTTCAAGCAGGCTGAGAAGTCAAAGAACACCAGAACAAGGTGGCATTGGTGTATAATCATAGGGTGAGGTTTTATGGGGAATTGAATTTGCCGCATGGCTTGTTATGTACATAGTAACTATTCAGCTACCAGATTAGTGTATAGACATATCAATGCTGTATGTAAAACAAAACAATTAAAAACCAGAGGCAGACTGGCAGTCTGAGAAGACCACATGGATGCAAACTGAGAACCAAAAGTTGGGTGCACTTGCCCTTTAGCCTGAGCCATGTTTTCTCTTCATGCTTTTGCCTTGTTTATTGAAATTACTAGTGCACTATCTGTAAAATAGATTAGGTTGGCATCCTTCTGTCTCGGGAGACAATGGAGGAGTGCACCTTTGGGAGTGAAGTCAAACTGATGGAAAGTTGATGACTCCCAGATTGTAAGTGATATAAGCAAAGGGAGTCTGAGGACTGGGTCTCCCCACTTTTGAAAATCCTCCATAAATAACATCCGTTCCTTTGTTCTCTTCCCCTTGCAAGCTTAAGCATTCTTCTTCATATGGCTGAGAGATACGTTTGGCCAAGTGACAGAACTAGTTGAGATAGTAGTTAGAGATGATTACTTCACTTGATTATTCAGAGGCTAGTGACCAAGGCGTGTATAGTCCTGGATAACATTTGCATCACTGCAAAAACAAGCCCCAGAATATCTTCTTGCAATGGATTTTTATATATTTCCACTAGAAGTGAAGTTAGATTTCAATCTCAGGGTTGTGAGTTCAAGTCCCAAGATGGGTAAAAGTTTTCTACATTGCAGGAGTTGGACTAAAAGACCCTTGTGGTCCCTTCAGAATCTACAATTCTTTTATTCTATGGTCTTATCAGATTGATGATCTTTTGGCATTGAATCTGCTCATGGGTGGCTGTAGTTTGGAGTGACCCCCCTCCATCCATTCTTTTCTTTCAGGTTTTTTTTATGCTGTCATGTACTGAAACATTTAAAAATAAAACGATGCATTTCTTGGTGCCACTTGCCCTTAGGGGCAGATTGTTAACATGCTGCAGAGGAAGCGGAGTACACAACTCCTGTTAATTAGAGCAGTGAATGATTTGCACAGACTAATTTATGCACTGGGGTAGCTCTCTTCCTTTGACATATTGTCCCCGAGCAGATTATGAATGTATGGGATTCATTTATTTGTTGATGACAAGTTCTTGGTCAGTAAAAGCTATTTTATATCAAAACACTTACCTGGGAGTAGATGTGTCAAGCATTGTACTGTGTGAATAGGCTGCATCTTTGTTAAGTGTCAGCTCCAAACATCTCTTTGCCACGCTCAGAGAATGTGAATGTCAAAGACCCAAAAGATTAGGCACCTGCCTGGGGCTGCAATGCCTCCTTCTCTTAAAACAGGACTTAACGGTGGGAAAGCAAACTGCATTTCTGACAGTTCATTCCCACATTTATTTTCCACCTTATTCTCCAAGGAACACAAGGTGGCACCCATGGTTTTCCCTCTCCTCATTTAATTCCCACAACCATGTGAGGCAGGTTGGGCTGAGAGGTGGTGGCTGGCCACAGGCCACCCAGTGAGCTTCATGGCTGAATAGGGGTTTGAACCCTCGTCTACCACTTCCTAGGCCAAGACTCTCTATCACCCCTCACTATCAACATAAATGTTCATTGGATCACAGACAATAAGCATCGTTGGCATCTGCTACAATGCCATAATATCTGTATTTTGTTACACAACTGTAGCATATAGACTAGTGTAACTATAAAAACAAACATGGGTCTGGGCTATGAACAGAAAAGGACAGGACTATGTAGCTGGCACATAGGGACACGGGTAGCACTGTGGGTTAAACCACAGAGCCTAGGACTTGCCAATCAGAAGGTCGGCGGTTCGAATCCCTGTGACGGGATGAGCTCCTGCTGCTCGGTCCCTGCTCCTGCCCACCTAGCAGTTCGAAAGCACGGCAAAGTGCAAGTAGATAAATATGTACTGCTCTGGCGGGAAGGTAAACGGTGTTTCCATGCACCAGAAGCGGCTTAGTCATGCTGGCCACATGACCCGGAAGCTGTACGCTGGCTCCCTTGGCCAATAAAGCGAGATGAGCACCCCAACCCCAGAGTAGACCACGACTGGACCTAATGGTGTGTAGCTGGCACATGCTTGACACTCAGAAGTTTGCGATGAAATTTAAAGAATTCGCTAAATGGACTGCAGTCTGGAACAACATTTAAAGAAGTCAAAATGCGTCCCTTTCCCTGGCTACTGAAGTCAGGAATCACAGGTAAAGTGCTGGAGTCTTTTGCTATAATTACAGAAAGTTTGTGGGATGTGGGGGTGCTATGACCAGGTGCCAACTTGAATAAAATATTGGGAGGGGCAGTTAAGCCCCGCCCTGCACAATCAATCCCAAGATGCGACACATGCACACTATTTGAATGGCAATGTCCATCAACTTTGGGGGGCCTGGCCCCCCACAAATATTTTATGGGGGGAGGGGGCTGATGGAACCTCGGCCCCTAGGAGTTGGCTCCTATGTCTATGACCACTCTTAGGGTTGCCATATTTCAAAAAGTGAAAATCTGGACACAAAAGTTGTTGAGCTTTTGTTTAGGTGAAGTTGAGCTACACTCTCTTTAATAATACTGTACTGTAGTCTTTTACAAGAGTCTTTTAGTCCATACTGTATTTCATTTCTCTTTTACAAATATGTAAGCATATTATCTTCCAGTGGGTTCACCCATGGAGATTTTGCTGGGATTTCAGAAAACACTCTAGACAGAAGAATGGAAGCGATTTTTGCCAGACTATAACAGTTCTTTGAAGGCACTGATGGCCCTCAACCCCAATAACCTTTTAATGTGTAGCCAACAAACAAGCATAATCTCATAGACATAAAACATGCTTCAGCTTGCAGAGCAGAGCAACTCCATCAAGGTAAACTGGAGAGAAAATTTGATCATCTTATATTGCTTAAATTCCCATGAATTTAGCCACATTACAGGTAAATAGGATGCAGTAAATAGCAACCAAATGAATTTGGGTTCATTAATGAATTCACTCTTGCGAACTGAGCTGCACAGAAGACGGCTGATGGCCCAAGGCTGATCTGCACTGCTGCTTTACCACATTACTAAGCTCAAGTTGATTTAATACACAGCTGGCCTTCGGTGTCTCCTCATTGACATGTCAGAGAATGGGGGAGGGTAAAGTAGGAGACTCTGTTGCTGGAGTAGGAATTGTTCTTGTTTGAAATGGGAGAAACTTCCTTGCTGTATCTGTTAGCAATGCAAAACCAGCAAGCAGAATGTGGATGGAGAATCTGTTTTAACTCCCCAACTGAGCCATCGCTTTTCATGTGGTCTCAGCTAATTGATCCTTATGGCTATCCTTAACTTTTCCTCCTTGCAATTATCCATTTCTGAAAGTATTTCTCCCAAGAGATTTCTGCGCAAAAGAATGGGATTATCCAGAAAGTTTACAAAAAACCAAACCCAACCCGTGCCTCAAAGACCAACAAATTTATGCGGCCATAATTCTGAGATATATGGAAATAGCGGGGAAACGGGATGAAAAAGTATTAGAAATGAAGAAAAAGTATTTTACTCTGAGCAGCAAAGGAGAGAGGGGAAAGAAGCATCTTGGAGGGGGGCAGAAAGTCAATCTTTAAATTGGTGTCAAATTCAAATTAATTTGTTTACAATTTGGAAAACTAATAAAAAATAATTGGTAAAAAAATAAAATAAATAAAATAGTGGGAAACAGTAATGTGGGTCAGAGTCAGGAACAGTGGAGTTATAGGGCCAGAAGGACATCACTAGCACAACAAGGCTCCCCCCCCCTCCCTCCTGCATCCCCCATCCACTCTGGAGGATGAAAAGGAACACTGGAACACAAATGTGGGAGAGGAAAGTGAAAATTGTTCCATTTGGCAAGCAGGAAGACTCAACGTTCACCTCCAATTCTCTGCTGGGAACTTCTGTGTCTTGCAGTTGAGGTTGGGGTGCTGTGACCCCTTAATGCCCTGAATCCTCCTGTTTTTTTGTCTCATTGTCCACTGACACAGCCTCCTCCTCTGCAACATTTGCTTTACGGAGCACCAGGTCCTCTCAAGGGGAGGTTATGATATCTTAAGTGGTGTCCAAATCAATGCAGCTTTGAAATGTTCCGCCATCTTGATTCAAAATGACACCCAACCCTAGGCAAACATATGTCCAAATGCACAGAGAACAGATGGACAGATAAACAACTTTCCAAAATATATAGTAGAAGTAGAAAGTATATTAATTAATATGTATATAGAGATACAAGGTCATTAACCTAA
This sequence comes from Podarcis liolepis, assembly GCF_965112155.1. NCBI lineage: Eukaryota > Metazoa > Chordata > Lepidosauria > Squamata > Lacertidae > Podarcis > Podarcis liolepis. Next base: position 60,326,929 of record NC_139560.1, on the reverse strand, counting down.
ATACACTTTGGGAAAGGATTATATGTGGGGGCCTATGGTTGTTGGACATGTAAGCCCTATTTGTTGGCATCTGTCTGCTTTGAGAGGCAATGGAGTGTGCCTCCAGGGCTGAAGTCAAACCGCTAAGAATCACAGCGCCTGCTGTAGCTGTAGAGACGGGTAACTCATAACTGCTGCCTCCCATGTTAGCTGCACCGAAGTGACGTCCCTGGGGCACAAGCCTGGGCTATGTCTATGGAGGGCTTTGCTGCCCGGATGACAAGACTCCCCCCAGGGGAGTTCCTTCTAACTCTCAGCACTGGCTCTAAAACAGGTACTCACTGGAGGTTCCATGACTCCCTGTCAAGCGCCTAAGCACAAAATTCAGAAGACTGGGAAGCAATGCTAGAAATAAAAGACTCTGTTGAGCAAGTTTTTATGTATTTTCCCACTGTGTTTACTGTCTGCCCCGTAGGTTCCTGGCTCCCCTTAATCTGCCAAGCAGACAAACAGGGTATTGCCATGTGGGGATCAGGTGCATGGAATGGGGGAACGCCTATGTGGACATATCCACTGTTGATCAATGGCAAAAGAACTGGAAGCAATACGAATGACACCAGAATAGCATGAGTTATAATGCGCTCATGGAACTTGCACGCTGCAGCATATTTCTCCCCAGTAGTTGTTTAAAAATGGGGATGGTAGTGTGCAAGTCAATGAATCTCTCTGTTTTCCAATGAGGTAAATTATATTTCAGTAATAGGTCTGTGGAGTGTTTATTCACTTGAATGGATTTATTTAACAGATATTGGGCCCAGAGGATTTACCTGCAGGATATGCAGAGATTACTGAGCAGCGCAAATGGTCATTCAGCAAATACATCCTGCAATAAACAGGAACTTATATCTGTATTACTAGTAGAACAGAGCCCAGTAAATAGAGCTTTGGTCTTGGATCTGGAAAGTCTGGCAAATTGAAACAGCAGCTCAGCCTTGGACTTATTTGGTATCCCTGGGGCAATGACTCTCCTCTTGGCTAAAGAATATTAGCAACTCATTCCAGAGAGTTGTGGTAGTGATCAGTGAAATCAGATTTTAGAATATTTTACCCACTAATAAAATGATAATTTGAGATTATATAATGCCAAAATTCTACTTGTGGTGTTCAATCTGTGATTGTCATCCCAGTTAGTGTTGCAGCCACAGAGTGAAGCATATGCATCATAAATAATATTTCTGTTATTACCATTTGTGAGCACGTTTCCATTAGTAATGTCCAAAGGCAGTGGCGTAGCGTGGGTTGTCAGCACCCGGGGCAAGGCAAGTAATTTGCGCCCCCTAAGCCATGGATTTGCGCCTCCTAACCCTAGCCCCCAGATGTTCCACCCGGTGCGGCCGCCCCCCCCTGCACCCCCCACGCTACGCCACTGTCCAAAGGGAGCGTTGTGACAGAATGCATGTAAATGATCGTGAAAGTCTCAGGAGCATTTCTGTGGCCTCCAAAACCTGCTCAGCATCAGCTTAATATGAACAGTCGGTACATATTTTGGTAACCATCTAACTAACATGGAATCATTTAAGCACCTATCAAGGATGGCGTAGCAGTGAATTTCCTGCACTGGCAATGATTCGGACTAGCTAGCCTATGATTTTATGTGACCTTCGAGACAAGTGATGAATGGGTAGCCATGTTCACTTCTGGTTTATTTCTTTTGCAGCCACACTATGGTACATATGATTACAGCAGCCTCAGGAACCATGCGTATTCCTAGTCTTTGGCTGATAGGACTTGCCTGTTTTGTTTACTACTATTATTTCTGGTATACTTATGGCAGGTGCAGTATTAAATATTGCCTGAAGGTTCTTCAGAAATCTTTCTGTGCTGAACATTCTGGTATTAATCTGTCTTTGTCTGGTGTGACAGGGAAAGAAACAGCCTTAGGATCTCTGCTTGTAGTCAGCCACTACCTGTGGGCATGAATGCGTTTGCCATGCAGGCTCGTTCACAAACATGGGTTGAGCATTAGCGTGCAACATTGTGAGTGATGCAGATGGAACATCACTACAAACATTATTTACTACAATGCGGTGGATGGGTGGAAGTTGCTGATCACAAATCCAAGTGCTAGCATGATGTGTCTGTTAGAGACTGCCATACAATTAATGCTTTAATAGCCACTATCTGAAGTAAACATGTAAGTGGCAATCCACCTATAGCCATGCACGACAAACTGTGAAGAAATGGACACCTGAGACAGTAAATGTGAATGTGGATTCCCTTGTACATTGCAAGATGCATAAGAAGGCACATTCCTATCCTTGGGGTCTCATCATGTGCTTAATACCAGGTGTGCATTGTTCTGTGAATGCTCCTCTGACCTGCATGTAGGGTTCACACTCAGCAGTCAAAATATTTATTCATATATAAAGAAGGAAATAGAAACATGAATTTATTTTCCCTGACCAGCTTTTATCTTTCCTTTTACTGATGTTTGATCGAAGTTACTGTAATTTTGTATGTTCTGTACTGCCTTGCTGTATTTTTATGTAAAGTGTGGCTTATACTTATGGCAATAAATAAAAGGACCTTGCTATAGATCTGTTGGTAGAGCATAAGACTGTTAATCTGAGGGTCATGGATCTGAGCCCCACCGTGGGCAAAAGATTCTTGCATTGCAGGGAGCTAGATGAGATGACCCTCGTGGTCCCTTCCAACTCTACAGTTCTATGATTCTATGACTCTGCTTCTAAGTGGCATTCACTATAAAGAAGTGGCACTAACTGAGTTTTCATTTTGCTCATAATTGTGATGGATGGCACAGACGTTGACTTTTAGACACCTTTGTCTATTTTCATCCAATCACATTTTAAAGTTGTACAATATTATGGGGTTTAATCTTTCACCTTCCCACACTACCTTTTAAAAAATTAATTTACATTTTCACAGTGTAGGTTTGTGAGGAATTATAGTCAGGGTCAGACCGTAAGATGCACCTTTAATGAATGTTGTATGTAATTATCTAATGCTTCTTTTAGCCTGGAAACCAGCTGTTTTATTAAAGCTTTAGGCAGCATTCATAATTCACTAATGGTTGATCTGTGCAACTGAAAATTGGTCCTGATTGCACAGTGAGCTCAGTGCTCAACTGGCACTAGCCAAGAGGCTGTCTGAACACTTTGTTCTGTGGCCAGATTGAATTTCAGCAGAGAGGAAGAGGAAAGTGGTTATCATTTCCATGTGGAATGAAAAAATAATAATCTGGCTGCATGACAGAGCAAGCAGATGACAGTGTTGGCCCTATAGCCATCTCTAACGAGTGCCGATAATGGTGTCAAGATACGACCTCATGGTCTGATTCCTCCTCCTCAGAGGACAATGCTATGGATTTGGGGGAAGAATGAGAGTCTTCACTGCCTTGGAAGCTCAACACAGGAGGATGCCATTCTGCCAGCACGTCTCTGGACTGACACCTGAAGACTCCAGCCAGAAGCTCCCATGGAACCACAGTCTCCCCAAAGCTGTAGCAGCCAACAGCTCTCAAAAAGGCAACTAACTGTCTTGCAATGACATTATGATCAGTGAACAGAACCTGGCACCGGACAGTTTGACCATAGTACACTTTTGCTTTCACAGCTGCACTGGCTTCAGTCTGTTTCCAGGTGCAGTAGAAGGTGCTGGTTTTAATCTTTAAAACCACAAAAGGCGTAAGATCAGGCTACCAGAAAGGCCCTCTCTGAACCTTAAAGATTTTCCAAACCCTACTTCCAGACCCCCACCAAATAAAGAATGGAGGCAAATAACCAAGGAATGAGACCTTTTAGTACTGGCACCCAGGTTATGGAATAGCCTTGGCAGGGAGATTCACCTGACACCGTGATCAACTCCCACCCAGAAACCAATGTCCCCACTGTGGAAGGACATGTGGATCCAGAATTGGTCTCCACATTCACTTACGGGCTCATTGTTAAAACCGTGTTTGTTTATGGAAGACAATCTTACTCGACTACGAGTGATTGCCAAAGAAGAAGAAGAAGGTGGTCTTTTTGAGGCCAGGTGAATAAGGTCTTTCTGTTCACTCAGGCTAAACTGCAGCTTACCAGAACATTCTTTATTGTGTATTTATTATTTTCTATAAAATAATATTTTAAAGAAAATAATAAATACAGAATATAATACATAAAAAATGTAAACTAATAAAGGGATAGAAAAGGAAATTCAAAACAACTTACAAAAATCAACATACTTAACTGTGGTGAGATCTTGCATTTTTTAGGAAAACGTCTATTTTTTAAAAATAAAAAATAGTGGCAGAGCGTGTTAAAAAAACCTTTATTACACACAAAAAGTTCCATTAAAATATATAATGTAACTAACAAGAATGTCAAGAAAAAGCGAAGCTGAGCATAAGCACCCTTAGTCACCCCTGCTATTTGTCTGCCCCGGAGCAAAGCTAGATGCACACCTTTTTAACTTTTAGGGGAGATTCTGACCCCGACAGGTAGCTAAATTCACACGGTCAACACCAGGGGTTGTGTCCATGGGTTTCAGAGCTACCGAGCCAAGAGGATGCCACTCAAACAAAGAAAAATAAAGCTTGTTTTAAGTCAGGAGACAGTCTGAACTATCTTCCTCGGGGATTGCGTCGCAGGTACAGAGCGATGGTACACCTGGATTCAGATTCCGAATAAAAACTTTCCCAGCGTTCAAGGATGTTTTGCACAGCTGGTTCGCGCCCATCTCCAAGCATATTAAGTGGGAGAAGTGTTATGAATGAATGGGTCGACCCTGCGATTTTATTATTGAGGGGCTAATTTTTTTTTAATTTTTTTTTTTAAAAACAGAAACACGGAGTAGAGTGGGAGGGGCAGAGGGAAACCACCTCGGTTGGTTGAACCAAGGAGGACCTCCAGTGCCATCTTCCGTCCACAAGGAGCACAGCAACTTCCCTGCGGCGGCGTGCTTTTGCAAGGGCTAAATCAGGTATTGTGCGAGTGAGACCAAACGCCTGAACTTCTCGCAACACTGAGTGGAGGCTGGCCGCCGGCGCCCATAGACAGCCGCAGGAGAGCAAGCGGGCTGCATGCACCACGCCAAGCAAAGCCTCGGCTCTGGGAGACAGACAGACAGGCGGCGTGAGGCGCGAGGCGGTCACGTGGGTTAGCAACAGGCAGCAGCCAGTTAGAAAAGAGGCTGTCAGAGGCGGGCTGTGCACGGAGCATGATAGCTGATTGGGTGGAGTGTGTGTCTTTTTTCCTCTCCCTTGGAGAGCTTTGGGATGGGAAGCGTCCTTATGTTTGTGTCTCAAAGAAGAATGTGACGACCCATACGTGTGGGTTTCTGTCAATAACGTCCCACCCCCACCCCTAATAATAATAATAATAATAATAATAATAATAATAATAATAATAATAATAATAATAATAAAGCTGCTGCCAAGCAGCTTGTTGCAGTTCTGGCAGAAGAGGCAGCTTCAAGAGAGCCTTAAAAGAAAAATATGAGCACAAAACTTCTTCCCATCAGGTGCAAAATTGGCCTGAGATGGAAAATCTGCAGGGAGGGAAAGATTAGGGAAGTAACCAGCTGTTGGCAGTGGCTGTTAGGCCTCTGTTGAGAAGGGCATCTTCCATCACATGCAAGAGGTTTCACGGTTTGCAGCTGACAGTGAAAAGAGCCTGTGTTGCTTTTAGCTTTTCACGGTTACTCCTGAGGAAAGGGTTGGTAGGAGAAGAAGGCGCAGGAGGATAGTTGCAATGAATCCAGCGTCTTTTTGTACAGGCACCTGAAAGGGCTCTGCCTTCTTATCGTTCTTTATATTTAGACCAGAACTGGACCAATGAAGCCTCCACATATTATTTTATCACATTTATAGCCCACCTTTCCTCCAAAGATCACAAGGTGGTGTATGCAGTTCTGCTCCTCCTCGTTTTATCCTCCCAAGAACCCTGCAAGGCAGGCTAGGCAGGGACAATGATTGGCCAAAGGTCACCCAGTGAGTTAGGAAAAAAGGAAGAAAGACTTCAAACAGAGGGCTGTTCTCTGTAAGGAAACATGACCACCCTGTTCTGTCCTTTCAGTGTGATTACTCTTTTCTACGTTAGGTTTAATATTTCCATTCCTGGGTGAGTGATTGTTTAACAAGGGAGGAATTATTTGATCTATGAGGCACTATTATAGTCTGGGATACTTCTGAACAAGGATTATGCATTTAAAACAAGGGATGCCTGTGACAGAATGCTTTGCATTGGTGTGGACAGGTCAGTCTATTTCCATCCCATGTCAATTGTGTACATGTTCATTCATAAATCCATATTGTGCTGTCTCCACATAAATCTGTTTTTTTGGAAGAAGAAAAACCTACAGTAATGAGTAGTTAAATATGTATTATCACAAAATATGTATTTAAATTGTGTGTTTTATCTCAATGTACACATTTCTAAATGCATTATATCTTGTATTACAACCTTGGGAAAAGTTTGGAATCTGAAAAGTAAACAAATGAAAGACTCCTCTCTCCCTACTTAAGATAAAAATAGTTCATTTCCAGTGTTCAAAGCACTTAATGTACATTATCTCAATAATCCTTGCAGCATACACATAAGGTAGGCTAGTATCGCTCCCACCTTGAGGATTCGCAATTAATTAAAACCATTTATAAGCCACATTTAAGCACCATTAGAACATACTTCCTAGACCACCTGGCTAACTGGAGCTGGAGCAATAAATAAATAAATGCAACACTCCGAGGTGCAGGTGTATTTGCACTCTACAGCACAGCAGAGTAACATTGTCTCATAGACTGAACTTGATTTGTGGCACACTTAGCAAAACGTAGCCATCACTGTTCTACTTCCTATTTCATGTCTTTTTTCTCATGAAGTTGATTGTATCTGCAACCCATTTTTCTTTAATCTCAGCAGGAACTGCCTGGCTGTGTTGTGGAGGTTTATCATACAGGTATGTATTCTGCTGTACTGTTCAGGAGGGTCATATATTGTTCTTACCCAAAGTGTGTAGAGTTTGACCTTCATTTCCCTATAGTCACCTTGAAAAAATATTGACATTTTTCCACCCGAAAAAATGCAGTCCCTTCAAAGTGGCTATAGACTTGGCAGGCTCCAATGCTCTTTTCATTCATGCAGCCTCCAAACACAGTCATTCATACCTATAAGGAAGGAAGTGTCAGGTTATGCACAGATATTTTGACATGCGCTTATTCGAGCCCTGAGTTCTCAAAGGAAGCAGATATGTGCCATAATATTTGTACTGCTTTAAAAATGTGTACAACTGAAGTGCCAACATTATGCTTAGCCCTGCGTGGGAGCACGACTATTTAAAAGTAAACCACAAATGCTAAGTAGAGTAGGAATCCCTTTATCGACTACATTGGATTACTGAAATATCGTCTTTGTGGGGCTCCCCTGAGGTTGGCCCAGAAACTGCAGTTAGTACAAAATGCAGTGGCTTGAGTGTTCGCTGGGCCAGAATATTGGCACCATGTTACATTGCTGATGCTGAAAAGTTTGCACTGGCTGCCAGTTAGCTGCCAGGCAAAATTTAAGATACCTTATGCAGATTGGGATCAGAATATTTAGAATACAATCTCAACACTATTCTATGCAGTTGACCACTTCACTCTGCAGTACATCATCTCTTGCAAACACAAGCTTATCAAGAGGTCCATTCCCCACAATGTAGGAAGCAGTCTTTACTGTGGCAAAACCTACCCTTTGGAATTCCTTCCTGTAACATACAAGACAGATGCCATCTCTATTACCTTTTTGGAGCCTACAGAAGACCTTTGTCCAACAAGACTTTTAAAGTAGAGATTTTTATCCCAGTCTGTATCTATATTGGACTCGATTTTTATTGTTAAATTGCTTTGGGATGTTTTGTGGCAAGCAATTCTTAACTGAAATAAATAAAAGAAATAAATCTAGAGCTCTTTGGTTAGTGTATGAAATATGCCCACAATAAGCAGGAGTCTAGAACAGGGATTTACAATGGAGAATTAGATTTCCTCATGCAATGATGATAATCATAGGAATGCCTTTTTTGTTTTATTGCAGTTAAACAGTAAAAAACACAACAGAATAAAACAACCAGCACTGAGTAAAATGGATTAAAACCCTGGATAAATATGATGTTTGTGTCTGACATTGAAAACAAAAATTGTACCAGGTAAATGTCTTTGTAGAGGGAATTCTAAGGGTACCACAACAGAGAAGGCCCTGTTCCCTGTCATCACCTGCTTCGCTTCTAAAAGTAGAGCCAGGTGAAGCTGATTTTAAGGCTCAACGCCCAATTCATTTATACGGTGGGTGTGAAGGGCATGCTACAGAATCTTCAACACAGAAAACTAGCTCTGGAGCCAAGGTCATGTGCCATGAGAGCAACAGGGCCTTCCACACCCACTGAATTACAAAACTTTAACATCTCTATCCAGAAGACTAGAAAAAGAAAGACTTAGTAGGGTGGTGTCTGTGGGCAACTCGTGGGTAACTTATGGTTTATTAAACAAATCATAGTGTGAACAAACCATGGCTTAGCTTTATGTGCACACCAGGCCATTGCATAAGAAAAACGTATGAGGATTTATTAGGCCAACCAAAATGTCACGAAATAGTATGCTAGCTTTTGAGTTCTTCAGAACTCTTGCTCAGACTGGATGGTAACAAAAACACAAGGGAAGGAGGACAGAGTGTGAGAAAATACCGGCTAGTGCTCAAGCCATCCATGGCTGCATCTGGTGAAAGTCTTAAGATGGAGTATATGAGGAAGAAAACATTCAAAAGAGATCCTTTAAGTGCTATGCAGGCATCAGGTTTGCATGAAGACTAAAGCAAATGACTTGGTGACTCGGTTATATATCCACAGCTGGATTGGCAGGCAGGGGACAGATAACTAAGATTCAGCCTTGAGAGATGTAGGCATTTGATTTGACACAGTACAAGACTAGTAATTTATCAAAACCATTCATCAGGGAAAAGTGGGACAGGGACTAATTTCAGAGAGACTGGGCCAGCCTGACCTTTTTACTTCCTGGATACTTTTATTTAGTCACCACAAAAATCCTGTCTTCTCTGGTGAGAAAAGCATCGTTTCACTAGCAGGAAGCCTTCCTTAAATCTGAAATGTTTTAGTCTGTCCTCAGTTGACCTCACTCCAGGGTATTCATGTCCTTTGCAGGAGAGGGGAGAAAGACTTGAGTGCAGCATTCCCAATGAAGATGTGAAGTGCCTTGTGCAGTAACATTATCATTTCTTCTGATTTATATTCTATTCCCTTATTCACTCCACTATCCTATTTGGCTTTTATACAAGAGTCATACATTGTCCTAATGGTTGCAAGGGTTTTACTAAAATAACCCCAGGAGCAAATTTCTTTTTCTGGTTCGCTTGCTGTGAATTACTGTTCCACTTAAAATGTACTCTTTCTCTTGGTTCATTGCATCCAGATTTATTATGTAACATTTGCATTACATTTTCTCTTTACCATCACAGGTTCTTGTTAAGATTGACATCATTCTGAAACCACTTAGGTTGTTTCTCATTGTTCTCTCTCTCTTGAATTCTGGTACCTTCAGACAACTTTTATATCCTAGATCAGACAGTTTCCTGCAAACTATTTACACATTGGTTGCTGACAATCAAACCTAATTCCTATCTTTTAAAAGCATTTGATTGTCAGCAGTCAATATGTAAATAGATTACAAGAGAATGTCAGATCAAAGATATCAAAGTTGTCAGAAGGTACCAGAATTCATGAGAGAGAGAGAATAATGAGAAACAACCTAAGTGGTTTCAGAATGATGTCAATCTTAAGAAGAATCTCGGTTGGAAAAGAAAAAATGTAATGCAAACATTACATCATAAATCTGGGTGCGTGTTTTTTTTCCTTTCAAAGGTCACCACAAGCAACATCAACCATAATTTGCCTGTGAAGTGGGAAGTACTTTTACGAAAATTCTAGGTTGATTTCCGCCCCTTAATTTATTTGATGCATGTATCGAACAGAAATGCCAATAAACAATTTTTAAAAAGAACTGTTCCCTTTCAGGGGCCTAGCAACTGCAGTGGCACAAAAGCTGAGCTAAAATAATATTTATCCTTCTGGTCAAATATAGAAGACTATGACCATATTTGTCAGACAGATAGACTTAAGCCATCACAACATTAGTTGATTCTGATTCTCCAAACACTTGAATCATTAATTATTTTTCCAAATTGCCAAATATTGAGCTGGAAATATACTTTGTCTTCCTAATATGAAAAGTAAAGCTCCATTCTGAAAAAGGAAAATAATAATAATGGTATCCTGCTTAGCTTGGTGTCTGGTGGCAGGGACTTGATGCTTATGCTTCTCTGCAATAAGAATTTTCCAACGTTCATTGTATGAGAGGTCTATAATAAAAGTCCTGTTGGTCTGTCACAGTTGTGTCATGACATGACTGGCAGAAACTACAATGTAACTTGTCACGGGAAATGGGGTTGCTTGTGTGTAAACCTCCAGCTGTTCCAAACTGCTTAGAAGTTGGTGGTGTCTTTCCCTGACTGAGCAGCCTAGGTGCTGCTGCTGCTCAGTCGCTGGACGAATCCGTGAGTGGGTGTTTCCTAAATTTCCTCCAACATAAAAGCTCCTTGACTGACACCCTTCGCCTCGCCTCTCTGCGCGTAACCCTTCTGCGCAGAGTGGGCGTGCCCAGAGGTGCCCCTCCACTCTCTTCACTACCTTCAGTGCCAGCATCTCGGAGCCTCTCCTCCGAGGTGCTTCCTCCCTCTTCCTTCTTCCTGGTGTCACCGGAACATTCTTCCCCAGATGACCTTCTCTCTCTACCCTTACTCGTTCCTTCTTACGCAGAATCGGGAAGCACCGCCTCTCCCCTCTGCTCCGATGTCAGTTCCCTGACATAACTAATCAAGTCCTACAACTCATCCTAGTGCACCTCATCCTAAAAACCTAACTGCCTGCAGACACTCCTACCACAGATGAACATATGTGCTCCATTGACTACGATTCCCCCAACAGTCTGGGAACATTGTACCCAGCAGCTATGTTAATATCACTGAGGTAGAGCTACCATCTATGGATTGCTTTTAATGTACTCTCCCGGAAACAAACTACAGAACCTTCAGCATCCAGATGCTATATCCCATTGACTAGGTGAAATCCCCTCTTCTATGTCTCTCTCCCAAACTGCTCTGAGGCCTATTGCTTTTCCTGTGGTATTGTCTTGGGTCCTAAGGCAACACTGGGCTCAAGAATGGCGTGGCAGACAGAGAAAGACAAGGAGAGGGAACAGGGGGGACAATCACTGGGGGACGGGATGGAGGAGGCTAGTGCTTTCCCTCCCCTGATTTGGGTGCCCAGCTGGGGAAGCAGGATCCTCATCTCCTATTTTCCTTCCTAGGGAAAGAAGCACAGCAGTGAAATCCAGGAAGGGCATCAGCCCACCACTAAGAATGGAGGAACTGGAGTCAGAATAGGAGCACACAGCCTGGTTGCCCTGGCAGCACTCCCATCACTGGGAATAGATGCCTCCTCCCTAACACAGTGAGTATCTGCATGCTCAGCAGTCTTGCAGGGCATGAGAGTGTTGCATATGAGCACACCTTGCTACATCTATAAAACCTTGGTGGGTGGTCATGCTGCCCCATTGGGACAACTCTGTTGCTTCTGTGCAGTTGTGACCTCACTAAGCTCATTTTGGACACCTTAAACTTGGACCACTGCTTGTAGCTCAGCTAGAGGTTTGCTTGTGGGGCCACTGTAAACCTTGTGAGGGTTGGAGCTCCAATACTCAATTCCCACACAAACTGGGTTGGGTCACTTCAGACTTAAAGGAGTAACATCAAATGGGCTGTTTGGTTTCTGAAACCATGGACTGAACTGCAGATTGAATTAGGAATCCTGCCCTCAATCCAAAAACCTTATTCTTCTTGCATAAGCAGCATCTTGAGAACTGCTATAGAACTGGCCTGTTAAGAGTACTGCACAGGCTCCTCTAGCACTTCTGCAAGCATTGCCAGAGGAGCGCTAGTAACTCTTTGCTTTCCGCTCATGCTCCTTTGCACCCAACAATCTTTTCTATATTTAGTGGACTTGCTGTACTTCACAACCCTTTTGTGCAGGGAGTGCTTGTGTGGATGTTACAAAGGAGGCCTTGCTCAACCCTGGTACCCTCCAGATGTTTTGGAAATGCATCTCCCACCAGCCAGGCTGTTAAAAACCAATTCATATAACAAACATAATAAATGGCATATTAAATAAATGCACTAATAAAAACCACAAAAGATAAAGCAGCAAACAAACAGAAACCGGGAATGGTTTGCCAACATGGTAATCTATTTGTTCAGACTGAATCCAAAAGGCTTTGTCTCTTTGGTCCAGTGATTTCTAAGAAACAGTGTTGATTTTAATAAAATACATTCCTTCTACTCCACTACTTAAACTACTTAAAACATTTAATAGACTTCTGAATCTGTATAATCATTTATTGGTTTTAAAATCCAAACAGCAGACGTAACTTCCAATAAACAATAAAAAGAGACTAGTCTAAGATGATAAAACATCCCAAAATAAAACACAGTTCTTTACAGAGGTTTACTGAGTGGCAGTAAAAGGGGGAAATACCAGACAAATAACAAGCATTGCATTGTGTGTTTATCCTTTCAGTGTGACTGTGGGAAACAAGGGCAATATGGGCCTGGATTCAGGAAATTTCAGAGACGTTCAACTTCAGAACTTCCACTTTCCTCAAAATGTTCATTTTTATTGGAAAATATGGTCCCCTTGATAAGCTCAAATATCACTGCATGGATAGTGTTGCACCATAGAACTGTAATTCTATGCATGTCAGAAACATAGTTATTTATCTAGGCTTTGCTCAGGGCATCATCCAATAATGTCTGTCCACTTTCACAATGGAAAGTCAGTTGCACAATAGGACTTCTGGTTTCTCTGACCCCCTTCCTGGCCACCGCCACACTTTTAGCCCCCTGCACATCTTCCAAAATCTGCTTAGGAGGGTTGGGAGACCTTCTGGAGCATGTTGAGGGGGACGCAGGAGTGGATGGGCCCTGTTCAGGTTTTCTGTCATCCTGGGCAAAGACCCACCCCCCCACACACGTGTGTTTGCGTACACACACACACCTCAACACATTTGTTCTTTAAGGGCATAAAAAGGAGTTTGAAAAAGGCTGGAAAAGAGTTAGTCTCTCCAAGTAGTAAAATTCTCTGTGTGTGTATCTGGCTTTCATTCAACATTAAGTATATCTCCTCAGAGAGTAATAGGTCATTTGAGAAATTCTATGAAGTATTATGACTGTCTGAATAATAATAATAATAATAATAATAATAATAATAATAATAATAATGGAAACTGTGTTAATGATCAGGCCCATTCCAGAGAGTAAGCCCTATTGAACTCAGTGGGACTTACTTCTGAGTAAAAATGCTTTCAAAAATATGATATAATATTGTCCTACACAAGTCAAGGCCAGCCCAAACATTGTGGCGCCTGAGAGAAACAACAGAATGGCATCTGTCCACACACACCCCAGGCCACCACCAGGGAAGAAGTGGTGAATGAAGATGTTCATCAGGAACAAGGAGGTGGGTAAAGATCTACCTTGGGATCTGCTGCCCTCATGGATGGGCATCCCTGCTGCAAGCCTGGCTCCCTGCCAGCCTGGCTCCTTTTCTTGAGCCACTTTACTGGCATGTCTGAGACAAATACCTTGTGGTCCCCCTCAGCCTTTTAATGGCAATGAACTATTTGTACGGCCTGCAACTTTTCACCTGGCAGAGTACCCACCAATTTTCCCTTCCTCAGAATTGTAGGGCAGAATATCACTGCTTTCCTTTGCTTTAAAAATTAATTTTCTGCCGCCAGTTATATGATGTGGATGGATCAGGGAATCACACCAGTCGTACATTTTCATTATTCACATATACAGTTACATAATATGCTTCCCCTTGTGTCATATATGTTCCTTGCTCATATAAAACCTATTGGAAGGGTGTCAACAGCACCTGTGGTATAATTTTGAATGCTACATCTATTACCAAATACAGTCACCTGTGTAAAACTACCTGTGTAAAACTAGTAAATTTGCATTGTGACTACCTGAGTGCTAATCCCTAATGATGTGTACCATACACAAACCACCCTGGAAAAATGAAAACAAACAATTACTCTTTCTTCATAGGCAGCCTTTAACTCAGAATAATTTCTGTTCAGAAATTTGGGCCTATCAACAGTGGAAATGGTCACATCTCTGAACAGATCCTAATGCATATGTTCACGTCACATCTCCAGGGTGAAATTTAGTGATAATTCAACTAATCTACATAAGGGGATCTGTTTTTGCAAATTTATAATTTCCAAAGGGCACATCTGCTAACATTCTATTATAATTTTCTTAACTCCATTTCTTTCATTAAGGAGCTAATTTTGCTCCCAAGTGGATCATTAGCTTTTTACCCATTTTGATTAATTTAATTTGTACTATGAAGAGCTACCTACGGCTTCATGATCTGAATGGGAACTTTACCATGTGTTGTAACCTAGTCTTTCACCATGAGAAATCTTGTCAAATCTAATTGCATTTAAAGGAATTGAAATTCATTTCCTGTGACATTATTTCAAAAGCTATAAGAAGCAAGCAAGGTCTGCACCACACTCATCACATTGCAGTCTTCATGAGATCTGGGCAGGACATGTCTCTGGAGTGTGTCAGAGTAGCTCAGAAATCCCTGATAGAAAGGGATGCTTTGCTAACCTAATGAACACTCAAATGAAAATGAACATCTGAAGCTCTATTCTAGTCGCCACATGAACTTTCTGGCAAAAACTGGAAAATCTCTCCCACTGATTTCCACTGATGTCATAGATTCAGTCCTAGTGAAGCTTTTGACATGTATATCATAAAGTAACATTATGACAGCTTGTCACTAAGGACAGTTATGCACAAACTGTACGTATTTCAGTTCTTGAATAACATCCCAGAATGCAGTCATGGGAGGCTTTCCTTTCTTCTAGAATGTGGGTTACTGCAAAGTCCTGGGCTTTAGATAAACGTTATGATTTCCATTATTTAGGCATAGACACACATCAGTTAGCTTGACGGCCAGGATGCAGGCAGCTCTGATTCCATTATCTCCAAAAGAAAAGCTTCGGGTTGTTTTGTTTTTACAAATGTTATCTTAAACATCTTTTTCAGTTCTTTATATATCATTTCCCACTAGGCTTTAACCTTACTGCAAGACCACCACATATGGAAAAAGGCACCTTCTTTCTCTTTACATTTCCAGCACATATTTGCTTTTGATTTATTCATTTTTGCGAACCTACTAGGTGTTAGGTATCATCTATATAACATTTTCATATAATTTTCTCTTATACCATAGTTTGTGGCAAATTTTGTATCCATATTCCACAATTGTTCCCATGCCTCCATTTCTATATTGTGACCAATATCTATTGCCCAATATATCATTGAAGATTTCACTTGTTTGTCTTTTGTCTCCCAGAACGCAGTCAGCTCTGATCCCATTATCCCCAAAAGAAAAGCTTCTGGGTCGTCCCCCCCAGTTCTTTATATATCATTTCCTACCAAGCTTTAACCTTATTGCAAGACCACCACATATGGAAAAAAGTACCTTCTTTCTCTTTACATTTCCAACATTTATTTAATTTTGATTCATACATTTTTGCCAACCTACAAGGTGTTAGGTACCACCTTTATAACTTTTTCATATAATTTTCTCTTATTCCATAGCATGCTGTAAAATAATTTTATATCCACACAGTATTCCACAATTGTTCCCATGCCTCCATTTTGATATTGTGACCAATATCTACGCGTTGCCCAATGTGTATATATTTATATACCCAGATTCTGATCTTAATGACCTCCTGGGTGTTGCCTGCTAGGCCTGTCTGATGCTAAACCAGTTAACCTCCCTAGCCTATTTATCTTGGCTGACCATCTCTGTACACGGCTCCATGAAGATATTTCATCTGGCAGCCTTGAAAGTTTTCCTTTCATTGTAACTCCGCTTTTTCTCAGGGTGCACGCACACACCCACCCTAGT
The DNA here is from genome assembly GCF_965112155.1 of Podarcis liolepis. Lineage (NCBI taxonomy): Eukaryota > Metazoa > Chordata > Lepidosauria > Squamata > Lacertidae > Podarcis > Podarcis liolepis. The sequence goes on along the minus strand of NC_139560.1, from coordinate 60,310,855 downwards.
GAATTATTTCTATAATGAGATAAAGATCTCTAGCCAAGGAATGATTCTTATTATAAAGTCCCCATGTTCCTCTAGGAGACCTCCCCTGGGTATATATTAAAACCAGAATGATCCCACACAATAATTTAAATCTACAAAACTCAATTCATTTCATACTTCCCTCCAGGCATTTGTCTTACAAGTGACCTAATAATGATGCCTTGTGACGGTCTCCAAAGAGTACATGGGAACACAGTGCAACTATTCCCCAACATTTTCAGGAAGCAGTTTTGATGTGTTCCAATTTGAGAGGAGAGCCTTTAAAATCTGAAAAGCTGAATTCTTTATTCTCATTTGGGAAGGAGCCTGGTAAAAATAAATTGGGTGTTCCAAGCGACTTACAGGTTACCAAGAAGTTGCAAATCTTTAATATATAATCTATATAGTTCAGTATAAACCTTAGGGATACTCATACATGAAAAGCATATTAAAGGTCAAATTCCTCAATTCCTAGCTAGCACACAGTTTGCCAGATGTTGCGTGTTTTAAGGATTGTCTCATATTTTAAAAGCTTTTTTCGTAATGCAGATTTAGACATGCGGATAATTCTTATCACAGCTCCAATGAATGATGGGAACATGGTAGTTAGTTGGAGCATACACACACATCACATGGAATGTTTAGTTGTAACAGAACTCGGGTGACCTTTTGGAGGAAACAGTTTTTCAGTGGAGAACAGGTGGCACAGTGGCAAGAAAGTTGGGCCCAGGTATGGGAAACCTAGCTAGGATACTTGAGCTTTTTAAAGTTCCATTAGAGCCTTGCACAGAAGAGGCCAGGTGTAGTTCAGTGAGGAGTGAATTCCATAACTGATTGGCCGCCACCCCACCAACTAAATTTCTTTATACCCACGTAAGTTTCCAAACCATCTTCAAAGGCATCCGCACACAGATAGCATCACAGTAGTCTAGCCTAGATGTAACAAGCGCATGGCTAGGTCTGACAGATGGAGTAGCAGCCTAAGTTGATAGACGGCACTGCTAGCCTTCAATGCCACCTGCACTTCCATAGATTGTGCTCTCCTGGAGAACCACAAAGCTGTGAGCTTGGAACAGAAACAGTACAGCCTCATCCATGACCAAGTGCACACCTCTATCCACTTGGGCTGATTTCCCAGTCCATGGCTTTATCTGATTGGTTTCAGCTTGTTCACCCTTATCCACCCTAAAACCAGTTCAAAAGTCCCACAGCCTCCTGCCTTTCGAAGATGGAAAAGAGAGGTAGAACCAAATGTGATCCCCATATTAGTGTTATCATAGCCCAGTCTTCCAGATGATCTCCCTCTGCAGTTTTACAGATGTTAAAAAGAATTATTCCCCCATAAGCCAGTAACCATGGAGCATAACAGAACTTCCCCATCACCACCTTCTTGGATTGATCCTCCAGGAAGGACTGGAGCCACCATATGATTATTTTTGTTAAGTTCAGAGATTTATACCCCACCCTTCATCAAGTTCCCATTGCAGCTTACACATTTTTCCCCTAGCAACATCTATTATGAGTTGCATTTCTGAACCATGGTCTCTCCAAATAGTCAATAGGGCATATTTGAAATTCTGCTTTGTCCCTTGTTGTTCACATTTACATTCTTGCAATTGCTTCCATATGATATTTGGAAACGGAAAAAAGAAAATCATCTGCTGTTTACAGTGATGGATTGAATAAACAGATATTTTCAGAGTTTCTAAAAAGACAGGATTTCTGGAGGGAACTGTTTAAGTACCAGGGGATTTTTACAAAATTCTAATACTGCTCCCAGTTGGTGAAGATTTAAAACCTTCAATCAAATAGGCACAACATTTTAATGCTTTCCGTTCTGTCATGCTCACAACAGTATATGTGTGGACTAAATAACTCTTCAAATGCATGAATGAGAGATCCAGAATATATATTTTTTTAAAAAATTGGGAGTGGTGCGTGGCTATTTGAAAGCTACACTCTCTTCATTATGTAGAGGTGTCCCCAGTGGAGTGAATAGTTTAGCGGTACTCCTGAATCCTTTGCTGTTGCTTGAGGCTCAGGTGGCCTCGGTGGCATGGACTGCCTTCCATCAGCTTCGGCTGGTGGCCCAGCTGTGCCCCTATTTGGACAGGATAGTCTAATTTCTGTTGCCTATGCTTTGCTAACCTCTAGGTCAGATTCCTGCAACTCTATGTGCAGTTGCCTTTGAAGATGGTTCAGAAGCTTCAGCTGCTACAGAATTTAGTGGCCAGGTTACTCACCAGGGCAAGACAGTTTGAGCATATTACACTGATCCTGGCCTGACTACACCGGTGCTGGTTTGGATCTATAAAGCCTTAAACGGCTCAGGACCACAATACCTCAAGGACTGCCTCTCCCCATATGAACCGACCTGGACCCTGCAATCATCATCCAAGACCCTTCTTCATATGCCTCCTCCACAAGAGGTCTGGAGGGTGGCAACACAAGAAAGGGCCTTTTCTGCAGTGGCTCCCTGTTTGTGGCATGCTCTCCCTGGCGAGGCTCTCCTGGTGCCTTCATTACATATCTTTAGGCGGAAACATTCCTCTATAACCAGGCCTCTGGCTGAAGAACGTTCTGTGGTCTTTTAAATGTGTTTGTGGTAGGGGGGTTATTGGTTTGCTTTCGTTTTATTGTGTATTTTGGTTTTTTATGTTCTGAACCACCCTGTGGTCTTCAGATGAAGGGCAGTATGCAAATGTAATAAATAGAATAAAAATAGTAATACTCAGATACCTTCTCTTTAAATGAAGATTCGTCTAAGAAATCATTTCTGTGCACTCTATAATTTTCAGTAGATATACATGTAAATGCAGACTATCAGCTCTACAGTTGAGACAGAGGTTCCAGTGATGTTTCCTCTCATTTGGCTGTTCGATCACTTGAAGACGCTTTATTCTCTTAAAATATATATTGCAATAGCTGTGGCTATTGAAAGAGCTGGTTCAATCAATAATTTATGTGCCAGGTTAAGGGGCCAAGCCTAGTGCATAGCACATTTTTGCATATTAAGAACAAAGACTCAAAAGAGATTAAGATACATAAACAAGACGGGATGCCAATATTAGGCTTATAATCTTCCGTGACAATGGTATGGCTGATGCTAAAAGTTCATATTGTAGTGAATGAAACTGTGAATGAAACTATGTTCTCTGAAAACTTCCCCAGCTGGAGTGAGCAATTTAAAAACATTCAGAATACTCTGGTGAAACAGTGCATTAAATGTCCACACTACCCAATAGTCTTGCAGTAATGACTGTTGATGAACCCCCAGTGCGCTCAACAAAATCAGCGAGGACAGAACCTTGAAGAAGTTTATCTTTGTCGGTGCTGTTCCATATTGGGCACTGGAAGCCATCCTTTCAACAGATACTGACGAGGTAACGACTGTTGTCTATGTGTTTTTCTCTGGCCTTTTGATAACCTGAAGATCCATCCTTCTTTAGGCATATCTAGGAAAGAAAGAATTGCTGAAATGAGCATTTATAAGAATTGTAGGGAAAATGCATATTTAACTACAGTCTTACAGTGTTAAGAATCTATCAATAAAATCCCAGAATACCTTTTCATTCATTTCCCCCCATTGAAACTTGCATTTTTTAAAAAAAAACACAAAACAGTTTCATTTTATTTTCACGGAACAGTAGTCTTCAAGAGTGGAAGTGTGATCTGTTATGGTAGCAAATTCCAAAAGTGAATTATGTGTTGTATAAACACATACTTCCTCTTCTTTGTCCTGTCAGTCAGTTGTAATGAGTGATCTGAGTTAGATAAAGCAATTCTTCTTTGCCCTTCACACTAGTCATAAACTGATAAACCTTATCAGAGTCTCGCTTTTTGATTCTCATTCCTTTATTTTTCCAGTTGTCCCAAACACTTACCTCTTCTTTATTTGAAATATATTGCAACCCCTTCAACAGGGGTGTCTGAAATGTGACTGCAGATATACCATTATGAGATTCAAAGTCAGTTCTGAAACAGTATCAATATCTAGTTCCAACTTACGCCATAAACATGTGTACCTTTAAATTCATTGGAAGGTCAACAGACAGAAATAGCAATGGGTATATTAAACAGTAAAACATTTCCTTTTTGAGATTTAGGCAATATTAAACATTAATGAAAACTGATTTAGTATCTGTGAGCCTCTATTCCCATACAGGGAATATGTCACATTAATTTTTTCATTGAGATGGTCATCTGCAGCATAAGGTTCTGCTTAAAAAACAGCACACCAAAATACCCACAAAGCTTCAACAGCAAAGGGAATTTATAATTTTTATATGTGGAGAAACAACAAGGCCTTGTTATTGATTTTAGCAATTTTCACAATAGAGAGCCAAAGAGATCAATCTTCTGCTTCTTCCTCTGTTTTCAATTTAGCAACTTCCTTCAAGATTTATCAAGTCAACCTCAGCACAAATTACTGCCAAAGTCTTGTGAGTATCCAAAACAAAGCAAAAGCAACTTCAGCTGCTCCTCCAAATGTGTATGAAAGGCATCTTTTAGCCAAACTATATTATCCTCTGACCACAGTCACCAGAAAACATTTATTTCAGTGAACATAGGAAGTCACCTTATTCTGAGTCAAACCATTGGTCCATTTAACACAGTATTGTCTAAAGTGACTGGTATTAGCCCTCCAGGGCTTCAAAATGGGGTCATGATAATGAAAAAGTATTGTATATGAATTACTGTTTTCTAATGAACCTTACAGCAAGTTTATTTTTGACTAGTAGAGAGCCCTAGCTCAGAGGTAACAAATCATCAATTTATAAATGAATAATAGGTTATAAGTGGAGTTCTGAAAAGCTGTAGTTCCAAGACAGTAAGATACTGTCTTCGTCATTTCTCTTTTTTGTAATATTATCTACCAATATATACAGAATATAATCCAACAAGGGGTATGGAACCAGGGCGTCAGGTGATACAGGGAACCAATCGTATCCTGCTTGGCCCTGCAGAGCTGCTGATTGGTCTAGCTCCTCTCTGTCAGAGTAAAGGTTGCAGCTCAGACAGCCTCTCCCTACTGGACTAACTGACTGTTTGTATGGCTCCAAGTCATCAGCCTTGTGCCTTCTCTAGCTGCACATCTCTCCTGACTTGATGTTAGAGGATAGACCTGTGTTAGTTGCCACAGTGACACACTGGCCCCATCCATCAGGTGCCTGTGACACTGTGATGTAGTGGTTAAGAGCAGTAGGCTTGTAATCTGGGGAACCGGGTTCGCGTCTCCGCTCCTCCACATGCAGCTGCTGGGTGACCTTGGGCCAGTCACACTTCTCTGAAGTCTCTCAGCCCCACTCACCTCATGGAGTTTTTGTTGTGGGGAAGGAAGGGAAAGGAGAATGTTAGCCGCTTTGAGACTCCTTCGGGTAGTGATAAAGCGGGATATCAAATCCAAACTCTTCTTCTTCTTCTTCTATTACAGCCATAATCCACACAGCATTCACAATGATACAATTTGCACTTGTATTTTCCCGTCAAGTAAGAATAAAACTGTTATGAGTTGGGTGTGTGGGAGAGCATGGCCTGTGCATGTTGCAGGGCAGCCCTAAACTGCAGCACACAAACCACAAAGCTCTTATGACACAGTCCCACTCGTGACAACACTGATGACTGCATCTGAAATGGGGCCCAAAGGGGATGTTGGAAACAATCTGAAAGTACTTACACAAGCAAAGAAGATGAGCAGCAAGTAGAAAAACCCAAGAGAGCACAACATCACAAGTTCTGTTCTGTATTTTTGAAATTTTGCATCTTCAGGACAGTCTGGAAGGCAAAATAGATAGTTAATTTATGGAACCTTGAGTGATTTGTGTGCAATAGAAGTTAAAAAACAGTCCCTCATACTGTACCTGTTACTTTTAATGTAACTGTACTAGTTTGGTTAACTTTTTTGACTGGTGATCTTATGATGCATGCATATGTCCCACTGCTAAGACTTGTAGTATTTTTAATCTTCAGATAATGCCAGGTGCTGTTAGAGACCTCTGAGGAGTCGTTAAGATCTCTTGAATATTCATGTTCTGTATTATATTGCAGATCTGTCCATTCTTCACCAATTTCATCAGTCTGCAAAACAACAACATATGAGTGGGTGGTATGCTGCCAACCAACCAGAATGTACATATACACCAGTCCTAAGCAAATACAGGGTAGCAGTATGTCACACTTTTATGGTTCTGCTTTATAGGGTCAGTTCTGTTGAAGAACATGAGCAGCTGAAGGACAGAATCACTTTTTTAAAGGGAGAGGTCCATTTTATTTCCTGGAAGGAGCAGAGCAGTGACAAACTGGTGCTTCTTTTATTTCCACTGACAACTATGGTACTAATAGGAGAGCAAAAGAATTGCACCCCATCCCTTCCTCCGCATGTTCCTCCATTCAGAAAACAAGAGCTTGCAGGAAAGGGTCATGCAAGGAATCTCTAGGGCAAGTGCCCATTTGGCATTGGGAAAGAGACTTGGAAGCCATGGAGTAGTGACTCCCTTGGGACTTACTGGGAGCATATGAGAGTTCCTGCTCTCCTCCTTCTAGATGTTAGGGAATTTCTCCTACAGTTGCCTAGCAACCTAACACTCCTGTAGAATGGGAGCACACAATTGGAAATAGCAGAAAGCTAAGAAACACTGGTGATTAAATTTCTAAGCATAGTGGTGCTGAGACAAACCTCATTTGCCCAGTGGGCAAGTTTACTTGTCCATGATGAAGATGCCTACTGCTTAGCTCCCATGAGATGACTGGGTGTATAGCAGTCTAAGAGAACTGCTCATATTAATTTCGTTGAGGAAAGCAGATGGGAAGTCATCATTTATTTCCACTCATCAATATGAACTGTTCAAGTAGATGATACATCTAGACTAAAGGGGGCAGGAAACTCATCCCCAATACACCCTAATTTATTGAAGAAATGCATTATACATTTAAATGCTGAAATGTCTGTCTAAATGATCTCATTCTGAATTCTTGCAAATGTTTTACAGTTTGGATAAGCTCCCTTACTGCCCTTTTGAATACATTTCAATCACAATGTTCTTCTTTGCTATACACACAACTTCTCGTGAATGCCAAAACTCAAAATTAGTTAGTTCATAATTCAAACCTGCAAGAGTCATACTTCCCAACTGTATAAAAAGCCCTGGCTTTGTTTCAGTGAAATCTAGTATCTTCATAATTCAAACCAAGATTGATTTCAAGTTAAATTTATGTTTTATTTGCCTGTGCAGTCAGCATGATTAAGCATTCAAATTCTGCCATTTTCTGTGCATTCTCAGACGTTGGCTACTGTAACCCTTTCCTTCCCAAAGAAATTGAAAAAGCCCCACTGCACATAGAATGTTTCTGCTTAAAGCATTTAGAAAGCAGGGAAGCCAAAATGGTGCCCTCCAGAAGGTTGATTGACTCCCATCAGCCCCCAGCCTGCATGGCTAATGGTAAGGTATGATGGGACTTGTAGTCCAGCAACCTCTGGTTTATAGGAACAGCAGCAGGAGTCTTCCGTTCCCAGGGCATGCTCATTGTCGTATGCTGGCAACTTCTAGGAAGTCACAGGTAAGAGCTTAGTGTAGGGTACGGACCCCAGGTGGACAACTACCCCAGAAGGAGCACAGCGTGCCCCCCACCACAGGTACTACCCCTCCCAGGGGCAGATGGGGCTCATCAATCAGGGAAGGTATCCCATCTAGGAGAAGGAAAACTCTGGTCCTAAACTTCCACTGCCTTGTGGAATATCTTCGGGAGAAGAAATGGCAAAGGAGTAAACATTACACAAATCAGGAGCAGAGTCCCTAAGATGGTTGGATGGTGCCTTGCACACCTCCTTCCAACAATTTCTGCAGCCAAGCTGGTGCCAAACATATTGCTCTGCTTTCCTTTGGAGCACATCAGCGAGGCTAAGAGGGGGTCTTGTATTCTGGGCAGCCCAGGACCTCCATTCACACTGCCCAGGCTTGCGCCCCGGCGAAGTCACTTTGGTGCTGCAAACACAGCAGACTGACTTCACCCCTGGAGGCGCACTCCAGTGTCTCTCGAGACAGATTGATGCCAAGAAACAGGAGTCCTGCTGTAACAAATAGGCATTGTGTCTGTTGGTGCTTCTGCTCATTCTGATGCTTGTTCAGCTTGCATCTCAACTTCTCTCTGCCTTCATGGTGTTTGACTACCAAGTCGTACCTTGGTTCTCAAACGCCTTGGTACTCATACGTTTTGGGTCCTGAACGCTGCAAACCCAAAAGTAAGTGTTCTGGTTTGTGAACGTTTTTCAGAAGCTGAATGTCTGACGCAGCTTCTGCTTGAGTGCAGAAACCTCCTGCAGCCAATCGGAATCTGCACCTTGGTTTTCGAACAGTTTCGGGAGTCGAACGGACTCCTGGAACGGATTAGGTTTGAGAACCAAGGTACCACCGTAGTAAACAAAGCACATATGAAAACAGCCACCATGCAAGATGCACTGTGACACATAATGTTGTGATGCATGAGCTTTTATATATATAGAAAGAGAGAGAGAGCTTTTTGGTAATGTGCATGCAAAAAAATACCAACATGATGGATATTTCGAAATCTCAAAATAAAGGATAGCTTTCATCTAAGTTTGTAACATGAGATTCATAACTTGGCTAATCACAATTTCTAATGGGATTCGTTTGCCCATCACTAATTCCTTCGTGAGCACGTGAGAAATAACATTTTGCCTGTGGAGACATCTAGTGGCAAATTGCTGATTTGATAGAAAGATTGATCTTCACTTGGGTTTAGCAGGGAAATTCTTTAATTAATTGCTTGTAAATGAACTGCAAAACTAAAACCCTAAAATTTCTTAGGAGAATTAAACCAAGCTGCTTCTGGATCGAGAGGTGTTGTTACTTTTTGAACTATGCAAACTGTAGTCAACCATGGGTTTTAAAAATAATAATTAAAATCTAAACTTTGCATGAAATGCAGTGTCTCCATGCCAGGAGCAGCTGGCAGGGAGGGGCAGTGCTGTGGACCTGGCTTCCTGGCAGCAATGTCACTGCCACAGACTAGAAAGGTGCAGGAAAGGTGTGGCAGTTCAGATAGGATGCTTCTGGCACATCAGCAGCAGCACTAAATGGACACACCATGCCCTGCCTTTGCATTGTCCTGGCCTATGACATTGATGCCACACCTCACTATCAGACACTCTCATTTCATACTCAGTCACTGTACATTACACAACATTACTGACTAAAGAACCAACTACCCCTCCCTCAGTTGTAAGCATAGATTTCTAGTGGTCGGGGAAGAAATCCCAGATAACCTTTTGCCTATATAAAATAGGAATGGCACCCACAAATAAATAATGAAGAACATACAAAAATTTTACCAAAAACCCCCCCCCGTAAATTTTGTATGCTACAAAAGATAGAGGCAGGATCTCTGGGGGTTGTATCCTAAATGGATCGTTTAAGGGGGGGGGGAATAGGGGACAGCAGTTTCAAAATGCTGCTTTGAGTTATAGCCAGGCAGAGGCTGAAAACATAGCTCAACTTCCAAGTGGAATGAGCCTCTAGGCATCAGCTGAAACAACTGCACTGAGAATAAATGCATGGCAATAGTGGCACAGAATAAAAATGCTGCTGACAAGAAATGGCATGCAGTGAATGAATTTCTACATACTAGTCTCCATTCTAACACAATGTAATGGATGAGCGCACGCTTTACTTTGTTATAGTTGGGGAAATGGGCTGGAAAGTTAAAAACAAAAAAGAAAGCCAAGCTATTTGATAGCAAATTCAATGAATATACACTGAATTTCAAATAGCCTTATTGCATGACAACAAAACACTGCCTTTCTTCAAAGCCAACATGAAAATTGCCTAGACTTGTGCTTTTGCAATGTTTTTATTTACATAACAGGATTTCAGTGCAGAATTTCAGATCATTTGGCTTCAGAATGTGGGGGGTTTTTTTGGGGGGGAGGTTATGCTAATAATGAACTGTAAGTATGAATGTACCCTGGATGAGTTGCATGAGAATATGAAGTGAAACAATTAGTTATATATTGTCTTTTTCTAAGCCCTTCATAGATATAGTTGCGTGCACAATTCTGATTTACTATACTTGAGAGAGACATGGTAGAATTTACATTCCTTTGCACTTCGTCGTTATTATTTTTCAAATTAGTTTCAAGACTAGAATTGAAATCCTGATTTCAGTAGCTGGTGGGGGTGGTAAGATGACCTGAGGATGCTTATCACCCCCTGTTGGCTGAATAATCTGATCATTAATTCTTCACAAAAACAGCAATTCACACTGCACAGTCACATCCTCATCATAATTTTTGGGGCAGCAGAAGTCAGAGGTTAATTGTTTGCATTTACTACACAGTTCAACATGACCCTGTGCTAAAGATCTAACCTGAGAGCTGTTTGAACTTTACATTCCAAAATGTCATACCATTTGTTGGAATTACTGTTTAATTGGCCCCATGAGGGCTTTATATACTGTTTATTGATTAGGCCCTCAATAGATTTTTTTAAGTGATTAATTCTACAATTCGGTTGCCTAGCTGTGCTCTGTCATCTTCACACTGCTTGTCCGAAATGTTGTCAGTGATAATAATAAATGTCAGTTATGCAAAAGAAAGGAAGAGGCATTGCAGAGCACTGAAACTTGAATGATTCTGAACTTCTACAACTGCTATTAATTGTTTAAGATTTAATTGGTGGCTACTGGATTACAGCACACTACAAAATGCAGAAATGACATGTGAGCTGGTTTTGCATGTCATGCTAAACTATAGTTAAGCGCTGTAGTTAAGTTGTATACAAATGAGCAGAAATGAGCCACAGTGAATCTTGGGCTCATGCCCTGCCCTGCCCTGCCCATTCTTTTCATCTCTGGCACAGCCAGAAATTCGAAAGCTTCAGCTTCCATTTCACTTAAGCACAGTTCACCATTACATCCAGGCCCATAACTGTGGTTGAACTTAAAGGGAACCAGCTTTGGTAACTGTGGTTTGAAGGCGCTGTGGTAACTGTGGTCTGGAAGGCACTACTACCCAGAGTTAAGCAAAAGCGGAAGCAAAAATTCCCAGTCTCATTCTTTTGGCCACACAGGAAAAGGGGTGGAGGGAGGGCATGAGCCCAAGGCTTCCCAAGAGTCATTCCTGCTTTTTCAAGCTAAACTATGGTTTAACATGCTTGAACTTGGCCTTCTCTGCCCAGAATGTTAGAATCTCAAGAGCAATTTACATTAAATGTTTTCTTTCACAGCACTCTGTACTCATATGTTCTCAAACGAGAACACAAGTTAGACAGAGGGAGCTGTCTCAGTAGCAGAATCCCATTGGGCGGTACCCTCATGGGTGCCACACCCACCGCACCCAGGAAGTGGTGGTGGCAGCAGCTTCCAGTAAGATTGCGCCACCAGCCACTGCCAACCAACCCTGGTAAGCCAGGATTCGGGGGAGGGGGTGGCAGGTGGCACCTTCCCGTTTTACCTCAAGTGGTGAAACGAGATGGGCTGCCCCTGACAACATGTGAACTGGGAAATCATTGCTATAATTAGCAATAATTCCTGTGATAGCAACAAGACGTTCTCCAACTTCCACAATAATTTTTGCTGTTATTCATGACCTTCTTCAGGCACTTGGAGCAAACACATTTGTGCTAAAATTGGGGAGCACACACGCAACCGCAGTACGTTTCCGAGCACAATTCAAATTGTTGGTGCTGACCTTTAAAGCCCTAAATGGCCTTGGCCCAGCACTGTGGTACCTCTGGATACGAATGGGATCCGTTCCAGAGCCCCAATCACATCCTGAAGTGAACGCAATCGGCGTCTGTGCATCTGCGCGTGCGCAGGTCACGATTCACCGCTTCCGCGCATGCGCGTGACATCATTTTGACCATCTGCGCATGCGCGAGCGGCGAAACGCGGAAGTAACGTGTTCCGTTACTTCCAGATCGCCGCAGAGCGCAACCCGAATTCACTTACCCTGAAGCAACTTCAACCCGAGGTGTGACTGTATACCTGAAGGAGTGTCTCCATCCCCATTGTTCAGCACAGACACTAAGATGTAGCTCCAAGGGCCTTCTGGCAGTTCCCTCACTGTGAGAAGCAAAGTTACAGGGAACCAGGCAGAGGGCTTTCTCAGTAGTGGCACCCGCCTGGTGGAACGCCCTCCCATCAGATGTCAAAGAAATAACGATCTGATGTTTAGAAGACATCTGAAGGCAGCCCTGTTTAGGGAAGTTTTTAAATGACTGATGTTTTAACGTATTTTTTATCTTTTGTTGGAAGCTGCCCAGAGTGGCTGGGGAAACCCAGCCAGATGGGCAGGGTATAAATAAATTATTATTATTATTATTATTATTATTATTATTATTATTATTATTATTCCCCACATTGAGGAGGAAGATCTGAAGTGAGATTCTGAGTGTGTTTGGGTTGTCATGCCAAGAATTCTCATAACTGGTAACCCTGAAAAAGCATTCTAAGCATGCTCAGCCAAACATACTGAAAATCTCCCTTCAGACCTTCCCTCTCAATGCAGTAGTTTGAAATCAGAGATGTTGGGGCAGTGATTGCATGCCCACTCCTCACACTCTTCCTTTTTTGCTCACACGAATTCAAAGAAATAGCTGAATAATGTTCATGATAGATCTGATTCACCTATCACAACATCCATACAAATGTCTCCACCAACGTTTTTTAACCACACTTACAGATTAAATAAAATGCAGATACAGATGGGAAATCAAAGGGGAATGAAAGTAACAGGTACTTACCTTATACCAGGAGACTGCCCCTTTTGAGACTTGTATATCCTGAAAATATTTACAAGGGAGCGACACATCTTCACCGCACGTTGCCACAACCTGTTCCGCAGCATCAGCAACCCCATGAACCACATGCCAGACTACAGGAGAGGAAACACAAAGACAGGCTATTTATGGGGAGGCCACTCAGATGATCAGCTGTAGCAGAATCTTGAAGCAAAAACAGACCCTGAAGTCATGGGGTGACGAAAATTAGAAAAAATAATATATATATTTACCTTGACTTAGGAAGACAAGCTGATAGCAATATATGGATGCCATGGGCACACAGTAGCTGAGATCTATCTACTCTTTTCAGGAGATGGTAAGTGAAAAGAAGTGAAAGAGATTATGCCTATAACTGTGTGCAGTCAACTCAGGAAACATATGGTTGGGGATCCCCCCTCTCCTACACTCCAGCTAAGGAAGTCTTGAAGGTCTCTGGCTGTAGGGGGAAGTCCCATGTGTTTTCCCCTTAGTTTCGGCCACTGGGGTAATTGGAACCACAGTGCTTGATCTGGTATTTAAAATTTCAGCGGCACCCTGTGCGAGGCCAAAATCCAGCCCCTCCCCCCTCCCATTTTGTGCATGCACTTCGTCATAGTCGTGGTGCCCTGCAGTGCCCTCTTGGCTCAGCACCCAGTGCGGGGAAACTAGCCACGCTGCCCTAAATCTGGCTCGGCTTGAGGAGGGGAGATTTAAAGCTCCCCTCGCCACCTGCACTCCTGACAACCCCACTCCACATGCTGCAATTCACCACACAAATATCTAGTTTGACCTTGAGATGTTTCATCATCTGCGCTCTTATATTGTTAGAAAATCTACACAGATTTTTGTGTGTGTGTCTCTATTATTCTGTCATTTCATGTCACGATTCAATCCTTTTTTTGTAAACACTCAAACTGCTTGTGCAGAAACGTCTTTGTAGCATGGACTGTCGCTACATGATGTCATTATAGCAAAACCCTATCCACCAATGCATTTACATTTCAAAACCTTCTTCGGATGCCCTTCTGTTTTTCCTCAAAACCAATTGCAAGTATAATCACTATATATTCTCTTTGAATGAATGGAGCACTTCTTGCATGAAATATCATCAGGGCAACAAACAATGCAGGAAAAGGGAAATGAAAGTCATTTGGCTGATGTGATGAGGTCATCTAACTCTGAAAAATTTCCACAAGTGGGTTTTCCCCTCTGGGCAATGTTTAGACTGTACTTTCCAGATAGAAGTACATACATGCATGATTGATTACTGATTCCCATAGCCCAAAATCACTTATTTCAAAAACAAGGCCAGCTTTGATCCCTAATTGGGTTAGTAATTATAAAGACTAGGACTAGACTAAGTTTGTTTTCCATTTAGAAATAGCTGCTGGGGTGGCATTCAGTTCAAGCTCTTTGCTCATGCTGTTTTCTTCCCAACATCCTCTAGCTTACTATTTGCTACAATCTCACCTTTAAGGGCAGATAGCAGTTTAAATAAGAAGGGGAATGGGTAGCTAGAGACTTATAAATACAATGAGTTAATAGCATGTATATGTGGTTGAATACTAGAGCTGCAATCTTAAACCTACTTGGGAATAAGCCCAATCAACTCAAGAGAGCTTACTTTTAGGTGTGGAAAGAGTTGCTTTATAAATGTTCCTTAAATGTCAGTTTTCTCTTTCTTTCCTTCTGTCTTCTGCATTTATATAGATACTCTGTAACATAAGGTCTCTGGGCAACTTAATAAAAACCAAATACAGTGGTACCTCGGGTTTAGTACTTAATTCGTTCTGGAGGTCTGTTCTTAACCTGAAACTGTTCTTAACCTGAAGCACCACTTTAGCTAATGGGGCCTCCTGCTGCTGCCGCTGCACCGCCGGAACATGATTTCTGTTCTCATCCTGAAGCAAAGTTCTTAACCCGAGGTAATATTTCTGGGTTAGTGGAGTCTGTAACCTGAAGCGTATGTAACCTGAAGCGTATGTAACCTGAGGTACCACTGAACAATAATTAAAATATAATAGAAAACTACAGAAACTATTAAAAACTCAAAACACAGTTTAAACGCTTTTTTAAAAAGCACACCCTCAAAGGACCTGACCATATGACATACTTAAAAGTTCTGGGACAGGGGTAGCCAATACATGCCTTCCATGTATTTTGGACTATTTTGGTATAGGGGGAGGCAGCGGCAGCGTGTAAGGGCAGCTGGCATCAAGATGGTGTGTGGGGAGGCAGCGATGGTGGTGCATAAGGGCAGCCAGTGGTGGGATAGTGCGGGGGGTGTGAGGTGGCAGAGGGATGGTGCAGGGTGGCAGTGGCGGCAGAATGGTGGGGGCGGGGAGGTCATGTCCTGATTTGCCTTCTCAGGATGTTGGAGGGTATGATGAAAATGTGCAGGATATTTCAGTGACTGAGCTTGGCCTATGTACCTACCGGTATGTACGGTGACAGAGTTACCCACCCATTGAACAGAAAAACTGAACAACAGCAGTGAATAACAACAGTTACAGTTTATAACCAATGACACTGTTAGCGAAATTCTGCTTAAGTGAGTGGGTGATGTGAGAGTTTTAAAGGAGAAGCACTGACTGCTGACTACGTAGGTGGTTTTGGAAACAGAGACTGTGTGTGGGCGGATTAACATTTAATTTATAAAGAAGTGGGACTATAAACACATTTTGTAATAAAAACAAAAAACCAACCAAGCATATGATCAGGACTGGAGTAAAGTAGTTGGAGACCTTAATCCAAACTACAATGCTAATAATGAACTTGCTGGTGTAATCATTTGAATACAGCACAACCGCATGTTATGCAAGGGTTCTGCTCCTAAAGGTAAAGGTAAAGGTACCCCTGACCATTAGGTCCAGTCGCGGACGACTCTGGGGTTGTGGCGCTCATCTCACTTTACTGGCCGAGGGAGCTGGCATTTGTCCACAGACAGCTGGTCATGTGGCCAGCATGACTAAGCCGCTTCTGGCGAACCAGAGCAGTGCACGGAAATGCCGTTTACCTTCCCGCCGGAGAGGTACCTATTTATCTACTTGCACTTGACATGCTTTCAAACTGCTAGGTGGGCAGAAGCAGGGACCGAGCAATGGGAGCTCACCCCATCGCGGGTTCAACATATACACAAAAATAGCATAGAGGAGGGAAGAGAGAGTCCACTGTACTCCCCGAAGCCCATGTGCCAAGCAAGTTTCACTCTGGGATGCTCACAAGAACCCAAGTGGACCCACTGCATGGATAACTTTTAAGTTCTCCACCTTGACTGGATTTAACTTGCCCAATTTCAGCCAGCATAACTTCAACTGCATATGGTTGAAATCGTGCAAGTTAAATGTGCATAAGATGCAATCGTATTGTACTTCGTGTCTGCCTTCATACTTTGTGTTGGTAGTATTGTTATTTTTTTTTAAAAAAAGCTTTGTAATCTGTTTTGGGCAAAAGTCAAAAGCATTTTCCCATTATAAAATGCCAATTAATAATATTAGTCTGAATTAATAGGAAAGATGACCCTCGGGGTCCCTTCCAACTCTATGATTCTATGTTAGCTGAGATATTTAAAAATAGGGGAGTTATCATCAAGATTCTTTTTTAAAAATACCCTAAACCAACTCTAGATGGCAACAGCACACTGTATACTTTTGCCATAATATAACAGCTGTCTTAAAAGCTGGAGCTAACAGAACTTTTCAGGAAAACCCCATCTTCAGAAGCTTCTGGTAAATATCAGTAGATTCTGATACTTTGCAAAGGCAGTAAAAATAGAATCATGTTTAATATTTCTCTGCAGTTCCCCCACATTTAGCATATAAATGAGAAGTACTGTAGGATTAACGTGTGATTATGCTAAGAACTCAAATAAACAGTAAATTTGGATCTGCAGTTCTTTGAGTTTGATTCAGTTCAATGGAGGAAGCACATATGTGTGTATGTATATGCCTTTGCCCATGCATGAAAAAGATCTCTGTGCATATCTGAGTGCATATATGGCTGTGAATAAGGGTGGTAATTTTCTCATGGTTTTACCTTATTTTAACACAGTTACAGTGCAATCCAATGTGTGTCTCCTAAGAAGTCCCATTTAGATATACAGGGTTTACTCCCAAGTATATATAGGATTACAGCAGCAGGGTATAGTATTATAGCCTCAGTATGTTTCAGACTATAACTTCTATCAGCTCAGCAGAGCTGTCTGAAGGGCACCAGGATATCAAAGGCTGGTCTAGACAGAGAAACTTAAATATGCTTTGTTTGTATAAGAATTGCTTTGTTGTAAACCAACTTGTTCCTTAACAGGCTGACCTGATTTTAAATAAACTCTTTAGAACTTCAGGAATTCAAAGCCAGCTCTGGTTAACTGAAAGGAGACTGTATGAGAAAGAGAACTTGATATCAATGTAGACAAAACTGGTTGCTGCTTTTAGAGGTAAAGGTAAAGGGACCCCTGACCATTAGGTCCAGTCGTGACCGACTCTGGGGTTGCGGCGCTCATCTCCCTTTATTGGCCAAGGGAGCCAGCATACAGCTCCTGGGTCATGTGGCCAGCATGCCAAAGCCGCTTCTGGCGAACCAGAGCAGCACACGGAAACACTGTTTACCTTCCCGCCTGAGCGGTACCTATTCATCTACTTGCACTTTGACATGCTTTCGAACTGCTAGGTTGGCAGGAGCAGGGACCGAGCAACGGGAGCTCACCCCGTCGCAGGGATTCGAACCACCGACCTTCGGATCAGCAAGTCCTAGGCTCTGTGGTTTAACCCACAGCGCCACCCGCGTCCCTTAGTTGTTGCTTTTAGGATGTGTATAATTCTTTACAAACCTATGAGTTGCGAAGACAAAATGAAAACTGATAAATTGGTGCCTGACCAGGAATGAGACCTTGTGTTGGTAGTGAATAGCATCAACCCAGTGTTTCAGCCGTGGAAAAGGCAAGTTCCATGTGAGGGATTATTAGGAAAGGATTGAATCATATTTGGCTTATCAAGAAAAGAAATTACTAGCTATAATGGCTATGGTTTACCTCTATTGTATACCAATTGCTGAGAACCACAGATGGGGAGAATGCTGTCACACCCAGGTCCTGATGGGTCTTTGATCTGAGCCAGTAAGATTGTTCTTATGGTCAGCTGAAGAAAAGAACTAATGACAGCAGGTAGAGTTTTAAACATGAATACAACGTAATGAGCTAAACATCAGGAGTTCACTTGTTTTAGCTACTTGTTGATGATCATTTGGCATTTATGTTACTTGTTTAAAAAATGTAAACCATGTAATTGAAAATATACAAGCAGTATACATAGAACAATATAAAACAATTATAAATAATACACAGATAAAATCAGTATTGAGGGCAATATTTATCGGGGAAAGATTTGCTATGAATATTCCAAACCAATTTTACTTCCACCACTGCTGAGAAATTAATTTGTTTTTTGTAAGAGCATAGAAAAAGAAGGAATGTTTTGCATTTCTCATACAGCAAGCAGAACCAGTCTAATCATATTTCAAATCTCAATCACAAATCAACAGAAAAGATGTGTCAATCCTTGATTCTAGAAAAGGACTTTAGCTACCTGAGAAGTTAAGCTGCAGGTTGTAATAGGCTGTGAAAGCTTTCCATTCTTCTGGGGAATGGCACAGATAGCTCAATATTCAATTTACATAAATAATCAAAGTGGTGTGACATTATTTCAACCTGTCTGCATGTCTCATGGCACCGGTAATCTAGTTATATTATTATGCAGCCTGTCTCTTGATCCCAAAGTGTGTGCATAAAATTTTATTTAACATCGGTGCTGCCTCCAAAGTTTACCACAGTATTTTCCAGAAGTCATGACATCAAAATAATAATAAAGGAAGGAAGGAAAAGAAAATTGAAATAGTCCAGCTTCTTAGTTACTACTCACTGAATTTTGATTTTTTTTGGGGGGGGGTGGGGGTGTTAGTTAAATGCACAATACCAGTAGATGTGGGCAAGATTTAAGGGTAGAATCTGGACTCAGATCTAAGGTTAGTTAAGGCAAGTGCCAAATTAGGAGAAATTGATTGTTTAGTAATTTTGGAGGTCAGATAAAATGCTTCCCCCCCCCCCAAAGTACCTTTTCTTCCTGCCTCTTGATTGCTTCTGTTTAAGTATTATCTTTAAAGGAACAGAGCATCCAGAAATAAACACATTTGCCCAGGTGCAGGAAGAGAAGTCTGCATGCATTAGAAGTCTTCCCCTTGTGCTGCCAGTGTGGATCTGAAAATACATTGCAATGCCATTAGGGCCCTTCTTGAAGTGGTAGGATGAGTCTTTTGAGGTGAATGGGGATGATATATGCATCACGGGCCACCACTGGTTATGTACAGCCAATTTCTAGGAGAATTCCACAGTAATTTCCCCAACACATTTATTCTAGATGTCTTCTAGACGCATACAAAAGAACCCACCTATCGTTCTACTATAATCCATCTGCCCCACAAATTTGACCTGATTTCAATTAATTATTGTACAACCTTTTTTGGACCAGGGAACAGCTAAAAGGGAAACAATTTACTATTTTATGTTGAAAGCAAAATAGTCAAAAGATACTACTGTAGCCTAATATAAATTAGGAAATGATTTACAAATTAAAACCCACATCCACTGACAATCAGAATCACTTCTGCTGCCCTTATTTGTTTGCTAATAATCCACAGTTTGGGCAATGTGCAGCCCTGGGAGCGCAGCCCTAAGAAAATATATAAGGCAAATACATCCCAAATGGGTAAGAAGCTGGACCTTGCTTTACTATCCAATTTGTAATCTTCCTACATTTCTTCTCTTCGGCTTTCTAACACTGTTAAGAACAATCACATATGCAGACAAATACTGTGGGCCCTGTGTGAAAAGAAAATGCTTTTAATAGTGCAGACTCCAAGATTGCCTTTCCTCTCAGTAGATCTAGCCAGACGGAAGTGTCCTCAGCTTGCAGACAGTTCGACTCTATTTCGACCTCTTTGGAATGAAATGTATGCAAATGAGCCTCCTATTGAGTTTGTATCTAGCCTCACTGCCTTACAGATGTCACACGTGGCACCTACAAAATATTGCAGTGCAGAGTGCTCTTGTTCAGGATATCCATTCCCTCTTCCTCCTGGTTTTTTTACACACACGCAGACATGCCATACACAATGAGTCAGCATTTTGTGACCTTGAGCACTGAACATGCTGAGCCCTTGTGGCAGGAGAGGGTCCCCCCCCTTACTTATTTTATTAACAAAACTCAACTTCCCACCCTCCAGTGTTTCGTTTTCTCTCTCTAAAAATGTACTGCAGCCAGCATTTAATATCACTGGTAACTGTGGGATATAAGCCAGCCAGATATAGTTACTTTATATGATAAAGAAATCAATGTTTATTTATTACAAGATGATGTAGTTACACAAGCTTATGTGGTTACTTGAATATACTGCTGTCTATTTAAATCAGGGGTTGGCAAACTGCGGGCTGGATCAGGCCCAATTGCCTTCAGGATCCAGCCCGCAAACTGTCCATGGATTGGTGTGGGGATACTGTTCGTTTGGGCTGCACCATTTCCCCCCCCCCCCGTACCATTCCATTTCCCCCCTTCTCCCTCACGCACACCATGGTGGCGCCTTCACCCACCCTCCCTCCTCCTGGCTTCTCCCCGCCCTGCCTAGAGGAGGAAGGGGGCTGGGCTGAGTGCCATTTTAAGTAGCCCCTCTCCGGAGCCAGCCCTTTCATGCTGCTCATCTTCCCTCCACCGCCGCCACCCTGGTGCTCCTGAGAGCCAGAGAGCGGAGCGGATGAGCTCGTTCTGCCTACCCACAAGAAGCAGCAGTGGTGGTGGCAACCCCAGGGAAGGTAAGCGGAGCGGCTGGGGCTGGAGGGTGGAGAGGAGAACTACTTGCCCCCTCTCGCCTCTTCTTCCAGCTCTCCCCCCCATGCTGCTTCTCCAACCCGCCACAAGGTCTGGGGGACGGTGGACAGGCCCGTGGCTAAAAAAATTTGCCGACCCCTGCTTTAAATGAATATGCGCTTCGTTAACATGTTACTTAAATGCAGCTTATTTTACAGTATATGGTTTATTTACACAGATATGCAACATGAGCCTGCGATTGGAAGTGTTCACAGCATGAACACCCCAATAAGGTCTTGCTTCTCCCACAGCCTTGGATCAAAGCAGAGATCAGGCCTGGCTCTCCCTCTGCCTTTCCAGGCTGCAGCTTTGCTTCCAGTTTCTAGCTCAGAGCTTTCCAAACTGTTCATGTTGGTGACACACTTTTTAGATGTGCCTCATTTCGCAACACAGTAATTCAGTTTTACTAGGAAACTGGAGGTTAAATGAACCCCTTTCCGGTCCCGTGGGGAGCATTCGCGCAGCACACCTACACACGCTAACGTGTCATGACACACAATTTGGAGAGCTGAGTTCTAGTTTGTGTAACTGAGCTCTCCACTCTGGCCTTTCTGTCTTCCTAACTACCAGAGAATTGAGAGAGGGAGGCCTATCTATTTGTTCTCTGGCACAGAGTCACTCCCTTTGTTACCTTAGTGACCCATACTTAGCTTGCCATTACCAAGGTCGCCTGGCTATTGCAGCTTTTCATTTTCCTTATATAAAAAGTGAGTTAGCTGCACAAGAGCTCCAAATTAATTTAAATTAGGTAACCTGAATTTGCTAGTATATTATTCTTAATTATTGCTTTGAATGTATACTTAACTTTCTTTAGTAATGTTCAATTCTGGATTGTTTTATTTGATCTTTTAATATAGGTTGCAAACCACTTTGAGGTTTTTTAATTAAAAATATAAAATGGTATAGAAATGGAATTCATCATCATCATCATCATCATCATCACCACTATTATGGGGTAGGGTCAAATATGGAAGTGTCCATAGTATAAACATTCTATATTTTTTCCTCTAGTACCGTATTGGCCTGAATATAAGCTTCACTTTTCCCCCAAATTCTGACCGTGAAAAGTTAAAGTACGGCTTATATTCATGACCTTATGGTATCTAGCCATGAGTGTGGGCAAACAGTACCAGGAGTCGGCAAAGCGGCGCCAGCCCCGTGTGTGGTTCCCCGGCCTCTCCCACAAGGGCGGGAAGGGAGAGAGCAAGGAAGGGAAAAGGCCGCTGGCAACACAGTGCACACCCCCCCTCCAATTTTAAAGGTGTGGCTTATATTTGGGTGCGGCTTATATTTGGGTCAATATGGTATTCATTCTGCTAATTCCCTTTTTGAGTAGAGGGAATCTCATAGATTCTCTCTCTCTCTCTGCCCATATGTTCGCCCTTCATTATTATTCGCCTTTAGTTAGTTGAATAATAAGTTTCTTCCCATTCTGACAGCTGGACAGAGTAGGATCTCCTTCCTTGCTTCAGCTACCCTACTCACCCTGGCTGCTGCCACTTACAGGTATCTTTCAGGCTGTGCCTCTCTTTTGTAATATGCCAAAAGTTTTGTTCTAAGCCAGGTGCTGTCTAGAGGGCATGTGGAACATTCCTTATTTTGGCCACATGCACTGAAGGAATGCATAATCTACAGTCCACAAGCAGCTTTTGGCAAAGAATCAATTCCTCTGCAGTGACTTGAAATGCTCCTACTTAACAGTCCCCACCAGTAACTGAGTTCAGTGACAGCAGCAGCTAAGATTTATAATGCACCTTGAGAGTTGTGTTGTGTGTGTGTTCCTTTTCTTCCCACTCTGATCAGTACAATGCTGAGAGAGCAGTTCATCAATATAAGCAAAGGATGCAGGAGAGAGAGGTATCAATCTTCCTCAAAGGATTATTATCAACCTCTATTTCGGAGAGAAGAAGCAAGGGGGAAGGGAATCAAACAGACCAGATCCTGATATGTAGCTGCCAGCATAAAATCAAGCAACGGTGAGGGGGAAACTAAAGACCGAAGAAGAAAAAATATACTCCGTGTGCATTTGTACACACAACTGAAGAGCAATGAAATTAGGTAAAAGGAAGATACCCGACGGAAAAGCACAAATAACTCAGGAGACACGTTAGGTTACACTTTAAGTCTAAGCTATTCAGAAGTCTAACCCTTTAGGAGTTTGCCATAGCCTTCACACATCAGTTCCAGGTATTCCTGTGATTTTGTTTGCAAGGTACAGTGGCAGTAGCAGCTCCCTTAAATTAAATGCCAGCATATCTGCTTTTTATTTATTTGATACATTTTTCATTATTTGTTTTATTTAGTTATTTTCTGTCCATTTCATTTTCTTTCTGTCTGTTCTGTGGGGGGTTTTTTGGGGGGGAGGGTTGCTTAAACTCCCTGTTACTTCTAGATATTGAAACTGATATCTCTAAGGTACATTTTGTAATTATTTTAATGAATATTTAAGTTGTAGTCTCACTTGCTAGTAAAGTTGAATGAATGTAAATATTCTATTGATATTTATTTCAGTAATTGTAATGGCCCAATCCACTAATTCATTATAAAATAGGTACAAAATAAATGTGTGATTTTCAGACACCAGCTTATAGTCAATACCAGGCCTCGTGTCAATTCAAAGCCATGTTTACATTACTAGCTCTGTTCGCTCAAAGAGTAAATGGATTCAAATCCATAAACCTGCACCAAATGAGTGAAAATGTCTGGCTTTTTATTGCCCTTGTATGACTCTGATCTCCTGTACAAACAAATTAGTAAAGCACATTGTGAGACCTTTATAAATTAGTGGAGCACATTATGAGATCTTTATAAAATGTTATTGAATGGGCATCCTGTAGTCTCAAAAAATTGTGTGTGTGTGTGTGTGTGTGTGTGTGTGTGTGTGTAAATGAACCTACCTGCTTGGAAAGGGAGCATAGGAGGAGGGAACTGATTCATTTGTTTGCTTATGTAAATAAAAGTGCTTACTCATCAGTAGCTGCTGCTAGAAAATGTTGGTGGTTGTGAAGGGGAGGCGGGCAATCCCTTAATAAATACTATAGCACAGGGTTGACAGTGAAGTGACTGATGATGAAGAATTTGCCCCCTGGTGCATCCCAGTGAATTTGACAGGTAAGACACTTTTCCCTCCTAAAATATCCAGAGGTCCCTTAATATAGAGTAGTATGCACTTTAACATACTGTACCCACTTGGCATACTGGAATGCTTCTGGGTGGAGTGCAGTAATTCAAGATAGTGGCTGTGAGTGTGAAACCAGAAGAGTTACATCCTGGATTGATTAGCAGGGTAAACCATATACAGAGCTTAACTATTTAGTGGTTAAGAGCCTGGGCTATGGTGTCTTTGGAAAAAAGTTAAGCTCTCATGGTGCTTCTTAAGGCAGGTCCCTACCCCCACCCCACTTCCAGCGCCTCTGCGAGGAAGGACAGACGCAGCCACTGCAAGCATCTCCCCCGGGGGAATGAGCAGAGAAGCTCCTCTCTCGCAGCCTTCTCTTCCGCTCTAGGAACGGCAACTCCTCTGCTGCTGTTAACCCTTACAGAGCCGAGCGGCAGGAACCCCTTGGCTGCTCCGGGCAGAGCACAAAGAGAGGCGCAACAGACACTGAATTTTATTGCGGGGGCCAAAGGTATCTGGCCCCTTGGAGTTGGTGCCTGTGCGCCAGGGAGCATACTGTATAGGCTATCCCTTCCCTATCATGCAGTATCTTACATGGTCCGCAGAGTAAAGGGGGTGGGGGTGGGAGAGGAAGAATTGATTCGTCCACTCTGCTAAAATATATGTGATTTTAATATCAGCTGATCTTGCCTGAGATAGGTTAAAACTGCGGGTATGTGACACTTGCCGGTATAGGGCGGTATGCAGATTAAATAAATATAATAAAAAGGGGGGAAACCCTTGAGGAACTAAGTAGAAGCATAAACTGGTGAAATTGGCACGGTTGGGATTGCAGTATCTGGAGACACTCCAGTTATCAGCACATGAAATCGACAGCAGAGGAGGTTGAACCCAACCAAAAGAATATATTGAAAGCAATCAGAACAAGGCGCCTCGAAGCTTTTACAGCAGAACGTGCCATTTACATTAGGATGAATTGTTGAAATTGTAAGGCGCTTTGAAGCCTATGTGAGAAGTGGGATGCCCCTCCAAAAAAACAAAATAAGGTATATCATGGCTCTACATAGTGACGTTCTGGCTCACCACACTGGGCTGTGGGTTGTAATCAGATAGAGAGCACCAAAACAACAACAACAACAACAACTAGAGCTAACACAAACACATGGCGAGGAAAACAACTGAACTCCGCAGCATTGGCTGTTTGGGTCCTTAGGGCACCTCCAGTCACCTTCGTTTTTCACACTGCTTGTCAAGAGGTGACCTTGCCTATCCATTGGGGCCGGGGAAACGACAAGCCGATACTTTTGGGGTTGAACGACAAGTCCTTTCTCTTCCCCATCACTGGGAAGGCGTTTGGAGAGCGTGGCTGGAGAGGACGGTCGTTCCCCCCCCCCCCCTCTGCCTCATGCAGCGGCTGCTTCCCGGCACCTGCTGGACAAAGTACAGGAGGGAAAGTCGTTGGGGGGGGGAGCGTTTCAAACGGTCGTGTGAGGTGCTTGTGTACGACAATATATAACTGGCGCGGGGGGGGGGGAGAACGACGACCGTTACCTCCGCCTCCTCTCTCGCCCTGTTTTGAGGGCTGGGCTGAGGCGGAGGGAGCGGGAGGACGTTTCTTCAATGAACGGCGAAAGGCCGCCTACCCCCCACCCACCCCCTCCCGTCAGCGTCGCTGGCGGCAGCGGGCAGGTTGCCATGGCGACGGCGCTGATCCGGGGCTCCTCGCGGTAGTAACGGCAAAGCCTGGCAGCCCTCTGCTCTCTGCCAAACACTCGCTGCTGGTGGTGCTGCTGCGGAGCAAAGAGGCGAGGGGGAAAGAGCGCCGTCTGCAGAAGAAAGCCCGCCTGCTTGCCTGCCTTCCCGCCCGCCCGCCGGCAGGGACTCAAGCGAGGTACGGTGCGGCGCCCTTCGCCCCGTCAGGCCCCCCACTCCCCCCCCCCATTTCGCAGAGTCTGTCAGCTCTGTCTGCTTTATTACTGCACCAGTATCTTGTCTCCTCGCGAAACGGGGCTGCTGCTGGTGGCGGCGGGGATGGGGGGGGTGTTGCAGAAGCAGCCCTGCCTGCCTGAGGCGGAGGCTCCTTCAACGTGCAACCTGACACAGCCTCTCGTGCACTTTCTGTTGGTCGTCGAGGGTCAAACTCGTAGGGTCGCGGTGGGGGGGGCAGCCCTCCCCTCGGAAATAAATGTGACTAAGGCTAGGAGTGGGTGTGGGGAAGATGAAGCCTTGATGGAAAGAAGTGAGGAAAGTTTTGTTTTTGTGGGGAGTTCAAAGGCTGTAGCTCAGGAGAGGTGGGGTGGGTACTCCTCGCAGCCCCTCTCTGAAATCAGTGGCAAAACAGGAGCTGGGCTGCATTGCAAATTTGCTTTTCCTCAGATGTATCGAAAAGTCTACACAGGGGTGGCTTGTCCAGGTTTATTGGAAGCGATCGTTGAACGGGAGCGTAAGGTCCGTTGTTGCTTGCTTTCTTTTTTTACTGTCCCTCCCAGAAGGGTGTGGAGGATGAAAGTGGTCCACCTTCAATTGTGCACTTCCAGCCCCTTGACGATGGGGGTCACTTTTTTCTGATAGGGTTATAACAAGTTGATTTGCTGTCCTTGCAATGATTTCAAAGATACCAGGGGAGTGATGCTGACGGGTTTGTGCCATTTTCATTGCCTGCAACTGGTGGACCTCGCTTCTCTCCTTTCTATTGGGAGCTATGTTCGTTTCTATATTTAAACATCCATGCCGGGGTAAGTTAGCGATAGACTGTCAAATGGGGCTGGGGGGACATGTTTTCCTCCTGGACGTTCTCTCCTGTATCTGGTTTGACTTTTGACCTTATGAAAAGTGTATTGTGGTTGGAAGTGAACTGTATAATCAAAACACACAGAGATATGAAAGGCTGAAACGTGATGTGCCTTATTACTCTGTTGAGTTATTGGGATTAAATATACACTTAGACCTATTTGGGAAGTTTATGTGAAATACCATCTTATGCATAAATTTAATTTTTATTTTAAAAAGGATGAAGTCAAACCAGAAGGAAATAACTTTGCCACCTGGAAAGTGAAATAGCTGGGTTATTTGTTCAGTGACAAAAAGGAGCAAAACCAGGAATGATTTACAGTACAACTTTCTACAAGTTTGCAGTATGTTAGTTCTGATAACACAGTTAACATTAATTTCTAACATCACTACTGTTTTACTCCTGAGAAAATCCCAGAGTGCTTAATACTGGAAGCCAACTGGAACTGAATAATTTAATACTTCACTGGATCATATACCAAGTAGTTTTACATTACTGTGATCATTTATGACATGGTTCAGTGGTACTATGATTTAGGACAAGGGCAGCCATCTTTCTGCTCTCCAGGTATTGTTAGACTCCAAATCCCATCAGCCTCAGCCAGCATGATAAATGATCTTCACTGATGGGAAGTGTAGTGCAACAAATATCTGGACAGCACTTCGTTGACAACTCTTGATTTAGGGGAGCTTTATTGGACCAGAATAAATTTTTACCAGTTACCTACCTGAATATTTGGATGCATGTGGTAGATATAATATAGAAGAAGACAGCATGGGGCAAAAAGGATAGCTAATAGCAAATATCAACCCAAGAGCCAGAATTCTGTGTACAGTAATTTTGTTCATAATCCAAGGCAAGAAATATATAACAATATATTTGTCAGAATTCCTTTATCTTTAAA
The DNA here is from genome assembly GCF_965112155.1 of Podarcis liolepis. Taxonomy (NCBI): domain Eukaryota; kingdom Metazoa; phylum Chordata; class Lepidosauria; order Squamata; family Lacertidae; genus Podarcis; species Podarcis liolepis. The sequence goes on along the minus strand of NC_139560.1, from coordinate 60,283,335 downwards.
GGTTGCATGACAACAAGCATCAGTTTAGCAACTGAAGCTTTTTCTAGTATGGAAATATAGTAATGATGTAATATTTCACCTGTTGATTTTTGTTTGTCACTTGGGTATTAGAGGCTCTAATAGAGCTCTAATTTAGAACCTTATCCTCACTCCTAAAAGTTGGCAACTAATATTTCTTTAGCAGCTAGTAGCATGGGCATCAGCTAAGCAGTGGAGTCCTATATATGTACAGTGGTACCTCGAGTTACATATGCTTCAGGTTACATACGCTTCAGGTTACAGACTCCGCTAACCCAAAAATAGTACCTCGGGTTAAGAACTTTGCTTCAGGATGAGAACAGAAATCGTGCTCCAGCGGCGCGGCGGAAGCAGACGGCCCCATTAGCTAAAGTGGTGCTTCAGGTTAAGAACAGTTTCAGGTTAAGAACAGACCTCCGGAACGAATTAGGTACTTAACCCGAGGTACCACTGTACTTAAAAGTACTAATTAGAAGTAACCCCACATTGTGTTCAGTTCGACTTTTTCCAGATAGATATTTATAGAATTGTGGCCTAAGAGTTTATCTGTTTCAATGAGATGCCAATCCTAAGTGAGTTTTCTTATGAAAGAATAATGATTAGGGTTTATACATGAGTACACCCCAGTTTAAAGATGTCACATCCTTCCTTTAAATACGTATGAAATTATGACTGCTGAAATACTGATCAGTAAGAGAACAAAATACGCTTGGTAAGATTGGTTTTGTGTTGTAGCATGCTCTATGTCAATGATAATTTTCTTTAATTGTCCATCATAGTGCACTTGGCTTGTTGAGAAAGCTATTTCCTTTCCAGTTCCCTTTGTTCTTATGTAACATTGTGATACCTTTTGTGTTTGTAAAATTCATTGCAACAATGACCTGTGTTAGTATTGTAGCACAAAAGGCCATGATGTTGCTAGACCTTTTCCTAAAAGTGATATTAAACAGAATGTGCATATCTGGATGGTGAAAAAACAGCTCAGTGTATGTTTTTTCACTAAACCATGGCCCTCACCATCTGCATGACACAAATAAAGGAAAACATAGGGACCTAATAAAAATTCATATTTAAAAACACAAAAGAAAGTCACAGCCTCCCCTTTCATATCACAGCAGCCCAATTCTGTGCTTCTTCATCCAAATATAATTTTCATTGAGTTCAATGGGAGCTTACTCAAAAGTACTGGTAAGTGTGCACAGGATCGCAACCTACTATACTGTAACAATTATATAGAGTAATAGCTCTGAAAGCTCTGTTGGTCTTAAAAGCAAGCATGATGAAAACCCAGAAAGAAAATGAAGCAAACCTTCAGTGATATCATTATAAGCTTATTGCTTGCATGTGTATAATAATTAATGCTTATATGAATAAAAGCAGATATTACATATATGGTAAAATTGCTAGTTGATATCAAGAACCGTATGCAGTATGTAGGATTGTCCAATACTTTTTCAAGCTATAAAGAACAATATGGTGCTCAGAATGTACCTAATTTCTGTACTTCACATTATTGTACACTATCTATATCTTTTAGGATACAAGTAAAATATCCATCTTATCCATGATCTTCTGAAATGTCTATTCTATACCCTCTTGACCCCATCCACCTGACAATCTGTTTGGGTGAAGAGAAGAAGGCATGGCTTTGAAATGTCAATAAGAAAGATGTAAAGTAGCTGTTAGAAATACAGTATCCTCCTGAAGATTTGGGTACCTGCCAGAAGCGACTTCAGACACATATTCAGACACTTACCAATGACCCCCTAGAGACTGTGATTTCATTGTTGCTATGGCACACTGATGGGACCTAGCAGTAGGTGTCTCAGGAAAATCTCCTGTGGCCATTATAGACATTCTGAAGAGTAGTTACTTCTACCTATTTATTTATTTATTTATTTATTTATTAAGTCCATGATGCTGCAGCAACAAGCTATTGATTATACAGCTGCATCATAAGGTATTTTTCAAATAAGACACAGAATCAGCTTGTGTCCCTGTTTTAAAACACTGCTCTGTTCTGGTTTCATGTCTGAAACCATTTGTTCCTTGCTGAACACCAGATGTGTCTTAAATTTAGTGGCATCTCATATTTTAAGGAAATGGCCCTTAATGAAAAACATCACTGTTCCAGAAGAGTTCCATATTTCAGAAAATTACATCTCTACAGAACATCAAGTTCACAGTGTCTCTCATTTTTGACATTTTGATCTGATAAACATAATGAAAAACAACAGAGTGCTTGACTAGTCTTGGGTATTTATGCTGCAATCCTAACTCCACTTACCTGGGAGTAAGCCTCATATAATTCAGCAGGATTTACTTCTGAGTAGACATTGTTAGGCTGGTGCTGTTAGCTCTGCTTTTTCTCAATAATTCCTGCCCAGAAACCACTGAGCTAGTTCATGCGCACAAATGAGAACATCCCACCTCTAGCCAAGAGGATAAACTGACCTGATATTTTGGTTGATTGGTGCTCACTGTTGGTCATTACCTAACCGAAAGGTGGGTTGCAACAGCAGCACTCCCACCATACATAGACATCTGTGTTTTTTTGTTTTTGTTTTACCATGTAAGACCCCAAGATGCACGTTCAGGCTAGAGATGGGTCTTGGGTCTGAAAAGACTGAAACTACTGAATGTGATAAGCCACTTTAAGCAGCAGAGAAGTGGGATATATAAATAAATAAACTTAATATACAAATAGGGTAAAGAGTGAGTAGAACTTATTCTGACTGGGCATTTGCCTCCATCAAGCTCCCCTGCAGTAGAGCTTATGTTTAGAAGAGATTGTTGAATATGTTCTTCTGTCTTTAAGGTGTTTTTGCATGACATGAAGTTATATGATACTAATATACTACATTCACAAGGGCAGGACAACCTAGTGAGTAGCATAGGTGCCTGGACAATTAGACTGCTCTGGAAAACCCTCAAGTGTGGAACACTATTGGCATTACCCTAGGATCTCAGAACAACAATCTGGTGCAGGTTTCACCCTGTAGTGTTCCCATTTGCTGCTTATTCTGTTTGCTCCATTCACATACAAAGCAAGGAAAAGGAGCTGAAAAGGAAAATCCTTAAGGGGAACACAGTCCTCCTTCATTACTAAAAAGCATGATATGGAGCATAGGCAGCAAAATTAATTTTGCCCTGGAGTGGCAATATAACTTGAGATAACTCTATATGTTAGTGATATAAACCCCCACCTTCCTTGAAAGATGCATCTAGTTTTGGTGAAAGATTTATTTGATGCTTTTCCTGAGTTGGAAGCTCCAAATTTGCATCCAGTTTCACATTAAGTTAAATTTGGCAGCAGTGTTATGCACTAGAGCTGGCCTTTTGTGTTTTCAAAGTTCTCATATCAGTGCAATTCAGGGAAATTAATTCCTGTGAAAACGAGCAAGTATACATCCAGGGAAGAAAAACAGTAGCCCATTATAACTCCCTGGGATCTCTTCAGAAGGGAATGCATGAGGCCACTGTGTGACAGGTAGTGAATGGAATTGGGGGCAATATCTGTAAAAGACAATACAATCCTATCCATGCCTATTTAGAAGTATATCATTGAGTACAATAGTGCTTAATCCCAGGTAAATGACTATAGGATTGCCACCAGAGGCACAGTGGAAGAACTGATGTGCTGCATTACCTAACTGCTGGTTAAGAAAGGTAGTATTTGCCACAAAACCACTTGGAAACCTAATCTTCCACACTGTCAATTGTTTCAAAGTAGTAGGTGTGTGATTAATGAAGTGCAAGCAACACATAATATTTGGGGTGAGCAAAAAGCTCTGGGAGGCAGTGCTTTATGGTATCATAATCAATGTCCTCCCTTTGACCCTGGCTATTTGTGAACCATGGCTACATGTTTGCATGAGCCATCCTGTGGTATTGTTCTCTAGATACCTCTTGTGGTGCACCTGCTTGTTACAGTGTCATTTGAATGTCATAGGATGATTAGGTATGGCAACAGTCCTGCCTCTGAGCAGAGGTAGAGTTGCCAGCATTTTTCTGGCAGAACTGCTTTGCCTTTTCACAGTTGTGTAACCAGTAGAAATTTAACTGGCCAAGCTTTTCCCCTCACTGCATCTATGTGGTAGGAAAACCTTTTCCAGTGAAGTTAGTTTGTTACCCAACTGTTAATGGAATAGGAATCCAATTAAAAAGTTTGTTAACCATAAGGAATTCCTTTAGACGACATTGTAGCTCCCTCCAATTCCGAAATGTAAATTCTTACATATTTATTAAATTTGTATATTATGTTTACAGAGATTATATTTGACACTTTTGTTAATGCATTCTAGTATGATATTGTTCTTGACTATACATATATACTGTTCAGACTAAATTTAGACATATATCCATTTTTTTTTACTCTAAATTTAGTCTTGCATTGTGACACAGTCATGCACAGAAAGAGGCTACTGCGTCTCAGTGATTGTGAGTCACTGCAGTCTTGTTAGTAAAATGCTATTAGGAAGGGACTGCCAAGAAGGCTTTTTTCAAATCATTCACCTCATGTTATATGAATTATAAGTTATGCCTTCAGTGCATTTTTAACAGAAGATAATATAAATTGTCTATTCTGGGGCAGAAGTGGACATCTACATACAAATCACTGGATTGTTCAGAAAGGAGAAATGGGGTGGGGTGAAGAAGTGCACAGCTTTTCACAAGTAGTTTTAATACAAAATAAATGTTTACTGGTAAGATCAGAGATGTAGCCTTGAGACTGAAATTTGCACACGTATCTGCCAATATATCTCATGTCTTTCAACCCTTGTATGCCTATAATATTTCAAGGTTGACATGTAATTTCACACAATGTGATAGATATCACAGTATATTTAGATACCTGAGGCCAGAAGAAAATACACACCACTACACAACTATAAAATAGTAATCTACAACTGGGAAACTGTTTAACAATACTTTTCCACTGTCTTCCCTGCCTCCCTAAGATCTGCATCTCTTGCTTTTTCACATCCTTAATGCATTTATTTTGACTGAGTTCACTGGTTAAGAGTGTAAAAAAATGCTGATTCAGAAAGGCAGTTTCTGTGCCTTGAAAGTGTTATTTTATTTACACATGAGCAATATCAACTGAAGCAAACTTGAAGGAAATCCTATTCTAAGCCTCTAATCCTTTCAATTCCAAATAGTTCTGGGAGGATTGTGGTGAAATAAGTTTGATGATATTACAGGCTTTGGGAATGGGACATTAAAGAGAGAGACAGAGCACATTCTGGTCATTCAAGTACTATATTCAAAAGCCAGAAATTATCACTATGCACATGGTTGAGTCAAAATATCCACTACCAGGGCAAGAAATGTAAAATATATAACATGTGGTTAATAAACTGTGCACAAGATGAATATTACCCAACCACTAACCTCAGTGTCCAAAAAAGTTTTGAAAATGCTTTGAAAGCTTTTTGATTTTAGAATATAACAAAAGGTGCTTATCAACAAAGGTCCCCATGTGACCCCCCCCCAATGCCCACCATTTTAATCAGGGGTGCCAACTTGAATAAAGTATTGTGGGGGCCCATGTAAGCCCCGCTTCACATAATCGATAACTTGATGCAGTGCACACACTGCATCAATGCCCATCAACTTCGTGGGGGCCTGGCCTCCTCAAACATTTTATTGTGGATGCCAAAAACCCCATGGCCCCTAGGAGCTAGTTCCTATGATTTGAATAATATTTTATTTCTAAAATCAGTTTTTCTTTGGTCAGTATGTGCTCCATGTTTTCAACATTTAAATGAATCCTGTCCATAAAAATAACAATATTTTTTAAAGTGTGAACAGGAGTGAAATGGATTAGAGTAGAAGATGCTTGCAGAAATGGCTAATCGATTTCTCTATTTGTAAAGAATGGTTTGTGTGGAGCTACATGATGTGCTGTTATGGGATCTTAAGAAAATGGTTTCACTCTTACAGGATCTTGTGGTGCAGTATTATCCAATAAAACACGGAGACCTAACTGAATCTCAAATATAAATCATGGGATATTCTCTCTCCTACACCCTTGCCCTATTACACTTGTACAGTTATACAAAAGAGGTTATGAGGCCAGTCACCACTAGACCACTCAGGGTAAAGACCTCTACAGAAATTGGATGCTCTACAGAAATAATTGCCTCAGCAGATGCAATTCCTTGAAGAGAAAAGGTTTTCGTCCTTTATGATTGAGACTCAATTAGATTTCCCTGTTTTACCAGAGAATACTCTGTGTACCACATAACCTTGTAGGAGTGAAACTAGCTTCCTGAACAGGGTTTTCTTTATAACTTGCCTTTCTGTTCAGCCCAACACTCCTATGGAAATGAGCCGCTAGTTCCCTTTTAAAAAAGCTAATTGGAATTTGATCCATGGTGTTAAGAACAGCTGACAGTCTGGAGTTTTTCTAGTATAGCTGTTTTTAAATAACTTGCAGTATTCAGCCTTAAAAAATAGTGAACACTAAAGATTACATCAATAACCTTGCTGCAGTTTGCCATCAGTTGGATGCCTTTCAGACCCCACATAGAAATGGAATCATTGTATATTTCACATAGTGAATTTATAGATGTGTTTGAGGGTGTAGAATAATGGCTTTTTCAGGCACAATACAATGTCAACACAGGAGTATTAAATGGTTCATTTAGATGATACTGAATTACAGAGTCCTTCAGACTTGAAGCCTTGCCAAAAGAGCTGCCACAATTCAAGAATTCATAATGATTTCACCAATCTCTTGCCTGTCGTGTTTCTTCACTCCAAATTATGAAAGTGAGCACCATTTTCTATAGCACATCCAACTCTGCAGAACACTGATGGAATAAGCAGAATGTCCTTCCCGTTTCATACTGATATTGTTGCACGCCACCCCAATCTCTAAGTGGTGGGATATTCCAGAGGTTCCAGGCACTTACACAGGGTTCAGTTTCCTTGGAATGAGGGACAGCAGAGACTGTGGTGTCTTTATGGTATATGGTTTATTTACACATATATACAGTCTCCCATAGCCACAACTGTAGATTCAAGCAGAAATCAAGTGTGGCTCTCATTCTCTGGCTTCTGTCTGTGTCTAGCCCAGCTTTCAGCTCTCTCACACTACTCTGACTTTTATCTTTCTCACTACCAGCCAGATGAGGGAAGAGGCCCACCCATTTGCCCTCTGGTACAGAGCAATTTCCTTTGTCAGACTAACCATCATACTTAGGTGGTAACTATGACCCTTGCCTGGCTAATTCAGCAATGGAATCCTACATTAGATTTTAACACTTGCTGTATCCAGGACCTCAGGAATTAGAAGGGACTCTGGCATCATACAGTCTGACTCCCCAAACTCACACAACAATATTATGAAGCATGGAGTGACAGAGTGCAGACCAACATTTAACAGCATTTTAAATTGGAGTTTATGCTTTAATTTTTTTTAGTTTAAAGCCATCTACTCTAGCGGCCATCATCCACATATTGCAGAAGGGAATTGCATTGTTTAACTTCTTTCTTCTTTGTTGCTCACTCATAGCCAAGTAAGATTGTCTTCCATGAATATGGTCTTAAGTGACAGTGTCTGTAAGTGACTGTGGAGGCCAATTCTGGATCCACACATCCTTCCACAGTGGGGACATAGGTTTCCGGGTGGGAGTTGATCATGGTGAGGATTTGTCAAGCGTGCCTTCCTCTTAGCACATTTCTCCCTTTCATCCTGAGTTCGTGCTTCTTCAAAGTCCATGAGGCCTTTGGTAGAGGCTATTGTCCAGTTGCAGCCCTAGCAAGCTAGTGTTTCCCAATTACCTGTGCTTATACTGCATTTTTAAAGATTTGCCTTGAGAGAGTCTCTGAACCTCCCTTGTTGTCCACTGGTATTTTGCTTGAGAATAGAGTAGTTGCTTTGGAAGATGATAATCAGGCATCTGAACAACATGGCCAGTCCAACAAAGTTGATGTTGACGAATCATTGCTTTGACACTGGTGATCTTTGCTTCTACCATTAGTTCACCTGTCTTCCCAAGGGATATGTAAAATTATTTGGAGACACCATTAATGGACTCTTCTGAGGAGTTGGAGATGGCGTTTATAAATGGTCTGTTTCACAAGTGTACAGTAAAGATGGTGGTACAATAGCTTTGTAAATGAGCATTTTGGTTTCCCTGCGAATGTCTCAGTCCTCAAACACTGTGTGCTTCAATTGGGAGAAAACTGCACTCACAGAGCTCAGGCAACTATGTTTAACTATGAGCTGAGTGAAGAAATACTTCCTTTTGTCTGTTCTGAATTTTCATTCTGAGTCATGAGAAAGCGCAAAAAAACTTATCCATCCATTCACACACCTCTTTCCTGACTCTCTTGTTTTCCCTTTATCCTAAACCTTAAAAGCACCAGATGTTGCAACCTGCTCAAGCCCCTTGGTCATTGTGGTTGCGCCTTTCTCAGGGGTGGCATGTCCCATTCTATGCTTGAGGTGAAATCGAAGCTCCTGCCACCACCTACCTGCTCCTGCCACCACCTGCTCTGCTGCCCCCTGCTACATGCTGCTATCATTGGCACCGATTGATGTGATCTTGCCCAAAACTAGTAACTATGTAAGCAGCAGCAGGGCAGGTGTGTGTGTGGGGGGGTGTTTTACCACCTGATGCAGTGGTGGTCTCACCAAGTGGCTAGGCCGACTCTGCCTTTTCTACAGTGTATTGTATCTGCAATAGATGCTTAAGTGAGGTGCTTATGTTGATGCTGGTTCATCTACCCCTATTTGGGGGCATTCAAACAATCACATTCTAGTCAAAGATACTTTTTGGCTTGGTTAGTGGAATCACCGGGTTCCTTGGCGCTATATATAAAAAATAATCCTGTGAGGAACCTGGCCTTCAGTTGAACTAAGGAGTCCATTGTCTAATATCAAAGCATGTTTGCTAGAGTCAAAAGAATAGTCTGAGTTTACAATTGCAGTCAGTGTTCCTTCCCTACTGAACAAGTCCATCACATTTCTGTACTGCAGAATATGTTCAGTCTAAGCAATGAAGTTTAAATTCTCCTGAAGTCCGAAAAATTCCAACACAGCATTAATTTGAGCACGGCAACACTCCAACAATCCTAGGACTAGTGATGCAGCACTTTATTTTACCATCTTAGCTTTATCAGCTAATAATTTGTGATGAATTATAATTGTTCTCAGAAAGTACTTGCATCTGATCCCAATTTTAAGAAAGTGTTCATTTACTAGGTAGGCCCTATTTGATATAAATGTCTGTTGCCAGAGGCTACACTGCACGTTTGAGGTAATGGTAGATTATGACTGCACAAGCAAATAAAACATTTTTCTAATTAGCTTTCATCTTTTTGTGTGTCTCATGCAAACCAATTACTGCTTTATCTTATTTCCACACACAATTGTAGGCCACAGTTTGTGTACTACAAGCTTTGTCAGCATTCAGTATTCAAATCTGGTTGTAAACCATATATTCCTAATCTGTATCTGAATTAGCATAAAAATAAAATCAATGGGAGCTTTGCCATTGGCTTCAGTAGAGTGCAGACTACACCCTATGTCTGTTGTGAACCCAGAATTATAGAAAATCACAACTGTCTTTCTGTCAATACACATTCATTTAAACAAATGTCATTCCCATGGGGGGTGGGGGGGATTTAGAAATGGTTGAAGTAAACTAAATTGAATTAATAGTTCAAACCTTCATGCAACATATCTCCTTTAAACCTTGAAAATCATTATATAGTATAAATTGGATTGCTATTTGAAACATGACATGTTTTTAATCTTGCCAATGAATTTTATTGGCTGAGAACTGCAGACCCTCCAAGTGTCCCTATTTTCCAGGCTCAGTCCTGGATTTACAGAAGCCACCCTGGTTTCTGATTTGATCCTGGAATGTCCCACTTTTCCTCAGGATATCCCTATTTTTATCACATAAATGTTGGAGTGTATGGTAGGACCTTCCTATTTTCATTGAAGAAAAGTTGGAGGTAATTGAGTTATGTGACCCCTGAGTCAAGGAGATAAGTAACTATAGAACCTTTAGAAGATATCTGAAGGCAGCCCTGGGCAGGGTATAATTAATAAAAATTATCATTATCATTATCATCATGGAATAGGATGTTCCTATTTTCATCAGAGAAAGGTGGAGGGTATGGAACTGAATACTTGCAAAGGTACAGTGATACTAATATGCCTATTTCTTTTCGTGTTGGGATAATGTGGGACCCAAACACACACCTCAATGAGGGACTAGTGACAAAGTTGTAAGAAGATGCTTTCTTGAACTCAAAAGTGCTAATTATATCTGAGAAGCTGGAAGCTGAAGAGGACTTCATTTGACTGAGTGTTCCTTACTCTGCTTTTTATATAATTTATATATGGCTCTTCCTTCATCTTGAGTATTTTTATGCTACTGTATAAAATAATATTTCAGGTTCCCAAATTTGATGAAAAAGGTAATATCAATGATGTATAAGGTGCAGCTTTTCTTTAGTGAACTGCAGGTTAATTTTACCCTTATGAGAGACTGCCCGTTTCTGACAAGACCATCAGAAAGTCATGTTGATTGGAATTTTTGTAACATACACATTTATTTTATTGACATAAGGATAATTAACCAAAATATCTTTATGTACCATGAAATGTCAGTTTCAATGCACTTAATATTACCCAGGGTGGTGTTAATAGCAATAGTTTGATCCATTGGGTAAGGGAAAGCAAAGGCATTGCTGACCATATCAACAAACTTGTTATCCATGCACCATAGACAATAGAAAATGGTGTGTTCTGCCAGTTCAGGTCCCATCAGATTTGTTTTAATATTTCAGTAACCTAGCAATATTAAGTATTTTTGACACAGTAATAAAATGTAACACTTCTGCTGCACACACTGCTGATGCTGCATTCTTCCATGTGCATTATATTTTGGGTGCTCTTTTGAAGGCATTAAAAAAATCCTTTACTGTTTTCTGCCAGTAAGAATCTGTTTATCATGCGAAGAATGTATAAGGCCATTTTCCTTCTGACTATGAACCAAAAGCAGATCAATATGCCATGTCCTGTAACTTTAGTGCAATGTAACACATTGATTAAAACTGACAGGGAAATGCCTATTGTCGAAAGCTGACTAAAGCTAGCAGAAAATGTGGCATGAAACAGGTTGAGCAAGCACTTGCTGCTAGGAATGTGTATATACAAGCATCAGGATGAGTAAAGCAGCTTTAAAAGTTAGTAACACAGTGTGGTTTTTTTCTTCTGAATCAGATAAGACTTTTGAACATGAATGCAGCAATCTCCATGTGCCCCAAACATATCAGACTTTGATTTTTATAGGCTTGGACTAAGGAGGTGTGTATCATCTAAAAACAGAGGGTTCCCCCCTTTTTTTTGTTTAGAATCATTGGTTAATTTGTACAAATTTAGTCAATTAATCTATTAGACATTTGAAACCATCAACTAAGATTTCTTTAATTGGGTGATAGTCCTAACTTAAATGTAGTCCCATGGGACTTCCGGGGGCGGCGCGAAACTGTAATGGCGGTCCTCTTCGAGTTCTGAAGAGGGGCTCCGTGGAAAAGGGTCGTTCACTGCGGCATAGCGACGACCCATTAAGATAAACCACGGGTAGAGTGAGCCCGTGGCCGTGGGACTCGGCGGGCACCAGAAGCTGCTCTGAAAACACAGAAGGGACCCCGTAAGGAGACCCGGAGTGAAGGAGGGGTAGCGGTGCTGTGAGTTCATCGCTCTTTCCACGGAAGTGAAGCCGCGCGGCCGTTGCAGATGAGCGCTGATCCTTCTTCCTAAATTCAACACCAAACTGCAAGTAACATACCCGTGAGTAAAGGGCTTAAAATTGGCAAAGAATTTGTTAAATCTGGCTGAAAACGGGAGATGAGAAAAGGGAAGTCCGTCTTCCGACATTGCTGACAAGATCAAAGCAAAGCTTTAAAAAGCGGAAAGCGCTTGAAACGGGACTGTGGGAAGTTCTAACTTTTTCGTGCTATTAAACCTGCTCTTTTTCCTGCTGAACTGAAGGTGGAAAGGGACTCTGATTATAAGAAGGAGTAACGGGGGTTTCTCTCCTACCTCCCCCTTCCTTTGGGTTGTATTTTTAAAGAGCCAGATCGTCGGGCTGCCGGAGAGAGAGTCCGTGTCAAACTGCGGAAACAGTTGCAAACTTTGTAAAAACTTTGTTGGAGTATAACTGATACATTTGAGCAGGAAAGTCTGGATGTGATATTGTTGCAAGCACCTTTTGTGAAACTTGGCTGAACTTTAAAAGGTGCTTTGGGGAACTTTGAATCTTTGAAGGGACTGCTGGATTATTGAACTTACTGAGTCGAAAAAATCTGGAACTTTAATGGCGGACTACTTCCTTCTTTGTCTTTGAAACTTGGTGGCACTCCCCCTACAGGGCTTTCGGATTATAAAATCCTGGGAACTGACTTTTGTTTTGAATTCCACTTTACCGGTTGTTTATAATTGAATTTGTCTCTCCCATGGAACAATAGACAATTTGACCTTGAACACTGACAGATGTGTAATGAGTGGTGCAGGGAGAACAAGAGCATCCAAAGCTAAGGAATCTAAAGAGGCCAAGGAAAAAGAAAAGGAAAGAAAACCAGCACAATTTGTACAAACAACACTGACCCAAGGACGCCGATCGTCGGTTCCAGCTGTACTGGTGACCCAAAGGGAACAAGGGGAAACAACTGAGAAGTCCACTGAGGAAGATATGGCAGCAGGTGGGTCAGATATATTATTTAAACAAATATTGGAGCAATTATCAAGTTTAAACCAGAAGGTGGACGACCAGTCTTTGAAGATAGATAAAGCAACTTCCTTGATTCAAAAATTGACTGATCAAGTTTCCCAGCACACGCAAGCTATAGAGAAATTGCAAGGAGCAACAGCGGAAAATCGGGAATTAGCTGGAGAAGCAATCCAGAAAGTGGGAGCTCTACAAAAAGAAGTGGAAGAAATAAAAGGAGAAGTTAAGCCCCTGCACAAACAGGAGGGTGAACAACAAGTTTATCTGTCAATGGTGGAACTGAAAAATCGCGAGAGTAACATTAAATTGAGAGGTATCCCGGAACTCGAGCAAGGAGATTTGATTGGATACTTAACACAGGAATTCTCGAAGTTCTGGGGTTTAAAGGAAGATACAGACTTCAGGATTGTTTCGGCATATAGACTGGGAAGATTGGTAAGGAAAGACAGATCCAGAGACTGTTTGATAATTTTAAGATCAAAGGAAGAGAGGGACAAGATCCTAGATCTTCATTTCAAAAAAGCAATTGAAATACAAGACAAAAGGGTGGAAATTTATAGAGATATTCCGAGACAGCTGTTGGACCTTAGAGCCACCTATTCAGAACTAGCAAAATTGCTGAGACACAACGCCATTCCCTATAGGTGGGAGTTTCCACAAGGATTATCCTTTACCTACAAAGAAAGGAAGGTCAAAATCAGAACACCTGAAGATAACCAAAAGTTCCTTCACGACCACGGAGAAGATCTCCAAAAAGGAGTGGATTGGCTTCCAGCTGTACCAGCACCAATACTGCCTGGAAGCGGGCCTACGCCTGCACCCTCGGGATCTGAGCAAAAGGAAGGCACCCCATCTTAAGAACGTTTTAAGTAGAACAGGATGTCTCTGCAGCTACTTAGCTGGAACATAAATGGCGGGAATTCTCCGGAAAAAAGAAGGAGGATATTTCATATTTTGAAAAAAGAACAATTGGATGTAATATGCCTTCAAGAAACACATGTGACTAGGCTCCACAGGAAAGTATTAATTAATAAAAGACTTGGTCAAGAATTTATCTCATCAGACAAAGTCAAAAAAAGAGGCGTTGTAATTTATGCAAAGGAGAACCTGTCACCAAAATTCTTATTTAAAGATGATCATGGAAGAATTCTCGCAATTGAAATCCAAACACAAGGGGAAAAGATTTTGATATTAGGAGTTTATGCGCCAAATGATGGAAAATCAGAATTTTATAAGAAGCTGCATGAGACAATGATGGACTACTTGGACTATTCTAATATTATTGTGATGGGAGATATGAATGGGGTGGTGTCTACAAATATGGACAAATCTCAAAATCAAAACTTAACAACAGACGGCAGACTTCCTAAAACCTTTTTTGAAATGACAGACAATATGGACTTGATTGACATTTGGAGGACAAGGAACCCCTTGGGTAAGGAAGGAACCTTCTTCTCTGAGGCCCACTTGTCATGGACACGAATCGACCAAATTTGGATATCTAGAGGGCTGGCCCCGAAAACGAGAAAGGTGGAAATCTGCCCCAAAACCTGCTCCGACCATAATGCCTTAAAAATGGAATTGAGACTTTTCCCAACTGGATCCTTCAGATGGAGAATGAATGACACCTTGCTAAGAGATCAAGAGATTGTTAAGAAGGCCCAAAAAACGCTAAAGGACTACTTTGAAATAAACCTGAACACCACGGTGGAGAAAAGAATAATCTGGGATGCAAGTAAAGCTGTAATGAGAGGGTTTCTGATACAACAGAATACAATAAAGAGAAAATTTTGGATTGGAAAAAAGGAAAAAATTTTAGAGAAAATAAGTGAAGGAGAGAAAAAGTTGAGAACCAAACCGAAGTCAAAAGAGGTGCTAAGAGAGATCAAATTTCATCAAGCACAATATTCGAAACTGATCAATCAAGAGATTGAGTGGAAAATCAAACAAATGAAGCAGAGATCGTTTGAATCAGCAAATAAATGTGGAAAGTTGTTAGCTTGGCAGTTGAAAAAAAGACAAAAGTTAAATACGGTTACAAACTTGGAGATTCAAGGAAAAATAGTTCAGAAACCAGAAGAAATAAGAAAGTGCTTCCACAGATATTTCAAAGAGCTTTATGCACAGGGGCCTCAGAAAGAATCGGAAATAGACCAATTCTTGAGGACAAATGGATTGTCCAAAATAAGTCAAGATAAAAGATCAATTCTTAACAGTAAAATAACGCAACAGGAAATTGAAGGTGCCATCCAAAATATGCAACTTGGCAAATCTCCAGGCCCAGATGATCTCACCTCCAAATATTATAAGACTTTGAAGGATTGTTTGATACAACCGCTGTTGGAGGTTTGTAACCAGATTATGGAGGGGAGAAGGGCACCGGAAACGTGGAAAGAAGCATTCATCACATTGATTCCCAAGTCAGAGAGGGAAAAGACTCAGCTTAAGAATTACCGTCCCATCTCACTCCTGAATGTGGATTACAAAATATTTGCAGATATTTTAGCAAGTAGACTTAAAAATGTATTAAATGAAGTAATTCATAAGGACCAAGCAGGCTTTCTCCCTGGTAGACACATGTCCGACAACACCAGGAATATTATTGATATATTGGAGCTGTTGCGAATTAGAAATACAAGGGCTGCTTTAATCTTTATTGATGCGGAGAAAGCATTCGACAACATTTCTTGGATGTTTATGAAGAAAAACTTGAAGGGTATGGGAGTGGGACGGGGGTTTGAAAATGGACTAGAAGCAATTTATTCAGAGCAAAAAGCCAAATTGATAGTGAACAATGTGGTGTCGAAAGAACTTCAAATTGAAAAAGGGACACGACAGGGGTGCCCTCTATCCCCTCTGCTATTTATTTCTGTTCTGGAGGTATTGCTGAATATGATCAGGGAGGACCAGTTGGTGCAAGGTATAGAGGTCGGAGCGAAACAATACAAATTGAAAGCCTTCGCAGATGACCTAGTTTTGACAGTACAGGAGCCAGAATCTAGCACAAAAAGAGTTTTGGAACTTATCTTGGAGTTTGGTCGGGTGGCGGGATTTAAGTTAAACAAACAAAAAACTAAGGTTTTGGTCAAAAATCTGACACCTACAGAGATAGAGAGGTACCAGAAAGAGACAGAGTTAAGTGTGGTTAAAAAAGTGAAATACCTGGGGGTATACTTATCCACTAAAAACTTAAATCTTTTCAAAGATAACTATGAAAAATGTTGGTTGGAAATTAAAAAAGACTTGGATATTTGGTCAAGATTGAAACTTACCTTGTCAGGCTGAATCGCAGCTATAAAGATGTGTGTTTTGCCAAAAATGTTATTCCTGTTTCAAACCCTTCAGGTCGTGGACAGAATGGAATGCTTTGGAAAATGGCAGAAGGATATTTCTAAGTTTGTCTGGCAGGGCAAAAAGCCCCGAATAAAATTTAAAATACTAACTGACTCAAAAGAAAGAGGGGGGTTTGCCCTGCCGGATTTAAGGTTGTACTATGAAGCTGCAGCCTTCTGCTGGTTAAAGGATTGGTTCCTGTTGGAAAACACCGATGTCCTAGATCTGGAAGGGTTTGATAATGTGTACGGTTGGCATGCATATTTGTGGTATGACAGGGCGAAGGTTCATAAATTGTTCAAAAACCATATTGTCAGAAAATCAATTTTTGCCGTCTGGTTGAAGTACAAGGATTTACTAGAAAGTAAGACCCCGAGGTGGTTATCACCTGTGGAAGCCAAGATTTCTAAAAAAAAGCCCAATATGGAGGCCTATTGGCCAAAATATTGGGAGCTGATTGAAAGAGTTGGAGATAATTGGAAGCTCCAAAGCCAGGACAAATTAAAAGGTAAGGTGCGAGATTGGTTACATTATGCTCAAATTCAGGAGGTATTCAAAGTGGACAAAAAAGTGGGTTTCCAGTTGGAGAAATCGAAACTGGAGACGGAGTTACTAGAACCAAAGACCAAGGTACTTTCGAGGATGTATGACTTGCTGCTTAAATGGAACACACAAGATGAGACAGTTAAATCTGCTATGATAAAATGGGCACAGGATGTAGGACATAACATTATGTCTGAGGACTGGGAAAGGTTATGGAACACCGGTATGAAATTCACGGCATGCAGTGCCTTGAAAGAGAACATTATGAAGATGGTATACCGGTGGTACATGACCCCAGTCAAGTTGGCTAAAATATACCATCTTTCTGATAATAAGTGTTGGAAATGCAAGGAGGCAGAAGGGACTTTCTTTCACCTCTGGTGGACCTGCCCGAAAGTAAAGGCCTTTTGGGAAATGATACATAATGAGCTGAAAAAGGTATACAGATATACCTTCTCTAAGAAACCAGAGGCCTTTCTCTTGGGCATGGTGGACCGGAAAGTGCCAAAGAAGGACAGAACCTTTTTTATGTATGCAACCACAGCAGCTAGGATTCTTATTGCAAAGTTTTGGAAGACACCAGATTTACCCACACTGGAGGACTGGCAGACGCAGCTGATGGACTATATGGAGTTGGCAGAAATGACTGGCAGAATTCGAGATCTGAGCGAAGAAACAACGGAGGAGGACTGGAAAAAATTTAAGGACTATTTGCAAAAATATTATAAGTTGTATGAATGTTAAGATTGTGCACGACTAAGAAATGTTATGCTTCTGCAATTTATCTAAGTAAATGATAAAGTAAGTGTTGATGGAAAAAGACGAGACAAAATAGAAACAATATATTATGTTTATTAAGAGTCTCAAAATCAAATTACAAATTTTAGAAATTGGTAACATAATAAATTCAAAGGTATAATAAGTTGGGAAACAAGATAATAAATTGCTGAACTGGCTAGAATGATGAATGCAATGCTGAGAGGATGTGAGGAGGTCCAAAAAGATGTTGTGAAAATTTCTCGATGATTTCTTCTTTTTATCTGTTTTTCTTTATATATATAGAAAATGTTTCTTGTATGCTGCTGTTTAAACAAATCTGTTTACCTATGGAAAGAAACGCAATAAAAAATTTCTTATAAAAAAAAAAAAATAAATGTAGTCCCATGACTGTTTCAATTGTCAATGGTGCTTCTGATTACAGAGTTGAAGATGTAGGTGAACATCAAGATAATTGTATCCAGAGATTATTACTGACACAATAGATTTCTCCCTGAAAAGGGGCTTTTTTCCGTCATGGCACCAGAAAAGCACACATTTTGGAGTGCTATGCAAGATTGCAGCCCCCCCCCCGTGCTTTTTTGGGGGGGTGGGAATCATAGTGCAAAATTGAGCAAGATGGCCATCATTCTCTCGCAAGAAAAATTTGGATGTCCCATTTTTTCTGGGACATTTGCAGGGTTTAGCAGCATGGCACATATGTATGGGATATATGTATGTGTGTTTATTTAAAGTACTTATATTCTGCTTTTCAGGATAGGCCTCCCAAGGCAGCTTACAAAAAATTATCCAAAATTTCCATCTTACTATTTAAATAGTAAGCACTTCGTTCTCAGCAAACTCATGTGAAAGAAAAGGTTATTGGTTATGAGGTGATTCTGTGCTGGAAGAATATATTTTTTGGCACTTAATGAAAATGACTGGTTCTGCTATCTTAAACAATGGGATTTTCTGCCAGGTGTAAGAGAAACAGCCATGGAAGTTAGAGAATGACTCCTGTCCTGCACTTACTGTACTTTGGGGAGCTTCCAAATTTATGAATTTGTTTATGGCAATTTATATAGTCAGACTGCCTGAATCCATGTCACATCAAGAGAGTGGAAAATGTAATGGGTCAGAAAGGGGAGGGGAGCATGTAGTCCAGGGTGCCTGTTAAGGTTGTCAATTCCACAGCTCCAATTGACCCATGTTCTGGTCTGCCACAGACACACATATTACAAGACGCAGCTCTAGGTGAAAGAACCTATTGTAAATGAATTGTTTTGTTTTGCAGATAGCAATGAGACTGGGATATCATCTAAAGAAGTGGCTGCCCACATGAGGACTCTTCTAAAGTTGTTCTTTAGTCCCTGCCCCATATCCATTCAGGGTCTGTGGTAAGACTTAGATTGCAAAATACAATACCGATGGCATTAGGCACTTACTCTTTTTTATTTTTTTAAAGTTGTAATCTTCAGCAGGATACATGTTGGAGATTTCGAAACAGATATGATGCACATATTTTAGAATCGTGCACAAGTAAAGCCCTTCTGGAGATCTTAAATATAATAAATGATATATTTGGGAGGAATATAGCATTAAGGAACTGTTAATGATGTAGACCTAGAACTCATACAACGTTATTAATAGCAATGAAACTAGTAATATTGGGTAATTGAAAATCTAATAGACCATATATAATGTAGTGGTATATGAAAATCTGAAATATAGTTATTTTCAGTAAGTTAACATATAAATTGTGTAAGAAGTGATGTGCTAAGAAATTTATCAAAGTAAGCAGTTTGTTTATAAGTTACTAGAACTTGAAATATCAAGATAATTGTCAATCATATGTTTAGTTTAACTTAATTTAAACTGATTTGGATTCTTTTCTTTCCTTCTTCACAATTGGTTGAGCTGCTGATCGCTGATATTCTCTTAGTTATTTGCTTATCACCTAGAATTATAAGCATCATCTTATGTAAATATTATATATAAATATAATGTGAATCTATATGAAACTATTAAATGAATATTTTAAACTCATATACCATAGGTTTTTTTAAAAAATCTCCTCTATAACTTTAAGAATTTGTGCCCATGGGTTGCATCCCATTTGCGCAAGACATGTTTGTGCAACAGGACTTCTTTCACACCTCCACATGCACTCCATCCCTCAATCTGCTCCAGAGAGTTTGGAAAAACTGCAAAAGAATGTTGGAGGGTGGTGTGCGGGGGAGGAGAGGAAGTTCCATTGCACAGGCAGAAGTATTTGCATGAACAGTTAAGTTTGCTGGATACAACCCTATGTTTGCTTGCTTTCATTTACCCACCTCAGCTCCATTGCCTTTTCCTAAGCAGTCTTTAAACAGAAATCAAATAATAGCAACAACAACAACTAGGGAGACATGGGTAGAAATACCTACTCAGCCTTGGGACAACTAACTGGTTACCTTGATCTAGTCACCACTTCTCAGCCTAACCTTACTCTGAAAGAGCAAAACCTTGAAAAATAAGTAGCTAAAATATAAAATGGAACATCTTTGATTGAATTCATGTGTTTATTTTTCTTCCCCTTTACAGAAACTATATATTATATGGAAGCTATGTATATGAAAGACACTGAAGAAAAAAGCAGATAGTCCTTGTAAGAGGTTGAAAATTATGACTGTTGGTACTCCTCCCATCCCTGATTGATTTGAGTACTGTGGTAATCTGAAAGGCACTCTAAGCATCTTTCTTTTCACAAAGAAAGAAAGACAAAGCAACAGCCTTTGTCTGACATCACCACAAGTCTAAAGCACATTGAAAAGAAATGACCAGCCTACTTCCAGAAGATACTGTGGAGTCCCAGGGCTCAGATGAGCTTGAATGCAAAATCTGTTACAACCGCTATAACATGAGACAGAGAAAACCTAAAGTACTGGAGTGTTGCCACAGAGTATGTGCCAAATGTCTTTGCAAGATCATAGATTTTGGGGATTCTCCTCAGGGAGTCATTGTTTGTCCATTCTGTAGGTTTGAAACATGCCTGCCCGATGATGAGGTCAGTAGTCTTCCTGATGACAACAATATCCTTGTAAATTTGGCTTATGGAGGCAAGGTGAAGAAGTGCCTACCAGACAATCCCACAGAACTCCTGCTGACTCCCAAAAGGCTGGCCTCTCTCGTTAGCCCCTCTCACACTTCCTCCAACTGTCTGGTTATAACTATCATGGAGGTTCAGAGAGAGAGCCCTCCAACCCTGAACTCAACCCCTGTTGTGGAATTCTACAGGCCCACAAGCTTTGACTCTGTTGCATCTGTGCCTCATCACTGGACGGTGTGGAACTGTACATCCTTGCTCTTCCAGACTTCAATTCGAGTCCTAGTTTGGTTGCTAGGCTTGCTATATTTTAGTTCCTTGCCTTTAGGGATCTACTTACTGGTATCAAAGAAAGTCACCCTTGGGGTAGTCTTTGTCAGTCTTGTTCCCTCGAGTCTTGTTATTCTCATGGTTTATGGCTTTTGCCAGTGTATATGTCATGAGTTTCTGGACTGTATGTCTTCTTAATAGCAATTGAAACGAAACATGTGAAATTGCCATAGATGTAGCACTGTTAACTTAAATTTCTTGTTTGTATTTTTTATTTTTATCCTTCAAGGAAAATAGGAGTCCTGACAAGTTTTGTGGTCCTTTTATTATTTTAAAGGGTAATTGAATGGTTGGTTTCTTCTGCTCTAGCCTGTATTACCAATGAATAAACAAATATCATTTTTTTAAAGTCTAAGCAATAGAAAGAGGGTGAGGCAAGTACAACCACCTAACTGGGTGCCTGATCCTATGCTGCAGTAATATTTTTATTTTCAATAGATTATTCATATAAGAGAACAGTTAAGATTACTGGAGTCATTTCAGAAGAAATGCCTGTTAATATTTTAAAATGTCTCTTATTTATGTGGGTGTGTAACATTGCTCTGGGATTTAATCAGCTGTGACCCTCTAATGATTAAGTCCCACTGAAACGGGGCAAGAACAGAGATCTAACAAGGTAATTGGACATTTCATCGGTGCCTCTGATCTTTAACATGCACAAAGAAAATAGGTGCTACCATCACATCAGAACTTTTTGCCAGGCTTCCAGACAGTGAAAGAGACTGAGGAATGGATGGTTGCTTTTAACTAACCGAATAGGTAGAAAATTGTAAAGGAGGCATATGCGCCACAACAATACATGGATGTATCTTTGTTCACTGTTAACATTTCTTCTCAAATATGTTTTTGATTAAAAGCATTACAAAGCCTTACCTGTGACTATCTTCTGCATGCAGAAATATGAAGAGCTGCTATTTTCCTTGTGCAAGAAAAATCCAGCTGCATCCTGAAGAGTCTGTTCCTTGTGTGGTGACCTGTTTAATATGCCCATAGCTTGTGCACAGTCTTACACAACCATGCACATTTCTTATTCTGCCACTTGTGGACCTCTGGATTGCAGTTGTGGTGTTGTAATATGCATAAGCTAAAATAATAATAATAAACAGATAGAGGGTTGTTATAAAGTGCTTAGGTTGGTTTAAACTAAGCTTTCCCTAGAAAACAGGTTGGAAGAGGATCACAGCCTTGCCTACTTAACCTAATAATTTTGAACTTCTTTTTATGAGGCCATACAAACCTCATGGTTTATACAATCGAAACCAAATCTCGTTATAGCAATTAAAACTGTGGTTTCAGTTTTGCAACATAGTCTCACTTTTGTTTACATCCAAGATGAATGACGTATTGAAGTGTGAAAATGCATTAAGCTGTATAATTGTTTGCCCTATTGTTTTATTTTAAGTAAACCAAATGATATTAACATTTAGAAATCTTTAAGGACTTCATAAGAGGCATATAATTTTGGGGATGACATGCAGCATGTCATGGAAGGAGAAAAGGCGAGTAGTGCATAATAGCTGATGCAGGAAATAACTGGAGGGATTCAATTAACAAGTCCCATAAGGACTCTCCCCCCCCCCCCGCCAAAAAAACCCCTGTATTTTACAAAAGAAAGCACTCAAAGCACATCTAAAGAAGTGTTACTTTTGTCCATTACTAATGGCTAGCATTGAAAACTTAATATCTCATAGAATGATCTGTTACTACTACTTTAAAGTGCTTGCAACAAGGCATGGGTAGTGGCATGGCCAGCACCAGTAAACCGCAAAGTGTAACTAATTTGTGACTCCATCAGATACGAAAAAGTCCATCTAAGAAAATATATGTTTTATAGTGTCTGTAACATTTGTATAATTTGTTTGTGTGCATACATGTTACAAGAATTTATATATTTGTAGGGAATTCACATTCAAAATTGTCCAAGCTGTACTATCTCCTAATAAATGAGTTATTGATGTAGGATGGAATATAGGTATAAATGTGTATCATTTCTGTACATGACTGTGTACTGTGCTTGTCATCATCTCTGATGTTTCTATCAGTCTGTGTTTAACCTGTATGTTTTTTTAAGATCTGCTATGGATGTAGAACACATACTTTTTATGTTTTAACACATGTCAAATGTTTATAATGTCTACTCAGAAATAATACTTGATATTTGTAATTCATTTCAAGTGCTCAAAGTCTTCACATAGCCTTACAACAACTCTTTATGGCCAGCACTATCACAGTATTATATTGCAGATTGGGGAAACAGGCAGAAGCTGAGAAAATAACGACATGCCTAAGACCACCTCTTCACCTTGTTATTATAGTTCTCCTCTCATTCTGCCCCAAATAGTTCCTGAAGCATTGTTTTTTAATACATAACAGTATCAGCATTCCTTTCTACAAACTGCATAACTAGTTTTGAATAGCAGAATGAGTCAAAAGCCCTTCCCTTTCAATTTCATGACATCCCGTGGGATGGCCTTTGGATTGTGTAAACAAATCTGAAGGCAGAGGTGTGTTCAGATGCTCCTATCATGAGATGCTAAAGTAGTCTTTCTCCAGCATCATAATCGTAGACACTGTACAGGTGAGACATACAGTGATAAGGGATCGGAATAGAGAGAAGGGAGTAAACTATTCTCTGTGCACTGAAGTCAGAAGTCTGATAATATGAATGTGAGTATAGGGGGGGAATGCTCAGAATCCTTGATATACTGCATAGTCTTAAATATTTTGCCACCTATGACAGAATAGTGTTGCCATAGTTGGCACTGCAATACCAGCCTGATAACATACTCTGAAATTGCAGTGAACACTTGACAGAGCGAGCCTTGTTTGAGTTTATCACTCTGTAACTGCAATGTGAAGTCATGAGTTGGATCCGTAACACAACCACCAGAGATCCAGCATCAGAGATGGAGTTTTGGTTTCAACTCGCATCACCTCAAGCACAATTGTGCCTCCGTTATTAAATGCTTCTTATAATTGTAATGTATTTCTTCCATTGCACTCATGCATCATCCACCTTTGGGTGCATACAGACATACCTTACAGGAGCCAGATTGTTTTTTCTTCTGCGGAATAAACTTGGCTCCTCCCTGGACCATACATCTATGATTCCAAATGCAGCGCAGATCCAGGCAAATTTTAGATTCAAAAAGGAAAACTCAAGTGCCTGGAATCTTAATCTAGTTGAATGTTTCTGCTGTCCTTTATGTAAATAAGAAAAAGAGCCAAACTATTTTTTTCTTGACATGAAACACCATTCTGTGTAGGGGTGGCGGGTGTAGCTTCAAAATTAAAGGATAACCGTTCAAACTGCACAACAAACATTGTGTTAGCAGGGGCTATGTGACATGAGATGCCAGTGGTATTTAACCTGGTCATATAAAACCACAGAGTCAAAGTATCTGATTCTGGTCCAGCTCTGCTTCAGATGGCTTTAGTCTACTTGCCAGTCTCTCAACTGCCTGGTTTATTGTTCAGATGTCTTGGTAGTTTGTTTTTCAGAAGTTTGTTCCTAGAGGGGCCAATTAGAAACAGAAAAAGGAAAGAGGAAGCAAGAGGAGGAAGAAAGGCATTGGAGGGCAAAAGAAAGAAGACAGAAATGGTAAGAAACAAAAAAGGAATGAAAAAGCAACTTTTCTGATTTCAATATCTGCCTTCTGGGTGCTTGTTATGAAAAGGGAAATAAATTGGTATGTAATAGAAAGTCATTATTTAAAATGTAAATAAAAATTATTGGTGGAGGAAGCTCATGTGTATTTACAATAACAAAGATCCCACTCCCACATAAGTGACTGATGGACAAAAGTGAGATGTGGTGAAATGTGCCTTAGGTCAGATTGGATGTCACCAGTTTAGTTCTTCCCACAACACTGTACAAAAGAATTATACTCTCCTCAAGTACAGAAAATGGTGCACATCTTAGCTGGAAGTCTAGGAAAAAACTGAAGGGCAACAACATTGTGAGAGTGAGTAGCTTTTTGCTACTCCTTGTAGCACTGTGGAAGAGCAGAGTATGTATGTATTTATTTACTTACTTACTTACTATAGCATATTTTTTCTCTTGGTCATGTGTGGTGTATTTCCATCAACTGTGCTGATGTCATTATGACAGATTGAACAGAACTTAGCAAAAATAGAAGCAGATAATTCCTTGTATCCAGCTATGACAATTTATGTATTCTGCCACAATCTGAGTGTTTTTGCCTAGTCTGGTGTTTAAATAAAATAACTCAAGCTGCTGGCTTTCCCCCAGTTCTATGAAGAGATCTATGGCACAATCTTATACAATATTAAGTGACCAGAATATGCTATTCTTTTTCTCAATAGGAGGCCCATACATTCTAAGTGACACTGCTCATTTTATTTAAAATAAAATGCATTTTGTGCATTGGTTTTTATCTTGTTCTGATTCAGTGGTAAGCAGCAGATTTTCTCAGAGGGAAAGTGGTGCAACATGCAGAAGTGTGGACAGGCCCTAAAACCCTGCCATCCTTTGAGGTGTGCACCTACCTGAAGTTTTCTCTAAGATTTCTCCAACCAAAAAAAGTTTGCAAAAATGCAAATACTGGGGAAAGGGTGCATAAAAATGAATATATTAGTGGAAATGACATCCTAAAATTGCATTATATTAGGAGACATTGCTTGCAAAAATAATGTCTATTACTTGAAACTGTATTCAAAATTGGGTTTGTTAGGGGCAATTAGCATTAAAATGCTGGAGAATTTTCATGAGGATTTTTTAAAAAGAAAATTTGCAAATTGCTGCCAAAATGTGGAGAACCAAATTTAAGATTGGAGAAATGAGAAGTTGATAGACCCTTCCATCCCCAGTTAGAACAAAGGTGAAGGGAAGTTAGAAAACAAATTGTTTATTTTCATTTATTAACATACCTTGTAGCTCATGCCGTCAATGTAAATTTATATTCTCTGGGCAGCTAGTAATAAACAAAAGTCCTTTAAAAAATACAAGCAAACTAAAAACAACAGTTCATTCCAACATATAATAAGATCAAAGCAATCCAAATTAAAAATGTTATCATTGGCTTTATGTTGACAGTTTCTGTGTGCATCTATCATTTTTTTAAAAAAAAAAATCCAATAATGCTTGTATCCCATCATTCCTCCTGGGACCCATGATGGCGTATATGGTACTCCTCAATATTTTATCCTCACAATATATATGTGAAGTAGGTAAGGCTGAGAGATGGTAACTGATCCGACGACTCCTAGCAAGCTTCATGGCTTGGTGGGGATTTGAGCCTGAATCTTGCCAGTTAATGTCCAACACTAACCACCACTCCACACTGGCTAATAAGTCAACCAAGCATTGGCTTCCAGACAGCAGACCATAGGCTTGCCATGCACCTGGAAAATCCCTGCCATGTCCTTGTTTTTGGGTGTAAAAATGGTGGCCGGGGCAGGGCAGGGGGCAAAATGTCAGGGAAAACCTGGATGTCTATTTTGGGTGGAAGTTCCCCCCAAAAAAACTCAACAATTTGGGTAGGGGTTTTTTACAAAGCTGAACACCTGCGGGTCTCAGGAATCTTACTTTTTGAAATATGGCAACCCTAGCAGACCATTGCGCTGTGATCCTTCTCCCCATACTTGCTTTCCTCATTAAAGTCCCTTGCAACCCATCCTTCTATTTTTGACTGTAGCAGGGAAACAGAAATGAATAGTACCAATGCATAACCTTAGTGGCAGACTTCAGAAAGAGAGCTCTCAGCAAGGGAAACCAGCAGCCGCTCAAGACGTGCTCCCTTTAAATGCTTCCCCCGCCCCTGGCTGGTTGACATTTAATCAAACTGAAAAGGAGGGGGAGAGCCTCTTACCTCCTACCTTGACTGACTTGAGGCTTGATTGTGCAAAATTGAGGAAATCATAGGGAACTGCAGGTGGTCAATGCAACAGAAAATCAGAACCTGCTTAAGCAGATTCACCTGGCAACTTTCAAAATGCTTAGCTGTTATGAGCAGCAACACAAGACACTAACTTCCTCCCAAAAGGTAAGCTTTGGCCAGGGGTCCAATTGGTGGAGCACAGGTTTTTCATATAAAAAGAGCCCTGCTGGGTCAAGCCAAAGTCCCTTCTAGTCCAGCATCCTATTTTCACAGTGGTCAACCAGATGCCTATGGGAAGTCTACAAGCAGGACTTGTGCTGTCCAGCAACAAGGCTTCAACTTTTAGTAGTTATTTTTAAAAGATCTTGGTTGAAATAGGACTGGGACTTATCTTTATTGGAGACCCTGGAAAGTTTCTGCTGCAAATAACAATGGCCAGGGCAGGCAGGCAGGCAGGGGGACAGGTGTTGTTGTTGTTGTTTAGTCGTTTAGTCGTGTCCGACTCTTCGTGACCCCATGGACCAGAGCACGCCAGGCACTCCTGTCTTCCACTGTCTCCTGCAGTTTGGTCAGACTCATGTTTGTAGCTTCGAGAACACTGTCCAACCATCTCGTCCTCGGTCGTCCCCTTCTCCTTGTGCCCTCCATCTTTCCCAACACCAGGGTCTTTTCCAGAGAGTCTTCTCTTCTCATGAGGTGGCCAAAGTATTGGAGCCTCAGCTTCACGATCTGTCCTTCCAGTGAGCACTCAGGGCTGATTTCCTTCAGAATGGATAGGTTTGATCTTCTTGCAGTCCATGGGACTCTCAAGAGTCTCCTCCAGCACCATAATTCAAAAGCATCAATTCTTCGGCGATCAGCCTTCTTTATGGTCCAGCTCTCACTTCCATACATCACTACTGGGAAAACCATGGCTTTAACTATACGGACCTTTGTTGGCAAGGTGATGTCTCTGCTTTTTAAGATGCTGTCTAGATTTGCCATTGCCTTTCTCTCAAGGAGCAGGCGTCTTTTAATTTCGTGACTGCTGTCACCATCTGCAGTGATCAGGGGGACAGGTAGGTGTGTTAAAAAAATGAAGCCAGGAGAAGGATTAATCTTCTTCCCCCTGTGTTGTGGTCCAGCTGGGGAATTTAAAAAAACAGAAGGTGAATCTGAGGCATGGAATTCAAATAAATATTTAATGTAACTCGAGTCAGACCTCATCAGAGTACTCATCAGGTGGACTGTTATGTACTAAGCTTGGATCCTAGAACAATAGGCAGGTAGGCTCCTAGAATGCAACAACTGATTGGCTTGCAGGAGAAGACCAATCAGGCTCCAGGAGGGAAGCAGAATCAGCCAATCAGATGGGACTCATTGTGTAAATAATGTATATAAAGGCCTGAGGTTTGGGAGGAAATGCAATCACTGTTTTACAAGCTGCAAAGAGCATGAAATCATTGCAGGACTCCGAGTATATTTCATGGACCAAACTGAATCCTCTGTGGTAAGGTCCCACAGCTCTATAGGGAGTTAACTAAATCTGTATTTTGCTGTCTTTCCAGGACTTCAAAAGCAAAACAAAAGACAGTGAAAACTGAGTGGCTTGTTGAACATCCAGCCAACAATACATGATTGGTGATCTGCATTCCAATTAACAGGTAGTAATAATAATGCCACTTTTCTTCCATGAAGCTCAAGGTGGCATGCATGATTCTCCACCCCAACCCATTTTATTCTCACCTGTCCCAGTGGTGGCGAACCTATGGCACACGTGCCAGAGGGGGCACTCAGAGCCCTCTCTGTGGCCATGTATTCCATCGGCCCAGCACAGAGCTGGCAGAAGGCAAGGAAGGCTGAGTCCTCAGCTCAACTTGGGCAGCTGGCGTGCCGTGTGCACAGGAGCAGAATGTGATGCCCGTCGGGGCACCAACTCTCTCCGGGGGTTGCAGCTATTCTTTGGCCCAAGTTCATTGTGCCCAATTTTGCAAAGGCTTCTGGAGCATATTGTGGCAATTAGTATTTTGCATGAGCGGGTTATGAAATAGCACTGGCAATGATTATGCTGGGCCCTCAGTTTCAGATGCAGGTCAATAAAGAGCCAAAATCCCCAAACTGGCCTGTCTGCTGCAATGCCTTTAGGACTCCTTTTGCTCAGCCGTTCAGCGTGGGATGCCCAAACCGAGAAGGCGCCCTCGTGGCCAGGGAGGCGCAAAGGGAAGCTCCGGGTGGGGCATTGGTCCCATTTGGATACGTGACGCTATCCCCAAGCAGGCGCTCATGTTGTTTTCAGAGGCTGGGCGTGGATCCTGGGACTTGGGTCCGAGTAGAAGTGCCTCGGATGGGTGCAAAATGGAGCCACAACCCCCAAGGTGCGCATTTTCTCTTGAGGAGCCTGCACTGTCAGTGAGGAGGGTGCAGCGCTCTGTGCATGTGCAGAAGTGCGCTGCTGCATTGGTGGGCCGCCGAGAGCTGCCATCAAGCACCTTCCTCCCGCTGCTGCTGCGAGGCTGAGGTTTCACATTCATTGTTCAAAAGCATGCCAAATGCAAACTTTTACCTTTCAATAAAAAGTGGTTTGTATCATTGAAAGCTCTGTCATTGTGTTTTTCTTTTAAGACAAAAGATGTTAATGTATGAGTTGTTTTTTCTAAACTAAAACCTCAGTGTTCAGGTTAAATTGCCGTGTTGGCACTTTGCGATAAATAAGTGGGTTTGGGGTTGCAGTTTGAGCACTTGGTCTCTAAAAGGTTTGCCATCACGACCTATCCACTTAATCTTCACAACCCTGTGAGTTGAGCTAGGGTGAAAGACAGTGACTGGTCCAAGGCCACCCAAGTGAGCTTCATGGCCAAGGGCGGATTTAAACCCTGGAATCTCAGACCCCATTCCAACACCCTTAACCACTGCAACACATTGGCTCTAGGTCTACAGACCTGATCAAAAGGCTTTTGGACACATTTGGTCACAATCCAGTGTACCCAGTTATGGAATCAATTGGGTTTAAACTTGTATAAGCCAGTAATGGTTTCTGACCATTCTATATTACACCTTGGCTATTGTTCCAAGACAACATGTTGTTCCAAGAAGTCAAGGGCCAAATTGCACGTTGAGACTCATTGCTCTTGCTTTCATTTTAATTACATGTGAAAGGGTGATTGCTATTGGAATAACAGTGTATAAGGAGGGAGGTTTTTCCCTTCCCTACCCTGCCAGCAACCACCCCCTCTGCCAAAAATTGTGGTGTGCAGGTGTGTGGCTTTGAAAAATATGTTCTCACTGGTGCCAACACAAACTTGTTCCCAAGTCTCATAGCCATGCAGAGGGATTGGTTTTCAGGTAGTCACTGTTAAGGAGAAGAAAGGGGCAATCCTCATCTTCTTGTACACTCAGTCCCAGTAATAATTGCCCCCCATGCTTGTAATTAATTAAAGAAAAACAAGAGCTATAGCTGCATGCTGTGTATTAAGCATAACATGTAATCCATGGATCTTTCAAGTGTTTAACAATCATCTGTTTAAACAATATTGTTTCTTTTCAAAAATCAGCCAACTAGCAATTTATATATGAACACTAGTGATACTGTTCAGACTTGGGCTGTGTTAATTTTTGATAGCTTGCCACCGCAGATGCTTAATTGCTGCTAAGCATAAACTGATTTTCTTAAATGAAACGTGTTAATATTTCTAAACTCTTTCTAATATTGCATAAGCTTTTCCTAAATGCTAGCTGCTGTTGACATCAGTTTCAGCAAATATATTTAGCACAATACACTAATGTGTTGGCGGTAAGCCTCTTAATGAGTCTTAAGGGAGCTTTCTTTGATTTGTTTTAAACTGCAGTCACAACGAAGAGAACAATTACCTTTCAAAGATACGAGCACTGCAGTACTTCCTAAAACATGTTCCTTGCCACTTTAGCACAGCCGTGTAGCCCTTGCAGCTCAGTAAACAGCTGATTATACTAAGGATACAGTAAAACTAACCTGTACCCATTGCATTCTTGTACATTCTACACATTGGGCATGCCTAATCTAGCTGTTATTCAAGATGGAATCAGCTGTCTGTCCATCTTTTTAATGAAGGTGAATGAAAGTATATACAGTGGTACCTTGGGTTACAGACCCTTCAGGTTACAGACTCCGCTAACCCAGAAATAGTACCTCGGGTTAAGAACTTTGCTTCAGGATGAGAACAGAAATCGCACCGCGGCACTGCAGTGGCAGCGAGAGGCAAGTTGACAAACATGCAGCACTTATAGGCGTTAAAACAAGGGTTGCATAAAATATGAAACCCCCTATGGTTCTCCTTCCTGCATGTTGTGAGTGGGGATTCTGTTGCAACAGCATTTCAAATAAAGATCTGGCTTACTAGCCGCCTTACTTGCTTACTTGGTTGCAAGTCTCTCGCTTCTTCCCAACTGGCAGAGAACCCTCCCCAGGAAATTCTGAGTGCTGGTAGAATGACTCAAATTGCTTCTTCCTGGTGAGTTTATAACACTCCCAACCCTACCTAAAGATTCCAGAGATTGAATATCTACCTCTGTGCATGTAATTGGATATGTGTTTTTGAGAGCCATCTAAACAAGTCACTCCTTTAAATAAATACCAGTTCTTATAAATTGATCCTGACTGTGGTAGTTACAGATAAAAGCAACCATGAAGAGCAGGGGGTGGGGAAATTTTTTTCTGACTGGCAGATCAGATGCTTATATCCACCCCCACCCCCATGAAGGCAGACAAGGGTCCCCACCTGTCAGTAAACTGGCATCACATCTTCAAGTCCCAGTTGTGTGGACTTCAAAGCCAACACAGCAAAGGTTTTCAGACAAATGCTCAAGAACAAAAACTCCACACTGAGTCAATCGGGGTGATAGCAGGGACAGTAATAGTGGCTTTGGAACAAACAAAACCACACAGAGCACTGCAGAGTTCAAACCCCTTTGCAGCTCCTGGCCTTCCAGTTTTAATCAGCACCTGCTAAACACTTTCTGGTTCTTTGGTAGCAATCATCAGTTCTTGGGAGCTGAACTGAAATCAATAGGATTTAATTTCCACATGCATGAAGACACTACTACAGCCTCCACTTAATGAAGCTTATTGGGCAAACGAGCCGTGCTTCTTTTTGCTAGCTTGGAGATTTGGGGCCTGTGTTAGCCACACTTTTTTTTTAAAAAAAAGCTTTCCCTTCCTTTGTTATGAATCTTGCCTTTAAACCAGGGACAAGAGTGAATGCTGACAACTTGAAATCTGTCAGTGTTGGCAAGGTTTTGCCGATTTGGGAGTGCAGAGGGGAAAGTCACTCTGACACTGTTCCTGATCAGGCTGATGCAGCAGCAGTAGTAGAGAAAACTCTCTGTGAGCGACAGTGACAGCGCAGCGAGTGATTGGGTGAGCCATCAGTTCATAGCCCTGCGCATCTTTCCTGTGCTCCAACTGGTGACAAAGGGATTGTTTAGCAGGCAGACAGCTATTGCCCACGGCAGAGCCTCCATTAGTAAGCTGCTGGTGATTTCAGCCTCATACTTCCAACCATCCAAGAAATGTAGAAGCAGCATTTTAATCATCACTCTAGTGAAGCAGCTGAGTGCTAATTAGATTATGGCTTATGAATTTCAAATTCAGGGAAGACTGCCTAAAGCTGTCATTCTCTCCCTGCATGACTTCATGTCTCCCTCCTGCTTCTGTCTGTATGCTCACCAGGCCCATTGCTGGGGCACTGACATTCAGGGGGCAGATGGCACAAAGGGGGTATAATTATATTGATGGAGCACATGCTCTTGGCTAACTACAAAGTCTCAATAGAAAATAATTGGAGTATTGTAACAAATATTTAACTGTTCCAAAGTTTTACATCTGAAATGCAATGGTTCACTTTAGGGGATTTTAAATTAAGGAATATATTATTTGGGAAGAAGGGTGGGATACATACTAAATAAAAGCTGCACCTGTTGACCTGCACATGACAATTGCCAACATGTGCATGGACAGCACAGTCGTAGCATTGATTGCATTTGCATCCCACCATTTCCCCCAATGAGCTTATTGTAGTGTACATGGGCTGAGTTACACACACTGTCATTGAACTGCTTGAGACTACCCAAGCTCCAAGTCTGCAGGGATTTGAACCTGGTCTTCTAACATCCAACAACAAATGCCTAAGAAGAGCCTTCTGCACCCTGGTGGCCTCCATATGTTTTGGACTCCTGTTCCCACCAGGATGTTTGTCATAGAAACATCAGTCGTTGTTAATAGGCAAACACTTAAGTAAAAAAACAACACACACCGGTGCTTAAGGAATAAATTACGTGTGAATGGGCAATCTTGGATCTCACAGCATTTTTAAAAATTCTTTTACTCAAGTGTTGTTATGGAGAGCTTCAGTTTGGCTTTGGATATAGTGGGTGATGGCGGCATTTAACATGTTCTACCCAATAAGAGGGAAGGGGAGCTTGCTGCACCTAGAGGGCATTGTGAGGCAGTGCAGAGGTACAAGCACAGGTAAACGTAAAGGGACCCCTGACCATCAAGTCCAGTCGTGGCCGACTCTGGGGTTGCGGCGCTCATCTCACTTTATTGGCCGAGGGAACCAGCGTACAGCTTCTGGGTCATGTGGCCAGCATGACTAAGCCACTTCTGGAGAACCAGAGCAGTGCACGGTTTACCTTCCCACTGGAGCGGGACCTATTTATCTACTTGCACTTTGATGTGCTTTCAAACTGCTAGGTTGGCAGGAGCAGGAACTGAGCAATGGGAGCTCACCCCGTTGCGGGGATTTGAACCGCCAACCTTCTGATCGGCAAGTCCTAGGCTCTGTGGTTTAACCCACAGCGCCACCTGCGTCTCTTACAAGCACAGGAGGGAGCAGTTAATAATGATAATTACATCTGCAGCCCACACTGCATACTGCTGGCCACCCAGCAGCTGAGTGCTTCCATGGAGTTGAGCTAGCAGTCTTTGTGCCTCCCCACCACCTCACCATCCCCCCCCCCCCGTAAAGGTGCTGGATTCCCCTCTGATACCTCATGTGGTCTGCCATCTGAACTAGTGCTAAGATCCTCGATCCTTTCGACACTAGACAGCAGCATTTTCCAGAGATTACATTAGTATGACAGAGCCATTGTTGCTGAGGTGTACATACTTGCTTCCCTTGTCCCACTATCATCTTATGTCAAACTGATTTGACTGGCATTTGAAGTACTTGTTGTTGTTTAGTCATTTAGTCGTGCCCGACTCTTCGTGACCCCATGGACCAGAGCATGCCAGGCACTCCTGTCTTCCACTGCCTCCCACAGCTTGGTCAAACTCATGTTGGTAGCTTCAAGAACACTGTCCAACCATCTCGTCCTCGGTCGTCCCCTTCTCCTTGTGCCCTCCATCTTTCCCAACACCAGGGTCTTTTCCAGGGAGTCTTCTCTTCTCATGAAGTGGCCAAAGTATTGGAGCCTCAGCTTCACAATCTGTCCTTCCAGTGAGCACTCAGGGTTGATTTCCTTAAGAATGGGTAGGCTTGATCTTCTTGCAGTCCATGGGACTCTCAAGAGTCTCCTCCAGCATCATAATTCAAAATTTGAAGTACTACAAACAGGCAAAACCTATTTGACGGAGACCATAGTGGCATATATATTGTTACACTCCACCCCATTGTCTGAGCAATGTGAAAATCCAGGGGTTCCAGGCGCCTACCCAGGCTCCGTGTTTCCTTTTGGAAATGAGGCACAGTGAAGGCTGTGGTGTCTTTAGGATATATGGTTTATTGACACTTATGTACAACCTGAACCTGTGATGGAGGGGCTCACAGCATTAACACTCCAAGAGGGTCCTGTGTCTCCCATTGCTGCAGTCTTGGATTAAAAAAGAAATCAAACATAGTTCTGACTCTCTCGCTTGCTTACTTTAACAGACTGCCATCCCCACCACCACCACAAGCTCTCATCCCAGCCAACTGCTATCCTAAACAACTGTTCTCCTTCAAACACTGGCCTTTGTCCTGCTTACTAACTCCTGAGGAGGGGCCCCTCTCTCTGAAAAGATTCCTAATGGCTCATCACTTGCCTTTTATTCTCCTTCATGGTCCATCTTAGGCAATCTCTTGAAGCCAGTCTGGCTTGAATTTAGCTTGCTAAATCTAGTGTCTGACACCCAGGAATTAGAGCAAGGTCCAGGCACCCCACAACCTCATCTCTCTCTCTCTCTCTCTCTCTCTCTCAATGTATACCATGAGCAAGGATGGCTCTCCCGTACCATGTTTGAGTATCTGAAAAATACCATTTGTACCAGCTGAAAAAACCTGGATTTGTTATGTATGGCTGTATGTATGCTGCACATTCATATGGTTGAAATCTGCATCCTTAAATCACTTTCTAGACTCCAAATTCTTTTGTTATTCAGCTTTTCTTCTCCCCATCAGACACACTTGATGTTAAATGAAAAGCTGCAACATGGTTCAATAACAAAAGGCAGCCTGTTAGCTTTCCTCCTTCCACTGCAAAATCCATTAATAATCATTTAGAAATTGCCTTAGTGTGCTTTAGGGAATGTTTGTGTAATTTTCAGAGAAGCCAGGTTCTAACGAAAGCCATTGCCTAAAGAAAGAGCGGTTGCCAGTTAATTTTTGTTCCTCTTCTCGCTCTGAATAGTTACAGCCGTCTTGATTAGAGATTGGAGACACTTTCTCAGCAGGCTCTCTTGGCTCTGGTAACATTCATTTAGGAAGGAATTCTGGAGGTTTGCCAGTCAAATGGGAGGTTGTTCAGCACACCGATTCTTTAACTGGTGGGTTTTGGTAGCCTGGGGGTTTCCCAGTTACTTGCCAGTACTCGGTATTTGTAACACCAAAGCTCAAGGGAATGAGCTGCTTTTGCTTCTGGGTAGCAGTGGTGCATGCCTGCCAGTCTCAGACAGTGCTTGGTTGATTATCCTTCTGCAGAGACTCCCCAAAATACCCCAGACTTATTCTTTCCCTGACTCAAATTGGTAGTCAACATGGTAAGTGAAAGTGGGCCATCTCTACATGACATCCCCACTCCCTACAGTACATGCCCCCAGATCACTCATAATATATATTGCCATGTAGCCAATTCAGAAGGGATCAAGATAATCTGTTGTCATTGGAAATAACCCAATGACCATCTGGGGGAGCTTAATGTAAATTAAGGTGAGGAATCACTTATGGCTAGAAGGCCAGGTTCAGACATGGACCACTTCAACAAGTGGGCAGGGCCTTCAACCTTCCATCACCTGACATCAAGTGATTCTTTACAGCTTCAGCTTGAATTTGGCACTGTACAGGGCAGCAGAAAAAGTTCCCAATTCAAAAAGCAGCAAACACGAGCCATGGCCACAAAGGAAGAATTGGGAGTGGCCTTTAGCCCAGGAACGTCCCCTTGTGTGGAGGAGCTCTACACACTCACCCTGGTGCATGAATAGGGTGAGTCCCTTTACACAATTATTGTGTGTGTTGCTTGGCTGGCAGGTGCACTAGCCATGGGAGACCATAGCTAGCAAGGGCAGTGTCGCTCCATGCAACACATGAAGGTGAACACCAGGGCCAGCCTGACAATGAAGCGAGGTGAGGCTATTGGCTCAGGCGGTGGATCTGCACGATGCCTCATGACACCACCCAACCACTGCCACTAATGCCCACCCCCTTTTACTTCCCGGACCGCCTCAGGCAGTGTGCATGTGGTGCACGTGCATACATGTAGCATTTTTAATTTTGCCTAGGGCAGCAAAACGTCCTGGGACAGCCCTGCTGAACACCTCTCTTGAAAATTCTCTATTGGAGATCCATATTCCCTGTGCAGACTTACAGTTCCTAAGAGTCATTGGGGAAAGGAAATATTTCTTACACTAGTCACTGTGTGTCTTAAGTACATGGAGCAGGTAAGCTTTCCCCCAACTTGGTGCTCTGGACTAAAAATCAGGAAGAACTTTCTGACAGTAAGAGCTGTTTGACAGGGGAACAGACTCTCCCTTTGCAGGTGGTGGACTCTCCTTCATTTAAGCAGAGGTTGGATGGCCATCTGTCATGCATGCTTTAGCTGCGATTCCTGCATTGCAGGGGGCTGGACTAGATGACTCTCGTGGTCCCTTCCAGCTCTACAATTCTATGGTTCTATGACTGCAGAATCCATCAGACCTGACCAACAAGGCCAATGGTCAAGAATGATGGGAGTTGTATTCCAAAACATCTGGAGGAGACCAGGTTGGGAAAGAGCACTATAGAGTCATCCAAAGATTTCTATTCACATGTCCCATATTCCCAGCAAAGCTGACTGTAGAGTTCCTAGCTCAGCAAAGCCAGCTGTGGGTCTCACCCAGTTGCCGCAGACCTTTTGGCTTCAAACATTTTATCAAACGGCTCTTTTTAAATTTCTCTGTGATGGGCAACCAGCTGGAGAGAACATGAAAGTATCATCCTAATTGGCTTCCTTTTTCCATTTCCCCCTCTCTTTCAGCTATTTTCTGTCATATCAATTGCATCCACTCAGAGTACAAGGAACACATTACTGGATTGTGTGTAAGAATAACATTATCTCACAAATATTGAAAATGGAAAGTTTGCCTCTCTCGCAAGGTTTCAGAAACATGAATTTGAACTTCATTAATCTAAAACGATACATCTTGTCTTTACAGAATTGCTTTGGATGTGGTGGGTATCTACATTCTGGGATGTAATACGACAGGCTAAATCTCTGTTTGATCTGCCACATTCTTCCTAATAAAGATGTTCCTTGCTTTTAGTCAGCTTGAATTTTTTAGTATAAAACCACTGGCTGCCATCCAGCACACAATTACATCCATCAATTAAATGTGCATTAAGTTGCCGGATCATTCGTCTACTATAATCAGGCTATCCAAGGAAAAGAAACCTGAGTTGGGTTGGAGGAAAGAAAATATCTTTGTTATATTCCTGCCCCAAATTTCCTCCAAGGAACTCAGGGCAGTGTATGCAATTCCCTCATTTTATTCTTACAAAAAGCTCTGCAAGGCAGATTATGCTGAGTGTGTGTGACTTGGTACAAGTTACCCAGTGTGTGTCATTCCTAGCTCTGGCCTGATGCCACACTGATTCCTTTGAGGATGAACCAGACACTCCCTACAGGTTGATGACCTTGAGAAGCCGGCAGAGCCTCCTGAATTCAATGCTGATGATCCCTTGGGGGGACCTTCAGGTTACTATCTGATGAATAGATAGTCAGAACTGTCAGAGGTGAAACAACCACCCCAGTTCTTGAGAGCACCAGCAGCAACAGCTTTGGGTCCAGGCCAGAGAGCAACGGCATATATACATGTGTGTGTGTGCCCCTAATGCTCCTTCACTGTCAGCAGCTGTTGAAAGGGTGGGTTGAAAGGCTGGGTTGAAAGGGTGGTTTAAGGGGCCAAAGTATATAAGGCCTCCCTCCCGAGTCTCACAGTTGCTGTAAAAAGCACAGGTCTCTGGCTTCTTGATCATGCTTCTGGTTCCCCTGCCTTGCTGAACTGGGTTGTTTTCCAGGCCTTGCTTCCGGATCATGCTTTGGACTTGGGCTGATTCTGTGCTTGATCTCGGCTAGCTAACGTTGCATCTTGTACCCTGCTCTCTTGGGTGTCTCAGTAAAGGGCTTTTATCTCCTAGCCCCTGAATGTAAAGCTATACTAAATTTCATGTGCTGCTGAGCTAAACAACTGGACTATGCTAGCTTCTCCTATCATGCCTCGTGTGATGGAGTAACCATTTCTGAAGATGACTAAACTCCTGATCTGCTAAGATGCTCATGCAGATCTTGGGATCTCAGAATCCTTGACAGTAAAATGGATGGAGTTGTGTAATTATGCACTGTAAGTGCGCATGGACACTGTGCCATTATAACAGCTCTTTTAGCTGTTACTGACCATTTTGCTGATTTCAGGACCATTCCAGACTATTGTTCATCATCATTGTAGCATTTATATAGAACTCCTGAGTATTCAAAGTACATTCTGTCCTCTGTTTCAGCTGTTCTTACAACAGTTCAATAGGCTGGCCAAATGAAAAAGAGTATAGGGTTCCTGTATCTCTGATAGTTCTGCAGCATGACAAGCTCCAACTCCTGTAATTCCCCCCCCCCTGCACAACTATTAAAAGAGCCTTGCTCTCTTTTCCATCTGGCCACTCTACAGTGTTACTGTAGATTGCAGAGAGGGCAGTGATAGCAATAGTAATAGCTCTCTGGCATTGATGTAACTCAATTATTATGGAGAATCCAGAAAGATTTGTTGTCAAACTGCTGCATTCCCTTGACCCCTGCTGTTGGTGACCATTACTGTTTGGAATGATGTACAAGATGGTTAGAAGCTGTGTGAAGCTGACCAAACACGTTAGAGCACATTATTGTACCTGCTGCACGGCAGCAAGGACGGAAAAAAGACTTATTTTGCTTCCTCCAGCACATCTTCAAGTAGCTATCCAGCAGAGCTTTTGAAGGCGGACCATAGCCTACCACCTGCTGTGAATCTTTTGTTGAACATTTTGAGGATAAAAATGCTCATCTCTACAATGATCTTGGTCCCACGCTTGTCAGTGCACATGCCGCAGCTGTCAAGACAGGTGCCAAATGCTATATCTGGCCCTGTGTTTTGGGATCAGTTTTGGCTATTGTGGCCTGAGGACATGGTCTAGGTGCTTGCCCTAATATATCTGACCTGTGCTTCCTCAAGCTGTTCCTCTTGGTCAGTTAAAGCTAGCTGGGGTCGGCATGGCTGAATGGGTCCAAGGTGTGATAAATGCCTTGTTGCATGAGGGAGAGGTATCTGCTGCTTCCAAAGAGGTGGTAGTGTGCATCCTGAAAAAGTCCAAGCTGGACCCCCTTGCCTACAGCTACTACCTGGTTGCAAATGCCTGCTTTAGGGAAGGTGCTTGAGATAGATGTGGTGGAGCAATTGAAGGTATTCTTGGAGGGGGAAATAACAATATATGGTAAGGAGTACAGCAAGATCTTTGAAGGGATGTTAACAATATATAGCAGTGGAGATATAGGAAGTTGTGGCAATCAGCTCTAGGAAAACCAGGAGGTTTACCGTGCTACTGGGTAATGGTAAGGTAAAGGGCCAGTCATGACCGACTCTGGGGTTGCGGCGCTCATCTTGCTTTATTGGCCGAGGGAGCCTGCATACAGCTTCCGGGTCATGTGGCCAGCATGATTAAGCCGCTTCTGGCGAACCAGAGCAGCACACGGAAATGCCGTTTACCTTCCCGCCGGAGTGGTACCTATTTATCTACTTGCACTTTGATGTGCTTTCAAACTGCTAGGTTGGCAGGAGCTGGGACCGAGCAACGGGAGCTCACCCCGTCGCAGGGATTCGAACCACCAGCCTTCTGATCAACAAGCCCTAGGCTCTGTGGTTTAACCCACAGTGCCACCCACGTCCCTTGGTAATGGTAGCAATGGTCCCTGGTAATGGTAGCAATTAGGAAAATTATGTGGTGAGGTTATGCAGCAGTTGTTTGGTTAATCTATATATGAAATGTGAGCAGGATAAATATCTGCTTGGACAGCCCAGTAAGTGATGTGAACCAATGGAACACCAGTTTCAGGTGAGAAGCTACAATTTAGAAATTTCCTCTCAATGTTTGACTTTTTGTATCCAAAACATTCATTGACCTGAAATAGCCTTAGGAGACAGCTTTGTAAGAAACTGCTGCCATCTATGGGTGGAATGATAGCAAACCATATATATTCCAGTTACAGATAGGTAGCCGTGTTGGTCTGCCATAGTCAAAATAAAAAAAATTCCTTCCAGTAGCACCTTAAAGACCAACTAAGTTAGTTCTTGGTATGAGCTTTCGTGTGCATGCACACTTCTTCAGATACACGATAGAAATTCAATACCAAGAACTAACTTAGTTGGTCTTTAAGGTGCTACTGGAAGGAATTTTTTTTATTTTGACATATATATTCCATACATGGTTCACAAGTGAGTTACTTCATGAAGCATCAGTTTTCTTTACAGAATACCATGTGGAAAACCTGTTTGTTACAACCAATATAACAGTATGTGTTGAGAAGGGAGAAGCAGCAGAGAGACAGCATATAAACATTCTTTCTGAGGAAGGTGGGAAAGTTTTGGAACAACTGAATGCTTACACAAGACAGATTAGCACCAAATCCACTAGGTTTTGTTCTCTTCACTTGTCTCTTCTCTTGGAAAAACAATTGCATCTGGTACGTTTCCACTACAAGTATTTCATCTGTGCTATATTTCTGCAAGCTGGGGTGGGCAGAATTCAGGCTTGCAGGATCTCCCTTGTTTTTACCAGAATTCTGATGTCCACCAGCGAGAGTCAGGGCCAACATAGTGAACCTCTTGGTACGCACCACCAATTTAGTTAAGTCCGCTATTCAAGAGAGCAATGTATGTGCTCAAAAGCAGAACCCAAATGCCTCCCTCCTCAAAAAGGTCAATAATCTAAAAAGTCTTAATATACTATTTAGATTCCTAAACAATAGAGAAGTTTTGCCTAGAGCAAACTGTTTCAACCTGCTGCATAGCAGGACTGGCCTTCACATTGTATTTCAACTGATAATATGGATAGTGATCATTATAATGAATCAGAATTTGAAGTTCTCTTTATAATTATTACATTTTACATTGGGGAGGAAGGGTGGGATATAAATTCAATAAACAAAACAGTGCGTTTCCCCTTTTTTCTGCACGATAGAAATTCAATAGATTGAGCTTTCCCTTCCTGGAAAAGTTTCACCTGTTTAACTTTTGCCTGTCACAAGTCCATAGAAACATTGGCCACCTTATGTTGCTGTTGTGTTTGTCATCTCTGTCTTGCACACAATCTGAGAGCATGCAGATGATGTGAGCTTCAGTCGTTGCAAATGTCTTTTTTATAGTCACAAGCAGTGAGTGATTCTTTGAAGACTAAATATCAAAGGAAATCTTTTAACATCTAGTAAAAGGCTCAGACTAAAAAGAAAACTACATGAAAACTCATACATATCAAAAGTTACTGCCATTACTTAATGGTATTAAGAAATGTTTTAATTGAATATATACAAAAAAATTGTAAATTGTAAATTGGCAGGATTACTGCAACAACCTGCTGCTTCATGAGAGTAAATAAAGTAGATGAATAAAAGAATAAGTTAAGTTAATTTAGAATATGCAGGAAATGATAAATATAAATTTAAGGAACTGCAGAAAGAGGAGGAAGGTAGTTGAGTTTTGAACTGTTAAAATGACTGTAAAACTGTTGAAACGTATATAATTGAAAATCACAATTAAAAAAAAAATGTTTTAATTGTTTCAATATGCTAAAGAGACAATAAACTGATTCTTCCTCACACCTGTGCATATCTTTTTACCTTTGCAATATACAGGGGTCATGTTTGCAGTATGAAATAAGATCGAGTAAGAAAGATAATAAACTCCCATCCTCGTTGCCACCTTTCGCAGCAATTCACTTCTCCCCAATGTTTAAAACTGAACCCAGAAGTTACTTCTGTAGACTGTGTGTTCTTGTACACATATATAACTGAAAATCACAAATAATTTTTTTATACACACACAGAGAGTGCA
Source organism: Podarcis liolepis (assembly GCF_965112155.1). Taxonomy (NCBI): domain Eukaryota; kingdom Metazoa; phylum Chordata; class Lepidosauria; order Squamata; family Lacertidae; genus Podarcis; species Podarcis liolepis. The sequence continues at coordinate 60,241,140 of NC_139560.1, read as the reverse complement.
GTCCCCCCCAAATTTTTTTTAGGGGTACTCTCATTTTCCTACTCATATTGAAATACTGCCCCTCAATGAGGTCAAACTTAGATTCCCAAAATGTTTAGGGGTATGCGTACCCCCAGAAAACAGCACTGTATACGAAAAACCCTGAAAGGGGAGAGGAGACGAAACAAACCAAGAAGACAGTGGCCGTCCGTTTTCCCTTCTGGAAAGGTTTAAGCCTTGCTGTCCCCCCCATTAAAGCTCATGGGAACACGACTTGCACATATTCCTGGAGGGGCCCCGCGGACGCCCCGGAACAAGCAGCGGGTTAGTTTTCTCTCTGGCAAACGTCAACCTCTGTCAGCGAGGCTGAGCGAGCTGAGCAACGCCTCCCTCCTCCTCCTCCTCCTCCTCCCAGTCTCCACCCCTGCGAGGAGCGCCGTGTGTCACAGAAGCAGCACCACTTGAAGTGGGTGGCGGCGCGCTATCAGCACCCTCCGAAAAGAGCCCGTCTCCTCCGCGGCTGGCGAGGAGGGCGGAACATGTTTGTGCCGGAACCACTGCGCCGCTGGGTTGGGCAGCCAGACGGAGGGAATGACGCGGCTACGAAACGACCAAGGCGAAGAAGCCCTTAAGCCTTGACCTCGAGCGGGAGGCGAAGCGGGGTGATGGTCAGAGGTCAGGCCGCGGCCGCCGCCGCAGCGGTGGAGAGCGCGAGAAAGGGCTTTTTGGCTCCGCGAGGGCCGCGCGGCTTCGTCCTCCTCCCGTTCCCACCGGGCCCCGCCCGCTCCCGCCGTTGCCTAGGAGACTGGAAGCGCACCGGCTCCCTCGCGCCGGGACTCGGGCGGGGCGGCGGCGGCGCGAGCTCCTTCCCGGGAGGCCGGCGCGGGACGGGGCTTCGCTTCCTCAGCCTGGGCGCGGGGGGCCGGTGCCCAGCCGCTGGGGCGCGAGGTGAGAGCGGTTGAAAGGCCAGCCCGGAGCGGAGGGGTCGGGGAAGGGGCGAGGCTGGGGCTTCACGGCGACTTCTGGGACTCGGTTCTCAGGGCTGCTGTCAAACTCGAGAGAAACGTTTGCCTCTTGAGCGCCGCCCCTGCTTACTTTGAGAATAAAATACGTAAATGTTTGTGAAATGTGTTTTGGTTTCAGGGCCCTGTTGCCTATCCAGTGCCGGATTTACGTATAAGCTAGAGAAGCTAAAGCTTAGGGCCCCACTCTATTGGGGGGAACTGGATGTACATTTTCAAAATATAAGATAAAAACCAAATAAAACCTACATACAGCCACAGTGTTTTCCCATACAGTATTTTCTACATACAGAAAACAGTGTTTTCTGGGTTTCCCCAGATAGGCTGGGGAAACCCAGCCAGATTTGGGGGGGGGGTATAAATAATAAATTGTTGTTGTTGTTGTGTAGGCTCCTATGATGTAAGTAATTTAAGAAATTCAACACAAAAAACAGCGACAATTCGTTGTTAACAAAGGACAGCTGGACATATAAAGTGCCCCATTACCTTCAGTAGCTTAGGGCCTCATCAAACCTAAATCCGGCCCTGCCTATGTTGGGTGTTTGTGGTGGGGTTGGGGTTGGATCCTGTAGAGTTGTTCGGTAAACCAGGGGAGGGATTTGTAAATTACATATATCAGTATGCTATTGTTCTATTGTTGACACTTAACTACTTTTATGCACTTTCCTTTTTTTTTAATTAGATGTGAATATCCATGCATCATATCCACAACTTGAAAACAAGAGTAGTTTTCCCCCATCAGGAAACAGGAAGCTTTATTTTGACACCCATGCCTTTGTATGCCTTCTAGAAGAAAATGGTAATTCTTTTGCAGTGATTGTTAATATGTAAATTGTAAACATTGATATTAGTAACTGGATTCCCCCCCCCCCGCAAAAAAATCTGTTTCTCTTCAATCAAAAGTGCAGTCACTTTCTATGCATGTTGTTCTGATTATGGGCATTAGCTCTAACTGAATGAAATCTGGTAACTTCACAAAAATGTTTCCATGCGAAAACTGTATTTTCCTCTTCTGTCTGTGCCAGTACTTTCATGTATTTTTTGTGAAACTGTTGAATTTTCCTCATGTTCCAATATTGCAAAACTCTTTGGAGGACTAGATTTATTTATACTGCATTCCTAAACCCCTGCTAATGGGGGACTTCTGAGTACATGTCCGTGATATTATGCTGTTAGATATGTACACTTGTATAGGACATCAAATCTTCATAGAGGCTCTAAAGAAGCTACAATCTTCCATTTTAAACTTCAAGCTGTTCTGTAAATAATTCCTACAGCAGCCTTTGTTTATGTGAATGTTATGTTTCTGTTTAGTTATATATGAAATGTATATAGCTAATGTTTAGCAACATATAGAGGTTTCTTAATTTTGCAATATTCTGTATTCTAGGATTCACTACTCAGCAGTCTGAGATTATTGTGTCTGCTTTAATAAACATCATAAATAACAACATGAATGTGATATACAAGGACATGGTCACAAAAGTGCAACAGGTATAAATGAATGTGGAAATTTCTTAAATATTTATTGTTAATTGCTGTTTTAAAAGCTGGAGCAAAAACAAATCCCTTTGTTGTTAGCAATTACGATATGTCCTTTCTAATAGTTTGATATTACTTCATTTTCTGTCCAGTGCTAAACCCCCTTACCTTTGCTGCACTACACCCAGTCAGGCAATAAGATTCTGACAGCAGTAGCCTGCAGTGACCCTTGGAAAGGGGTGGTTTCAAGGTGGGATGCCAGCAGCTGTGGATCCCCTGAGGGGCTTGATCATTGGTCTCCTCAGCAACACCAGTGTATGGTCTGGCTACTGATGTAAAAATGTTCATGCATGAACTGAATAGACTGCCTGAGTGCAAGTAACCTGTAGCTTTCCGGATGGTGTTGGATTCAAGCTCCAATCAGCCTCTGCTAGCATGGACAATGATGAGGAACAATGGACATCTGGAGGGCCATGGGTTCCCCACACCTGACCTAGTTCATTGTGCAGTATGGTCTAGATGCTACTGCACAATAAAATTTCTACCTTTCCACCCATATTATCCCCATCCTTCTCTTCCTCTGAACATTAGCTGGGAAGACTGGGAAAAACAGGGCTCTCTTTGAGTTTGGTTGGGTGCTGGATGAAACCTTCAGGCAGAGCAAATACTGGAGTACTAGTTGCTTAAAAGATTTGCTGTACAGTAGAGGAAAACATCTTATTGGCATTGGTGATATTAGACTGAAGTATTTTTTTTTTCTTTTAAAGGAAATTGCTCTTCAGCAGATAATGTCTCATATTGGTGGTGTGAAAAAAGACATGATTATTTTGGAAAAGAGTGAATTTTCAGCACTTCGAGCAGAAAATGAGGTAAAGGCAAACATTCTTGGTGAAACATCCAGGTCTATTTATCCAACATGCATTGGATAAGATTGTGAACCCCCTCAACCCACATCTAGCAGTAAGGGGAAATATTGTAGTTACTGCATTTTAATTAACCTTTGATTTAGTAAAGCATTTGGGATGCTTGGAAGAGGAAATATCACAGTAAAAGCAAGAATAGAAACCAGTATGTGGAGATGGCTTTTGAATTTAACAGGAACAACTTATTGGGTACAATGTAGAGAAAGTGAGTTGAACACAATCCTTGCAAAATAGGCAAAGTTGTTCACTGATGATGGAGATATTATCTTTGGAATTCCAAAGTCTCCACTTGCTTAGACCCTCTGTAACATCAAAACAACCAATATGTATTGTGGGAAAATGATTGCTTGTACATAAGAGCATGAGCAGAGTTCTTATTATCGCAGAGTGATTTTACAGCACGAGATATTGTTAAGAGCATGATGAGCACGTGAACACTAATGATTGGCTCACGTAGCATAACACTCTCTTTGTCTGCCGGCAGAGACAAGGTTGCATTCCTTTGGTTGTTACTCTTTTGGGTACGGGGCAGAACAAGCACTGTGCTGGAGGAGAGAGGATGAATAATTTTTACTGCATACAATAAACATTGCATGGCAAAAGCCAAAGCTTTTTCTTCAAGTCATCTTGGTGTGAGACTGATTATTTCGGATGTCGAGCAGGTTCCCGACAATGTATGCATTAGTATTTTTGTATTTTGTACTTATGTAGTTTTAACATGTATTCTCTCTCTTTTTAATGCAAAAATAAAAAAGAAAATAAAACTTCAACTTTACCAGCTAAGAAAGCAAGTAATGGTAAGATTTTTTGGACTTGAATAATATAACTACACTGAACATAATATTCTAGTTAACCATGTTTGATCTTTCTGTAAGAAGATATTTTAAGACTACCACTGCTTTTGAATAAGTGTCAAAGGTGATGTTCTCGACTAGCTACCTGCTAATCCAGGAAGGAGCACAACACATGCACAATTCTAGATTCAGGATTTTTTCTCCTGGGTGACACCTATGTACAGCATTAGTCTAGAAAACTGAACCACATAAAAGACGACTACAGGGGATGGGCTTATGACCCATCGTAGCTGCTTTCTTTTGAGCCAACATATGAAATGGAAAAAATCTTATCTGGCTTTCTTTTTAATCCAAGCTGGAGAAGTTGGGTTCATAATACATGTCTCTCCCTTTGAGACTATCCCAAGCTTCTTTCTGGGCCTGAGGCTGGTGAACTTCAGCAGTATCTCTATTTATAGTATTTTTATACTGATTTTCAGACCAGATCTTTCAGAGCAGTTTACATAAGGTTTTGATTGCTGTTTTTAAAGTATAATACAACAAAAACAGGATAATGGATCATAAAAGAACTAAAAGCCTAATGAAATGGTTTTTAAAGCGCAATAAAACAGAGCTAATTCTCTCATTCCCTAGACACATGCAGTCCTGTGGCCTGAGGTTTGGGGTAGTTATTGTTGAGAGGTAGAGCATGGCAATAGCAACCATCTTTCTTGAGACAAGCATGTGCATGAAGGGATGCCCTTTGGATGTGCTCCCTTGCCCTCTTTTAGTTCACTTCTTTGTCTTCCTTGCAGTATTATTGCTCTGCTCTTGTCATGCCACTTTCTTCAGTTAAGGTCTCAATGTAGCCTGTATCCCCTTTGGGGATCAAAATGTGTTCTTGTTGTTTTTGGGTAATGAAAACACTTTAATTGTATAAAACAGTGTAATTTCATGAACTCCTGTTTATGTGTAGTCTGTTGTGCACCTTTATGGTGGCATTGTTGGTTTGTTGGAACCATTGTTCAGGTGTTAAACTATAAAATACCATCTCACTGAGCTGAACCATTTATAGCTGCTAAATAAGTAACTCGCTGACTGGTGTTTCTGTAACTGAGGTAACAGGAAGTTGTATAATAGCTGCAGTCACTGTGTTTTGAGCTCTGAATTATGGCAGCTAATTTCTAAAGTTGGATGACTTTTTGTTAGAAAGATAGACCCTCACTAGCTGTATTGATACCAGGATCTAGAGTCACCTATACTTTTTATAAACATTTGAGTATACTACCCAGTTAAGCACTTTTGCGGTCCTCGGTATTGCGGAAGTTCAGTTGCAGAAAGAGCTTGGTAAGGTTGAATTCCTCCCCACTCCCAAACATCTGAAATAAACCTGTACAGTGGTACCTCGCAAGACGAAAAACGCGCAAGACGAAAGAGTTTTCCGTTTTTTGAGTTGTTCCGCAAGACGAATTTCCCTATGGGCTTGCTTCGCAAGACGAAACGTCTTGCGAGTTCTTGCGAGTTTGTTTCCTTTTTCTTAAAGCTGCTAAGCCGTTAATAGCCGCTAAGCCGCTAAGCTGTTAATAGCCGCTAAGCTGCTAATAGCCGTGCTTCGCAAGACGAAAAAACCGCAAGACGAAGAGACTCGCGGAACGGATTAATTTCGTCTTGCGAGGCACCACTGTATACGCAATGATGGACATCTAAAAACAGTAGTGCTTTACTTAAGAAATTAAGAATTTGTATGTCTATTTATTGTTTAATCTGTCTGTAGGATGAAGTTTCCAAAGTTCGTACAGATAGCAAACTAGATTTCAACTTGGAAAAGAGCAGAACAAAAGAATTGGTATGTAGTCTTTCTTTAAGATTTATTTATGTATTACATTTATATTCCATTTTTTCCACCAAGGAGCTCAAAGGAGGTGTACGTGGTCTCCTCCCTGCACACAATTTATCTTCACAACAACCCTGTGAGGTAGGGTTAGGGTGACAGTAATTGACCCAAGGTCACCCAGTCAGCTTCATGGCTGAGTGGGAATTTGAACCCTGGTCTCCCAAGTCATAGTCCAACACTAACCATTACACCACACTGGTTGTTCAGGAAAGGTTGTTCAGAAACTGCCATGCTGTATAGTTTAACTTTAGACACAGTATTATTTTTAATCTGTTAGCCTTTTTGCATTAAGAATTATAGCAGTCATCTGTGGGAATGGTGGTGTAGTGTAGAGTGTTTAGACATAATGCTGGATTTAAAACAAGATTCGTTTGTAGAATGTCAATCTCTTGCAAAATATGAAAAAAAAATGACGTTTACATTTTAGGATCTTGATGAGTGTTTCGTAACACTGAACTCTGTCAGTACTGCATTTTTTTAATAAGAAAACTTGTCTTTTGCCATCCTGTAAATGCTTCATAACAAGCAATGTCCAAAAATAACCTCTGGCACGTATTGAGGAGCATTTGTAATTCTTTGTAGGTTTGTAAGCGTTGAATGTTAAATCTCAACAGCTGATATTTTGGGTGATGGTTAACTTGCTATGTTTGCATGGCCATCACATGGGGGTAGAGAAACACACACAGGGTCAAATGCAGCCTTCCAGACCTCTTCATCTGGCCCATTGAACTCTGTCCAGACAATGCCCCTCTTCTCTCCCCCGCCATACCTCTCATCAGCAACCCTCCTCAAGTACTTTTGCCTGGTTAGATTGTGTCCTTTAACTGTAGGTCTTCTTGCTTCTCTGGATGGTGAGTGTAAATATAAACTTCTGATTTTTGTATAGCTGGGAGGTAGCCTGCTGTATAAAAAAGCAAAACACCTGTTGCCCTGCCCGCTTTTGCCTTTGGCCATGCCACCTTTGTCATGTGAGTCATGTGAGGGAACATGGCCCTTGCTCTGAATAAGGTTTTCTACCTCTGACACAAAAGAATCAGAGAATTGTAGAGTTGGAAGGGGCCCTAAGGATCATCTCGTCCAACCCCCTCTAATGTAGGAATTTGCAGCTGAGCCATACAGAGATCAAATCTACAACCTTGGTATTATCAGCACCATGCTCTAACCAACTGAACTATATTGCAATGAGCAGTAGAAGTTGTTCCAGTAAGACTGGAAGGTGGGTTGACATTCATAGTGTTAATGAAAGATGCACATGAATGAAGGGTGTTGGTTATTTTACACGGAAGGTAATCCATTGTTCTTAAATTTCAGTATTCGCTTAATGAGAGGAAACAGTTGAAAATGAGAACAGAAGTAGTGGAATTGGTAAGAATGATGAACTTAACGCTCAATCAGGGTAATAGTCCTCTTCACATCTGTTGTATAGGCTTACATGCATACCACCATTATGGGAATGGCATTTAAATATCCGTGTGGTAGAAGTAGAAATAAGTGCAAAATGGCAGTTAACTGATGCTTAAAGTTCGATATTGAATTTCTGTTAAAACCATGTAAGCACAATGGGTTGAATCCAACGCTACTGGGTGTGTGAGCAGAATGGACTTCTCCTAGGTCTATGCTGGATTCAACTCAATATGAAACATGAAGCTTAGATGGGATTGAAGCATGCAAAACTAGAAGATTAATTTTATGCGCAGTAAGCCTTAATTTTTTTGTATATTTCAGAATTTTGGATTTGGACAAATATCTTAGGTATTTGCTTGTGAATTAAGCCCAGTAAGTTAGTGCAGTACTGTACATGTTCAAGTATATTTTAATTCACCAGATTAATTCATAATACAAACATACTGTATTTTTCCGTCTATAAGATGCCCCCATGTATAAGACGCCCCCTATTTGGGGGGACTTCGATTTAAGAAAATGGGGGGAGATGGCCCCCATGTATAAGATGCCCCAAAATTTTGGACATTGTTTTTTAAGGGGGAAAATCTAGTCTTATACATGGAAAAATACGGTATATCCACTAGCAATATGAATGAAAACCTCACAGATTTTTGAGGGTTTCTAGTAAAAAATATTTGAAGTGAATGTGGCTGGTCACCTAACTACACACTTACCCTGACTTCTATAAAAGATCCCAATGAAATATATAATTATTTGAAGTAGCCATGTTTTGAGATATGAATAGAGAAAAAGCATAAGCCATCTGGTGTGCTTCTGTTGTCAGTGGCTTAGCCTCAACGCGCTGTTTACAATTCTACCTTTTTCTCTTGGGAGCTACCTGTAGCCTGAATAACACCACCACCGTTCCTTTTGCATTTACTGAGCCTTTGGGGGCATATAGAAGGAGGCATAATTGCAGATAGTGTGATTTACTTGGCACTGTCTCTGTTTGAACATGAGATGCTTTAAGTATGTGGGAAGGATGCTTTTATGTGTGTGAAAATAAATCAAATTGGGCTTGTTTCTGCTTGTTCAGTATTTGCGTGTAGGAAGCATTTATTACAATCAAACTAGCCAACAATGAAAATTTTTTAAAAAACATTTTTTCTTTAAAAATCTGAGCATGCAGGTTCAGTTTTAATTGCATTTACTCTGAAGTATGTCCCATTTTAGATTAAAAGAGATTACGTCCAAAACAAATGACTTAAAATTGCAGCCATAAATAAATGATCTACTGCATCTGTTTCAGACAGAAGGTGAGATTTGCCTAAGGAGCCCCGCCAGTGGAAGCTGTGCACACAAACTTACACAGCAGGGTTTCCCCACTTCTCCTCCTGCATTCCCTCCCCCCCCCAAAAAAAAATTGGCTTGCAGGGATTTAGAGAGCCCCTGGAACAATGTAAAAGGAAGGATGAAAGCTGGAATGCTTGCGCAGATGAAACATTCAAAAAAGTGTAACCTTTAAACCTGCCCAGAGAATCTTTTTTCAGCTCAGCTTGGAGATAGTGGAGGTTGAAGCGGGGGCATTTTTCCATGTGTAACATGCACCTCCATCCATCAGCTACAGCCCTTCCCCTTAAAAAGTGCTCTTGCTATAACAGCAACATTCACATTGGGGCGGGGGTGTTACTCCATCCATATATAGAAACATTTTAACTGCTTAGGTTCTTATTTGGTTTTTGGGTATTCTCCAAGAAAGCTAATTGGATGATACTACTAGGTTAGACACACAAGCTATATAGTGGAGCGGGGGGAGCCTCTGACCCATTGGCTAAAGATACTCTGCCATACTGGACTTTCCCCAGCTCACAGTCCTCAGTGTTCCTGTTCTAACTATCATGCTGGCAAAACAGTGTGTGTTATTCCTGTTTTGTGAGGCCAGTCAGCTTCAGTGTTGAGTGGTAGAAGTGGCTTCACTCCTGCAGTGGCGTCTAGAAGTAGATCACATTGGTGAAGCAACGACAGAGTGCTTTGCTCTGCTTTGCTGGCCTGATTGCCTATTGCTTCCATCCCGCAAGGTGAGAAGGAGATCCCGTTTCTTACTGCACAGCATGGAAGTGAGGTTTGTGTATGCATTATAGTCTTAGCAGAAGTGACTTTTTAAGCTAATTCCCAAGTGGACTGGAAAGAATCTACCAATAAGTGTCCAACCATAATATAATGTTGGACACAAGCAACTGGCAGAGTTTTGCAGAAAATAAAAACCTTGCCTTCAGCAGAAAAAAAGAGTTTTGGGGAGGGGGAAATTGCAGAAGCAGCCCAAAGACGACTGAGCATGTTTAGTGGGCATGGAATACTGCCTGCCTGTTGGAGAGAGGGAACAGAAGATCATGGTGAGAGAGAGTGCAATGGAGGAGCTGGAATGCTGAAGGGGGAGCAACATTTTGTTAGATGGTCTCACTCTGTTAAAAGTTACAGTACTGTCTTGCTTTTTAGAGATGTGAATGCAGTGTTTAAACTGTATTGAGATATTGTTCCCTTTTTTTCTTTTTTAAAGCATGCCCAACAGGATAGAGCTTTAACACAGACGTACAGGAAAATAGACACTGAAGTTGCAGGCCTGAAAACAATGCTTGAATCACACAAACTTGACACCATTAAATATTTAGCAGGTATGTAGTTCTGTCATGGTGCAGATGCTTAGTAACTGTCTCAGTTGTCTGGTACTCATATGCACGTGTTTCATATTCTTTGTATCAAGTGTGACGGCTTTTGGTGTCTAAGAGTTACTAATTATCTAGTGGAGTTGTATCCATTGATTTTAGAACACGGATACCTCTGGTTAGTATCTGGATATTAGCATCTTTTGCTGCTGTTGTGTGCACCTGGAAAGCTTGGAAAGCCAACACCACGCTGATCCTTTTAATCTTCTTTCCACACTAGTGCAAGGAAAAGTCTGGGGTAGGGGCACACACATAAGAGCAGGCACAGCAAGCCCCGCAACTCTTTTGCCAGGGGCACGTGCCCCATCTCGCCCCTGCCCCCTTGATCCAGCCTGAATCATGCAAATCCTATCGGTTTCCATGTTGTCTAACAGTGCAGGCAAGATCCAAGTAAAATGATTAAGCGTTAAAAATACTTTTCTTTAGCCAGACTTTCATTTTCAAAAGGATTAAAATCTGACAATATGCATTCTTTCTTCTCCACCCTTATTTTCTTCCAGGTTCAGTATTTACATGCCTTACAGTCGCACTGGGGTTTTACCGTTTATGGATATAACAAAGCATCTCTCTTGAAAGGACTTGTACTGTCTTGCCTTACCAAAAAAACAAAAAAACCCACAACCCTACGAAAAAGTATTGTCACTTTATTGAAATAATGCAGTCTTTACTTCAGAGTCACTGCCATTTTATTTATTTGTTTAGACTACAGAATGTAGCCAAAGAATGTGCCTCAGAACAAATGTAAGTACTGAAATACTGATAGAAACATAGCCTGGAATCACAGGCAACTGTATTTTGCACATCAGAGCCCACTCATCTAAATTTTTGTGTGTCTCTGGGCTATTGTAAAACTAAAATGTCAGGTTATAAACATATCAAGCATGATAAGTTATAGTAGAATGTACTAGGGTTTTATATGTCAAGTACCAAGGGAGGAAAAAATGTAAGCATTCTTTTTGACATCATTCCTTCAGAGGTGAAAAACTATTCAATTAAATTGCAAGTTATCATTCCACTAGTGTTGATAAAACACTATGGGTGGAATTCAACATCACACTTTTCCAGTCATTCTATCTGTGCAATTGTTCCAGTCTGCCAGCTGGAACAATACCTCCCCCTCTCCACCCCACACACTTACTGTTTGGGAATTCTCCTGGTCTCCCCAGAACCAATTTTGGGGATCACAGGGAGAGGGTGGGGGAAAGCCCCATTGTGCAAACAAAAATCCTAGCACAGGGCTTCCACAGATGGGGCTGGTTAGTTGAATCACACCCATTGTAAACATTTTATTGTACTTTAATAGATTGACAGGTTTTATTGTGGTCTGCTGTTGTAAAATTCCGTCCAAATAATAATGTTTTACGAGCAGATGTAGAAATATCATGTTCATAAGCAAATGCCAAAGAAATGATAGACTAGAAACCACCACATGCTAGCCGTTACCTTGATATAAAAGTGGAAAAAATAAAGCTCAGTGAGATGCATGAGCTTTTTATATAGGCACTGAAAATTTCTTGGTTGATAGAAGAGAGTGGCCTCCATTCAAAAATTTACGAAGAATAAGGTAGAGCTCATTGAGGGAAAATAAGAAGCAGATAGTGCAGTCTTATACATATCTACTTAAAACCACTTAGAAGGCATTTTGGTAAGTAAGCAGTGTATAAAGTAGTGATAATCATATTAATAGTAAGTTCTGATGAGATCATTGGAGCATGAAAGCAAACTCAGATGCAGCTCAGTAGTAGGAAAATTCACTAGAATGATTGCCTTATTTTGTGGGGTGTCTTGAACAGTTTGAAAATATTAATAAGTACTTCCTAGTGTTATTATTGAGGAATATCTCTATGTAGACTAATGGCTGATGAATGTAACCTTTTTTTAGAGCAAGCCATTCTAAATAATAATTAAAAAAATGCAGTAGAACTGGGAATTGCAGCTAGAACATATTTTTTAGGTCACAGTTCTCAAATACTTACCTGAAAATTAGTTCCACTGAGATTAGGAGAACAGACTTGCATATAATTGCTCTGACCCAGAGACGCTTGTGTACAAACTGCCTGCAGAGACTTTTGGAATTTTTTGAAAGTTGCTTTTGCGAAGAAAGCAACTAAAATATGATTAATAATAATAATTCAGTGCTCTGATAATCTTACTGTTAGATTACTGCAATACGTGGGGCTGCTTCTGAAAATGGTTTGAAAACTTCAGTTAGTGCAGAATTCAGCAGCCAGGTTGCTCACCTGCTCCTGGTCCAGCTGCATTGGCTACCAATTAGTTTCTGGGCCCAATTAAAAGTCCTGGTTTTGACCTATAAAGCCTTAAACGGCTCAGGACCGCAATACCTCAAGGACCGCCTCCTTCCATATGAACCTACCTGGACCCTGAGATCATCTTCTGAAGCCCTTCTTCGTGTGCCTCCTCCACGAGAGGTCCAGAGGATTGCAACACGAGAACGGGCCTTTTCTGCAGTGGCTCCCCATTTGTGGAATGCTTTCCCCAGGGAGGTTCGCCTGGTGCCTTCATTATACACCTTTAGGCGCCAGGCTAAAACTTTCCTCTTTAACCAGGCCTTTGGTTGACTGACGTTCAGTGCCCTTTTAAAATGTGTTTTTTTGGGCGGTAGTTATTGGGTTGTTTTGGTTTTTATTTTGATTCTATGTTTTTATATTGTGATTTTAGCCTGCGAACCACCCTGAGACCTGCGGGTATAGGGCGGTATACATATTTAATAAATAATAACAACAATAATAATACAGAATAGATACATCCCCAAACAGAAAGAAATACATGGAATGGGCCGTAAGAGTTTGCTGGGGTAAGCACTTAGTGTTCTTCTTCAGGCTTTCTGTAGCGGCACCTCCCAATACCACTCATTTTCTATGCTTAACCATCCCCGTTTTAGGGACTGAAATGTTAGCACTGCCTCCAGAAAGAGTTTAAGTCACATACCGTATTTTTCATCCCATAGGACGCTCCGTCCCATAGGACGCACCTAGTTTTTTTTGGGGGGGGAATAAAGGAAATTCCCCCCTTTATTTTCCCCCCAAAACCAGGTCGGGGAAACCAAACCAGGTCGGGGAACAGCGGTATGGCGGCGCTGCGCCTCCCCGCTGTCCCCCGAGCTTGTGGGGCTGGCCGATGTCTGCCCGGCACGAGGGGCGCTCTGCTTCAGCGCGCCCCTCGTGCTGGGCGGCAGGCTGCTATCTGCAGCCTAGGGAGCCCTGCGGGAACTCCCGCGGGCTCCCCAGGCTTGCTCATAGCTTCCTGAAGCCTGGAGAGCGAGAGGGGTGGGTGCGCACCGACCCCTCTCGCTCTCCAAGCTTCAGCGAAAACCTGTATTCGCCCCATAGGACGCACACAGATTTCCCCTTCATTTTTGGAGGGGAAAAAGTGCATCCCATAGGGCGAAAAATACGGTACTTAGTTTGCTTCAATACATGCCCCCCCCCCAGTTTAGTTACTGTATAGTGACTTTATTGTTGGCTGCTACTTTTAACATTTTAATTAACATTTAAAAAGCAGTAAAATAGACAAGCAGGATTTGCTAAATAATACGAGTGACTATTCAACATGCCAAAAAAGTAAGCACTGAAGATATTGACCTCTTTTTTGTTGTTGCCAATATGCTGCATGCACAATGTTTTTTTTTTAAAGAATTACGTAACTGCAACCTGATCCAAAGCCTCTTTATATTGTAAGCTGATATATTGTACAAGCACTTCCAACTAAATTCCATCTAATATAAACCAGTGGCAAAGAATATTTTGTAAACAGATATCTTCCTGGACCAAGATACCCTAAAAAGCTTACTTGGTTATGGTTTAGTTCTAGTTAATATAAATCCTTCATATTTAAGTTTAACAGTACCTATGATCCTGTATGTAGCTGTTTAGAATTATATCCCATTGATTTCAGTGGAATGTACTTTTGAGCAAGATGCTTAAAATCACACCCTGGTGTCCCATGGAAGTTTGGGGATTTTGTGTGACCTGATTCCAAGTAACCAATTTTAACACTGGGATCTACATTGATTTTTAGAATATTGTACTGAATTACATTAGAAGCTTACTTTGTTATAGAGGGGTGGGGGAGATTAATATTTTTATCTTTAACACTGTCTTGGTGTGTGTATGTGTTAGATAACTGCATCATGTTTATTTTCTTCCAGAACCTTGTGATCCCAAGTAAGCATTGAGGTTCTGAGATATAAATGGGGATGGAAGGATAACAGTTTATTGCTTCATTGGCATTTTTAATGAGATCCTCTGTGCTTTCCCGCTCCTTTTCTATACTTTGCTTTCTGTGCTGATACTAAAGCTCCTTAATCCACATGGACCCAAAAAGTTTATCCTGCGTTGTTTGGATAATCAACTTAGGTTGCTTCTTTTCTCTGTTTATTTAAACAAGCTTTATTGCAAGCAAAGATCCAGCTACCAAGCCCTGATGTATTGTCTCTTACTTTCCAAAATGGTGTGTAAGGTTCATGTGTGAAAACCACAGGTTTAGTAAACAGATGTTTAATGGTTAAACCTGTGTTTTGAGAATATATATATAGAGAGAGAGAGAGAAAGGTTAGAAACATGGATTGACTTGATGCCAGAATATTTCTTTGTGAAATAAACTTTTACACATGAATATATTATTCAGGATAATGTGGTCTTTTTGCTTAGTATTATATACTGTCTGTATCTTCCCCAACTTACTGCCCTTCAGATCATTTGGATTACAGTATCCATCAGAACCAGTCAACATCTTCAATAGTTATAGGAATGACAGAATTTTTGTTGTCCAATCCAATCCACTTTTATTCTACTAGCCATTGGCCATGACAAATCCAAATCAAAAATAATTACAAGCAAAGGGAAGCCTCACCAAAATATCTAGAGGACACCAGGTTGGGAAAGGCTGGACTTGATTTAATTTGGAATTTAAATTCCTTGTATCTATATCTCCCTAGAATTCTCATCACTTTGTGTGCATAATGTAGGTTTACATACTTCTACATACTTTTGCTGTGGTGAAATCTATAAAGTTGATTTCTATTCCATATTCCAAATGCATATGTTCATTTTAGGAGAGCAAAGCAATTTTTATTTTTTAACCCAAGCCTTTTAACTTCCCATTTAAATTTTCAGTACAAACTATTAATTTGTCTCCGTTGAGAGCTGAGAGATGCTGTGGAAATGTGATGTTGAAGTCTTTCCCCAACTCTGGTGCTCATGCCACTCCTGTCCTTTACAGGGCTTGCATTTAACTTAGGAAAAATAGTGCCCCTCCAGAAAGGGCAGGTAGACTAACTGCCATTTGGTGTGGAGCTTCTTACTTAGTGTTCCAGTTTTATCTCTTTGTGTTCCATTTGTGCTCCAGGTTTATCATTTTGCTCAGAAGCAAGAACTGCAGAGGGGCTGGACAAGAGTAATGAATGCAAGTTGTGCAAGATCTGTTCTGGCAGATCCTGTCTATGGTCAATTTTAGTTCAATTGAATTAAAGCACATGGTGGGATATGAAAGTTTTTCTGAAAAACTGAAGCATTGGAATTGCAATAGATAAAAGTAAGGATCAAATTTTCCAAACTGGTTAACTTGTTGGTTCAGTAGTGATGTGCTCCTCATTAGAAACATATGGGACTGTGAAAACTTGGTAAACACGAAGCAAGGCAGACATGGGGAACCTGTGTCCTTCAGATGTTGCTGGACTTCAACAACTCCAGCCAGCATAGTGACTGGTCAGGAATTACCAAGCCCAAGAGTAAGATGTATAACTGAATAGTGTATTCAAACATATTGAATATTGTGCAGTGCTGTATGTACATTATTACTCTGTTGACCTATTACTTGCATTTTCCATAGTAACACTGAAGACAGGAATGCTTGAGAAAATGTTCCTACACTCTATGGAGGGAAGGCGAGTATTGACTTGCACTGTAATAACAAAGCACCCCCCCTTGGTTGAATGGTTCTACTTAATCTGTGCCACTGCCACCATTCAGACTCTCTCCTTTCCGCTAAACCCTTACCAATAACCTTGTAACTGTGGGGTACAAGCATAGTACAAAGCCTGTCATATACAAATGCTATATTTAACAAAGGTATGTATGTTTATTACAAAGTTAGGACAAGCTTATCTGACTATTTTAAATAGTACTGTATGATTAAATGAGTATGAACTATGTTAACTTGTTACTGTCAGTTTATATGCCAACAGCTTATATTCAACTGTTAATGTTAAGCTAAGGTGGTTTTAAGGAAGCAGCTAGTTACCCTATAAAAATTGCCCTTTCTACCCACCCTTCCACCCCAGTCAAGCCTCACCAACACCATAACTGAGGGCTCTGCTGGAAGCCTCTTTCCCCAACCCTTTACTGACCTATTGAAATGCAACTTTGCCTTTCTGTACTTGCCCCGGAAGTGGTAGTCATCCCTCTGGTGTTTCTACTGCCAGACACCAGTGACCTATACTCCAGACTGCTTCTCACTTCTCCTCTAAGCACTGCAGGTTCTCCCTGGTTTCTTCAGCCTAAAACAGCTTAGCCTCTTCAGCTATACCCATCAAGTCATAGACTACCAAGCAACTCCATGTGCATCTTAGGTCTTCCGTCTTCTCCAATCATCTTTTGCCATCTTCTTCTTCTGGCTAACTCCACAAGCACCAGCAACACCAACTCCCCTCTGCTGACCAGCACTTCTTCTGGCCCCTCCAGTTCCAGCCAACCACACTGTCTAACTGAAAATTCCAAACCTGCCCCCAACAAACAAAATATGCAAACCTTATATACTTTGCATACTGAGAATTCTAATGCCAACCCTTCCTCACAGCTGTCAGTTAAGGCCCCAAGCGACAGTTAAACTTACATTCATCAGGCCAGACAGAAACCCTCCAACATCAAATACACTTCAATGTACATTACGTTGCAAATGTCAGAGCACATTGCACAATTTCCATTAAAACTTAATTCAGGTAAAAGGATTTCTTCACACGTTCATTCTGAAACTGTTTACTGTGCTTTCTGCCCTTCCCCAAACTTAACACGAAGATTGCAATAAAAATACAAAATAATAATAATAATAATAATGAAAAAAAGGTTACATGGGAAAAATACAAGAGAGAGACATTACACATACTTCTGTAAATCAAGAAAATATTTAATAGAAATACAAAAACACAGAGATCGCAATAATATATAGTATAACAGTACAAAATAAATAGTCCAAGTAGAAACATGCTGAATGAAGCAGCAGACCCATAAAAGCAATTGACCAGACCAATGTAGTGCCAGAAAAACAAACTCAGTTAAGCCAGCAGATGAAGACATTGGAAGCCAGGTGAAAAGAGAGGACTTCCCCTATCACCTGAAGAAGACATTAAGGCAAATTTTCCTGCCAAAGTTCAACAGGTGGGGCACAACTGCAGAAAATGCCCAGTAGCTGATGGTCACCCACTTAACCACTACAAGCATTCAAGTAAGGTTCCCTGATTACTGTTTTGGCTGCCATACAAGGTTCATGCAGGAATAAGTGATCTTCAGGGTGCCTGTAGTGAAAACCAGACCTTGAATTGGGCTTGGAAATAGCACAGTTTCTTTAAAACTAGTGTAATATATTCACAATGGTGAGTTCCTGCCAACAGCTCAGCTGCCATGTTCTAGAACAGTTGAAAGTTTCTGAACCCTTTTAAAAAGCATACCCATAAATAGCACATTACAGTACTAAAGCCTGGATGTTACTAAAGCATGGACAGCTGCCCAGATCATTCCATTGTTGAAGGGTATAAAGCAAGTGTACCAAGTTGGAAAAATCTTGGTACAAGCTCAGCATAACAACATGAATTTAGAGACAGTAGAAATACTGGAAGTATTTTAACCATTGAGCTCTTTCACATGAGTAAAAACAATAATCCTGAAATGAAAATCAATTGTGTATTGAATATTTCAAGAAGTATTTACTATAACTATTTTTATGTTGCCTTTCAAGAATAATTCCTAGTTTGGGACAAATACATTCAGCGTCTAGATTCTTTTGTATTCACTTTTTGTTGGGCCTGACTTATTAATAAACAAGAGATAGGGATGTGCTCCTAGAAACAAATCTGGATCTCGTGTGCACATGGAGTGTATCTTCAGATTAGTAGGCAAAATCGATAATTGTATACAGTAATGTAATCAGGGGTTTCACTGAAAAGAAACTTCCTATATAAAAGAGTTTAGTTTTTGTTTTTGTTGAAAAGAAGAAACCAAGGCAACTGGTAAAGGCATGAAAATAGAACAGATGGGCCAATTCGCTGATCGGTTTAGCAAATCCGGTGTGTTGATGGTCTTTACCCATTATAGAACGACAGCACAGCATTTTGGAACTGACATGTAATGCAAGTTCCACTCACTATTCAATTGTAGTTGGTCAGCTTTCCTGCTAAGACTAAAAAACAATATGTACTATGCAACATTGAAATTAAACAACTGGTCCGTTTCCCCACTCCGATATAGCTACTCAAAATTAACATTACATCATGAAACACATTTTTATTTACTGTGCTTGGAAGATCTTGTCAGCAGCCTTCAATGATAATTACGGTATGTTACACTTACATCCCATTTTTCCTCCAAAGATCTCAATATTGTGTACATGGTTCTCCTCCCTGTTTTAGGCAGATGCATGGAATGGAATTTTGAATCCAGATTATGATCCAGAGCCAGTGTGGTGTAGTGGTTAAGAGCTTTAGATTCGTAATCTGGTGAACCGGGTTCGCGTCTCCGCTCCTCCACATGCAGTCGCTGGGTGACCTTGGGCCAGTCACACTTCTTTGACGTCTCTCAGCCCCACTCACCTCACAGAGTGTTTGTTGTGGGGGAGGAAGGGAAAGGAGAATGTTAGCCGCTTTGAGACTCCTTTGGGTAGTGATAAAGCGGGATATCAAATCCAAACTCTTCTACTTGCGATGGCAGAAATATTTTCAAACTGTTATGGTAAGAAGCCCTTCAAAGAAGGATAGCCTCTTGAACAGACCAGGACTTTAAAAAAAATAAAAAATTAGCAAGCTAATGAAAGAAGCAGGGAATGAGTGGGAAAACTGAGATAAAAGAACACAGTGTTTTTAATTATCTTAATGGGCATCATTTTTCACTCTGTGGGCTCACCAGTTTGCCTTCCATCTTTGTGATTACATGGAAGAACTGGGTCACTTGGCTGAGGTGTGGGTTTATTGTTCTAGGTCAGGCTGCTGGTTGACTTTTAAGTGTTTGTGTGTGTCTTCCTATTGGATGAGCAAGGGAAAGCAAAAGCAGACTTCAAAGCCAGGTCTAAGAGAAGCAGCATTGTTAAATATATGTTGATTTATAAATGTAGCTCCCCTCACAGCGTAACCTTCAGAAAAATGATCACTCTTTAAATGGAGAGAGCAAATGCAAAACATTTTTTCTTGCTTTATGACGTTTTACGTTCAAAATGTAACTGTCTTTCCATGCGTGTCCTGTGAAACCTGAAAATTTAGAAGTTTATCTGCAGAGGATAGTGACCAACTAGGCAACTGGAAGTAGTATTGTCCAGTCTTCTGTATTTTTAACAGCTGCATAGCAGCAGAAATGCGAAAGCTAATTTCTGTTCCCAGTCTTCCTATAAGCAAAATAGTCTTGCTGTAAGGGAAGAACCATAGTGCTTGAGGGGCAAAGGAGAGGATGTGTCCTTCAAAATGAAAATGAAAAGAAATTATTCATGAAAACTGTAGACCATTGCTATCATGGAAGGGATAGTCTCACACTTCAGAAGAACTAAATCGGGAGTGTAGAATCAGCACCTACCACTGCAAAGCTCTGGATTGCAGATGGGAATATGAATCTAATGACACAATGATTTAATGATTCAAATGACCATTGGTAATGCTGCCTGGGATGGATAGAAGTTGGTAGCTGAACAACATCTGAAGGGCCACAGGTCCTACTTCCCTCCCACGTTGTTATGCAAAATATTTTGCAAGTACAGTGGTGCCCCGCAAGACGAATGCCTCGCAAGACGGAAAACTCGCTAGACGAAAGGGTTTTCCGTTTTTTGAGCTGCTTCCCAAGACGGATTTCCCTATGGGCTTGCTTCGCAAGATGAAAAACGAAAACGTCTTGCAAGTTTGTTTCCTTTTTCTTAACACCGTTAATACAGTTGCGACTTGACTTCGAGGAGCAACTCATAGAACGTGGTGTGGTAGCCTTTTTTGAGGTTTTTGAAGACTTTGGTGATTTTTGAAGCTTTTCCAAAACTTCTTTTAAACTTTTAAAACTTTTTTTGGGGGGGTTGGATTTTGGGTTGGGGTGTTTGGAATTCAAGGACTTGGTGTTGGGGAGGGGTTTGCAAGAATCTGGAAGCTTGTGTGTTTTTTCCCCTGCATTTTTATGATTTTCTGTGACCATTGGGCCACTCTGCTGTTTTTTTAAAAAAAATCTGGATTTGAATTTCTGTGTGGTGGGTGGCTGGGGGAACAGTTGAGGAGGGGTTTGCAAGAATCTGGAAGCTTGTGGTTTGTTTCCCTGCATTTTTATGATTTTCTGTGACCATTGGACCACTCTGCTGTTTTTTTAAAAAAAATCTGGATTTGAATTTCTGTGTGGTGGGTGGCTGGGGGAACAGTTGAGGAGGGGGTTCCTCAGCAAGAAGCAAAGAGTGGAAGAGGAACCTTCTTTGAGTTGTCCCCCAGAGTCTTAGAAAATGTACTGTACACTTTGTTGATTTTTAAATGTTTTTCTGTCATGTTTAGAAACTTAATTTATTGTTTCTTCAATTTTTGAAATGCTCTTTACAGTATGTGTGACTTTAAAGAGCACTTAATAAACTCTTGTTGTACCAAATTTGGCTTTGTTTGGACTTTTTTTGACCATAGGAATGCATTAATTGAATTTCAATGCATTCCTATGGGATTTCGTGCTTCGCAAGACGAAAAATTTGCTAGATGAAAAAACTCGCGGAACGAATTAATTTCGTCTTGCGAGGCACTACTGTATTTCCCATGCTGCCTAGGCATGAGGGAGAGGGAGATTTGCATAATTGTTAACAGCATCAGTAAATGCTGTTAATAATTATTTATAATAGAAGCAATACTTGTTGCAGTTCTTGAGGTAGGGAAGAGAAGGATTGTAGCCTTAGCAGGAACCTCCTGAAACATTATGAAAATCAGAATTAGAAAATCAGCTGGCCAGTAGTGATGGATGTACAAGACAAAATTAAAAGTGTCATCCAGGCAGAAAAATGAGGATGTGCGTCCATTTAAAAAACTGTTAAATCTGGAGTACAGTAACTTGAAAAGAATTTACTAAGATTTTCAATTTCTATTAAAATTATGACATTGTGAGCTCTTTGTAGGTATTCTTTTTTTACTTTGCTCTAGATAACGTTAAAAAGAAGCCCAACAGTGTGTTAAGAAATACTTTCATCTCATCCCTGTCCTTCAAATTTGCAAGAAGGGGAGGGGGAAGCAACCCTCTGCTCATTAGAGGCTCTTAATATTTTTTTTGCAGCCTAGTTAAAACAGTCTGATATCGCTAAGAGAGGTGGTCTTTTATTCTGCATGAAAGTAATACTGTCCATTAATTAATGCTTTTGCATGACAATAAAAGTATTGAAGCATGCAGGCACTAGACTGCCATTAACTGTACATATTTTAGAATAGCATTGAACCTTTACATAATGCACCTGGAGAAATAGTTTGATTTTTGCGTAAAGGTATACCAGTGTCATTTTTAATGGCCTTTGCTTTATTTCTATCGACAGCTTCCTTGCCACACTGCTGTTTGGCATATGCACATGCTCATGCAGAGATCAGTGAAATGACAGCTTCATATGTGTCTTTGGAATATGGGCCCATTCAGATGTGGTCCTGAATAAAAGCACACCAAAAACACATAACCATTATACATCAAATTGCTTGTTCCTTTTGTCTCTCTCCCCAAGTTATAATTGCTGGCAGTCTAGCGCAACAGACTGCTTGAGCATATTAGAGAAAAAAGGTTAAGAGCTGATAATTGTATGGTTTGCCTTTTGGAAACTTCCACTTTCACATTTTTTTATTAAAATGTTATTTTATGTATTCACAATCCCATTTTTCAGAGCTCAGAGCTCCTGAGTTAAAGTTTTCAATCTCAGAAATATTTCTTTATTAGATTTATATTATATGCTGCCTTATCAAGAAGCATTTGTGGTTCTCTTCCCAGCCCTATTTTACCCTCACAGCAATCATGTGAGGAAGGTTAATCTGAGAGATGGTAACTCGCTCAGGGTCACCCAGTGAACTTTGTGTCAAAGGGAATTTGAACTTTGGTGTGATGCCACTGGAGTCCAACAACGATCAAGATTTTAAAGATGAAGGCTGCAGAATTTCCAGCTTAAGAGTTAAGGCTCAAAATCTGCATTGGATGGTGGTTTTGTCTTGATTGGAACCCTTGCACATAAAAATGTCGCTGCTGCAGCTTTTTCTGGCAGGAAGAAAAGTAGTTGGAGAAACTTCTCTTGTTAAATTCATGTTTGTCAGGCTGTTGTTAAAGGTTAGGAGCCGCAATGGGGGTGATGTGGAAGTAGGAGTAAATGGAACCCTATCTTTGAACCATGTTATAATCATGGGGAAAATCTGGGCTACAGAACCAGTGGTATTCCAGTTACAGATAGGTAGCCGTGTTGGTCTGCCATAGTCAAAATAAAAAAATTCCTTCCAGTAGCACCTTAAAGACCAACTAAGTTAGTTCTTGGTATGAGCTTTCGTGTGCATGCACACTTCTTCAGATACACTGAAGAATTGTGAAGTGTATCTGAAGAAGTGTGCATGCACACGAAAGCTCATACCAAGAACTAACTTAGTTGGTCTTTAAGGTGCTACTGGAAGGAATTTTTTTATTTTGACTAGTGGTATTCCAGTTTTTAGAACAGGAGTGGGGAAACCAGTGGCACACTAGATGTTCTTGGACTACAATTCCCATCATCCACAAACAGCATGGCCAATGGTCACCAATGATGGGAAGCCGATCTCCATCCCTGCTTTAGAATATCCTCCTTTCACCAATGCCACTTCCACCTGCTATGGCAGAGTAATGAACACCAGAGCCTCATGCAATCTGGTCCCAAAAGCAGGGCACAGTGACCCAACACAAATGATCACATGCACAAGCCCCAGCTTGACTGTTACCCCTCTATCTGTTGACAAGGTGTGAGGAGTGAATATAATCGTTGGTGGGAATATGCAGTGTTGTTGCACTGACATGCCACAAAGCTGGCATTGTACTTGTGCAGTGAAGGGAGAATATCTTGCCTAATGTACCAAGGCACATGATTCTACCAAAGCCAATCCCGTACTGGAAAGTTGTTTAAATTGTACACTTTGAAAGTTGAAAGGATTTGAGTGAGAATGTAGCTTGTAGGGTGAGGCAAAAGGGTTGTTTACAGATGTGCGAGACCCTGCCTAACTTCTAGCTGACTCGCCATCTGTGATCGCCAGGCATCTTTGACAGAGTTTTCACAACAGTTGAAGTGTTGCTGTTCAGAAGGTGTGGTGCACATTCCCTTCTCCCTACTAAGCATAATGAGAGAAAGAAGCCTGCCCCCCTCTTGTATAGGTTTTTGGCAGTTACGGTAGGTAAATTTAGTGCCTGGGTTTCAGTCATCTAGGGGGCAGAATGGAATATTCAGAACTCTATACAGTATGCCCTAAACACATGACCAGGCATGCTCATTTGAAACAAAAGAACTTTGGCATTACACAAAAGGGCTTTTCTTTTTTAACAGAATATTAAGCATATCAGAACACCTGAAGCATTTTTCAGATGGAAAAGATGTTATTTAAACTGTGGTTGGGATTTTGTTCTGTTGAGCCTAAGGAACACCCTGCTTCTCCGATCTGGGAGGAATGACAAACTGTGCTATGATAGATGGGATGTAAGCTGGGTAGACTTTCTTGATGAGAGACAATGTCAGCTTTGCTTTCTGCCTGGGGTAGGTACCATTGCCCACTCTATGTTATTGGGCTCAAACTCCAATCATCACCAGCCAACATCTGGAGAGCCACAATTTCCCCATCACTGCTTAAGTGGTCACTAACTTGGAAGCTGGTTACTACTACAAATCAGGCAATGGGGGCTTCAGCATTCCATATGGTTTATCATTTTGCTTTAGAATAGATTATCTATGAAACATGCAAGTGCCTCTATGCGCAGGCTGGAGGCAGTATCTTTCTGAATACCAGTTGGTGAAAACTGCTGGAGGAGAGAATGCACTTGTGTTTAGGCTCTGCTTGCTGGT
Source organism: Podarcis liolepis (assembly GCF_965112155.1). Classification (NCBI taxonomy): domain Eukaryota; kingdom Metazoa; phylum Chordata; class Lepidosauria; order Squamata; family Lacertidae; genus Podarcis; species Podarcis liolepis. The sequence goes on along the minus strand of NC_139560.1, from coordinate 60,216,702 downwards.
TCCCCACAGGCATCTGATCGACCGCTGAGAGAACAGGAAGCTGAACTAGATGATCCATTTGCCTCCTCTTCTTATGTTCTGGTCTGGACCACCTTGACTGATCCACCTCTTTTGTAATCTGTGCAGCTGCTGTCCATGAATGGACACTCGACTGTGACCACTGGTGGTAAGAGGAACAGCAGTGGGGGAGAAGAATTAACAGCAACACCCTGCGCTTCCTGGTGATTCTAACTGGCTTATTGTACCACCTGCTGACAGAAGTGTCTGAGTAGAGGTGTTGCTGCACTCTGGGACTAGGACACCAGTATTTCCTATAGATCTATACTCTCTCTGTGGCTGTTCTTCCTAAATGGATACTGGACTGTTGCCAATGCAAGAGGAATGGGAACGGGAGAGAGGAATCACTCAGTCTTGCATTTGCTTTTGATACTTACCTAGGAGGCTGGTTCTAGGGAACAGCATTTGGGAATTATGTCTTGGCCCCTGGTAGTTATCCTGTGTGGTGCCACGAGGCACTATTTTGTCCTCAATGCTACTTAACAGCCACATGAAACCATTGGGAGTGGTCATTATGAGATTTGAAGCAAAGTGCCATCAATATGCTGATGATGTTCAGCTCTATTTTTCTCAAACATCTGGGCCAAGAGGCCTGGATCCAGGACTGCACCTGATTTATACAGGGTTGCACTTCTGCTGAAGGAACAGGTACATAGTTTGGAGTGCTATTTCCATTGTTGTCACTGAAGGTCAAGTGACTTCAGTGGCTAGAAGTGTCTATTGTTGTTTCTGGAGAGGGTAAACTGAACTATTGTAATGTACTTTGTGGTTGCCCTTAAGATTGGTCTGGAAGCTGCAGCTAGTGCAGAATACATCAGCTGTGTTGCTCAGTGGGCGTTTCTACCGTATGCATATAACACATATACTTAAAAGAACTGCAGTGGCTGCTAATTTGTTACTGAGACCAGTTTAAGGTTCTTTTATCAGTTACAAAGACCAAATAGTTCACCAGGTTACTTAAGAAAATGCCTTCTCCTTTATATACCTGCTCTAGCACTCAGATCTGCAGAGGAGGCTTGGTGCTCATTGTATGATAGTACAGAAAAGATCATTCTCTGGGGCAGTGTCTACCCAATGGAGTGATCTCCCTGTTGAAGATGAGGCAGGCACCAACCGTTACGGGCTTCTTGCGGGCCTTAAAAACTTACCTATTTGCTCAGGCATTCCCAGGCTGTTCATCCCAGTTTTTAGCGTAACTGATGTCAATATTTTACTGATACATTTTTCCATATATGTTTTAGGATTCTGAGGGTGAAAGGCTCTATAGAAAAAGTTTTATAGTGAAAAATATTCCTATAGACAATTATAATTTGGTGGTGTAGTGAATGCATGGAAGACTAGGCTAAGTATTTCCAGTTTCAAAACACAAATCAATGCAGTATCTCACCACATTAAAAACAACAACAAAACAGAACAGCACACACCCCATGTATACACACAATAGCCAAAATGGACATATCCTAAATGCACAAAATCATGGTGTTTTGACAGTGGGGAGAGGGGTTGTTGGCTGTGTCTGCTCTGTTTAAAAGGCCTCAAACTAACCTCTCTTACATAATTGTTACCTAATTGGAGCCAGCTGAATTGTTGCTCCCTCCCCCCCCCCCAAGACGTTATTATCAGAACATGATATTTCAGGATGATTGCTCCCTAAGTACAATTGGCAAATTATTTTCAGTCCTTACTTTGCATATCCTCCCCTCTCCCCCCCCAAAAATGCGGTAGCAGAGGCCTGAGTGTTCACAAGCCTCCTTTTAGTGTTTGGATGATCAAACAGGGCTACAGCTTATGTTGGGTTGGGATAAGAGAGGTTTTCTTGTATCTTGGCTTTGAGAGGCTGCAAATCAATAGAAAGTAACACAGGCCAGCTGAGTTCTGCACTTTACCAAAGGAACACTTTGGAAGACCTAGCATGTCTACATCTGAAATGTTATCATCCTGATATCGTTCCACAAACATGCACCCCTCTGAAATGGATTCCAGCCTTCCAGAGGTGCACCTGGGTACAAAGGAGCTTCTTCCAGAAAGTGAGAGAGCTTTATTATATTTGCTTTAAGCAAGGTGTACTACATCATGCCACAGTTCACCAGAACAGGTCTAGTTGAGGTTGAGATCAATAAAGTAACAAACCCAGTATGACAAGTAGTTCTCCCTATAGGAACCATGACTTAAAGAGGCCTGGCTGGTTTCCCTTCTTTGGCCCATTTTTTAAAATGACATATGCAAGCATTTCAGGTTTTGCCTTTCACTGAATGTGCAATAAAAGGCAAGTATCCAAATGGAGAGGGATGACATTTTCTAGCTGTGGAAAGCAGTACCTGTGAGAAAATATGTTTCTCTATTACTCATAACTGAAGGATTGGACTTGGATCTTAAAATTAGCCCACACCAGAGGTAGTGATTATCTGTATCACAGTGTTTTATACTGAACTCCCACGGAATGGAGCTTATCCAACTGAAGTGTGTTGTATGATTTATTCATTTATATTTAGGGGGGGAATTATGAGTTTTATAGGTTTCTAGCTGTTATTTTTTTATTTTATATGGATATCATTGGGACCTACTCTATGTTTGTTATTTGTTTTAAACTTTGTAATATTGTGTTTTAGATTGCTGTGACCCATCCTAGGACCTTAGGGCTAATGAATCAAGTTAATAATACTAAACATATATTTTAAGACTGTGACATCATCATATTTTGCCTAGTATTGAAAAGATTGCTTAATCGTTGATATTAGGCCATCTTTTGAGATCCCAGCTTAATTTGGATTTTGTGTTTTTGTTTTCTTCTGTGGGAGGAGAAAAATAAAGTAACAATAAACCCAAGCTATCTTCCTTTTCCTTTAAGGCTCACCCTCTGTTAAGAGAACAGAACCAATTCTGACCCCTCCCTGCACCATGTTCACTATATAAAAGATTGTAAGTTTCCCCACCCCTCCTCTCTCTTCTTCCCTGACCACATACTGAGTACAAAACTAATGTCTCATATCAAATGTAACTGATTTGTAGAAAATACTTTACAACCTGAAAAGGAGACAATGCATGTACTTTCGTAAACCAATAAAATCTTTATATTTTTTTTTTAAAAACCAATTCACCTTTGGCAGCAACCTAGCACATTGAACAGCAATTTTTATTTTCCTTAAAATACCATTTATTGGCAAATCCTGCGAGAGGGAGGCAAGGAGTCTCCCACCCATCCCGTTGCTGGATCCTTATGGAAGTAATAACTGGATTGTAAATTGGAATTAAAATAAGACTGCGACGGTGAGCAGGCATACCGGAAAGCAAACAACGTCTAAAAAAACCCGGCAGGGTTGACTGCATAGAAAAATGTGTTCCGGATGGGAACGTTGATGTGAAATACAGTATACACTTAAGTTTCTCTTTCAAAAAGGAAACGTGGGTTAAAGCGGCGACGCCGCCCCCCACTCACTTTCCTGCTCTGGCTTCCCTAACAGTTTTCCGAGTTACGTCACTGGCAGGGGCGCCGACTTATAAAAAATATTGGGGGGGCCCATACCGGGGTCCTGCCGCTGGTTCGCTCAGGTAGCCGGGAGAACGCAGTTCGAGGTGGCGGTGTTGGGGAGAGACCCTCGCTCAGAGCGCCACGAGACTTGGCGGCCGGCGTCCTATCTGGGGGGTTTTGGAGCGTATTTTGGCGGAGCGATTGGGGAGGAGGGGGCTTGTTGCCGGATTCAGCTGGGCCGGAGATCCGCTGCTGGGGGGTCCCTGGGCCGAGTTGTGAGCATGGCCTGCTGAAGGGAGATCCAGCCGATTGTGTGACGGGGACGGCCGGGGCTCTTCGGCTAGGGCGCGCGGCTGGCTGGCTGGCTGGCTGGGAGGGAGGGAGCAGGTGGGGAGGAGGCAGAGGTGCAGCCCAATTTAAAATGGTCAAGGAGATAGCTGTGAATCTCTCGGAAATATTTGCAGCGATATCGTGCCTTGAGTGATTAGAAGGCAGTAGCTGTGATGGGGGGTGGGGTGGGAAAAACAGATGGTGTTTTATTCTGTTCAGCCCACAGTTGGAAGGAAACTTTGATTACCTTTTGGTGTTTTTATTCCTACCGCACTATGTGGCTACAGCCCCCGGGGTCCTATCATGTGTTCTTTCTGGAAAATATTTGTTTACTTAAAAAAATATATGCACCACTTGATTGCAAACAACAACTCTCAAAGCAGTTTGCAAAATCGTGTGGACAGATGGGGAATTCTTTCCCTATAATCCCTAGAATGGGGCGTCTATGTTGTTGGACCCCAGCTCCCTTCACACCTAGCCTGTATTCCTCCTCCTCCTCCTCCTCTTCTTCTTCTTCTTCTTCTTCTTCTTCTTCTTCTTCTTCTTCTTCTTCTTCTTCTTCTTCTTCACTCTTTCCTCTGAGCCTGAGCTCAATAGACATAGTACATGGTTCTCTTCCTGCCCATTTAATCCCCACGACGACCCTGAAAGGTAGATTAGACGGAGGGTGAGTGACTGGCCCAAAGTCACTCAGTGGGCTACAGAGGCAAGTGGGTATTTGAACCCTGGTCCAACACTCTAGCTGCTGCTCCCCACTGCTTGTACACACGCATGGACAATGGCCAGCGATGGTGGAAGTTGCAGCCCAACCACCGCTGACCGATAAAACGTGGGTTGCCTATCAGGCCTCCTAACAGGCTTGTTTATCTTGATCTGTCTGTGGGCACACGGGGGAGAGCAGTTCACACAGGGAAGCGGTCGGCCCGATTCACGAGCATCTTGAGTCGGTGTATTTGGCTTTCAGGCAGCTTGCATATAGATCAACGCCAACAAATAAAAATGCACTTTACCTCGAAATAAGCTCTGCTGAAACGTAGGAGCTGACTCGCAAGTGCTTGCCATCCGAGTCGCTTCACTGGGAGCTGGTGGATGGTTTGTGCTGGGTGCCAACTTGGCACGAACCCAATAATTTGTTTCTTTGCTTAAAACAAGGACACTCGGCTTTGCCAGCGGGATGAGCCTCCCCCGACCCGCTTAAAGCGGCTTATGGGCCAATACTGAGTGGAAAGATGGGGTAGAAATTATACGAAGGAAGCCAGTTTGGATACATGCTAGAATTGAACCCCACCAGTCAGTGGCGTAGCGTGGGGGGTGCCAGGGGTGCCGGCCGCACCGGGCGCAACATTTGGGGGGGCGCGTTTGGCCGGCCATCCTCGAGGAAGCAGGAACCCCACTGTCCTCGGACCTCCTCCGAAGGCTGGCGGTGGGGCGGAGAGACCTTCTCCCCGCGCCAGCCTTCGGAAGGCTGCTCCGAAGCCTGGCAGTGGGGCGGAGAGACCTTCTCCCCGCGCCAGCCTTCGGATGGCTGTCCTGAAGACTTGTGGTGGGAGCAGTGGCGTAGCGTGGGGGTGCAGGGGGGCCTGCTGCACCTGGCGCAACATCTGGGGCACGCGGAAGAGACTCGAGTGCTAAAATCCACGGGTTAGGGGGCGCAAATTACTTGCCTTGCCCCGGGTGCTGAGAACCCACGCTACGCCACTGCCACCAGTCCTGGATTGAAGTCCCTCCGCTGAGTGCCTTAGAGAATGGCAGCCTGTATCGTGTGCTTTGGGTACTGTTGCTGCTCTGGTTTCCCCAAAACCACCAACGATAAAGTGTCCCGTCCCCCCCGTTGTTGGTGCATCCGAGCCAGAAGGTCATTGTTTTGCATTCGCTGAGGTAGATGCAACGTGCTTGGCAGGACGCGCAATTTCTACAGCGCTGATTGAGACCTAAGTCCTAGCTGGCCTTGACTCCTCTGCTGAGTCACTCTTTCATTATAATGACTAGGCATTAGCTGCATGTGTAGTGTACGTGTGTATACTGTATATCATCATTGGCATCAATGGAACGGTGCGAGCTTCGTCTCGATTGTCCTTCTGGCACCCTTAAGCGGAAGAAAAGCGTCTCTGTCGACGCAAGGAGAATTGCAGCTTGGAGGAAGGGATAGCCAAGGAGGTCATGACCGGCTGGGATTGGGCGAGCTCAGAGCAGGGGTGGGCAGATTTTTCATCTGCGGGACCTATTTCTTTTTATTAGACCGCTTCCCAGCCATCAGCTGGAGCAAAAGGCAAAATAGTGGCTTAGGAAGGGAGCCGGCATGGGAGGGAGTCAGGTCCAGGATGTAGAAGAAGACATCTCAGCCAGGACGTTGGTTTTCCGCAGCAGTGACTGAGCTCCCAATCCTTCCACACAAAACTCCATTCCTGGTTTCCCCCCAAGCTTTCTTTGTTTTAGTAGCCTTGCGTTTTGGTTTTGGTTTTTTAGGGGAGGGGGAATTTGTTGCATTTGTTAAATAAGTGGGAATAGCCTTGGTGGTCGCTCAGAAATCTGCCAGTAGATTATTATTATTTTTATTAAATTCTTTGTATTCCGCCCATCTGACTGGGTTACCCCAGCCACTCTAAGAGATTCCCAATGTACTGTACTAGAGCCGTCCGTCTGTCTAGCTTTCCTGCTGACCGTCCAGAGATGGACTTAGTAAAACACCCCACGCAGTTCTCCATAGGCAAAGGAGGTCGGAAGCTGAATTGAAGTGTGTTGTGGAGGCAAACCAGGCGTATTTCAGCGCTTCGAAATAAATATGAACCGGATCGGGGTGTCAGGCGCGTAAATCCAACGCTTCGACTGAACTGCATTGTACAGATCGAGATGTTCGTGTGATGGTACCCAACCCGATTCACCCAGCTGGGGAAGCAGAATCACTTGTTGGCGTTTCTTTTGAAGTTAAACCTCGCTAGATCCGTATACAGTAATGGACGAGGGCTGTGCATTTAAACGCTGGACACGATCCAGTCCATATTCAGCCCTACTGGTTTTAATGGGCAAGTGGTTAAAACTCTGCCATTTGCATCGGAGGGATTTAACGCTGAGATTAAGTTAAGCCCCCTTCGTTTTTCTTTCGAGTAAACCTGTTTAGGATGGGCTGTTAGTGAGCAAGTTCTTGCTATTAGCAGCTAACTACATACTGTTTAGTAAATTCGTCGTCGGAAGGGAGAAGAAACACCCATTGGTCTGTTGATGAGTTATAGGAAACGGAAAGTACTGGGTGGGTGCGGGGAGGAAGAGGTAGTTGTCTGTGGTGGATCCAGCCCCCTTTTCCACAGGTGACACGGGGCTGGAGGGAGGGAAAGAGGGCTTTACGTCGCGCAGAAAGAAGCGCTCTGGACCCCCGCCCTCAGCTCCTTCAGAAAGGAAGCCCCGCCCCTCGGCTCCCTACGCCGCCAGGCAGCTCAGCTGACTGAGGAGGACGTTCTGCGGCGGCGGCTGCCGCACAACCACCGCCGTTGCTGGCAGCGTCCGCAGCGCAATAAGTAACAGCGCCTGGTGCTGCCAACTCTTTCTCTCTCTCTCTCTCCCGCCCCCCCCCCGCCCCCAAGCTCTCGCGCGCCCCGCGTCAACATCGCCGCGCGCAGCTTCCCGAGCTGGAGGCCAGCCGCTGCACGCACGCGCCGGCTCGTCATCGGCTCCGTCTGTTTCCAACCCCCCTGCTCGCCTTCGCGCGAGCTCAGTCGGGTCCCTCAGCCGAAGAAGCGGAGCCTCTCTTTGCCGCCTCTTCCTTCTTCCCCGGGTCTCACTCCGGTTTGGGGCTTCCTCTTCCCGTTTTATATTATTACTACACCTCCTTCAAGCCTCCTCTCAGTTCACTTGGGACAGCCGACGAGGAGGAGGCCGGCATGTCCGGGCAGCAGCAGCAGCAACAACAGCAGCAGCAGCAACTCCCGGCGACGGCTCCTCAAGCCCCGGGCAACCCTACACCCTCACCGGCCTCGGCCGCCCTCCTGCTCCACCCGCCGCCGCCTCCCCCGCCGCCGCCGGCCACCTCGGCCCCGCCGCCGCCCCCTCCTCCGCCCGCTATCGCCGCCACCACAACAGCCGCCGCCGCCTCAGCTGGGCCCATGCCTGCCGGGAGCGGCGGCGGCGGCGGCAGCAGCAGCAGCGCCCCGGCGCCCTTCCCTCACGGCGGCGACCCGGCCCTGAACGAGCAGGAGAAGGAGCTCAAGCGGCGCCTCAAGCGGCTCTACCCGGCCGTGGACGAGCAGGAGACGCCGCTGCCGCGCTCCTGGAGCCCGAAGGACAAATTCAGTTACATCGGCCTCTCGCAGAACAACCTGCGCGTCCACTACAAAGGTGAGAGGGACGGAGGGAGGGCGAGGCCATCCCCGGCAGACAATGCTGACGCCAGTCCTGCAAGCTCCCCAACTCGCCCACAGATAGATCTGGTGGCACCTGCTCTCCCCCCTCCCCAGTTAACTCCTTCCTTGATCCTTTCTGTTTTTCTTTCTCTACGCCCCCCTCTCCCAATACCACCTCTTTGAGCAATCAGGCCTGTTCCGGAAGCTAGGCCTCGGATTACCTTTTAGTCAAACCTTCACTCCTATAATCTTAGGGTGGGGTGTATATGTGTGAGTAAAGAAAGACATTTGGGACTTTAATTTGAGGTCATTGCTCTTCTCCCCCACTCCCCAAATCTCACATATCCTTTCCTTAGTGGGGGAACAGAAGCATCTTGAGAAGGAACCATCATGGGGGAGGGGGAAATGTAGAAAAATAGAACAACAGGAAATAGCTCTCATTGGGTCTTCCGAAGAATTTAGACAGCCAAGTGGAGACAATCTGGCTTTATCCCTCCCTCCTTGCTTGTCTCTCTCCACTGGTCTCAAATGTGTAAGGGACACTCGAAGGATCCTTTGCTTTCTGGTTTGGGGGAAGAAGATAAACAAACTCAGCCGATCAGTTCTCTTGTTGAATAACAGCTTGGGGTCAGGGGAGGAGAAAAGCAAGTCAGTCACTGTGACGTGTCCAATTAAAAATAACCAGTTATGGCAAGAAATGTGTGTTTGTTTAGCAAAAGTGCAAAGGTCAATACAGGTTGGAAGAACAAATGTAAAACTACTGAGCATGGAAAAGTGAGGAAAATAGGTTAGAAAAACATTGTTTGTTTCCAGGAATTCAAAATGTTTATCACATTACAAGTAGCCCCAAAATATATTTTGACAGATTTCTCCCCCTTATGTTCACAAGCAACAGTGGGGTGTATTACTTTATCAAATAAAAGAAACTGAATTTTTTACTAGGGTGGGGGTTTCTTGTAACAGATTGGGTTTTTTCCTGCAGCTTCTGGAAATGGCATACAAAACCCAGATACGATTTTAAATAGAGGAGGTGGCTGGTTAATGTGAATCTAGAAAAAAATATACCTATTGTATATGAAACTGTTTAAAGAGTTGGCAATGAAAAGCAGGTTCTTCTTGTAAGATTATAAGATGAGTATAGAAGGGTAGTGGGAAGCCTTCAGTGTAGTTAGACTTTGAAGAGTATAAAATGTTAAAATTGAAGTAAAATTACGGATGAACACAAAGGAATCTAAACCCAGAATCTAAAATTTCCCAAGCCCTCTGCTTAGGATGAGTGTCGTTCTGCTTTGTGTGTGTGTGTGTGTGTGTGTGTGTGTGTTCATGCATCCATGCACTGAGTTATATGGAAGTGCTGTGTTGTATGGAAACACTGTATATAAAAAGTTGCAGGCATTACTTTGAACTTCCTGTTAGGTTCATGTGTGTAATGCTTTCAGCTTCTTTTTTGCTTGCTAAGGTATGGTTATTTAGGGATTAATTTGTGGTTGTCTCAACTATCACTTTTGTTGTTGCTTTGTGTTACTTTGTGTGGTACTTTCTTAGTATAGAATACTTATGTCTTATGGCTTGACTTAATGTAAAACTATATTTAGTGGTGTCTTTTTTTCTTGTGCTGCAATGCTCAGAAATAGTATTGCACTGCACTGCATTGCTCAGAAATAGCATATTTCTCTTTCTTCGGAGCTTACAGTGAGCTGTGACCACAACTGTGGAGAAAAAGGGACAGATTCATAACTTACTATTCATAGACCACTTTGTAATTACTGTTATTGAAAAATACCTTCAGTTTACTGAGAATGTGGACGAAAGGTCTTTGATGCTTTGACTAGCTGGGCAGGTAGGCATCGCTGAAAACCAAGGGCCTGTATCTGATAAGACTTGATTTGCTTGGACCTAAGTAAGAAAATGGTGAAATGCTTTTCTTTTTCCATTATGTGGGGTTGTGATATTTCTAACTAGAAAAGCAGTTTCTTCATGCAAGCAGCAGCCCCACTGTCATTTAGAATATTTAGAAAAATAACTTGCACAGTGACTCAAGTGTTAGAAGATTAGAGAATATCGATTAGGAGAAAATGGTATTTGAGTTTTGCATATAATGAAATTTCTGAAAAGTTCAGTGCTTAATCAGTTATTGCTTTGGTGGTTAGTCATATCAACTTAAGGACAAATTTTCTAAAAGTAAACTATTATAACAGCATTCTTTGCTAAACTCTAGATAGGATCACATAAAAGTATAAAATTGGTCAGTGGGTGAGACCTCTGTTGCCAGGTTTTCATGTAGAATATGGCTGGGATGGATAGTAGTGCAAGAATTTATCAATCTGTTCCTGTGCAGCTATGTAATGTACAGTAGTGAGGAAGTTTGCTCATCTTTCAAGAAGTTACAATTAGAATTGCATGAGTTCTATATTTCATGGTGCCTACATTAATTTTCAGATCATTTAAGTGTAAATGCTGATTGTTCAATCCTATCCATCTCAGCATTGACTCTTAATGAACTGATAATATAGTTAGCTTTGGGACATTCATAAATAAAATGAAAACCCTACTTAAAAATTGCATTCTACTTAATATAGTGTAGACACACTAAATAAAATACATATATACATATACACACTAAATAAAATACATATATGGAAACAGGTGCAGGGGGACAAGTTTCTTCTGCACCCTGAATAACATCAATAATGCATTTTAATACATAAATGTACTAGGCCCTGAACTGAATCCTGATTGTTTTGCTGTAACTTGTGTGGGCTGCCTGCTCTGTTTTTGTTTTCTAAAGTACCCACAATGCTATGTGCTTAAACATTTGATGTTTTATTTTTCTTTTAGTTTGTTTTACACCTAATCTACTCCAAAGGGGTGGGGGGCGAAGCTTTGTAAGTGTCACATGACTCAACAAATTAGCACTGTTCACAACCATACTCATAATAAATGGAGGATAGGGTCTTCCTAATGTGCCACAAGAATTGACCAATCAGTGCTGTGTAATCTACCTTTAGCTCCAAACTAGAATAACAAGTTTGCTCTAAGAACAAGGTACATGTGTTTAAGTACAGTGATTGCCATTCATAGTGGGCTTGCACAACCTATGCATGTCTGCTTGTACCCTCAAGTTGCAATCCTGTGCCTACTTACCTAAGAGTAAGTACCATGGAATTTTGCAGGAGTTACTACTTCTGAGTAAACATCCATAGGATTGTTTGTTTTTTAAGTTGTAAATCCAGTAATATGTTTGTGTTAACATTTTCTAAGTGCTGAGACACAGCTGAATAACATCTACAAAAATGCATCTTTGTTGGATGACATGCTGAAATATTATTTGATTGATCAAATAATATATTAAAATAAGTATTTTTTAACCCTTTCTTCACAATAAATAAGGAACTCTGGAGAAACTAGATAATTCATTGCTGATAAGATAATGATTTATATCTGTTGAACTACTAATTTAAAAATATTTGATGTTCAATGCTGATGGAATATTTTTATATAGCAGATGTCAAAGCGAAAGATGATACAAAACTTAGTGGCAATAGTCTTCTATGTTTTGCTTCGGACAAAGTTCCAGTTCACTCACTGATACGTTACTTTAGTGCAAAGGAAGAAGGGTTGCAATCAGATATCAAAATAATAAAACATTTCCAGACTGGGGCAAGGGTTGCCTATGTGGTGCCCTCTAGATGTTGCTGCAACTTCTAATCCCTGGTCTGGGACTGATGAAAGTTGTAGTCCAACAACATCTGAATGACACCATGGTAGCAGTATTCTTAAGAGCATTTCTTCTCCAGTCTTCAGAGAGTAGCTGGAGGTGGGGAGACAAAAAAAGGTCCTTAATCTCAGGGTTGTGGGTTCGAGCCCTAAGTTGGGCTAAAAGATTGCTGCATTGCAGGGGGTTGGACTAGATAACCTTTGTGTTCCCTTCCAGCTCTACAGTTCTATGATTCTACCCAGTGCTTTTTTCTGGGGGTACGCAGGGGTACGCATATCCTTAAACATTTTGTGAATCTTAAGTTTGGCCTCATTGAGGGGCAGTATTTCAATATGAGTAGGAAAATGAGAGTACTCCTAAACATTTTTAAAGAAAAACACTGATTCTACCAGAGCTTTTCATAATACTCTTGACAGCTGATGCTTAGGTTCACCTTTGAAAGTATATGCAGATGTGGGAATAACCCCAAATTTCATTTTTAAGATTCTGTATTTCTGAGTGAGATGATACGCAGGTATCAAAGTAACTCCTATGTCTGCAAATACATTCAGTGATCAGTCAAGATACTGGTCTGGGAAATGCAACAATTCGCTTTCTCGGTGGCAGGTGCCAATGCCTGTTTTTCTGCCAAGGCTACTTAAAACTCATATTCTCTAATTTGATAAGTCCTCGATGCAGAAACCAAGTGTCACAATATCAATACACTAGGAGTGCAATTGTGTGCACAGCTGGGATGATTAAATCCTGTTGAAGTCAGTGGGATTTAAGCAGCATATGTGCACAATTGCAGCTCAGATTATTAAAAACCATGTTGCATAATGCAGATATGTGGTTAAGCAAAATGTATGATCAAACATGATGAAATTTGGACTAGACATTGTCTGATGTGAGGCTACATATCAAGTGGGACCAGACTTGGAGCAATGGAACTCTGTAAATAAACCTTCAAAACTTACCAACCTGCACATTTTACTAGCCTGCTAAGAGGCTAGTAAATGGACCAGTCATTTGATCGGTTTTGCAATGGATTTAGTATTGATTCCTAGGCAGGTGCCAATAGGATGTCTGGAAATAGTTAAGTGAATGTTTCATTTCCTAACTGTTTCATTTACAATCACACTTCTTATATTATATGAAGTAGTAAATGTGTATTTTAATATATTTTTCAGGCCATGGAAAAACTCCAAAAGATGCTGCTTCTGTTCGAGCTACTCATCCCATACCTGCAGCTTGTGGAATATACTATTTTGAAGTTAAAATTGTCAGCAAAGGAAGAGATGGGTAAGGTTTGAGTTCACCTTTGTTTCAGAAACAATTTAATTTATACAATACATCTATTTCTGCTAAAACAATAATTTAGTGTTCATGTTGAAAAATGTCCAGATTCTACTTTCTGTTCAGATCTGGTAAAAGTAGTAGATACTTAATCAAGCTCTCTCTACATGTTTAAAATTTAATCCTAGTAATTGATTTTAGAGTTGCAGACCCAAGTTTCCACAAATAGTCTAGAGAAATCAAATTCTCGATTCACTTTTGGCATGAAAGGTTACAATTGAATTTTAAGCAGACAATTCATTTCCATTGATAAGTATTTACTGTAACAGTCTGATGGAGTCCAGAATTGCTTGAGTTGTATTCTTTGCTGGCCTTTATGAACATAGGAACAGCACCTGGGCACTCCTTAGAGTGTTAGTAAGCAGAGTATAGTATTCTTCGGGTTTCCTTTCACTGTGATAATATTTTAGTGAATTTAGATGTTGCCACTCGTTTTAAATAGTTTACTGCAGTGTAGAATGTGAAAATTCTGATCCCTGTGATTGGAATTGATATGTCTTACTCTACAGTCCTGCTTATCTAGCATGCAGAAAGTTAATATCTAGGACACAAATTGATCATAGCTTTCACAGATTGTTTTGGTGGCATCTTTTTCTGGGGCACTGATGTTGAAAAGTCTCAATTGCTGCCTGATTTAAAGAACCAGTCTTAGAAATATTATAACTGGAGTGCAGAACTGAAGTTGTTGATAATTCCAGCATGGGCAACAATGAGTTTCAATTAGTAATTGCCTTTGGGAGAATCCTAAAGAAGTAATCTCGGAATAAGACTTATTCTGACTAAAAGGCTCTCTATGCCGATAAAGCCATTCATACTGCAATGTTTTAACACCTTAATGTTTTGCATTGTTAGAGTCAAAACTTGCATCTGTGGTGGAGGCTATAATATGAAGTAACTGTTTTAGATGGCTTTGGAAGACCTAAGTTGAAGTAGGGACGCGGGTGGCGCTGTGGGTTAAATCACAGAGCCTAGGACTTGCCGATCAGAATGTCGGCGGTTCGAATCCCCGCGACAGGGTGAGCTCCCATTGCTCGGCCCCTGCTCCTGCCAACCTAGGAGTTCGAAAGCACCTCAAAGTGCAAGTAGATAAATAGGTCCCGCTCCGGCAGGAAGGTAAACGGCGTTTCCATGCGCTGCTCTGGTTCCTCAGAAGCGGCTTAGTCATGCTGGCCACATGACCCGGAAGCTGTACGCCGGCTCCCTCGGCCAATGAAGTGAGATGAGCACCAGAACCTCAGAGTCAGTCACGACTGAACCTAATGGTCAGGGGTCCCTTTACCTTTACCTTTAAGTTGAAGTATGGGTCTGCTGACTATGGTCGATTCCAGATCTTCCTATCTGCAAAATGTGAACAGATAGGATCTGTTGCAATGTGGTTACGACAGTGGTTGAGGGTGTGACAATAGGTTTGGATTGTAAAGTGCTGTATGGATAACACAATAAGCACCTATGTATAATTCACAGCTTTTGTAGATATGGGCGAGTGCTAGAAAAGCTGAAAGTCAGTGCAGTCATACCTTGTGTTGCGTCCGCTTCATGTTGCGTCTTTTCACGTATATCCCGCGGCAACCTGGAAGTACTGGAATGGGTTACTTCCAGGATTGGCTGCATGCGCAGAAGCGCTAAATCATTCTTCGTGCATGCGCAGAAGCGCCAAATCGCAGGTGCAGCACTTCAAGTTGCATTTCACATTATGGGCGGGCCTCTGGGACGGATCCCGTCAGTAACATGAGGTACCACTGTATGGCAATGCGGATTTTGGACTTGGATCTTAAACATTAACTTTGGTTAGCCTGGATTCAGTGGGTATACCTGGTCAGTTTGCTACCTTCCATCCTGTATTTGTCAATGGTGAAACGGGAATATGTGAACTACAGTGGTACCTTGGTTCTTGAACAGCTTAGTTGTCGAACAAATCAGTTCCCGAACACCGCAAACCTGGAAGTAAGTGTTACAGTTTGCAAACGTTTTTCAGAAGCCGAATGTCCGATGCAGTTTCCGCTTGAGTGCAGGAAGCTCCTGCAGCCAATTGGAAGTCGCGCTTTGGTTTTTCGAACGGTTTCGGGAGTCAAACCGACTCCTGGAACAGATTAAGTTCAAGAACCAAGGTACCATTGTATATCAAAGTAGCATTAAGAGGCTGAATAACATATGGATATATTTTGAAGAGTAGAATTATTACTGAAATGAATTTCATGTTCCTATAGTTTATTGCATTTATCTGAAGAAAATTGATTAATCAGACATGAATTGCCATAGTGATTGTATCTAGAGGTATACTTGATCAGCTATTGGAGCTTGATGTGTCTGATTCATGCCAGTTTTTACGTAGCTAACAGTATGTGGATCATAGACTGTGGGTTAGGATCTGGGAAGAACTACACTCACCAAGGTTCCTGATGTTTTCTACAGCTTGGTAGAAATCGTAATAGGTTTGCCTAAAATGCCTTGTAATTGTGTAATCCTGCATGTTTACTCAGAAGTCAAACCCACTGAATTCAGTCTGGCTTACTCACAAGAAAGTAGGTGTAGGATTTTAACCTCAGTAGTTTAATTTTTACTCCTTTTTATTGTCTCCTATTCATTGCATTTCACAATGTCCCTATACTTCCAAGAGGTATTACATAACTTGTTTTCTTCATGTTAGAATATGTTCCCTTGTTAGGAAGAAGCTCCTTTACTCTTTCTCTTCTTTCTTAGCTTATTTTCTCTTAAGCTATAGCCTTACCAGCTAATAGTCCATGTTTGATGATGACACTTTATCTTAGAAATGCTGACATGCTGCATTTCATTTGTGTATTGATCTTGCTGAGACATTAGGCAAGCTCTTTGAGGAAAATGCAGAAAACCCTGTTTAGCTAACAGAGTAGTGGGGAATCAGAGCTTGATGGATAGGGATGTTGGGGACCCCTAATCAGCTTTTCTTCTCCTGAAGGTATCAGTTCCTGTTGTGGATATTGAAAAAATAAAGTAACAGGTGGCTTTGTGCAATTTTTTCTTAGTGTTGGTTTGAGTCACACTGGGTCTACAAAAAAGTTACAAGAAGGAATAAGCTTTCCATTTCCCCTTCCTGTTTGTAGTATAGCCTACTACTTTGGCCAGTCCAAAGACCATTTTGGCCAATCCATGCCCATCTACCAAATCACCTCCTATTGGGTTACAAAAGCAGTGTAACCAAAATGCAAGTTTTTTCTCAATATTGTTCTTTTCACATGCATAGAAACATCCTGCATTTGCATTGGCCCAAGTTTACAGAAGCCAGTCCAGATTGCTTACACCACAAATCTAACTTCACACCTCTCAATGAAATGTGTATGTAGTACCTGTCAAAAGAGCATGTGTGATATATTGTGCTATATGAGAAACTGACTGTTAAGTTGTCATGCCAATCCATACCTCTTTAATTCAATAGTAGCAAATAGATTTTCTTGCAATGTTGCTGTTTTGAAGTGGTCATTTGAAATTCAAAAAGGATAAACTTTTTTTTTTCAATATTACAGTTATATGGGGATTGGGCTCTCTGCTCAAGGTGTGAATATGAACAGACTACCAGGTATGATAAGAAATCATTGTTTTGTATTAAAACATTGCTTTATTCCTGTGAGATGCTGATCAGTACATCTTTTTTAGATACTAATCCAGATAACCTGTAAAAACCTTAAAATCCTGTCGCTAGCATTTTGTAAGTTATGCCCGCACATGTGAGTGTAGGGTTTTGTAAAAATGCTCTCCAAGCAAGAAAAATACTCCAGCTGACACATCCATCACTTAATAAAGTTATCCAAACCTGATCCCACCCTCAAGTAGTTTCTTAAATTTCCCTCCATAAGCAGTGATGGGAAGGTTTATCTTTCTCCTCACCCCAAGTTCCATTTCAAAACCGTTTTTATTTTCCTCCTCCTATCCACATTCCAGTACAATTCTATATATGTCTACTTAGGGGTAAAGTCCATTAAGCTTAAATGAGCTTACTGAAGGTGGTGCTGACTGAAAGGCACTTTCCCCATCCTCCCAATCTAGTATCCCGACACTTCATGGTTTCATCCTCTATCTCTGCATCACCTATTGCTGCCCCAGGCTTTAAAACTTATTCTCTCCTCCAGCCTCACAAATATGCTACCAAACACTCCAAAGTCTCATCTCTGTGCTTCTTTGTATTGCTTGTTCTATGATAAGAGGCCTTTGGATTTAGCAGCTTGCTGCTGCAGCTCTAATGCTACTTTGTAGTCTTTCTAATACAGCAAAGCATTTATACTCTAAAATTTCATAAATATGCTGAAGTACAGTTTTATGTTCCAAGTCACATACCCATATATTTCATGTTCTTAAAGTAGTAAAGTAAGTTTTAGCTTGATAAGATAAATATTGCATTACATCTGAATTTCCTTCCAGCATTCCAATACTCTTCTCCTGTGCTTGCCCCCCAGCCCTGAGGTTAAACTGTGTTTCCAGTTTATGCATAGTCTTATGCTTATTTTAGGCATATGCCTATGGCTTAACCTTTTTGAATTCAGTTGTGTTTATTTTCAGATGCATCATCTGATGTGCTGCAAAGCTAAATGCTACATGTTTTGTTTTAAGGTTGGGATAAGCATTCATATGGGTACCATGGAGATGATGGACATTCATTTTGTTCCTCTGGAACTGGACAACCCTACGGTCCAACATTTACAACTGGTGATGTCATCGGCTGTTGTGTAAACCTTATCAACAATACCTGTTTCTACACAAAGAACGGACATAGTTTGGGTATGAAGAAGAGTCACTGATAATTAAATGTACAGTGATGCCTCGCAAGACAAAATTAATCCGTTCTGCGAGTCTCTTCGTCTTGCGGTTTTTTCGTCTTGCGAAGCACGGCTATTAGCGGCTATTAACGGCTTAGTGGCTATTAGCGGCTTTAAGAAAAAGGAAACAAACTCGCAAGAACTCGCAAGACGTTTCGTCTTGCGAAGCAAGCCCATAGGGAAATTCATCTTGCGGAACGACTCAAACGGAAAACTCTTTCGTCTTGCGCGTTTTTCGTCTTGCGAGGTACCACTGTATATCAAGATGCCTAATGAAATGGTGATAGCACTCTTTCCAAATTTAAGATGTTACATATTACTTTGTTGTTGGAGCTCAGCACAGAAAGAAAACGTTAAAGAAAGTTCAAATACTGTTTCCTCAGTTCTAGGAGGACACTTGTCAGGGCTCTTGTCAGTAGCTCTTTGGGGTTTCAAAAGAGCTCCAAGTTTGCAAACGTTAATATACAAAATTGCTCACTTCAAAAGTGGAAGAAAATCAAATTTAAAATAAACATTCAGCCTAGAGGCAACTTACCGTATGACTTTCTATATCTCAATAATTAGGATCATATTTTCTTTCTATTCTGTTGCTCCCCAAGCCAAAATTCATTTTGCACAGTTCTTACGGTTTTTATCAGCAAAACATAGAACAAAATTAATATAATAATGAAAACTGTAAAAATATTGGTAATCTGGTACAGTCATACCTTGTGTTGTGTTAGGTTCATGTTGCGCATTTCGGGCTTGCTAATGTGGCAAACCCAGAAGTGTATACTTCCGGGTTTTCCTGCATGTGCATGCGCAGAAGCATTCTGTGCGCTTTGCACATGTGCAGAAGCGCTCTATCGCGCTCTGCGTGGAAGTGCTACTCTAGTTGCGGACTTTTCGGGGTGCAAACGGCACCCCGGAACGGATCATGTTCGTAACTAGAGGTACCACTGTAATAGCTTTGCATTTGTTTGTATCTAGGCTTCACTTATGCTGTGACAGTAGTTAGAGAGGTAACTTTTGCCAGTTTGCCTTTCCCCTTGCAGCACTGTGCTCCTTCAGGAAGTCTGCTCCAGGGGGTTGGAATACTCTGTGGAGCAGTGTGGGAGTTTGTGCTGGAGGCTGATGGGAAAATTGGCAAAAGTCAATGTGTTTCCCCGGAGTCAAAAGCATTTTATGGATAGAAGAATCCCTTTTGCTCGTGGAGGTGAAATCTAGCTCTAACCCATGGGCTGGTTATTTTAAAGTAAAAAACAAATTCTCAAATACAGTGGTGCCTCGCAAGACGAAATTAATCCGTTCCGCGAGTCTCTTTGTCTTGCGGTTTTTTCGTCTTGCGAAGCACAGCTATTAGCGGCTTTAAGAAAAAGGAAACGAACTCGCAAGACGTTTCGTCTTGCGAAGCAAGCCCATAGGGAAATTCGTCTTGCGGAAAGACTCAAAAAACGGAAAACTCTTTCGTCTTGCGCATTTTTCATCTTGCGAGGCATTCGTCTTGCGAGGTACCACTGTAAGCTACATACTGTTGCCATCTCCCTAAAACAGATGCTGAAAGTTAACTTTTATGTTAGTTCATTCCTTGGCAATACAGGTTTCTTAACAAGTTTTCCTGTAAACTGTGTAAACTATTATTTACCTGGTAAAACAGGAGTTGATAACCCCCTTGCCAACTCTGCATCCCTGTTTTTATTGCCTTTTTATGTTGCATTATCATAGGTACACTCTGCCTGCTTCTTAACTGCATAAGAGTACACCTAAGTAAATTCTAAAAAATGAGAATAACTAACCAGTAATATTTCCTGTCCTCTTGAGATCTAAGCTGCTCAGCTTAGATTATATGAGCACTAAGTATGTTGTATGATTAAAATACATTTTTCTATGTGACTGTGGCAGCACAAATCTTAATTTATATCTCTTGATTACAGGTATTGCTTTCACGGATTTGCCGGTAAGATAAACATACTAAAAAATTCAATAGCATTCCAATGTAAAATACACATTTCCCTACTTGTATAATATGTGTTTTTCCTTTTTTTTTGTATTTTAAAATGACAACCATGGTAGCAAAACAACAATTTGCAATTGGAACAAATGTTTCTCATTTTTACTGGAGGTTTTTATGAAACTTCCAATTTTCACAAGAATATTGGCAAAATGCTATAAACATTGCCTTCCATTTGGTGTGTTAGTACATTGTGTTAGCATTTATGACTTTTGATGCTTCAGCAAATATTTAGATTGCATAGGAGTCACAAGTATGGGGACATAAGTTAGTAGCAGAGCTCATCCTTTGCATGCAAAAGGTCCCTGATATAATCTCTAGCAGCAGAAGGTAAGACTTGGAAAGACCTCTGTTGAAACCCTAGAGCAGTGGTTCTCAAACTTTTTTTCTCTAGGCCACACTTTCAGAATAAAAATTTGCTCATGCTTATTGATAAGAAATACATTGGAAAACAAAAAGAAACAACTCCTAGCAGTGCTTGATTTATAACATAGAACACAACTGCTTTTTAATATGATCATGGGGCATTCAGAATGTATAAAACAATGCAGCTATGTACGAACATTAATCATTCCCAAAATATAATTATAAATGAGCCTCTTACATACGTACCTTAAGTATATATTCAAACTCAGTGAGAGGTGTGAGCTTGCTTTTGCAGATAAAGTCGCTCAGATTCGAGAAGAGGTATACTCCACCGTAGGAGCAGGGCCGGGGCGGGAGAGTGCTAGAGTCCTGTCTAGTCAAGTTGTGTGGGATCAGTTCCAATCTGTTACCCCTGAGGATGTGGACAGGCTGCTTGGACGGGTGAAACCAACCACTTGTCTCCTTGATCCTTGCCCATCCTGGCTTATAAAAGCTAGCCGGGAAGGACTGGGCGATGGGCTTTGTGGGGTGGTGAATGCTTCCCTCCGTGAGGGAGCCTTCCCAGACCCGCTGAAAGAGGCGGTTATTAAACCGCTTCTTAAAAAACCATCTTTAGATGCGGCCACGATAGCCAACTATCGCCCAGTCTCAAATCTTCCATTCTTGGGCAAGGTGATTGAGCGAGTGGTTGCTGAACAACTCCAGGCACGCCTGGAAGAAGCGGACCATTTGGATCCCTTCCAGTCGGGATTCAGGCCTCATCATGGGACTGAAACTGCCTTGGTCGCACTGGTTGATGATCTCCGGCGGGCTAGGGACAAAGGTGAGAGCTGTTTCCTAGTTTTGCTGGATCTCTCAGCGGCGTTTGATACCATCGACCATAACATCCTTCTGGACCGTCTTGAGGGGCTGGGGGCACTGTTATACAGTGGTTCCGCTCCTTCCTCCTGGGCCGTGTTCAGAAAGTGGTGGTGGGGGGTGAGTGTTCAGACCCCTGGGCCCTCACTTGTGGGGTGCCTCAGGGTTCTGTCCTCTCCCCCATGCTTTTCAACATCTACATGGAGCCGCTGGGAGAGATCATCAGGGGATTTGGGCTGGGTGTTCATCAGTATGCGGATGATACCCAGCTCTACCTCCACTGAACCAGTGAAGGCAGTGAAGGTCCTGTGTGAGTGCCTGGAGGCGGTTGGAGGTTGCATGGCGGCTAACAGATTGAGGTTGAATCCTGACAAGACAGAAGTACTGTTTTGGGGGGACAGGAGGTGGGCAGGTGTGGAGGATTCCCTGGTCCTGAATGGGGTAACTGTGCCCTTGAAGGACCAGGTGTGCAGCCTGGGAGTCATTTTGGACTCACAGCTGTCCATGGAGGCACAGGTCAAATCTGTGTCCAGGGCAGCTGTTTACCAGCTCCATCTGGTACGCAGGCTGAGACCCTATCTGCCTGCGGACTGCCTCGCCAGAGTGGTGCATGCTCTGGTTATCTCCCGCTTGGATTACTGCAATACGCTCTACATGGGGCTACCTTTGAAGGTGACCCGGAAACTACAACTAATCCAGAACGCGGCAGCTAGACTGGTGACTGGGAGCAGAGACCACATAACACCGGTCTTGAAAGACCTACATTGGCTCCCAGTACGTTTCCGAGCACATTTCAAAGTGTTGGTGCTGACCTTTAAAGCCCTAAACGGCCTTGGTCCAGTATATCAGAAGGAGCGTCTCCACCCCCATCGTTCTACCCGGACACTGAGGTCCAGCTCAGAGGGCCTTCTCGGTAGTGGCGCCTTCCCTGTGGAACACCCTCCCACCAGATGTCAAAGAGAACAACTACCAGGCTTTTAGAAGACATCTGAAGGCAGCCCTGTTTCGGGAAGCTTTTAATGTTTGATGTATTATAGTATTTTAATATTCTTTTGGAAGCCTCCCAGAGTGGCTGGGGAAGCCCAGCCAGATGGGCGGGGTATAAACAATAAATTATTATTATTATTATTTGCGGTAATCTCATTTATATTCGGTCTAATTTGAGTCAAACTCTCGTCTCCTCAACAACACAAAGAAACCTTTCTCTTTTCTGATTTTTCATATTTGTCAGTTGAAATCCCTGTTCACAACAATATGTTGTGGAGATGTAGAAGAATAGGCAATGCTCTTGAAGAGAGACGTGAATACTGCTTCTGGTTGTGTGTATATAAAATTTCTTCTCTACTAATACTATACTATACTACACTACATTGAAATGTTTAAATATCACTTAGATTGCCCTTGATTCTTCCAGCCACACTTGCCATCCTCTTCTGCCACACCAGTGGGTGAGAACCACTGTCTTAGAGAATGGGTCGGCAAGTGTGATTCAGTTTTGTTTTCTGCTAGTGGCATTTGCACTCATTTTGTTGCTCTGTATATCCAGTAATTTGCTTTCATGCCAGTTTAAAGTAGATTTGGATTTTGAGAGATTAAAGTATGTATTTCAATTATCTCTTGCAGCCAAACCTGTATCCTACAGTTGGTCTTCAAACACCAGGAGAAGTGGTGGATGCGAATTTTGGACAGCATCCATTTGTGTTTGATATTGAAGACTATATGCGAGAATGGAGAACCAAAATTCAAGCTCAGATCGACCGATTTCCTATAGGAGATCGGGAAGGAGAATGGCAGACTATGATTCAAAAGTAAGCATTTGAAGATTATAATAAGTCCTTCCTAAATTTCTATTCAAATTTAAGAGATTTGATTAGTCTCTTCAGTCTTAGAAATCCTAGTCTGCATATATGTCGTTGCATACTTTTATGTCAGTGGAGGTAAGTTTGCAACACCTGTTAAACTGTCATTTGTATTTGTCTGGTGACATTATCTTCATGTAGAATAATGTTTCTTCTTGTGTAGTGAAGGGGGCTAGAGAGAGGTACATGGATGTGAAAGCAATGCCTACTGGTAACTGCAATACCTTTTTCTCTCAAACTTCAGCAATGCAAAAATCATCCCATGCATCTTGATTTTTTAAAATCTGTGTCATGACAGTCTCCTTCAATATGTGTAAATTTGGATTAAGTAATATGAGAAGTAGCTGTTACCTTTTGTCAATCAATGATTCTAGGTCTGCTTCCTATATAATAAAACAATTAAAAGACTTGCACACTTTGTGTCACGCCAGTATCTGACAATAATGATAGAATGATGACATGCACATTAATTTCTGATTCAGTGCTATCAGTTTATACTAGATTGTGCCAGTTAAACAACAGAAGCACCTGACAATATCTCTTTTTGCTATAGTAGTAATGATGCCACCATACAAACTTCAAATACTGTTGTTTTTTGTCTCTTGAGTAGCTTCTGAAAATCTTGGCCATGTGCATATAATTAATTGATTGATATATTTATTTGCCCTCCATTTTGTATGGACATGGTGCTCCAGTTTTTACTGTTTCTGCTTTGGATGAGGAAGGGAGGAATGATACTGCACATGCTCTCCGTTCTGTAAACACAAAATTAACATACCTTTTATCAGCCTATTTCTACCTTGCAGCTGAAGATGCTAAAGTTTGCACCAGCAACCTTAAGTGCAGTTTGTTTGCCCCTCCAGGGAACTGCTGATTGCTCCTCTTCTGTGTTAATATCCAGAACTGCCTTAGGTTTCAGAGCTTAAGAAATTTCCTATGCTCAGTGCTGCTTTGTATGCCTAAATTAAATATTTGATTTAGCAGCAGCATTAAATCACTTAACTCTTCTAGACTAGCTCCATTGTCTTGAATAGGAAGTAAGAGCAGGGGGTCTCAGGGTTGTTACCTTGGCCACTCTCATGTTTTGCATCTTCAGTATCCTAGTAACAAGCAGCCAAATAAATGTTGCTGCATACTTAAAATATACATAAGCATACATGTTTCATTTGAAAACATGAAAAAGTGGTAACTCTGCATGGAAGTTGCTTGTTTAAATTAATTTGTAGTGCTAAAAGTGAATATTAGAATATTATCCCAGGATGTTTCATAAAGTAAATTTACCAAAACCACTTCTCAAGGATTTTGAGTTCTTTGTTTGAAAAGTTGCCTCCAGGCTATGTATTTACTTGCATATGTTCACTTTTTACAGGATGGTTTCATCTTATTTGGTACATCATGGGTACTGTGCAACAGCAGAGGCCTTTGCTAGATCTACTGATCAGACTGTACTAGAAGAATTGGCTTCCATTAAAAATAGACAAAGTAAGTCTGAAAAATACTGTAATTTATTTTTAAAAATTCATTTTTATTGAATTTTCCACTTTAACAATCCAATCAAATCACATTAAATATTCCAAATTATACATATCAAATTGTCTGAATATTTTGCCAAATTATAATTTTTTAATAG
The DNA here is from genome assembly GCF_965112155.1 of Podarcis liolepis. NCBI lineage: Eukaryota > Metazoa > Chordata > Lepidosauria > Squamata > Lacertidae > Podarcis > Podarcis liolepis. The sequence continues at coordinate 60,191,969 of NC_139560.1, read as the reverse complement.
GACTTCCTATGCTTCAAGTTCAGAGGGTTCTGATCATCTCATACTTCTACTGCTTTTCATAGTAATTTCCGATGGTTCCTCTTATTCTTTCTGTTGTTGACCTTCATTCTTTCACAGCCTCTGAGTTGTTCCCACAAGCGAGTTAAAACAATGATGTGTTTCTGTGTGGATTTTATGTCTATGATTCTCCTCTGTAAGTTCACAGCATCTCACACGCTGGTGTTTCTGCCAAATCAATCCGAAAGTCTTTTCGCTGCTGGCAGCCACCATCTTTACTCAGTTCCGATAAAATCAAATCTAAGCGTCTGCTTTTCCCAGACTGCTTGCATCAAACGTTAGCCTTTCCAGGGGAAATTTACCAAATCAAACTGGAAACACAAATATAATGACATATTAAAGGCTTGCCTCCCCCTATGACGATTTGTAATTCTGCAGCCCGGTCTTGACTTCCAATCATGGCGGATTTCCAAATTAAAAGTGTGACACAGCTCCCACACAGATTCCAGAAAACTGTCCAAGGTTTTTTAATGTCTCTCCAGCGGTTAATGAGATTCTGCTTCTGTCTGATGTCCACACATTGGAGAATCTTTTATCCTCTTCCAATCAAATCAAAGATCAAAAGCCCTAATTATGTAATATTATTATTTTCACACAATTTATATATTTAGAGCCATATTATATTAACAAATACAAAACTTTCCAATCTCGCTTGTTATAGTTACCGTATTTTTCGCCCTATAGGACGCACCGGCCCATAGGACGCACCTATTTTTTGAGGGGGGAAATCAAAGGAAAAAAATTGATTTCCCCCCAGGTTTGCGCAGCCATCCCCAAGCTAGAAGAGGGAGACGGAGCACTTCCTCTCCCTCTTCTGCCTTCAGGGACAGCCTCCCAAGCCTCTGTGGGGCAGTGCACTGCGCTGCCCAGCAGAGGCTTTGCGCAACCATCCCAAGCTAGAAGAGGGAGATGGAGTGCTCCGTCTCCCTCTTCTGCCTTCAGGGACAGCTTGGCCCGCTATCCCGCGAGCTTGTGGGGCTGGCGGGGGGGAGAAGCAGGCTTCCTTCTCCGCCCGCCAGCCTCCAGATCAGGTCGGGGAATAGCGGGATGGCGGAGCGCTGCCATCCCGCTATTCCCCACCTGATCTGGAGGTTGTGGGGCTGGCGGGGGGGGGGGAGAAGCAGGCTTGCTTCTCCCACCCCCAGCCTCCAGATCAGGTCGGGGAATAGCGGGATGGCGGAGCGCTGCCATCCCACTATTCTCCGACCTGATCTGGAGGTTGTGGGGCTGGCGGGGGGGGGGGGAGAGAAGCAGGCTTGCTTCTCCCACCCCCAGCCTCCAGATCAGGTCGGGGAATAGCGGGATGGCGGAGCGCTGCCATCCCGCTATTCCCCGACCTGATCTGGAGGTTGTGGGGCTGGCGGGGGGGGGAGAAGCAGGCTTGCTTCTCCCACCCCCAGCCTCCAGATCAGGTCGGGGAATAGCGGGATGGCGGCGCTTTGCCATCCCCCTATCCCCCGAGCTTGTGGGGCTGGCGGGGGGGGGGAGAAGCAGGCTTGCTTCTCCGCCCGCCAGCCTCCAGATCAGGTCGGGGAATAGCGGGATGGCGGAGCGCTGCCATCCCGCTATTCCCCACCTGATCTGGAGGTTGTGGGGCTGGCGGGGGGGGGGGAGAAGCAGGCTTGCTTCTCCCACCCCCAGCCTCCAGATCAGGTCGGGGAATAGCGGGATGGCGGAGCGCTGCCATCCCGCTATTCTCCGACCTGATCTGGAGGTTGTGGGGCTGGCGGGGGGGGGGGGGAGAAGCAGGCTTGCTTCTCCCACCCCCAGCCTCCAGATCAGGTCGGGGAATAGCGGGATGGCGGCGCTTCGCCATCCCCCTATCCCACGAGCTTGTGGGGCTGGCGGGGGGGGGAGAAGCAGGCTTGCTTCTCCCCCCGCCAGCCTCCAGTTCAGGTCGGGGAATAGCGGGGTGGCGGCTCTGCGCCTCCCCGCTGTCCCCAGCTTTTGGGTGCAGGCTGCTGCCCGCAAGCCTTGCGAGCCCGCGGGACATCCCGCCGGGCTTGCAAGACTTGGGATAGCTTCCTGAAGCCTGGAGAGCGAGAGGGGTCGGTGCGCACGGACCCCTCTCGCTCTCCAGGCTTCAGCAAAAGCCTGCATTCGCCCCATAGGACGCACCCAGATTTCCCCTTCATTTTTGGAGGGGAAAAAGTGCGTCTTATAGGGCGAAAAATACGGTAATGTAAACGGTTCTTCGGGGGGGGGGTTGCCAAATAATATAATAAAGCAAAGTACAGTAATAAGAGAGGCTCCGCCCCCCCTTTTCGTTCCGTTCCAACATACCAACTTAGATGTTCTGAAAAATACTGGATTTTGTTGTTGATTTGATTGATTGATTGATTGATTGATTGATTCAATTTATATACCTCCCTAAACTTGGAGGTCTCAGGGCGGTTCACAGTTGATGTAAAGTATTTGTTGCAAACGTGTCTAGCAAAATCTGGTGAAAGTTGAGGACTTTTAACAAGAAATGTTTAACTACATCAAGGGTGTGGAACTATATCAGGGGTGCAGGCATTCCTCTGCTGGCCAAATTTGACAGGTGAATAGGACTACACACATCTGTCAGTCACCTAATGTAACAGTGGCATCAGATGGTAGACCACTGTCGGGTGATCTCCGTAACCGCAGCTTAGCTTATGAATGGTTACATTGGTCTCTTTTGAAGGTACTCTTCCAGCACCATTCAGCTGATGGTTGCCTTCAAAGAGACCTGCTGCATTAGACAATGTGGGTTGCATTGAAAGAGCTTGCTAAAGCAGAGGGGGAATGTACAGTTCTTAATCTGTTTCTTCTTTTTCTCCACAGGAATTCAGAAACTGGTTTTAGCAGGAAGAATGGGAGAAGCCATTGAAACAACACAACAATTGTATCCAAGTTTATTAGAAAGAAATCCTAATCTCTTATTTGCTTTGAAGTAAGTTTTAAAGTAAATTGTTAGTACTGTAAATTGCTGTCTAATTGTTAGGAGTTTATGTGGACACCCTTACGACTTTCAAGCTTCCACAGTAGTGAATGATATTATTGGTTATGTTAGTGCAGTGAATTGCAAAAAGTTACTTTGAGTATTAACTTTTATTCCTCAATCTTCAGAACTTCTTAATTTAATTTTTTAAAGAGCACAGTTATAATCCTGAAAGTTCTGTAGCAGAACTTTTGGAATGTGAAGTTAATATCAGATTATACAGTGATACCTCGGGTTACAGGACGCAGGTGGCACTGTGGGTTAAACCACAGAGCCTAGGACTTGCCTATCAGAAGGTCGGCGGTTCAAATCCCCGTGACGGGGTGAGCTCCCGTTGCTCCTGCTCCTGCCAACCTAGCAGTTCGAAAGCACCTCAAAGTGCAAGTAGATAAATAGGTACCGCTCTGGTGGGAAGGTAATGGTGTTTCCGTGCACTACTCTGGTTCGCCAGAAGTGGCTTAGTCATGCTGTACGCTGGCTCCCACGGTCAATGAAGCGAGATGAGCACTGCAACCCCAGAGTCAGTCACGACTGGACCTAATGGTCAGGGGTCCCTTTACCTACCTCGGGATACAAATTTAATTTGTTCCGGAAGTCCATTCTTAACCTGAAGCGTTCTTAACCCGAGGCACACATTCCCTACATAGGCCTCCCGCAGCCCCGGAAGCGGATTGCGTTTATATCCCGGGGCAAAGTTTGCAACACCTACTTCCGGGTTTGTGGAGTTCGTAACCTGAAGTGTTCGTAAGCAGGAATGTTATTACCCGAGGTAGCACTGTACCTGGTTTCTGTGAAACTGCTAATAACCCTTCACACATCCCTGCCTTGGGCAACTCTGTATGCCTGTTGCCCAACAATCTCACAGAAATCTACTACTTTTTTCCTTCTATAATTTCAGCTTCTAACCAGGAAGAGAGGGAGCAAATGCCCCACCCCACCCCCATTATCTGAGAATGAAGTACATAAATAGGTCTGTGCTAATTTGAAATACCTGGACCGGATTTTTAAAATATGGTGAAGTGCTGTCATGTGGCACTTTAAGAATTAAAAATAGTCCCCCTATTACTGGGGATGAGCAATACAATTCACTGCTTTCTCCTTCAACACTGGACTAGTCTTTTTCTTGTACACTAAGGCAGTGTTTCCCAACCGGTGTTCCGCGGCACACTAGTGTGCCGCCGAACATTGCCTTGTGTTCCGTGGGAGGGAGACGGGCGAGTCGGGCGGCGAGAGGCGGGGCGGCGGCGGCGAGCACACGCGGGGCGGCGAGCGAGCGAGCTCCCACATCCCATCGCCGCTCGCTTCGGCCGGCCTACTGGAGGAAGGCGCGAAAACCCGGCGGGCTTTTGGGTGGGCGCCAAGCAAGAAAGGCGGGAAGGCTCTGGTCCCTCCCCTCCCGGCGGGGCTCCCGCACGCACCTTTCTGCGCCGCCGCGTCCCGCCTGAGCAGCAACAGGAGGAGGAGGAGGGAGGCCAGCGCCGGCCGGGTCCCCCGGGGGAGCGGGCGCTCCGGGCTGCTCACCATACCCCGCGTCTCGGGCGCAGCAGCCGGCAGTCCGAATGCATCCCGAGCCGCGCTGCTCTCGCCTTGCCTCCTTCTTCGCGCCTCCTCCCGGCTCGCGCGCCGTCCCTGCGCGGATCCGTCCAGCCTCCGGCCGCCCCCTCCTCTTCCTCTCCTTCCCCCACCCACCAACCCGCACGGCGCGCTCCCACCGCCCCCGATGGGCGCAACCACTTCCGGGTCCGCTGCAGCCGCCCCTTCCCCGCCTCCGGCAGCCGAAAGTCCCCCAGCGGAGCCCGTCTGGCCGCTCCCCCCGCTCCCTGCCCACCTCCCGGTGTTGAGGCGCCCTCTTTCGTTGCTTCGCGGGGAGGGAAAAAACTTTGACTTTTGTGCGTCCCTCCCGGCGTGACGCTGCGCGCTGACGTCACGGGGCGGGGCTTTAATGGTGGTGTGCCGCGAGATTTTTTTCCGGTTAACAGGTGTGCCGTTGCCCAAAAACGTTTGGGAAACACTGCACTAAGGTGTGTGAATCTCCACTACTGGCCATGTAATCCACTTAAAAAGGAAGAATTAAAAACCTGCTGTAAAGCTTATGGGGCTTGAGGAAGCAGCTGCAGTTAGGAATTGAGAAAAGGCCCTTCCTCTGCTGCAAAGCTCCTTCATTTATTCCCCAATCTTCTATTTTTGAATGGTTTCCAAGTGGCAGTTACTGTTACAGCTGTGGAAAGGCGGGGGAAGAAGTAGATGCTCTCATTCTGCAGTAATGATTATATGTTTCACTGACCTTCATTTGTATTAAACAGCATCCAAACCACTATAATGCAAATTATTAATAATACTGAGAGCAATTAGATTGTTGAAATTATATTGGCGTCATAAACTAACTCTTCTCTCACGTTTCCTAGGGTACGGCAATTCATAGAAATGGTCAATGGTACAGACAGTGAAGTACGATGTCTAGGAGGTCACAGTCCAAAATCTCAAGATAGCTATCCTGTTAGTCCTCGATCGTTTAGTAGTCCTAGTATGAGCCCCAGCCATGGAATGAATATTCACAGTCTAGCAACAGGCAAAGGAAGTAGCACACACTGTTCTGGTGAGTTTGAGCTGGCAGAAGCTGGTGTTATACAGAGGTGTTCCACTTCTGAATCTTCAGTTTTTCATCCATCTGTCTATTAGCATATGAAATGCTTTGTGTTGTGGCTGGTGTCCTGCAGTGTTGCCACTCAGCTCCTTGCTGGCACTAACAACTTTTCTTCTGCACGTGTCTTATTTCTAACAATAGAGACAGACATGTCCCATAGTGTATGGACAAGTGGGCCTCTCTCTCAATTAACCACTGCAGCTATTGCCACTGTCATAATTTTATTTAAGAAGCAAATAAGGATCAAGCAAAGAGATTATTCCAAAAGTTTAAACCTCATTACAGTGGTGCCTCGCAAGACGAAAAGAATCCGTTCCGCGATTCTCTTCGTCTAGCGGTTTTTTCGTCTTGCGAAGCAAGCCCATTGACAGCCTAGTGGATTAGCGCTACAGCGGTCTAGCGGCTTTCCGTGATCAGCTGTTAAGCGGGTTTTTCAGCGGAACAGCTGATAGGCGGCTTAGGAAAAGGGGGGGAGCGAAAAAAACCTGCGGGGACGCGCAAGATTTTTTCGTCTTGCGAAGCAACCGCATAGGGAAATTCGTTTTGCGAAGCGCCTCCAAAACGGAAAACCCTTTCGTCTAGCGGGTTTTCCGTCTTGCGAGGCGTTCGTCTTGCGGGGCACCACTGTACAGTTGTCTCGCAGGCAGAAGGAATGGTTTCTCTTGCTGCATCCCATGCTATCTAGACCACAGTAGATCAAATAATGGACAGCTTCTTTATACTACTGCTGGGGAGGGAGGAGAGATTATGAGAGGAGAGTCCTTTCAGGTGCCGAAAGACAGAAACCGTATTGTTTTGAGGTTAGCTTGCCTTCTATGCAAAACCCATGTTGTATGGAATTATGAATATTCAAAATAAGCACACATTTGTAAATTCAAACACTAGATTATTTTTAAAAAGAATTTTTGCTTTTTGGGTTTTAGGTTTTGAAAGTAGTTGCAGTAATGGAGTGATATCAAACAAAGCATATCAGTCTTACTGTCACAGTAAACATCAGTCCACCAGTTTGAATGTACCAGAGCTCAATAATATAAATGTAACACGATCACAGCAAGTTAACAGCTACTCCAGGTAAGTACACTCATTCCAACCTGATACCACTGTTCTTCATCCACCACTGTTCGTGATTTATGTATTGTACTGATTTTCTAGGACAGGTAACTTGCATCTTATGTGGCGGCTGCGTTCCTAGCCATTACGCATATAAGCGAAATTGCATAAAGCCAGGATCCCCCAGAACTGTGCTTCACTGCAAGGTGGAGAGTTGCTTGTCCAGCTTTGGGAAGGCAGCATGGGGTTTGGGGATGCTGCCAGAGCCATTGCACCATCTTCCCAGCTTTGCATAGATGCAGGGGAGTAAGTAAATTGGAGAGTGGGTTGTTTTCCCCACCCATACAAAGTTGTGATCACATAAGTAAGATAAGTGCAAGTTGTGAGTTACCTGTATAGGCTATTATTACGCGCTTCAGTGCCTCCATATCACCCTAGTGGGTGGACTTCAAATATTTTTCTCTCTGTTTTTAGTATGGGGTGTGCACTAATCAATCACTACTTTTCCCACGTCAACCACTTACTATTCAGGGACTTTTCTCCCCAATCATATCAACTGTAGGCAGCCACCATTCTTGAAACTGCTGTGCAGCACATACTTCTCTGTGAAATCCCTTTCCCTCATGAAATTCAACTTTCTCATATTCCAATAGTAATGTTTCTTACAATACTTTTGGATGCACAAGCTCACACAGAGAACTAGACTATCCAAGGAAGAGCTCTGTCACCCCATCAGTCAAGTGATTATTTTATTTTTTACCATAAGTCAGATGCAGATGTGTGGTAAAATAGGTTTTTATTCTTCCCCAGTTGCATTGTGGGACATAGTGAGGTGCACATTTAAAAATGAGACCCCCATTCCAACTCTTTATACACTTAATGATGCATTTTTCCTCTTCTCAGCAATGATGTAGACATGGAAACAGATCACTACTCCAATGGGGTTGCAGAGACATCATCCAATGGCTTCCTTAACGGTAGTTCTAAACATGATCACGAAATGGAAGAATGTGACACAGAAATGGGTCTGCAGCAAAATTTCTTACATATTTAATATTACTATCACCATTTTTTTGTTTTGTTTACTTGCAGTTATTTCCAAATGATATTTAGGCATACCTAACATGTTTTCAGGCAGTTTATATAGCTCTGAAGTGCTATAGTCAGCGGAAAATCTTTATATGTAATGTTTGCATTTATAATTTACTTAGTTTGCATTGGATTATTTTCACTCTGCGGTGCTTCACTATGGCTTGAAAGACTCACACTTCCTTCCCATTGTTGTAAAATATCATATGAGTTTGCATAATCTTGGAAGAGATGGAATTGTCACACAGATGCTGCTTGAAATGGCTTCAGCGTTACACCTTTTGCTCACCATAACTCCTAAGTGGTTCTTATTGTGTGGAAGGTCTTCACACCAGCATCACACTTTTCCTGCTAATGAGTAAGATAGAAACAACTACATCAGCTTTGCCACAGCCCTCCTGATGTTTTAGATTACAACTCCCATCAGCCCCAGCCAACATGGGCAATAATTAGGCATGATGAGAGCTGTGCTCTAAAATATCTGGAGGGCACCAGGTTGGAGAAAGTTAATCTGCATAATGAGCTATGTTACTCATTTTCCCAGTGTCATAGACCAATGAGGTACAAGGATGCTGTCTGCATCTGCGTGATTGAGGTAGTGTGCAAGTGTGCTTTTGATGTCATTCCCCAAATCCTTCCTATCTTGCAGCCTTATAGAGCATTTAGGTACAGAACAAACTTAATTTGTTTAAATGGATCAGATAAAGGAGAACTACATGTGAAAGAGAGCAGAGCAAATTTAGCAAATGTCTGTGCTCCATTCTGGATAGTTTTTGTAAATTTTCATCATACTTTCCCAAGTTGTACCTTGAAAAACAAAACACACACCTACTAACACTACTGTAAGAATTTTTGATTAGCTATTGTTGTAGGTATGTATCAAAAAGTGTCTGTGACAATTAATGTACCTCTAGTATCTACCCCCCCATCCACATTTTTGGCACTACTTAGTTAAAAAACAAATTCCTGGGAATATCCAAATATAAGATTCAGAAGCACTTTCATAAGAAAAAAAGATTGTTTTCCTTGCAGAAAGCAGTTACATTTCTATAGCTACCAAGCCTGAATCAGGTCTGGAGCCATAACCTTGGTAAAGGGAGGCATTTCCAAGAAAGGAATATATTTACTCAGCTGAAGTCCAAGAATCGGGAACAGTTAGTGAATATCTTTTGCTTTAAGAATTATGGGTGCTTATTTCTATAATTTTAGGGAGGGTGTACTGTAAACACATTCTGGTATTTCTCCATAGTGTGTCAAATTACAGACAGATGTTTATCAGGTTTTATTTAAAATAAAAGCCCACTTGTTTGTAATAAAACTTCCATCACCATGATTTGGAGGAGATCCAACCCAGCACAAGGACTTGTAGACTGCAGGGGAAATTGTCACCACTTTCATGCCCTGTAAAAATGTTTATGCACAAAAAGGCATATTCTGTGAAACCCAGCGTCTGTCTACAAGATTAGCATGATGCCTTGCTATGTGGTGAGCCCAGAATATCACATATCAAATACTTCTTTAATGCATGAGCAAGTTGCAGAATCAGTTGCATGGTTTAAGATAGCTTATCACAGATTAGTATATTTAAATTCATTTAATCAATACAAACTTGCCTAATGGGAAATGTTTGATACGACTGGCTAAATTTAAAAACAGAACACACAGAAAAACCAAAATAAAGCTTGCTTCGTTACATTTGCAGTAATATTTACAGTGGTCAGGATCCAGTTTCATGAGCCCAAGAAAGTCTTGCTTACCTCATAGACAACTGCTTCTGAATTTGAGGGAAGTTTCAAAAGCAGTTGATAATATGACTTGGATGACTCTCTTCCCCTCCTCCATCCTTTGGGTTAGTATAGATACACTAAACAAACCTAAATTAGTTTTTATTTGAGTCAGCAGACCTTCCTTGTAACCAAAGTCTATCTTAGATACTTAAACAGCTCCGGCTTGTATTTTTATTAGACCACTGCTCTCAAGACTTGTCAGCTAGTAAGAATAATGCACTTTTGGCATTGACCTCAGTTTTGTAGAACTTCTTCCCAAGGAAGCTTTCCAGATCCACATTCTTGGCTCCTTTGGAAGAACAATAAAATCATCATTCTGTCATACCTTTTGAATTTTGGATCTCTGTGTGTGTTTTATGTGGTTTTATCTGGGCTGTTGTCACTTTTATTGTATGCTGCTTTGCAGAGTTCTCAAAGTTGAAAAATGGATTAGAAATTAAAGTCTTAAATCAGAAGCCCAAACCCTGAATTGATCAACCACAATTATTACTTTGACCTAATTCATTGAGTTTGTGTGTAATCAAAGCACTGTGTTCTCACTGCTGTGCTGTTTAGTGATAGTGCCTTATCATTCTCACAGAGGTTGATTCCAGTCAGTTAAGACGTCAACTGTGTGGAGGTAGCCAAGCAGCTATTGAAAGAATGATTCATTTTGGCAGAGAATTGCAAGCCATGAGTGAGCAGCTAAGAAGAGAGTGTGGCAAAAACACAGCAAATAAGAAAATGCTCAAAGTAAGTTAAAAGGTCTTTCCAGTAAAATATGAGCTTGCGCTGATATCCACACTGATGTGCAATCCAGTCTATGCCAAGGAAGAGGGTAATGTTTGCAGTTCTCAGCTCACTAGCTTGTTATCTGTGAAACATTAATGTGCTTGCACCTATTTGTGTCAAATAGCCACCCAAATAACAAAACTAGTACAATGTGCAGCTGAAAAGCAGTTTGATTTGTTTTTGGTAGCTAGTATAGCTTTGGTTTTGAATTCTGTGTGGAGGAATGAATTGGATCATACTTAAGGAAATGTAGTGGAAAATGACTAAATTAAACCAGAGAGTCGGAAACGATTAAACAAGAAAAAAACCAGTTCCCTTTCTCATAAGCACTTTCTGTCCCACCCCTGCTCTGATAGTGAGCACTTGATCTCATATTGTGTAGTTGTTAGGAACTGTGGCTTTTTACAAATGTAACAATCATTTTCATGATTTTAAAAGAGAATTTGGAATTTACATTTGGCAAATAATAAATAGTGCCCTCTACCAAAAGCTCAATTTTTTTAGCAAGATAAAAAAATAATGCAAGTGTACTTGATTTTAATCGGATGATAATTTGATAATGACAAAATTAAGCCCGGATTTCTCAACAGGATGCATTCAGTTTACTTGCATATTCAGATCCCTGGAGCAGTCCGGTAGGAAATCAGCTGGACCCCATTCAGAGAGAGCCTGTGTGTTCAGTTCTCAATAGTGCAATACTAGGTAAGGCTTGCCAATTTTTTTCATAGCACATTTATTATTGTAAGTTAACCTAAAGCAATTATGGTGTTGTATGCCAAAAACAGTATTGTTGAAATTGCAATGGCAATTTTTGGCACTTAACCAAATCCCTTTGCCGTAAATGTCAAAGTTACACACTCATTTTCATTGAAGGATTATTTTTTGTATGACGTGGTACATCAAATGGCACAAATCTTAAATTTGTCCAATTCTTAAATTCTTACCATATAATTCATGTATGGTTTATGTTATGGTAAAGTCTTGTGATGTGAAATAGTCAGTCTCTTTTGGGATGCTGGGAAGAATTTAAAGTCCAGTTTGGTAACTGCAGAGGCACAATATTTTTGTAGGAAAAGTATCTGATAAGAAAGATTTTCCCCTCCCCTGATCTTAAGTGTAACATATTATGTAATCTTTTCAGAGACACACAATCTACCAAAGCAACCTCCACTTGCTCTTGCAATGGGACAGGCTTCACAGTGTCTAGGATTGATGGCCCGGTCAGGAATTGGATCCTGTGCATTTGCCACAGTGGAAGACTATCTACACTAGCTATGCATATGATGATGTCCAAGGTGTATAATGTGGCTATATTCAACATGAAAGTAGACCAGCTCTGCTGAATGGAGTTTGGATTTTTTAAATTATGTACTAAGGACAGGTCTGTTGCTTTACATTGCTTCCTAGTTTACAGCATGACGCAAATGATTTTCTAACCTACTGTTAGGATAAATTTTCCATCTTTAACCAGAGTTAAGTATCATTGGTAACATCAGATTGACAAACCCTTGAATTGTTCCAGACAAACCAAAAAAGTCCTGCCTTCATGGAAGGTTGGACGAAATAGATGATGTTGTGGATGTGTTAGTATGTGGGTGATGTAAACTTCAAGCAGGATAATTTGCCAACTTCCACCCCCATTATTACATAGATCAATCAGTGTAATTTGCAAAATGCATAAGTACCTGACAGTTTGGCTGTATAGTATTGATGGGAAGAAATATTTTTAATGTGTACTGTAAAACTTGAAATACTCAGGAGCTGAGTGAATATGTTTGTTGCTACTTACAATCTCAACCTGCTTCCTAGTGGTTTTTGTTTTAACATGGTCTTTTCAACTCTGTTTCCTGTTTAACTGCAGACAACTTATGTTGTAGACTCACCTGTTTAACTGTTGTATTATAACAGTATTATATGTCAACACAGTGTGGTTATGGCCTATTTATATAAAAACCAAATATTTAGTCAATTTCAGTCTTAATTTAATCTTTGTACACCCTGCATTTTTAAAAGTGCTTAAATGAGTACTCTATTGCAATAAAATGTAGTGATACCATAATTAACCAGCCATTAAATACTTCTACATATGGTAGGATGGCTACCTTACTTTGCTTGTGTTGTGTTTTGGACTTGGGACTAGTTAATTAAACATCTCTAGTTATGAAAGTCATGACATGGGCTGCAGGGGATTCCTTTGTGTTAAAAGGGTTTAAAGAACCTTTTGATGAGAGATCATAGCAGTCTAGGTTCACTTTTTGTCTTACACTGCTTTAATATTAACTGAACACCAATGGGGGTGGCATAGCTTTATCAGAAGTATTTATTTTCACAGTGCAGCTTGTATGTGAAAGTTGAAATTCAGGGCCAAGAAAAACTTGATTTTGTAATCCGTATTGGTTCTTCTGCATTTTTATTTTAGCAATTGAGATTCCAGCAGATATTGTTTACAAGCATATATGCAATTATTAACCTAGAGATTTGTTAAAATAAAAACAATTATGAAAAAGCTGTCCTGCAGAATTGTAACCCTGCAGGAGACATTCCAATCCTTTAAGGATTTAAGGAATAGAATTGCATTTCAGCATTAAATTTAGCTTAAATGTGGAAATCTAATAAAGTACACTGTACCGTTTAGAGGAGAAAAGCAGGATAAAAATATGACAGTGCCCTTAATACTTTATAGTATTTACAGAAGTTGGCTTATATGAAGCCTCTTTTCAATATACATGTAAGAAATCATAGTGAACAGCTCTTACTTAGAAACTCCAATTTATTTTCCACAACTTGTCAAAATGTAGTCTGTGTTTCAGCAGCTTATCTTTGAAGAAACCCACTGCTTTGTGAACTTCTTAGCCTTTTGCTTTTCCATTTCACCTGGTAGGAAAGAAAAAGATTTTATTAAGTAACAGCTCCTGCCAGGTCCCTTCCAAATTGTCTATGAAAGAAGCACCAATCTGCCCCTTCACCTCTGGGTTGAGAAAGCCACAGCAACTGAGTACATTAAGGCAGACAGTTTTTGGCTTAAGTCTCACATCAACTTATCCACAGCACTAGGTGTGATACCATTCTCTCAACACAGTATCTAAAAAAACATTATCTTAGGAGGCCTGTTTGATCTCGCTAATAATACCAACAAACAAGGTGCTTTGAGCTCCATGCTCAGGACTATATCAACCCTTATTTTATTTATATTAGCATGTCCAGCCAATCTCCCACAAACAAGAAAGCAAACTTCTTTAGGAACATAGAAAGCTGACTTGTCTACCAAGATGAACCACTGCTGTCTAGCTCAGTATTGTTTACACTGACCAACAGCTCTCCTGGGGTTTCAGGCAGGGGAACCTTTCCCTCGCTTATCTTGAAATACTGGGAACTTCGGCAAATCATGTGTTCGACCACTGAGCTAATTACACTTCATTCTGGCCGGGTTTTCTGCTTTTTTAAAACACTTGTCCTTTAAAGATGGATCAGTGTCAAACCTGAACATGACACTTACAAGCACTGTCCCAGGAAGAAAACCTCCTTTACATCGCTCCTACATAACAAACAGCTCCATGGGGGATTGCATCCATACCACATCTTCATTACCCACATAGGATGCACATTCAAAAAATAAACACTTACCCCAGGACTTATTCACAAACTTGAATGCAGCTTTTTTAACATCACTTCTCTTGTTTCCAACAGAAAAATACTGGTTTGCTGAAAAGACAAAGAGTCAATTAGCATAAGCTACATGTATAACTCTACAAATGTGTTAAGCAAAAGGCCACTGTACCTGTTGTTCGGTGGCAGCCTCTTCCATAGAGGTGTTTTTGTAGGAAGCTTTTGGCCGCTTGCTGCTGCTTGTTGGTTAAATCCTGATCTTTTAGCTGCACAGCCATATAGCTTTCTTGGAGCCTAATGATAAAATGATACTTAGTTCTCTGTAATGTAACTTTTCTTACTAGAGCAGACCTACATTAAGAAAGTTTTAGTCAAATGGTTTCCAATTTCCCTTTTTTCCTAGTAATCTAATGTATGTGATCATGTTTTCATACATAAAGCTAATTTAAGTGACAAGTCAAAAATACCTAGCAGGTATTGAGGTTATTACTTAGTGGGCAGTCCTACTTTGCGTACTATTGACAGTCTTCACAGGATACTGTTGCAAGTACAGAAGCTGCCTCTAAGCTTGCCTTTGTATTAACATGGAGATGTCTTTTGTGAAAACATACACTGTCACACGTGGCAGCATATTTTAAAGCTTGCATGATTTTAGAAATGGCTTGTGGGGGGGAAATAATGTTACAACTAAAACCTTGATTTATCAAAATAAAATTAAATAACTCCTCAGCTTCACTAATAATAATAATAATAATAATTCAGGCTTGTTCAAAATGAACAACGCTAATTCATCAACAGTATAAAAACCTATCAGGGTTATAAACTTTCCTAAGTAAATAAATAAAAGATGCCTTATATCAGTACTATCTATTGTGACTGGCTGTGGGTCTCCAAGATTTTTTAAAAGGCAATTGTAGTAATAAAACCCAGGATCAACCTCAAGCCAAGCACAGCAGTTTCCTGAGTCTTACTGAACTAATGGACAGAAATAGCCAAATCTTGTAGATGGAGAATCCTGCAATACAACTGACATGCAACACTATCTATGTACAGTACTTTAAGCGGCTGGACCTGAGATTTTGTGACCAAATAAATGGTTATGGCAGAGCACGGAGCAATAAGAACATCATATGCACGTGCAGAACAGATCAAATAAATGGGCTTTTCTTACAACACTATGACATGTAAGAATCGCTCAGCCATACCTAGTTGCCAAGTTTTCTTCACTGTCTTCCTCTGTATCTTTTTGGCCATTCTCACTTTCAGAATCATCTTCAACATTCTGACCTATAAAAATAATGGAAACTTTCACTGAAACTTTACACGTCAATGGATACCATGCAGGACTATGCAGTGGTACCTCAGGTTACATACGCTTCAGGTTACAGACTCCACCAACCCAGAAATAGTGCTCTTCTAGAACTTTGCTTCAGGATGAGAACAGAAATCGTGCTCCGGCAGTGCAGCGGCAGTGGGAGGCCCCATTAGCTAAAGTGGTGCTTCAGGTTAAGAACAGTTTCAGGTTAAGAACTGACCTCCAGAACGAATTAAGTACTTAACCTGAGGTACCACTGTAATACTTTTCAACTAGTTGCAAACCCATTCCAGTAGTTTTTTTAGCCTCTTTAGCAACTAAACTATTCACAAATGTATGTGGTAAGAGAAAGAATGACCACTGTTATCAGACAAACAGGTGCAGCTAATTGGGGACCCAGAACATTTATGATGAATATGTGAATTAAAGAACAACGTTTACTGCACTAATGCATTTTGTGAGAAGTGAAAGTATTATTTCAAACTATAAGATTAATGAACAACACAAAAATTGTTAGCATGGTCATTATTATAATAGTCATAATATTTTATGGGCATTGTCAAGTAGATCCTAATATTTATGGCATGATACAAAGTACATAATAAATGCAATGTAATCGTGGGCAGAACCGTACACATACCTTGCTCTTGCATGGCTGATGGCTGATTTTTGCTAAGGAGAAATTAACATTGGAAGACATTTAGTAAGGAACCTTTTGATCAATTATTCACAAATACAAAAATGGCACATTCATATGGAACCTATTAAAATACGCACAGCAATTACTGTTAATAGCTGTGCTTACCTATCATGAATATAATAGCAAAACTAAGATAGGAAGGCTTCTGCAAGCGCCCAGTAACTCAACTTTCCAATTCCCTTACTATTTAAGAGACATTTTTAAAGGTAGGGCATACACCAGCTGCATATTATGACACTTGATTCATGTGCTGCTCTCCCCGTTCTGGCCATTGGTGTTGGTTGGAAATTATAAATTCATCAGTGTAGATGGGGGTTAGTCATTTATGGGTATTGCAGCCAAAGGAAGCATACAACCCAATCTCACTGAAATGTTTATTGGTGCTCCAGAACATACTTTGCTTACCTAGTCTGTGTTGATGATGCCAACTCCTCCAACACATTTTCAGGAAGCAGCTTTCTTTTCTAAAAGAAACCAACATTAGCAAATTATTAAGCAACCCCTCTGACAATGCTAGCAGTAATGGTATACCATGCCTAGCTGACAGCTGAGTGGAAAGTTTGGTATCTAACCATGCATTAATTTGGGAAAGGGATAAATAGGCTTTGCCCTGATATCTCATTTGATCATTATGATTTTGTGACTGAATGACCAATGAGCTGGGCTATGTACAAGATCTTTAGTTAGGTTCAGTATATCCCAGATTAAACTTCCAGACAAGTCTTGCCATGGGAAGAGGGAACAGGACACTTTGTAACTTTTCAGAGGCATCTGATTGGCTGCTGTTTAAGGACACTGAACTAGATAGAGCTTTTGTCTGACCCAGAATGGTAGAGCTTAAGTCGTTAAGCTTGCATATTTATATCCTGCCTCCACTTTGTTCATGGGTCCTTATAAAACCATACAAACAGGAACCACGTAGGTTTGAGCAAAACAGCCTATGCTGTACCCAAGATGTGCACTGTGATAAATTGCAACAAGCAAAGGAAGCTAGGATTAAAAATACATTAAAAGGTATAGTGAAATAGTTTACCTCAATAGACTGCAATCATTAAGATAAAAAGTGGTGCAAAACTATGTGTAATATTTCACTTACATTTAAAAACGTTTGGGAACTCTAGAAAATTAGTTTGTAGATAACATTTGTATATTACACATGTAAATCCCTCACACAGGTATCTGCAAAGTAACACATTGGGACTGAATTCTGATGTTATTCATGGTGATTTTCAGTCTTATGGTGTGCAACTGCAGGGGCAGTATGGTACAACTGCTAAACATTTTCAGAGCGTGGAAGTTTGCTGGGCATGAAAAATAAAACAACTTCAACATTACCTTTTGTTCCTTAAATAGTTCTTCTTTCTGTCGTCTCTTTTCTTTTAAGGTAGCCTTTTCTCTGAGTAAATAAATAATAAGATGTTGTTTATGAAGAGAAGACATGGGCACAAGAAGAATCAATGTGTATAGTCAATTGTGAGTGCTTGTTCCAAGTGCTATCAACAAAGTTAAGAGAAACTAGCTAAGAAGTGCAGTCAGGGGAAAAGAAGAATGTATTCTCACAATGGCCACAATTATCTACGTTTAGAAGAGAGGAGGGATAAACACTTAACTATTACGTGAACACAGTAAATTGTCCTTATAATATGAATGACTGAAAATTTACTTTCAGTAGACAGCATTGTATTATCAAATCTACCAAGAAAAATCTCTAATACATTTCCTTAGTTTTGGACTAAGATGTTGTATTATTATTATTATTATTATTATTATATCATTTGAAGATCTCATGGTAGTTCACAAGATAAAAAAATACAGGGTAAAAGCACAAAATAGTTGAAACAAGACAAGACCCCCCCCACAAACACATTTAAAAGGCCGTAGAAAATTTATCAGCCAGAGGCCTGGTGGAAGAGGATTAGGGAGCCGCAGCAGAAAAGCCCTCATGGTCCAAGTCAGTTTATATGGGGAGAGGTGGTCCTTGAGGAATTGCAGAACTGAACCGTTAAGAGCAGAATGAAGAAAATTCAAGCGTTTCTCCAGGTGGAATCACACTACCAAATCCTGGCTCTTGATTGTCTGAAGAACTGATACTCTCTTCTCTCTAGCATGCAGCAAACTATTCTCCCAGCAAACTCCACCTACTATTTTCCTACCGAAGTAAGGGATACTTTCTCACAGCTGAGGCCTATCATGGACAAATTCGACCTTTTACGCAAAGGCCATTTACAACACCAGAAAGGGACGAAGACACGGGGATAACAAGAACAGAACGCAGCAGCTCCTTGAAGCCCAATATGCAGCTACGTCAGCTTCTCTCTTTGGTTCTGGCGCCTCAGTCCTGCCGAATGGCTCGATTTTCCAACAAAAAGGCTCTCGGCGTTGCCTCTCCCCCCCCCCGCCCGCCCCATAGGAGGGAGGGAGGGAGGGAGGGCAGGCGCCGGTCAACTACGACCCCCGCCCTTCCCCGCCACGACGAGGCTGACCCCCGAAGCGCAAGGCGTCGTTCTAGGCGCGGGATGGAGAAAGTCCCACGCCGAGCTTTACCTGCGCACGCGCTCCCCCGCCAACCGGCGCGCCTCCTCGGCCGCGGCGCGCGCGCTCTCGAAGGTCACCTCCTCGGGAGCCTCGTCACTCTCCTCGTCCTCTTCTGAGGAAGCAGCGACGGCGGCAGCCTCCGCAGCGACACTTTTCCTAGCCATCGAGCGAGTCCTCCGCGCCACCATCTTTCTCCACTTCTCGAACTTCCAGCTGACCCTTCGTCCCTTTGACCCGGAAGCAGCCTGGCGGAGCGGGGACTTGCTAAGAGCGGACTCGGCGCGCGAAAATAAGCTTCCGGGCAGGCGGCGTTGGCCGAGCGGCGAGGTTCCGAGGGCGTTGGAGTTGCCCGTCGAAGCCAAAATAAGTCAATTAGTAGGGATGTTGTTCTTCCCTCGCTCTCCCTCAAGGGATGGCAACACAGTAATATATCTGTTGCTCTTTCCAGCTTGGTTCTTATTTCTTGTGGAAACGTGATTTTTTTAAACCGCGACAGTTGCAACGTTGCTTCAGTCAGTTACTGGATCGGGGCGGGTTTTGCTGCAGCTTAAGGAAAGTTTGCACTGAGGATTTTATAAGTAAAGCAAACTAGCCTCGACTCTTTAATTTGCAACGTTAAGGCTGAGTTTGCACAGCGAAGCGACCACAATCCCCTCTCAGCACAAGCTTCCCCCCACCCTGAAGTACGGGTGTATTTAACAGTTTGCATCGGGATTGTTACAGCAAATGCCCCACCCCAACACACATGCCCACACAACAGGACCCAAGTTAGAAAGAACAGAAAGTGCTATTTGTTGCCAGTTCATGCTTCTGGATGGACACCCTGGTGTCCAGTCACAGCTACGCTTAAAGCTTGGATTCCACCTCTGGACAGGGAAAATGCAGAAAGAGGTGAAAGGGGCAGTCTGAGTTCCATACGCAGCAACCAAGGGATTTAGTCAATTAGATACCAGTGATTCTGTTTTCGGATTAATACATAGTTTATTTTCTTTTGTGAACAGTACAAATCACATAATTTCCCCTCGCATTGTTAGGGCATAAGGCGTCTGCGCAGCAGAAACCACTCCATTTCTGATCTGCTGCCAAAGATTCCAATATCCAGAATGCAACTGCGCTTAGGCACTAGCCCAAAGAAACGTGGCAAAAGCATATACTAAAACAACACAAGCCTATCCATGCTTACCCAAATGTAAATTCCATTGTGTTTGCTCCCATATAACCATGTAGAATGCTGCCATGTAGCTTTCGATGCACCAAGCTGCCATCTAACATTTCTTCAACATGATTGTTCTAAGATTGAGGGTGGTGCACATCTTTGAGCACCAAACTGGCATGAATGCACCATGTGCAAGGCTATACTCCTTTCTCATTCTGGCAGATGGTGCCAGCATAAGCCCTGCTGGCTTCCCCTTCTAGGCCGTTTGTTTATGGGGGTTGGGGGATGTTAGCTTAAACTGACTTCAAATTTTGAGAGAGCTTATATTCCTTGTAGCTCCAGAAACTTTGCTCATGACAAAGCCTCTTACAATTGATGGATAATGATAATATATGTGAAGCACACTGATTACTCCAAAATTCTTCTATATATTATATATTAATATTAAATTTAAAAAAGAAAACTGCAGACCCATATTATAATCAAAAAGTTGGAAGTTCTGTTTCACAGTAACTCAGCATTGCGTTCTATTCCATTTCCCAGTTACTGATGTTTTATCATAGTTGAGAGGAAGTGCAGACATGGTTAGTGTGGTATCTACTTCAGCACTAATTATATAATGAGATCTGCTAATACATATTGATGTTTTGATAGGAAAACTGCTTTGGAACAAAACAGACAAAGCATTGGTTTATCTTATCTTAGTGACTTAGAACAGTAGACAAAACAAGTAAAAGACTAATAAAACAAACCCACAGATACATTCATACAAGTCCAAGAGCGAGAAGAAATTAAGCATGTATACATTGCACATGGATGCTGCTACCTATGTTCCTTTAATTGTTTTCTCATACTGATCACCACAAAGAAATGTACACCATCCTGGAAGTAAACCTTTTTAGAGGATTGCACTGCTTCATGAAAAAAACCACCTTGTTTACCATTTTCCTACAAAAACTGGAGTATAGGCTATATGAAAAGCTGTCATTTGCCCCATTTGCTTACTCTTACCTTTCTCAGAATTTTACAGTTGGTTTATAAAATTGTTTTGTGTAGTCACAAAGAAGTGTAAGGTCATGATGAGGTCCCTCCCCATTATGATTTGCCAAATATGTAGTCTAATATTTCAGGGCACAAATGTCTTCTTTTGAACTGTTGGCATTTTATGCTCTCATTTCACATAAATTGTTTTTGTCTAACAAAAATATAACTGCTTATCCAATGTCCTTGACCATGACAACTCTTTTGCTTTGCTCATTCTTGTAACCAACTGGAAAATCGTGATCTATTTTCTTCACTGTCACCCTTAAATCCTATTGCTCACTTGCAGGCATGATGTTTTCTACAAGTCCCACGTTTCTCTTATGCTTGCACCCTGCTGAATGAGCAGCTGGGTTTTTTCCTGTGTTGCTGATAAATGTTCATGAGATTATCTCAGTTTCATGGCGTGCAAGTGCTGGGGGCAGCGTGGTTCCACAGGGACCTGAGAAATGAAACCTGAAACAGAATCAGGATATAAATAGTATTTAATCAAATATAATTGTACTTCGGCAAATAATTCCAAAACCCTAACCCTAAACAAATATCAGAACATTGTTAGTCCTTTTACCTATCCCCCCTTCCATAAACCAGTAAATCTTTTACATTTGTTTGATATCCCATTTATTTCTATGGAGTTTAAGAAGTTTAATGGCAAATTTGCTGGTCTGCAGATTAGGCTGCAAGTGAGAAAATTGCATTGCCTTTGCTAGCAAACATTTTAGATACAGCAGGTTTTACATTTTAATTGATTCTGCAGATAATGGCATTTACTAGTTCTAAAGAATATTAGGGTGCTACCTGAACCTATCTGTGGCCGGGGTGCTTTGCATGTTGAATTCTGCAACTGCCACTCCTCTGGCAGATACCTGGGGAGCAAACATAGCAGCAGGATATACTATAGAGGACGTTCCAACCTGAGAAAGAGAAGAAAATGCAGTGGTTCATAAGCATTAACCTAGCTGCCCAAAACTTTGGCTTGTTGCAGCTATCACATTTTTTCAACCATCATTGGGAGCGCCCTACATTTTTCAACATTAATCATACTATAGCTTGAGGACTGCATTGATCTTTTAAAAAAAGGGTTTGTAAACCAGCTGCGGGACGCTGGTGGCGCTGTGGTCTAAACCACAGAGCCTAGGGCCTGCCGATCAGAAGGTTGGCGGTTCGAATCCCCGTGACGGGGTGAGCTCCTGTTGTTCCTGCCCACCTAGCAGTTTGAAAGCACGTCAAGTGCAAGTAGATAAATAAGTACCGCTCCGGCATGAAAGTAAACGGCGTTTCCTTGCACTGCTCTAGTTCGCCAGAAGAGGCTTAGTCATGCTGGCCACATGACCCAGAAGCTGTCTGCGGACAAACGCCAGCTCCCTCAGCCTATAGAGTGAGATAAGGGCCACAACCCCAGAGTCGTCCGCGACTGGACCTAATGGTCAGGGGTACCTTTACCTATGACTACTATTACACCATTGCAGACATATCTGGTTGGATCAAAGATTAGCACAGTTTAGGATGTTTCTGTGCGCCCTTAAAATAAGTATTGTGGGTAATGTAAAATAAGTTATACATATGCCACTGAAAGCCACTGGTATGTGATAACCTGCCAATTCTACTGGAAACTGTAAATTTCAAAATATGACAAGAGCCTCAATGCAAAGGGAACTTCACATTTATTGGTAATTAATTTCCTTTTGTAATCACCACAAGTTTAAACTCTGTTGAAGCTTGTTATTTTAATGAATGCTTTAAAAAGATCTGACCATTCGTTGACAATATTTGAGCCATCAACTGAACAACTCAATTGGGCCACTCAAATGCCCAACCTTGTGCTATGTGAAAATATTGACATTTCATGTCTGTTATATTTGACAGTTAACTTCATGAATCCTTTCCTGGGAAGCATGAGCCGATACTAAGTTATAGGCTCTAACAAATTAAAGACAAAGAAACAGACCAAAAATCACTTACCACCAAACAAAGATCACAAATCTCAAGTTCTTTTTCAACCTCTGTAAGAATATCAGAATCCAAAGTTTCTCCGAACCATACAACGTGAGGGCGCAAGAGGCCGTTGCATTCTTCACATCTGCCAAGAAAAATTATGGAGATATATGTTAGACTGCCACAAAGCTGGGAAGAAAGCAAAGCAATTAAAAATCTTCATCTAGTTTATTACAAATTCTGCTGCAATATGTTAAGTAACAGAGCATCTCCTTTGCATGCAATTTTTGAATGCTTCAGCAGCTCAGCACTCACCGAGGAAGATCTTCTACAGGAATCTGGCTGTCCTCAGCATCTGGATCTGGAGCACTATAAATGCAAATAAAGATTGTGAACATTGCAAGTGTAATCATCATCATCATCACATGGGGTGGAACTCAATGTCATGCTCTTCCAATTCTTTTTTCTGTGCAAGCACCACAGCTTGTGAAATAGAACAACCCCCCTCTCCTGCCCCCCTGCACTGTTCTGGGGGTTCTCCCAACCTTCCAAGAGCCAATTTTGAGGGGCACGCAAAGCCCCATAAGCAAGCAGAAATAATTGTTCAAGGCTTCTGCTGATGGGCCTGGTTAGGTAAATCCTGCTCATCAAGTGGGATTCAATGCTGGTCCTACTCAGAGCAGACTACTTAAACTCTATTACTGGGATCCAGACTGGTGTGAAAGGCAGCTCTACTCTTGAGCAGGACAGGAGCTTTTAATCATTCCCTTTAAGCATCAGCCCCTCACCTGCAGGGGGAAAAACCCCTTCCAAAGGTTGAAGGGCCCTCTGGATCAGTACCCTATGAAGTATGCAGTATCTTACCTACTGAATGTTCACCTAATCTGACAGGAGAAAATGTCTACATTGGGAGCCAACAGACACAAACTGTAGGTAACACAGCACAGATCCATTACCCTTTCCCATCCAAAGCAGGACAGATTGGACTCTTGTGATTTGCTGTCACAGTTCCACAACTGGTGCATCGGGTTTTGAATAAGCTACCTGTAAATAACATTCCCATATTTTAAACATGGACTTCACAGTTGATAATACAAAACTTCTAACACATCATACCAGCAGTGTGATTCTCATACCTCTTACAAGAACTGAAAATTGCCTAATTCAGCACTTTGAGCCTGGAAGAATATTATATATTTATTAGTGAAACAACCTACTGGCTAGCCAAAGGAGACTACTGAAATGTTTACGCAACAGGAGCTGCAAAAAGACAAGCCAAAATAAATAAAATATCATAGGTTAATAATTTTCACCATTTCCCAAGTAACTATTTGTTCTTCTGACTACTTGTCATACACACAGATATTCTATAATTCTACAAAGTACATAGTCAACAGCAGATTTAGTAAGGCTACTTTTCTAGCTTCTAAAAATCATGCATTGTAGAAGCACTAAACAAACTTCTTAAAAGAAGTGAATTAAATACTACAGCCAGAATCTGCAGAATCCCATTCCTAAAGCAGGGGCACTGCTATTTTTCCCTTTCTGATGGAGCCCCTTGAATGACCTCCATCCTTCAAGAATAGCTCAATCAGACAAAGGATGTTTCACTGGGAAAGGGAAACACCTCAACATGCTAGTACAGGCATAGGCAAACTCGGCCCTCCAGATGTTTTGGGACTACAACTCCCATCATCCCTAGCTAACAGGACCCTGATTTGTTTACTAATTAAGTTCCTACCCTCTATGGTAATTTCTAATGTGCCTTTCAAGGCTGATTTACACATTATACAGGAGAACTATTATTGAATTTCCCAGTGTTTTCTTTTTTAATGAAATGCAGCCATGCAATTTCCCAATTTGATTAAAGCAACATTTCTGCTTAATACTTCCTCCAACACAACAAATATTGTTTCCCAATCAAAACCCCTCCTCTGCTTTTAATTCAGTAAAGGAAAAATACAGGTGCAATTCTTCTCTATCACATGTTTACCCTCAGTCTTCCAGCTGCAATTAAGCAAGTTCCATCTTGTGCATGCCTTCAAAGAAACCTGAGAAAGGAACTGGGAGGGAAAATGTCCCATCATAGCTAATTCTCAGGTCTTTAATTTCCATGTCTTTATGATTGGAAATATCAACAAACATCTTATAAAGGATAGCTGAATGGGATATCTGTAACACACTGCTGGGGATTCCTTACCATGGATTTCTAAGAGGTGCTTTGTTCCTGCTTTTCTGTGGAGCTCATCAATGTTCTGCGTGATAACCACAACACTCCTTCCTTGCTTGCTTAGCCTGGCCTCACACTCTGCTATGGCAGTGTGTGCAGGGTTTGGATGTTTACTCATCATAAGCTCTCTACGGTAATGGTAGAATTCCCACACCCTAGAGGGATTCCTTGCAAAAGCCTCTGGAGTAGCCAGTTCCTGTGGGGTAGAGGGGGAGGAATCATTTGTTGCTTTGTCAATAGAACACCCATACCTGATCATAAAGCCTCACATTCATTTGCAAGCAGCCATAAGCACAATATTTGGCATTTATATACTGTGTTTCAGTGTGTTCAGTACTTCACAGACAACAATGGAGTAATCTAGATTGAGGTAAGTCTTTTGGGTGGTATTAAATTAAGTTATACTCGGAGAAAACTCACTGAAATTAACAGACCTAACTTAGTTGTGTTCATTAATTTCATTGAATCTACTCAAGGGTAAAACTTAGATGAATGTCACCCTTTATTTGTTTTATATCACATGCAATAACAAAGCAGAAACTCAATTGAACAATATAAAACACGGGATCAGAACTGAGAAGCCAATCAATAGGGCTTTCATACAATGCAACATTTAGATCAGAGTGTCACTATAACACTGAAATGCATTCAGCTTCACAAAATCCCCTCGTTTTTCTGCCACTGTAAATATAACCACTTTGTACAGTAACTACTTTGTCTTTTATCTAACATGCCAACCAAAATCAATCCCTAGCTTGGCCAGTATAAAGACTGCCAGTTTCTATTAATTTCTGCTCACTGCCTATCTGGAAATCTGTGTGTATTGTTTAAGGCGTGGGACCGATTTGGACCGCAGTCAGACTTTACATTCTTAAAAATGGGTTGTAGCCAATTGTTTCTTTATCCCAGAATCCTAGATGTATAACCTGATATCTAGCAGGAACACCTAGCACAGAGCTTTCTAAACTGTGCGTCGCAACACATTAGTGTATTGGCTGCAGTGTGTAGATGTGTCCCACGAACGCTCCCTGTATTCTTATAGTAAAGCTGAATTACTGTGTCACAAAATGATGCATGTCTAAAAAGTGTGTCACCAATATGAAGTTTGAAAAGCTCTGACCTAGCAGATACTTATTTAGCCTGAAATCACCATTTTGGAACCAAGTCTACAAGATGACTTTATAGCTACAATATCCAACCTTAACTAAGCCATAGTTTGGTTTACCATGTTGTGCAAACCAGGCCAGTATCTCCGAGCCTTAACTACCTCCTAGGGTTGTTGTGAGGATGAAATGAGGAAGGAAAGGACCATACACAATACCTTGGGCTCCCTGACGAAAAGGAGAGAAATAAACGTTTTAATAAACAAATAAAACTATGTCCTTACATTCCCTCAAAGCTACTAGGGTTGCAGTCCTATGCTTGTTTGGGAGCAAACCTCATTAAACTCAGCAGGGTTTAGTTATGAGTAAATATGTGTAGAATTGCACTTAAAGGCTATTAAGTAGCAGTATTTAGCATCCTGGGGGGGAAACGGGTCAGTAGCACACACCTGAGCTTGCCATTTCCTCCAGTAGCCCCCTGCACCTCGGAAGGTCGGAACACCACTCTCAGCACTGACACCAGCCCCTGTAATAATAGCTATATGCTTTGCTTTAGCAAATACTTCTCGAAAATCAGCCATACCTTTAAAAAAAAGAGAAGATGAAAAAGTCAGATTTATTTCTAAATGACACATTTTAAGCACATACAAAAGCTATTTTTTATCTGAAAGTGGAAAACCAAAGTTTGAAACTCCTCAGCTTTAAAGATGTCTGGAATGCATGACCTGGACAAAACAGTCTCTCTGAGCTTGACTAGTTTTGCCTGTGCTTAAATTTTGTATCTTAAAACTTCTGCAGACCATAATCAGAAGACATGTCTGACACAAAATTATGTTTACATGTTGACCCTGGAAACATTTAAGAGTTTGATGAGTCCTAAAATGGAGGGTTTTTTTAAAAAGCAAAACTGTAGGGCATGAATAATTTCATTCATGATGCAACTCGGTGTACCGAAGTATATACCCTATTGATCTTTAAAGGTTAGCCAGTTCATGATTAAAAAATTAAATAAAATGGAATGTACGCTTTGCTTTATGAGGCCTCCATTTCAGCTCATTAAGGAATCTTACATAGCAAAACTAGAAAGTGCTTAGAAACAAGACCTGACCTGCTGATATTCAAAACTGAAGTACTTGGTTATACAGACTCTTGTCTAAACATAACAGAATACAACTTCTCATTTTATTTAAGGTATTTAAATGTAAAAAATAAGTTTAAAAAATGAAAGTTGTACGGGTGAGCTCCTTTGTGTGGATCTAACTATTTTAACTGATTTATTCTTGTAAAATTAATGATGCCTTCTTAGGATCACAAGTTAGTGGCCTTCTGGGATATCACCTATTATGATTGCATTTCTATATTCATGGCTAACACAATGCAGTACAGTTTTAAGAAAAGCAGCAGGACCACAAATTATGTTGAACCATAAAAGCAAGACCAATCTCAAATGGATTTAGAAATAAAGAATTAGCAACTTACAGAATTTCCAGACATTGAAAAAAGTAAGCTGTCTCACATTGGTAATATCCTGTTGCATATTATGAGGAACACAAATATTCTTCCTCCTCCATCTTTTTAATTTTTTTGTTATTAAATCTAGCTGGGCTCTAAAACCAGAAGAAAGCCCAGCTGTTGGGAAATATTTGTAAGGGAGAATTTTTCCTTTTACAGAGTCTCCCTTACAATTACTCCCTTTTTCCACAGACGGACTTGAGGCACACACATTTGTAAAGACAGCATGCAGTTCTACTCTTAAACAGGAAGGTGAATAGATGTCTCCTTAAATTTAATAAGCTACATTTTTAAAAATAGGAGTAATTAAACAAATCTCATCATCTGTACAATCATCTTCACCAACACAGCTCTCCAAACCAAGTGATTCAAATGGAAGGTTTCAAACTTTTAAGATTTCAAGATTCATTATTTACAACAGGAACAAAAATAATCAGTTCACAGAAATCATATTGTGTGTGGACACGAAAACAAATATACAGCATGGGCAGAATCTTATCTTACTTGAACTTGGTCGGGCCATTTCAAAGCACGTCCTTTGTTTCTTGGAAGAAGCAGGTTTCAGTCCACAATATACTTGAGAAACCAGCCTTCTTGTGGTAAAGTGGAAAAGATTCATCAGGATTCCTTACAGTCCTAACATGGAAGAAAGTTAAATTAAAAAATCTGAATGTATTTGACAAGACAGCAAAGGAAACTCCATCTGCTGTCTGCCTCTGGAGTTATCTGGGACCCCCCTTCCATTGTGATTAGTGTCCTGCTTCCTCATTGGGTTGTTTAAATACTTGCCACTGTGCTCAGAAAGAGAGAGCTATTTCTGCAATACACTTTAGCTTAACAGCTGGAGACTTAGCTGAGGGAAGATTCTAACAGGAAGGCCAGCATGAGTGGTAGAAGAGCAACACTCATGGTACTGACAACTTCTTTAGGGCTAGAATGGGAAGAAAGAAGACTACCTACACTTCTGTGTGTCTGTTGCTAGTTGCAATTGCTGCAAAATTGAAGAATGTGGACTTTGAATTGCAGGCCATAGCAGAAAGGCTCTGTTCTTTAACCTAGCCTTTGACAACAGTGGGGCCAAATTAACGTTTTGTCCGCGAGTTCTTTAATCAATTTCACTGTGGGGCATGGATTAAACAAAGTATATGAGATGATTCCCAAGTGCTTTTCTACAACACTTTACAGTGTGTATTTTATCTTCACTGGGACTATTAAAATTCCATTGTAAACAGGAATTCTCTTCTAGTCCTAAACTGCCTGTGTAAGCAAAGTTTTTAATTACATATACCTTTCAACTGGATATTCTCCAGCCATATTTGCCACATTTCACAGAAACTAAGAGTTGCAATTTCCCCATCCTGATTGATTCACATACAAAAACTCTACCAGGCTTCCTAACCTGATGTTCCCCTATCCCAGGAGTGAGCTGCCTTGTTCTGGAAAACCTTGTCTATTGTCTGAAGGCAATACTATTATGTACTGATTTATACAAGCTGCTAGAACATTTTAAAAACTATTAGTTGAGCCATGCAGGTCTCTCTAGGCTAGGCAAATTGGATCAAAACAAACTCTGAAGGTTTGCTTGCTACAAAGATCTCCGGCTAATGATACTTAGGATGCCAACTAGCATATAACAGATGAAAACAGTTTCACCATATTTAATAAAGTCTCATTCACCAGGACATGGACATTTCTGCTCTCAAAACATTACGTACCAAGTACAGAGCACTTTTAACAGTAGCCAGGTTAAATCCCAAACAGTTTGTTTCAGGTCTAGGGTGGGGTGGGGGGAGGTACGTGGCAGAGGCTGGGGGCGGGCATATTCTGGAGGTGAAACAATGCCATCAGAAGCCAAGTAAGCCTGAATCTACTTAGCATCTGGATGGGAAACCACCTGAAATATTTGGAAGGCAGGATATAAAAACATAACGCTGCTAAGAAAAAAGAGAGCAATACCTGGAGATCCATGTTAGCACTGGTATGCTTGCCTCTGAAACTGGACCACAAAGACCTATGCTGAAATCCAGTCTTAACTGACTATCTGTCGGGTTGGGAAAAACTCTATTTTGTACCTGTGCTAGTTTCCTTAGCTACATACACAAAACAGAAGTAACAGCACCTGGATCTGGTTTCTTTAGCTACATACACAAAACAGAAGTAACAGCACCTGGATCTGCAGAGCCAAGCCTAGGAAGCCCTTTTTATTTTTACATAAGCGCCCCTTTAAATTTAGGATCTATGCAGCTGATGGACCCCTTTCGATGTAAAATGAGGAGAGGGGGTAAGGGGGGGGACACAACGAGAAGCACCATGCCTTTTATTAGAGCAACTTCTGTTCCTGATGAAAGAGTGAAGGAAGAGGCCTGGGGAAACACCCCCCCCCCCCGCCACACATTCCAACTTGAATAAAATATGGGGGGGGGGGAGGAAGGACAGGTAAGTCCCACCCCACATAATCGATTACATGACGTTGCACACACACACTATTGGAATGGCAATGCCCATCAACTTTAGGGGTGGGCAGCCCCCTCAAATATTAGGGGGGGCGTAGGGACCTCAGTCCCTAGGGAGTATAGGCTCCTATACTCACAATGTGTGTGTATATATATACAAACACACACACGTATATACATACAAATACACATACACTTCCTGGTGGCTTCCGTGAATATCGGGGCGAGGAAACGTTTTCTCCCATGTGTTTCCTCCGCCCTGAAGGTTACTAAGGAACGGAGGGGAAAGGCGCGAGGCCCGCCGTCGCCACGGAGGGAAAGGCAGCTGGCCGAGGAAAGCAGCCGAGAAGCCGCTCTCCGAGGGCCTGAGACCCTCACCTGCGCCCCTCGCCCTCGGCCCGCCGCTACTCACCACCGCCAGCACCGCAACCCAGCCGCCCGCCTCGTGAGGTCCCGCCCCGCCAGGCCGAGCAGCAGGAACAGGAGCGGCGGCGACGGGCGAGGCGAGGCGAAGGAGCGGCCTCCGAGGGGCGCGAGGAGAGAGGCCTGCGTGGAGCCCAGCACGTCGCCCTCTCCCGGCTCCGGGCCTGATGAGAGGTTACTATGGTGCCCGAGGCGTCGGGCGCTGTGGAGGCAAAGCCCACCCGCCCCCTCTTCTTCATTGGCACGTATAGGGTTGCATTTGAAATCGCGTTAGAACTCGCTCCCAGAGGCTTTTGAAATCGATGTGTTTTAGAGTTTAAAAAACACGTTTCACAATTATGTTGGAAACAAGCACATTGTTATTATTAATCCTTCTTTGTATACCGCGCAGGTCTCGAGGCGGTTGCAACATAAAATCACAATATAGAAACCAACGAAATGCGTAATTAAAGTAAAAACAAGAAACAAGTCAATGAATAAACCACTCCCCAGCACATTTTTAAAGTCACAACCCAAAAGGCCTGGTTAAAGATCTGAAAGTGTATGCAAATATAGGGATTCATATTGCTTAGCTCAATACTGAAAGATTTGCAGCCCGAATGTGTTGGTGAGCTGTTTACAATACATATAAACCATTAAATTATTGGGGGGGGGGTTTAAAAACAGGTATTAAACATATGATTAAAATCAACAATAGCTATAACTTCTACATGTGTGGGTAGACTAAACAAAAATGTTTAAAGTGGGCACGTAAAAGATTACAGTGAAGATGCCTGCCTGATAACAATCCAGAAGCGCTGCCAAACTCCGTACCTGCTGCTTCAGGGGGTGTGCAACTCCATCCAGGGCAGGCAGTGGACCAATTTCTCTCACATGGGAACCACTCTCCCATAGTGCCTGTCTTGTTAGGATTCAAGCTCAGTTTATCTTCTTCATCCCACCTCCATGGATGTGGCCACCATAAGCCGCTTCTGGCGCAACAGAACACCGAAACCAGAGCAGCACACGGAAATACCATTTACCTTCTTGCCAGAGCGATACCTATTTATCTACTTGCACTTTTTTGTGTGCTTTCGAACTGCTAGGTTGGCACACAGCTGTCAACGTTTCCCTTTTTTAAAGGGAAATTCCCTTATTCCAAATAGGATTCCTCGCAAGAAAAGGGAAAAGTTGACAGCTATGGTTGGCAGGAGCTGGGACTGAGCAACGGGGTCCCGTCATGGGGATTCGAACCACTGACCTTCTGATCGGCAAGCCCAAGAGGCTCAGTGGTTTTTATTATTTTTTACTTTTTGAAATATGGCAACCCTAATTTAGGGGTATTAGGTTACCAGACACCATCTAGTTGAAATGAATCTGCATTAGTCTTAGATAAACACAGCTAAAGAAACAGACTCAATAGTTTCAAGGACAGTGGAACATTGTTTGGCTTCTGCTGTCCCATAGCTGCAAATTGTCAACTTTTGCATGAAAAGAAAAAAATGAAGAGGAAGAAGTTCACAAAGTCTGTAAACTCTGCATTAGAATTTGTTGTGACATTATTTTTGAATTTTTAAATGGTCATATCTATTTTTTGTTAGCATGTCCCGTCCCCCCCAAACCTTTGCCCCCTAATGGACCAACAGCCTCAA
Organism: Podarcis liolepis; assembly: GCF_965112155.1. Lineage (NCBI taxonomy): Eukaryota > Metazoa > Chordata > Lepidosauria > Squamata > Lacertidae > Podarcis > Podarcis liolepis. The sequence continues at coordinate 60,159,966 of NC_139560.1, read as the reverse complement.
GACTAAAAAAAATACATAGGTTACCTATTCCAACAAAACAAATTATTGTGTATGCTTTAATGAGACAGGTTGAGTGCAAAACATAACTGGTGCATTAACTAAAAGCAATCTTTCATGTAGTGTAGTAATTTGACAATTTTTAATCTAAAGCTCTTAACAAAGTCCCAGCTCTGCATAATATAAATAGAATTGTGTGCACAAACTATATGCCCCTTTGAAGACTTCTGCCAAAATCAGGTTTAGAAACATGCTCAAGTAATCTGAACACTAAGATCACTTAAGCAGTCATTATTCTATAATTTGCAGTACTCTCTGAATATTTATTACAGATTACAAAATATTTTTGTTTCAGTAGAACTGTGCTTTATACTGATGTATTCATACCTACCTTCTCAAAAAGCAATCTATTTCAGCAATAAAGGACTTCATCACAGTATGCTTGACATCCAAATGCATCCAAACTACAGTGGTACCTCGGGTTAAGTACTTAATTCGTTCCGGAGGTCCGTTCTTAACCTGAAACTATTCTTAACCTGAAGCACCACTTTAGCTAATGGGGCCTCCCGCTGTCGCCACGCCGTTGGTTCTGTTCTCATCCTGAAGCAAAGTTCTTAACCCGAGGTACTATTTCTGGGTTAGCGGAGTCTGTAACCTGAAGCGTATGTAACCTGAAGCATATGTAATCTGAGGTACCATTGTATAGTTTAGTAAGACATGAACAAGACTACAGTCTTCCCTCTACCCCACACATGGCTAGGAGGGTTTCAGAAACGTTCACTTCTACTTTCAGTTAACAACAGCTTGTTGAATTGTCTAAACTATGAATTATGCTTATCATTAATTTTGGTTTGTTTAAATAAACCAGTTTTACAAACATTTATTTGACATTTAAAATAAGCCAATTATCTAGAGTTTGTCACGTCTGAACAAGACAAACCATACTTAACCAAAACCAAAAGTTTCCAAATGCCTCCTGGCTGCATGGAAGGAGAAAAGGAGAGCATCAGAGTTTCCGAAAAATGTTAGAATTATTCAGGTCAGTTTAATGCAACATCCAAATATGGCTAGTGTAATGAACAGTAGTAGTTTACTCCACATTACACTGATGTTGCAGCCAGTATAGAAAAGAAGTATGGCTAAATTTATTGTTGGAATGAAGAACTGCTAATGGAATTGTAGCCATATTAATAATCTGAACAATTCATAAATTGGAAGTATCAAGCATTATATATTTCCCATAATTTATGTGAAGAACATTTACTACCTGGCAGGGGCTTTTGATGAGACCGGTGATGAATATACCTCATTTAATACTGTATTATCTTTTCAGTATGTATATAAAAGGTAAATGCAGCATATGTGAAGCTATGAATTAGTAACCAATTAAGCAATATATCTGTTCAAGTCTTATATTACAGAATATGAAGTCAAATAGGCAGAAACATTTATAAAATCTGAAGTAAACCATCTGTATTCTAACACACAAATGTTCTGTACCAATTAAATACAGTATAGCAGAAATATAATATAAATTACACTTTACAGTAATTGCAAAATACTAGGAGTTAGCTTACTATACATATAAATCGAAGAACAGCAGCAACTTGTCTGTAAGGTCCCATTATCTCAATTTCTTTCTAAAATATAAAGAATACAGCAGGCCATTCTTATATTTCCTTTTTACCATTTTCTACTTTACAAATATTCAAGACAGTATCTATACATGGAATAGTTCCCCAACATTTCGAACACATAATACAAATCCACAATTAAAAATGAACTTTACAGATTAAATCACTTCTGAACATTTCATCTGAGATTGGTCATTGCCAGTAACAAACAGTGCATGATTTGTAATTGTGATCCACTACTGCTGCTTTGCATTTCCCCGATTAAAAAAAGAAAAGCCATTTGTTGAAAATTTTGTCCACCTTCTCCTTTGCAGTAATACTGTTTCTGCATCCAGATTACCTGGTTGGCACATGAAAAATGCCTAACACATAAACTTTAGGCATTGTTAATATTTTCAATAAATGTCAAATTGGCACAGTGGCAGGCCTATAGGAAGACAAAATAGAAAACAAAATGATAGCAGTCTCTTCAGTGTGCTTAATAAACACAGGATATAAGGCAGCGTGGTGCCTGGTGTTAACTTGTAGAAATATGGCACCAAGCTATCAAGTAAAACAAACATATACAATACAACCCAAGATATAAACAGCAAGTGTATCATTCTAATACATGTTCTTTGGTAAGTAACAGCATATGGTAGATTTCCCCTCAGATACATATTTACATCCCATTGCCCTCCCACACAATATTTTGTATGATCTAATGTGTTAAGTAGCAAATGGTCAAGTACCTCACAGTTTTATTTACAAACAGCACAATCCTTTACATTTCAATTCAGAAGTAAACCTACTGAGTTCAATGGGGCTTGCTCCCAGGTAAGAGAATTTAGGATTTCAGCCTGACTTTAATTTAGTGTGCAGGCATGTTTGCCTTTAGGCAGGCAAATGATACACACTCAATATATATATATTACTTATTTTTTTAAAAGAACCAGAGAATTATGCCCATGACTCAAACATTCAGTAACAAATTAAAAACTATACAATTACTTTGAAAAAATGTCTACACAGTGATGTGTGCAGCAAGTGCAAAAACAAGAACAAAACTGCAGCTTCAGTTAATCCAAGACTTCCTGATCTCCTGTTTTCTAGAAAAAGCAGAAGCTGCTGCATCTCCTGACTGACAGAAGGATTCTGCCTCTGCTTTGGAAGAGGGTGCCTTCTGCAGAACCGAACTCTTCCGTGTGTCCATGGTGGATGATACCTGAGATCGTGAACTGCTACTGCATATCTTTGTTGGAGCTGGTGTTTTAGTGACACATTCAGGACGAACAAATATCCCATGTCGTGGTTTGCAGCGGAAGTACTCTCTGCCTTTTACAGTTCCATCATGTTTCCCTTAAATAAACACAAATAATTCCAGTAAGAATTAACAGAAGTTTGAAACCATGGGAGGAATTATTAAATCTTTATTAAAGCATAGAGACTGATACTAGCCTTCACCTGGTTAATGCTTACAAAGGTTCACTCTTTACTGTGTTGTACTAACCAGTTGGTTAAGAGGAAGTAATGGTAAGTGTTACTCATGGTTGATCAGATGTAAGCCTCAAGCATGGTGGAAGCACAAAAACCATCATGAACAGGATGAAGCATGTGATCAGAAAACACACACAAGAGCCTCAGTTAACTGTATCATCTGGGCACATTGAAATGGCACAAAATTAGATGCAACTGACATATTGTGGCATTCATATTTTCTGCAGTATGTAAAGTGGTTTGATCTAAAAAATTGGAAGCTGCAATTCCTACTCAACTCCTTCATGAGCCAATTGGTTGAACAGCAGCTCCTCTATGATTTTAATGGGAAAGGAGACCAGCAATTTCTAGAAATATATGATGCTGCTTTTGCCTGGTCACATCAATTGTTGTGCATCATACCAATTTAATAAACAATTGTGCACTATACTTGAATGACCTATGCATTTCTTTTTAAAATTTTAAGCAGAGGCTGGATGGCCATCAGTGATGCTATAGTTTGGATTCCTGCATTGCAGGGGGTTGGACTAGATGACCCTTGGGTCCCAACTCTGTAATTCTGATTCTTTTGTGACTTTTTAGTAACCAGTGGCCTATATAAGTGTCCATGAGCAGTCTGGGGATATTTTCAGTTGCTTATTTCTCTGCTGCTGCTGACCATTAAGCACTGCATGATTTTATGGATAAATTTATTCTGTCCTTAACTACAGGAACCTGTGGGGAAAGTCCTGTTCCCAGTTCTCAATATCTTTAGCTGTCAATTTTACTAATGAATCTTCTCTAAAATAAAATTCCCTGGTTGTGCAAGTATTTTGGGAGTATTGTGACATGCAAATACATCATAATATCTTTGAAAGTCTCTGCTATGCAGTAGTAATCAATGGGCTCGTTTGCATGACACAGTAAGTCTGTTTGTATTTAACCATGGTTTAATTGTGAAAGTGCCTCTCTTCTGCCATGCAGATCTTTGTGCAGTTTCTTCTCCTTCCCCATACTTTGTATATTTCTGACTTGCTGCTGATGGTTTATTTTGTTGCCTCAGTTGTTTATCAATGTTTCCCTCTCATATGGTGAATTAAGGTCCAGAACATAAAGTGAGATAATCTTGATTAAATTCATTTATTTAATCATTAAAATTTGTAAGAAAAAGTGTTGGAATTAAAGATGTTTTAGAGAGGTATGGCTATATTTGATTATCTTATGAGAAGAGCTTGCAAGAAATTTGTGACTAGAGTCTAATCTATTTGTGTTTTGTTTGAAAACACAATAAGCCATAGTATTCCTTGTTTGAAACAAGGCAGGGGAGACACATGCATCCAATTAAACCATGATTTAAGACAAACGAAGACTGTGGCATGCAGATTGGGCCAGTATTAGAATAGTATTTGACAGCTCCTCACTGCACATCAGCGCTCTACACCCATGACGATGGAATCATCTGCAGCTTTCTCTATTCTTTATCAACTAGCTTTGATTACAACAGTCTTTCTGACCAATTTTCCCAGGGTTTGGACCCAACCCCACTTTGAACCCCTTCCTCTAGGGTCCTCAATGAAATGTCTATGTGTGCTCTGCCTTGAGTTTCATGAAGGAAGAAAGGTGGGATGTAAATGAATAAAAGTAAACAGGCATTACTAGTTTCACCAGTTGGACTTCTCCAGTCCTAAAATACTGGAATATACAAATATCACCAGACAACTTCTATCTAGGATTCTAAATATATAATGGAAAGGACCATATCTTACCTGTTTGAAAATGTAATTCAATGCCAACCCAGGTACCAGATGAAAAATCAACAGGACCGACATATCTTACTATGCCTGGCTTGTTACTACCAATATACACTTGTTCCCCCACTTCCAGCCAACTAGGGTGTTCTTCAGAAGTAACATCTTCACAATGAGAGACATTTAAATGATTTTTTCCAATGAAGTCATCTGCTAGGAAAGAGTCTGCATACATCTGACAATATGAAGCCTCTTTTATTCTGACAGACAATGAAGGATTTTCAGTACTGTTTGACCGCTGATATCCCACTGGTGCAGATTGCAAATGGCTCAAAGGATTGTCCTGGTTGTAAATATTATCTGAGAAACCAGAGGCACAATTCGTTCCAGCTGTTGAGACCTTTTTCTTTTGACTAGAAGAGCTGCTGGAACAGAACTGTGGACCTACAGAACATTCAAGTTCCTTTCCATCTTCAGCACCCATGAATTCTGTAAATGCGTGATCCTCAAAAACATTTGAAGTGTGTTCAACTGTTGCTTCTCGAAATGGAAATTCAATCCCATGTGCTGTGTTTTTATTAGCTGAGGAATCCAAACCTGTGCACTGTAACTGTGTGGGAATGGTAGTAGTACTTTCATACATTGGAACCTCTGCTGCTAAGGCACTATTTTCTTTAACTGGTGACATGAGCACCTTATATTTTGCCAAGTCTCTTTCTGGTTCTGAAGTCTCCTTGTTTGAAGGTCTTAAATCGTGAGTTAGATGGGCTACAGAATGGTCATTAGAATCCAAATCCCTCATCTGATTGGCTAATTGATCTGTGCTATCACTACAGGGAACAAGCATATCAGACAAAGTAGCATTAGAGGCACTGTGGGAAAAGTAGCCACTAGTAATACTGCTAGTGGTAGGACTACGAGATACTTCTTTTTCAACAACACGAGAGTTTACAAAGTCTCCTTTAGAGGATAACCATTCCCTGTTTTCCAAGCTGGCATTGTAGACACTGAAGTCAGCAAATTCTTCGGGTACATAAGGCTTCTTGTTAATGGCCTCCAACTCATCATCATCCTCAGAGTCCTGCTAAGATTGTAAAGATTTACAGTTACTACTTCTGCATTTTAAACAAAGGCATGACAAGTTATCACTGAAGGATAAATAAATGCCTGCCCACTTGTGCAATGATTATTCCTTTTCCTCTTGCCTCCCCTGTGCACCCCAAAGATATGCTCTGGAGGGTTTCACCAACCCTCCGGAGCAGATTTTTAGGGAGGGGTTGCAAGTGGGAGGAGAGAAGGGGAAGTTCTGCTGCACAAGCAAAAATCTGCTTGGGTAATGCGGAATGTTGCCAGAACTTGGCTATTTTAAGAACACTTGCCATTCACTTTATTCTAAGAGCTTGATTATCAAGGAAATTAAGATTTGTGTGTGTGTGCGAGTGTGTGTGTGCACGTACATGTATGTGTGTGCACCTTATGATTGGGATCCAATTTGCTACATAAGAATTTGAGCACATCCAGTGAAATGCTCTTACTTTCTTTTACTAGCCAACTCCTCGTGCCATACCCCACACCCAGTTTTAACTGAGGTATGACAGGTGGGAGTGGGGCACAGTATAGCTGAAAAAACCCAAGTCTAAAGCTATTTTGGGCTAGTGGTACTAGATACCCCATTCCTACTAGATACCCCATCATCAAGGAGTTCAATCCCTACATTTTAAGCAACGATGTCTGATCCTAATTCAGGTCTCACTTGTTGGTCCAATATAAATATTGTTTCACTGGCCGTGTATAGATTGTAGTGCCAGTTATTTTTTCTTATACAATACAAATAATTTGTTTTTGTGCAACTCCATTTTGAGCCACCTGCACAGCTGTGTTAAATTGAATAAGATAATGATTAAATGAGCTTTATTAAAATTCCTGCCATGTGTAATGATTACAGCAAATTTCTGTTAGGATTCCAACTGTGGTGAAGCAGGCTACAAAATATTTTGTAAAAGTCTGATTCAACTGCACACCCCGGTTTTACATCCTAATCACCATACTGCCATATACACAATATTTAGAACCAAACATCTTTCTGCATTTATCATAAGATGCATGTGGATTTTAAATCTTTGATACAAGAAGGGAAGGTAGTATAGGAGTAGTCTATTAAACTAGTCCTGGACTATGTGTTCATAGACAAGGTGTTAAACAATAGGTAATACTGGCATAGTTGAAACAGTGGAGCTTATGAGAAATCTACCAGGCACTAGGAAAAACATGTGTCTTTCCATGGAACTATTGGTCTGCATTGCTTTGCTTTTAAAGCAATGAAATGAGTCCAAAGTCTATACTGCTGAAGTATTTGTCATGGCCAATAGCTAATACAATAGAGTTATCTGGATTGGATACTGCTGAAGTTATGTGCTATTTAAAGCAGCAGCATAAATAGTCGCTCTAGTTTTTTAGTTTTCTAGCAATGCAGAACAAGTAATCAGCTCTCATTAACAGATGATGTCCTACCCATTCAAGTATGCAGTGGAATGCTTCTGCTCTTTCTGTACTACTTCGAGTAATGCATGTAACTTTTATAATATTTGTGTATACAATTTCTATTATCTAGCTAAAATTGCTATCTATCTATGGGTGGAATTCAAAGTAGTGCTAAGTCACTGGTTCCATTAGTGCAAGGAATTCCCCCACCCTTTCCACCCCCACCTAAATATGTTCTATGAGTTTCCCCAATCCTTTGGAGATTTCAGAGTTCCGTTATGCAAATGGAAATCATTCTGCTCATGCAATTACTTAGTTTAATACCACTCTATGTGTTACCTTTGTTTGAATTTCCTAGGATATACTTCTTTCTCTCACCTACCTGCTCATTGCAAAGCTTCTTCTACACTTTAAAATTATGAGTATCTAGACCAGGCTTCCTCAACCTCGGCCCTCCAGATGTTTTTGGCCTACAACTCCCATGATCCCTAGCTAGCAGGACAGGGATGATGGGAATTGTAGTCTCAAAACATCTGGAGGGCGAAGATCGAGGAATCCTGACCTAGACTAGCCAACTAGTTCGTAATGGTAATGCAGATGAGCTGAAAATTCTTATTGCTGATAAGCACTACACACCTGTGTGCTAGCCAGGATTTTTGTGAGAGTATAATGGGATTAAATAAAGCTTCCTAAGATTTCTGTATTGCAAATAATATATACTAATCAAATATTTGTTCTTTAATCAAAGTAGGTTATGCAAGACTTCATCCTCATTGCAAGTAGACAAAAGGTGGTGATCCTATAAAAATACACCCAAAGTAAAAACAAGCAACCTATATAGAGGCACTCTAGAATTTGCATCCAAAAGGTATAGTGTACAAGCAGAAGGCACTTCCATTTAACCAAATGGTCATGCCACCCGCTTCCTACTGCAGTCCCCTGTTTCATATGCTATGCTGATTGGGAGAATCCCCTAAGCCTCAGGAACAATTTTCAGGGCTTAGAAAAAACCCACTTTGTGAAAAGGAACTCCATTCCATCCATGGAATTGATGTTAGGATCAAAGCCCAAATCTTTACATATATCACACATTTTCAGTTTGCAGAATTTGTTACAGTAAATTATGTTGTCCATTTCTGTGTAACAGCAACTCTAGCAGCTCTTAAGTGTAACCTAATTCTATCAGTTGTTGATGGGTTTTTTTTCCCCAGCTAAATCATCAGAACTGGCCAGGCTATCTGAAAATGGTTATAGGAATTTCCTCTTGTGTTTAGTATAAATAAAAAAATGAAGTACATATTGAGAAACCTCAACAAGCTGCATTTCACAAACAGCAATTGCTCTGAAAGGATACTTCTGATATAATTTCTCAAGACAGAGTATGCATGATTTGGAATCAACCACATACAGGACAAAATGTGTGAAATCATAGAAAATAACCTTCAAAAGCATGCTATATATAATCAAAGATATTAAAAAAATAGAAGAGTGGGGTGTTTTGCTAACTTTATTATAGAAATACACCCTTAATTTAGTTTTGATAATTGGAGGGGGTGGTCATGGCAAGCTAAATATTAGTTCTTGGTATCATAGGGGTTGATGTGACATTATTTGCACACAGTGAGCTAGTCAACTGTTGTTGCATTTGCGTCTGCTTTGCGCCAAGAATAATTTTTGCAATAGTGTATCACAATTTATTCTAAACTACTTGTAATAATATACAAACAGCATGAGAGTGAGGAACTTTGTGGTCATTAACCCAACTTCTGCAGTAATACAAACTACTGGAGTACCATGTAGTGTTCTAAGTGTAGATCTTAGAAATTCATTCTGTGAAATTTCTAGATGTTCCATTTCTGTTAATTTCCAAATCTCAGTTCAGTAAAACAGCTGGGAGGGGACTTCTGCATAACCAAAAACAGCATGCAGTGCTCTCAAAGCTTTATGCTTAGTAGAGATTAAATGGCATGCCCAATTACTTGTTTCTGAGACAGTGGTCCCAAATAGTTAACAGTAAAGATTTATTCAATGGCTTCACTATCAAGTGGCCATTTATGGTGAGAGATATATTTTCCAAAGGCAAAAATACTTGTTTTAGCATAATTCACATAGTAATAATAATTATAAAATTATAATTTATTATTTATTTCCCCAGCCACTCTGAGCGGCTTCCAGCAAAATATTAAGATACAATAGTCTATTAAACATTAAAAGCTTCCCTAAATAGGGCTGCCTTCAGATGTCTTCTAAAAGTCTAGTAGTTGTTTTTCTCTTTGACATGTGGTGGGAGGCCGTTCCACAGGGCACGTGCCACTACCAAGAAAGCCCTCTGCCTGGTTCCCTGTAACTTGGCTTCTCGCACCAAGGGAACCGCCAGAAGGCCCTCAGCACTGGACCTCAGTGTCCAGGCACAACGATGGGGGTGGAGACACTCCTTCAGGTATACTGGACCGAGGCCATTTAGGGCTTTAAAGGTCAGCACCAACACTCTGAATTGCATTTGGAAACGTACTGGGAGCCAATGTAGGTCTTTCAAGACCAATGGTATGTGGTCTCAGCGGCTGCTCCCAGTCACCAGTCTAGCTGCTGCATTCTGGATTAGTTGTGGTTTCCGAGTCACCTTCAAAGGTAGCCCCACACAGAGCGCACTGCAGTAGTCCAAGCGAGAGATAACTAGAGCATGCACCACTCTGGTGAGACATTAAGTTGTTCTCACTGATATATCAATCTAAAGTTGCACAGCAACATTTTTAGCACTACATGGGCAGGACATAAAGTCTGAATATAATGATATGATCCAATTTGTGGAACAGTGCCAATACTGAAAAGTCGTTTGAGGTATACTGGTTAGAACTTGAATGAAGTTTTACCCACTAAAAATTGATTTCTATGACATAGATTGAGTAATTTGTAAGATAGGGCTCACCATTCATTAGACATTTTTAACTAGTCCAACATGGTCTAATCATTTCAGAATCTTCTTGCTTATCCTCCACTAGCTCAGTAATCAACAGTCAGCACACTATGTCCAGTCAATGTCCTTGAAAAGTGAAAATTTCTTGCAACCTTTTTCTACACTGAAGGATCCTTTCAGAGAAAACATAAAAGCCAGGGGAAAATTAGGTTTGGGCAGTATCAGGTGAACACGACAATAAGTAACTACTCTGCAGTCTATGTGGTTTCTATACCTTGAAGAAAACTGTTTGTTGACATATGAAAATAATTGTAATTTTAACAGTGAATGTAACTGATGTTTTTATACCAAAAGAAACTTAGATAATTTTAAATAGAATCTTCCACTAGTGAAGTGCAAAATCCTCTCAATGCTTTCTCTGTACATTCTTTGTATAGAAATGAATTATGCTGTGCAGTAAACCAGAATGTATTGCTGTTTATAGATACCATAATCAAGTTCACTTAGCTGTCTACAAACAAAGCATAACATAAAAGGATAGTGGCAGCTCCATGTATCTGCTCAGACAAATCTGGGACCTAGGTCCACTGCACTGACACCTATAGCCATCTAAGCTCCAAGGTAGTGGTGAAACTGGAATAACCACAGAACGTTTGTTAATTAAATATGATTACATTTTGAGAAGGCTATGCTACAACTCTCTCATCAGGAAAAAGGTAAAGGTAAAGGACCCCTGACAGTTAAGTCCAGTCACAGACGACTCTGGAGTTGTGGCACTCATCTCACTTTACAGGCCGAGGGAGCCGGCGTTTTTCTGGGTCATGTGGCCAGCATAACTAAGCCGCTTCTGGTGAAACCAGAGCAGCACACGGAAACACCGTTTACCTTCCCGCCAGAGCGATACCTATTTATCTACTTGCACTTTTTTGTGTGCGCTTTCGAACTGCTAGGTTGGCAGGAGATGGGACTGAGCAACGGGAGCTCACCCCGTTGTGGGGATTCAAACTGCCGACCTTCTCATCAGCAAGCCCAAGAGGCTCAGTGGTTTAGACCACAGTGCCATCCGTGTACCCTCATCAGGCAAACTTGAAATCAAAAACCCCAGAAAGAAAGAGAGATATAAAATAACACGGCACCATTTATAAGGGCAATAATTCATTTACAACTGTTCGTGCCTATTAAGTGGCTAATTTATTAAGTGAAATAAGGTTAGAACTAAGGGTTACCAACGTTTTTCCCTAACCAGGCTCCTGTGTAATTTAGAGGGTTGCCAACTTTTCTGGCTGCTTCTTTGCCTGCAACAACTGGCTCACTGGGTGCCGTTAGAAGCGAGTCATATTGATTCCCATGCCCTACAATCATCCTGGCTGATTTCTCACATTGTATAGATGTTAAAGATATGAAAGCAGGCCTGTCTATGGGGTCTTCAGGTCAATTGGCAAGCCAAGCCAAGCCAAGCCAATAAAGGCTGCAATGGAAAAAGAGGAAACTTAGAAGATAAAGCACACCCAGGCACACAATTGTTCCCTAAATCTCCCTCCACACTTCTCCCCCCAGGGCTGAAGGTTCTCCTGTGCTTTCAACAGCTAAATGTACACCTCAAGATATATTTTTTTCCTTGCTCCCACCACCCAAAACCTCTCAAATGATTTTTTTATTTATCTCTTCTGATTCCTACTCATCTCCTTTTATGCTTAACTTCAAACTTTCTGGCCTATCTTCACTACATACCATTCTAGGCAGAGATCTGATCTCTAAGAATCTTGCCAGGTAACTGCAAGCTTATCTGCTTCCAGAAGCCAAGACTGGCCATAAATTGCTGTCAGGTAGCATCAGAATAAGTAAGCACTTTGACTATGAGTGGTATAAAAATGCCTTTTGTGATGGTCGTGAGGATTAACTACCAACGTAGTTAAATTATCTTGGACCCAACCTGTTCACAGCTTTCATATCATCACAAGGGCTTTGAACCTGGGCTGCTAGCATATAGGCAGCCAGTGCAAATGTTTTAGCCTTCAATGACAAAGATGTATCCTAGAGCACCTCTTGATGTTTAGAGGGAGCATAACCCCAATCAGAAGAGGCAACTGGCTTATCATTTGGAAACGAGAACCATCTATTCAAAGAGCCTCAATCTTCACAAAATTTCAACACAATTTATTAGCCTGCATCCAGTCTCTGGTCCAGGGCTTGCACAATCTCTCCAGATTCAGATGTTATGGATAAATAGAGCTGCATATCATCAGTGTACTGCTCCAAAACTCCTAACGACCACACCCAACCACTTCATATAGATGTCAGAACCCCAGGGGATAAAGAACACTCCCCCAATGTTATTCTCTGGACTCAGCTATGCAGGTAGGTGTGGAACCACTGTAATACAGTGCCTCTAATACCCACTCCACACAGTTTATCGTGGAGGATACCATGAGTAACAGGGTCCCAATTCCATCTACCTCTTAGTAAAGGTCATCCATCAGTGCAACCAAAGTTTATTCAGTCCCCAAACCAGGCCTAAACCCAAGATTGCAGTATATCCACTTCGGTGTCAACGCTAGGTATACAACACTTTGTTTTATAAAGTTGATTGTCTATGTGAGGAAGCCAAGAAAGGTGGACATTTCAAATATATGAAAATGAATGGCAAGTCTGCTTTGCTGTACACTTCAACATTTACATTTTTCAGTCTAAACCAATCTACAAATTAAACATGTGGAAGTACTGGAAAGTTCATGAATGCTGACATTCTGAATTTACCAGTGAATAAGCCCTACAAAGTTCTACCTTTTCCCTTGAAAACTTATATATGAATGATCATTTCAAAATATATGAATGATCAATTTAAAATAATTGTAACAAATTATGCATTTTGCCACATATTTAAAAGCCAACATGCACATTGTATGCACATCTTGTTTTCTTCACTATTACAGTCTAGCAAAAATTACATCCCATGAGAGGGCCTTAAACCACCACCAGGCATTATGACAGAAACCAATGCAAAACTTACAATATTTTCCTCATGTATGCTATTGTGCTCTACCGGCATGCTACTGGCATTACTTCCTGAGGGCACAACACAACCAGTGCTATGTACCTGAGATGATGGCATGCTCTGCAAAGGTTAAGACACACAAAACATCACACAAATAAGGTATTTACAAACCCATGCATGTTAGTAAGACAGGAGGACACGTTTTTAAAACAACTCAGGCAAGGAGGTTAAATAGCTTAATTACAGAAATCCATGCAACACTACATTTGTCTTCAGTTGTGGAAAACATGACACCGTTTCCTAAAATGGTGCTATAGCCTAATAAAAGAAATTGACAATTCAGGACAGCTGTTTTACACAGACAATGATTAAGCAGAAACACACTCCATGCTGAACAAAAGGAGACAAAACTGAAATAGGATTATCATTCCAGTACAGAGAAAAGGAATTGCTGAATTTTAATGTAGGATTCCAAATTCTCCGTATCACAAATGCAAGCTGCAAGTTATTTACTGGCAAAGACAATAGCTACTTGCACACAAATTAATCAAGATTAAGAAACTATAATAGTTCTTAACTACCTACCTCTTTACTAAGTAGAGGCCGACTTTCAAAGGAGATCTTTTTATGTTCTTCTTTTACTGGCATTAAAGGTTTGAAAAACTTGGGTGGCTGTGGAGAAAATGCTTTAAATGGGCTGACAGTTGATGCATGAGGATTCTCCGATGCATAACCTTGGATAATGAAAATAAACACACACACAAATAGGTTAGTTATTCTAACATCAACTGCAAAAATAAGTAAAAAATGAAAAAGAAAGTGATATAAAGCACCACAGGAAATAACCATGATGATGAGCATATTAGATCCTCATTTGTGCCATGTTATGAAATATGTTCATTTCCCTGCTTACCATTCATGGTAAATGTTGTTTGTACAACGAAATAACAGTGGAGTAACAGAGAGGGTTGGATCCAGACTTTATCACCATGGAAAAAGGATTTTAATTAAGTGACGGGGTGGGGGCATGACAACTTTTGCTGATTTCCCCTCCTCCTGTAGGCACAGTGCCATCTCTCACACTGTTTGAGAGGTTTGCTCAAGCTATATGCAAACCAGTCCAGCATGTCTCAAAGCATGCTCTCTGCTATTTGTAAAGTAAACATACTTTATCACCTACAACTCCCTCCTTTTGCATCAAGAAGGTTTTGCTTAAATGAAGTTTAGCAAAAAGCTTGTCTGCAATTCATAACATACTTCAAAGAGAACTAAATATGAGCTGTGGATGTCTCAAAAGGAAAAGTCTGCCGTTCTTTCGTAGAAGTAAGGTAAAGGTAAAGGGACCCCTGACCATTTGGTCCAGTTGTGACCGACTCTGGGGTTGCGGCGCTCATCTCGCTTTACTGGCCGAGGGAGCCGACGTAGAGCTTCCGGGTCATATGGCCAGCATGACAAAGCCGCTTCTGGCATTTACCTTCCCACCAGAGCGGTACCTATTTATCTACTTGCACTTTGAGGTGCTTTCGAACTGCTAGGTTGGCAGGAGCTGGGACCGAGCAACGGGAGCTCACCCCATCGCGGGGATTTGAACTGCCGACCTTCTGATCGGCAAGTCCTAGGCTCTGTGGTTTAACCCACAGCGCCACCCACGTCCCTTCGTAGAAGTACATAGTGGTAATTATTTACATATGACTCGTAGCATCACTAGAATTTCAGTGCAGCTGCTGGTTAATATAACCCAAGAGAGAATGATAATGTACCTGTCAGCATAAGGTGACAACTGATACGTAATTTGGCAGTTTAAAACAAAGTAAGTCACAAAGCTACAACATTAGTACTAAAACCAAATTTTAATCACTTGTTCCCTAAGCAGTTATTCTTTATAATAATAGCAACAGTAATATTAGTAATAATAATAATTGTACCCTGACCATCTGACTTGATTGCCCCAGCCACTCTGGGCAGCTTCCAATATAATTTTTTTCTTTCCTTCTTATCACTAAATCTCCCTCCTCTTCCTTTATGCTGTCATGAATATGCATATGCACATTTACTTTTCCTACTTCTCTTTCCTCTGCTTTTGTAAACTCCTCAGGGGAGAAACTGTCTTATAATAATAATAATAATAATAATAATAATAATATTTAATACCCCGCCTGTCTGGCTGGGCTTCCCCAGCCACTCTGGGCAGCTTCTAACAAAATACTAAAATACAATAATGCACGTACATTAAAAGCTTCTCTAAACATATCACTGCTCATATCACTACATAAAGCACTATGTGCATTTATTCTACTATATAAAATAATAATGCTTGTTCTAGGAGATAAAACATATTGGTATATGATCCTAAGTGCTTGGCCTGGAGAGGCACATCCCATTTTTACTTCAGAACCTTCTTAAAGGGTGCTGGGATAGTTGTTTTCGGCCCTTGCAGCACCAAAGCACCACAAGCTAACCTTCATCATCATGGGAGAAATAGCCTTTGCTAGCAGATTAAAACACTGCATCGGTTAGGACTGAATGCTGCCTTTATACATACACATTTACCACAAGAATTTAAAGACAGTAGAACAGAGGGAAATACCCTTTGCATCACTGATATATATATATATATATATATATGCAGGTTTTGGTGTCCTCGGGTGTCTTCCCGTGTAAAAGTTGGGGTGTCTAGGCGACGTTTCGACGAGGTCTCACTCGTCATCTTCAGGCTGGTGCTTTCGGCTTCTTGTTACTGGAACAGAGCGGGATCTCAGTGTTTGAGTTCCTATAAATACTGTAGAGGGGTGTGGTGTATTGCCTCAAAAGTTCTGGGCAGAGGGGAAGTTCCCAGGCTAGTGTTCTTTTCTTCTTTTGTTCCTTAATTACTTGAGGGATATCTTGAGTGATTTCTTGAGTGATATTCTGAGTACCACTTAGGTGGGTCATTAGGTGTGGATTAGTTGCTAAAGCCTTCGTGTCTTGACCTCTTGAATTTGTGAAGAGTTTTTATGGGAAGATGGCTGTACTGCACTTAGTTGTGCTTTGGCTTGGCTTCGTGTATAGGGGCGAGCTGTGGTTTTGTGCCCTGTGCCAGCCAGATCTGTGTAGGGATTGCAGGGGGGTGCAGCATCCGGAGTTGCCACTATGGTTTGGTTACTGGATGGTGTCTGTAATTTATCTGTGGAGAGGGTCTGGGTTTGGGTCTGGTGTGGTTGATTGGTGGTGGCGTTCTGTGTGCCTCTGGATCTGGTGTCGGTTTTTGTGGGGAGGGCTAATTTCCAGATGTCTGGCAGGCGGGACGTGTCGTCACGCTTGTTCATGTTGTGAGGGTGTTTCTCTATCTCGATGGCTTCCATGATTATTCTCTTGTGGTGATGTTCCATGTTAAAGAGCAATTTGGAATCTGCAAAATTAATTTCGTGTCCTGTTTCTTTCATGTGTTGGAAAAGAGAGGAAGATTTTTCTTCTTTTTTGACGGCATTCTTGTGTTCTGCGATACGTGCATTTATTCGTCTGTTTGTTTGTCCAATGTACGTGGCTGGGCAGACTTTGCAGGGTATTTCATAGACCCCTTGGTTTTCTAACTGGATTTTATCTTTGGGGTTTCTGAGGATATTGGCTATTTTTTGGTTGGTGCAAAAGGCTGTTTTGATATTGTGTTTATGGAGGATTTTGCTAATTTTATCTGTAGTGCCCTTGATATAAGGAAGGAGGGCCATGCCATTGTTTTCTTCCGTGTCTTGGTTTTTGGGGGGTGTTTCTTTTTGGATTAGCTTCTTAACCCTGTTTTGCTGGTATCCATTGGCGATTAACACATTTGAGAGATTCTGTAACTCAGTTGTCAAGTGGTCTTTGTCAGCCAGGCGTTTGGTTCTGGAGATGAGGGTCTTGGCTACGGAGTTTATTTGTGCAGGGTGGTGGTGTGATTGAGCATGTAAGTAGCGGTTGGTGTGTGTTTTTTTCCGGTAGATAGTGTGTCCTAGGGAGCCATCAGGTTTTTTGTAGATTAGGACGTCAAGGAAGGGAAGCTGGTTGTTGGCTTCTATTTCCATAGTGAATTGTATTTTGGGGTGTAGGCTGTTGAGATGTGTGAGGAAGCTATCTAGTTTTTCTTTCCCGTGTGGCTTCCTCACACATCTCAACAGCCTACACCCCAAAATACAATTCACTATGGAAATAGAAGCCAACAACCAGCTTCCCTTCCTTGACGTCCTAATCTACAAAAAACCTGATGGCTCCCTAGGACACACTATCTACCGGAAAAAAACACACACCAACCGCTACTTACATGCTCAATCACACCACCACCCTGCACAAATAAACTCCGTAGCCAAGACCCTCATCTCCAGAACCAAACGCCTGGCTGACAAAGACCACTTGACAACTGAGTTACAGAATCTCTCAAATGTGTTAATCGCCAATGGATACCAGCAAAACAGGGTTAAGAAGCTAATCCAAAAAGAAACACCCCCCAAAAACCAAGACACGGAAGAAAACAATGGCATGGCCCTCCTTCCTTATATCAAGGGCACTACAGATAAAATTAGCAAAATCCTCCATAAACACAATATCAAAACAGCCTTTTGCACCAACCAAAAAATAGCCAATATCCTCAGAAACCCCAAAGATAAAATCCAGTTAGAAAACCAAGGGGTCTATGAAATACCCTGCAAAGTCTGCCCAGCCACGTACATTGGACAAACAAACAGACGAATAAATGCACGTATCGCAGAACACAAGAATGCCGTCAAAAAAGAAGAAAAATCTTCCTCTCTTTTCCAACACATGAAAGAAACAGGACACGAAATTAATTTTGCAGATTCCAAATTGCTCTTTAACATGGAACATCACCACAAGAGAATAATCATGGAAGCCATCGAGATAGAGAAACACCCTCACAACATGAACAAGCGTGACGACACGTCCCGCCTGCCAGACATCTGGAAATTAGCCCTCCCCACAAAAACCGACACCAGATCCAGAGGCACACAGAACGCCACCACCAATCAACCACACCAGACCCAAACCCAGACCCTCTCCACAGATAAATTACAGACACCATCCAGTAACCAAACCATAGTGGCAACTCCGGATGCTGCACCCCCCTGCAATCCCTACACAGATCTGGCTGGCACAGGGCACAAAACCACAGCTCGCCCCTATACACGAAGCCAAGCCAAAGCACAACTAAGTGCAGTACAGCCATCTTCCCATAAAAACTCTTCACAAATTCAAGAGGTCAAGACACGAAGGCTTTAGCAACTAATCCACACCTAATGACCCACCTAAGTGGTACTCAGAATATCACTCAAGAAATCACTCAAGATATCCCTCAAGTAATTAAGGAACAAAAGAAGAAAAGAACACTAGCCTGGGAACTTCCCCTCTGCCCAGAACTTTTGAGGCAATACACCACACCCCTCTACAGTATTTATAGGAACTCAAACACTGAGATCCCGCTCTGTTCCAGTAACAAGAAGCCGAAAGCACCAGCCTGAAGATGACGAGTGAGACCTCGTCGAAACGTCGCCTAGACACCCCAACTTTTACACGGGAAGACACCCGAGGACACCAAAACCTGCATTCCTGTACCCGTGAAAACCTACGAAAACAAATATATATATATATATATATATATATATATATATATATATATGCAGGTTTTGGTGTCTTCGGGTGTCTTCCCGTGTAAGAGTTGGGGTGTCTAGGCTTACACGGGAAGACACCCGAAGACACCAAAACCTGCATTCCTGTACCCGTGAAAATCTACGAAAGCATATATATATATATATATATATATATATATATATATATATATATGAATATGTGTGTGTGTATATTAATAATTTCATATACTGACCCAATTAAAACTAAACACAATAAAAATCTTACCACCAGCATCTTTACTTCTGCGAGGAGAATCTCTGGGTAAAGTACCATAACATGATACATCTTGGTAACTGGAAGAACAATCTAATACATCTAGATGACCTTCTGACCAACCCTAAAGTCATAAACAACCAAGAAAAGAAACAGGAAAATGTTCATTTTCAAGATACAAGAAAAGAGTTCAGATCCTTTCAAAATAGTCAATGTTCTTTCACACATACATGTTTTTTATTACTACCAAAACTTTTCAAATTTATTTTATGCAACTCAATCCTGTGCATTTTATTCAGAAGTATATCCCCAATGCATTCAGTGGTACTTGCTCCATGGTGTGTCTAGGAGTAGAGTCTTATTTTGCTAAAATCTATTACAAAAATATCCTGTAATCTCTCCTATCTCACAGGAAGATTCCTAGGACTTTTTTGGTAACTGATTCAATAATAACTACCCTGAGAAATTTATTGCACCCCCGCATGCCCCTGCACCAGAGAAATAACTGACAGTCTTTAATAATTTATTTTGTGAAGCACCCTGAGATCAGCTCAACTTAATTTTCTCAAGTCAGTAATGCATCAAATTATACATTCCTGTTCTAAACAACCTATCATTATTACTGAAGACTAAAGTTAAGGATTTCTTGTATCAAATGGGAAGGAAAAGGCAAGTCTATTTGACTACATTTTCAAAAAGGTGCCACCACATCTGTTCACTTTTCTTAATATTCATACCTTATCTTCATCACAGCCAGAAATATCTAATCGACTACAGGATACCTAAAACACAACAATAAATAAATATGAGCCCAATGAATGCTATCAGCCTGCTTAGCAGCAGGGTGGCCTTCACATGAGAACCACAGTCTCCTCACCCACTGCTAAGCCTAGACTGCATTTGAAATAAACAAAAGACTGACAAACATGGCAATAGAACTTCATGAACACTCATGTACTGTATATCCTGCATTTAAAGGAAAGGAGGGTTATACTTGCATGTAGGAAAGGAGCATTAAACCTAAATTATCCCTGACAAATACCTACTGGAATATGTAGAATATGTCCTTTGACAATTTATTCTACTGATTAATCTCATTTTCTCCAGGGTCAAAATGAATACGTTTTGTCTTCAACCTTAATATTTTTAGTAATATGTGAGTCTTTCACCTTGAAAAATTATCTTACATTGTGGACGTTTGGTGTACTGACACTCCGCTGCATGTGTCGAGTCTTAGTAGAAACAGCTTCTTTGACTGTGACTGCCTGCGTTAAGATAGAATGAGTAAATTGAAATCCGTAGTTTCACACAGAGATCTAGGCAATTAAAACTCACTTCAAAAAGTATATATAAAGGTATATTTATTAATACAGAAAAATCATTTTTACTTTAATCAGGTTTGATGTCTCTGAAGACAGATCAAGAATGGAACATTATATCAAAATGGCATCCGAAGAGCAAGATCACATTAAACGTTTGTCAGCATTCTGATAGTAACAGTAAAGAAAATGGAAATATGAGACATCTCTTGCGGCAATTGTTTTACAATAACTAAACTAATTTGGCCTGAAGCTTTTTTCTACTCACCTGTCTTAATCGTTCAAGACTCAAAATGTTTTCTAGCTGCAACACTCCACGAGTATACTTCTCAATGTAAGTTTCACCATCAGATGCACCCTCATTTTCATTTCTGGCTGCCATCAGAGCCAGTGTCTCCCGATCTTCAATTTCTTCTGTGGCCTAAAAATTAAACTGTTTAATTTAATCTGTTTAAAACTGGGACACAAACAGAATGCAACATTATGCAGTCTTTATACAGATGCCACTTCAGAATGCCTAAAACAGAACTTTGAGGATGCAGTTTACAGGAATTTCTTTTACTTTGATTTTTTCATTTATTCTAACTTCTTGAAAAAATACAGTAGAATTTACCTTTGGTATATTTGAAACTATTTCATAGGCCACACCACAAGCATACCATATATTCTTCAAAGATATTCTTCGTTTGAGACTCTGCGTAAAACTCTAGGGGGGAATTAAAGAATAAAGTATTCATATGATGAATAGTGTGATTAAGCAAGCTAAGAAAATGGTTTCTTGCAGGTTCATGTCACATGCAATGGGGTAGGGGCTAACTCTCATCCTGGCATCCCGTTTCAGCCTCCTTAGCACATTTTTCATCCCACCAGATACCTCACTGGGAATGGCAAAAAATTAAAAGAAACATGGTATTATTTTACTTTGTAAAAACAATTGAACATTGTTTTCACCCTCCATCAACACATGCAACATTATGAAAAACACCTTTATTTGATTGCATAAATTGGAATGTAAATTACTACAACCATAAGCTAACCTTTTTATTTAAACATTTATCAAGTTTTGTATACCTTCCTTTGTTTATGTTCCTTTTGTTACTCTGCATGTTACTTTAGTAACGAAACTAAACATCAATAAAACATTCCTGTGGTTTTTTATTTTTAAAAAACATCATTGTATGTGAATACTTCCTGGTTTAGTTTATTATTTCTAAATTTTATCCCAACAGTTAAGTCAACAAAAAAGAAATACAGTCAAAAGAAGATACATTAAGCAGAATTCATCCATCACCTGCTTATTGTAAATATTTGCAGCAATTCTTTTACGTAACACAAGTTCCATTGCAGCAGGGTGGCTGAGTTGGACTGTAATCTTCACAATCAAATAGATCCTCTCATTTTGAGGTGTTACCCTATTCAAGTGCACTGAATCATGCACAGAAGGGTCCCATGCAGCAGTGGCCGAAACCTAGGAGCACAATTTGGTAGAATATTATAAAGGAAAATGATCTGAATTGCTTAAATGTTTACCCTACCCTTTTAACATTCCTGAAATACAGAAATGCTTAGACAATTAACACAACATTAACAAAAGCAATTAATGAACACGATTAAAGTCCCATGGTTTCAATGAGTCTAAGTAAAACTGAGTTGAATAGTACCTCTGATAATTTTTTTGTAATGTACTTAATGGGGAAAGTGCTCTGCCTGATCAGGTAGCAGTTGGTTTAACTGTCACTGGGGGAGCTTAACAGACAGCCAAGGAAGGGTTGGAGACAGAACTATCAGTATGCAAAAGAAGGATAAAAGGTACCCACATTTTGATTGGTGGTTGCAGGTTTAGAATATTCAGTTAGACAATGTGATTGTCTGGGGCTGGACCAGAGGGGGAAGAAGAAGTGAATATATGGCAGTTAGGGTCAGTTAGGATTAGTCCATGTTGCTCAGAGAGGAGCCAGCATTTGTTGGTGCTTGGTGTTCATGGTGGGCAGCCAGAAGAAGAGAACAAAGAAGATTAAGGAAGAAGAGGACATGAAAGGAAGGCTGGGGTAGCTGATTTGGCTTGGCTCAGGCTGAAGAGGGGGGAAGAAGTGAGAGGCAGTTTGGAATGCCAGACTCTGTCTGGTATCAGGTAGGAGAGAAAGATTTCAGGGCAGAGCATCGGAAACAGCCCTGTTGCCAACAGGTCAGTACAGGTCAAAAGAGAGGCCTCAGTAAAGGTCCTCAGTTATAGAGTTGGTGAGGCTTAACTGGGGTGGAGTAAATAGAAGAACAATCTGGCAGAAGAATCTTAAATTAGGTTCTTCAAAGCTGTCTTAGTTTAGTAATAGTGTAAAATAAGCTGCATTTAAGCAACATGTTAACAAAGTGCATATCCATTTAAGTAGGTAGTATGAAGTAACTGCATACACTTGTGAACCGCATAATGCTATAAATAAATATTGATTTCTTTGTCAAATATAATAGCTATACCTGATAGTCTTTGTATTACATTGATATCAACAGTTACTCAGGTTACTGATAAGTTAAGGGTGCTAAGGCTATACCGTATTTTTCGCCCTATAGGACGCACTTTTTCCCCTCCAAAAATGAAGGGGAAATGTGTGTGCGTCCTATGGGGCGAATGCAGGCTTTCGCTGAAGCCTGGAGAGCGAGAGGGGTCGGTGCGCACTGACCCCTCTCGCTCTCCAGGCTTCAGGAAGCTCTGCGCAACCCTCGGGAGACCGGCGCCACTTTGCGCCTGCCTCCCGAGGGTTGCGCAGAGCTGCCTGCAGTCCCGGGGCGAGCGCAGCTCTGCGCAGCCATCCGGAGCCGGGCGCGAAGTCGTGCCCGCCTCCCGATGGCTGCGCAGAGCTGCCTGCATTCCCAAGCCTGGGGAGACCGGCGCGACTTACCACTGGCCTCCCTAGGCTTGCGGATAGCAGGCTGTTCTCGGGGCTGGGATTGGGGGAAGCTCTGGCTTCCCCCGTGCCAGCCCCGCGCCTGGGGGGGGGAAATAATTTTTTTCTCTTTATTTCCCCCCCCCCAAAAAAACCAAGGTGCGTCCTATGGGGCGGTGCGCCCTATGGGGCGAAAAATACGGTAAGTAATATTAAATGGTGGCAGGACTATGGGTTTGGGGAAACCGCTGGAGCAGAAGGTGGTTGGCTTTTTTAAATAAAGTGAGTAAGGAAATATCCCTTCCCTTCTCACATTAAGCAACCAAGAATAAAATAGCTAGGGATATATTTATCAATATTTCAAATCTATTATAAACCAACTGCTTGTGCCTATTGGGAGAAAGCAAACAGAGTATGTATAGATTCGTAAAATTACTAATTTCATTGTCAGTAAAAGCAAAAGTTATAGAATGAAGATTCTGCCTAAGATCGTATTTATTTTTCTATTGCTGATTTTTAACACATCACTAAAGAATCTGAATAAGCTCCAGCCTGGATGATTGATTTGCACCCAAAATTAACCATTATCACCATGTGCGATATTAGTTGCACTAGTGCATGGTTTCACACGTATATAGACATTTTGCCATGGAGGAAGAGGGAATCAACTTCTTGTTTTCTAATATGCTCAGTTTGCATAAAACAAACCAAATGCTAAATTGCCAGTCTAGAAGCCCAATAAACATGTTATAAGAGGAACAAACATAAGCAGACTTCTTCCATATTTTGAATTATTATCAGAAATCTACAAGAAACAACTAATAAAACAAAATTCAGAGAAAGAAATTGTTAGAATGACAGGTATAGAATGGCATTATATATAGAAATAATGAGCCAAAAACTATTTTACTTTGTGTGGATTCAATAGAAACTTTTATAATATATTGTATACAGTGGTACCTTGGTTCCTGAACTCAATCCATTCTGGAAGTCCGTTCAAATTCAAAAACATTCGCAAACCAAGGCATGGCTTCTGATTGGCTGATTGGCCCCAGAAACAATGCCGACAGTTGAAATCGGTGTTTGGCTTTCAAAAAACATTCACAAACCAGAACACTTACTTTGGCGTTCGGGGGCCAATTTGTTCGGGAGCCAAGCTTTTTGGGAACCAAGGTTCCACTGTATGTGGCATTATATCCCTGTAAGAATTTCAAAAATGTATCCCAGTGTACCTATCTGATTCATGTTGAAGAATCAAGGAAATATTGGCACACTTTTGGTAGAAATGTATTCAGGTTAATAAAGGATAGATGTTTCACAGGGTATCAAAGATATAATAAGCCAAGGTATTAAATTAAATCCATAAACCATCCCTTTGGGACAACTAAAAAGGTAAGTCAGTGGAGCACACAGGGAGACAGCTATGGATATATTAACTAAGACATTTTTAGCGCTAGCATGAAAGTCAGTGCATTTACCATTTTCTAAGGGTGTGGAATATTACGTTACTAGCTGTAAGTATCTATGAGAAGGAAGGAACACCTACAAAGAGACTTTAAGAAGAAGTTGGACTTCATTTATACAATTCAAGAATATTAAATGTTTATTCTTCAAAATATAAGTATTTCAACCCCACATGAATTAAGAACTAATCAAAGATCACTTTGTTAAGAGGTTATTCTGAATAACAATAAACTATACACACTTGTTGAACAAAAATCAAGTAGAAAAGAGTAAAGTCAAGGTTTCAAAGGTATAATGTAGCATTACATGTATTGAAAAAGAAAGAAAATGGATTGATGAAATGCAAACAGTAAAAATATGATAGCCATACATCTACTGTACAGAATAGCTCACTAGACATTTACCTCATCTTTGCTGTGTTTTATGATTGGCAGATAAAAGAATTGACTTCCATGCTCTTTGGGTAGTATTGAATTTACTCCTGATGCATGTGGACCTATAAGCTGTTCATTGGCACTGAGGTCATCAGCTAACAAAAAATAAAATTAAGTTACAAGACTTTTTTTTAGCTTTCATTATTTCCTATGTCCCAGTCTTAAACATATTACACAGAAATCATGCATAATTGGAAAACAATGTTTTAGATAGGATAGACTTACACTTCTCATGTTACATTTGCATACATCAGCTTAATGGAATTTGTTACCCCACAATGCAAGTACATGGCAACAAATAGAAATCATTGCAAAATATCATTTTGGAATTTTTGATGAAGATGTTTAAGAATGTGGCTTTACACATGATGGAAGAACTCTAATGCCCAACAGCTGTGCTTCTTTCAATACATTCAATAAACAAAAAAACTGGATTGTTTAAAAGCCACCAGATCCAGATCTGAAGCACTTCAGATTCCCACACAGCAATAAAACACCAGCAATACGAAAGTGTATAAATACGTCAAGCATATTCAAGGGAATTCATACTTCCACTCCCTTCATAAGCTGCAACTTACCGTTCAAATCAAGGAAAAGTACAGGTATATGTGTTTCCATTCCAGAAGGTGGGATCCTAACAGTAAAGAAACACCCCAGTTAATAAAATAAACCATACACATGCACAGATATTTTAATGGAAAACTGAAAGCATTAAAAGCAAATGACATTAACTAGGGAGAACCTACAACAAAATGTTACAGTGTATCCTTGGACCCTAACAGGAGAGCTCCTGTTCACAAAAGAGAAAAGAATTCACAGGGGCGGGGTGGTGATATTTTCTCCACCATATCTCCTAAACAGTCCCTAGTTCTATGGAAATGAAGTGTTTGGAGCTGGAGGCAAGTCCTGAATCTAATTGCTTCAATGCATAATAGAGTGAAATGTAGAGACAGGAGAAAGTGTCTTTTTTACTTCAGGACCCCAGTACAGGTGTTAACACCTACTACAAGCATTACTACAACAGGAAATATTATGGAATCTGTAAATGAACTTGTATATAAAACCCGGTTCTACATTATTACATGACTGTGCATTACACCGCCAGAAACCTTTATTTTCTATTTATTAAAATATTTATATCCTGCCCTTAATTCAACCATATCTGGGTGAGATAAATCTTCAGGATACACAGACCAGCAATAAAACAACCAGTTCACCAGCAGTTTTATTTCTAGTTGTAATATGTTTCTAGCTGAACTAAGGGCACTAATGTTCTGTGTTGTGGAATATAAAGGTCAATTTTTTTTAAAAAAAGTGAACACACATTTAGCATTTTAGCAGCTTATTCTTCCCTCAGATCTTCACTATCCTGTTAACTGCATACAATA
Source organism: Podarcis liolepis (assembly GCF_965112155.1). Taxonomy (NCBI): domain Eukaryota; kingdom Metazoa; phylum Chordata; class Lepidosauria; order Squamata; family Lacertidae; genus Podarcis; species Podarcis liolepis. The sequence continues at coordinate 60,133,393 of NC_139560.1, read as the reverse complement.
TTCACTCAAAAGTTATTTTGCAAGCAAGCTGAAATATAATGCATTTTAGTCAACCTACCAATTTGCAGGAGCACCTGGGATCCCACTGTCTGGTGCTGGGACTAGCACAGCATTTCTTTCTTCTGTTAGCCCTACCCACTGTTCTACAAGACGTGCTTCTCTCTCCATGTCATCGTCTGTTTTATCTATAATGTGATATCGGATATGAAGAGTGGAATATTGGTCACATACTGTGGAAGTACTTTTTCCAGGGGCATCCAGAAAACAACGGGTTAATAATACATTTTCCAATTATTTAAGAGTAGCAGAGTGACAGGTTGGTTTTGGATTCCAATGAATGCAGATTAGATCCAATAAAGCTAATGAGAATTCTGCTCTCAAAGGTGGATTCACTTTGTAATGAGCAAATTATTCTAATTTTTCACTTTATAACAAGCTGAACATCACAAAAAGCCTTTCAAATACAAACAACTTTTAAAAATAAATCAGTAATACACCAGGCTAACATTCTTTTTTGATACAAAGGAATGAAAAGTTCTTATAATTAAATCACAAGATCCACGAACCTTGTTTATTGCTGATTTTTTTAATCTGTTCATCTAGATATTCTCTGCGTTTTATTAGTGCCTCTGACCATCTCTCTCTCACACAATTTAAGTCTTCTTCCTATGGAAAAAGAGAATTTTATTTTTTTTTAACATATACAACATACACAATTAATTTTATGCAGTTTTCAACTTTGATTGGAAGATGTTACCCAATAGTTCATTCACGTTTACATCAGATAGTACATAACCCAAGAAGGTAAGCTCACCCAACTTGCAAAGAGCATAAAGAATGAAAAGCTGAAATTGCACCACCCACTCCATAGTTAGAGCTCTTTGTGTATTTTGTCTCTTGCAAATTTGTGATTTAGATCCAAGCAGAAAAATAATGCATTGGCCAACAAACTATTTAGTAGCATATGAAAGTGAAAACAATTAAAGAGACATCAACATATATACCCTTAAACCTGTATTAACTCCATTATGAGAAGCTGTTACCAGAGTAACTAAATCATCCACATGCAAACAAAAACCCATCATGCAATCATGCTTTCTGGTATTAAAGGAATGTTTGATCCATTCTTCATAATTCATTACCAGGAAGTGCCATGAACCGCTTGAAGCAAGTTAGTAGCTAATTCAGGCTCAAACTACTGTTGACAGCAGGATGGTGTATTTAAATCTGGATCTGCCTAACTTATGGAAGTACCATTATTATGGAGGTGGGGGTCCTCCTGGGTGGGAAGTGCAAAGCCTTCCCTCTCCTTGTGGTTTATCTACTTGCAGTTTGTTCTCTGAAGCCATTTTCTCCTCATCCAGGCTAAATACCAGAAGTGTCTCTATCTCTGAGAAGAGTGCTTGGGGAGAAGGATGCAAGAAGGTAAGCAGTGTGTGTTGAGTTGCCTCTGGTGTGTGGATGTGGGTGTTTAGCACTGCTCACCCATTTATTCCTTATACTCCTAAATTGGACTTCTAGTTTCCTTGTTTCACAGGACTGGGTCAGAGAGGAGCTTTAGGCATTTGAATCAGCCATCACCTGTAGTTTGAGCTGTAGGTTTTTGGAACGACTGTGCAACTTACTAGGGTATTTGCATAGATACCTACATTTATACAACTGGTGTTTTGTTTTTTTGCTGCTTGTTTAAAAGTTTTTTAAAAACCCTTAATATTGGGAAGCCTTCATACAGAATTCATTAATTCATAAATATATTAAAGCTGTAGGCATCAGGAAAGCAAAGTTTACAGGACTAGCTATTTTTATTATTAAAAAATGGTTTAACAGTACAGTACGCACAAATATTTGATGCTTTTGTTATTGCACTGAACAAAATGTGATTTAATGAAACCTGTAAAAATTATGGATGACAAATAATTGTATGTAAAAATTATTATGATTTCAAACATTATTTAGTTAAAAAAATGAAGAATTCCGCTTTTGGCCTCAATTCTACCATATAAGAGGTGTCTATAGATCTCTCTTGTACGTCTCCCTTGCATTACACCAACATCTGAATTCAACACACAATACAACTTTCTCTGTTGCCTTGCCCAGGCTCTGCGGGACTTCCTTCACTTTTTGATGGACTTTCATCAGTGAGTGAAGACATTCCTTTTCTGGCAGGTACTTGACATGGTTTTTAATCCTCGGCTTTTCCCTCCCTGAAATTTCTTTGCTATCTTGTATCTCCTGCATCTGTTTTACATTGTTTTATTGACAGTTGTTTTAATTAAGTTGCAAGCCACCATGCTCTTTCTTAATTTTCAACAATCTAAATAAATCATTAATATATTCATTATTAGAAATGTCACATGAAAGAGCATAGTGTATTGTCAAATTAAGCTGAGAGGCTTGTTCTTTAAATCAGTGTCTTTTAATGCAGAAAGTTCCAAGAGCAAATTATTTCAGTGACTCTTTGGAGTTGATAACTATTAGCATTAGCTGTGCCCCATGCTATGTGATTCGACAACAACAGCAGCAGCAATACCTGATAACTATCCATATCACCACCATCATCATCATCATCTCCTCTCTGGTAGAAAAAAATAAACTTTATAAACATAGAGAACATGCATTTTTCTTGCTAACAAACTCCAAATAAGAGCACACATCATGGACACAAATTAGAACAAGACAGAACAGAAAGCATCAAACCTTATTTAATTGTTTATATAAAGGTTTAGTGACCCACTCGTATGGTGAAGTGAACAGACATGTGCCACTCCTCTTTACCACTTACTGCTAAAAGGTTTGAGAGTCAGGACCTCCAGACTAATACCTAATCACGTAGAAGCAAAATTCATGCAATGATGCTCCCTTGCATTCTAGAGACATAAACTATGTATATGATATCTTCATGCTTTCAAGCGTTGGGTTGTTGTTGTGTTTTAAATTACTTACTTCACTTTTTGAAGCACATGACTGATGGGAGAAGTGTCCACCTGTTCTTCTACATGAGGTATATCTCTGGTAATTTATGCTGGATCTTTATCATTATGCACTCAGTCTACACATCTTTGGGCATTCAGCAATCACATAATAGCCAGGCTAACGTGCAATGTTAAACTGTAGCTTAAAATAAACTATGTTTTCATGTGCACAAACATTTTCCTCCTTCCTTCGCACCTGACTATGCTATGCAGGAAAGGAAAGAAGCCAGAGTCTGACTTGTAGTGACATGCAAACTTGGGCTCATGGCTTGTTTCTTTCCAAATAAATCATGAGTGGAAGCCAATATTTGTGTTTGGCTTACCACTTTTTATTTATACAGAGAGATACAAATCATGAGTCCAGCTTTGCCCACCACTGCAAGGCAGATTCAGGCTTGTGTCCTACCACATGTCACAGAAAGGAGGCTGTAGAAATTAGGCTTGAAAAGGGGGCAGGGGAGGTGCCAACAACTATTTGTCTGGTTTGCAAATGTGCCTATGGGTCCAAAAAGGTTGGAAAGCCCTTCCAGAGCTGTTGTTGTTTTAACTATGATTTAAGGTTACATGCAAACAAGGCCGTTGTGGGTGGAGGGAAGACTTGGATTCAGTCCCTCCAAAGCATATCAAGTGTCAATCACTTCTTAGTATACAAATGCATAGCTGTCAACTTACAGATTTGAAAATAAGGGACCAGCAGCCTCGAAAATAAGGGATCAGCAGCCAAAACAAGGGATTTTCCGAACACAGGTATGTTCAACTTCTGAGCCCCTCCGAGCCAAAGGCAGAAAACCCAGCCAGCAGCCAAACGAAGCCTCAAGCGGTGGTTCCCACAGCGCAGCAACCCGGCAAAGGGGATGTAGCAAGGAAAACCACCGTCACCTCTCTGCTGGGAAGCGCTGGGCAAAGGCGAGTCCCCAGGCAACGCGGCCGATTTGATCAGCACAAGGCATGCAAGCTCCACCCCCCAGTCGTTCCTAGACTCCTTACTGGGTGAGCAACGCAGCCAAGCAACACGGTTGGAGCCTCCCTCCTCCCTGGCCAGCAGGGAGGGAGGGAGAGGAGCTGCTTCCTTTGAAACCCGGGAAATTTAAGGGACATCATCAGTAAGGGACAGCAGCGGGACACAGCGCTGGGATAAGGGACTTTCCCGCCAAATAAGGGACAGTTGACAGCTATGCAAATGCAATTATTCACAGAGCCAAAGAGGAGAGCAAGTGGTTGTTGAGGGGAAGGACTGTAGCTCAATGGCAGAGCATCTGCTTTTGCATGCAGAATGTCTCAGGTTCAATTCCTAGCATCTCCAGGCAGCCCTTTCAGTCTCCTCATCGTGCTTACAAAGGAGGAAGAGATTGCACCTGAGGCTTGCGATGACTAGTTTACAATAAACTTTTAAAATCAGCTTGTTCCAACTTGGTGTCCTCCAAACATTTTGAACTACAATTCCCATCAGCAAACTTCATCTACTCAGCATTCAGTTTCTGATAATGGCCAGCAAGATGACCCTGAAAGATTACAAGCCTCTGAAAGTCACCAATTTGATATTGTTTCTGGCATTCAAGGGATACCAATTCAAGATATGATGTTCCATTTAACTGCCATTCCTAATGGTCCTTGAGAAGCTATCATCCATGCCTTGCTTCAAGTGTACATACAAATTCCACACAGTATCCTTCAAAGGCACAAGTGAAAACAACAAATCTGCACCACAATAAAATAATTTAGCACTTTAAAGCCACTTATCCTACCTGGTAACTGTCCAACCCCCGTTGCAGTTTGGTTGATCTGGCAGTCACACAGCCAATGGAGACAGACAGAATGGCTTCTACCATAAGTGGCAATGTTCCCGAATGCTGTACTGGTTTAACCGTCACCTGAACTCTGCGAGAATGACCCTGGTCATATAAGTAGGGAAACATGTAAATTAATGTAAACACACATTAGTATTCTTATCTGGGAGGGATAAAATTAATTGTACCTGTCGAAGCTGGAAAATCCCTCCTGTATTTACATCCTTTGCCTGGTGGAGCTCCACAGCTGTATAGTCCCCCAGTTCATTCAGTTCTTGAATTGAAACCCACATTTCTATTTGACGTGTCACTTCATTCCACCTAGAGACAATCCAAAAAGCAATAAGAGTAGTATGAATACTCCTCCTTACACTCTAGTGGAAATTTGTAGAACCATTCATTTTATCTACTTATTAGATTTTTATCCCACCCTTCTTCCCCAAGGTGCTAAGGGCAGGAAGCAACAATACAATTAGTAATTAACAAATCAAATATTCTTGCAGAAAGAAGACTATGAGAAATCTCTTCTTTGTACTCAATTTCTCTCCTACCACCTCTCACAGGCATACACACCCATCACCCTCTAGCTCTCAATTCATCTCTGGCACATGTGCTGTACTTCCTCCTTTCTCCCTATATTTGAAGTGAGGCTTCACTACTATAAGGAAAATACAACATAGGTTTACCTGTCTCTCAAGGTCCTGGTTTTTGCATGAAGAGTATCCACCTCCCATATGGAACTGCCGTTTCCAGCACATCTGTGACCCCATACCTCAATAGCAAGTGCTCCATCTTGAATGAACTCCAGAAATTCTTCTGTTACATTCACCACATAATCCTAGAAAATTGAAATACTTACTGCAAAACACTTAAAGCATGATTTTTATCAGCTCTATGATTAAAAAACCAGGTGAATGTTCAAATGTTCTTGTGGGCAGAAAAAAACTCCCAATGAAGATATTAATTCCATGAACCAGGTAAAATGCAGAATTTTGTATAATACTGAACAGACCACTATTTTATATTAATACTTCAGTTATATTTGCACAGGTAGTCAAAATTCCATATTTTGTGTTGATTACTACAACATATTTAATATTGTAGTCCCTATTCTAATGAGATATATTGAAATAAGAATAACCACCAAACATTTTAGGAATAACAAAGCTCCATTTTCAGAGACCAGAAAATTTGCCAGACTAACTCACTCCTAAGTAATATGTTTTTTGTGAAAGAATGAATGTTTCATTTCCTTAATCCAATCCCATTTTCCATAACAGTGAATAGGCTGGTCACATCTTCTCTCTGACTAGGTTTCCTAAGAACCAAGTTGTATGTTCTGTCTTCCTTCCTCTTTCCACTGGAAACCACAAAAAAAGTACCAGGAGCAGGTTACACAACTCCAGCATTCAATGCCACTAATGACTTGCAGAATTCTGTTTAACCTATGTCAGGGTTCCCAAACTGTGGCCCAGAGTGTGTGTGAAGAACCTGGTGGCCTGCCCAAAAGGTGAGTGGAATGGACTGAAGGTAATTGGTGGGGGAGGCACTTGAAAGCAATGGAAAGGAATTTTTGTTGTTGTTTAATGAAGGTATTAGAACCCCTTGTTTCATCTCCATCTCACTGTACAGTAGGGTGGAATCATACGTGTGTGTGTGTGTGTGTGTGTGTGTGTGTAAAATATGGACTCAAATGTATTTTTCTAGCATTCCAACCAAACTAAATTACCTTACAATGAGCAAAAGTCACTGTAAACTGGACATCCTTGGTCAGAGGTGAAGGCACATCTGGGTCTACAACTGGTGCTGCAACAGTTGACTCACACTGATCCCAGAAGGTGTATTGACAAAAGACAAAGTTTGAGAGATTCAAAGGCAGTCCTGTTGCTTCTTTAATTTTTACCTAGACAACAGTAAAACTGTAATTCAATATACTGGCATATTTATATTAATATATTCAGCTATACTCAGAATATTCAGTTAGACAATGGTTGACTAAGTAAGGCCAATTTTATCTCACAGCTAGGCTCATAAAACAATCTAACAATTAACACGCAATATATACAATATGTTTAACAAACAAAAGCATCGTAAGATTATTTGGTAATCCTTGTCCACACACATGTACTGCTGGACAAGCATTGAAAACTTCAACTGCTGTAAATTAACTAACCCCAATGAATGGCTTACATTTTTAAATTGTTGACTTTACTTGTCTAAAACTTCCATCCAAGGTGCAGACTATAGTATGAACATATGACAAATAAAGATAAACTAAATCTCTGAAGGTGTATGGAAACCAACTGGAAATGGATGAGTGACAAGGTATTTCCCATTGCTGATTGTAAGACATGCAAAATGTTTAGAGTATTATATAGGTATATCCTATTAAAATATTAATATACGTATGTCCATACCCTGCAGGTGAGTTTTTTTGGCCTGTGAGTAATTTCTCCATTGTTGTCCATGATTTCTATGCTTCCACTTTCACTTGAGTTTTCAGAAGAATCATCTCCTTCCACTAGGCGTTCTGGGACAACACCAGTGACACGCATCACTTCAACATGCAGACGCCCTGCAACCTGCACCCCAAAAATATTAATATTGAAGACCTTGTAGTACTGCATAGCATCAGTAATCCACATACTTACATATATAAATATAATTGTAGCTTCAACTGAACAGAAAAACAGCATGCAGATAACAATTGCACATTACATACGCCCATTCTCAAATCTGTCTCAGATCCAACTTGACATTATGGAGGTTCACATGTAAGATGTGGTGCTCAGTATCTAACCAGTAAAATTCTCATTTCCTTGCTCAGCTATTATCCAAATTTACATATTTAAAAATAAAATGGAAGTTATTGATAATTGTTTTGAATTGTCTTCTGTGTACTCACAACTTTCCCCTTTGATTTGACTTCTAGATTTAGAACACCGGGGGAGCAAGTGAACTATAAAAATTTGGTCATCAGTACATGAAATTCAGTGGCTTGGTCATTTGCCCTCTATTCAAAGCATTTCCATTTAATGTTTCAGTGGCACCAATCTTCTCTTGTCCCAAGACTGTGTACCCATCTTGACTGCTGTCTTGTTGCAGGTGTATGCAGCAAGACATCACTGATGCATTAATAGTGGATTTATTGTGCTTTTCCTTCCTGAATACATATGTAAATAGATGACACCAGAGACTGAAACTTACCTCCCCCTGCTGGCTGATTATTGGTACTGCATACTGAAGTTTAACGTCACAGAAAAGGCACTCCAAAAAGACATTCGCTACACCAATTAAATTGTGGTTTTCTTGTGCTTCATAGAAAGGATCACCTCTTTTTCCAGTGAGTCTCTTCATCTGTTTTTTTTTAAAAGACAATTAAAATTTCAAAAACAAAAATGATTTAGCATTGTGATCCAACATGGATGTGCTAAAAAATTATGAGCTATGCCCAATAAAGTCATATTCAAATCCCCATTTCACCACTGTGCAACATGTCTAAACAAGGCAGGTCAGATGATAGCAGAAGACAAGAGTATATTGTAGAGCACTAGAGTGTATATAGAGCACCTGCCCTGGGCCTGTTGTTGTTCAACCTATTTCTAAATTACTTGGATGAAGGTATTGAAGGGATGTTCATCAAATTTGCAATGACACCATTGCTGCTGAAGACAGAATCGGGATGCAAGATGACCTGAGCAGACTGGAGAACTGGGCCCAAACTAACAAAATGTATATCAATACGGTCACATGTATGGTTCTACACTTAGGCAGGAAGAACCAGATGCACAAATATAAGATGGGGGACGCCTGGCTTGCCAGTAGTGCACGTGAAAAGGATCTAGGGGTCTTACTGGTCTGCAAGCTTAACAGGAGTCAACAGTGTGATACAGCAGCAAACAAACCTAATGCTATTCTAGGAAGCATAAACAGAAGGATAGGGACCTGATCAAGGAAAGCAATAGTCCCACTCTATTATGCCTTGGTCAGACCACAACTGGGGTACTGTGTCCAGTTCTAGCACCATAATTTAAGAAGGATATTGACAAGCTGGAATGTATGGAGGAGGGTGACCAAGATGATCAAAGGTCTGGAAACCAAACCTTATGAGGAACGGTTGAGAGAACTGGGTATGCTTAATCTGTAAAAGAGGAGATATAACAGCCATCTTCAAATAGCTAAAGGGCTGTCACATGGTGGATGGAGCAAGCTTGTTTCTCCGGCTTTGGAGACTAGGACCCAAACCAATGGCTTCAAGTTATAAGGAGATTCTAACTAAACATCAGAAAGAGCTTTCTAAGAGCTCTTTAACAGTGGAATCGTCTCACTCAGGAGGTAGTGGACTTTCCTTCATTGGAGGTTTTTAAGCAGAGGTTGATGACCATCTGCCATGCATGCTTTAGTTGAGATTCCTGCATTGCAGAGAGTCGGACTATATGACCCTTGAGGTTCCTTTCAATTCTACAACTCTACAGTTCTATGATTCTATTATTCTATGTATACAAACCTAACTCTTATTAACACCAAAAGCTTATTCCTCATTTAAATACTGTAAATGAGTAGCAACACTTCCAACAATTTTGTGTTCCTCACAGAAGACCAAAATTAAATTCCCTGTGTGCAAAAATACTAACAACAAAAACTGTTTGTACTGTTGAATACTACATTGCATGAAGTACTATGTTGCTCATCATGTTCAGGCAGATAGCATTTTATGTTGAAACAACCGTATAATTAAATCCTGAATTATATTAAGTTGTTATCCATTCACTTAAAATAGTAGGACTCAGTGCTGATGTGCTTTGAAGAAACAAACTATGGAAAATCTGATATTCCTTATAGTAGGTCAAATATTAGCAAACATTTGCATTAAAATTTCTGATGAATACTAAAAATATTTCTTCACTTACACTAAAAAATACACTTACCTGTAAACATATCCAAAAGCACACTATTTTAAAATCTCATATGCAGAGCAAAATAAATTGCAGGGCGATTGCAATTGACACAAACTTAACATGTGTGATTTCAACTTTACACAGTTGAAGGCTGACAGGTTGAAGTCACTCAAATTAAATGCACAGAAGCCAGAGCGCTTAAAAGTACTTTTTGCAGACAGTTTTGCCAGTGCAGAAAGAGCTTCTAAGCTCTCTGCCTTGCTTGTGGGGCAAGGTCTGCTTGGGGCATGGCTCCAGAAAGGATAAGGGTGCTTGAGTGGGGGCAGTTCCAAGGAGGTGGTTTTTGTCTACACGCCATCCTCAGAATGTAACCTCCATGCAAGACACGATCTTTCTGTATAATACTGAAATAGTTTTAGAGATACTAAGTTCCAAATGTAGTCATTGTAGTCTGTTCCCAGACATGTATAAGGGAAATAAACTACAAATATTAGGATAAACATACAACTGAATGTAGCACTGCTGTTAGATAAACAGCAGAAATGCTTACATGAATATGCACAACTGTGCTATATAATGCTTTTAGAAATATTCTGTTTTTATTAAAAGAGTACGATTTTGGCCAAAGTGAAAAACTGAGGTTGAATACCTCATGGGCTCTTTCCTTCCATTCTTGATACAGATCTCTCATATCAATTAACTTGTTTTCCAGCTTCTCTATGGTCCATACTTGAGTACTTTTCCCTTTTCTTCTTACTTGAATAGCTGGTTCACTTACTATTGCTCCTCTCTAAACAAAGACAAGACAAAGTATCTTAAGCAGATAAAATATGCATTTTAACAAAGTGATTCCATTTTTCAAATTTAAACTCGAACAACATATGCTACATAGCTATGTTAATATTTTGGTACTCCATTCTCTTGCATTTTCCAATTATTTATATAATGGTGGCTGAGAACTAGAAACCATAAATGACTGGAAACATATCAAGATAGCACAGGCATGAATGTTCTGTTTCTACTGTATGTTTACGGGTATTATAATATTGTATCAGCTCAGTGAGATAGAAAGTTTAGAGAAGCTATATCTATTCAGTCCATACAACTCCTTTAATTTATGTTCTATTTTCTCTCCCTCATGCACCCATTCATTCTCTACTTCTAGACACAAATGACTTTCAAGGGCTTTTACAAAATAGTTTCAATTATCAATTTTCTTACCTTCCTATTGGCACTCAGGTTAGCAGCAGGAATCTGCAGTGTCACTTGATAATCTGTTAGCTTGCTCATTTCTTCAGCCAATAAATTTGCTTCCCTCACTAATGTGTTGGCCTTAACTATCTGCTCTCTTAATTTTGCTAGGCTCTGTCGAAATAACTCATCCCTAGGGGTGGGAAAGAAAAATGGAGAGGAGTAGTAGAATATTAATTGGGAAATTGAGAACTTGGTAAGAAGACATTGGCAGAAACAATGAACAAGGTTGTAAACATAAGAATATTAATTATTCCAGATTTTAAAAATTATGTTCAAATATTTTAACAAGAGAAAATAATAGCTTTAAATGAGAGAATGCTTCCTATTTTTTTAATACATGTCAAGGCTATCTTGGAAATGCCATTTGGTAACAAAACAAATCCCACCGTGCTAATCCGTCTTTATAGGCATTCTGAGAAAAATTATATGTATACCAAGATGAAAACTACAAGTTATACAAGAGCTATAATGAGTTTCCCTTGAAAGCCCTGCAGTAATTCTCACCATATGGGCACTGCACAATGCCTGTGCTATGACATGATTGATCCTTAACTGAGAAGACAACGCAGATAAGACCAAATCAGTCAGAATCACTAGATAAGCAGGACTACATTCTAGTTACAGAAGGTACATACCAAATGCCTGGGCCCCAATGAGTCCTGCGTTTGAAGAATTTAAATGGTACTAAGTTTTACAACAAGCAGTTTGAGTATGGTTAGCTTACTCATAGCACATGTTTGCAGGAAGGATGTTCTAAAGTTATTTGGGATCTGGATGAAAGATTGTCCTGGACAGATTCACACACAGAATAGTATTTTTCTTCCGTCACTCATTCTCTCATAGTTACTTATGGTTTTAATATCAATGCTCTCACCTCTCTTCTGACCAGAGGTTCACTTTCTGCTGAGCTGTCTGGGCAGCTTCTGAAAGCCTGTCACTAGAATGCTGATACCGTCTTTCCGGAGAAAGCTGCTGTCGGAGTTGCTCCAGCTCACGCTCATACATCATCCTCTGCTCTTCCAAAGCGCTACGCTTTTCTTCCAAGTATTGTTTCTCCAAGACCTGGACCACGTTTTGTACTGGATCTAGATAAGGAAAGCACCAGCATATCTTAAAATTCATTATCTACATTGTTAATAATTCCGCTTTGTTATTTCTTAACACAGGAGAGCACACAGTTCTACAGCCACAGTGATCAGAAGGTGAAGCAGACGGTGAGAGACAAAAGATCCAAAGTACCATTTTCTGCTGCAGGGTCTATATAAGAAAAGGAAGATGAGCATGAGGTAAATCCCATAAAAATCCACTTACTTCCTAGTAAATATAATTGGGATCAGTTGGTCATACTTGATTTACTCCTCCACAGTCTCTATTCCCAGAAAGTCACAACAGTTATTGAACACAACAAAATTATCCATTCCTTATTTACAACCATCAGGATAAGGGAACAGATTAAAAAAACTATCTATTGCCAGGACCTTGAAATTTATGTGCTCCTGTCTGACATTTTCAGTGATGCTGAGCACCAGCTTCTTACCATTGCTATTCAGTGTTTTCATTATGACTTCCATTTGTGCAAACTCATAGTTATAGTCTGGTTCCGAAGAAGCTTCGCTGGCTGCATCTAGATCATGTTCTGCTAACTGCTGCTCTTTTTCAGAGTCTTTCAACCAATCTCTTCGCTTTCTCTTAGGCAGATTGATTCTGTTAAAAAGTTGAGAAAGTAGTTATGAAATACCTTGGTAAATCCATTTTAAAAATGCTTGATTCTGTGGATAAGAACTTTCTACACTTAACAACCCATGAGCAGGGAGGAAAGGCATGCTGCAGGTTGTTCCAAAACAAAGGAAGCTACAGTGTTGACTGTAAATTAATAAGGAGACAAATATGTGCAACCTTCACTGAATTTAATTTTAACCTTCTCTAACAGACAAAGCCAACTGACAAGTCTTGCTCTTAAGATTCTATTCACCTTAAGGGTACAGTAATATATATGTTTTATTTATTTATTAAATTTGTATACCGACCATAGATCTCATGACAGCTCACAGCATATAAATACAAGATAAAAACACAAAATATATAAGAAAAACAAGAACAAAAACAAAACAAAGCAAAACAATAACCTCCCGCAAAACACATTTAAAAGGATATTGGATGTTAGTCAGCCAAAGGCCTGGTTGAAGAGGAACGTTTTCACCTAGCACCTAAAAGTGTAAAATGAAGATGCCAGATGAACCTCCCTGGAGAAATCACATTCCACAAACAGGGAATCAGTGCAGAAAAGGCCTGTTCTTGTGTTGCCACCCTCCAGACCTCTCTTGGAGGAGGCACATGAAGAAGGGCCTCACGTGAGTATCGCAGGGTCCAGGTTGGTTCATGTGGGGAGAGGCAGTCCTTGAGGTATTGCAATCCTGAGCAGCTCAAGGCTTTATAGGTCAAAACTAGCACTTTGGACTGGGCCCAGAAACTAACTGGGAGCCAGTTTGGCCAGGATCAGTGTAATATGCTCAAACCATCTTGCCCCAGTCAGCAACCTGGCCACCAAATTCTCTACCAGGTGAAGCTTCCAAACGCTATTCAGAGGCAGCCCTAAGTATAATGTGTTGCAGTAATCTAGCCTAGAGGTTGCCAGAGCAAGTGTAGTTAGGTTATCCCACAACTAACAATGAGTCACAACAGATTTATCTTTTTACTGAGACATTGTTCTCCCCATGTACAAGGGTACATATAACAATGACTTAAAAGCAACAAATTTCTACACTACAATGTAGTATTTGCCAAACACAATGCAAGCCAATTTGCTTCCATCTTCCGTTCAAGGCTGTTCATGTCAGGATGCATAGCTCCTGGTACTTGCTCTAAAGCAAGTGGTCGGTATTTAAGGCTGGATTGATTTCAGTTTTATGGAAATATGCTCACAAATTCAAGCTCTATATAACAGAGTATCATAACAGGAGAAATATTATCTTAGAAGATACTGTGTGGACTAGATGGAAACCTAGACAGACTAGTTGCCCAAAAGCTAACACTATAGAAGTCTGAGCTGTAACGAAGAAGTTGATCTATTTAGCATCATTCTTTGGAAGCAAGATCCTTCACTAATAATATTTGGACATGGCTCTGTAAATAAAGAAGTGGGAGAGAAAGAGAGAGAGAGAGAGAGAGAGAGGGAGAGGGAGAGAGAGAGAGAGAGAGAGAGAGAGAGAGAGAGAGAGAGAGAGAGATATTACCTAAAGAAGTGGTTGTTTCCCCATAAGATTCTATCTCCATGCCACAACTGTGTCACAGAACACACCAACGTGCCATTTACACAGGATCTGAAAGCAAAGCACAAGATTGAAAAGACTGAAATTATCCTTTAAAACCTGAATTCTCCAACAGCAATTCCCAGTAGTCACAAACCATTACTCACTCTGGTCCACGGGAATTGTTATATAAGACAGAGATGCAGAAGGGGACAAATTCTCTCCTACCCACTGGTCACTCTTGCTCTTTGGTCCAGCAGGGACAGTGAAGAGTGTGTATCACCTAGCTGCCAGGAACCATGTTATAAAATATATTCTTACTCACATGAAACACATCAGGAGAAGCAAGGTGGTTTTTTGTTTCTGGGCCCAACCAAGGCACATACAAATACTTTGTGAGAAGGGGCAAGCAGAAATATGCATATTCAGCAGTGCAAACACGTGTGCTTTCTTCATAGCCTCTCATTTCTACGGTTCTCAAAGTGTGAGGTGTGCTTCTCTGAAGAGGCATGAGAAGTTTTAAGGATAGGAAAATGGCCCTTTACAATTTCCCATTCCAACCTGATGATGTGTGCTAAACAGACCAGGAAGCGAAAAGTCTACATACTGAGCTCCGACAGTTACAGTTTGCATTACTTGATTTTGCAGTGTCCCAAAGAAGTACCGTATTTTTTGCTCCACAAGACACACCTAAAAAGTAAGGGGAAATGTGTGTGCGTCTTATGGAGCGAATGCAGGGGGGAGGCAGGCAGGAAAAGCTCCACGCGGCTCTTGCGGGCTTTTCCCCAGGAGGGAGAAGGGACTGACGCGGCCAGTCAGTCCCTTCTCCATCCTCGTAGAAAAGCTTGCAGAAGCCGCATGCTCCTTAAAGGGTGCGCGGCTCCTGTGGGCTTTTGCGGGAGGTGGAGGAATTGCCATAGCCGCGCGCAGCCTCTCCCGGCCGGAGAGGCTGTGCGCGGCTATGGCAGAAGCCAAGACAGCCAGCAGGATGCATCCCGCTCACTGTCTTGGCTTCTTTGCTCTTTGGGGCTGGGGGGGGGGGGACCCGGGCTTCTTGATTTTTTTCTTGATTTCCCCTTCTAAAAACTAGGTGTGCCTTATGGTCAGGTGCGCCTTATGGAGCGAAAAATACGGTAATTGCCTTATGAGTCTTAGTGGGTGTTGCAGATACTCCAATAGACATGTGCTCTCTTTTTTCCAGCCAGCTTGTTCCTAGCTCACGGATAAAAGTGTCAATAGACACTTTTAATTTGTATCCCATACTTCCTCACAAAGGTGCTCAGGGTGACAAACACAGAAACAATAAAACAATTAAAACGTATTTTTAAAAAACTCTTGCAATACAGATGCAGACTGGGAAAGCTCTCTACTTTTGGATGAATTACCTACTCATTTAACGTGGAGAAGAATGAAGAAGTGTTTTCTCTTGATTCAGCACCACAAAGGCCTACTAACAGAAACCCCTAAACATGCATAAAATGTGTGAAATAAAAGTCATGAAGGCTATAACAAGAGCCTGATCTCTACTGACAAATTATTATTGCTGCTGCAGCACCTCTTTATTGTATGCAGGACTGACAGTGGCTTGGTTTTAGCAATGTAACATGCAGCATATACGTTTAAGTAATTGGGTCACAGGCTGTTTACCGTAAGCAGTCTGCACAAACCCAGTTAAAACCTTCTTAATGAGACTTGTACATATGTTGCTCCCAGAGTTTAAAAAAACAATCTTCCAAAACTAGGTTACTCTGATTAAAAGAAGTTTATTTCACATTAGCCACAGCAGAAAGAACACATTTTTGGTGCAGACCTTAGAGGAAACGTTAGAGAGGCAGCTTTGTATACATTTTCACTGCCCTTAAATTTAGGCAAGCAGAAACAGGGAAATTAATCATTGTGCACCTAATTTTGTTAGAAAGGTAGCGTTTAAAACAGCTGTCTTCTATTTCTTTCACTGCTGAAAAAAATCTCTGGGTTCCAAGTGTAGTGAATGAAAGTGAAACAGTATTTTAATTCATCTCCATATCACAAAGAAGTTACTTTCAATCTCCATGAGAATCAGCAATGAAATGATTCAATGTACTGTCAGTTGTAACTTTGGTAACAAGGTTTGCGCCTATTAAGGCATTTTGGATGAAGAACAAATTAAACAAAGCCTATTTAGTTATAAATTTTTTCCAATGACATGCTTCTTTGTTCTTGCCAGTCAAAATGACTAACTCCTGGCAATGTAATTCTATCATAATAACACAGAACACCATCTGTTTGGAATTTTGTTCTTATGGCTACAGCACTGGAGTATAACACACTAAGGTATACCATGCAAAAAGTATAAATAAAGCTTATGTAGAATACACTGTGCTTATTTCTATACATTTACATTCCTAATTTGTCCTTAAAGCTGGCATCATGTCTTCAAAGAGATTTAGATTTTGTTTGGACATGGTGATATTGGTAGGAATCCTTTCCCTTAATAGTATTCAAAAAACTTACTCTTAAGTACTCCACAAATTTGGATTATTAATAATTGGTGTATGCAATCATGATTACAGGATATCTGTTTCACTTATGTTGCTAGTGCTGGCATCAAGAAGTTATGGAAACTCCTTTAAACTGACTGAGTTTGTTGTGGTTCATCTCTACATTTAACATTTGTTTTTTCTTAGCATTCTTTTTTGGCAATGCTCAAATATTTCCAAAGTCAAACACCTAGAAAGAGTACAGAGAAAAATATTCTGGGACATAGCTTTGTTTTAACTTTTATTGTTGTTTTTAAGGTAATTTATGTACTGCTCCATATTTCAAAGAAAGGTCTGAGCAGTTCAATTCTCATACGATATGAGAAGCATCTCTCCCGGTATGCTTATGCATCAAGAACAGCACAAGCACTTATTTTATTGCTCTTATCATTTTGACAGTATCAAAACTAAATATGTGAAGTTTTCCTCTTTTCTTATCAGGGTGCTTTTCCATAAATTTCTCTACAAACATGAATGCCGCCCTTTTTTGTAGCTTGAAGCAGATTTTGCATTTCTCTTACCTTGCATTTTCTTTTGGTGAGAGAGAAACTTCCCCATCTGGTGCAATGTCTATCTCGCAATGCTCTGGTTGGATCCCTATCCCAAATAGCTGTATATCCTGAGAAGTATCTGCACCAACCCTAGTATGATCCTGGTTAAGACAATTACAATGAAAATAAATCTGCTGCTTCTATTGACATAGGCACATACTTATTCATCACGAAGTATGTGCAATCCACCCTGGAATCCCATGGCCATACAGTGGTACTTCGGGTTGCATACGCTTCAGGTTACATACGCTTCAGGTTACAGACTCCGCTAACCCAGAAATAGTACGTTGGGTTAAGAACTTTGCTTCAGGATGAGAACAGAAATTGTGCTCCGGCGGCACGGCGGCAGCAGGAGGCCCCATTAGCTATAGTGGTGCTTCAGGTTAAGAACAGTTTCAGGTTAAGAACGGACCTCCGGAACGAATTAAGTACATAACCAGAGGTACCACTGTATTCATTACACAGTGAAACTATTGCTAGCCTGGCAGAGGTAACAAGGGCCCTGTACAGGCTCACTAAAACTGATCTCACAGAAATATATGCCCACACTTAATTATTATACAAAGATTGAGACATAATGCTGTACGTGGGATTAACCAATTGCCTTTGCAAACTAGGAATATTTCCACAGCTTAATTGTTCTCAGTAATTTCTGCTTATAACATTAGAAACATTTGGTTGCATTTATTATATAGGTCTAAGAAAATAGGTTCCTAAGAACAAAGATAAAAGAGCTAGGTTTAATTATTACAATAATTACCCATCTGAAATCTACTGACAGCAATCCAATTTAACTATAACAAAAAACCTGAATCAGTACTGAGTACTATATACGAGAAAGAAAAACTTAGCTTGAATCTTAAGAAATAGAGGTCACTGAATGAAAAAGCTATCTTCATACACATTTATTAGTATGCCTATCAATAAACTGAATACATACAGCAAACTATCTCATCATTTTATTTTTTTCTGAGATATATGAACTGATTTTCAAAATTAAATTCACAGCAGTATGGACTATGTGCATAACAAACAGCAGAGGTTTACACAGAATCTAAATTTCTCCTTCCTGGACCAAAATTATGATAAAGCCTTAGAAGTAAGAGCACATGCTTACACAAGAATTCATATTAGCCTTTTTGACCACTTACAAGGAAGGGTTAAACTGAGAGAAATCATAGTGAATGATCAGGTTAAAGAATGGAAGGAGCAACAGATTTTCTGCAATGTCTTTTAGTTTTTGCAAATAAAGTACTGACTGAAAAGTTTTTTTATTAAAAAAAAGTAAGGAAGTTTCAGTCCCACACTTTAAGAACCAATGTAGATATAAAGAGGTAAAGGTAAAGTACCCCTGACAGTTAAGTCCAGCCATGAACGACTGTGGGGTTACGGCACTCATCTCGCTTTACTGGCGGAGGGAGCCGACGTTTGTCTGCAGACAGTTTTTCTGGGTCATGTGGCCAGCATGACTAAGCTGCTTCTGGCGAAACCAGAGCAACGCACGGAAACACCGTTTACCTTCCTGCCGGAGCGGTACCTATTTATCTACTTGCACTTTTTTGTGTGCTTTCGAACTGCTAGGTTGGCAGGAGATGGGACTGAGCAATGGAAGCTCACCCCGTCATGGGGATTCAAACCACCGACCTTCCGATCGGCAAGTCCTAGGCTCAGTGGTTAGACAGCACCACCCACGTCCCTAATGTAGATATAGTCCCACAAATTCAAATTTAGCACAATATTTAAAGGGAAGTTCAAAAACATTACGGAATTTAATGCCTTTTTACCTTTAAATAGTAAACCAATAATTCATTGAGTGCAGGATCTGCATTTAGATTCACCAGGTAGCACTTATCTTCCCCAACCTTGATGCCAGAAGTTTCAAGGGAAATGCCCATACTCTCTAGCTGTCTTTGTCTCTCCTGTAAAATACACAGGGAAAAAATTAATACATCAGATCTAAGTGCCAATAAACCTAAATATTATGACTTGAGACATAATCACGGGCAAAAGAAAAACAGCTGCTGACACTGCTCTACAAATCTTTACACAAGAATTCACATAGCACTATAAGAGGTAGGTTCCATATCAGTTTCCATGCTTCCACTTTTCCAGAAGGTGGTACAAGGGGGAAAACCTATTTGGATTTAGAATCACCTTTCTCACAAACTGCTCAACTCTGAGACATAAAACAAACTCTTCTGTGAGCAGAAGCAGCCTTCCTCATGTGAAAGGGTACCATTGGAAGTAAAAACAGAGTTACCATTAATCTGCACCCAGCTAAAATAATAGGTCTAGAACAGATAACAAAAGAGGTTGCAAAACTATGAGTAACACTATCCAGTAAGCCTTTCATCTATTATGACTCTAGATCATCAGTCAATGAAACAGACTAGTGAAGTCATGCATACAGTCCTATCAGTGCCTTTTAAAACAATGAAACATATTATTACAATTTGTAACATTCTCATAAATTGTGGTTTGGACACTATGCCACAATAAAAATATTTTTAAAATATACATTTAGAATGTAAACTAATTCTTCTCATCTTTGCTGTTTTTTCACTTTCCTTCACAATAAACTACAACAGAACAAAATAACTTAGAACAACAGAAGTACCAATGAACATACAACTAGATTCTGGCCAGAAGAAACTTAACAGTCATGAGAATGGTCCACTGAGCAGGAATTAATGGACAGTTGTTGCAGTGGTGCTAAGTAAGCAGTGGGTTCCTTCACAGACCTTTATGGAAATCAGTGCATTTTGACTTAATCCAAAAGGATCTGGAGTGAGCAATGAGATGGCCAAGTTTTCTGATGACACCAGTGGTAAAAACAAAAGGGGATTGAAAGGAGCTCCAAAAGGATCTCTTCCAACTGAGCAAATGGGCATTAAAATGGAAATGGATACCAATGTGAGCAAGTATAAAACACACTGAGGTGAAAAATCCTAACTTCACATATAGGCTAATGGGGTGGAGAAGGTGACTACGGAAAAGTTCTCTCCCTCTCATATAATACTAGAACCCAGGATAAAAGGAAGTACTACCTCACACAGGGCACAATTACTTGCCTTACTTCATATTCTCTTGCAAAATTTGCTGATGAAACATGAAGGAATACAAAAATACACTGAAACACCACTCATTTAGGCCAAACTAAGCCATATTAATACCTGGCCCTCAGCTTTAGAACTCCTCAGCCTTGCTTCAAGTGAGCATGCTCATAGCAATACAGTGAGCTGTGACCATTATTTGCTGTAACAAAGAATGTTTGGGTAGCTGCCTACTGTGACTGTAGGTTTTAATCCAGCAGTTATTTTTGCAGCCATCTACAGAGTGAGCAGCTTTGTTTAATACCTAAGTAAAGCCTATGCAACCACAGCAAGTATGCTAGCATTGTGTGACATCAATATAAACTGTGTTAATTAACCTATTTCCTCAGGATTTTCTTAAACTTTATATTTTTTGGAATTTTCTTTGTTTTCCAAGTTTTTAATTTGCATCTTGTCTTGTTGCATGTCACAATACATATTTGTTGGTTTGTTGCCTAGTTTTATTCACACTATTGTAAACTATAGTGGACTATTTTAATGAAGGACAGTAAAGAAATATTTTAAATCCATAAAATCCAGGTGAATGGCAAGAGCCACAGATTTTCAGGAAACAGTATGTTGACAGCCAGATCACTTTTGGAAATATAAAACTTGTCCATCTCTGTCCCATAGACTATTATCTTATTATTATTTATTGAATTTATATACTGCCCTATATTTGCAGGTCTCAGGCTAAGTACTGTAATGCAAACTTACACTAATTAAGCATTTAGCAGAAAGAATACTGAAAAGAATACCTGTGCAATTTCTTCTGTTTTCCTTAACTTCTCCTCCCAAGTGACAGTCAGTTCTTTTATTAGTTTCTCAGATTCCTCCAATTTTTCCTTTAACTCTGGTGCCTTCATAGCCTTCATAGCCAAAATATGTCAGTTACAAACATTTTATAATTCCCAATTTATCCATGACAAATTTTAATCCCGTTCTGCTAGTCAAACAAATTGGGTTGTGAACAGAATCACATACATGGGTGCAAATACTTAGAACCCCATACTACTCTTTCATTATGTTTAATTGTGCTCACCATTTGGATTTCCCCCTTCCCACAAGAAATTCAGATCATCAATTCATATTCAAATAAATCCTGTCGTGATACAAATTTTATAGCCAATTCAAAAACATTAACCCCCCCACCCCGCTTTGTAAAATATGTATGGAACTAATAAAAAAGACAACTCACTGAATCCCACCAGTAATATTACCATAAAGTTACCTCTGCCTGAGAAAGTTGTTCTTTTAGTTTCTCTACTTCTTCACGTAGTTCTCGGATGACCCTGGCATTTGGATCTTCGTTTACTATAGCATGATTAACTATCCTTTTAGCTCTGTCTGCATATCTCAGTGTGGAGAGTGTTTCTTCATAATTATCAGCTGCTGGACTAATTGTAGCTATCATAGCTGTTTGGCTGTTTCCTCCCAAGTTGTCCTAAAGAGTATAATAAGGAATTCATAAATAGGTGAAGCAATTTGAAAATATCCCCCTTCTCTAAACGCACAATTTCACTACATTTAGCATACAAAGCTTTGCACTCACTGAAGTCATTGCACAAGCAGAACAACTTTCACTTGCACAAGGGAACTTCCCCTCCCCCTTCCCCAACTCTCCAGAGCAGATCTAGTGGTGGAACAGAGGGCACACGGGGGATGGAGAGGAAAGGGAAGTTCTGTTGCATGGGCAAAAGTCATTCCATTCACATAATGATTTAGTTGAATATAATGCACACTTTTAAAATCAAGGTGCATTGCTTTCAACTGCATCTGATCTACAACACATTGTACATTTAGCTCTCAGCATTACAAAGTATGATGCAAAAATCAGAATGGCAGGTAAACAGTTGTGTCAAAAGGTTAATATAGCAAGAAAAAGCATGTATCATACCAGGAAGAGGTTGCATCTGGAATATTTCTTAATTAGTCAAAAAAGTTTGTACACTGGTGTGCAAGATAGCATATCAGCCCATGACAGTTCCACTTAGAATGATACAGTGCCATGTCTTACCTTGAGAAGCCAGGTGAGTACAGAGTCTCTGTAAGGCACAAATTTGTTTTTCCCCTTTCCTGCTGCTTGGTCTGCAAGTGATGAGATAACCAAACCTAGTGTTGAGAGTGACCTAGGAGAGCAGCAAATTGTTATCAGCTAGAACATGTAACATACAATTTGTCAAAAGCTGCAATGAAATTTAATCTTGGGGGGGGGGAGGTAGCTTCTTTGGGGTGTGATAATTCTAGAACTTGTGAAGGTTTAAAAAGGATTTCAAAAGTAATAGAAATCTGTAGAAGAATAAAACTGCTCTGTAAAGCCTATGGAGCTAAACACTAAAAGGTGTTCCATACAGGTCAGAATGAGCAACAACAGTATTAAAGGGTGCTTTGTAGCACTATAATCAAAAACACAAGCAAGCAAACAGTGCAAGAATAGGAAAAAGCATATTCAATTTTAGAAGGAAAGAGCACCTCCTACTATAAAGCTATGTAAATAAGAGTTAATTATCTGCCATTTGTTTATTAAGAAAATAGATGGATAGCAAAAGCAAATTTACCGCAAACAAATGAAGCAGCTTTTAGAATTCTTATTTGAGAGTCACTGTAACTACTTGCTGCACGATGATGATGATATAATATATATGATACCCTGCCCATCTGACTAGGTTTCCCCAGTCACACTGAGCGGCTTCCCGCAGAAAAAATAAAAATAAAAATAAATCAAACATTAAAAGCTTCCTGAAACAGGGCTGCCTTCAGAAGTCTATGGAAATTTATATAGTTCTTTTAACTCTTTGACATCGGCTGTGAGGGCATTTCACAGGGCAGGTGCAACAACTGAAAAGGCCTTCTGCCTGGTTCCCTGTAATTTCACTTCTTGCAAAGAGGGAACTGCCAGAAGGCCCTTGGAGTTGGACCTCAGTGTCCAGGCTGAATGATGTGGGTGCTCCTTATCTAGTTTAGACCAATACACTGAATGTTTAAGGAAAGCAACAAGTTTACTGAGAACTCTGCAACCATTAAAACCCTACTCTTACTTAGTTGCTGTTTAATGCAATATCCACAACTGCATGGGGAAATGGGTGTGAAGAAATTACAATGTGCAAGCACCTTTTCATTCTATAAAGTGCTGCTGTCACTTCAGGTTAACGATTTCACATTAGTCACATGCCTGGATCATAAATGGAAAAAATCTGCAGAAAAGTAAACCTAATGTAACCTTCAAAATTTTGAATGCTGTTTGAATGTAGTCTGATGAGAAGCTTGATTTAAAGGGCCTTCTGATGAGTACAACTAAAGTGAATGTTTATTTGGATAATTTAAATTCACTCATGCCCTTACTTGTTTATATTGCTGCCTTCCTTCAGACGTTCTCCCGCTGCTCCTGTTTTAGATACTCTTTCACTACCAGCCAAATCTACCAGGCTGACTTTGCTCACTTTCTCTCCAGAGTTCTAAGCAAAAACACAAACATACAAAAACAAATCAATCTTTTAAATAGCCTACTATGATTTCACACAGTGCAAGAAACAATAAAATACTGGCAAATAAACTTGAACAACAGCAAGAAGCAGTTGCTGTGATATTTTTAAGTCACTTTCACATTACTGTTTAGTACAGACAACTTTAGAATTAACTGTAGCAAATCTTTGTAAATACTAATAATAACTGTGCCCAATTTACATGTAATTATATACGCCATATTGGCATCACAATTCCCTGTAAGGGAAAAGCTGAAAACACCAGACAGTTATAATAAAGGTGCATGCTATTTCATTACCAGGAAATAGGGGTCTAACACATTTGTAAAAGTTACTCATTGTGCATTCATGAAGATTCATGTGCAGGCATGATAAAGTCAGTAGAAACCTTTTTGGAGGTTCGGGATCTATATATAGCATCTCTGTCCTTCTACTTAGCCTAGACATCTCCAAAATATTTTAGTTTTCCATGTGTATGAAAATTTTCATGAGGACACTTCCACACAAATGATCACTATGTCCATTCTGATGAAATTTATTTGAAGAGTTCTGTATCACATACTCTTCTTCTAAGGATCCCTCAAGTAGCAGTCGATATCAGTCCCTAATAGAGGATGTTAAATTTTCTGACTTGCTGGAACCAATCCTAAATCTGGTTACCAAGCATCAGATCTCTGGTTGTGTTCTATTCCAATACCTTTATTGACCATATTACATTTCTCTCCCCGCCCCCATACATAAGGTGGGGCAATCTGATATATATTGACTATCATGTCTTGATGAACTACTTCCATAAGGTTTTTGGTGGCTGGTTTGTACCTGCCCATTCCCATGTCTTCATTACCATGAAGACACATCAGACCAAAGCAACACAGGAAGTGCTGTACTGGATTTTTACAAACCTCGATAATCTGTAGAAGAATAACAAATACAGTGTCTAATAGTTATGTGTGTCTACAAATGACATTTGCGCTCTTTGCTGGAATCTGCTTGGCATGGCATCTTAGATCATCCTCCATCATGTTAGCTTCTCATTTCAGATTAAGGAATACTACTCATATGTGTATCACAGATTTTAATTTGGGACTTAACCATTTTCAGTACATGTCCATTAACATTCTTCTGCACTGTTAATCTGACATCCCTATTTTAAAACACATGTGTCTGGGACTGGGGCGTCCGTGAAATCAATGGGGAGGAATTTACAAGTTCACATGCTTAGAATCACATTAGTCACACAATAAAATTTCCAAAGGCCCTTAAACTCAATTCACTTACGCCAGACTGCAGGTCATAAAGCGTCTGAGTTACTATAATATTAAATACAGCATGGGAGCGGCTGCTTTCCTCATTCATGTTGGTTGCTGCAACTGTTCGGGACTTGTTTCCCTCTGACATCAATGATTCAATATCCTGAAGCATAATGAAAACAATGGATGAAACAAAGAATTTATTCTTCCCATTCACAACGTTTCCATTGGCTCAAAGAGTTGATTCACCTAAAATCACTACCTTCTCCATATAAAGCCCAGAGACAATTACATCATCCTAATCACAGGCTTACCCCACCCACAAACAGTTTAGAAAATAGAAGGTACCTTAATTTATCTTTAGCTGATTAATATAATGTCATTGTTAACAGAATAATTGAAATCAATGGCTTAAAAACTGCTAATATGATTTCCATATTGAATTTCTTTAGAAAGTTCATTTTTTACTTTAAAATACTCATCAGCCCCGAATATACACAAGGTCTCTCCTTTAAAATGTATTTCTATGCCACTATGTGCTTTTTCTTCAACCAATCTTTAATATTTACTTATGTATTTATTCAATTTTGGGTAGGACAAATTGTTTTCATTATATAAATTGTATATGGATTTGTTTCTTTTCTCAGCTCACGGTGCTCACAGCCTGTAACAAAGCAGTGTGCCATGGCCCTGCCCCACCATACCCTAGGAAATACTATTAATATCATGAGATATTTGGTTTTTACTTACCTCAAAGCTAGTAACAGCTAGTTGAGACAAACCATCTACATATGGGCCCAAAACTTTGTGCTCACGAACTTTGAGGGACTGTCGACTCCTTTGAAAGAAAAAATGGACTTAGTCTAAATTTTACCAACCAACTTCTAAAAAAGCTCATCTGCTTGAAATGTCAAGGGTAATTACCAAGATAATTATTTAATCAAATAATTTTTAATAACATTATAAAAAGACTTTTGGTATTTTTCTCCCTATAACTTGTTTTAACCTCTAACTTGCCCTCATCTTCATAGCCTCAATGTGAAAAGATTTAAGAAGAACCAGCTGTAGGACCCATATAGTCCAGCAATCTGTTCTCACAGTGGCACATCAGAAACCTATGGGGAACCCAAAAGCAGAACCTGAACTCAACAGCACTCTCCCCACATGTGATTTCCAACAACTGGCATACAATTATCCAAGGCTGGGGTAATACTCCCTCTGAAAGCACAAGTTCATAGTCTGAGGGTGCTCCTGGGCCCATCTCTGTCACTAAGAGTCCAAATTACCTAAATGGCTAGGAAGGCCCTTTACCAGCTTCAGTTGGTAAGACAGCTACAGCTATTCTGGATCAGGAGAGCCCAACTAACATAATCCATGCATTGGTAAACTCCAGATTGGATTACTGAAATGCACTCTATGTGGGGCTGCCCTTGACCCAGAAGCCATAATTACCGTATTTTTCGCTCTATAACACGCACCCAACCATAACACGCACGTAGTTTTTAGAGGAGGAAAATTCGTAGGCATGCCACCCATAGGCATTCCCTCCATAACACGCACAGACATTTCCCCTTACTTTTTAGGAGGAAAAAAGTGAGTGTTATGGTGCAAAAAATACGGTAGTTTAAAATATAGTAGCTCACTGGGATGGAAACACACCATCACACTGCAGCACTACTGAAAGAATTGCACTGGTTGCCAATTAGCTACTGGGCTTGGTTGAAGGCGCTGATATAAACATCTTGAGACCAAGCTATCTAAAAGATTACCTCATTCCCTACATACCCTACCAATCATTCTTCAGGAGATGGCATATTGTAGGTATGATCTACAAGATCTACAGAAGGTTGATTTCAGGATGTCAGAATCAACTTTTGGTGAGGCAGCTCCTACACTTTGGAACCTCCTCCCACTGAATACCAGAGAGGTGGTATTCTTTTTTGGTGCTTACTAAATACATTCTTCTTTCAATAAGCCTTCTAAATCTTTATCCTAATTGGTATCTGCTTTGGGTTTGAGTTTATTTTATGAATGTGCTATTGCTGTTTTAAATGATTTTATATTTATAATTAATTTGGAAATTAAATTACAATTTAATTTATCAATTTTACTAGTTTTCATAACTACAACTACTTAATAATATTATGAACCTTAAAATAATATAATAATACCAATAATATCAATAATCACTTCTAAACCTACTTATTATATTATAATCATATTCTTAAATCTCCCCTAACAGAAAATATGGATTCGCTGAGTCTTGCACTATTCCCACACTTCTTGTGGAAGTGAATTCCATAGTTTAAGTATGTTTGTTGAAGAAATACTTTATTTTGTTTGCTTTGAATCTTCCAACATTCAGCTTCATTGGATACCAACCATTAGTATCATGAGAAAGGGGGAAAAACTTTTCTCTATGCACATTTTCCACATCATGCATAATTTTATATACCTCTATTATGTCTCTTCTTACTCACATTTTATCTAGCTCATAAGCCCCAAACTTTAATACACAGGTCAATGACAGACTCCCCCCCCCAAAAAAAACCCCACCATGTTCTCTTATTCATTTCTGCTATTGTACAGATATTCAGCTATCATAATAGCCACGCGGCAGTAAAAGTCACTCCCATAGCAAATTTTGTTCACATTCCATGAAGCAAATTCTGAAAACCAGGTTCCTTAATGACCACCAATCATACATGGTTGGCATTTCACTTTGGTAAATATAGCTCTCTCTAGTAAGAGCAGATAAGTTCACACTACACATGGAAGTGACAGATGATAACCTTATGGGACTGACTGGGTCTGCTTGATGGGTGGTGATGTGCTATTTGAAACATGCAGATAAAGGGAGCTGAATCTCTTCTTTCCTCCCCCCACTCACTACTTTTAATTCCAAAGGGGACCCCTCCAAACATTTTTATCTCTACTGAGCTCTGATAGCAGAAGTGAGCCTGGTTGGTGGTGGGGAGAGAACTCCTGGAGCTGCAAGTGGGGATGCTGATGTCAGAAAAGGTTTCAGTACAACCTCTGGTCCTTTAAATCACAACCTTCCCACACATCTGAGGCACAGTCACATTTAAAGCAATCATGTATAGTTTGGGTCTCAGTGCACAAAATATACTCTCATTCCTAACCTGTTGTGTTGATCAACATTGAAAACAAGTTCCTTACCCTTTAGGGTCCAGTAAATCTCTGACCTTCTCATTATAGATTTCCATATAGGACACTTCAACTTTAAAAGTATGTGAATCATTTTCTTCTGAAGTGATTCTTTGAAACAATGCACAGCAGAGCCGTGGGATCAGACCCAGTTGTTCTGCATTGCCCATCATTGAGAAGGATTTTCCAGAGCCTAAAACAGAATATAGAAAAGAAACATGTATTATAAAAGCTCTACTTGCATTTTCAAATTATTTCCTACAAAAGGTGAAGGCAGTTTGCATGTAAGTCAAAGGAACATGCAATTAAGGGTTCTCCATGCAACTAAGTACTTGGTTTGGCCTAAGTGCTGGATTTGACCTGGGAAGAAGTCTGTGAGGGGCAGGTTAAGAAGTCCCACCTCTGTCCTACAACATTAGCAGTGGCCTACAGTATAAGGGCTGCTGGAAGCTGCTCTCTCAGCACAGCCCTGCAACCTACAACAGGGATGTTACAGTGAACTATGTCACAGGATTATTATATACTACTCTCTCAGCCAAATCTGCAATGCGGATAATCTGCAAATTCTCAGCTTCAGCCCAACAACCAATCTTCCATAGGGGTCTCAGATTATTAGCCTTCAACTGATGTGTCAGAATCTATTATCAGGTCACACAGCCTGATGAAAGGTGGGTTGCGAAAACATCACAAACACTCTTTAAATATATGGCAAAATATTAAGAAATGGGTCCCCAAATGCATGTTTGGATTAAAGGTGGGTCCCAGGTCTGAAAAGATCAGAAACTACTGCTCTAGACAATACCATAAACTACTTAGAGGCTGAACTGCAGCATATAATATGAACTACACTGCAGGACTATCCTAAGCCATTTTTTCATATCTGCAAACCTCAGGGTTACTCTGAGCATGCTGATGCCTTTTCTTTTGTACACAGGTGGTGCAATTTTGACTCTAGCTCTACAAACACAAGACAACTCACAATGGCATTAGTGTATATGATGATGACAGTACAGATTGCTTTCTCATCCTCATCTGTCCACCTTATGAATGTCAAGTTATTTAGTTTAACTAATATGTTGTGAAAATATATAGATGCTTCTTTTGTGGAAAGCATATGCAAAACAAGTAAAAGAAAAAGCTGGCACCTTGTCGTCTGCACATGACTTAACTTTGTGAATTTTCATCAAATGCATGTCTTGCTATATTTAAGTGTTTAGAGGACTATTTCAAGTAGAGCTCTCAGTTCTTCTGACCTATTTGCAAGTGTACAAAAATGAACATGCAACTGTCTTAGCACAATAATTGGTGCTCTCCTCTTCTGAACTAAGTTCATTAGATTATGCATACACATGCATACACAATGGTTTGAGAAGGCATCTGTATAGTCTCAGATTTCAATGTTGTTATTAAGAACCTGTCTGTATAGAACAGTACTGATCCCACAGTTCAAGATTATCCTTAATGAAACTAGGCTTGTTTTTTCAGATTAAGGATGTGAAGCTTTGTCTATTTACTGATCATTTGTCTCAAAGTCAGAAAGATCTACAACCAGATCCTGAGTATATTTATTCAGGAGTATGCTCTATTAAGTTCAGGTAGATGAACATAGGAAGACAGTCATGAGTGCTATTAGGTTTTGAGTTAAGAGGTATTAAGAGAGAAGTGACTGGGATGTGATGCAAGAGAGAAAATATATGTGGCAAAGGAGAAGTCCAACACTGCACTCAAGGAGAGGTTCGGGCTGAAGAAAGGCATTAGTTAAGCAGCACTCCTGGCACAATAAAAAATCCCCACTTGTAAAAACCTCTCACCTGTTTGTCCATAGGCAAAAATGCAAGCATTATACCCCTGAAAGGCCTTCTCAAGAATCCCTTCACCAAGGCACTTGAACACTACTTGTTGACCTACAAAATTTAATACACAAATGAGAAACCAAAGCCTCAAAATTAAATAAACTAAGTTTTATCACCACAAGCAATTAAAAAAGTGAATAATAAAGCAGTTGTGAAAAACTTTGCTTAGATTGCTTAAATATAACATCTAAATCCATATCTAGTTTTTAACACAATGATTTTCTAACCATATCAAAAGTATCAACTTGATACGCAATTTTTGGCTTGTGTCCAGTGCATCACTAAGTGTTTCATCCGTGCAAGAATTCCCACTTGCACAACAAGACTTTCCCTTTCTCCTACCCCATGCACACCCCACATCCTCCCCAAGTCTGCTCCAGGGGTTGAAGCCCCAGAAGAGATTTAAGGGGTATATTGGGGGAGGAGAGGGAGGGGAAGTCCTGCTGTACAACCACAAATCCTTGCACTGGCAAACCACTTACTTAGTGCTGCATTGGATAGAAGCCATTGCATCCACATTGGCATAAAATTCATCATTTGGTTGAGTATTGGATATATGTGTACTGGTACCAACCACATAGTTTGCAATCACTTGATAGGATCCAGATACAAGTCATGCTTAGAAAAGTCCCACTGATTTCAACGGACCTAAAGTTAGTAATGATGAGTATTGATGTTAATATGTCTACTCTAAGCATGATTTACAGTGCAACCCTGGCCATCTTTACTCAGTGCTGCCACATTCAATGATACTTACTCCCCCACAAATAAGCTTCTGATTACCATCAAAGTCTGGATTGAACCCTCTATTTTTATCAGTATTGTCTCGAGAGAGCTTGACAGCATTGGGTTGTCCCACACCAACTTATTCTGTTGTAGCACTGCCAAAACAGTTGCTTCTAAAATATTGATCCACTTGTGAGTCTTATGATATATATAAAATTGTGCTGTTTTTTGTCCGTCTGAACCAGTATTTTCTTTCTCACATGCGTACAGAATGTGGATTATGTTTTTAAATTAAATAATGTTGATAATGTGTCTCCTTAAAACTCTTTTTAAACATTGTGAATGAACAGCACTAATTTGTGCATTCATGAAACATAAAAACTACAATGCCCAAACCATTTTATTATATAACAAAACTAAAATTGACTTTCCTCCAATAACTAGCAACACGAGAAAAAAGGCTTTCAAATATGGGTCTGAAGAAATAAAGGAGAAAGCTTCAGCTTCTAAAAAGCAGGTATTGTCCAGCACTTTGAAGTAAGCATTTCAGATGCAGTATTTCTGCCATCCAATTAATTTTTCAAGTAATCTGCTTTTAACAGAATCTTTGATGTATTTTAAATGAATATTTCTGCTACGATAGTCAGTTTTCTCTTCCCAGTCCTATTGAGAAGGAAATGTAGAAATGAACACAATCTGGATGGTTTCAATGTTGTTTCATCCTGCTGTTTCTTTATTGTCTAAAGTCATGAGTTCAGTGTGGGTAAACCAAATAGAATAAATGTAATTAGAAAATTAAGATGACTACAAGGAAAGGACAGGGTGTGTCGCAGTGAAAGAATACTCAGACATGCACTAATCAACCCACAGTGGGTTTATCTACAGGTTTTAAAACACTAACAAAAACCATGGATTTTCTGTCAAGTACATAACCAAATCACAATGCACTTAGAACTCAAAATAAAATTAATAACTTTGTAAACAGAGAAAACAGGAAAATGTGGGTTCCATTAAATATGGGGAGGGAAGTAGAATTTTATAAATCATCAGTCAAGCCTTGTAGTAATTACAAATCATACCTGCATATTTTGCAGTATTTGATTCATCCATAGACCAGAAGCAATAATCAAAGGCAAACACCTGCATATGAATAGAAAAAAGTAAATTAAAAACTTCCAAAAACTATGAAAACTCACACCATTTTGAAGAGCAAATGCAACATTCACAATTTGCAAAATAAACCATTTATATTCAAATGTCTTTTTAAAAATCCCAGATCTTTCTGATTATTTGCAGTTAGCTTCTTCTTATATGAGATACTAACTAACAACTTGTTAGTGGGCTTGGAAAGTGACCATCAGCAGCAGTAGTAAAAGTAATCCACAGTTAATTGTGGCATGCCATGACATATGAACTGAACCATTGTGGACCACTCCCATAGCCTCTGATCATTGACCATGTGGGCTGGGGCGTATGGGAGTTGTAGTCCAAAGTATCTGGAGGGCACTGGGTTGGGGAAGGTTGCAACAAACTAAAGCATGCAATTATGTATCTCTTATCATCAGAATTCTGACAGCTGTGCTCATTATATTATTACTACAGTGGTAACTTGGGTTAAGAACTTAAGTCATTCTGGAGGTCCGTTCTTAACCTGAAACTGTTCTTAACCTGAAGTACCACTTTAGCTAATGGGGCCTCCCGCTGCCGCTGCACCACCGCCATGCGATTTCTGTTTTCATCCTGAAGCTATGTTCTTAACCCGAGGTACTATTTCTGGGTTAGCGGAGTTTGTAACCTGAGGTACCACTGTATTTTGTACATATTTAATAAACATTTTTAAAGTGCTTCTTGCCATATCATTCTCTGTATGCACACTACATTAAGTGGATAAATTTACTCAAAATTCATGTCAGTTGCGAGGTTCAGGTGTTTATTGTCTAAAGGTCTAACCTATTTCCCATCTTTCCAGGCTGAAAATGTATCAGAGCCAGACATAATGCAGGAAATTGGGCATTAGCTCTCCTGACTACCACTTTTTTAAAACACACATTTTCTTAAATGCAGCTTTGATGGGCTCCAATTTTTATTGGAGTACTGGCTCTAGGAAAATAGTTTTTATTCCTCTGCAGTATTTTCTAAACTAAATTCCCCCCAGCTGCTATTAGCCCTACTAGAGGAAAAATACAGGTATCTATATATTTCTCTTCTAGCAAGACCATTTTAGGTTTTGAAAACTGTGCAAAGAGAAGGGTTAAAAATTCCTTCTTCCTAAACTCATGTGCCAATAAAAATGGGCAATCCACTTTAAAGCTATTTAAAAAACAAAATTAGTGTTGGGAGATCTGATCATGGATATCCTATATATTGTGTTTGACCCTCAGCTACCATTCTTACATAGAGGAGGACGTGGACATACCATATTTTTCCGTGTATAAGACTAGGGGGTTTTTTACCAAAAAATTAGGTTTGAAATTGGAGCTCATTTTATACACGGGTAGTGCTGAGGGGTGTTTTCTTAATTTTGAGTCCTCAAAAACAGGGGACGTCTTATACATGGAAAAATACGGTAGTTACTAAGATTATGTGAGCCTGACACTTCCTAGTGGAAGATGGCAATCTGGGATGGAATTCAGCATCACACTAAGGTGATAGTTTCATACATTTGAGACACTACTTCCTACACATGCAACCTTGGGTCCCAGATCAACACCACATGTATGTTACCACTGTGTCAATGAAATATGAAATGACCCTCAGTAAAATGCATATACTGTATTTTTTGCACCATAACACTCACTTTTTTCCTCCTAGAAAGTAAGGGGAAATGTCTGTGCGTGTTATGGAGCGATTGCCTACGGATGGCGGGGGGGATCTGGTGCAGTCGTGAGCAGAGGATCCATGGTTCCCCTTCCTTCCCTCCTCCGTGGTTACAAAGCATGGATCCACATGGATCCTCAGGATTTTTGCATTGGGCTACTCCAAACTCACTGTCAGATCACATGTCTGTGGCCACAGCATGAACCACAAAAATCATATATCCACTATTTCGTTTAGAATATTTTTTCCCTTGTTTTCCTCCTCTAATAACTATGTGCGTGTTATGGTCTGGTGCGTGTTATAGAGCGAAAAATACGGTAATTCTGTATGTATGCCTGGCAAAGCAGGTCTGCTTAACATGCACCTCAGTCTTATGTGACTGTCAAAAATTCACACTTGAATGTATCAAATTCATATTACAAAGACAGACCAGAGCTGGCAACTTCCAAACTTTTTCTCTGCACCAGGTTGTAGAATAAAATTAGATAGAAATAATGCAGGTTCTAAATCCTATTAGAAAGCAAAGCTATTAAACTGAATGTGGAAAAGCATGCTAGATACTGTGAGCAAATTATCTTTATTTTGATAGGGAACAGTATTTTAAAAGATCAGTCACTTACCTTAGGAGACTTTCTGAGGAATAGAAATACAGCAATGGCAGAAAAGGATTGTCAGTATATCATCCACAGATTGGAAAGCATTAAAAAGAAAGGGAATATATGGTTAGTGCCTGAAACTATTAGAACACTCTGTATACACCATAAATTATTCTGGTTGGAAAGATCAGTAAATTCAATATTTAATGACTTAGGAAAGCAATAATTTCTCTTCCAAAAATAATGCATACTAACAAGATTTTAAGAAGAAACACACCTGTACAACTTACAGGAGAGAATGCAATTACAGTATTAATTCAGGAATTCCCCCCTTCATTCCCATGTTGTTGTTTAGTCATTTAGTCATGTCCGACTCTTCGTGACCCCATGGACCAGAGCATGCCAGGCACTCCTGTCTGCCACTGCCTCCCGCAGATTGGCACTGCAAAGAACAGTGCTGGAAGGAAGAGGTGGTTTCTGCTTTTCTTTCACTGAGCAAAGTATGATGCTATTGCCCATCAGTTGATGAGCAGTTGGGAGTATGCCTTGTTCAGAACTCCATTTTGCTAAGGGAACTCTGAAAAAAGTCAGCATTTTAAAAGGAAGGCTTTCTTCCCTTACCTCCCCCAGCAGGAAAGGGGACTGAAGGAAAGAAAGAATTCTCCCTTTCATACCCCTCCCATGCTGCTGCTTGAAGTGGCCTGCACGTGGACCTTCAAAGAGCACTGTTGAGAAGGGGAAATGGTTTCCATCAAACAGAAGCTGCTTCTCCCTCTTTGAGCAATTTGCACTCCTCTGGCGGGAAGCACACCTTGCTCTATCAAACTGGAGCCCACTTTAAGTTCCTGATTGCTCTTTTGAAACCCCACCCTTACCTGCCCCACACCTGACTAAATGTATGACATCAGATGTAGGGTGGGGGGCAGGGACATAGCTTTCCCAAAACAGCTTTGAAGGCCAAGTGGGAAGGCCTGGTGGACCAGGTTTGCATAGTGGGTCAGAAGCACCCATTCTAGTTCTATACTTCCATATGATGTAAGTATCCAGAACTTCCCACAGCACGTTCTGGTAGTTCCTGAACAAAATAGTGTTTTTCTATTAGATGGAAGGTAAATTCCATGTTGTTTGATTGGCAGAGACAAAGATACTAATTTTTAATTAAATTTAATATTATATTAAATATAATTTCCATAGCTCAGTTAGGGGACATAAAAATGTTAAGTGCTGGATAAATTATTATGAGTGCTGGGACACCAGGATTCAAATCCCCACTCAGCCATGAAGTCACTGGGTGACTTTAGGCCAGCCACGACCTCTCAGCCTAACCTACCGCTACCTCACAAGGTTGTTGTAGGGATTAATTGAGATGGGGAAAATATGTGCAGCATCTTCAGCTCCTTGCAATAAACCAATAAAATAAAAAATATATATTTTGATGCAGATGTCAATCTTCAATCCCATCTGAGGCCATTAGTTCTTCACATAAGTAATTGCACATAATTAGAGAGCTGCATAAGGGTGAACAACCAATCAATTTATGACTTGTATGTGCAACATATAAACAATATTCTTTTGTGGTTTCTAGTTGAGATTGCAACATATTGCAAGCACATTTACTACAGTGTGTCATGCTTTGGTCAGTTTTGATCAAACAGCAGTCAATTTGCTCTGCATGCATCCATTGCGATCTTAGGCAGAAGAAGAGAGTTTGGATTTGATATCCCGCTTTATCACTACCCGAAGGAGTCTCAAAGTGGCTAACATTCTCCTTTCCCTCCCTCCCCCGCAACAAACACTCTGTGAGGTGAGTGGGGCTGAGAGACTTCAAAGAAGTGTGACTAGCCCAAGGTCACCCAGCAGCTGCATGTGGAGGAGCGGGGAATCAAACCCGGTTCACCAGATTATGAGTCTACCGCTCTTAACCACTACACCACACTGGCTGAACTGGTTTTCTCTCTTTGTACATAAGACTGCATGGTAGCTGGCTGAGACTGTTTCAAAAGTATGTGTTGTGACATGTCATGGTACCTTTCTACGGTCATTAATACATTGTATTGTGTTCAGCTGATTGGATTACTGGGCTAGTTACCTGTTGGGACTGTTCTATTTACCTTGGTTGTCCTAAGATGATAGCATGTTTAACTGAAATAAAATCTATTTGGTTTCATTTTTTAAAAAGTGACTTGTATGTACAAAACTGCCATCACAGAACACACACCACAGGCAGAAGTTTTGTATCACCTCAGAACAGACACTTAAATTAAGCCAAATCAGCTGAAATATCTAGTGAGATATATGAATGCATGGACCAGCCTTTAATGATATTTCCAGAAACGGTGTTATAACCACAACAGAAGAAATAAACATTCCAAGCCTCATGTTTCCACACAACAATCTCAATTTCCTGAGCGATAATGGAAACAACACTTCATGTGTTATTCCGGATAGACACAGTCACTAGGAATTCTGCACTGACAAAGCAGAAGCATGTGAGAGAACTGCTTGAGATGAGCAAAACTGCTGTTTAGACAACTATTTCAATGACATTCACATTAATAAGCTAAATTCACTTTTACTGGTAGTGGAGTGCCAACAAAGGCTTTGTCTACTATTTGTCTATTATTATACATTACTGAACATCTGAAATGAGGATCTGAATGAGGAATGTATTCTCTAGTGGGATTAGATATCTATCTATGTAGGAACTATATCTGGATGCAACCACAAAAGGAGCAACCACCATAGGCGCCAACTCAAAGCGGTTCAGACCCCTTCGCCCCCACAAATGTTTTGGCAGGCTGGGGACTCCCAAAACCGACTGTGTTGAGCCACCTCAGCCTCCATCTCCACACATGAAAGCACAGATAAGGCACCCAATCACACACCTGTCTCCCAGGGTGCCCTCCCTCTGTCCATCCTTCCTGCAACCTTCCAGTGGGGGGCAGGCTCCCCAAATATTTTATTCAAGTTGGTGCCACTGACTTCGTCATAAAGCATATACTTTTCATGGACAAAATCCCAGTTCCTATATATATATATATATAAAATCTTAGGCAGCATGATGTGGTGTAGTGGTTAAGAGCGGTAGTCACATAATCTGGGGAACCGGGTTCGCGTCTCCGCTCCTCCACATGCAACTGCTGGGTGACCTTGGGCCAGTCACACTTCTTTGAAGTCTCTCAGCCCCACTCACCTCACAGAGTGTTTGTTGTGGGGGAGGAAGGGAAAGGAGATTGTTAGCCGCTTTGAGACTCCTGAAGGGGAGTGAAAGGCGGGATATCAAATTCAAACTCTTCTCTTCTTCTAATTCATAATATGGCTGCTTCATAAGTTCAAATTGCATAGTTAATAGCTTGAAACTCTGAGTAACCATTTTCTATATTTATAAAAGCTTTCCACCAAAAAAGATATGACTACTACAAAACTGAAAATGCTTTCTAGCAGGAACAATGTGAAGCTAATCTAAGGGCAAATTTTCCTGGTATAGTGGCAGCTTCCTGTGTAACTTTGTATAAATCAAGGATGGGTCAATCAAGGTCAACCAGTAGACAGATTATTCTGCCTCAGTGCCTAAAGCCTCTGTTCCCATTGTTATTATTAAACACTGCTCATTTTACACATGCATAGATGTGCATATGTGTGTGCTGTGAAGCAGTAAACCTGCAAGTTGTGTATGCATGTGGAACTGCTTTCACAATCTTTGAAATAAATATCCCACCTTTTTGATGCCTGCTTGGGCATTTCCAATCTCTCTCTCACTTTCAGGTCCCTATTTTGGGAATTTGGGGCAAGCAGCTCAGCAGTGGAGGTGTAGAAAGAAAAATAATGTATCTGAACCATGTAAGCAGGTGGGGCTTTCCCAGTGCTGGACCAAATAATAGTCCAAGCAAATGTGTACAGCACTGAATTTGCTAAAAACCAATGGTAGATATCTCAACAGATAGTAGAAAGTTTCATGTGTACAATGTATTGCCCTCTGGTCCCTGTCTCCTCAGTGCTTCTTTCATGTTGCCCTCTGATGCTTCAACTTCTATGTGCTTGCTGTCCTAAGTTCTGTGTCCCTACCTCTCATACTTTCTGCTCTGTTGCCTGAGTTTTGTAAATTATTTGATGGTATGTTAAAGCCTGCAGCCTCAATATATACATTTTATACATATTACTTCAATTGTAGTCTATATCCTGAGTTCTGTTCTGCATGTGTCTTGAGATCCTTGTGAAGATTTGCTGACATGGTCAATATGCTGAAATATGTGCATAATACCAAAATTATACAGGACCAGCTTACCTCAAAGACCATCTGTCCATCTACACACCTATTTGATTCCTACAGTCTGCTAAGGAGGCCCTTTTGATGACGCCACACACTTTATCAAACAGCAAACTATTTTTCTTTTGGCTTTTGCCTGGTCACTATTTCTGTTTGTCACACACAATCAGGCAAGTGCCTAGTTATGCCTGAATTTCATCAATATTCAGCAAGACCTAATGCCAAGACTAAAGCTGTACCAACGGCAATATACTTCACAACATAGATCATTCTGTTCAGTTGCACACCCAGTGTACAATCCATCAACAGCACAATGCAAATTGCAATGGATAATTTATATACTATTGTCCACTGAATGTGGAATAAGCACATTGATTCTTATTTACCCAACATCCTTAGTTTCATCCCTCTATATAAAAAAAAGCACATAATCCAGGCTATGAGAGATGGCAGAGTTTAAACAAAATCAGCTAAGGAGCTAGATCTTACATACGAAGAAAACCAAAAAAGGCTTCCTATGCATATCTACAGCAAGCATAAAAATAATCTCTTTCTGGAAAATCCAGAAACAAGCCAAACTACACAACAACAGAAAGGATAAATAAAAGAGTACAGCTGTACACTTACTAGAGAAGCAAATCCAACTGAAATAAAATGGATTTAGACTTCCAACTAAAAAATGGGTAGTACTACATTCCATGTTCGGTTAAGACAAAAGTTCAATTCTACAGCAGCTCTTCTGTTTTTGTTTAGCAAATATCATTTTTTCTTGCTCCAGAGTGACTGGTGTGTTGCCTTGACACATATACTAAGAATCTCAACTTTCACAGTAACCCTGAAAGGCAATAAAATGTCACAGAAACCACCAAAAGAAAAAATCCAGTTGTGGTTGCAAAATAAAAAATAAAAAATTGAGATATTATATATGAGGAATTGAAAAAAATGTTTAAGCAAACTTTCATAAAGAAACCAGAAGCCTCCCTCTTAGGCATTTTAGATTCAGATATTTCAAATGAAAAAAGAGAATATTCTTATATGCTACAACAGCAGCAAGAATATTAATTGCCAGAAACTGGAAAGGAGAACCCAAAGTGGACCCACTTTGAGGAAGATGGAAGTCTATTGGGTAAGATAAGGAATTTGGAATTAAGAACATGGTGGCATAAGTTCTTTTGTAAAAACGTATGGATTTATGGATGTATGTATGGTTTTTTGTTTTGTTTTTGTTATTATATTGTGTGTTTTGTGTGTGTGTGTGTGTGTGTGTGTGTGTTAAGTAAGAAAACTAATAAAAAGCATATTTAAAAAAGAAAAAGGAAAAAATCCCACTGTGAACTTTTTTTATGTTCATAAAACATAACAGTGCAATCCAAACCACATCTACCCATAAGTAAATTCTACTGAATTAAATGGGGCTTAATCCCAGGTAAGTAGGGTCAGGATTGCAGCCTGAATTATTAGTGTTACATCCAACACTGCCTATATACTTGTACAATGGACATCACCTTTCTTTCTTTCCTTCCTCTTGCAGCCTTCCGCAATCTGCTCTGAGAAGATTTTGGATATGCATGAGGAAGGAGTCTGCAGGGTGGTCTACACCCATAGTCTTGCTTTGAGTTTTTTCTTTTAAAAGTTTTCAGCTCTGATTAATAATTCTGAAACTGGTATTATGTACTAGTTTGGTTTTTTTGTGAGAACAATTCATTTTCATCAATTTCATCAATTTTTAGAGTACCCCAGAAGACTAATGGCAAACTGCATAATAGAATAAAAATGTGCAATTGAATTTTTCATAGTCCCTATTTTCACCCTGCAATGAAAGAAGACATTTTCTCAAAGTTATTTTATGGGTGTATACAGCAGCATGTAGACAGTATAAATATTTATATCTGGTTTGCTTAATCTTTTCATCAAAAATGAGTAACAAAGTAGCAATTAATGCAAACAATAATCCTGAAGGATTCACAAACTAAAAATGTGTTTTGTAAGACATGAGGATTATCCAAATGCAGAGGCTCTTGAGCACTAGAAGATGCAGGAAATTGAAATGAGGCAGGGTTAAATATATATTTAAGCTATGTTTGCAACAGCCCATTTCTTCCTGGTGAAGGTAGGTGACACTTCATCAAATCTGTGCATTCCTCCATCTCTCTCTATAATAAAAATTAAGTATGTCATAGTGCAGCCACCATTACAGGATTTGTAGTGCTGCATTACAATCCTGGATTTGCATTAAGTCTGAGTGAGATAGGGGAACAGAAGTGAAGGAAGGTTGCACAACAACAGTGGCCATAGAATGGAAAAAAGAATGGAAAGGCGGGGGGGGGGGGAGAGATGGTTTAAAACAAAAGTTTGAGTAAAGCAGGAATGGAGGGAAATAAGAGGACACTGGCAAATTTAAACAATGGCAGAGGTTTAAATAAACTACTATGGAAGGTTTGAAGGCTCCATATCCTGTGATGTACACATATGGTTGCATGCTTGCGAAAGAAATATGTATTTTAAATTACTACATTCAATATGGAACTTCCACGCTTAAGGCTCCAAATCCTTTAACTCTCTCACATGAAGCAAGTGAGGAATGAAGGAGGGAGAAGTTTGAGTATAGTGAGAAGGGAGAAAGCAGCTGTTTCAAACAGTGGCAGGGTAAAGCAGAAGTGGAAAGACACTGAAAGGATTTATTTATTTTTTAATGGTACAGTGTTGAGTAAAGTATGGATAGAGGAACACAAAAAGGGAAAGTGGCAAAGGTTTGACAACAGCTAGGCAGACAACAGAAAACCAGGAGAAGGGAGAATGGAATGGAGTAGGAAAAGGACATGGAATACAAGCTGCCATAATGAATAGGAAAACTCTGCACTGCAACAATCTGTTTCAAATTGCTCTGGTAGAACTATAATTTGCTCACTTATTAAGCAACCATTTGATAATACTTTTGAAATTCTGTACACACAAATTTCTGATTACAGTGGAACCTCATGTTACATACCGTCCTCCTTGTGAACACTTCGGGTTATGACTCTGCTAACCCGGAAGCAGATGCTCCCGGTTGCGAACTTTGTCCCGGCAATGCCTCGAGTTATGAACAGTTTTGGCTTAAGAACAGACCTCTGGAATGAATTAAGTTTGTAACCGGAGGTACCTCTGTAGTCCAGTTTTCACAAACACGGAGGATGGGAAGTCTTT
This sequence comes from Podarcis liolepis, assembly GCF_965112155.1. Taxonomy (NCBI): domain Eukaryota; kingdom Metazoa; phylum Chordata; class Lepidosauria; order Squamata; family Lacertidae; genus Podarcis; species Podarcis liolepis. The sequence goes on along the minus strand of NC_139560.1, from coordinate 60,091,727 downwards.
TCTAAAACAAATTCTATGACCTGTGATCTTCCTAGAAGGTCACCTGAAAAAATACTCCCACCATGTGAGAGTTGAAAGCCACATCACACTACTGACTTCAAAACCAAAACAGTCCAGTAAATATTATTTTATAGCTTCACTGCAAATATTTGCCTAAGCTTTCAGTACTAAAGATTACACAGCATTCCACAACTAAGAAATGGGGGTGGTCCACTATAGAGATGTATTAACACAAGGGTGGGGGACCTGAAGCCTTTGGCCTTATTTTACACAGATGGGGAGAGCTTGGAGGGAGAGAAGAGGGCAAGACAGGAAAACAAGGTCAAAATGTATGGAGAAGGGAGAGCCCTCTACAAGCAACTGGTTCAAACCTTTGGCACAAGTCATCTATGCTTTCCCCAGTGGCCCAGTAAATGGGTAGGGGTGTAGTCCCCAACAGATTGCCCCTAACATAGGGTTACCAGACATCCCCGGATTTGCAGATCTGTCCCCGGACAAATTCCGTCCCCAGATTCGCAAATCTGTCCCCGGGAAATGTGGCAACGGCAGCCTCAGCAGCTGACTTCAGGAGCTGTTAGCTGCTGGCTGCCCTGGGGCCCACCATTTTTTCCTGTGCCATGGCAGTGAGCAGCTCCTGAAGCCAGCCAGAGCCAACTGCACTACCAGGCTGGCTCCTCCTGGGCAACAGCCACCCGCCCGTGACTCCCAAGCCTCCCCTGATCTGTCAAAACAAAGGGGGAAGGAGATTGGGGAAGGCTCAGGAGTCACTGGCAGACGGCGCACCATTTCCCTTTTTTTTAAAAAAAACCTCTGAGCGTTTATGTTTCACAAGGCGCAAAAGAAGGGCTTTGCACCTTTATACAATATGCATGTGTGCTTGGGCCCAGGGTCTTTTGCCTCACCATCCCCACTACTGACTCCCTGTTGCTACTCAGCCAAAAAAAAAGAAAAAATGTTCCCGGATTCATTGAAAAAAATCTGGTAACCATACCCTAACAGAATGCAGATCACAATGGAAAGAAGGCTCCCCACCCTTGCACTAAAAACTATGAAGTGCTTTATAAATCAAAATCATATGGAGGTGCATATAGCTACTGTAACATTAAAACTTTAAAGTATCAGAATAGTTTTTTTTCTTCTTTTTTTACTATTTACAGTGCCTACGTAACAAGCAGAATGCTAAATTTAAAACTGTTCCACACCTCTAATGATCTGTCTGAACTGCAAGGATAATAATCAGGTATAGGTATAATCATCCCTTCTGTAGCCACATGTGTTAATTATATTAAAAGGTTTGCTAATCTCTCACTAACTACAACATGCTGCATAGTTGTTAACTTTGTAACTAGTTAATGAAAACAAGATTCTTGTTAGTTTTCTATTTGTTTCTAAAGTTTGCAAAATTAATGTAATATTTCATTGGATCAACTTTTGCATGCATAGTCATGAAGATTTTCTATTACACAGAAGTAATAAGAAATGGTTTTAACTGGCTTATCACTTGACTGTTTTAATTGATAATGACTTAATCCATTTAATACACTTAATTATTTATTGTGTCATTATTTTCCTTTGCTCTGATATTTGGCCTTGTGTAAATACATAAACTATTTTTAAAGGGTTTTGTGCACTCAAGAGCTTGCAGATCCCATTACAACAGAAAAATCTCATTTTCTCATTCAAAAACAACATGAAGAAGTCTTTGTCAGAAATCTATTCTCATATTTCTAAATCTGTAGAAGGAATGTGTCTAGTTTCTCTGAACAGAAAAAGAGCAGCTGAAAGTTTAATCATTGATATCTACAGACACATTTAAAAAGTATGCATGATACTTAACAAGAACAAGTGGGAGTTCATTCCACTTTGATTTCATATGTATCAGAAACACTACCACAAACCTGTAACCTGAACTCTGAGGTTTTAATAATGCACAGTTTTAGGAGGATAGTCTACTGGAATAGTATCTAGGTCACTAGCTAGAATGAGATTAGTGAAACACTGCTAAAGCAGTTCATAAATGTTTTTTGTCTATATCTATATATCTCCTACTCACATCAAAGCTAGCACTTCTTAAGCTGAACAATAAATTCCACAAGGAAAGGCAATTTTTAAAAGATCAAAATCAGATTTCTTTTTTACAGTTTCCAATAGACAAAGACTGTTGTCAGCTGTTATCCTATCTGCTACCTCATGCAGGTAATATTAAGAGCGCCTGCATAGCTGTTTCTTTCCTGCTGATAATTCCTTTGGATAAAACAGACAACTGGTAATTGTCTCATTTCACTTGACACTCCATTTAGATAAGTTTCAGTCGAGGCTTTTGCAACAAACACCAACTCCCTGGAGTTGGAACCTTTCCCTCCTAACTTCCTTTAAGGCTTGAAAGAAAAGAACAAACCTCTTCAGCTATTATAAATGCCGCTGATCTGTTTGCATTGTCATTAACAGCCTTTTTGTTCTTTGACGAAAACCAAAATAGATCCGCTACACAATATATAAAACTATCTTCCTTCTTCACAAAATAATTTATCCATAATAGGACAATCTTTTTCAATGTGTAGGTGGAAAATTGAAGAAGAAAAGTTAGTATCTTAATCCTAAAGGTGGGTGAAATGGGATGCAACAGTTGCAGTATCCTGATGGAAGTCCAGAAAGAGGTTCACAGATTCTATACTGTATCTAAATTCTAAAGAGTTCTTCCAAAGGCTTCATTGAAAAGGTGGGCTTTCATGAGGGATTTGATGGAAGGAAGGGACTTGTGGAGGACATCTGGGAGGTAACTTCAGACATAAGAAAGGAAGTGAGAGTGGGCATCATGTTTTTTGGGATGCAGCCAGGATACCTTTGGATAACCAAGGGTCACAAGCAGGGATTTCTTAGAATGCAAGAACAGAGAGATACAGGGTGTAGGGAAAAGTTTTCAAGATAAAGAGACATTTACACAGCATCAGAAAGTGGACTGCAGCCAGCACAGGGATTTAAAAGAGTTTGTACTGTTTATTGATATAAATTATACTTTTAGCATAGACAGTAAGCCACTTTGAGGGCTACTTGTAGGTAGAAAATTGATTATTTATAACTTTTATGTATATGGCACACAACAATCAACTATATATAATCCAACATAAAAATACAAAACTGTTGTTTTTAAGGGATTTAATATACGGTACTTTCAGATTGTTACTTGACTGTAACCTTTGGGATGAAGTGATCAATGAATCTAACAAACATATAGGCATACAGCAACACGGGTCAGTTCAGTAAAATATCTTGTATGTGCTGCATATGCAAATAATCCCCAGTTCTACTCCAATTTTATTGCCACCAAGCCTTGGTTCTGTGCTGTAGAAGACATAAACATGACACCTGTCTACTTTATCTTAAGACTGGAGGCTGCTGTCCACTTGAAATTCTAACATGTCACAAGCTGCACTGGCTGAATCAGTTGTGGCACTTTGTGCTGTTTTAATGGCAAACAGGAGTAAGCCCAGGGCTTTTTTTTTATCTGGAACTCACTGGAACTCAGTTCCGGCACCTCTCAGATAGGTGGCACTGCCTTATAAGAGAACATGAGAGGTGTTCATGGTGAGTTCCAGCACCTCTTTTTCTAGGAAAATAGCACCGAGTAAGCCTATCTTTATTGTTTAAAAATGAAATTAACCAAGTATGTAGTTTCATACACCTTTATTTCCTAATGTCAAACTTTAAAATAAATATGCCAAATACAGGAATCTGTGCATCAGTTTGCAAGTAAAAGCCCGACAATTAGACAGCTCTTCAACACTATCATATATTCTGCCAACCTTCCTCCGTTCTCAGTAATGAATGCTGCTTCTCAACTAACTGTTTCAGTAGAATAGTACACTGGCACCTATACTATGTGAAACATTTTCCTATTAAAAAGTAATTACAACACTCAAAGAAGACATTCGGAGTGAAGTGCTTATGACAATCAACAGATCATACCCACCCACCCAAAAAACACAGACAACACTAACTTTTCCTTCTATGTCTCTTCTGAACAACCTCCCTCCTGGCCCCTTATGAAGAAAAAATCTGATCTATTTTTACAGTCCAGCACATTGGTATTTTGGATATTTTCCAACAATTTTTTTCCAGGCCTTTACAAATAAAAGCCAGATATGATTTAGTTCTTCACTCTTCATTCATTAAAATAAGCAGACTTAATAAGCAGACTTAATAAAGAATCCAGGAAATACATCTACTCAGCTGTATGTACACTGAAATCAGTAACAATTTTCACTGCTGCCGAAGAATCCATAGTATTCTATCGTTCCTGAATCAACGAAGAATACTACATTGGGGGAGGGGAGTGTGGTTTACAAGGTAACTGTACTTAAACCTACAGTGTTTTGATTTCCGACATTCTTAGTAGATTATTTTACTAGTTTATCATTACTATTCTACATTAAGTCAGAATCCATAACTATTTTTCATGCAACTCAGCACTCAGCTTGTTGAAGGTTAATTGTAATTCTTCCTTTTTTATATGGTTGTGAATCAGAGAAGGATTACCTCCCAGAACTTTTTCCCATGAGTAGAGACAAGTTACAGAAACAGCTGGTGCTTCCTTAACAAAGCACACAAATCATTTATCTGAATTGAGAATATAGATTTGGATGTTTACCTGTTTTCTCCCTGCTTGTTGTTTGAAGGTGGAGGATGCAACACAGTTTGATTCCCTTCCATCTCCACAATGCACTTTGTATTCAGCTCCAGCTCTGAAACATAATGCAACTGAGAATTTCAGAACGTTCCCTTACAAAATGATATATACAGCTCATCCCAAGCCAGCAGGGCTTTTCCTGTTTCTTTCTTCTTGTGTCTAGAAAACAACTCCCTTTTGCTGCTAAGAGTGTAGGAAATGGCATGGGCGTTGCTCTCCAAAAAAAATGTGGGGGAGGGGAAAAAAGGGGGGGGAAGGACAATCCAAGAGCAAAAAGTTGGAGACCTACAGATTGACAGAGGCTTTCCACCAGTGCCCAGTCTCATTGCCTGGCTTGTATGTTCTCCGCATGTTACCCATGTGAAATGATACAGCCAGCCATGCACTAAAAGGGTGGAAAGAAGACCACTCTCTTGCTTTCATTAACCACCTTTTGTAACAACAGCTGGCAAGTCAAGACAACCAAGTCACACTGAGCGGTGTTGAAAATCTCCTCCGCCCCCCAAAAAGTGACCATGTAAGCCATTTCAGGGCACCATCTCCAAGACTAGGAGATGATAGTGTCAGATCCTCCACTGGAAGTGGGGAAGAGAGAAGAAGATCCACAGCTTTTAGTCAGCTGGGACAGCTCAGCCGGTAGATCATGAGACTCTTAATCTCAGGATCATCATGGATTTGAACCCCACATTGGGCAAAAGATTCCTTCATTGCAGGGGGTTGAATCCTTGTGGCCCCTTGCAACTTTATGATAGGTTGCATAGAAGCCAACTCCTAGGGGCCAAAGTCCGTCTGAAAAAAATCCGGTAACTTTACTTCGGAAACCCCCATTAAAAAAATCATATACCCCTCCCCCCAAGTTTATGGGCACTGCCATTCAAATGGTGTGTGCTGTGTCATGTGATCAATTATGCCGGGCGGGGCTCATCTGCCCCCCCCTCCATAAATGTTGGCACCCCTGACAGGTTTGAGAAATCGCCCCAAAGCCAGCCAGCTTTCCCCACCCACCCAGCGAGCGAGCAGCCCAGCTCCAAACAGATTTACAAGGAGCCGATGGGTTTTGCCCTCAACTCCACGCCCCTCGCTGCAAGAAAAGGGAGGCTGCGCTCCAGCGAAGAAAACCAAGGGAGCGAATGAGGGATCGGGGCTTCATCCTGCTCACCGCGGGGCTCACACCCCGAGCTCCCCGCTCCCGAGACTTTCGCCAGGAAGGGCTAGGCAAGAGCTTTGCTCAAGCCAGAGGGGACACCCTTCCCTTTTCCTCGCCCCGCCGCCAATCCAAGGGAGAGAAAAAAGTTCAACTCTGCAAACAAGTTGGAAGGGCGGAAGGGAGCGAGGGGGAAAGGTGCTTCTGAGGGGTGAAGACGGGGTTAGTGGGGACTGCTGAGAGGCGAGTGTGAGCCATCTCCGTCCCATTATTATTATTATTATTATTATTATTATTATTACCTCTCCTGTTCATGGGCCGGACTCTGACGGCCACTTTCACCTTCGTATCCGACATCTTCCCTGGCGGCGGAGGAGGCGGAGGCAGCGCCGGGTGTCCCGTCCCCCTCAGCAGCCAGCCAGCTCCCTCAGGGGTCGCCCTGCCGCTTCGCGACGGAGGGCAGAGAAGCGAGAGCGAGTCTCGGCGGAGCCCGCCTCTCCCCTCAGGACCGCGGCGGAGCCTCAAGGCGAGGACGACGAGGCTCCGTCGGCGGGGGAAGCGCGGCGGCGCCGACGTCCATCTCACGCCGGCGGGGAAGCGGCGAGTCGGGAGGCGGCGTACCGGCACCAAGCGGCGGCTGAGGCGGAGAGAGAGGAGCTTCCCGGGGACGCGGCGGCGGCGGCGGCGTTTCCCTCAGCCTCGCCTGCGCGAAGAGCCCCGCTGCCTTTTCCCACAGCCCCGTGCCTGCTGCTGCTGCCGCCTCCGCCTCCTTCTCCCCATCCAAACCGCCATCTTCCAGCCCCCGCGGCGGCGGCGGCTCCTGCCTTCGTTTCCCTCCCTCCCTCTCTCTCCTCAGTCTCTGCTGAGATTCCTGGGTCAGGCAGACGGAGCGAGGGCGGGCGGGCGAGCGGGTGGGGGGGAAGAGGAGGAGGGAAGGGGCGCGTCGGAAAACGACGGAGATAGCCGAGCGTCTTCGGCACTGAGGGGATCGGGAGTTGGGTAGCCGGGAGCTAGGCAGGTCCTCCTAACGGTCATGCGCGAGTTCTCTCGGGACCCTCCGCTCGCCAGGAATAGGAATTCGCGCAAGCGCAGATGGAAGCGCTGACGGGGAGGGAGGGTAGAGTGTGTTTCAAGCTTGCTTCTCCAGCGGCAGAGGCTTGTTTTCCTCCTGCTCCGCTTCCCCCGCCTCCACCCTTTCGAATTTGGTGTCAAGTTGAAGAGTGGGAGGAGGCGGCAAAAAGCGCACGAGCCCTCCGGGCAGCCGCCGCCGCCACGCAAGGCTAAGTTTAAGGCAGCAGGAGGGTTGCTGAGGCAGCGATGGGTCGGGATGCGGCCCCGGAGGGAAGGAGCAGGTTGAGATGCAGAGGAATGGGAAGCCAGAGGATGAGAGCTGCCCATTTTAAGGACGATCGCAGCATCTTGAATTATAAAGCTACCCGAGATACTCTGCTCCACTCTGTGCTTTTCACTTGAGCCCTTTCTCAGCACGGTTTAAGAACTGTACTTTTAACATGAATGACAGGGGCTTCCCAACTTTTTGAGATCTTTAGCGGTTTAAGAACTGGACTTTTAACATGAATGACAGGGGCTTCCCAACTTTTTGAGATCTTTAGCGGTTTAAGAACTGGACTTTTAACATGAATGACAGGGGCTTCCCAACTTTTTGAGATCTTTAGCGGTTTAAGAACTGGACTTTTAACATGAATGACAGGGGCTTCCCAACTTTTTGAGATCTTTAGCGGTTTAAGAACTGTACTTTTAACATGAATGACAGGGGCGTCCCAGCTTTTTGAGATCTTTAGCCCCCTTCCTGCAACATATAACCCATTTTTTTATCTTTCTATTTTCCTTCTTTCTCCTCTTTCTCTTTTAAATTTATTTATTAATACGTATTCAAAGAGATCCAAAAAGACATACCCCTTACAAAGTACCGTTTTATACTGGTTATATATAATTTCAACACAATTCTCTCTGATTACTCCCAGGCCTCCCCCAAAATGTTTCCTGCTCCCCCAGCTTCCAGTCCCTATATTAAAGTCCTTCCTGGATTAAATGTTGCTCCACAGAGAAAGGTGGCAAATTCAAAAGAAAAAACTAGGAGTGCATTCAAATGTATTTTCCTTTTGACGATTCAGTCACTTGATGCCGAGGCCTACCCAAGACATTTTGTACCTGAGCTGGATCCCAGAATGGTGGACCCCTCCCTCCCAGCCCAGGAAGAAGAGATCTACACTTTATTCTTGCTGAACTTCATTGGGACACTTTGTATCGTATGTTCTTTGGTGTTATTTTTTAAACTGTATATACAGATTTGAGTTTAACTATTGTAATAAAGGTTTGTCTCCTTGTTGGTGATCCAGAGTTCATCTACATATTCCGAAATGTTAAAAGCAGCCTTTTTAAGTCTCAATAATTTTTGAGGTGGGATCGCTCATTGCCCATATCTTTCTGAGGTCTTGAGGCAATTAGATATACATCTTTGTAACATCTTTGAACTAATCCAGCAATTGGAATGAATTTGATCTAATCTTAAATTTGCAGTTCTGTACACACGCAGGAGTAAGTAAAGGGATTTAGCACAGGATTAAGCATGTTAGTCACACATTAGTCCCATTTAAAGCACTTGGACAAATTAGTCATATAGCTAACAAGTCCTGTTTATTTCAGTGGAATTGATGACTAACATAGTGCAGACATCTGATAGATCATAAGTAGATCCTTCTGAGTTTAATGGGGCTTTCCCCAGGTAAATGGGAAGATTGCAGCCTCCTTTAGTCTGGATCCAAACCATTTTGGATTTTGTGGTGCATTCCAGTTACCATGCAGCACAACAGAAAAGGTACATAAACGTTTTGATAAATACCTCTGGATTAATAACTTATTTTAATGATGTTGAATTAAAACTCTGTAGAAAATAACCCTATACTCTCAAAATAGTGAGGAGAAACAATAATACCCCCCCAAAAAAAAATTCTATTATTAAATCTGACAAAATGAGCCAGCTATTACTAAATTATTCTGGCACTATTACTATTATTGGCACTATTACTAAATTATCCTGCAAAGCTACTTGCTTCTCAAAAACAATGTTTTTCTCATTGGATCCCAGTGCCATAGGCAATGTGGAATTTGTTTTAAGTAGGATGTGAAACAATTCAAAAGCATTTCACATCCAGAGAAATGAGGTTGTACTGTTGAGTAAGATGTCATGATAAAATTAAATATTTACTATAACCTTGTTTATAAACATCAATGGAAAATTTGTGACTTAGGCACTGGCCCAAACCATGGATTATTTCAGTAAGGGGCAAGGGGAAAAGTGATTTCTGTTTATAAGCAATGTACAATAAACTTATTCATATGCAATATGGATCACATATAGAGAGAACAAAGTTAAAGGCACAGTCTAGCTAAAGTAAAGCATGTTAAAGTTCAATTTTGATCCCACTTGTCTTGACTTTACTTGCCTTGTGCTATAAGCAATGGGGAATCGCTGTGTATAGCTTTAAAAGTTGTGTGTTGTTATGTCATCAGAAGGTAGTTCGATAAATATAACTGCATTAACCATTTTGCATCAGGCACCCCTGATTTACTTACGGTACATGTTTACTTAAATGATTTCTTTGCTATCCCAGGGATGAAACAACAACAAAGCAATTTTTTGGCGTCAAGTAGTGTTGGAAGGAGAATTGCACTGTACCTCTAAACTGTCAGATTTGTATAACAAACAAATGGGACCTGCAATAAAATGTTGCATTGGGGAGTCCTTGTATGCAGGGTTTGCTTTGGAAAACATTATGCCTCTGAATATCAGTTGCTGAGAATCATAAGCCCGGGGAGTGCCATTGCACTTCTGTCTTGCTTGTGGGCATCCCATAGGCATCTGCTGAACCACCCTGAGACCTGCGGGTATAGGGAGGTATATAAAGGCAAATAAATAAATAAAATCTGGTTGGCCACTGTGAGAACAGGATGCTGGACTAGATTATATGACCTACCAGGGCTCTTCTTATGTTCTCTTTTTTCCTTCCTCCAGTCTCTCATTTCCTTTTAGTTTCTGTCCTCAATGCCTTTTCTTCTTGTCCTTGCTGTCTTCAGAAGCAACAACTTCCACAAGTAGGTTGTGCAGTGCGACCAGCTGCAACAGACTCAAAACATGCTTACCAACTCCACCACGGGCATCTGAATCCAGGGAGAGAAGAAGGAGCAGTTGAGCTGTAGGACACCAGCATTCTTCCCTCTCCACTTTGACAGTGACTGGGTGGGCCTTGGGTGTTCCCACAAATAATTTCCCCAGGTGGTCGTAAAAAGTCAGGGAGGGGTCTTTTCTGGCCAGAGGTCTTCAGGCTAACCTTTATCCAAGCCACACTGCTTTAAACTATTTCAGGATGCAGCAAGAATGTTATTTAGGATTTAACAAGTTCTCAGATGGAAGCTAAATAGCTTTGTGGTGTTTTGTTCTTTTTAATGTCATTTGCCAAGCCATAAAATGAGGTTTTCTTGATGCCTGCAAATTACACATCAAAAATCTTCAGGTTTTTTTAGGAACTCCACCAACAAAGTTTTACAGTTTGTAACAACAGTCAGGCACACACAGTTCTCTCAGACAACAGGAGAAAAAAAGGACAGATTTCTTTTGTCTAATCAATAGTTTAATCAGTCCCGTAAATGCTACTGTGGTGGTATGTTTTATGATGGGCAGACAGGAATCATAAGTGAAGCATTGTGCGAGAGAGAAAGAGAAAGGAGGATATTGACTCTCAGTCGCCTTTTCTTCTAATGTAGAACACAGTGATTACCTTTGAAAAAGAGATTAGAGGTTCAAAGTTCCTATATTTGAGGCTCTTTGCCCTACCACATTCACTTTAAGTTCTCGTTTCTGCACACCCAGCTCTGGAAAATGAATTGCTTACCCCCTAAATAGCAATTAACTGCCACATTCAGTTTGTGACATGTACAACATAAATGAGCATGAGCTGCGGAAAGGACAAGCCTTCCATTATTCGCCCCTCCCTAAAAAAGCATTCACTCTCTTCATCATTACAATAAAGAATGTCTGGTATGCAAGTATGGCTGAAGCAGATCCCCACAGTTCTATTGTGAACATGAATCCTGAATTGAGATGAGGGGCTCCTGACAAAACAAAGCAGGAGGCCGGCTGGTAAATACTGTTAGGTTATTATTTATGTATTCGGGACAAATTTTTTTTTTTTTAATTTCATTTTCAGACAGCAATACATAAGGAAGGAAATTGTACAACTTTGCACTTTAAGAATGACCTGTGAAAAGCTGTAGATCATCCTGAAAGCTATCATTCCAAACTATAATGAGCAAGCACCAGCTTTCTATAAAATGGGCAGCCCATTTGCTTACCTTCCTGGATTAGCAAATAAGTAGTAAAGTTCACCATAACAGTAGCATCCCACAATCTGTAAAGCTACTCCTAATGTGGCAGTATGTGTGCCAGTATCTGTCCACACACACAAACACACATACATTGCTGCTTCTAGCTACTTATAAACTTGGCTTGCTGATAAGTTCTCATAAATATCCAGATAGAGCATTCACTGGCTGTTTAGGTATTGTTTCTGTATCTGCCTCTTACTTTGAGTTATTAAAAATAAGATACCCCACACCTTAAAACTACAAGAGTTGTCAGGGAAAGCAACAAATACACCACAAATACTCTTTTCATGAATGAGAGTCAAAGTACATGTATAAGGAAGCCTGAATATATATTGGAAGGCAGTTTCAAAAGAGTGATTTTGAGCAAAGCAGTGAGAAATGAAAGGGTCTTTACCTAACCCTTTCCCTACCAGTCATTTTCTGTTCAAAAGCATCTCCTAAGCAGCTCTCTGGAGATTCAGACATGGCCAAAGGAAGCCTGTTGGCATTCGTCCCTGATGGGTTGGAGACACTTGAGACACTTACACAATATCTTATTCTTCTAAAGGCCATTACTTGGCAACTAAGGATGAACTTACAAAATTAAATAAAAATAAAGGTCAATTGGCAGTTCTATTCCCCAATTCCATTTGGAGCTTAGATCTCTGCTTCTTGGAACTGCTGCCACCTGAGAGCTGTGTTGTAGAATTTTAAAGTCTTTGCATTTGTTAAATAAGTATTTTTATGCAGTATTCTCTGTGTAGAACACATTTTCTGTTTCTGATATAAAATTTGCACCTCTTAACAGCCTTCACGGTTTAAAGGATCATGGGGAATAGGCAATTGGTTTCTGGGGTGGTGTACTTCTTCTTGGAGCTCAATTTCTCCCCCTCTGAAGGATAATTTCCGTGGCAAGGGGGCATGAGCAATAACACAATAAGTGCATCTACAGTGGTGGATTTATAAAGGATCGCCCCTACGCCAGTCCACTTTATTAGTTGTTCCACAATATCCCCTGATGTTCCTGCATTGCTGTCTGGCAAGTCACCCTTGCTCTATAGTGCAACCAATATGGGACTAAAGAAAATCCACAAACCATTTGTGGAATGAAATTCAGCAGGAAGCTACTGGTCATACACCAACTGGAAACAAAGCAGCTATGGCTGCCCCCGAACTTTTGTAGGAAGAGAGTATTGACCATCCCGATACCATCATAAAAACAAATCACTGTAAATGCACAATAGGAAGGACATCTGTGGTGGGGTTCTGAGACAGTTTAAATGACTGAGAGGCAAATCAGACGTGCTCTGTCTACAGTGTGTTGCTTTCAGCAGTTTTGCATTCACACTCTAGCTTGTGGATGCAAATGTGCATCAGGACATGCACCTGAGCACTGATTCCACTGAAAGCAATGCAGGATGCGCAAAACAGCATTCATACTGGGATGGGAAAGTGGATGCAGATCCCATTTTGAGCCATGGTTCCTGATCTAGCAAATAGTATGTGCAGGGAAAGAGATGGGCTTGCTGGAAAAAGCATGTTACGTTAGTTGGATCAGGTGTGCCAACACGGGTTTGGGTGGTGGGAGGCAAAATATCCTCTTTTCACTGCCCATCTCTTCCTCCTCCTCCTGCAAAACTGCAGATTCCTCCACTTGTGTTCAAAGCATAGTCAACGCATTAGACTAAGCCACTTATTTTCATTAAGAGTTGATGGGTTGCTATGCCTACTACTAGCTCTTAACAGAAAACAATGTGATTTGAAACTCAGTGAATCATTGTATGTGACAGGGTGATGAAGATAACACTCAGTGGGGAGGGGATCACTGTTGTACATGTTGTCTTGCAACATACAGTGCTCACATTTATCTGGAGTTCCAACAAACTTAAATAGACCAATAGAAAGGCATGATAATGGTGTTTTTCAATGTACAGAGAAAGCTGGCCATGGATGGAGCACCTGACAATTCAAGGATCGAGGCAGCAGCATCCATCATTTTCATGGGGCATCCACAGTACTCCCAAATGCACTGGGAGACATAAAACATGGAAGACTATTCTAAGAAAACAGAACTGCACATTCATAAATAAAATTCATAATGTAGGTGTGAAGGCATTACAGATTTCACGGTGGGGGCAGTTTTTAGTCGGATGCTGAAAGATTCAAGTCTTGTGGATTATTTCAAATAAAAACAAAAAGTCCTGCGATCCAGTTATAGATTCCTTCACATCAAGTCTATTTCGGCCCTGAGCTACTGGACAAGTTGCATTAATAATGTTGCCATAGTTTATCTTGTGGGATATTTAAAAACAACTGTAACAAATCGGGGGAGGACTTTGGTTTTTCAAATTTCAGTGGAGCCCTGTGCAAGGCCAAAATTTGGTGCCCCCCCCCAAATGCAACATAAGTCATGACTCTGTTCATGCCATTTTTTCAGTAGCTATTAAGTACAACTAACTTAGGCTCCAACTTTTTTGAAAAATATATAATTCACAGTTTAATCTTCTGTATATCCAAATCTCTTCCCTTCCTACCACCATCTCAATGGTGTCTGTTTTGGCTCTCAGTGTGTAGAAGGTGAACTGCTGAGCCAGCCAGAGAAAAGTGCTTCCTAATCAACAACAGCTTGACATGCTACAGTGACAATTTCATCATTAAAAAGATCATGTTTGCAGATAAAATGGAAGATACACCCCAGAGTTCATTGGGTCCTTTCCACACTAATGTAATTCCACAATTTTTTGCCACAAGTAGGTACTGGACTTCCAACATTTTCCCCACAACCAAAGGAAAAGAGAAAATGCATCTCTTTATTTCATTATTAAACACAATGAGGTTTTTTTAAAAAAATCTCACAAGGTCCTAAGTCATCAATATCTTGATGCAGTAAACCTCCCCCCCTCCCCCAGGTCAACCTGTAATGTTAAAACTTTTTTGTAGTATTTCATGAGCTTTTAATTTATTTCTTCCTTAATTTATCAAAGAGTAAGGTAACAGTTCTACCAGAATAACCAGTGGGGAAAAGGCACTGCATTCCCCCCCCGCCCCCCAGTCCTAAGAGCCTGATTACCCCATGATCAGAGATTCTTTAAGCTCATCTCAGTAACATTCTAAAAACACTTCTATGTTATATTTAAGAAAACAGAAATAAATTGTGTCTAGCGTTACTAGCAATACACTGGGCCTTCTGTTTCTAACAGCAACAAAGATTATGTATTGTAGTGGGGGGTGGGGTGGGGGGGCAAGATGCAACCAAAGGGATTTTTCTTTCTGATGTGTATGATTTTTAACAACTAAAAACAGCCTTTGAGGCCACAAATTTCAGTCGAAAAATGGCAGGAAGGAGGGCTTATGTAACTTTTCTTCCAGCTGCCTCCCCCAACTCAAAATTAACCCCAGGTGCGTTTCTCTGTACAGGAAATATTATATTGGCACCTGTATTTTTTCTTCTATGGAATGAAAGGGGGGGGGTTGCTGCAGAAAAACAGCCAGAAGGGAAATAGTTAAGCAGCCCTCCCCCATTGTTTTTTAACTGAAACTCATAAAAAAGAAGCACAGCTGTGTGTAAGGCGCAGTTCGGCACTTTACATTCATCAAAATAAATAGTTTTAACATTTTTTATATTTAAACAACAACCCAAAAAGTACAATTAAATCACAGTTTCTTTTAAATCTGCAATGGAAAAAATATATAACCAGCCAAACAGGCACTCCTTCTATAAATATGTGTAGTTACAACGGTCACTGACAAACTCAGAGGTATTCAGAGGTATCCAATATATATCAGATGGAGATGATATGTTCTATAAAATATACACCCAGAGGAACACCCTTGAAAA
This sequence comes from Podarcis liolepis, assembly GCF_965112155.1. Taxonomy (NCBI): domain Eukaryota; kingdom Metazoa; phylum Chordata; class Lepidosauria; order Squamata; family Lacertidae; genus Podarcis; species Podarcis liolepis. Next base: position 60,076,673 of record NC_139560.1, on the reverse strand, counting down.
GGCAGGTTTGCACTAGTTTAACTGGCTTCAAGGTGTGTGGAAAAAGCTGGTTTAATGGCATGGCCATGAGTCATTCCCATGCCTCCACCATCCTGAACATGCCCCTTCTCTGCCCCGCTTTGTTCCACTTAAATGCTTTGCAGGATGACCTGGCAACACATCTGGTGAAGGCATCTATCCCCAGTGTAGCAGCCCTGACTAATGCTGCCACAGTGTTGAATTTCTTGGGTCAGCTTACAATGGCCAGTGCAATGTCATAAAACATGACTTCCTAAACCTGGTATCCTCCAGATGTTTTGGACTGCAACTGTCATCAGTGCTAGATGGGAAGGCGATGCAGCTGGAGTGAATGGAACCTGTGGTCCAAAATACCCAGAGGGCACCAGGTAGGGGGAAGACTGCACTAACAGATGCTGGCCATTCTCTTAAACACTCATTTGCTTATGCAAGGGGGGGGCGGTCATACATTCTGGCTGAAGGTGGGCTTTCACATGTGCCATCCAAAATCCAAGGGAAACACAAGCCTGTCTACAGCCCAACATAGAAAGTTACCTGGATTGTTCACATACAGCTTCTGTAATACCCAACTGCAGTAACTCCTTTGGCAATGGCCAACATACACGTCCAGCACCTTAGTTCAATGGGATTTCCTCACTAGTCTGAGGTTACAGTACATATCACAGCCTTAAGTAGTCTAGTTCACATCCGCTGAACTGATTCCACAATACACAACATGGACAAGACTCATATCAGCTTCTCTCTCTCCCTCTCTCAATTTATTTATTTGGTTTTTCAGATTAAATTTTTTTCCGTCACATATCCAACATACAACATAGAAACAAGATTCCAAAGAATCTCCTGGACTTCCCTCCTCCCCTTTGTGGGTCCTATTGTTAATCATTTCCTCCTGCATCTTTTATAATGATCCAAATCTTTTAACTCTCCGTTGTGTTCAAAATTCACCATTAAACTACAAGCGTTATTCCAATCCTACTAACGATTTTAGCTGTTTACAATGGCTTTTAATATAAATTAAAAATTTCCCCCATTCCTTATTAAAATTTTGGTCTTCCTGATTTCTAATTCTTGCGGTAATTTTAGCCATTTCAGCATAATCCATCAACTTGATCAGCGATCCTTAGAGAAGTTGGGGTGTTAGGCACAAAGAGCTTCCACATACTCTCTGTTAAGCTGTGAATCAGGCAATGTGAAAGCAGCACACCCCCATATTTCAGCTAGCCGTGAATACTTTCAAAGAATGATCTCCACCATCCAAGACAATCAGAGAACTGTCTGGTGTGAAAGCTAGTGCCAAAGGGTAAGAAAGCCCCTGGGTAATGATAGGTTTACACATAGGGAACTCTTCAGGTTTTCCAAGGCAGAAGACTGCTTGGTTATAGCCATCGGTTACTATTACTTGACCTTCCCTGCTGAAGGTCACATCACTGGCATATATTTTGGAAGGAAATACTAGATTCAGGCCAAAAGTGTCCACCTGGCTTATGAGCTGCATGTCTGCAGCGAATACTTTCAGCATGGTGCAGCCGCAGCTAGGTCCTTTCGCCATCAAATGCTCTATGACAGCAATGGCCCCAGAGGCCTGAGAAACGGCCACTTTCCTCGGGTCGCACAAATTAGAACAGAGTTTTTCCACCCCCTTTAATTCCCCCCGCTTAAAGTCGGCTGTCAAGCGATACAGAGCACCTGCCACCGAATCGGTCATGATCACATCGTTCTGAGGCGTAGTATCCAGACCCCAAGGTAAACCGAAGGACTCGGAGATAACCAGCTTTCCCCTGCCGTTGAAGTCGAACACTTTGACAGAACGATCCCCGCTGTCCGTGACTGCGATATGGCCGTCCAGCGTGATGGTGACATCGGTCGGGTACCTGATGTCATTTCCTGCCTGCCCTCTTTCTCCAAACTGCTGTATGACGCGCCCGTTGAAACTGAAGAGCTTAATCCTCTTCTTGCCGTCGTGAGCCACCGCTAGGCAGGCAGACCTCTGGCACACAGCAATCCCTGTCGGGTTGACCAGGGTCCCCCATCCTCCGAAAGACAGGTGAAATGTTAAGACCTGAGATCCTGGCATCACCACATCCTCAGCTGCTCCAACGGTCCTTCCTGAAACCGGAACACTGATGGATGAAGAGCTCAGGATCTCCATCAGGTGCAACAACGGCAAGCAATCGCTGGTCTCGGAAGATTTGCAAGCCCTGCGGCAGAAAGGGCACTCTAGCTTAAGACTCCGGGGATGGGCCAGTGATGTGACACACTCCAGGCACATGACATGTCCGCATGGCAAGTTCCTGGGCCGGCGCTTTTTCTGCTGGTTGTATTTTTCAAAGCACACTTTGCATTCGAGCAGACTGTTCTCTGTCTGGTCCAGCAGCTCTGTCGTGGTCTGCATGCTGTCACTGGCCTTGGCAGACATTTGTGCAACTCTTAAGAGGATTGTTGCTCTGCTGGTGGTGTCCTGTGCCATCTGGTCACGTGGGTGCAGTCACAAGACCCTCTTACATCAGAGAGAGAGGCCTTCGTGCAGAGTGAGGACAGTGAACTCGACAGCGATATTCTGCAATGGCAGCGTTGGTTGTAGTTTGCTGCCCCCTTGAGGAAACTTTACGATAAAGCAGCAGATTCACAAGGGCACCTGCCATTCATGTATTCGCCTTCTCTTTCCAGTGTTTATTTTTAGCTTGCGTGAAAATGGGAATAAATATGCTCCTGATTCAATTGCAATATGAACCTGAATACTGGTAAGGTGCCCATCTTTACCCGTATAAATTGAATCCAGTATGTTTGGGTTTACTGTACCATTCCACTTCTCAAGGATCACTGTTCAATTAAAATCCACTAAAACAAATAAATGGTGGGGGCAAAGGTGGGGTGTAAAGTTGGTTTCAAAGGCTGTCTTCTGGACTTCAGCATGAGAAACATTTATAGATTTACTAGAGACTCTGCCCTCAGGTATAACCAAAGCCAACCATTTTGGTAGTGTTTTCTTAAAAAATAGGGATTATTAATTATTTAGAGAGAGATCAGGTACACCATTGACCTAAGGCTGCCCTTGTGGCTGACTCCTATTTATTTTGCAAATTTGCTGTCTCACTTTCTTCTAGATCTACTTATATCTAATTCTGTTCTCTTTCCTGCTGCTGGTGCTTCCTCTCCCCCAGTCGCTGCCCCCCTTTGTCCTCCTGACTTCATTCTCCTCCGATCCCCATGGAGTGGCTCCTATTGTCCAGCCCGGACAATGAGGTACAGAGCTAAGGGCCTTCTGGCAGTTCCCTCACAGCAAGAAGTGAGGTTACAGGGAACCAGGCAGAGGGCCTTCTCGGTAGTGGTGCCTGCCCTGTGGAACTCCCTCCCATCAGATGTCAAGAAAATAAACAACTTTCTGACTTTTAGAAGACATCTAAAAGCAGCCCTGTTTAGGGAAGTTTTTAATGTTTGATGTTTTATTGCAGCATTATATTATTATTATTATTATTATTATTATTATTATTATTATTATTATTATTATTATTATTATTTTCTGTTGGGAGCTGTTCAGAGTGCTTGGGGAAACCCAGCCAGATGGGCAGGGTATAAATAAATAAATTATTATTATTAGTAGTAGTATTAATCCTATTCTTTTAACCGTTGCATAGCAGACAGAATATTTGTGTGGGTGTGAGTGCAGCTTGACATGTACTGGATCACTTCAGATATATTTTAATTGATTAAAAAACACAGAGCCTCGTGTGTGTGTGTGTGTGTGTGTGTGTGTGTGTGTTTTAACAAAGCTTTTGGGAGGTTGCACAGAAGAACCCTAGTCACGCCTGTTGTACCTTAAATTCCCACTCCTTTCCCATGGACAAAATACTATTTCCATGCCTTCCAAGGGACCTTCATAGTGGCCTTGAGTGAATAATGGTTTACCAATCAACTGTTCTTTTTTTTAAAGGAAGTCCTGCCCTGCCTCATTTACCGTATTTTTTGCACCATAACACTCACTTTTTTCCTCCTAAAAAGTAAGGGGAAATGTCTGTGTGTGTTATGGAGGGAATGCCTACGGGTGGCATGCCTGCGGATTTTCCTCCTCTAAAAACTATGTGCGTGTTATAGAGCGAAAAATACGGTAAGTTGCCATTCTTGACATAATCTCAACTTAGTTGCTCATTCAAGCCAAGTGACCATCCCAGGCCTGTTTGGCACTGTTTTCAAATGACAGGCAGCCTTTCCCCCCCGTCTTGTGAATGTTCAAACTGTTAAAAAAAGAAAACAGCATGAACACCATCCTGCCCTTGACAGAATGCTTCTCCACTTTCCTGTGGAAAAGCACCCAGATGATGGAATACAGAGGGGGGAAAGTGCTTTCTTGCTACATGTGCCACCAGCTGCTTCTCCCGGCTGGTCCCTCTCAACCGCCCCCCCCCCCCCGCCGGCAAAAGAAAGGGCTCTTGTGGCATCAGCTGTTTCCTCAGCTGCAGGGTTTTCTCCACAGTATGGAAAAGACGCTTGTAATAAAGGTATGGAATGGCAGAAGCAGAGGGAACAGCTGAATCAGAAGGGTTCATATAGACACAAGGCAATTGAGGTAATGAATGACACCAGTCATTCTAGCAACTGAACTAATAATGCCTACACTGCCCTGTTCTATTGGTTTAAGCCAGTGGTTCCCAAAGGAGGCCGCTAAGAGGAAAGGGGACAGTGGCAAGTTGCCGAAGTCATTTTAAGGGGAAATCTGCGAGATCGGCACTGCTGACATACATCCGAATTTTCCCAGACATTTGACTGATTTCCGCAAGGACACTGCTGATAAATGTGGTATTCTGGATATGTCCAGATGTATGGCAACCCTAGACTATCAGACTTTGAATAGCTAGTATCACTGGATCAAGTTAACCAATTTTAGTTTTAACTGGATTCTGAATCCAATGCTGCAATTAATTGTCACTGTTTTGAAGTTCATTGTGTTATTATCTTCCTAGTGGGATCCTTACAGGGTCTGAATAATGCTTTTTATAGGGTAGGGGGCAATGGGGATGAGTTTATGGAATCAAGCAGGTCGTGGGCCCCAAATAAATTGGGAACGCCTGGTTTAAGTGATAACTCAGTGAGGCAAAGGAGGAGTGGCTATATACCTCATGTGGTTTGATCCATTCAAGGTTTCTGAATCAGAAGCACTTCACACTTTTATATGACTTTCATGTTTCCTATGGCTAAACTATTTCAGGAAACCTTAGTGAAAGTACAGTAAGAGGAGCAGACATACACACCAGGAAGCCTTGATTTGCTGCCGTTCCCCTGAAAATGCTCACTATGTTGTCAAGTGGCTCTGCTGAGAGGCCAGCTCCGTTTGGCTCCTACACTCTCTTAACCATTGTAATAATGTTGTAACTTTAGGAGCTGGTGCCTGACTTTGTTGTTTCTTCCCCCCTCCCACCCTTTACTCCTCATCCATTTCTCCTTTTGTATCAGGTGCTTTCCACTGTAATTCTGTGGGAAGGAGCTACTTTTTATGATTAAGCTTATGTCTGCTGTACTGAGAGGCTTTTTTGACTGAAGAGTGGTGTAAAAAGGTTTCAAACAAGCAGAACTCTGTCTACCCTTACACATTACATGTTTGCTGTAGGAAACACACATGTACCCATAGCAGGTATGAATGCCATATAAAGTATGTATCTTGAGAAGTGTGCATGCACACAAAAGCTCATACCAATAACAAACTTAGTTGGTCTCTAAGGTGCTACTGGAAGGAATTTTTTTATTTTGTTTCGACATAAAGTAAAGCAGCTTCCACCAGGATGTGTTCACTACACCTAGACTGTACCCTGAAATTGACAGCTTGAAGTTGTCTCCATTGTAACCTACAGAAATCGAGTATAAAGTTTTCCACTGCTCTGCTAATAATTTACCTTCAGTATTGCTGATTTTGGTGGTGACATGTGGGGCTAGGAATTTCTCAGATATTAGGGATGAACTGATGCTGTCACAAAAGTAGTACAATCTATCTGGGTGTGTGCTTGCTTCCTCCTGCTCAACCTGTACATTTGTAAACAAAAAACAACAGCAACAACTCTTAACTCCAGTATGTCACCAGTATCCTTTCCTTAAATTGAAGCTGACCTTGTGAAAGGATCTCCTAAAACTGGAAAGCTGGCAATTACATAACAATACATCTCTCTGAATATAGCAACCCTATACATGTCTGCTGATGAGCATTAATATGGCTAAGGAGACTGCCTCTTTGCATTATTTGAGGACTAGATAGAAAAAGGCTGAGGTTGGCAACTTTACAAAACTGTATTTATAGTGAAATAATTCAGAAGGCAAAACAGACAAAAATAATGTGATTTTTATATGGAAATTCACATAAAATGAGTTTGAAGTACAGATTTTATAAGTCAAATCTAATAGCTAGAGAATTATTCATTTTGAATAATGTTCAAATGTTTAGTAATTGAGCTGCACCCTCCCACTTTTAACAGGAAAATCTTATACATGTTTACTCTGAAGAGTTCTCCATTCAGTGGGACTTATTTCAGGTAATTGAGTACAGACCTGCAGCCCAAGATGCTTATTATCTTTCTTGGCTATTTTAACACAAGCATGTATAGCACCTCCCAAAAGTAATCTAAACCCCACTTCTTAGGCCTCTCTGCTAAGCCATCGACTTTTTCAAGACATGTAATATCACAGGATTTGCCTGAAAGGAAAGTAAGAACAAGAAATTACTGATCTAGAGACGGACAAGTAAAGCTTGCTTTCTGTTTTGCCAGGGATAAATTTTGGTAGAGACAAAGTCTTCTCACTTGGGCCATTCATTCGTTTAAGCAAGTAGAAGTTAAGCCCTCGCAACAGCCATGAATGGTCTCATTTGGATGCCACGCTGAAACAAAGTTAGTCAATGTGGCGCCCTTCAGAGGTGATAGACTACAACTCCCATCATCCCATGCTGGCTGGAACTGATATGGGAGTGGTAGTCCACAGTACTTGGAGAACACCACACTGGCTACCCCTGAGTCAAATCATAGTTGAGCATGATGAGAATTAGCCACATCAAGTTTAGTGTGCTCCCCACCTTTTTCTTCTGTGTAGCCATGAGGAGTTTGGAAGCTTTTCCTTCCAGTTTAGATTAGCTGCTGCTTGTCAGGTCATCCATCCCCAACAAACTGTGGTTAATCTAAAGGCAGGTGAAATATGTTCCTTTGCCTGCACAGTTTGACTCCAAATCACGCGAGCAAAAAGGCACACTGCATTGTTCACGTATATGATAAAAGGGCTATGGGATACAAACAGGCTGCATTTACAAACGCTGTGATACTTGTATACAGTGATCACATTACCCTCTGTGCACATATTGTGCAGTGAGAAACCAGAGTAGGCAGCCACAGCACTCCTGGCAGTGACGGGGATAGCAGAACCAGTATTTTATTAGGGTATAACTCCTGCATCTGCTGATAGCAGTGGAGAGAATTGTGTGACGATGTGCAGATTGCACAGGCTGGAGCCAGACTTAGATGAAACTGAAACAGCACCACCATGCTCAAATCCACGGAGCAGGCATTGTCTAAAGAAATTAGGGAGAAGCAAGATGAAGGATGCCACCTTTATGTGCAGGTAGGCAATCTGAAACATTTAAAGAGAATAAGGAATGGTCCAAGAATTTAGGTTAAATTACTAGGGCTCCATATTGAAGGTAACCTTGCATCACAAGGAGACAGGATCTGTTAGACTAGACGTGCAGCTTCAAGTTTCTTTTCCCTAGCACAAAATAATCAGCAGAAAAAAGAAATTGGGGAAGTAATGGTTTTTGAGGGCTCTGATACATTTCTGGTGTCTATTTTCAGACTCCAATGCCATCGGATTCTGCTTAGGAAGCAAACATTCTCAAACAGCGTCACTGTCTTTTGTCAGTGGAAAAACACCCAGTTTGCTCCTACATCGTGAATGCACGCTGGGTCTGCCACATGCATTTTGACAGAAGTCAAAACCATTGTTCAGCTGACTCACCAAATAAATATTTCACTTCAGAATCAGGAACATAGAAGGGTGGACCTGAAAAAGAAACCAACCAATTAATAAGGAGAAATCAAACTAAGTATGGCTATAAACTCACTTTAAGAACCCTACACAAGTTTACGTATGCAACCTGTTCAATTTCAAGCCAGTTTAGTGAGGGCCACTTGTACCGCCAAACCTAGTTAAGAAGGATGGGTGCAATTTATGAGAAAGTGGGAAATTGCATGGGTAACCCTGGTACAGTGGCTTGCTCCTGATCCCTAAATATTAACCTTAGTTGCATCTTTTTGAAATCAACTGGCAGTAGAAATCCACAAACACTTGGACTGTGCATTCTTTTATGTTGTTATCCCTTGACCTGCTATCTTGTTTTTGCATTGAATTAGGAACATAGAAAGCTGCCTTATGCTGAGCATTGTCTACAACATCTGGCAGCAGCTGTCTAGGATTTCACACAGGGCCATTTCCAGCCATGGATTGAACCTGGGACTTTCTGCATGCAACACAGATGCTTTACTGCTGAGCTACAACCTTCTCCGTTGTATTTTAACTAGAATTTTTATAAGTTGCCTGGAGCACAATTTTAGAATGAAAAAGTAGGCAAGCACCGTATTTTTCGCCCTATAGGACGCACTTTTTCCCCTCCAAAAATGAATGGGAAATCTGGGTGCGTCCTATGGGGCGAATGCAGGCTTTCGCTGAAGCTTGGAGAGTGAGAGGGGTCGGTGCGCAACGACCCCTCTCGCTCTCCAGGCTTCAGGAAGACATCAGCAGCCTAGGCAGCCCTGCGGGAGTTCCCGCAGGGCTGTCTAGGCTGCGGATAGCAGCCTGCTTCCCGGAGCACCGGGCACGCTGAAAGCAGAGCGCCCGGCGCTTCAGGAACACATCCGCAGCATGGGGAGCCCTGCGGGAGGCCCCTGCAGGGCTCCCCACGCTGCAGATAGCAGCCTGCTGCCCAGCGGGCAGGGCGCCCTGAAGCAGAGCGCCCCGCGCGCCGGGCAGACATGGGCCAGCCCCACAAGCTCGGGGGACAGCAGGGAGGTGCAGTGCCACCATCCCGCTGTTCCTCGAGCTGGTTTGGTTTTCCCGACCTGCTTTTGGGGGGAAATAAAGGGAAATTTTTTTCCTTTATTTCCCCCCCAAAAAACTAGGTGCGTCCTATGGGATGGAGCGTCCTATGGGACGAAAAATACGGTAATAATGGGGAAAATCAAATGTGCGCTGGGATCACAGACCAACAGACATTTGGGAAACCTGACTTTTCAGTCTTGCTGAACGTGTGCTGCCTCAAAATCTCATGTTGGGCCCATGCCTGAGTTTCATAATCATCTCTAGTCACAAAAGGTCACCCCTTCCCAAGAAACCAGGCTGCATGATTCATAAGTAGGATTTTCACAATGTCAAGATGGAGTTCAATCATAATATCTTACCTTTATGTTTGCTTGGGTCATATAAACAGGTTGCTAGTAGACAATGACACCTGCTGTCCATTAGTGATAATATCAACTGGCTATAGCTAAAAAGAAAATTAAGAAGCCCAAACATTGTGTCACTTCAGGCAGTGCATTTTAACACAATCACACAGTTCCCACTTCCCCAAGCAGTAAGACCTTCCTGGATTCAGTTCCCTTTGGAGGAGAGGGAACTTGAGTTTTACGGCCTTTTAAAAATACTTGGTTTATTTACAAAGAGATAAATGCTAACTGGAGAAAAGCAGCATTTGCACTTCTATGGAAGTAGCAGATTTGCTACTCCACTCAGTTTCTTCCTTGCAAACCTATCTGGGCATTTGTTCTCATCAAGGAAACATGCTCATTTTGGGCCATTAACAAGCAATCTCCCTAACAAAGAAAGGATTGCCCCAGCACTGTAACAAATCTCCATTGCAGGGCCACTGTAACAAAGCTCTATTATCTCCCAAAATCTAGCACAAAACTTTGATGTTGGTGGGTTCATCTTTAGTGGAGCTCTGTAACAACAAAGTACAGAGTATTGTTACAGAATGGGAAATGGACAAACCTGGGCCTCTGCCTCCAGTTCACCTCTCGTAGGCCCTGCCCCATTTGCAAAACCAGAGTCCCTTAAAAGGTCAGGCCTTCTGGCCTGAAAATGAGCACTTCACCCACACTCCATGTGGCCCCTTGCCTGTGCAATCCCCCTGCACTGTTGGACTGGTGTGTGAGGCAACTGCTTTAGGCTTAACTTCAACAAGCCAGGGATTTCCATTGCTATTCCATTTATTATGGAACTGGGTATTACGGAACTTGAGTAGCCTCAAGTGGCAGAGTGGCTTGTTTAAGTTATTCAGTGATGCCAAAGAGGAAATTATTCTTTCCTTAAAGCCAGAGGCTTTTAGCAAAGGATAGTAGGTCTCAACATCAACAGAGCATAAATTTCAGCGATAGTTACTAACCGTTCTCTGTCACAAGGGTTAACAGCTACTAGAGATCCCCTATCCCAAATCGCATCAAACTTGCCAGTGATGGCGCTACAAGAAGGAGGAGAGAGGGAGGAAGCATTGCATATCAGAAGCTGTAACAACCACAGTTTTATGATCTAGACAGGAAAGACAGATGTTGCATAAAAAAGCAGTGGGGTTTTAAATTACTGCACAGAGCTCTCAGTCTGCTTAAGCAAGAGCCACCCAGATGATGCAATTGGGTTTTTCATCCAGAGCATTCAATGAAGCTGAAGGTCAAAATGAACAGGCTGCATCCTGTAAACATAGGAAAGCAACCGCCCCATATGAAAGTGGCTACGCCTTCCATGAACAAAAACAAGTTCATGGAATGAACTTTTTCTGCTTTTGACTTATCCTTCCCCTTTCAGCAATCCCCTGTGTTCCACCCCACATTGTTCAAGAGGACGTCCAATCCTCCTTAGAGGCTTTTTGGGGTGTACAGAACATGCAGGGAGCTGCTGAGATGAGGAGATGGAAACTGTCATTCCAGGAATTTCCTTAAGTTACTAAACAGAATGATGAGAGTAAAACTAATACAATGCTATTTAAAGATCTCATGCTGAAACAAAGGAGATGATCATAATTCGGTCCACCTAATCAGCCCACTCTATTTAGGAACAAAATTGACTGATCAGAGATTTAACCCCAGCTAGGGAAATTTGACTATCTGGTCTGGGGGTGCAGGCCGCATACTACTGAAGTCAACAGTTAGTTTTACAAAGATTATGGGCAGCACCAAGAATTCTTAGCCAATAGTATTGCAATCTGTGTACATGTAACTGCACTGAAGCACTTTCAGTGTTCACAAGAGACATTTAATCTTGCAAACTGCAAACTGAATCATAATTAATTGGAAAAGATACCTCCCTGTTCTGGAAATAATGATGCATCAGCAATTACCACGTTAAGATGGAAAATATGCTCTATCCAGCATATTCTGAACGTCTGTCCTTATTTCTTAGGAAATATTTGATGGGTTCAGATCAAACAGAGCTTAGCACCATTCTAATTTGCAGAAATATTCAGAGTTATCATTTTGTTCCTACCTGGTGAAGTCAAAAATACTGCAGCAGTACAAAGAAATATTTCCAGTTGTGCTCTACAGTGAGAAATAGGGATAACATTGAGTTAGCATTATTTAAATAAAACAAGGCAGAAAGAACAATTAGTAAGATATTTTAATCGAAAATTAACATTAACTATTGTTTTATTTGTTAGACAACCATAAAACAGTCTAATGCATGGAGTTACTTAAATCCATTTCACCTCATTTCTGCATCAGTTTCTGAATTTTTTTTTGAAAAATCCACACAAAACACTGTATACATTTTTGTTGGCATTTCTCCTAAAATTCATATTTTTGTGTGCACTTTTACCTAGTGTATGCATTTTTGCAATAAATTCTCCTGATAATGCATCCCTGTACTGTATATTATTTTTACTAATATATACATTTCCATGCATACTTTAGCTCCCACAAACTGCACCGGGAAATTTGGAGAAATACAAATTTTCAAAGAAAGTTGCATTTCAGTTCTTGTATTGATTAAGGGAGTGTGAATCAGGTATATTCACATTAAAATGAACATCTCCTTGATCTCCAATACACACCTTCAGTACTTTACCAGGGATGCCTGGAATGGCTTCTTCCGAAAACGAAAGTTTTTGTTCTGTGAAAAAGTCCTTCAGTGCACTTTCGCTGATTTCCACACCAACGACTTGGTGCCCCATGTCAGCTAACCTATGTGTTGACAAGACAGCAAGTTTACTTATGCTTTATTACTGTTTTTTAAAACAAAGACAAAGAAAAAATGGTCAAAGTCTACGTGGCTGGTGCTCTGCAGGGCCACACCTCAAACACCAGTGTCTGAGGATAGGCAAGTATGTGCAAGAGAACCCCAACACAGGACTGATGCTTTTTAAAGCAAAGAAGTGTACCACTGGGAGTAGGGAATTTGAAGCAGAGAAACTATGAGTGATGGTGTCCACCTCCTTTTCTGTTTTCATGCAAGCTGCTTTTCTTTCTGAGATGATACTTTCTAAGCTGACCTCTTTACGCACTTGATAGTCATCTTTAGTAGCCCCCTGGGCATTCATGAAAATGGTGCACTAGGTGCTCCTATGACTAGGAGAAGACATGTAAAGGCAAAGAATCTCAAGGCATCGGCTCTCCACGTTTCCCTGTGAAGACAGGAAGGCTCCATGTACAGAAATGCATACATACAAAGTGTGGTGGTGACATCTTCTCTGATTTAAGGACCACAATGAAATTTGGCTTAATTCATTCTCTTTTAAATTTTGAAAGTCACTTCCCTATCATCTAAACCAGCTCTGTTCCATGAAAAAAGTGTGGATGCTTGCATTACTTTCCCAACAGTAGAAGACCCTGGGATCCCAAAATTCAGTGCCCGTGTGCCTCTCACGCTCCATTCTAAATAACAGAACCTCCTGCAGTGCTACTGGGCTCTGCATCTAGTGCGCACTCTCCTAAATCTGCCTCTCGTCCTAACATCATGGATGTTCTTTCTGAGTGTTTGCCTATGCCTTTCAGATATAAAGTGAGACGTATAACAAGCTATGCACACGTCTGTGGCTTACAAAATAAAAATAAAATGAAGAGATTCATTTGGGTAAAAACTTGATTATGAACCCAACACGGACAGACCACCTTAATGCATTCCAAACCCATTTGCATCTGGATGGACTGAACAGTCCAGCATCACAACAATTAGCCATAGCCAAACTTAGAGTTTTCAGGTTACCATTTGTTCCAAACACCAGGCATCATACGTAGCTATGGTTGTGGAATGGTCAGCTGAGTCCTATGGATACCTGCTGAGAGCGTGGCCTGAGCGCTTATAATCTTGCTCATAATCTCATTCATGTCAATGGGGAATGCATAGGATTCCCTTGTGGATTGACTAGGCACAGCATTAAGGCATTTAAAATTGAAGCAGTATCCCCTCCAACTCAGTAAAGGTAAAGGTAAAGGTAAAGGAACCCCTGACCATTAGGTCCAGTCGTGGCTGAATCTGGGGTTGCGGTGCTCATCTTGCTTTATTGGCCAAGGGAGCCTGCATACAGCTTCTGGGTCATGTGGCCAGCATGACTAAGCCGCTTCTGGCAAACCAGAGCAGCACACAGAAACACCGTTTACCTTCCCACCGGAGCGGTACCTATTTATCTACTTGCACTTTGAGGTGCTTTTGAACTGCTAGGTTGGCAGGAGCAGGAACCAAGCATCAGGAACTCACCCGTGGTGGGGATTCGAACCGCTGACCTTCTGACCATCAAGCCCTAGGCTCTGTGGTTTAACCCAGCAGAACCCCTTTAAAAAGCAAGCTACTAAGATAAAGTTTCTGAAAGCTAGAGGTGTGTCGTTTACCATTTCATTTCAATGGTTTTGCCACAAAGTGGAAAAAATATCTTCAGTCCACTCCTGCCATCGAGAAATATATCCATATACTTCTTTAGGAGACTGCAGAAGAAAATAAATTATTTTAAGAGCATATCTTATTTTTACTGACTGAGTATACAAGTGGAACATAATCATAGCTAGTGAGGGGAAAGTTTAATTCTTTAACCACTGCAACTATTGCAAAGGACAGCTTCAAACAAACAATAAATGAAACCATCCAGGTTACTACAACTACGACTACTATGACTAATATTTAAATGCCACCCATCTGACTTGAGTCATCCCAGCCACTCTGGGCAGCACCCAACAAAACATTAAAACATAATATTAAAAACATAATACAACATCAGACATTAGTGCCCCTCTGCCTCTCACGCTCCATCAGACATTGAAAACTTCCCTGTGGCTGGAGAACTACAGCCAGTTGGGCAGGGTATAAAAAATAAAATAAAAATTATTATATAGGGCTGCCTTCAGATGGCTTCTAAAAATCAAATAGTTGCTTATTTCCTTAATATGTGATGGGAGGGTGTTTAACTGGGCAGGCGCCACTACCAAGAAGCAGAACTCTGCTTGGTTCTCTGGAACTGCCAGAAGACCCTTGGAGCTGGACGTTGGTGTCTGGGCTGAACGATGGGGGTGGAGAGGCTCCATCAGGTATACAGGGCAGAGGCCGTTTCAGGCTTTAAAGGTCAGCACCAACACTTTGAATTGTGCTTGGAAACAAGGATTGCATTTGTGCAATTGGGCTATTAGGAGAACACATTGCAACTATACTTGGGACACTCTGGAACAGGGGTGAACACAAGCACAGGAAGGTGATTTGAACTGAGCCAGACCATTGGTTTGTTTGGCTTAGTACTGTCTACACTGACTGGCAGCAGTTTTCCAGGTTTTTAGGCAGCCCTAACTCTAGATGCCAGGCATTCAACTTGGGAGCTTTATGCATGTAAAGAAACTCCTCTACTACTGAGCTATTGAGGGTGTGTGTGTGTTCTACTGATAGACCTCTCTGTGGTTTGTGATAGATTGGCATGAGTTCCTGACTTCTAATCATTTAATAATAGCAACAACAAAACTTTTTATTATTATTTTCTGAATGAGCCTGCTGATGTTATTGTTGTATATAAAAAAGGAAAAGTCGGGAGTTGATTTTTGTTCAACAGGGGTGTGTGTGTGTGTGTGTGAGAGAGAGAGAGATGAGAGGGAGAAAAGGAGGGAGGGAAAGGAAGGGATGTGTGATATATGAGAGAAAGATATACAAACAGAAAGAGGCAGATATAAATGTATGGCTGTGTATATGTGTGAGAACCATGAGTATGAGCACATGGGTGAGAAATGGACACACAGAGAGAGAAGCAGAGATGAATGTGTGCCTATGGTCTGTGGTGTGAATGTGCTGTGTACAGCATTTTACTTTGAGTGTGGTGTGGTCACATGGCATATCTTTCTCTTTCCTGGTACAGGGGATAGACAACAACAGCATCTGTGTGTGGGTGTGTGAAATCAATATCTTATGATATCCACAGCTAGGACCAGCAGGACATAAGGACTTCCCCCTGCAATCATGTGGTTGTCTAGGGCTGGGGGAGAGCTGTGGTTACAAGATTCTAATTTTGTGTTATGCCATGCCTCCAGGGCATGGCAGCCATTTTGAGACTAGTGTCCACAGAACTTCTTCAAAACTGAAGAAGTTTTGGCTACAGTGCCAAAAAAGTTGGAGTCCCCCTGCATCCTGTGATTCAGTGAAGCAAAAAAATCTGATTTGGATTAGTCCAGGGACGCGGACTTAGAAAAAATATTGGGGGGGCCCGGGAAAGCTCATGAATAATAAATAAGCTCATGAATATGCAAATAAAGTGGCTCCGGCCCTAAATAGGGCAAGCCACGCCCCCCCAGCCAGCCGATTGGCTGGCTGGGAGGTGTGGCCAGTCGGGATTCCCCTGTTCTCGTGGGATTTCCGGCAGTGCCTCCGATTAGGGCGCGCGGCTGGCTGGCTGGCGAAGGAGCAGGTGAGGAGGAGGCGGGGGACGGCGGCGGCGCTCTGCTGGAAGGGCGCCCGCCCGAGATTATTGGGGGGGCTGAGCCCCCCCAAAAATTTTTTTGAGGGGGCTCGAGCCCCCTCAAGCCCCATGGAGTCGGCGCCTATGGATTAGTCACCTTGAATTAACAGACTTCAGAACAAATTGCTGTATTGCTCACAAACAAGTCCTCAACACAGTATTTTAAACAAGCCGTGTATGTGAGAAAGAGCCAAATACCTCTATGAACAATTTTTATTATAAAATGGGAGGATAGAATACATACGGATGTCCTTGCTCGTTATGAAATCCAATATTGTTAGTTTCCCATTTCTGCAGCCATTCTTCTTCAGTCACTACTCTGGATTCTTGTAACTTGGCATCAGCAGAGTCATCCTTTCCAAACGTATCTGAAGAACTTTCCATGGCCCAGGCAACCTTTCTACAAAGAAAAATGAACAGCAACTACTTGTGAATCATTGACTGAACGTTCCAGCCTTCCCATTAAGCCAGGAACTTTGTACATGTTTACATGCTTCCCCACCCCTTGCTTAAGTTCATAAAATAAAGTTTATGGAATGTCTGTAAAATATTGCATTGCACAATCTCCAAAGAAGCATCATTTGTACCATATAACAATAGCTTCTCAAAGCACAGCCTGAGTCTTCTTCCTAGAATGTGCCTTTCGAAGCAAAATACATTGTTTGAAAGTCCTGCACAACGCTCTGAAGTCCTGACAAGTGGGGCTGATGTTTGTATGATGTCAGGTAACTGACAGGTGGTCTCTTGCATATGCAGGAAGTGAGTGGCACTATTTTGCTTCCAAGCAGACATTAGAAGTCGGGCATCAGAAGGAACAATGGGGACTTGCAGCAAAATGTTGCATTACATCCCCAACAGCCTTATAGTGCTGTTTAGGGCAGTGTTCCCCAACCTTGGGCCTCCAGCTGTTTTTGGACTACAACTCCCATCATCCCTCGCTAGCAAGACCAGTGGTCAAGGATGATGGGAATTGTAGTCCAAAAACAGCTGGAGGCCCAAGGTTGGGGAACACTGGTTTAGGGTTCACGGGAGGGCGACACACCTCCTTTTCTTCTTCCTCACCCTCCTGAAACCACCTCATTTCATTCAACTGGCAACTTCAACATTCCATGGCTCAACTGCCCTCACCCTTCCATAGGTCCTAGTAGTTCATTGAATATACAGTAAGTCCTTTTTGGACTATTTTTTGACATTAAAAAAACCTGCTTGCTATTTGCAAATGTTATAAGAACTTGAAGGTCTTAAATATATAATAAGCACATACATAGATCAGCACAGGAAGACGGACCTAAAACCATTTTTGACTCCCAAACTGACCAAATGTTTTCTCTGCAAGGAGGGAGGGGGTCACGGAACCTTCCCATTGTTACAGGAATTTAGTTTCAAAGGGTGACACACCACCAGGAAAGGCAATCAGATAAGGCATTATCAGATAACCCGACAGAAAGGAAAAACAACAACGTTCAAATTTCTGTTGTAGACCGCCTTTTCTGTGATGTAGGTATGATGTTTGAGGGGGTTGGTCTTGGGTTACACCCCTTCTGTGATGTATGCATGAGGGGTGGTCTTGAGCTCCAGGTCAGGGAATTTAAAATGTCTATATAAGGGCAGGCACACCTTTGTTTGGGGTCCTCCTCCTTTCCTGCGTGTTGCAACAGACCAATAAAGATCAGGCTTACCAGCTGCTTTGCTTCTCAATATTCTCTGGTTGGCCTCTGTTATTTTTTCCTACCAATAGGGAACCCATGTAAGGACTCTATATGGGCTCTTGGACACCCCATATGGGTAGAAGGGCAGGTTTTGTTTACAACTGAAATAAGTCCCCCAAATTCAGAAATCACTACAGGGAGGTCCTGCTTCAGTTCTGAACTGATGCATACACATGGGTGTAGCCAGAATTTATGCTGGGGGGCAGGCTTTGTGTTGGGGGTGGTGGCAGAACCTCAGTTAGTATTTTGCATTGATTAACGTGATGGGTGGAGGCCCCTCCCTGACCCCCCTTGGCCATGACCATGTACACACATCCAACTTCATTATCAGAAGGAATGAGGGCGGTAGTGATAGTGACTGACTTGACTTGAAAGACTATAAACTCTTATCGCTGCCTTTGATGATGGACAACTGGATGAGCCCAGGGAAACTCTATGTCCCTATGAACTGGCAAGCACAGGTTCAATTCTTGATAAGCATTACGCTGTCACAAGGCTGCACATGACATTTATCCATTTGGGGACTGGGGCAAAAGTAGAGTTTTTGGTGTCCCCAAATAAAGGAGCTAACTCCTAAGGGCCGTGGAGCCTTTGGCCCCCCACAATAAAATATTTGAGGGGTCTGGGCCCCCACAGAGTTGATGGGCATTGCTATTCAAACGGCGTGTCATGTGATCGCTCATGCCGTGCGCGGCCGACCTAGGCCCCCACAATATTCAAGTTGGCACCCCTGACCCCCAAAGAGCTTTTTTTTTTTAAAAAAAAAGGAAAATGCCACGAAATAAACTAAACCACATCCAAGTGCTGAGGGAAGAAGCAATGCCACGCTCAGGTGTGGAGGGCTTCTGCTTCACCATAAGACAACTGAGGGAGTTCTCCGGACAGAAAAAGAACCACCACCATAATAATTTATTAAAAAATTAACCTTCACGAGGCAGGACGGCCCAGTCCAGGTGAGGGAGGGGCTTCGCCGGCTGCCGGGTTCACCGTCAGCAACCCTGGGAGAGCGACACCTGCTCGCGCCGCGGCTGCCTCCGTCTCTGCGCGCTCGCGCTCTTCTCTCCGCCTCTCCACGCGGCGCGGAAAGGAAACGGGAGCCTGGCTACATTGTCTCCTCCCCTCGCCCCACCCGCTACGCGCTGAGGACAGCGGAAGCTGCAGCTGCAGCAGCAGCAAGGGGAGGAGGTGGGGAAGGAACCGACGGGAGGAGCCGGACGCTGGTGAGCTCGGCTCGGGGGCTGGCTCTCCTTCGGCCGGGCAAGGAAGCGGACGGAGGCAGGGATTTCCTCGTCTGGGGAAAGGGGGGCGGTGCTGCTGCGTCGCTGCTCTGCTCTCCTGGCTCCGACCTGCTGCAGCAAGTGGATGGCAGCCCGGGCAACAAAAGGAGCGGCGCCGCCTCCGGTCTCTCGTCCCCCCGGGCACCGGGTCAGTCGATGCAAGGGCGAGTTGTTCCCCGCTCCTCCTCCTGGTGCGGGACTTGCATGTGTGAGCGTGCGTTGAGGGGTAGTAGGGCGAGGAGCGCTTCCTGGGGGGAGGAACACAGGGGAGGGGGGGTCGCCCAGCGTGGATCTGTAGGGAATCGGGGCACGGTTTTATTTGTGGGGTGGGGATTGCCCGTCCCACCACACCCCACTAGCAGCAGCCGGTTTTCCGGGCTAGGGTGCACATTGGAGTAACAAAACAAGCCCGTGGGACGCGCGTCCGAGCCGATGGCAGAGTGGCTTCCCAGCGTCAGGGAGGAGGGAGGAGAGAAAGGCATGCTGAGCAAATGTGCACAACGACGAGGAAACCCTACGGAGCGCTCGCCTTTTTGTAGGAAGAGGGCCAGAGGGTGTGATTTGAAGACGGGCTTGAGCCCCGGTACCTATTTGCTTTGTGGGTAATCCCACCAAGACCCTGAGTTGGCATCTTGGGGTCTGTTTGTTTGTGGGAGGCGCACGAAAGATGCCCGCTGCATAGGAAGGTGGTAGTTTGCAGCTTGTGCGAAGTCTTGCCTAACCTGGTGCCTCCAGATGTTTTAGAGCACAGCTCCAATAAGCCTTCACCATTGGCTATCGTGACTGGGGCTGATGGGATTTGCAGCCTCTGGAGGGCACCAGGTCAGAGAAGGTTGATCTACTGCCCAACAATTATTACCTCCCTGTAGCACTTTAAAACCCCTGATAAGAAAAGGGGCTAACCCTGGATAGTGTAAGTAGTGTGTGCTTTTTATTTTAAATGGCATTTTAACTGCTGAAAGGTAGGTTAGTAGTTGAAAAGAAGAAGAAGCCACAAACCTAGTCAAAAGCTACAGCTAACCTCCAACCCATGAGTTCCCAAATGCTAGGCCACACATTTTTAAATGACTGCTACATGGCTGCACTCGTTTTATGGCTTTGGGGGAAGCTGTGGGGTGCTCTCGACGTTCATTTAGAACAGGGGTTCCATCTCCAGAGCTTTCAAGGGCCTTCTGCTTCAGAATTTGGATGTGCAAAATTCCAAATCTTGACTGTGATAAACCAGTTAAGCTCTTATGCAGTCTTTTTCTTACTTTTGTGTTACCACGATGACTGTATCCACTCTCTGCATTGTCAGCTTGGTGAATTAAATGGCACATCAGAAATGGGAAGTGCAGTACTTTCAAAATGTTAGTTACACATCGGAGGGCGGTTGTTGCTATTTTTGCACTGAATTCCACTTGTGAGCCCAGCCAAGGTTGGATCCTGTTAACTCTCCAGCCTGCAGGTATCAAAATAGTTGCGGTAGAGCTTGTGGGAAGCTGCGTGCAACAAGTCAACACACTTCTGACAAAAGCCCCCGCTTCCCACATAGATGGACTTTTGTATCAAGCTGATTGGGATACATGTGCATATTCCCCTGGCCTTCATTAGCCTTTAAGGGACCAAATACCTCATTGTGAAAAGTCCTGCTCCAGGGGGCAATTTCTCTTACACCTTCCGTACGGAGAATTCAGAGGTTTTAGAAATAGACTTTTCCTGTGGAGACCATTTTGTTGTCTGAATCAGGAGGGTAGGATTCAGTGGCTAGAAAGATACCATTTTCTTACCATCTTTTCTCTTTTTCTATTATTACAGCTCTGTTTAGTTTGACATCTGAAAGCTGGGCGATTAGACTCCAAGGTGAGCAGAAACCTACTCTTCCTGTGGTGGAAGTTACCCCTAGTGAACATAATTATCTTTCTAGCATAATTGCAGCCCACCTTCCTATCTGTAGCCTATGTGGGTTATTCTGGAGCTGGTAGCCTATACAGTGGTACCTCGTACCGTCCCTCTTGCTAGCGCTTTGGGTTATGCGCTCCGCTAACCTGGAAGTAGGTGCTCCTTGTTGCGAACTTTGCCCCGGGATGCGAGCGGAAGTTGTGCTCTGGTAGCATGCATGCAGCAGGAAGCGTTATATTCCAGAGGTGTGCACAGACCCCAAGATTTGCCTTGTATTTGTGCATCCTGAAAAATCAAATATGCTTCTGCGTTGTTCTGTGCAATCACCACTTCAGTCTGTAATTTGGGTTCTGACCTCTGTATAAAATGAAGCTCTGTGTTCCCTGTTCAATAGAATATAACTTTGCCCCATTTTGGTCAAAGTGAAGTAAATTTTCAGGTACAGGAGCACTCCTAGAGTGGACTAAGCCTTCCAAATTGCAGACAAGTAGGTCTGAGGCTTTTTGTGCAGGAAGTAAAAGGGATTCACTTTTTTCCATAATCTATTATGGGGTGGAGAAGTGGGGTTTATCTCTTGCTCTCTCTTGAAATAATTAATTTGTGGGTAAACTTCGCATATTTTTGCCTGTACATTTTTAAAAAAGTCTGTGGCTTCACACATTTTTCTTTCTTTCTTTCTTCCTTTTTTCCGGTGATTGCTTATATATATATATATATGTGTGTGTGTGTGTGTGTACACACACACACACACACATATAAACTGCGCCAGCCAATCCTTTTTAAAACAAAAAAGCAATTCAGAATCCACCAGCGTTCCACAGGCAAAATTGTAGGACAGCCTCACTTTTTGCAAAGTCCATGGATCTAGAGAAACAGAGATATAGGAAAAGATAGAGCTATATGGGGTGGAAAAGCAGAGTGACATGAGGCTTTTGGGGAGCCTTGATCTGGCTTGGTGTTTATAGACATTGTGCTTCAACTTGGGAGGGGAATTTATCTCATGATCTGGCCCCCACTTGGAGCCAGTGTACACCTCTATTGTTTGCCTGGTTATACATTAGACAACTCATGTCTAGTGTGAAGCCTCAGATCTCAGATGAAATGGTTATATATGTACCTTATGCAGGATTTAGTTCTTGACGCACATTGGCACACACTGGGGGGGGGGATGTGTTTTTATTCATGTATAGGCTGAATCCTGCCTTATATGTTGAAGAGTTATGTGGGCTTTTCAATAGCTACTACCATGTGTCCAGATCCTTGTTTATCTCACTGGTAGGGCAAACCTCTTGGGTTAGTATGTTAATAAATTAATAGTTGCAGTTGTTCTTAAAAGCAAAGCAAAACTAGTAAGACCTAAGGAGTTAAGATGTTTAACCAGAATAAGCAGAAGCAAAAAGAGAAGTGGAATGGAATCTCAATGTACATTGTTGTTGTTGTTTTTAAATCTGCTGTGATATTGGCAGGGGGTTGGACTCGATGGCCCTTGTGGTCTCTTCCAACTCTATGATTCTATGATTCTATTATTATGCTTATACTTTGTTTTTACATATGTAAATGGTTTCACTAAATTTCATTTTCATTTTCAATTTGAATATTTTTTTCTTGAAAAGTCCTGCATTTCAAAATAAAAAATTATTGCTTTACCTTCTACGCTTTTCAGATGAGCCCTTCCTAGCACTTGAAACAAAAGTGCATTTTAATGGGTTTAAATGATCCACTATCCTATGAAATATTCCATCAAACGTGTTAGTTGCTGCCTTTTGGAATGAAGAGATGTTTGCTCTTCCTGTTATCTAAAACCACCACTAACTCCACCCTGCAAGTATTAACAGCAGTCTAGTAAAGATGAGCTATTTAGTCAAGATGGCAATTGTCAGCAGATCTTGCATGCTTTATAGTTTTGACTGGTTTGCATCCCTTCATTTTCTGTGTGTGGGCAGGGCAGCTCCCAGGCTATTGACCCTCGTAACTTCTTTCTGGGAGAGAGTTTCATATCAAAATTGTTTATTCCCTCACCCATCCTCTTCTTTCTTTTCTGTTTGCTTCGCCTTACCTGCATTCATAGATGTAGCACAGCCTGTATTATGTTTTATTTCTTTTGATTTGTATAAAATATTTTAATGTGCTCAAAGTGAGGAATGGAAGAGGGTCCCGTCCCCCCCAATATTTGATCTGTATGCTTGGAAATGTAAACAGCTTGTTCTCACTTCTCACCAGGACGGATAAGCAGCCGTGGGAAGGTGTGCTGAAACTGAGAGACAATTTGCTCACATATGTCTGCTGCAGCTGTGCTGTTAAGGTCCCAGAGCTACTGTTTTTACCATATAGTTCATTTGAACTATCAGAAGCATAGCTGAATCATGGCCTGAATTGTGCACATTTCTGGGAGGGGCAGTTTGGCTAAGTTTCTCACAGTACATACCTATGCACATTTACACAGAAGTCAGCCTCTGTGTGTTCAGTGGGGCTTGCTCCGAGGTCAGCATGCATAGGATTGCAACCTTAAAACTGTAGGGTTGGAACCAGGGAAGCACCTAGGGAAGGAAGCTGGTGGAAGATGACTTTCTCACCCATCCCAGTTTTGGGGGGTTGCTCTCAGCAGCCCCTGCTACTGACCATTCAGCAGGACCCCTCTGGGGTAGCATTCCAGTATGGGAGGCTGAGGGGATCCCTGAAAATTGCCTGGAGGCACTTTTGGTGAGTAGAGTGGAAGCTGCCACTGATTGGGTTTTGGGGGTCCCCCCTTACCTCTCCTGTATCACAACGCCGTCCTCTTCAGTAGCATCCCCTGAACCCCAGGGGATATATTTTGGAGAACAAGAGGAATGCTCGGAAAGGAGACGGGGAGTCAATTTTCTTTGGCTCTAACCCAGGATTATTTACTTACTAAATTTATATCCTGCCCTTCCTCCCAAAAGAAGCCCAAGGAGGCAAACACACAAATGATAAAACTGTTAAAATAATCTAGAATAGTAATGAGCTGTTCTCTCTTCCTCCTTTCCCTCCCTCCTTTCTTTCCTCTTTTTGCCGCCTCTTCTCACGTCTACCATTTTGTCTAGTTCCTCACTTTAATTTCCTTTGTCCAAGATCTGGAAAGAGAGCTGGTTCAAGCAGTGAAGCCACTCGTCTGCATGGGTGATGCTGGAAGGTTTAACCAAAGGGAAGCTTCAAGCTTGTTCATTTCTCCACCCCTCTTTGTGTGGGGAGACTCTCTGAACTTTAGTGTTGGAATACTGCCTAATGTCCTCCTGGTTTTTATCCTGCAGCGCCATGTCAACTGGGAGGGTCCGAACAAAGAAAAAAACACCTCCTGTTGACCATTCTCCTGATAATCTTCCTCTGAGAAGTTCAGGGAGACAGGTACCTTTCATCCATTTCATTCACAGGGTTGCAAGCAGGGTTGTGTATTATCTACTTAGGAAATGAAGAGTATTGCTGTCCTATGCATATTAGTCTGCAGTGTCCTGTTGATTTCACAGCCAGGCAGTGATCTTACTTACAAGTTGATGTGCATGACATTTCAGCCTTAATGTTGAATGCGCTGTTGAGTTTTTCCAAGCAAAATTGGGGCTCATCTTTGGCGCCATGTAATGGGCTGTTGTTTTGGACTCTTCCTTGTTTTGGACTGTTCCCTGTTCTCTGTGTGAAGCTAGTTATGACACTTCCTTGGTTTTTATTTTTTCTGCATTTCCATGTGAATGCAAGTTGCATGCAATATTGCTATCTTTTTGAAGGATTTCCCCACCATCCCCGGGTCTAGATTTATTTTGTACTGGAATACCTTTCTATCACGGATTGGAAATCCATGCCTCTCCAGAAGCTCAAGTTTCCATCAGTTCCAGCCAGCATGGCCTGTCGCTCAGAATTATGGGAGTTGTAGTTCAGCAACATCTGGAGGGCCAAAGGTTCCCCATCCTTGTTATGTAGGAAAACACAATCAGTGTAACTGTCCTCCATCACTATTGCAACAGAAAGCCTCACCAATAAAGACTGCTGAATATATCATAAATCTGTTGTGACCTTTTTGTTCACATAGTTGTGTTCTTTTAGGTGAGGAGAAAAGCTGCAGAGGCAGCCGAGGATGATGAAGATGCCTCAGAGAAGAAGTACAGAAAATGTGAAAAGGCAGGATGTACAGCAACATGTCCCGTTTGCTTTGCCAGTGCTGCTGAAAGGTTCGGGCTCCTCTGTCTTCCCCCTTCACAGTCCCAAGGTTTCAGAAAGTGATCTTCAGCTTGATAGATTTCATTTCTGGTTTGTCTGAGTGAATTCTTATGACTATTATTAATGGAGGGAAGTGGATGTACGCTCCTAGGGGAAGGTACAATAAAAGCAGCTTCAAAAGTCGTTAGAAACCAACCAAACAAAAAATCCCAGATATATATTTTAAACCACACACAAAAGATACAAAACAAAATTCATCCTCCTGGGAAGTCTTGTTGGAACATTTTCCACCCCATCATTCAGCCCAGACACTGAGGTCCAGCTCCGAGAGCCTTCTGGTAGTTCCCTCACTGCCAGATTACAGGGAACCAGGCAGAGGGCCTTCTCGGTGGTGGCGCCTGCCCTGTGGAACGCCCTCCCATCAGATGCCAAGGAAATCAAGGAAACAACTACAGTGGTGCCCCGCAAGACGAAATTAATTCGTTCCGCAATTTTTGTTGTCTAACGAATTTTTCGTCTTGCGAAGCACGAAATCCCATAGGAATGCATTGAAAATCAATTAATGCGTTCCTATGGTCAAAAAAAGTCCAAACAAAGCCAAATTTGGTACAACAACAGTTTATTAACTGCTCTTTAAAGTCACACATACTGTAAAGAGCAGTTCGAAAATTTAAGGGAAAATAAATTAACTTTATAAACAAAACATGTCTTTGTTTTTAGTCAAAGAAAAAAAGTCGCGAGACGTTTTCGTCTTGCGAAGCAAGCCCATAGGGGAAATTCGTCTTGCGAGGCAAATCGCGAACGGAAAAACCTTTCGTCTAGCGAGTTTTTTGTCTTGCGAGGCATTCTTCTTGCGGGGCACCACTGTATCTGACTTTTAGTAGACATCTGAAGGCAGCCCTGTTTAGGGAAGTTTTTAATGTTTGATGTTTTATTCTGTTTTTAATATGTTGGGAGCCGCATTATTATTATTATCATCATCATCATTATAAACTGCTAACGTGTGGCAGTCTACAGTATTTTCAAATTGCAGGACAAAGCGTATCCTTTCGATAAATGTAATCTTTTCTGATTTATTCTGTTTTAGGTGTGCTAAAAATGGCTACACATCAAGATGGTATCACCTCTCCTGTGGGGAACATTTCTGTAATGAATGTTTTGATCATTACTACCGAAGGTATTCTTTCTCTTTTTTGAAGTAATTGCTTTTTTTAAGGGGTGGAGACAGGATGCAACCAAAAGTGTGCTAATTGAATGGCAAAGCATTTTAATCTTGATCTGGTTAAAGAAATAAGATATGGAAGGTAATATACATAATTGCTGTGCTTTGCTACCCATTGTAATTTAATTTTGAAATGAGGCTGAAAACAACAGTGCTGCATTTATAAAGGCTATAAATTGCAGGGGTTTGAATTTATCAAGAAATGTCAATAATGTCTGGGGGATTGATACCCGCACAATAACCTAACAGCTTCCTTTTCAAAGCAACTCTGGGCAAAGGCAATGAATGCTTTAAAAGGCAGGGATGGGGGAGTGTATTCTTTTAAAAGGATATACAGTCGTGCCTTGGTTTTCAAATAGCTTAGTTCTTGAACGTTTTGGGTCTCGAATGCTGCAACCCCAGAAGTGACTGTTCTGGTTTGCAAATTATTTTTGGAAGCTGAACATTCAACAGGGTTTGTGTGGCTTCCGATTGGCTGCAGGAGCTTCCTGCAACCAATCAGAAGCCACACTTTGGTTTCTGAACGTTTCGGAAGTTGAACGGACTTCCGGAATGGATTCCGTTCGACTTCCAAGGTATGACTGTATTGGCTGTTTGTAGGAAGCTGGACCAGCTAAGTATCTCATGATGACTTTAATAGGCCTTTCTGTCTGTTGTGAACTGCTGAACATTTTGACAAAATGCTCTCAGCTAGAAAATATGCAAAGCAACATCAGTAGACTGGGCAAAAACGGTTTCTTGGAACACAGGCTGTCTGCTAAAGCCAGGTTGCACAGGGAGACCAAGTTTTGATGGAGGGAGGGAAGCTATTCCAACAGTGAAGCCATTGTATAGATTTGGGTATCCATAATAAGTACACCTAATGTATCAGATTAAACAAAGTAAAAATCATGCACAATATTGCCTTGAAGTTGAGCTTTGCAACTTCTATGCTTGCTTAGGAAAACAAATACTGTGGCCAGGATCATGTTGTCTTAATACCTATGTTTGGGATGAACTGTCTATTAAAATATACCAAACCATGTGTAGGTGATTCCTTCCCTCTACTTAACATTTCCTTTGTCCGTCCTTTTAGTCATAAAGATGGCTACGAAAAATACACTGCCTGGAAAAGGATTTGGACCAGTAATGGAAAAAGTGAACCCAGCCCTAAAGCTTTTATGGCTGATCAACAGCTCCCTTACTGGGTGAGGGCTTTATTTATGATGACATAACACTGTGAAAGTAGTGCATGTTCATTTTTTATTTTCCTTCACAGTAAGTGTGTTTGAAGGAAGTGTTAAGCAATGGATTTGATTATTTTTGTTATTGTTTCAACCTTGGGGTTGAAAGTGAAAATAATATGAAGGAAGCATACAATATTTGGCGGCAGGCCACATGTCTTGTGTATGCTGAATGTACAGTGGTACCTCGGGTTACATACGCTTCAGGTTACAGACACTTCAGGTTACAGACTCCACTAACCCAAAAATAGTACCTCAGGTTAAGAACTTTGCTTCAGGATGAGAACAGAAATCACGTGGCAGCAGCAGCGGGAGGCCCCATTAGCTAAAGTGGTGCTTCAGGTTAAGAACAGACCTCCGGAACAAATTAAGTACTTAACCTGAGGTACCATTGTACCAGGTTCAAACCCTGGCATCTCCAGGTGAGGCTGAGAAAATAATCTGTCTGAAATTCTGGAAAGTTGCTACCAGGAGACGACACTGAGCTAGCACATGAAAGAAACAAACCATACCTGGTTTAGCATTATGCCTAAACCAGGGATTTTCACTTATTTCACTCCAAACAGACCACAGAGATAAGCAAAGGTTTTTCTGGCTTACTGATTGTGATATGTTTGGAGCAAAGTGACCTCTAGTCTGGATGTAACTTTAAGCCAGAGATTGTGGTTCATTTCTCCCCCAGTACTGGTAGGATGGACTGAAGCAGTCATGATCAGGTATAGATGAAGAAATATAGGTTATATGCTGATTATTAGAAAAGAAGGGGTTTTTGATTGGTTGTGGAGCTAACAGAACCTCAAAATGATTATCCTTCTTTCCTGAGATGGGAGTGGATCATGGGGTTCCAAGGATTTCAGTTAGGATTTCAGTTAGGGCAGTTGGAAGCTACAGGCTGAGGAGAGAGAATCAGAAAGGTGAGGGAAGGAGTACAGTACTTGCTTAATGTAAGATCTGTGCCTTGCAGTTTAGGGAAGAAAGGCTTTCATAAATTAGAAGGCAACGTTTTGTCTACAGGCTGATCATCCCAACAGTTAGCTTTTCACTTCCTGATGGATGAGCTGCCATGCAGTCCCCCCTTTTGGGGGAATCAGTTGCTTCTGATTTACCTCTCTTGAGAAAGGAAGGGTAGGTCAGCTCAAAATGCACACTCATACGAAGTTGATGGGGGAAATGTAGGCACGCTTGCATGTCTGCTGCTTAAGAAAGTCTTCCTGAAATTTTGAGAGACCTGTCTCTGATCTTATGAGTGTGCCTTTGTTTCTGGATGTACTGAGCAACTCTGTCGTTTTATCTCTAGGTTCAGTGTACAAAGCCAGAGTGTGGGAAATGGCGGCAGCTGACAAAGGAAATCCAGCTTACCTCGCAAATAGCCAAAACATACCGCTGTGGCATGAAACTGAACAATTCCACCAAGGTACCTTCAACCCTCAAATGTACTGAAAATGCAGGCTGGTTTGGTTGTTTGGTTGTTTCTAGAGGCCAACGGGAGCCCCAGGCTTAGAACAATTGTGCAGTGTTTGTCTGGAGACACCCTTGTACTGCTGCAGTACACACAAAAGATTTACATGCATTTAAAACTCTAAGGTAGATAAGGACAAGATGAAATTATACAATTGAATATAAACATAGATGGGAAACGGCTGTGTATTGTGAGTACTTGTCTACTTTTAAAAATTTTCACCTATGATCTTTTTCTTTTACTTCTTTATTCTTTCTTTGTTCTTTTTTCTGATATCTTATCTTTCATTTCACTGCTTTATTGTGAATAGCATTTTATAGAGGTATAAATAACTGCAAATATGAAAAGAGACAAAATATTATCTATTTTTCCTCCCTTGGTTAGATGTATTTTCTTTTTCTTTTGTATTTTCTTTTGTTGTGAATATGTATGTTGTCTAATTTGTACTTAATAAAAATATTTTAAAAAGGAAAAAAAAAAACTCTGTGAGGGTGGCACCAGAAAACTGGCAGGTGGGTGGAAAAGCTTGACACCTTCTTCCCTGGCCACTTTCCCACTCCACCCCTTCCCAAAGCTGCCTTTCTCTTGGGGTTTTTAAAACATGCCATTGAGTGGAATGTGAGTTTGGCCCTAAGTGTCATGGCTTTTATTAACAGAAGTCCTGCCATTTCTTCAGTCTTCCTCTTACATGCAAGTCAGAGAAGCTACCCTGTTGTCTGAAAGTGTGGTATTTATTTCAGGTGGAAGGCCCAGACCACTGCTCCATGCCTGAAGATCTGGTAAGCAATGTTTTAGGAAAGTCCTGCATGTGGTATCAGAATGAATTGTAACTGTGAGAAACACAGAGGTGCAGGCTTAGTAGTAAATACTATTTGGGTAACATTCCGACTTCGGAACTGAAGACTTTAAGAAAGAGCCTAGCTGTTGCCTAAGGAAAAGGCCAAAGACATCTCAAGCTATTCAACTTATTACGGTTGATGTGATTACTGGCTTAATGATTGGTATATTAGGGTGTTTGTGTGACTAGAATTATTGAACTGTGTTCAAACTGTGAGGAGCACCTGTATTTTATTTCTTTTTTTAAAAGGGCAAAACAGAAAAGCTCTACCTACCTTGATAGTTGCCCTTGCAAAATCTCAGCTCTCAGACCTACTGCTGTTTTGTTAGTGCAAATCACCTCAAAGCGATGGATGGTTGAGAGCCACATCACCTAGTCCCATATTAGACTTCTGACCAATTAGAGTAAGCTATATTGCTATGGGAAAGGCATTTCCATGTAGAAGCTTCCCTACACTCCTGGTACAGCAGTCAGAAATGGCCTGTGTCTTTTAAGTGTCATTGGGACTGAGAGATAATATGATAACAAAAGCTTTAATTCTTCTTCCTGATTCTTTCCTCCACTCCTTCATAGAGAGTTGCTGAAGTTTCAGATCACTGGTGGTATTCCATGCTCATCCTTCCACCTTTGCTGAAGGACAGTGTGGCTGCTCCTTTGCTGTCTGCATACTACCCAGACTGTGTGGGCATGAGCCCCTCTTGTACCAGTACTCACCGGTTGGTTGGTGAATCCAATGCAATAAAAATGGAGCACTTAAAGACTCCACCTACTATAGCTGGTAAGCGACGAGTACTTTTCTGCTTTCTTCTAGTAGCTATTGATAGCCTTATTTTCCATGGTACGAGAGTACTTTTTCTATATGAACATTAATTAGAATGTCTTGTCTTCTCAAGAATGAGACTGACCATCAGCCATGTATACTTTGTAATATTTGTGACGTTTATATTTGTGAGCATGCAGTATAAGCATATTCTTCCTGTAAGCAACACTTTGGTGCATATGCTCAAGGTCCACTAAGGAGTTTTGGGCACAGAGGAGATATGTAAGCACCATAAATAATTGTTGTAAGCAGAAGCCACGGTTCTTATACCCAGTATTATCCTAGTATATGTTGCAGGCACCTGTAATCGAGTTCACATTTGTTTACATGCCCTAGAGCTTTGTGCTGTTTTATTAAGCTACCGTGATGGTTCACGGAGATGCTACACGCAGCTCATTCCGTGTTGTATGTTGCCTTCCAGGGATGAACAAGTACTTCCAGCCTTTCTACCAGCCCAACGAATGTGGTAAAGCACTGTGTGTGAGACCAGATGTAATGGAACTAGATGAACTCTATGAGTTTCCAGAATATTCACGAGACCCCACCATGTATCTAGCTCTGAGAAACCTCATTTTGGCTCTGTGGTACACAAACTGCAAAGTAAGCATGGCTGAATGTTTGCCCCCAAAAGATTATCATCTTACTTTAAAAATATATCAACCTAAACTTCCCTTGTCCTGGTTTCCTTCTCCCACTTGCTCCATAGACAAGACCTTCCCAGTCATTATGGTTTTTGCTTTTCAGTGGGGGAGGACCCCCCCCCAACCCATCCCATTTCAGTCCTGCTGGCCCTGCAGCAATTGGGATTTTCTAGAGCAGGGATGGGGAACCCGTGGCTCTCCAGATGTTAGACATCTGTCTGTCCAAGCCAGTATGGCCAATGGTCAGTGATGATGGGAGTGGTAGTCCAGCAACATCTGGCGGGCCACAGGTTCCTCATCCCTGCTCTAGAAGTCCTGCTGCAGCGGGAGGGTGGAACTCTGCTCATGGTAAGACAAAAGGTTGCAGTGACTGACCAGGCCGTGCCTTTGGAGCAGATGAAATAAAACATCAGAAGAAACCCTCCATCTGCTGAGGAAAACAAGGCTTCATGGTGAGGCCTGTGTTCCTTTCGTCCCTCCTTAAGTACGCCTTCACAATGTGATCCAGATTCCCAGGTGTGCAGATGGGGCTTTTCCATACAAAGCTGCCCTGCTTCATGCCTTTCAATACACAGGTACATGACTGGAATGGTTGTCACTTTGTTGATCTGGGAGATGTAAATTAGCTGTTGAGCTTCACCATCTGAAGGACAGTTTGCTATATTGTTCCAGCAGCAGTCAAATCCTTGCCTCTCCTCCTTTCCCCCAATCCTTCAATGCACAGGAAGCCCTAACCCCTCAGAAATGTACGCATCACATCATTGTTCGAGGCCTTGTGCGCATTCGCTGTGTGCGGGAGATGGAGCGAATACTTCATTTTATGACCAGGAAAGGTCTGATTAACACAGGGGTCTTGTCAGTTAATCCTGACCAACCTCTTCTGCCCAAAGACTACCATAATGTAAGTATTTTAAAATACAGAGTACTAATAAACTGGTTCTAGGAGATTCTGATGGGACAAGGAGGGTGAAGGGAGAAAGGACTCCTTTTAAGAGTAAAAAGTGAAAAAAGAATAAAAACTTTTAAGAATAAAACTCACTTTTAAGAATAAAAAGTGAAAGAGGGGTTGGCCTTCTAGGACCTCTTGGTCAGTGTCAAAACTCTTCTTCAGGGGCTCATGGCTTCTCAAGAACTGTCAAAATCGGCACAGACAAAATCGTCTGCTGTCATTCAGCTCAGGCTAGGATACTTTCTCTTCCCTGTCCTCATTTTTGGTTGATATTGTAGCCCTTGCTCAGCTTCTCCTAATGAAACCCTTCAGCAGTAACAGAATTTTATCTGAACAATGTTTCAAATTGTTCTGAGACTTGCTTAGAAAAAACAGTCTTGCTAGTCTCAAAAGAATGCTAGCATCACTAGTTTACTTTTCTTCTTCATTTAAGAAATCTGTCATTGTGGTTGGGGCTGGTCCTGCTGGATTAGCAGCTGCAAGACAGCTTCAGAACTTTGGAATTAAGGTAAGACCTTTTCAAATAAAGTATAGCATTTCAACATTTCTGCTTCCTCCTCTTCTGGCAGATCTACACTTTGCTGCTGCTACCTGAGTAAGAAAAAGAAAGGGCCTGTTCTCAGAGTCCAGATGTCCTGGAAAAGTGCCTTAGTTTGTGTCAAGGCTGAGCTTGAAATAATTATGAGGCTAGGGTTTGTTGCATGATTTGTTGCAGCTTATACAGTATTTGGGCATGGAGAATGGCAGGCATAGCTTGTCTGCTCACAGTAACCACCTTTTAAGGAGGAACTTAATGTCTTCACTTGGTAGACGGATTTTCTGCCTCTGAGGTTTAGGATTCACCAATTAAAAACTTGGTGAACTCCTAGCATAATGTTCTATTATTGATTGACCACCTTGGCATTATTTGGTTAACTGTGGAAAGATTTTTGTTCCATAGCAGTGTTCCTTATCACCACTGCTCCTTTTGTATGTTGCAGGTTCTTGTGCTAGAAGCGAAGGACAGAATTGGGGGCCGCGTGTGGGACGATAAGACTTTCAAAGGGATCACTGTGGGAAAAGGGCCACAGATAGTGAATGGCTGTGTCAACAATCCAGTAGCGCTAATGTGTGAGCAAGTGGGTTTGCATTTTTATTCATGAAAACATTGTCCTTCTGAAGCTTAATATACACTGATCCTTGTAAACTTAACTTTCTTATTAGAGAGGTTTTTTCAGGCAGCTCAGAATCCACATCCCACTCAAGCTACAGGTGTATTGGGTCACTTTGGGAAAGTAACTGTTATTCAGCTTTGTTTTACTATTTGTGAAAGAGATACATTAAAGGTCTAATTGTAGGGTTGTAAAGAGGAATGAGATAATGAAATGTGGTTACCATCCGTAGGAGCAGGAAGTTCTACAAATAACATTTGAAAACTTTGCTAAGTGTTTCAATCAGGCTTTATGTTCATACATTTTTCTTCTTCTCTCACATGATACTTTGCTTGAAATAATACAATGAGTTACCTCACATATTTAGGGAAGCTAGCAATTTGCTGTAAAGAACAGAATAATAGTCTTTTCAAGCGCTAGTCCACTTACTACTTAGAATGGTGATTCTTCAGAATTGATGCTTACTATAATAAATGAAATAATTCTGATTCCTGTAATATAAAACCCTCACTGAAGATGTTTAGCTTTTATTGGTTGGTTGGTGTTGACATCAATGAAAATTGCGGTCCTTTGGGAGGGATAGAAATTTAACAAATAAACAATAAAAATTAAGGTTTGCATCCCATGACAGTAACTGACTATCTACTTCCCCCACGTTCAAAATCCCTGTCTTTTAAAGCTGGGCATTAAAATGCATAAAATTGGAGAGAAGTGTGATCTGATCCAGGAAGGTGGAAGAATAACTGACCCTGCTATAGACAAGCGCATGGACTTCCATTTCAATTCTATCCTTGATGTTGTAGCAGACTGGAGAAAAGACAAAAATCAGCATCAGGATATTCCTCTTGGAGGTAAGTAGAAACAATGAAGAGCCACACGACACATAGTGCAATGGGGATAAAGGAGCACCTGTAGAAGTCGTCTCAGATATTTGTGCCAGCTCAGCTTTCAGTTCTTGTATTTTGTTGCATTTGAATGACCTTTGACAGAAGATTGTGGGCTGCTCAGAGCAATTTAATTAGGCCCAGGGGGCAAACAGGATTTCCTGGGCCTAGTACCCTGTATGTCGCTATTGGCAATGACTGTTCTTCTGTTACTAATATGAACAGTTATTTTTAATACATGGAAATGATTTAATAAGCATTTATTTAACAGATTTTTAACCTGCCTTTCTGAGTTCCTGCCCTCACAAGGCGTTTTGCAGCAATTGCAAATAGTTCAAATACCATAATTATATAACAGATAATTATGCAGTAAGTTTAGAACATTTATGTAACGTTAACAGACAGCAGCAGCAACTCAAATGGGGGAAATAGCTTTACGTCCTTTATGAACAATATCTCCCTGAAGAACAATAGCCAAGTGACAGCAGTAGATGTAGTGACATCATAAAGTGAATAAATTACTTGGAATACATTTTCCTCAGTCCCTGTTTTATTACTATGCAAACTAATTGACATTTTTAAAACTCCTACAACCAACCAACTTGGATTTCTTTAACCAAGTGACAGTCCCAGAAGAGATTATCCCAAATTGCACACAATTAGCAACATGCAGGAATTATTTCTGAGTATAGAATCTGGGAGAGTTGTAAAGAGTGTGCTGAGCCCTGAAAATAAAGTGTCTTGCTGTGGCCTAGCAGTGGTGAAGTTAATAGGCTGGTTTGCAGTCACTTTAAACCATAGTTGTGAATGAATGTGCAATGTGCTGGTGCACAGAATGAAAATCATTGCTGCTTAGCATTATTCCTGCTGCTGCTGCTGCTGCATTGCTGGCAGCTAATTTGACCAAGCATTTTGTCCAGATACTCGTGGTTTCTCGCTCTCTAAACAATGAACTGTAACCAAGGTTTGTCCTCTACTTACCATTTAAGTTTTGTTGAGGAGGAAACAAACCATGAGTCTAGGTTCAGATGCTAATGTTAAGCCAAACCATGGCTTAGCTTCCAGCAGTTCAGCAGAAACAGGGGAGGAATGAAGCAGTCATGTTTTTGCTCCGTGCCCCATCACCCTTTAAATCACAGTGATGTGCAAACCAGGCCAGTGTATGAATATGTTTGCTGGTAGCCCACATGTTTGTGAGAAAAGTGCTGCCCGACAATTAAGGAAGGACAAGGACTTTAAAGTGCCATTCAACTCTATTTTGAAATAGTTGTCACTTAAAAGTGTGGAACTTCATGCCCATAATATTTATATTTTGACGGGAGCAGCGGGAACTATTCTGGGAGAGCTTCATTTTAAAATTTAACAAGAACACTTAAAAGTAGGGTGAAATTGTAAGGAAAAAATGATTATTTATTGATAATGATTGGATATATTATTTGCAGATAAAATCCAGGAGATCTATAAAGTTTTTATTCAGGAATCTGGTATTCAGTTCAGTGATCTCGAGGAAAAAGTCCTTCAGTTCCATGTCAGTAACCTTGAATACGCCTGTGGCAGCAACCTCCATGAGGTGAGCATGGGATGGACTTGTGCGACACTCAGGTGTTGAGTGTTCAAACTGTTCAGTGAAAAGAATTCTGTTCTCCTTACAGGTTTCTGCACGCTCCTGGGATCACAATGAATTTTTTGCTCAGTTTGCTGGAGATCACACGCTCTTAAACTCGGGATACTCAACAATAATTGAAAAAATGGCTGAAGGCCTGGACATTCGGTTAAAGGTTCCAGTAAGTAACTAAAAATGGACGGGAAGCCAGTTTGCTTTGATGTACCTTGGAGTAGTTCATCTTCCTAGCGTTTGGCTTGGTTCTCTTTGTCTTGGAACATACAGATGGTACTTAACCGCTTGAATTTTCCAAAGTTATTTCCAGTGGTGTCTCATTTATTAATCTGCTTTGGAACATATGTTTCTTCTTATTGCTTATAATGTTCCTCTAGAACATTTTCCACATTCAGCATACTCAGTGTGTATTACAATATATCTATTGGATTTTTTATCTCAGGTAGTCAGAGAGAGATTTGCCAAAGATGAATGAACTAGGTAGGATTTAGAATGCAGGAGCAAAACTTTAGAATCCATAATGCATAAAAGCAATGGAGTGAGTTTCAGCAATGGGGTGCTCAGATTCCTACCAGTACATAAAAATCTGTAGTGGAACATTGCTTGCATCATTCTCCTGATTGATCCTTCACATAATGCATTTACTCATGAGCAGTTAGCTTAACACTCCTTCCCCCATGTCTTTCATTGAGAACTCTTCTGCTATGAAGCTTACACTAATGTCTTAGTGTTATGGATGATATTCAACACTGTGCGGGTGAAATTGCCCTTCCTGTTCTTCCACATGCACCCCCATCTCCTCATCTGCTCCAAAGGGTCCATCTTCAGAGCTGATTTGAGGAAAACGCAGGGGCTATAGGTGGAAGGAGAGGCAGTCCTTTTGTATAAGCAGAAGTCTGTTCCACTTGTAGATGAGGCACCACCATAGACAAATACAGTGGTACCTCGGGTTAAGAACTTAATTCGTTGTGAAGGTCTGTTCTTAACCTGAGGTACCACTTTAGCTAATGGGGCCTCCCACTGCCACTACACCGCTGCCATGCAATTTCTCTTCTCATCCTGTAGCAAAGTTCTTAACCTGAGGTACTATTTCTGGGTTAGCAGAGTCTGTAACCTGAAGTGTCTGTAACCCGAGGTACCACTGTATGTCTTTCACAACTCTGAATCCCCTTCTTCTTGTCAGGTTCGCAGTATAGACTATACGGGGGAAGAAGTCCAAGTGACTGCAACCGATGGAACTCTCTGGAAAGCACAAAAGGTGACGTGTCTTTCTCAACTTCTGCTATATATTTTCAAACATCACAGTAAACACCTTGTTCAAAGTGTTGTGTACAACTGGCTTTTTAAGGACTTGATGCCTCATGTTAAGGGGTAGCTTTCGCTGCAGCAGCTAAACAAGGGGTGGAAGTGAAGTGAGTTTCTCAACTTATCAAGCAGGACAGAGCTATTTATTGTGTTTCAGATGCCATATCACCAGCATACCTGCTTCCCGCATCCTTACAGCTGTAATGTGAATTCTTGACACATCTTTACATTTGTGCTAAGGAGCCGGTTGTGGGCTGAGTGCTGGGCAGGTGGTGAAAAGTGTGGGACAAAGTATCAAGTTGTCTTAAAAGCATGAAACTGAGGTTTTTATTACCTACCTGGTGCCAAACCTTCCCAACCTGCCTGTGTTATGTTGAGCTACTTCAACTGTAGTATAATTAGGACTACTTTTCTCCCACCAGGTTTTAGTTGCTGTACCTCTGACTATTCTTCAAAAAGGCGCCATTCTGTTTAACCCAGCCTTGTCAGAGAGAAAAATGAAAGCTATCAATAGTTTGGGAGCTGGAGTCATTGAGAAGGTAAGAGTGCAACTTTTATATGACGATGTGAAGAGCAGTATGAGTGGCATTTGGTTTGTACCCTATCAGATTTGCTTTCCATAATTGGATCTGCTCAGAAATAATGAGATGACAAAGCATGGGTACATAGCAGTCCTTCATAAATTGAAATAAATAATCTTCAGGGTTTGTGATGGGTAACCAAAGTCTGCCTGCCCACCAGCTCTTGCAAAACAGATTAAAATTATGCCCCATTAAAACTGAAAATTTCCTCCATTTTGCCAATTTGAATCTCAGGTCTTCCATCACCCAACTCCTCATAGAAAGAAATGCAACTTAATTTTGTTTCCTGTGATTTGCACAGACTATCTTGACCAGAGTCTACCTACTATTAGTTTACAACAATCAGTAATAGCCCAATCCTATTTATGTGCAATTGCAATTATATCCTACTAGGTTCACTGAGGCCTACTTCCAAGTAAGCGTGCATAGAATTTCAGCCCAAATCAACAATGAGGTCATTCTTGTCTTTTTTCCTCTAGATTGCACTACAGTTTCCATATAGATTCTGGGACAGCAAGATTCAAGGAGCTGATTACTTTGGCCATGTTCCACCTAGTCCCAGCAAACGTGGACTCTTCAGTGTTTTCTATGACATGGATCCACAGGTACACATTACTTGAAGACTTAACACTGACCCTAATTGTTCTTCAAATAAGGAAACATGATGAGCTTTAAAATCACTTCTCTTCCCCTACCACCCTAGGAATTCGCCACCATTTCATAGTGCGATTAGTTTAAGATAAATTTCTGGCAACTTTCTCGTTTTTTAAAAAAACAATTGCTCATTACAAGACAGAAGCTTTGTAAAGTGATGTGATACACTCAGTCAAGGAGAAACCTAAAAGGTGCCAGGAATCTTTCTTGTTCTATGGGTTGGCTAACATTAGTTTCAGAGAGGCTGTTAGAGAGTCATTTAGCAGAACTACAGTAGATAAAATGTATGTGTCCATGTCTGTGTCTTGTTCTCAGCGTAAATGCAGTGTTCTAATGTCTGTTGTTACGGGTGATGCTGTGGCAACTATGAAGAACTTAGATGACAAGCAAGTGCTGCAACAATGCATGATTGTGCTCCGCGAGCTGTTTAAGGAACAGGTAGGTCTGTTTGTTTTTATTGACTCAAGCATAGATGAGACACCAGTTTCAAGTCTTTCACACTTAACTGAATTTATTAATAGTTGTAAATGGCTCTGATATTTGCATTATATGGATGTATTTATTAACTAATAAATATAATGTATAATAATTATAGTATATAACAGATAGCAACAAAAAGAGATTCATGATGCGACTAAGCGTATTGTCAAACTAAGTCATAGGAGTAAAGCAACTGAAATAGACTTTGTAAATGACTGTACTTGGTATACGACTAACATTGGATATCACTCTAAATGTCATTAAATAAATCCGGATTTATGTATTCTAAACAAGAAATAAATATTAAATAGGATGAAAGAAATGAAACAGCAGCTTGCTGAATTTTCAATAGTTTGCCTGGGAACCATGTTTGTTGTGGCTTCCATACACGGAAACATGCTTAATTCTGCATCAGACCACTGGTGCATATAGAAGCAGTTTTAGAATAGAATCACAGATTTGGAAGGGACCCTGAGGGTCATCTAGTCCAACCCCCGCAATGCAGGAATCTTTTGCCCAACATGAGGCTCAAACCCATGTGCCTGAGTTTAAGAGTCCAATGAACTGAGCTTTCAGATAGGAGTTTTTTTTCCAGTCTCTGGAGAAGCCAGGAATTGAACTAGGGACCTGTTGCATGCAAATTCATGACACAGGACTCTACATGAGGATCTACAAAACTGACTACTTAAAAAAGGAGAGAAAACTGTCGTGACATGTTTCACATGGCTAGGCCCCCTAACCAACACTTTGATTCTCTAGCTGTTTATAATGGGACTGTCCACTGACTTTAACAGAACAACTTCAGAGCATGTGACCAGTCACTTAGAGCATCTGTGTGTGTTGACCTGGTGAATATATGTGTTCACTGATGGGTTGTATGCATTTCATAAGTAATTCTTTGCCTATTGTTGTAATCCAGGAAGTGCCAGACCCAGTCAAGTACTTTGTTACACGATGGAACAAAGATCCTTGGATCCAAATGGCATATAGTTTTGTGAAGACAGGGGGCAGCGGTGAA
This sequence comes from Podarcis liolepis, assembly GCF_965112155.1. Lineage (NCBI taxonomy): Eukaryota > Metazoa > Chordata > Lepidosauria > Squamata > Lacertidae > Podarcis > Podarcis liolepis. Next base: position 60,036,844 of record NC_139560.1, on the reverse strand, counting down.
GCTTATGACATCCTAGCAGAAGACATACAAGGAAAAATATTTTTTGCTGGAGAGGTGAGATCTTGATTATGTACACTAAAAAAATTGAATTAAAATTCTTCTAAAATAAGATACAAGCTAAAATAGGATGGAATGTATTCAGGGGTATGTTCAACTTAGGTTCTATTCAGAATAGACCCACTGAAATTAATAAGCCTAAATTAACCGTGCTTACTTCAATGAATCTACATGAGTAGGACTAGTGCTGGCTACAATCCACAGTCTCTGAGGAAGCATTGTAGAAAACCAGTGAAATCCAGTTACTAGGGTGCTGATCTGACTTCAGATCCTTTAAGAATATAAACAGCTGTTAGACTGGTTGTTCCGTCATCTGAGTGGCAGCAATTCTTCAGAAAAAAAACCTATGTAGGGGATTATACCTAGGACTATTATTACACACAGAGAGAGAGAGAGAGGGCGCGCGCCATATCAATCTCACTTCAGGCCTTGGTTGTGGGGTTGAAACTGGTTTTGTTGTGCTGCTGATGACATTCACCATGATATTCCTGTTACTTCTCCTGGAACTCTTGAGGCGCAGGATACTACATACAGTGGTAGTATGTGACTGGGCAAAATAATAATCTCTGTTACGAAAATTCCCCAACATGGAAAAAAAATCATCATGGGTCGTGATTTAATTTTAAGGTATAGATACGTAGACTATTTCACATGTATCCTTGGTAAAATATTGACACTTCCTGTGTGGGTTTATACCAGGCTTCCTCAACTTCTGACCTCCAGATATTTTTGGCCTACAACTCCCATGATCCCTAGCTAGCAGGACCAGTGATCAGGGATGATGGGAATTGTAGTCTCAAAACATCTGGTGGGTCAAGGGTGAGGAAGCCTGGTTTATACGTATTATGTGTCTGATGAGTGTAGTTCTATGTTCATATAAGAATCCCTCACATTATGTTTCTCTTTTTAAATAGGCCACAAACAGACATTTTCCGCAGACAGTTACTGGAGCTTACTTGAGCGGTGTTCGAGAAGCAAGCAAAATAGCAGCATCTTGAATACTACACTACTGTTTACAGATTTTCTTTTAACAACTTCCTCAAATTCAAAATTCAAGTTTCAGGGTTACTATTATTGCTCAAGTGGTGCTTAATTCTTTGGTACCTAGAGACAATCCTTTTTTCTTCCACTTTTTTCATCTTTTCCATGATGTTGATGTTTTATCAGCACAGCATGCTAAAGGAACTGTTATTTAAAAACACTACCAGCAGATATTCAAGCTCATTAACCTCAGAACTTCATTTTTGTGACCTATTTGAGATAGATGATTTATATTGTCAAAGGGTAAACATGTGCTACAAGGACTGTTAAATAACCCACGTTTTCAGATAGTGGGTCAACAAGATGGCAGGTGACTCCAAACATGTTTTGAAAAATGTATTCTTTTTAAACTAAATTGTTGGAAGTGTTCACAAACAATCATTGGGCTTGCTGGTGATTTTTTTTTTAATGAAAGAAGATATAGAAAAACAACCCTAACCATTACTTACCCAGAGGAAATGTCACAAAAGCATCTCTTAATGTGTATACTAGGATGAGGGCTTAGTATTTGCTGATCATGTAGATGGACCAGAAAAAAATGTTTGTTTTGTGGCCATTTCCTTTTTGTGTGCAGTGAAATTTCTAAATCATAGCAGCTATGTAGGTGCAGTCATTTATATAATTGTGAAAGCATGTTGAAGGTCAGGTAGTTGAGCGAACCATTCAATTTTCTTGCTTAAAAATGAGGTCAAATGATTACTTTTTATGAAGGGTTAAAATTATGTAGCCTCATTTTAATGGGAAAGATTTAAGTAGACTCTGAAATCAGTGAGACTTGAAAATACTTAATGAGGCTGGGTTGTACCCATAGTTGTGAAAAAGATGATTTAACTAAATAATTCAGTTTTAAGTAGTTGAAGATACTAATGTATACACATAGTTCATTCATCAGCTAACTTTTGCTTTTCATTATCAAAAAATAAGAGTGAGAATTTCAATATGGAAGCATGGGCAGTTTTACTTTCTAAAGAAAGCCTCAGAAGATGTGTGATTACTACCCCTGTGTGTTTTGCTATAATGATGATATATGGCCCTGAATATCTTACTTTGTAACATCATATTGAGAAAGATTTAAAAGTTATGCTGTTAGGAAATCATCAAGCTTTTCTTTATAGTTGCACTGCTATTATTTCACTAAGCTGCTTAATAGGAAGTATAACTCTCTGAGAGCTTATAGTAAGAAATGCAAAGTATGAAAATGGAATGCTGATTTCCCCCCATCATTTACTCTTCTTTTCAAACACTGAAAACATGAATACCTAGCTAAAATAAGCCAATTGGCCCATAGCTAGATGCACCAACAAAATTAGTTTTAGATGTTGTCTGAAGTGCAATTTTTATTTAAAAATGGAAACTTGTGCTTGGGAATAGTTGAAGGCGTGAGATTGAGCAGAGATATTAGTCATGACTGTAAGGATTTTGTAGTAATCAGCATTAAGACAAGATGAAGAGTCATACTGTAAATGTGAAACCATTTACTGTATAAATACCTGTAAATTATTACATTACAGAAGTGTTTAAACAGTAGGACCTGTTGTCCATAAAAAGAAAAAGCTTAGTTAAGATATGGAAACTACTTTTTTTACATTTATTTAAAAATGTCAGAGTTGGTGGGTTCACTTTGAACAATTGATCCCAAAGAATTAAAAAATAATCATGTGAAGCTTATTTTTTAAGCATGATCATTTTCTATTGTGTATATACAACTTATGCCTTGTACATCTAGGGGGGGAAAATCTCCTTGCTGTGGAGCATGATGTTCAAAGTGACTTATTGGTAATGTAATAAACTGGAAAATGCTAAGTCAGCTGTGTTGCTAATTTCTAATCAAATAGTAAAGGCAAACTGTACCCATGTACTTAAAATGCATTTTATATGGATTTATAACTCATCCCTTCCTGGAAAATGCAGAGGATGTCAATCTCAAAACAATTACATCAGGATGACAAATGTCTACTCCACTGCTCCTTTCTGACGATCCTTTCAAAGCAATAGTATTCTGCTAGAGGTAACAGACTTTAGGCCAAACCACATTTCCTGGAACAGGTGAAGATTCCATGTCAGATGGCAGCAATATTCCTCAGCAAAGTTCACTTCCTTCCAATCTGATGGAAGAAGGTGGCAATAATTCTGAAATTGCCTTCCACACTTGTTCCCAGCCTAGCAGGCCATCACTTCAGGCCCACTGGGCCTTAAATACCATGCAATCACATCCATTGCCACAGCTCATCTGCCACTTCTGGGAGTTGGCAGAAATGAGCATGTGTGTGACTGTGCGTCAATCGGACACACCTAAAACGGTCACTGCCTGTATAATAATCCAGACATACATCTGCTCAAGGTTAAGTAAGGGTTTGATGTGTTCACACCTCTAGCACTGATTACGCCTCAACATTTGGGTTTGGAATACTCTTGTATCTTATAAAGCAAGGTGATACACAACAGGCACCTTTGTTTCTGTATCATTTTTTTACTGTACATGTATTAAAATATCAAAATATACATTTTTCTTAAAGACATTTATTGAATACAAAACTTAGTTACACTCAGCCTTAATATAAAGGATCACATGCAAAGAAAGCAGTAAAAATGATAGATAGATCAACTTACTAGTTGCCAACTAGTTTCAGAACATAGGTCTGTGACTTTTGACTCCTGAACAATACATTAGCCGAACTTATAATCAATACAGTAATGGAGGGGGTTAGTTACATTTCACATTATGACACATACTTGTTTGGCATTTATTGAGAGCTTTAAGTCATGATCATGTGTGCACATTAACAAAAAGTTTCATGAAACTTTTCATTAAATAAAACTTCATGAACAATTGTCTGCAAAACTGAGGTTTTAAATTTCAAAGCTTACACTGAATCAAAGCAGCAGGTGTCTATTAATACATTTAAACACCTATTCATTTTTCAATATAACCTAATTTTGGATACAGACACAGGAAACCTGTCCAGTGGATACCACAAAGATCATGAAGTTATTCCTTACCATAAGGGAGCTTGATTTTATAGGGATTCTAGAACAGCTGAACACCAAAAACTGCATATGAACTTAGCTCATACCTTCAGAGAAGATTCTTATACTTACTGCAATTCTCAAAGCTGTTTTGGTTTTTCCTATGTATTTATTTCAGTATGCAGGCTCAATAGAACTGTTGGGAAATGTACTTCAAAGTGAAGGCTACACCTTTACCTGCCTCTCACTTGACATCAGTTATGTGTGGGGCTGGGCCAGTGGGCATAATTTGGAAGCAGTCCCCTGCTGGGCCTAATTAGACCCACAGGGTAGAGGTTTGTCACCCTTTGGTGTAGGGTATCATGTCAAGCCTTTGGAACAAAATTAGCTGTAGTCCACTCTAGCAAGTTAAACACTGAAAAATATGAATGCAATTATTCCCTTATAAGGCAAGAAACACCATCTTTTTAAATGCTAGTTAAACTTGTTTCCTAATTAATTTCAGCCTCATTCCTCAACACTGACACTGGTCATAAATCTTCTAAAACACACTGATTTTTTTAAAAAAAACCCAACAACCTGTTTTTAAGCATATATATACAAACAGAACGCTTTTAAAAGTACAAAAATAACAATTTGCAAGTTACTATGCTCTTCACAATTCTTAGATATCTTACACATGCAATATAGTATAACATAATTTAGAGCATTCATGATCAGGACATGTGACTTCTTCCTGAATGAATGGTATGTATTCAAATTAAAAGTAATGCCCAATACTGCAGTATTTGACAGTCTTAGCATGTGTACATACAGATACAACAGTTTTCGTATCAACTGATTTTTTAAAAATTCTCTACATTACAATGCACTAAAACCTACAATAGCTATATTAAATCTGCTTGTACAAAGAAATTCCATGATGTACAAAGTAAAAGCAGGGAACATTGATGGCCATGCAAAAACCTAAGAACTGCATTAAATGCAATTTTTAAAAGTTAAAGTAATTTCCATTAACACTCAGAACATTAAGCCAGTAGAATCATCCCTGACTAAATACTATGTTATGCCCACCCAAAAGGGCGAAACAAAACAAAAATTAAAAGGTTTTGCTGGTGTTTGTAAAATATTTAAATCCACGGGAACAAGTCTGCAGCATTCGTTTTCTTCCCATTAGATCATGAAATGAGCTAAAAAGAGAAGAGTTTGTGTACTTTTAATCTTTAACCTACTTTGTAAATCCCACTTCCCACAAACACATTGCTAAGGCTGCCATTTTAACAGCTTGCTTGGAAGGAAGTTCCAGGGGAATTGATGGGACTTACTTCCAAGTAAATATGGCTAAGGATGGACCACAGGCCTTTAAGGGTACACTGTGAAACGTTGGATAAGGGGGACTATCTTAAAGTTACTTTAAATTTACTGAGATGAAACTAAGCATAATAAATGAGTAAAATTTGGGTGGAATTTCAGGAACTGAGATCTTCCTAGGTACCCAACATTTCCAAATTTAAAGAGCAGCTTTTAATATTTGGATCATCACATGATATTTCATGGATCAAGTATTTACCTCTTTCACAGTCTTTTTGATGAAGACTTTTCTGTCAGACAAGTCATAACTGGGATAGCTTTCATACACCTGTAACAACCAATTTAACACAAAGGTAAGTCAAATAGTACATTCCAAACATTCTCCCAATAACTAAGGGTCAAACTGGTTGTACCACAAACAGTATCTCATTAGTTTTTTAAATACATTGAGAACAGGCATGAAAGGTATGAATCTGGTTTGGGACTACTGCATTTGGGGAGGCTGCTTTTTAAAGACTCATTAAAATTGTTCCCTCCCCCAGTTTGCACCACAGAAGTCAAATATTCAAAGCATAGTTAACCATATCCTTTGTATGTCATGTCTGACTCCACTCCACTTTTCCAACATAACATAAAGACTTATATACTGTACTTACTTGCAAATATTTCTATTCTCTAACCTGACTCTCACCATGCATGTAGAAGTGTCTAATACACCTTTTGCAATTTAAATGTGAGTACCAGAATGGAGAGATTGCTTGTTTATTAAATTGAAGCATCTCCCTTACCTTTGATATTGCAAGGGAGGTATAAAAGGTAGATATAATATCCAAATAGACGTTTTTGTGTCAAAATTAGGACTGAGAAGACCCAGAGTCAGTTCTCTGGTCCATCTTGAAGAACCCTTAGATCACTCACAATTTTTCAGTCTAACCTTCAGAGTTTTTTTGCAAGGACAGACTAGGGATTGTTTATTGTCCTGCCCTGAGCCCCTTGGAGGCAAAGCAGGATCTGGAGAAACTAGGGGGTGACATGGGACCTATGCTAGTTATCTTTCAGGGGTTAACCTAAATATATTTTACTATGTTTAGTATAATTATACCATACTGTGATAATGGGATTATGACTGCCCCCCAAGGAAAATAGACAGCATAAACTGAGTTCACTTGTCTTTTCCTGCACCAACAAGAAGCATAAGAATTTATGAAATGTGCATGCATTTTTACATTTGACTCTAAAAGTTTCTAACTGCAAACCAGTGATGGGGGGGGGGTAGACAAATCTTCACTGCTTCATCTTTCTTCAGATAATTAATGTGAAAGTAGCAAATAATGGATACTAACTGCAAATCAACGTTAGGCAAGGTTGGCAGTTTCGTGTCTATATAAAATGCAGTACAGTGGTATTTCGGGTTAAGAACTTAATTCATTCTGGAGGTCCGTTTTTAACCTGAAACTGTTCTTAACCCGAGGTACCACTTTAGCTAATGGGGCCTCCTGCTGCCGCTGTGCCACGCGATTTCTGTTCTCATCCTGAAGCAAAGTTCTTAACCCGAGGTACTATTTCTGGGTTAGCGGAGTCTGTAAACCCGAGGTACCACTGTACAAGGAAAACTAACATGGCAAATGAGATCACTCCCCAGGTATCTCCAATTTACTCTCCCCAGACCACGTCTTCCTCTAGTTCTTTTGAATGTGTCCTTGAAATGTTATAATGCCCCTTGCTTGCCTGGATCAAGATATATGAGCAGAAACCTTTGAATTTTGTTTGGACAGACTGTACCCTATACTTCTGTACAAATATAAAATTACATCTATTGCACCATCCACCACTGGCAAGTGGCCCCCAGAAGGTTCCCCACTTGGAATATGGCCCTTTGCTGAAAAAGGTTCCACATTCCTGCTTTTAGGGCCACAGGGAGTTTTCCAAATTTCCCTAATTTGCAAAGGAAAACTTTCCAGAAAAACCCACATTACTGCTGTAAACTGCAAGCAAAACAACGAAAGTGGAAAACTAATGTCATAAATCTGTACCTCTTTACAAATTTGTTTCATTGTAACTTCCTCTAGGTTTGCATTGGCCAGAAGCTTCTTCACTGTTTCTTTCAGCTCTTCATCTGTAGGTGGCTTTTTCAACTTTTTAATTAAAGGCTCATCATCCGAACTATCCTCTGACTCACTTTCTAAATGTAAAGATATTTTCCAATTAAAATGTGGATAATGATTTCTTTCCAATTAAACATTTTCACCTGGACTAACAAACTGAATGACTTCAAGCACTTTTGAACTTGGGCTTTTCAAATGGCAGCTGCCAAGACCAGCTAGCAAGCTTCTTTGGAAATGGAGAGAAGTTTCAAAAATTATTTATGGGGTTGTGGTTTCCCTTCTCTCTGCTCACATATCCCAGCATACCCCCTATTTGTTACCTTTGATCTCCCAACTCTACCTACCACTAAAGGTCTCCTGCTCCCTTAAAACCATTGACCATTTCCCTGTTGTTGTTGTTGCTGCCACCTACCTCCTCCCTGGGGTCCCTACAAAGCCATGTCCCAGGGAGGTCACTAGATCAGTCACTCAGCTACTCTACTGAGTCCAGGCTTTCTATGACTAAGTGCATGCACACAAGGTATGTAGGGTGATGTGTATTAACCTTAAAATCCACCCAGACCGGAACAGGCAGTTAAAACACACATATATTATGGAACATAATAACTAGAAAAAGCAGCCACTTGATATAGAACGCTCAGTTCTAATGCCCTATCTTAAGAAAACTCTCTTCTCCTTAAAACCCATGCTAACTCTAACCATTTCTTTCCTCTCATTTCCTCCTTGTCTCTTCAGCCACTCTTTTTAAACTGTTGTTCTCAACCGACGCTCTTCACCTGCCGCTTGCTCTCACTCCTCCCAACATTCTACCACAATGCCCTGCTGTCAAACATTCTTCCATTCACCTTTCTGTCTTTGTTACAAAGCATCCATCTTTATGGCCCCCCCACACTTTATGTAAGTATGTATAATTGTATTTGCATATACTCTTCTGCTCTTGTCCCTGTCTGCTCGCAGGACCCCAGAAAGATAGGTTCACCTTTTTTGGAATTGTTCTGATTCTTCTTGGTTGTGCTGCTATCTGCTTTCTTGACGTAAGCATTCTTTGTGCCCCTTTTGCTTTTCACAGCTGACTTTTGCTTGGGTTTTTCTTTTTTGGATGACTTTTTAGGTGGCTGTGGTGTGATAAAGAGAGCATCAAAGTCTATTACAATATAAAACACTCCTAACACTATGAAGCTTCTTGCTAAAGCATAGTTTATTGCTAGAAAGCACTCTTTGCAGCAAAGCCAAAATACACATGAAAGCTATTTGTAACTGCATTATTTGTATTTAGTTCTAATAATGCCCCTGCATTTTAAGAGAACATGCCTTTCTGCTTTTGCAGGGATACAAAAAGTTACCTTGTACCTTGTGAAGGTGGTGAACTGGCTATGTTTGGCCTGCTAACCATTTTTTTGTCAATCCCCCCCCCCCAAAGCCATCAGCAGATAGTGACAGTGTCCCATTGCTAGTATGCTGTCACTGTAAGGTTGCAATGGGTGATGAAGGTGTGAGGCTGAAAGGCGTTAGCTAGTTCTGTTGAGAATTGTACCTTTGTTTGAGGCGAGCACCAAGCATTTTTGTCCCTAAAATAACAAGTAATTATGCGAAGAATAATGAATCTATGGTACATTCCTATCCACACTTCTAGCAAACAAGTCTTTGTACTTTATCAGCATCTAGTCACTACTTTCAAGTTTAAGTCTGTTGATCACTAAGCAAATATCTTAAAAGTCAATAGGTCTATGGAATGAAAAGATTTTTCTCTATAACCCTATCATCTTCAGCTCAATGCCCTTTAAGCAAATCAGAGAGCCTACTGTAGCTGGCCTTCAACATGGATAGTTTGCAAATAGATCCTACCTCCTCTTCACTTTCTTTATCTTCTTCAGATGATTCTTCTTTCTCTTTCTTTTCATCTTCCTCACTACTGGATTCATCTGACAGGATCTCAGGACATTTAGTGCGCTTGCCTTTCCGTGCTGTTCCAGAGCTACTGCGTTCCTTTTTCCCACTTTTGTTAGGTGTTCTCTTGGATTTTGGCAATGGCTATTAAATATTAAAAATTGAGGCAAACAAAATAGTTTTAAAACTCTCTATTTATTTATAAGACTCTATAGGGGATAAGTAATTGCTTAGACCTTAACCACCTTCAAAGTGTTATCCTTTACTATGGTCATTTTGAAAAGGTACCATGAGATTACAGGTTTCTTTTAGAATGAAGTTATAGACATTACATACATGTATTATTTGAGGGTAATTATTCAATTGAAGGTATTTATTCTATTTAAGATGGTCATACTGTGAGTTCTATTTCTTACGTAGCCAAAACAGTATCATATCTGTAGAAGATGAGGAACTAGCAGATCTGGAGGGACTCCAAAGTTTGCATAAGTTAAAGCTGCCACAAAAGTTGTTGAGTTTTTTATGGGGGGGGGGGGTTAAAGTTGTTTATTTATATACCATCCTTCATTTGAAGATCTTTAGTAGGGGAACATCCTCCCAATATAGCCCAATGAGGGGGAATGGAATTGCACAACAGCACTTGCAAAGTTTTCTTGCAGATTCCACTTTTTATTTTAGCTATCAATCAGCAGCTTGAATATGGAAGACTGACAAATGCAATGCTGCCATTGAGTTTTTGTTTCCCATGACAGGAGCCATGTTTGATGCCAAATATATGGGTAATACCTTCCACAAATGTGGTTCCAGAGGAAAATTCTGGAAAGCAGTGACAAGCTCAGGAAGGATTTCACTCCCCATTTGAAGAGTCTTATTGCAGTATTCCTGGCAGTGCTATAAATAAAGACATCTTTTTCTCTGTTTGTTTTCAGATGCCAGCCTCGCTGACTGTTGGTGTCTGTCTTTTCCAGAGAAGCAGAAACACAAAATTCAGAGACATTGCTTTTCCATTTTTAATAAATTGTTAGGTAATATTGCCTAATACTGCAAGGCAATGAGAACATAATTTGTTATTGAGCTTTTTACTCCAGGTTGAATGCCTCAGTCTCAAAACTCGTGGAAGAAAACTTGTGTTTTCATATACACAGTTCAATAGAAATGGCATATTTGTTTTTAAAAGGGCCTCAGCTGTAACAAATGTTTAATAGCTGCTAGGCATGGTCTCTGTATAAAGAACCTCAGAAGAGATACTAACGTGCAATCAAACCCTAGTGCTCTTGTAGTACTCCTTGTAAGGAGAATGCTACGGTTCATTTTCCCCTTGAGCTCTGCCTTTGTTCTGTTTGACTGTCTTCTTCCATCTCTCTTATTTTCCACAAGAACAACATATAATATATAATAAAGAAGCTAATAAGATGTTCACTAGTGGCTTAATAGAATTGTGGTCATATTACTTACATCTTCAAGAGCATATATGAATCAAGCAAAGCATATGTGTGATTTTGTGGTGGCGCAAGCCACACAAAACTCAACAACTGTTTGACGTGGGACAGCAATAGCAACTCTACATAAAAAGCATGATCACCACAAAGATGATAAATGTAATCTAAATATAGCTTCATTATTATGTCTTGTCTTACCTTGCCTGAAGGTTTTGGATGCATTAAGAAGTTTAGGATTCTGGCTACCAATTCACTATTAACTCCTGATCTTTCCAAATCAAGAACTTCACATATACTTTTCAGCATTGCATTTCTGTACCTAGAGAGAAATACCCTTTATTAAGCATAGCTGATAAAAGTTGATCTTAATACACAGGAGCAAAGATAGTTTAGTTGACTACCTGAGCTTTCAACTATATCTTACAAGCATACAATTGATGAATTTATTATTTATACTCCACTTTTTGATTTTTCAAAACTCAAGGCAACTCACAAAAATTAAACAAACCACAGAAATGCAATCAACATTTTGACAATATTTCTTCAATGATTGCATGTCCCGTCTTATTAAAACAGTACTTATAATAAAACTAGAAATACCAACCAGGCAGGTAGGAAATATTTTACAGCTAAGGACAGAATTCAAAGACAGAGTTCAAAGGGTATAGGGATTCATTTATTTAAACACCTTCTCAAATTTTTGTCAGTAGAAAGAAGCCACAGTATAGCTTTTATAGTTTATGCAAAGATTAATGGTGCAACAACTGAGAAACCTGTGCAGGCCCTCAGGAATAAAATTCACCCTTCAGAAGTTACAGCCAACCCCTATTTACCAACATGATTATACCACCATTGTCTAGAAGAGTCTGCGTGATAATGGAAGGAAGGGCAACTTTTATGGGTTGCCATCTTTACCATAAGTCAGCCTAAGTACACTGGTAGCAGCTTATGCCCTCTCCATAGAGGGAAGTAGTGGAAATTGCAGTACACTGGAAATTGGAAATACCAACTGCAAGGAGGAAAAAGACATTGCTACATGTGCAACCACAGATTCTGAATATCGTAAAACACATCACAAAATACAGTATTCATTGTATACTCTTTATAACTGCAAATTTATTTTGGATAAATTTAAGTTCTACAAAAGTTCTGCACAAATATTAAGGTGGCAGAGAATTTTAAGTTTGAATTAAATGTTGGGGGCACAATTTAGCCAAAGGTATGCAAGTTTAAGTGCTTTTCATTTCAAGGGGGAAAATTAAGTATGTGTAACTCAACTATTAGAAAAATCACCAATATCTATGTGCTTAACTTTCACAAGACCATACCTCAAGTTTGTGCATGAAAATAGCAATATTTTATTGAACAAGATACTCACTTGTATCTTCAACTAAGTAATTAATTAGAAAAAATTCAGCACCAGTAAACCCATTCATTTTAGACATAAAATGTTCACATGTGTAATATAAAACTATCCTTCAGTAATGTTTATGGATATGGTTTGAAATACACTGAAGTTACTAACTGAAATGTGCAGGGATAGCAAACAGGGCTTAAAGCAGTTGCTCTGCTCAAGATTTAAAATGCATGTATTAACATAAATAATGAACTTGATCATACTAAAAAGTTTTAAAATGTTACTTTTTCAACATCTCTTCCTTTTTCTTATACTGGTCACTTCCTTTTTCAAATGGAAAGCCACTGAACTGACCCACATTCTTCTTTAATGAAGCAACCTAAAACAGAACACAATAACATGCATTTTAGAGTGATATTTGCATTATACCAGGCAGGTCTTGATCCAAAGCAGTTCAACTAGGGCTTAGAACAAGTTTTCGTCAACAGAAAATTCAAGAGAAACAGGATGCAACATTTCCCAAAAACAAACTGAGTTTACCATCAAAGGTGTTGCTTCTCTGACTATTTGCAGCTGCAATGATCACCATTTTTCAGAAGAGTCTTCCTAGGCAACACTTTCCTATCTTTGAAGACCACAGTGCAGTACAGTAAGGAAAGAGAGGAAAGTGTCCCTGCATTGTTGAGGCAGTTGTGCTGATCTTCTGACACATGATAATTATGGAATCAATTCAAAGGTAAAGCTGGGAAGGGTGCTCAGCCAGATAGCACAGTGAACATCAAGTTGCCGCTGAAGGAGCACTGCAAATTTGTAGCCTATAAACAAGGCTACAAGATTAGCACATAAATTTTTGCTCACCTTTGAATATAACTACCTAATTATGTATGAAATAAATAAGAGCAAATGTTAAAACAGCTCATATACCCTTATTTGATAAGGAATTTTTCAGGAAGAAGCTCCCTCAATTTCTGTAAGACAGCAAGCTGCTACATACTGCAAATAATCACATTCATGAGAAACAAAAGGTACACTATTTTTAAAAAAACCAAAACACAAGTAAAAATATGTACTGAAATATTGGTGAGTTTGTATGGAATATGTTGTATAGAAGCTGTTTTCTATATAGACAGATTTGGATTCAATTGACAAATTATACAGGTAATTAAAGTATCTAAAAAGCAATTCATAAAGCAATTTTGCTCTTCATAACCAAGATAAGCTTAAGCATTTTACAAATAAAAATGTTAGAATAGTAATAGACTAAGTATATTAGAAGGCCTATTATATCCTATGTATATAAGCCTTTCTATGCATGAGCAAAACAAACTTGCTTTCAACAAGTTCAACTTCTTCTCTCCCCCTGCATGACCTCAAAATCTGCTCCAGAGGCTTGGAGGACAACCCAGAGCAGATTTTAGGGGGGGTGCAGGAGAGAAGGAAGCTCAAGGGTCCTTGAGGAAGCAGAAGTCCACATGTGCAATGCTGGATAAAGCCCTTAGCAAAATAATTCTTCTTGTAGATTTTAATGTAGTCAAAATGGTATTATTAATGCCCAAGAGGGAGGTATCAGCGGGCTTGGGAAAACCAAGGTCTACATGCAAACGTGTGTGCGCAAAAGCAAGACTCCAAAACAACCCAGTAACCATAGAATGCTGACCACTGGGAGGTGGTGGTGGTGGAAGAATGCAAATCTGAGGGAGGGAGAATAGAATGGAGTTTCCTGGAAAGTGATGTGGCTGCAACCCTGAACAGGAGCACTACACAATGCAATATTTTGTTACAGGGCCACTTGTTTTAGCAGCAATTTCAAACAAACCAAGGATAGAATGTGAGAATCAAAAACAGGCTTAAGGCCCCGAGCAAAGACAGGATTGTGCCAGTAACTTCTAGCACCAGCAGACTCTACATTTATCAATCTCAGGATTATTGAGAGAAAAATGAATATTCAAAGGGGGGGGGATGGACAAATTAAAGTATAAAGACTTCATTCCAAAGTCCACTGGATAGGATCCAAATGACTACATCCAGCTTTGTAAGGCAAAGAGCTATTTGGATTCACTTTATTTCCACTGTAACCACCACATGGCAGATTGTTTTTGAAGAGATGGGAATTTCAAGTACCCTTTGTATAGGGTCAAAAGCTCAAAGAAAAAAGATAATATAATTAATAATTCCAGGAAGCACAAGTAAGGCCTGGAAATGTAGTTTTCAAATACAAACCTGCTATTGGAAAGCCCACTCCACTGATTTAAATGGAATTTATTTTCATCTTAGGACTTTAAAGAGTCTCAGCCTTCAGAAACAAGGCCATTCTGTATTTCATGACATTTTCCAAAACAAATTTGATAGTTTTCTAAGCTTACTGTGCCTGGTCTGTTGTATAGAAGTTTGTGCAGATTTCGAAGTTCATCTGTTTTCTTCTTGCTTAAAAAGTACTGTATTCTTTCAATTTCACAAAGTTTTTGTCCCTTTCCTGAAAGGGAAAATGTATTACATTAGTCTATTTAGCAACATTAATACTTACTAATAGTTACTAGATTACACTTATGAGGTGGTTATAGTTATCAGTCAGATATATTTAAATGATTGTTGTATAATTTTTTGACAGGGGCTGTGGATATGTTTTTTGTTTTAAATTGTATGGGTCCTCCTTAAGATTACCTAACATGTTTCTGCTTGAAAGGCTGTCAAGTGTTGAATTAAATTTAGACAATAATTTCAACATTTTGAAATAATGGTTCCAATGCAACCCAATCAGATGGGTGGTATATAAATAATAAAATTGGTATTATTTGTATTTGGAATTATTTGGAACAAGATGAGTTCTAAGTACTTGCTACTTAAAAACATGTAAAGATAACTCATGCTCGATATACAGTATGCAAAAAATAACTTGCCTGGTGTAATTGTAAAAGGTTCTTTCTGTAATGAAGAAACTTGCATGGTCAATCTTTCTACTTTTTTCTTCTCTCTTTTTCCTTCAACAATGAGACTCTTTTCTGAAATAGACAATTATATATAAAAATTTGAAACACAGTTAGTTGCCATATAGAAAAAACAGACCTATAGATCAAAAGTACATATTTAATATTCTAAGAAACATTCTGGGAACACCCAAAACTGTAGCAAATTAGGGTTGGACTACAGATCTGCCATGGAGGTCTATAGATCTGCCACCATACCTGTGGCAATTTACACTCTGAAACAGGGAACTCCAGGCTGGAATATTTCTGAAGGTTCGCTAAATGTTGTACTTATTTTACTTGTTAAAATAAATCTACAACAGCCCTTCTCTAGTCACGTAAGAAAACACAAACTCCTCCAAGCACTGTGAAGTATTGTAACTGAGAAGAGTTGTAATGGCAACTTATGAACAAGCGTTCAAGTTTGGCTCTGGAAAGGAGACTTTACATATATACCCGACTGACTCAACTTGATTCCTCATTCTCCAACTAACAAGAAATATTTGCTAGTTACCACAGAAAGTATATGTTAATAAAATATATATTGACCTCAAAAAACTAGTCCCTCTATGAACAAACATGTCTACACAGATTCTAATTAAAATTGAGAAACTAGATAGGAATAGTATCAGCAAGCCACTCATCATACTTTTCAATATCTGAACCCTGAAACAAAGGAAGTAACCATCAGAACTGGAATAATGCAAAACACAATGAGGAAGAGAAACAGCCCAGGTCACCTTTATTTATGCACAGAACTATTTAAACTCTAATTATCTAAAGCTTACAATCCAGTAATATATATGTATAAAGACTGTAAAATGACTATCAAATCAGATTATTGATTTCCAAATACTAAACTCACAATTTTGCCTAATATACAAGTAAATAAACAAATCATGTAACCTAGGTGCGTTTAAAACCCTACTCACATGCAACATAAAGTTCATACGAACAGATCACTGTTCCTATATAAAAATAAGAGGAAGGTGAAGAAGTGCTCATTCTCCATCACCTAAACAAAACTGTCCACTTTATACTACTTGTACTTCTTGGCTCTCCTACCTTTTTCTGAGCCCCAAGCACATCTGTACTCTGCAGAGCTGTCCATAACTTATTAATGCTCTAAATTACTAGAGAAAAAGCAACCCAAACATCTTCTCAGAAGGTTACAGTTTGATCTCAGTTAGAAGAGCTATTATTTTTTATTATCATTATTAAAAACAGAGTGTGCATATAATTTTACAGCATACTCAAAGATTGTTTTTAACTAATTTTCCATAAATGCATCCGTAAAAATGTTTCATCTCCAGTGTCATCTAATACTGGACATTGAGGGGAAAGTGCTTTTTCTTTCCAGCTGCAGCTTTTCACATTATGTTGGACTCCATTCTAGAGTGTTTTTGCTTGGCTGGGGGCAAGGGACTATATCTGGAGAGCTTTCTAAAATGTCCTGCTGCACATACATCTTGACCTAAATATTTAGCTTAGTGGAAGTTCTAGTGTTCTTTCACATTAGCGTTTTTCTACCTTTTTCCTCCTCCTCGTCCTCCTCCTCTTCTTCACTATCTTCAACTTTGTCCTCAGTTTCCGGTTCTCTTTCTTCTGTTTGTTCAGCAGACAGTGAACCATCTTTTTCAGTTACAGATGACATGGTTGGTTCTTCTGCATGAAAACACAGGGGAAATATAATGTCAATATGACTCCTATAAAATAACGTTTGACCGTGTGCCCTTCCATCATTCTTGCAACATAGAAAGGAATTCTCCTTAACAGCAAGTTCTCATATACCACATTATTAACAGTTGTGTGACTGTTTTACTATAAGTTTACATCAACAACATATGGCTAATAAATATGCCGCAAAGTAAAAGCTAGGGCTGAAGGACAAATGAAAAAACATTTACAGAAGTTGGGAGTAAGCAACTGCTTCTTCTGAGAAGGAATTTCCCCCCATACAACTGATTATACATAACAGTATTTAATCCTCTGCAATTTTACACAAATCTAGCTATAGCCTCCTTTGTTAAAAAGAAACTTTCTAAAAACTAGTTTTAATGACATAAAAATACAGGCAGCATCTGAAGAAGGAAAGAGTAAAGTTCCTGTGATCTGTATGGCTACTTATTCTGCATGGTCTTCGCATGCTTTTACACCCACACTTACTACCTGTAATCCAGTGAAATAGTTCTGGGGGCCAAGTTCAGAAGTATGCAAATATTGGACACTGACTGAAGCATGCTTGCAAAATAAACTGTATACACTTTGCATAAATTATTTTGAGCTTCCTAGTTATAAAGATCCCAAGTGACTTAAACAGAACATGGCATGTCTTTTTAACAAGATTTCACAAAAGGAAGGAGGTAAACAATCCAAACAACTTGGAAATCTGCTATCCTACACGATCACACATTATGTTAATAGTGTGGTGCAGGCATAATTTGATGCCCCATAAATAAGGTATGTAGTAGAATGACAACTGTCTTATGTTTCCATGCACCAACACTAACTTGGATCATATCCCCACTTCAACCAAAAATATCTGAAGCCCACCCAGAGGTCAAAACAAAACATGCAGCAGACAGTACTGTACTGTTTTTCACCCCATTATTTGAAGTTTCTATTTAAACTTTTACATACACCTATAAAAAACCACCAGCACACGGAAGCCACTTTATGCATTCGAACAAGTGGGCTCTAATCCATTCAAACTCCTGCTGGTCTTTCTAGGACTGCCGTTCTTTCTTCTTCCTAAAACAAACTAAAGCAGTGACGTTTTTGGAATACGGGTTGTTGTTGTTGGGGGAATGTTTCCGTTGGCTTTTGCTTTAGCACGACAGAAACTCCGAGCAAAACGGAACATTTTGAAAGAATCCCGCTGGCAAAACAAACGCGACTCCATGCTCCAACCATCTCTTCCTTAAGGATTTATAAGCTCCAGGATTTTCGGGACCGAGGCAGAAGAAGACAGAGAAAGAGTGGTAGCCCTCATCCCTCCCCCTCCCCCTCCGTGTTCAATCTGCCCCTCACTATAAGTAAACGGTTAAGCCCCCCACAAGGGCAATAATGTCAGGCGAGAGGATTCCGGCGGGAAGCGCTGAAGAGACGTCAAGGCCGGGCGGAGGGAACAGAAATCCTGTCAGGCTCCGAGCAAGGAGGCTCCCTGCCGCCTTAACCATTTCCACAGAGCGGGCTGCGCAAGGCAAACGTCGCTTCCTGGGCGTTCGAAACCGCCACCCAGGCCGTTAGGACCTCGCCTTCGACCGTTATCCCGGGAGCAACGGAACACTCACCTCGTCGCGAGACGGACACCTCGGGGCACTTCTGAGAAAGTGTCAGCAGCAGCGATGGCGCACAGCCACGGTTTTCCTTAAAAAAGAGAAAGGAAAGATAAAAGGGGGGGAAAACCTCACCACCCCTCAGGTAACAAGAGCAGCGGCTGGTAGAGACTTAAGGAGGGGGGCGGGACCAGACGTGAGGCTGTTGCTCACTCTTCCCCAGGAAAAAAAATAAAAATCAACAACGTTTCAAAATGGCGGGTTGTCAAAGGGGAAGAAGGAAGCGGGAAATCTCTGGCCAATCGGCGCTCGGGACGTCGGGCTTGGGAGGCGGGGTTTTGAGAAAGTGACGGGCAGAAAGGAAAGGCCTCGCGCCGCGAACTGGGTGAAAGGGAGGTTTTGTGTTTGGCAGGGGGAAAGCTCCACGGCGCATGCGTGCAACTGGGGGCGGGGGCGGTTCGGAAGTTGCCATGGTGGCGCCCTCGAGCATACTTGCTGCTGTGGTTGGGGGGCCCGTCCGAATGGTTTTTTTTTTTTAAGCGGCCGCAAGACGAAAGCGCATTTGCAACTTCTGAAGGGGAAAGGGACCAGAGTGCAGCCCAATGAGAGCTCTGGTTCTTCTGCCAGCTCAGGCGCACTAAGCATAGAGAGAAAACCCCGTGTCCATATTGCCAACTATCTGTAAAATCTACCAACAACAACAATTTATTATTTATACCCGGCCCATCTTGGCTGGGTTTCCCCAGCCGCTGGGTGGCTTCCAACAAAATATTAAAAATACATTAAATACTATGCTTCTCCTACAGCCGCGTTCAGGATTGGAATCAACTATTTATTGTATTTCTATTTAGATTTGTATACTGCTTTTTTACCAGAATCCCCAGTGTGACTCATAACATTAATAACATATTTCCGTTGAAAACCTTCCAGTTTCAATATTAAAAGACTACAATACAGTGGTACCTCAGGTTACATACGCTTCAGGTTACAGACTCTGCTAACCCAGAAATAGTACCTCGGGTTAAGAACTTTGCTTCAGGATGAGAACAGAAATTGTGCTCTGGCAGCGCGGCAGCAGCAGGAGGCCCCATTAGCTAAAGTGGTTATTCAGGTTAAAGAACAGTTTCAGGTTAAGAACAGACCTCCGGAATGAATTAAGTACTTAACCCGAGGTACCACTGTAAATGGACTCTCAAGGAGAGATGGGAGCACAAGAGAGAAAACAGGGTAGAATAGATATAGTATATGGGTAAGTTATTGGGTGAATGAAAGGCAATGCACCTGTGTGCAATGTATGTCACTGAGTGTGTCTGATCTACTTGGGCACATGTGCTTTTGTTTACAGGTATCAAAATGATGCAGTCTTCAATATCCCTGCCTTCGAAAGTAAAATTAGATGGAAGATTCTACAATATGTACAGATGCATGAAATATCCTCAGCAGAATTGTAGGAAGTCTGTAAGAGGTACTGTGGGCTAGTGGTCATGTTAAAAACCATGTTAGTAATTCTTTGTAATATTTATTATTTAAATAATAAAACCTATGAAACTTGGCTCCATTCACACTGTAGTCTGATACCTACTTTCTAGGATTAAGTCCCTCTGAACTGCACACCTCTGAATAGGATTGTGCTGTTAGAAACAGTTATTCTTTCCATTCGTGGTGAATTATGTCTTACAGAGAACAACAGAGATACATTTCTCATTGTTGGAATAAATGTGTTTTGTTTCTGTTGACATCCACTAAGTTTATAAAAATGTAATTAAAAATAAATATTACTTCTAACTATTGACGGATCAAGCACACACTAGACCTCCAGCTCCTCCTTCCAGTCCAAAGGGCAAAATACACATCAAGATGGGTATGTAAAAAACAAAACTGAAATCTAAAACTGAACAATTCCAGATAGAGGATGCTGTTATCTTGAATGCTAGTGTGCAACTCTGTAGATGGAGCTCTGCCTAAAGTAACAAGGACAGTAGATAGTGATTAGGTACTGTGGAATCAAAAGCTAAGCTAATAATTATGTTATCACATCTTCAAAGACTGAGGAGTATTGTGATGAAACAAAAGTTTAAAATCACGATACAGAGACTTCATATATTGTTACGTTGCTGGTCTCACATAATAAGACACAAGTCTAGTTCAGTCATAGCTACAAAACATAAGAGTGAGTCTGAACAATCTTTGTGTTCACACACTCCCCCTTGTCCCTTCCACATGTAATCTGGAAGCCTTTGCTTTGGAATTAACCAGTTTTCCATTATGCCTACGCTTTGAGAACTGCTATGTTCTAATGGTTCATTGACAAGCCAGGGTATCAAATAATGGATTGTTGTTGCATCTAAGAACGTTAGAATGGTATTTATTTCATTGACTTTGATGGATCGGAAATGCTAACCTCTCTTCCAGGCTGGATTCATACAATGGCATCAGTCTTCATAGCATTTTGAAATTAATTATGTATTTGTATGGTGTTCAAATCATGATATGAATTAAACAAAAAAGTGGCTGGCTTCTTTTATGTTAAAGTTCCTGCAAGCTTTATGCTCTTAATTCTGGGAAAGTTGCCTGTAAAAAATATGTACACATTTATTTGTATCAAATCACCTGTGAATTGACTACAATAATATTCCTCTGTAAATCTGGTTATATTTATAAACTACAGACAAAGAATATTTCAGATTTGTTTCTTTTATTTCAGAACAGATATAACTATGTTTTACAGGTCCATTCTGTTTTTTTGTGCAGTTCTTATGAGTATCCATATATTAAATATTTGTTGGATATATATTAAATGCAGTGAGTACACAGGATTCCTTTCTTTTGAGGTTGAGCTTCCTTATTCCACACCCCAACACACAGTAGCTGTGGCAGTCCTTAAGAGACAGACTCTTTCTAACACTCTACTCTTGAAATGCAGAATGAATTTGCCTTTTGTAGGAGGAGGAGGAGGAGGAGGTGGTGCCTTCTGACACAAACTGCCTGTATCAATTGCAGTGAGCAGACCGTTACAGTTGTAAAACCACTCTTCAGACTAGGCCAGTTGCTGGAGGAGCAATTGCACTATTCACTACCCAAACCAAATATATGTGGCAAAGAAATCCCAGTAATAGGTTGCCTAAGACTGCTGAGGTATGCAGATTCTGAACTGCAGCTCCTTTGGAAAATATAGAAGGGTGATAAGTTAGGGTGAAAGGGAGTATAGAAGGCAAACAAGAGTTTAAAAAGGACTATGTAGTTGCAGAAAGAGATTTTTTGAGACGTTACCTGAAGCTGTCATTGGTTTCTTTATCTGCTGCATGGAAGAAATGGCTGCATTTCTGAAAGAAGAAGCAAGCTGTAACCAGTGAAAAGAAATCCTGGACTGCTTGCAACTCTATTAACTGCCAAAGCACAGGAGAAAGGTGAGATTCCCCTCTATGCATCTGGACAATGGTAAATATTAGGCTTTTTCCTATTTATTGTCATTTATACTGTGGATTTAATCTTCTGTCTCCTGAACATTTCTGCCTGCAAGTTTCCTTCTGCAAACCATCAGCTTTATACCACTATGGCGAGGCATTGCTTTCATATTTGTGGTGATGAGATGTGTGTGTGTGTTAGTTCAACTCTGCATGTTGGGCATGATGCCTTCTAGAGGATCAGTTACTCTTTTACCACAGTTTTCTTGAAGCAGCTACACCCATTAACATAGCATTGCCAGTCTGCAAACACAGTAAAAACTTGTGGTTCAGTTGAAGTTAGTGAAAATTTGCCATTGAGTTAAAGAGATCCAGAAAGTTGCTCGTTCAGCCCTAATCAGGACATCACGGATCTCCACAAGTTAAATACATTTTGGAACATTTTCCAGACCAAGCCATCTCGTTGCAAAATATTATCATACCCTAACATCTGACAAAGTAAATGCATACTGTACATTAGTCTTAAAATCAGGTTTGTGGTGGGGAAACAAATTACTTCTCTGGAGTGTAATGGCATGTAAGGTAATAGTTTCCAAATTTATATTTTCTTGTAGCATGCAAAAATACATGTTCCCGTTTAGCTGTTTATTTTTGTTATGTAGGTCTTGGGTCACACATTTTCAGAATTGTGGAGAAGTTTTCATTTTCATCAGAACTGTTGAGACAAGAATGTTGGTTTCATCGTGGCTAACAGAATGAGATCAGGAATTCCCCACTCAAATCTTGCTCTGCCAAGAACTTGTCTTAGGCAAGCCACTCTTTCTCATCCTAATATTACAGGTTTGTTGTAAGGATTAAACTAGATCCGTGTGCTGCGCTGGTGCTGGCTCGCCAGCTGCAGCTTCGTCACGCTGGTCACGTGACCTGGAAGTGTCTTCGGACGGCGCCGGCTCACGGCCTCTAGAGTGAGATGAGCACGCAACCCTAGAGTTGGACACGACTGGCCCATACAGGCAGGGGTACCTTTACCTTTATTTCTTATTTATTTGAAGCATTTTCGCACCTCTTCAGTGAAAAATGCACTCAGAGCAGTTTACAGAGATAAGTAAAATGGCAGTCCCTGCCTTCAGGTTCAAAATCTAGACGACAATTCAAAAGGAAGACTGATGGGGAGAAGAAAAAAAGCAATTTTGTGCACTATTCATTGGTTACAAGGTTTAAAGACCAGGTGAAATGGATCCAGTAGTAGATAGGTAGCCGTGTTGGTCTGCCATAGTCAAAATAAAAAATTCCTTCCAGTAGCACCTTAAAGACCAACTAAGTTAGTTCTTGGTATGAGCTTTCGTGTGCATGCACACTTCTTCAGATACTTCAGGTGAAATGGAGACAGTTTAAGGAGAGGAGCAACCAAAAGGTTGCTGGTTGCTCAGCAGGTACACTGGTGGGACTCTGCTTCCCTTCTTTTTGTCCATTCTAGAAATGGAGAGTATGACTGTTGATTCTTCTTGATCTCCCAGCAGCTTGGCGGTGGTATCCTTGTGGGGCAAATGTATGAGTTGGGTATTGGGGGTATTGCATTGCAATGACTCCATGTCAACATGATGGCTGGCTCCAGAAGGCAGTTCTTGAAACATTGGCTCCATGGGTTCTCCAGTAAGGTTCTGTTCAATTAATTGGACTTTGGTGTATTTTTATTGATAGGCAGATCTTCTGGTATATCTGGTAGGTTGTTCTCTAGGCTTCCTATGCTAAAATAGCATTCCCACTCCCTGTATTCATTTGGGTTCCTGCTTTTTGGCTTCTATTCTGTTCATGGTTTTCAATCCAAGCTTCATTCATGTTCCCTTTGCTATTATTCAACTGGGTATTTTTATATTCTTTATTTTTATGTGCAAAATTGAGGCTATTTCCTGTTATTTTTAAAAGGAAGTAATTGAATCGCATGATATGTTTAACAGTCCCACGATACATTTTAACAGTCATTAACAAAAATCCAGTTTTCCACTGCCATTAACAATATTCTTGTTGCGTGGTTGATAAGATGCTAATTTCTTCAGGAAATACAGGATCTGTGGCAAACACAGCCATTGTTCCCTGCTGTTCATAGGGCAAGGTTTTCTCTAATCTCACTGAACCTCTACTTTTGTCCTTATTCTGCTTTATTTATTTTTCAAGGCTCCTATAACTTGCCAAATATTTAACTATCCAGGCTAACTATGGAAGGTATCAAATCCTTTTCTATCTAAAAGAAACAAAGTGAGAATATTTTTCTTTTTGCTATCAAGAGGATATTTAAAGCCCACTGTGGTAAAATTTTGGTCCGGTCAATGACTATTCTCTAATTTTCCTAATTTATTCTTTATTTGTACTGGGTTTACCAGACAAGTCAGCACAATCATATGAACATCCACATGGTGGTGTTGTGTCAGGAAGGAGATCACATATACTTTGGTTCACATGCTTGGTCAGCACAACACAAATGTGAATGAATGAATTGTTTATTGTGGTCACAGGCAAATAAAATTTGGTATGGAAAGAAAACATATAGCTCATTAAAACAATTAAAAACAGACAAATACAAACACACATTTCTCTCTCTCTCTCTGAAGCCAATAGAAAGCTTTTCCTAATCTGCACTGAAGTCAGAAATTGTTTATCCAACCCTCTCAGTAACACTGGAGGAAACATCCCTTAAACAGAATGATACAAAATTAGGACATATTCCCAGGGGAGTTCGGAGTAGAGGGAGAATTAACCTCTCTCACTACACAGGCTACAGTACAGCATAACATGGTCAACAGGTTCTGCTCCAGCTCCACAAATACAACCTGTCAAGAACTGAAATCTTGCTCACTTAACAGTGCAGAATGTAGCACATTAAAATAAGCAAGGATAAGTGCTCTCCCATTTGAACGATGATTATATAGTTTAGGGGTTTGCTAAACAGTATTGAAATGCAGAGTTTGTTACTGTGAAGATGTAAGACGATTAATTGCTGAACAACAAAAAAACTGGGCCTCCTTTGACCTATAATTGCAGCAAAATTGAGGAGAGAAGCCCAGCCTAAATAGCTTCTTCCCATTGACTAATGAAAGAGTATGAGAGCATGAAAGAATATGCTTTGCAGCTACTGAAAAGCATAAATATAACCACCATTTCAGGACATGATCTCAACAATTCAGCTGACTGAATACACACATCCAAATAAATAGCTGTGTTCCCCACACAAGATAGTAAACCCAGTATCTCCTGGAGGAAAGCAGACGGAACTCTTTCCACTCGGGAGTTTAACCCTGAAATCCAAATGGGAATGCTGTAAGTTGGGTCATGGACTTAGATCATAGGCTTGAATAACAGGAGATAAAGGGACACTTTGCATAAGGAAGAACCCTGAAATAACATGCCAGCTAGAACTTCACAATGTGACTGTGATGCTCTTACCATGTGCAGCAGAAGGGTTTTTCCCAGCAGCTTCACGGGAAGGGCAACATTTGAACCAATCTTCTTTCTTGGAGGAAGTAAGCTGTGCCTTTACCAGCAGCTTGACCAGAAGAAATTTAATAGGTGATTCCCCCCCCCCCCTCTTCATGGACATAAACAAGGGAAATAGATTCCCATGTGAAGTCCTTGCATATTACACTATAGGTAAAAGTACTGCGGTAGAGCCAATTAAAAGGATGGCAACTCTGTTGTCTTGAAATAAAGGGATAAGGAAGTAAATCTAGTCAGCTTGGTGGATGCAAAACACTCAGTGAACAACTGAGGAGACCTATGGATGTGGCTGGTATTGAAGGAACTGTTAGGATATTTCCGTTCCACCTTAAAAGGGAGCAGGCTTTTGTAAGCAACAGAGTCTGCGCATGTCCTATTCACAGGATGTTTATGCTTGCTGTTTTTCCTTTCGTTTTCAGTCGGCTCAGACACGCTGACAGAATGGACGTGTTTTCTTTTGTTCTGTTAAACGCTAAATAAAGTCTGTAAATTATGCTCTTCTGTGATGCAAGCTTTCGGCTGTGTTTCTGCTGATAAAGAGGGTGCACCAAGCCCTGGAATGTGGCTAGGAATTTCTAAGGCTTTGTGCCCCTAACTGTTGGATCTGCGTGAATACGGGAGGCCGATGGAATCTCCGAACTCCGGCTTGGGGGCCATGATGGACGTTATCTCCCTGGCAGTTTCCCAACAACAAGGTTTCGGGCCCAGATTCACGGCACCTACAGGAGAGTAAAGCTGCAACAGACTGCGTAAGAGGTATGAAGGGGGGAAAAGCGAAAGGGACGGACGCTTTTTCTGTTATACCTCGGCAAAGAGCCTTTGAACTCCGGCAAGGCTTAATTGGCCTGGGAGCCGAGCCAAAGAGTTCGTGATTAATGGGCTGCCAAGATAAGGAGTCTTTGAAGGCATAGAAGACTCACGGCTACTGCCAAAAGCTGAAATGGAGTTTTTCCAAGCTTCTGGAGATGCTCAGTCCCTTAAGTTGGATGGGCAGAATTATGAACCCTGGGCAAAATGGTGTGAGAGTTTACTGCGTCAGTTTGGGGTCTGGCATGTTGTTTCTGAAACCCCCCCAGTTCCTCTGACAGAGAAATGGAGATCAGCTGATTCGAGAGCGATTGACATAATAGTCCTATCCGTATCTCTTGAGGAAATTAAGACGCTGGCTGGCAACACCACTGCACGTGCAATGTGGTCTGCTTTTAAAAAAGCTCACAAGCCAATAATCCCAGCCCAGAGTTTGACTGCATCGGAGGTCCTAGCTGTTTCCCAGAATGCGGGTGATTGCAGGGATGCTGAGGGCACCAGTTGCAAGCTGCAGGGGGAGCTGACCGTCACGTCATCCCAGGCAGCATTCCAGCCTCCAGGGGGAGCCAAGGAGTCGGCAGCTGAGAGCTCTGTTTCTCGTGAGAACCAAGGTCATCGCCTTTGCAGAGGCCGGAAAGGCAAAGGTAAACAGAGCCACAGGCAGACACCTGCAGATAGCCAGGAGCAGAGGGAGGGTGAAGAGCCCGCGCAAGGGGAAAACAAAGCATTGTTTGCTGGCACGGCTTCACCAAAGGCTAAAGGCACGTCTGCAGATGGCCAGAAGCAGGGGGGCAAGCTGCAAAAGCCCACGCCAGTGGAAAGCAAGGTTTTGCTTGCTGGCACAGCTTCACCAAAGGCTAAAGGCACGTCTGCTGGCCAGGAGCAGCAGGGGGGCAAGCTGCAAAAGCCCAAACCGCTGGAAAACAAGGGTTTGCTTGCTGTAAAGACTGCTCCAACAGCCAAAGGCAGATTTATTGTGGATTCAGGTGCGAATCGCCACGTTTCGAAGGATCGGCATCTCTTTATCTCCTTCAAGCCACAGGAAGGTGAGATCCACCTGGCTGATGGAAGGACGTTGAAAATTGCAGGAGAAGGGACTGTGAAACTTGCAAGTCAGCACACAACCATCAGCGGTGTACTGTATGTTCCAGGAGCTGCGAGCAACTTGTTGAGCGTCCCACAGCTTACTGGGCGTGGTTTTCAGATTTCCTTCAAGAGGAGCGTCTGTGTCATCAGTAAAGGCAAAGAGGACTATTTGCATGCAAAGTTTATGGATGGTTTGTTCCATATAACTTATGATGACACTGTTGCTGTATCTAATGCTGATTCTTGTTGTGTTGCACAAACTAACAAAGTTCTTCATGCAGGTTGCATTCATGATGCACATCGAAGATTTTGTCACCTCTCTTGGAAGGCACTGGCCAAGATGCCAGAGGTGGTTGAAGGTTTGAACATCAAACCCTGTAAATTTCACATGAAATGTGTATCTTGTGCAGAGAACAAGGTGAAGGTTGCTCCAAAAGGCAAGGAGTCTAGCAGGCAGGCTTCCAAACCCTACCAGCTAGTGCATGCAGACCTGGTAGGGCCACTAACGCCCTCTATAGGAGGAGCAAGGTACTTCATGATTCTGATTGATTCTTTTTCCAGGTACATTCATGTGTATTTGCTCGAACAGAAATCGCAAGCGTTTCCAAAGTTTAAGGAATTCTGTGCTTGGTTGGAGAATGTGCACAGTAAACGTATTTCTTGTTTTTTTACTGATCGGGGCGGGGAGTTTACTTCTCAGCAGTTTGAAGCTTTCCTGACTGAGAAGGGAATCCAGCATGACATGTCAACGCCCAGATCGCCATGGATGAATGGGCTTGCGGAGAGAGCAAATCAAACATTGCTGCAAGGAATCAAAACCTTGTTGCATGATGCCAATCTCCCTGATAAGTTTTGGGGGGAAGCTTTGGGGAATCTGGTTTACAGTTATAATCGCAGATTGTCATCACCCATTGGTTGTACCCCCTATGAGAAGATGTTTGGCAAGAAACCCAACACCAAACACATGAAAATTTTTGGTTCGGACATGTGGGTACGCACACAACAAACCAACAAGCTTGGGAAGCGTGGGGCACATGGTTTGTTCATGGGGTACGAAAAAGGTGCATACAGGGTATGGATGACTGACTCTAAGTCCATAAAGTTCACAAGGAGTGTTGAGTACAATCCCAAGTGGGGGGAAAATGTGGGAATTTTCCAGAGTTACCCAGAGGAGGATGAAGGTGATGTCAAGCAAGCAGCTAAAGATGAGAAAGCTGCTGCTGATGAGGATGAGGATGATGATGATGAGGATGATGATGATGATCAGAGTTCGGATTCCAGTTCAGT
Organism: Podarcis liolepis; assembly: GCF_965112155.1. Lineage (NCBI taxonomy): Eukaryota > Metazoa > Chordata > Lepidosauria > Squamata > Lacertidae > Podarcis > Podarcis liolepis. Next base: position 60,008,363 of record NC_139560.1, on the reverse strand, counting down.
GGGCGGCGCTGCTGCTGATGTCAGTGAGAGTGATGACACAGCAGACTACCAGAGCGCAAAGGCCTCAGTCAGACCATCTGATGCGTCTGACAATGAACTGGAAGAACCACTGTTCACCATTGGTCACTTTTCTCCTAAGAAAGAGGAGATGAGTCCAGAAGACTTGCGTCTAGTACGCAGATCTGAAAGGGCGACCAAAGGCAGACCTCCAAAGAGGTATGCTGATGAGTTTGCTAAGACAGCAACTGCTGTTCTTAGTAGCTCAGAGAAGGTATGGGAACCTTCAAGCTTCAAAGAGGTTCAGGAGTTAACCTCTAAAGATGCTAAGCCTTGGCTTAATGCCATGAAGGCTGAAGTTGATTCCTTGAACAGGAACCAAACTTGGGAATTGGTACCGGTAGTCCCAGGAATGAGACTGGTTGGCAGCAAATGGGTCTTCAAGGCCAAGACAGACCAGAATGGCAAGGTAGTCAGACACAAAGCCAGATTGGTTGCCAGAGGTTTTTCACAGGTACCAGGACAGGATTACCACGAGACCTACTCTCCCACAGTCAAATATGAGAGCATTCGGCTGATGCTCAAGATCGCTGCGGAGGAGAAACTGCATGTTTCCCACCACGACATTAATACAGCTTTTTTGTACGGGATTTTGAATGAACAGCTGTTCATGCTTCCACCTGATGGGATGGAGATACAGAAGGGAATGGTCTGTAAACTGCGGAAATCCTTATATGGTCTCAAGCAGAGTGCCAGGTGTTGGAACACAAAACTCACTGAGACATTGCTTTCTCTAGGTTTTCACCAGGGCAAAGCTGATCCATGTGTGTTTGTCAAGGAGGAGGGGCAAAACAAACTGTATTGTTTATGTTTTGTTGATGATCTTCTGATGTTTTGGAAGAATCAGGCTTTTTACCAAAGCACCCTAGCTCAGCTGAAGGAGCACTTTGACATGAAGGATCTTGGTGAGGTATCCAACTATCTTTCTCTGCAGGTGGAGAAGGACCAAGCAGGTAATTTTCTGGTACACCAAACACAGAAAATTGCTGATGTGTTAACCAGGTTGAATTTGGTTGATGCAAACCCAGCAGACACACCGATGGTGACAGGTTACCAGGTAGACAGTACTGCTGAAGCGTTTTCTGACACAACGCTATACAGATGCATTCTAGGCAAGCTGAATTTCATTGCCAGATGTTCAAGACCTGACATAGCTGTAAGCTGTAATCTGCTTAGCAGACATGCCAACAATCCTACGGTTCAGGATTGGAAAGCTCTGAAGCGCATAGCCCGCTATTTGAAAGGGACTATGCACTACAGGCTGAGGTTCACCAGTCAGAAGACTGGAGGTCTTGAAATTTTTGCAGATGCAAGTTTTGGAAGTGACACCACGGATGGTACAAGCACTTCTGGAGTATGCTACATGTACAACCACTGCCTGTTTGACTGGTTGTGCAAGAAGCAGACAACAGTGAGCCTAAGTTCCTGTGAAGCAGAACTCAATGCTCTGTCATTTTCACTCATGGATTGTGAATGGTTGATGCAACTGTTTAAGGACATCAGAGTTTCTGTGAAATGTCCTATACAAGTGTATCAAGACAATAGATCGTGTTTGGCTTTGCTGAACTCCGAGAGTTGCAAGCAGAGAACCAAGTACTTGCAGATTAAGCTACATCGTGCAAGAGAGTGTATTCAGAAAGGACTGATTCGGGTGTCCTACATGCCAGGAAATGAAATTCCTGCTGATCTGTTGTCAAAGGTTGTTAACAGAGAACAACTTAAGGTTTATGTACAAAGGTTGCAATTGGGTGAACCACAGGTACAACAGGTTACACGGAAAGGGGGAGGATGTTAGGATATTTCCGTTCCACCTTAAAAGGGAGCAGGCTTTTGTAAGCAACAGAGTCTGCGCATGTCCTATTCACAGGATGTTTATGCTTGCTGTTTTTCCTTTCGTTTTCAGTCGGCTCAGACACGCTGACAGAATGGACGTGTTTTCTTTTGTTCTGTTAAACGCTAAATAAAGTCTGTAAATTATGCTCTTCTGCTCTTCTGTGATGCAAGCTTTCGGCTGTGTTTCTGCTGATAAAGAGGGTGCACCAAGCCCTGGAATGTGGCTAGGAATTTCTAAGGCTTTGTGCCCCTAACTGTTGGATCTGCGTGAATACGGGAGGCCGATGGAATCTCCGAACTCCGGCTTGGGGGCCATGATGGACGTTATCTCCCTGGCAGTTTCCCAACAGGAACATCCATTATTTTCAATGACAGTGTATGCTGAAGTGATATTCTCACAACATGTCAACTCCTAGGCTTAGCATACCAGCTGTAAGATGGAGTTGCAAATATATAAAACACCTGGCCAGATTCAAGTTGTAGTCGGCATGCTATATGAAGCCCAGAGTCTGTACATGTGAATTTAACCAGCCTGACATAAAATAAGGAATAGTGGAAACTCATGGATCCCCATATTTCCTTGTTTTGAGGCGGCCCACATTAGTGAAACCACAACATATTTTCCTCTTGGAATTCCTGACACTCCTTGAGTCTACTGGAATTAATCAAACAGATCAGATTTTTGTGGCATGGCAGCTTTTTCTGACCTTATTAAAAACCCATGTTAATTCCATCCATGTCATTTCAGTTTTAAAGGCATGTAGCCTGCGTTAACTAGGATCTTATCTGTGCAGATCATATGCCAAAAGGGCTTGGCATTTTCCTTCAGCAAAAAGGGCCTTGTGTTATTATTATTATTGCAACTTTTAATCCTCATTTGAAGGTCCACAGAAAGTACATCTGTATTACAGCGTAATCCTATACATGTTCACTCAGAAGTCAGCCCCATTAATGTAACTGGCGCTTAAGTGTGTATAGTAAATTTATAGCCTGAGTTAAACTTCCATCACACTTGCTAGTCCTTTTCTGGTGACACGATAGTGTGCTAACATGCTAGGAGGGGTGGATGGGAGTTGAATGCACTAACATCATCCCCTGTTGTCTTTCTGCTACTTTCAAACTTGTGGAGGGAGTGGGGAGCCTCATGTGCTCATTTGAGATTTGGGGGTTTTCAGGGTTTAAAATGATGGGGTAGCAGGTAGAGAAAGCCCCCAGCTTCACAAGATCTGTGAGTTAGAGGTCAAATGCAAAGACAATGGCATGTGGGTGGCATGAAGTGTGCTAGCCCCTCTCACAGGTTAACTCAACACATTACTCCAAGACTTGAAGAGAAATTTAGTGTTGAGAGATTGCTGGGGCATGCATGACCTGAGTCGGGGGCGGAGCGCAGCGGTCTACATACAGGGAAAAAATGCTTTAAATAAGTCAGAAATTAAATCATTATAAGAAAAGAAAAAACCCTATGCAAAAACACTCTAGAAAGGTTTTGTGCTCTCTGGCACCATCTGGTGTTGCATGTTTATAATGTATTCAAGTTGCTGCTTTTTTGACAGTAGCTGAGTCCAGGGTCTGCAAGCAAAGGTCTAGCATATTTGCAAAAGGATTTACAGTGTAACCCCACAAGTAATATATATAGGTAGTATACCTCCTGCCAAATACCTTCAGGATTGCTCCTTTGAGTTTGATTGATGACACCACAGAAAGTTGGGCTCTGGAAGTCCCAGTCCCTATTATATCACCAAATGTTCTGTCCCCTGGGAGTTCCACTCTGGAAGATATGATCCAGGAAACAGAAGTCATGTGTTTCTGAATCTGGACCTTGCCCATCATTCCATGGCAGATGATGTTTGCGGATTCTCCTTTTAGATATTTGCCAGAAAAGCAAAATCTAGATGTACATTACTTGTGCATCTTAAAGAATCATAATGTGAATAAAAGCCAAATTGATTTGGTCTTACTCTAAAAGCCCTTCCTTCCACTTTCTGCAACACATTAATCATACTGGATACTAAAACGATGCTCTTACTCTGGTTTTCAGCAATTTTATGTTTATTTTATTCATTTATTCCAAAATATACTGCAATAAAGCAAATTCTGCAAACAGAGCTTTACATAAGAAATACAGAAGCAATATAATACTTTGGTCTTCAAAACAGAAATATGTTAGTGTCCGTTTAGAAATGAACAGCTTTATATAATCTCTGATTTTGCTAATCTAGGAAATAACTCTATTTCACCCAGCGACTTGAGAAGGCGAAGGAAAATGTACATTTAAATAGCAAGTTCTACAGAAACGGCCTGGCATATTTTCAAAAGGGTACAGTGTTACACAAAGACACAACTGTGAAAGTAGCAAGCTTTCAGACCATTTACTGCAGTTCTCATTTCAAGGAATGGAAAAGTAAACATTAAGCAAAGAAGGTTAAATCTGTATCTAGAATAGCATAATAAACAAAATTTAAGATTGTTGGCTGGCCCATTGCTGTTTTGAATATATTTATTATTGTATAATGGCTAATTTTGCTTGCTTAGCACCTTTTTCCAGTCCTTGCACTGATAACCCAAACAAGCGAATACCATTGTCAGTGTATTAAAAAGAGATTTTGGTCTTGTAAAACAGTTTTAAGAATGCAAATGGCAGTGCAATACAATACAGAAAGTAGTCAACTGATCATGTATGTCTCAATTTCTCTTCTAATTGGCAGACTTTGGTACTTTTGCATCCCCTTCTAGTGAATGGAGTTTTCCCCACTGCTCTTCTCGGCTGTTTGGCTCCACATGGAATCAATATTCAGAAAGGGAAGGGAATCCCATAACTCAGCAGGACAATGCATTTGCTACCATTTGTCCATGGAACATCCTTGCCCTTTATTGGTGCAAACAGTTTGGATGGCAGTTAGAATACTTTTCATAAATCCTGTCAGGTATGTTTGAATGACTACACACACACACACCTGGCAGTTGGCAATATACCATAGATAACTGCCATGGTTGTGGGCAAATATATCCACAACTACAAAAGCCTATGGCAATGGATTTTTTAATCTCATGGATCATCCCTAAAACACATTTCCATTCCCCAAAACAAAAACAATCTGTTAATTTATTGTTACTTGGATATAGGCAAACTGTTCTGAGTAGATTTAGATTTAGTAGATTCCATGATTTAGGTTTAGTTATACCTGCTTTGTTGGTCTTATAGAATATATTGGTTAAGTCTGTGCTATGAACTAATAGACTCTGAACACTAGAGGGATTATTTGTATTATAATACAGCAACAGTGACATCTTAATGCTTGGGCTTGTATACAACTACTCAGTCCTTTTTTCTAAAACAAAATGTTTAGGGGTACTCTCATTTTCCTACTCATATTGAAATACTGCCCCTCAATGAGGCCAAACTTACGGTAGATTCACAAAATGTTTAGGGGTATGCGTCCCCCCCAGAAAAAAAGCACTGCAACTACTTAAAAGACTGTAATCCTATGCACAGCAGAACCAAGGCCAACTGAACTCAATGGGACTTATGGCACAGTAAGCAATTATAGAATTGTAATGAATCCTTTTGCAAAAAAAAAACCCATACCAATTTAGTAAAGAATTCAGTGAAGATACAATGCACTGCTTGTATTGAAATATAGCAAACATTTTCTCTCTAACCCAGAGCTGGATAGATCTTGTTATTCATTAACCTGGTGGTTCTCAAATTGTTTCTCTGATCCACACTTTCAGTATTAAAATGTGCTCATGCAACACCAGTTTTTTTATTGAGAAGAGATACATTGGAAAACAAAAATAAGAAACTCCCAGCAGTGCTTGATTTACCCTATAACATAGAACACAACTACTTTATTATACGGTCATGCTGCATCCAGAAAGTGTAAAACAATGCAGCTACATAAGAACATGAATCATTACCTAAATATAATTATAAACAAGCCTCTTAAGTAAGTATACAAACTCAATGAGCGGTGCGTCCTTGCAGTATCACCTGATGCTCTTGCTCTCATTTTGAAAAGGTATCTATCCATATTCTGCTAATAAAAGAAAAGAAAAATGCTATGCTATGCTATGCTATGCTATGCTATGCTATGCTATGCTACACTGAAACGTTTCTTTATTGTCCTTGAATCTTCCCGCACACTTGTCACCTTCTCCTGACACACCAGTGTTGCATGCCACACCCACTGAGAACCATTGCTATAAGCAAATACATTTAGGGAGAACAGAAACCTGCTGTTAGATATTCTAGTTCAATCAAGCTAATCCAGGACTTCTATGCCATCTCCTGGTTGCTGTGGGTTCCAAGTTTCCTTCGTATCACAGGGTATGTTCATATTGCCTACCACCTTAGAGTACAGTGAGGTTTTTCCAGTGCATTTCACACCTTGCCCTACCCCACCCATATGTTCACGGCTTCATTGGTGTCAAATTTGTTTCTGCTTGTGTTCGTACCAGGGGGCATTGACAGGCCAGAGATGACTTTACCTTGCATGGCATGGGAGTGGGAATCATCCTGGCTAACCCTGAAACCTGTCGCTAGCTCTCAAAACAAGTCGTTGGGGTGGTTTTGTCTTTCGTGTGGAGTTTCTGCTATAGACAGAGGCCTACCTTGCCTAATGGATGGGTGGCTGCAATTGCTAGCGCATCTCTAGGACCTTGGGACCCTGTAATTACATTCTGCTGATGGTTCCATGTTAAATTAATGAACCTGCTGTGCACAAATTATTTATCATGCATTAGTTAATGAGCTGTCTCCCTATAAAGAGAGAGAAAGAGACGTCCTCACCTCTCTGCGGGTCCCACAGGAGGGTAAACAGAAATGAACTGCTCCTGCTCCAGCCCCATTACTTTCATACACAGAGAGAAGCTTGCTCTCCTTCCACTCGTGCCCAAACCTGTAGGAAGGATGTGTAGAAGTCCAATGTGCTCAATCATCTTATAAGAGCCAGTGTGGTGTAGTGGTTAAGAGCGATAGACTCGTAATCTGGTGAACCGGGTTCGCGTCTCCGCTCCTCCACATGCAGCTGCTGGGTGACCTTGGGCCAGTCACACTTCTCTGAAGTCTCTCAGCCCCACTCATCTCACAGAGTGTTTGTTGTGGGGGAGGAAGGGAATGGAGAATGTTAGCCGCTTTGAAACTCCTTTGGGTAGTGATAAAGCAGGATATTAAATCCAAACTCTTCTTCTTCTCTTCTATAATCTCATATACAGAAATATGAGAAAAATAGAAAGCAGGTACAGAGACCATAACACATTTCTTTTTTATCTGGGGTTGTAATCCTGAGTGCATATCATGGTTCTTTCTTCTGGCTTTGTTAGATTTGCTTCTGCTGTCCTCAACCACATTCATGGATAGAGTGGTGTGATTTAAGGAGGCAGCCCTAATCCTGTTTACCTGAGAGTAAGCCCCATTGAACTCAGTAGAACTTACGTTTTGAGTAGACATGGTTAGGAATTGCTTTGTAACACAGGTGCCAATCAAAGTGCAGCACCTGGAGCATGTAAGTCTCAGCAGTGCAACAGATGTGTTCAAAGGGAATCCTCCTGGCAGGTTGTCAGTAATACTTGAAGAATTTGTTGGGGGGGGCGGGGAGAGAAAAAGAAACCTACTATTATACCTACCAGCAAGAGTGTAAAGGTTAAAGGAGTTGCATGGAGTTTCACAAAAGCAGCAACTATTAGCATAAAATCCTTAAAAGGTATCTAGAATAATGTATGTTTGTGTGAGGACTAAACAATTTGGTTACAGGTCCACGAGTTTGCCTATAGTAGAGATGATTCACACTTGGATGCTATTCTTTCCAAAGTCATCTGGATGCAGGAAGTATGTGTTGTCATATTAGTGGCTTCGAGAACACTGTCCAACCATCTCGTCCTCTGTTGTCCCCTTCTCCTTGTGCTCTCAATCTTTCCCAACATCAGGGTCTTTTCCAGGGAGTCTTCTCTTCTCATGAGGTGGCCAAAGTATTGGAGTCTCAGCTTCAGGATCTGTCCTTCCAGTGAACACTCAGGGCTAATTTCCTTAAGAATGGATAGGTTTGAACTTCTTGCAGTCCATGGGACTCTCAAGAGTCTCCTCCAGCACCATAATTCAAAAGCATCAATTCTTTGGTGATCAGCTTTCTTTATGGTCCAGCTCTCACTTCCATACATCACTACTAGGAAAACCATGGCTTTAACTATACGGACCTTTGTTGGCAAGGTGATGTCTCTGCTTTTTAAGATGCTGTCTAGGTTTGTCATTGCTTTTCTCCCAAGAAGCAGGTGTATTTTAATTTTGTGACTGCTGTCACCATCTGCAGTGATCATGGAGCCCAAGAAAGTAAAATCTCTCACTGCCTCCATTTCTTCCCCTTCTACTTGCCAGGAGGTGATGGGACCAGTGGCCATGATCTTGGTTTTTTTGATGTTGAGCTTCAGACCATATTTTGCGCTCTCCTCTTTCACCCTCATTAAAAGGTTCTTTAATTCCTCCTCACTTTCTGCCATCTGCATATCTGAGGTTGTTGATATTTCTTCCGGCGATCTTAATTCCAGCTTGGGATTCATCCAGCCCAGCCTCTCGCATGATGAATTCTGCATATAAGTTAAATAAGCAGGGAGACAATATACAGCCTTGCCGTACTCCTTTCCCAATTTTGAACCAATCAGTTGTTCCATATCCAGTTCTAACTGTAGCTTCTTGTCCCACATAGAGATTTCTCAGGAGACAGATGAGGTGATCAGGCACTCCCATTTCTTTAAGAATTAGTGGGGTAGGAGAGCTGGAAAAAAAAATCATATCTGGCAACCAATGAGCCCCTTTGGTTTCAGATAGCACATGGGTAGACGAGTCTAAAAAGCCAGGGACACAAATTTTCATGGCCCTCTGGTTGCTCATTTACTAGAAGTAATGTATTTAATAATTAGCTCTGGAAGCGTATACACGATTCTGACCAAACTAAGCCTTCTAGAGCAAAAGCCTCCTAAAGCAAAAGATTTTGCATTTTCTCTAATGTGTTCTGTGACTTAATTATGCATTGTGCAAGGAAATACATTTACTTTTCTGTTCGGAATACTTTTTTCTAGCTAATTGCACTTGATTGATTTTAAGTTCTAGTATTATGAAAATTTCACTGCACCTATCACAATTTTATAAAATTACCATGCCTTCCCTCAGCCATCTTAAAAAAGAAAAGGTTGGACCTTGTCCTGAAAGCCATATTATAAATATTTATTTTATTGCATAAAGTTAATACACTTTTGTCAAACACTTCAAAGTGGCTTACAAAGAGAAAATATAAATAAAATAATATAAAAACTAGTAAGGAAAGCCGAGGCCCTTGCTGGCTCTTAATAATGGGACCACAGTTTCCATTCATCACCCCCCCACAGAACATTTTTCTTTTACGTATTTGTTTCACTACATTTATATTCCTCCTTCAAGGAACTCAAGACAGCTTTTACGCTGCCTCCCCTTTATTTTTATTTCCAGAGCAACCCTTTAAGGTGGGTGAGGCTGAGAGACAGCAATGTCTGGTCTGTGCTCACTCAGTGAGCTTCATGGCAGAGTGAGGATTTGAACTCAAGTCTTCCTGGCTTTCTCATAACATAACTTTTCTTAAAATAACTGAGCAGTAGTATTTTCCATTTATTTGGAATAACACCTTTGCAGCATTAATGGACACCAGGCGAAACACAATGCAATTTGCTTAAACCAGTTCACAGCAGCTACAAAGTTCCCTCAAATGCAACAGTCACATCTCAAAAAGTTGTTCAGGCATCCTTTTAGCAGGTAATAATGTGTTTGATCTTGTTCTTGTTTGGCAGGCTTCTTTGTTAAACCTGTTTGAGTAGTTCCCCAAACCCCTTCCCCTCCCCCTGCCCGGCAACAATTACGGTAGTTGTCTGTTTATTAAAACAAATCTAGTTTTGCAAATTACAAAGAACTTTCCTAGAATTATAGAACTAGAATGATAAAACTCTACGTGACCACCTTATGTTTATGACTGGAATAGATTAAGCAGATCAGGAGAAATGCTTAAATATATTTAATTTGTATACTGAATTATAAAAGGAAGACACCTTTGTTATGTTTTATAAGAGAGAATCCACAACCCACCATGGCCACAGACGTGAATAAACTCAAATCCTTGTGTTGTTGTTATTTATATAATATGGGTGAGTCACTACCTCTCATCCTAACCTATTTCACAGTGTTATTGTGGGGATTAATGTGTGCCATCTTAAACTACTTAGAGAAAAAAGGCAGGATATAAACGCAGTAAATAAAGTGGGCTGGGTGTCAGTTTACTACTGCTAATCTGCCCCTTTCAGGGTGGTCGCTTTTGGGGAGGGGCTGAGCTATGTGGATTGCTGGACTTTGGCCCTCATGTCCAGCCATAGCTGCGCCAGTGCTGTAAAATCACCTGTTGCCATTAGTCCCATGTTAGTGTGATTGGGATGCGGGTGGCGCTGTGGTCTAAACCACTGAGCCTCTTGGGCTTGCCGATCAAAAGGTTGGCGGTTTGAATCTGTGCAACAGGGTGAGCTCCTGTTCCTCTGTCCCAGCTACTGCCAACTTAGCAGTTCAATAGATACCGCTGCAGCGGAAAGGTAAATGGTGTTTCCCTGCGCTCTGGTTTATGCCATAGTGTTCCACTGTGCCAAAAGCGGTTTAGTCATGCTAGCCACATGACCCAGAAAGCTGTCTGTGGACAAACGCTGTCTCCCTCGGCCTGAAAGCGAGATGAGCGCCGCAACCCCATAGTCGCCTTTGACTGGACTTAACCGTCCCGGGGTCCTTTACCTTTACCTTTTTAGTGTGATTGCTGATCCTGTAGTTCTTTCAGTACTTGCTTCCAACACTGCTTGCACAGGTACTGATTTATAATCCACATTATAGCACCAGTCATGTCCACATGCCTCTTGGAAGATCTGCACATGACAGCATAGTGGGGTCATGCATTCATCTTCTCGAAGCATCTACACATACCCACTCAGTGTGTTCATATAGTGAGAAATGATCAGGGCTATATATATATTTCATACATCTTCCTACCAGAAGTTCTTTTTCTATGTGGGAAAAATGTTATGTTTTGAACCACCCCTGTGTCTTAACAGAAGCTTTCAGATGGAAAACGCTGACATGTAACTAATACTGACTGCCAAGAAATTACTCACAAGTAAGATTTTGGCATTGTGGGTTGCAATTCCTTCCTGGACTTTGAAATGCAAGGGGTGGTGGTGATTGCATAAATGACATTTAAAGGAATTGGCTTATATCTGAAGAAAAACAACACCCCCAAACAAATCAAGTTATCTGTGTCTCTTTTTGTGAGCAAATACAAGCACATAACAGCAGTATGTGCTGAAGAAGTTAGACATTTTCTCAGTGCGCCCCTCCCACACTGCCCAGTGGTACAGTTGAGACAACGGGGCTGTGGCTTGTGAAACCCTCCCCTGCTTCAGGCCAGTGTATATGGAGCAGGAGGGCCTGGTCTGGCCTACTCACGCTTGGCTTGCCTGACCAGGACTCCAGTGGGCATAACATACCTGCCAAGAGACCCGGAAAAAAATGGGACATCCTGTTTTTTTTGCTTGAGATCATGGCAGCCATTTTGGGTGCCACAATATCACATGTTCCCATGCCGTGCTCTCGCTTTTTGTGTTTTTTCTGGACTGCAATCTCACGCAGCTCCCCAAAACGTGTTTTTGACACCGCAGAAGATTGCGCCCTGTAAAAGAAATGCTTTTGGGGGGTCGAGAGTGCTGCGTGAGTCATGTGACGTGCCTGGGAACACTTCCCTGAAGATGCGTGTCCTGGTTTTCGATCAGAAAAAGTTGGACGGTATAGCATAGGTAAGTGGAAACCCTCTGAATCTTGACCCGCTGCAGGATTGTGTTCCTCTAGGACCAAATTGTTTGGGGTCATCTCTGCCTGAGGCAATACAATTCACTCTGCTTATGCTGGATATGTTGCAGTGAGGTTATTTTATCTGTGGATGCCTTAAGCCAGAGCTTTCCAAACTGTGTGTCGCAACACGTAAGTGTGTTGGTTGCCGTGTGCAGGTGTGTCGTGTGAATGTTCCTCATGCTGCTCCTGGGACTGGAAAGGGATTAGTTTAACCTCCGGTTTGCTAGTAAAACTGAATTACTGTGCCGCGAAATGATACAAAATTGAATTACTGTGTCGCAGTAAGCACCGCTTTGTAGGTCAAATTATTACTTGTGTTTAGTGCAGGATAGTAAGCAGATGCCAAAAGTAAGCATGCAACTTAAGAAGACTGTGCACTGTCCTTTGTAAAACACTGTATCTACAGAGATCCAGTGGAACCTGAGCAAAAATTAAGCTGTGGCAGCCAAAGGAAAAGGAAAAGGTCTGTATTTCAGTACAAGTGAAAGTATCTGTGATCCACCCGCCCTGCTTGTTTTGAATCTGCTATCTTAATCTCAGGAATGTAGCATTTTGGTATTGGGTGTGAGGTACAACATTCCAAAGGGATTATTCTTATTAGGCTTCATCCTTTGTTCTGAACTGTGGAGAAGCAAGTTTGCCACTAATCATTAGCGGAGCTAGGCACTGATACACACCTATATTTTGTACTGCATATCCGTGCAGACCGGAAACTAGATTTTCCACCCAGAAAGCAAATATGTGTTGTGTGAGTATGCAGTGTACAGTGGTACCTCGGGTTAAGTACTTAATTCATTCCGGAGGTCCGTTCTTAACCTGAAACTGTTCTTAACCTGAAGCACCACTTTAGCTAATGGGGCCTCCTGCTGCCGCTGCGCCACTGGAGCACGATTTCTGTTCTCATCCTGAAGCAAAGTTCTTAACCTGAGGTACTATTTCTGGTTTAGCGGAGTCTGTAACCTGAAGTGTATGTAACCTGAAGCGTATGTAACCTGAGGTACCACTGTATGTAGCAAACTCTTCTGTTATGCCCAGTGTAGAACATGTGGTCAAAATGTGCTGCTTTGCACCCAAATGGAGAAAAGAGTGTTAAGGGGGGTATATGTGAAAGGTCTTAAGTTCTTATGGAGATGTTTAGTGGGCAATGAGCCTCTGTATCATTCCCACCCAAGCAAATGGGCAAGGGCTATAGCTCAGTAGTAGAGCACATGCTTTTCTTGCAGAAGGTCCCAGGTTCAGTCCTTGGCTTTTTTGGATAGGGTGGGAAAAGACTTCTGCCTGAACCTTTGAAGATCTTCTGAACTGGACCGATGACTTAACTCATAAGGCAGGATCCAATGCTTCTGGCAAAGGAGCTACTAGTAAACTAGCCAGATAGCAAGGAAGCTTCACAGTTAGTAGGCCATCATCTTGACCCCTTGAAGAGCTCCCATGCCAATTTTCCAATGACTTCCAGAAAATTCAACAGGACAAATCAAACAGATTGTAATCTGGAATACATTTAAGATGGGGCAAAATCTGCCTTTCTCCCTAGCTTCTGAGCTCACCAGGGTCAGATCCAGCCCGTACCACAGTGGTGCATCCCAGAGCAGCCCTTTATATTCTCCATTAAGTGAGCAGCTGAGATTCCAAAAAAGAATAATAATAATGAAAGACTGCACTCAAATACAGTCCTATAGTTGAGCTGAAGTCCATCTACTATCTCTGACATTGAGCTGTCTTGCTTTCATTGTCAGGTACCACAAATAAGTGTAATGAGATTTTTTGAAAATGAGATATCAGAAGTAAAGATTGGCAAGATTTTGCTGTTTCCTGGTAGCTGTTTTGTGTGTGTGGAGGGGGGTTGTACATTTATGCTGTCAAATGCTGAAAAATAGAACTGCTGAGTGTCAGAGCACCATGACTCACTTGTACTGAAGCTGAAATGCACTGCACAAGAAAGTACATTTCGGCTCTTCCAAAATAGCTTACATTATTGTTTTCATGAATGGCACCAGGTTCTGGAAGGCTGTATGAAGGCGCTGATGTAGGTCGCCTTTGAACTACCTTTCTCAGGAGGCTCTGTAACATACAGGAACACCCCCTCAATATACCCACCCAGTCCATCCTACTGATGAATATTTTGCTAGTTGGATGTACTACTGAAATATAATCCCCATCATCCCTCGTCATTGGCCGGGGTGGCTGATGGGAGTTGGAGTCCAAAACATCTGGCTAGCACCAGATGGATAGGCTATCTTAATAGTGTAAGATTATTGTTTCCTGTTACATTATCAGGGGTCCCTAGTCTGTCTAAAATTCTTTTCAATATGTGACAATTTGCAGGAGTCGTCCAGGCTTACATTTATATTAGTTTTGTTTGGGCCAAGATATAATAATTGACACAGTTTGAGATACATTCTGAAGTAATATTTAAAAGTTGGGATCAAATCAATGCTCATACTGAAATATGGTCAGCAATATGCATAAAGTTATATTGTAATGTCATTTAGAGAGGTGTAGATGTGTATGTAGGACGCGGGTGGCGCTGTGGGTTAAACCACAGAGCCTAGGACTTGCCGATCAGAAGGTCGGCAGTTTGAATCCCTGTGACGGGGTGAGCTCCCGTTGCTCACTCCCTGCTCCTGCCAACCTAGCAGTTCGAAAGCACGTCAAAGTGCAAGTAGATAAATAGGTACCACTCTGGCGGGAAGGTAAACGGCGTTTCCGTGCGCTGCTCTGGTTCACCAGAAGCGGCTTAGTCATGCTGGCCACATGACTCAGAAGCTGTACGCCGGCTCCCTCAGCCAATAAAGCGAGATGAGCGCCGCAACCCCAGAATCAGTCACGACTGGACCTAATGGTCAGGGGTCCCTTTACCTTTTAGATGTGTACTATTTAAATCTGAAGTATGGAGCAAGCAACAAGTGGAAACTCTACTGCATTTTAATGTGAAACTATTTTTACACCTTAGCATTGAAGTGAAGGGACGCGTGCTTAATTCACTTAATTTAAGTGCTGTAATAAAGGGGCAGCAAAAAACATCTGAAGGCATTGGTCCCAAGAAGCTGACATCTGTGATCTGAGAGTATTTCCTCTCCCCTGATTACAGGACTGTGTGTTTGTTCTTTATTACAGTGAAAATGATCTGTTTGCCCAACTCTGTCTTCCTGATCTTCCAGTTTTCAGTGCAATGTGTGCAATGTAACTTGACTGCCTAGAATTGTTGCAACGTTAGGTAGGTCATTAAGGCATGTAATTAATTGTAAAAAGATAGCATCACTTTCGGCACAAAGCCAAAGCCAGAAAGTTATAGGCATATACAGTGGTACCTTGGGTTGCACACGCTTCAGGTTACATACGCTTCAGGTTACAGACTCTGCTAACCTAGAAATATTACCTCAGGTTAAGAACTTTGGTTCAGGATGAGAACAGAAATCGCGTGGCGGCGGCGCAGCAGCAGCAGCGGGAGACCCCATTAGCTAAAGTGGTGCTTCAGGTTAAGAACAGTTTCAGTTTAAGAACAGACCTCCGGAATGAATTAAGTACGTAACCAGAGGTACCACTGTAATCTGAGGACTATTCAAATTTCTGAACATGGCTAATAATAACCTGTTACGATTTAAACTGCCCAACCCTGGTATTGATTCTGCATACTTTTCTTTGCTGGATTCATTTGCCCTTATTCCCAAGAACAATTAGAACTGTAGCCTAATTGTACTGCTGTTTGTACAACCCTTACAGAGATAACTAGCTGCCCTAAATCTGAAACAAAACAAAATGCTAAATGCTTCCATATTATGCTTTCTGAAACTGAAATGCTTTGGAATGAGTTAAAATGGTGTCTAGGAAAAGGTTTTAAGTCCTTTTGAGAATTTACAGTGACCATGTGGAAAGTTGACTTCCTGCACATAATCTGTGAATCTACCACTCCTTTTTCTGTTTGCAAAATACTGAAAAAACACACACACACTGAGAGAAAACATACAGTGATGCACAGGTGGGTTCTCTGTTTCCAGTCAACACATGAGAGAGGGGAAAGAAGAATCACACATCCCTCTTCATGGGTTTATTTATGTATTTATATATTATGTATTCAAAGCCATTTCTAAACAGCTTAATGTTTTCAAAATCTCTTTAGTAGTGCATGCTATGTACACTGTAAAAATATCCATGTGACTTGCGTTAAGTGTAGAATAACAATATTTTGAATATGGGTATGCAACTGGGTGTTTGATTTGGAGGTCGTCTTGAAATGTCACAGCCTTCTTCAGAAATAATTAAATAAACACATGAGGAGGACGAGCAGGAGAAGCAGAGATGAGCGAACTAGCTCCTGCCCATTGCTGTTTTTGTTGCGCTCCAACTTGCGGAGGGTAATATCACCTATATATGTTTTGGAATGAATAGAGAAGGCACCCTTGGAGCTGCCTTTGCCAGCCTGGGACTCCAGATGCTTTGAACTAAGGCCAGGGCTGATAGAAACCATAGTTCTAGATATCTGGAAGCAGGCGGATTGGAGAAGGGGAATGGCAGCCAGGTGGGAGGGCAGAGCTAATGTGTTGTCCCCCCACCCCTTCTGTGCTTGCTTGACTCTTGATGGTGAGACTTGAAGAGAGCTAAAGACATAATGCAATGAGGGTGGTTTTTGTTCAAGAAATTGCAAGTTTCCTTGCATTTCAGGATCTCTATGAGGCACCTGTATTGGGGTTTAGGAAGACATGCAAAATTTGTGTTCTTTTTAATTAATAAATAATTTGTAAGGCACATATTTAATTGGCCAAATGCCTCTTGATAATAGGCGTACAGTTTGACCTGCTTTTGCTGTATGAAAGCATTCCCTCTCTTTGAAGATGGATGTTAACACCCTTCCTTTCTTGGTCAGCTCTAATTCATGGCTTGAAATGATCCAAAACTATTAGCTATACCAGTCTGAAATACACTAAAAGACATACGCTTGCATATAGTGATGGAATAAATGCTATATTTAAGGTTTAAGCAATTTGTAGCTAGTATATGTCTGGTAAGATCTACATTTTAGAACTATGTGACCTGATTACACAATCCTGAATAGAAGGCTTCTCTTTAATCTTAGGCTGCAACCCAATATTATACACACCTCCCTGTTTGGTAGAACATCACATTGGAGTTTACTTCTGAACTGACCTTTATAGGATTACACAGTTAGCTGGTTGGATTACATATGTATTCATCTAAAACCAAATTGGATGAGGCTGCTCCCAAGACCATCTTTGTGCTCTTTTTTTTAACCTATCATGTGGCAAGCACCCCCAGAATGACCTGGGTGAATGGTTGCAAGGGATGGACTATTCTTAAATCAGTGTTAATCACTTTACTTTTACAAAGTGATTAAAGGTTCTTAAGTATTTGTACAGCATCTTAAAAAGCAGAGACATCGCCTTGCCAACAAAGGTCCATATAGTTAAAGCCATGGTTTTCCCAGTAGTGATGTATGGAAGTGAGATCTGGACCATAAAGAAGGCTGATCGCCGAAGAATTGATGCTTTTGAATTATGGTGCTGGAGGAGACTCTTGAGAGTCCCATGGACTGCAAGAAGATCAAACCTATCCATTCTTAAGGAAATCAGCCCTGAGTGCTCACTGGAAGGACAGATCCTGAAGCTAAGGCTCCAATACTTTGGCCACCTCATGAGAAGAGAAGACTCCCTGGAAAAGAACCTGATGCTGGGAAAGATGGAGGGCACAAGGAGAAGGGGAAAACAGAGGATGAGATGGTTGGATGGTGTTCTTGAAGCTACCAGCATGAGTCTGACCAAACTGCGGGAGGCAGTGGAAGACAGGAGTGCCTGGTGTGCCCTGTCCATGGGGTCACAAAGAGTCAGACACAACTAAACAACAACAACAACAAGTATTTGTACAACTATTTTGTGAAATGGATTAGTCAGGCTACTTGATGCGGTTGAGCTGGTGCCTGAATCAATCTCTTCGAAGTCCAGAAGCTCAGTCGTTGAACCTTTTGGGACATCTATTTACAGATTGTTCAATGCCCCACCACCTATCAGATCTCAGTTTTAACACATGTGGTCAGTGATGGCATTTGACACATAATATATATTTGTTTAAGGGCTATGCTGAGCTAGTTCAGAGCTAACAGAGCTATCTACATTAAAAAGTTATTTCCTTTTCTTCATTGTGTGGACTTCAGCGACATTGGATTGTTCATTTCATTCATCTTAACTATTTTTACTTATCTTATTTTATTTATCTATATCAGGTGAAGGAAATGTTTAGAGGAGGAAAAACCCACCAGTAACTTCTGTACAGTATTTGCTTCTGGTATGGGAGAATGAGAGATACCTGTGGTGACATGGTTTGTTGCATTCCTTCTCATATTGAAGAGCCCATGTTATCACTGAAGCTTCTTAAAAGAGTTTTATTAAATTCTGTTTGATAGGCTATATTCACAGCTGAACACCTTACATAAGATAGCTTAATTATGGTTTAGCTCAAGGGGATAATTAAAACTTCAAGTCTGCAGATCAAGACTGATACGTGAATAAAAGTAGACTGATTGTGATTTTTCTGGTAGCATGCTGAAATGAATCTTATATTTCAGGAGGTATCGGATAGCAAAGCAAGGATATAAAAAAACTGCATATAGAACCCCTGGGTTGTAACACAAAACGCCACTTCTTAATCTTCTTCATTCCTTACAAAAAAATCACTCTCTTGTCTCCCCATGCCAGTGGCCTCATGCAGCACATACATTCAGCATGAATTCATTTCCTTGTCAGTCCTTAGACTCTCTCTTCTCTTTTTCTTCCTTCTCCTTAACCTCCTCCTCACAACCCAACCTACATTCCTCAGGAATTCCCCTTCATGCACAATTTGTAATCTCTTTCCCTTTCTGGCTCCTGGACTCCTTTTACTAGAGTATGCAGCTTGGGGTGGTTGCAAAGGACAAGCCTCTGAGACAGTGTCATAGGTGACACAAAAAAGCTCCTTTAATCTGGCCTCGTGCTATTCCACAACTTGCAATTATCACCAATCCAGCACAGGGCGATGAGAAATTTGCTGTACATTCTAGACAAAAAATTGATTTGATCCTTACTTTTGTATAGTATAGTAGGTTACATTTTGCCTCTGGCTGCACCAACTACTGCCATCTGGTTCCCACAGAGTTGTCCATGGGGGAATGCTGCCTCATGCTAAACAAAGATTTTCCCACCCTGGTTTTTTTTTAATAAAAAAACCTTATGTGATATAGTAGTATAAACACCAACAATTGGGAAACACTGGCCTGCGAGCGCTCCAGTTGGAGAAAAGCCTTTACCAAAGGTGTCATGGACTTTGAAGATGCTCAAACTCAGGACGAAAGGGATAAACGTGCTAATCTTCCTCGGCTAGGAGTGATTGCCAAATAAGAATGTGTGTGTGTGTGTGTGTGTGTGTGTATATACATATAACATACCACCACCCCTTTTCCAGTTACAGCCAGATTTGCCCTCCAGTGCCATATTTTGAGGAGTGTGCTCTAATTTTTTGCCATTATCCAAAGTAGTTTCCCTCCTACTATTCCCAGATTTTGAGGCAATTCTTAAAACAGAAGTATTAAAAAAAATACTACCACCATATCATATAGATGAAGTGCGCAATCAATCATTTTCTCCCTGTCTCTGGATGGGGTTGCCACCTCCCCCCCCCATTGGGTTCCTGTACCTTTAAACAGATCTGTCACAAGCAGAAATTAAACAGGTGCAGACCTTTAAGGCACCGCTGTTGTTTTTCTGCCTCTCCTGCAGCTGTTAAAGGCACAGGAGCCTGCTGGAAATGAAAGGTAACAATCCTAAGCTGGCTATACGTGGCTTTCTGCCATATGAACAATATTGTGTGCATCTATCTGTATTTGAATATTTAGCCACACCTAAAACTGGGAGGTTGGGGCGATCACTCTCCTGCGTTTATCCACTCGGAGTTCAGCAAGAAGTTGTTCATTTTAACAGCAAAGGAAGTTGTGCTATGTAGCATCTGGGTTCCTGGAGGGTTAAAAACAATCACCTGCGTTTGAAATGAGACTTGGAAGTAGGAAGTGTTGCTGTGGCTTGAGCTTCCTGTATAAATAAGTGTAGCTTTCTTACAGCTACTGCATATGTGCTCGACGTGCATTTTAAGAAATAATGGCAACATGCTCTTAATAGCTGGGAGGAGATTATTCTTCGGAGCGACGAGACGGTTGAGAGATGAGCCTTGCTCCAGATCTATAACGTGTGAAGCTTTCAGATGCTGGGAGCAGGAAGGAAGCGGCGAGAAATGAAACGCGTTTCTTCAGACTCTGAGCTTTTGCTGGCGGTGACATGTCTCGGAGGCGCTGAAGTGTGAGTGAAGCTATTGAAAAGTCAAACGTTTGGGAGCGAATCCTGCTCTCTTTTGGCAAGGTATGCTGGGACGATCTGCATTTCTTTATAGCGGGGGCAATTAAGTAAGGGCTGTCGTTTTCCTTTCCAGTTCCTAAAGAGGACAAGGAGGTGAAACCCAATCATTTTGGGTACTTGGTTTTTTTTTTAAACATACACAGCCAGCACTGTAGTTCATCTGAGGCAAAAATGGGTTTCTTAGAAATTAAATGCCATTTAACTGCAGTAACTTATGCACTTTCTTTGCTAGGGGTGGTGAACTATGTTGGTTTTATCAGTATAGCTTTGCAGAAATAAATGCTCACTTGTGTGGGAAAAACACTGAAAAGTCTTTAAGATGATTTCAAACCAAGTGATCATTTTAAATTTGTTCACTCCTAATGGAAACTTCAATTCTGTTCTTTAAATAAAAGGACGATCTGAAAGATGCTAAGGAGAGGATCTATTTGAAAAGATACATACTTTTTGTTTGTGTCATGTAATTTGCAGCACAAGTCCATAAATACCTTGCATGGTGGAACTATGTCTGACTATAGAGACATAGTTTTTTGTTTTCTCTAATTGTTTTTTTTAAAAAAATAATATTTATTAATTTTCAACAATTTAAACACAACACTACAAAAAACCAAAGAAAAACAATACAACAATACAATACCGTACAAAAAACACTACACAACACTAACACAAACAATTAACAAAACAAAACAAAAACCATTCAAAACACAATCCAATTTCAATATCTTATCTTTCATTCACATGTTTCCACGACCTCCTCACACCTCCCTTTTTGTCTTCCACTTCTATTAATTGTTTCAGCAATTCCTCTCCATCTTCCTCTATTTTCTATCCTATAATTATCTTAACACATTCTAACCTTATTTTTCCCTTTAATACCCTATTAATCTATCTATACCTAATTCCTTATAACATTTCTACTAAAGCCATATAACTTCATTCCAACATTTTTCCAACATTCATTGTTTTCTCTAATTGTTTTTAAACTTCAGGAATAACATACAGAATATACATATTTTTAGTTCCTATTGTAGTTTTACTATTCTAGGCAGAAAATGAAAGCCACATGCTTATGTGTCTGCATATTTATAGTAATTTTGGATACAGTGTCTTGTTCCATCATCTTAGTGTGAAGTGCCTTTTGCACTTTTCCTGTGAATGACTGTTGCTTTAAGAGTTTGCTTCACAGAGTGTAAGTCAGTTATAATGCCCTGAACTCCAGTTAAATATCTTGGAAGGTTTAAAGAAATGGTGTAGTATGATTTCTCTGCCTTAATATGTGCCAGATATATTTCTGAAGATGCGGCTTCAGTATCTGTGAAGTTGTGGGGATCTACTATTGTGGAATTTCTGTTCTTCTTTATGCCACGTTCACCTTAGCTGATAAACTGGGAATAAATGCAACACATGGGAAGAGGAGAATGATTATCATGCCTGATGGACTTACACCTGCAGGGACTAGGAGGTCTACACCCATAGGATCTGAATGTATGATTCCTATTTTCCTTTCCTGCAGGGTACAGGATATGTGTTCATAGCCTATGTCAGGTTTCCTCAAACTCGGCCCTCCAGATGTTTTGTGACTACAGTTCCCATCATCCCTGACCACTGGGATCATGGGAGTTCTAGGCCAAAAACATCTGGAGGGCCGAGTTTGAGGAAGCCTGGCCTATGTGCATTGGAGGTATGCTTGTTTGGACTTTTGCACATAAATTAGTATCGGTGTCTGAGGTTCAGAGGCAGGATCTGCAGGTGTAAGCCCCATCCTGGCTTCCATGTGTACATGTATATTGAGCTTGGACACTTGTACAGGACTCTGAGTGGATACAGTCATGGAATCATAGAATCGTAGAGTTGGAAGGGACCCCAATGGTCTCGGCTAAAGCATCCATGAAAGATGGCCATCCAACCTCTGCTTAGAAACCTCCAAGGAAGGAGAGCTCCCAACCTCCTGAGGGAGGGCCTTCCACTGTCGAACAGTTCTTACTGTCAGAAAGTTCTGCCTGATGTGTATTCAGAATCTCCTTTCTTGTAACTTGAAGCCATTGGTTCGAGTCCTTACCCCTCCAGAGCAGGAGAAAACAAGCTTGTTCCCTCTTCCATGTGACAGCCCTTTAGATATTTGAAGATGGCTGTTGTATCTCCTCTGTTTCCTCTTTTCCAAGCTAAACACACCCAGCTCCTTCAACCGTCCCTCATAAGTCATGTTGCTTGGGCAGCAATCCCTTTTTAAGCTGAATGCTGTGGGTTTGGAGTTGTGATGAAGAGCGGCTGTTTCCATTGGGTGGCTTGAGCAAAGTTTGAGCAAATGATGTGACAAAGTTTCTGCCAGTTACACTTTACAACATATCCAAAAGGTTTTCTAATAGCATCCTCTTTCACTGTCGATTCAGCTTCTTTTTATTCTGCAAGCAACCTAAAGAAAGCTGGGCATGACTTCTGTGATTGCTTCCCCCAAAGTCTTTATTCATCAGGTGAAACCTTTGCTCTGAGCTTGTTTACCTATGTTTGGTGCTCTGAATGGAGCGGGCTCTTAAACTTGTGGTGCATTTCTGTTCTTCTAATAATCTGATAGCTAGAGTCAGAGGAGCTCTGGTTCTCTACTCTGTCTCCAGAACGACCAGCATTATGTTCTTCATTTCTAAACTGAGCTCTTGGGGATGTGTCACTTAGTGGGTTTTCCCATTAACTACTTTGGGCAGTGAGTGTCTTGTCTTCTCCTCACCTCAGAATGAACTTCTGGTTTCCTGGAGCCTTGTTTTCAGTGGAAGGATGCCAGAGTTAGTCAGTAGGTACCAAACCACATGGTGACCAGAGTGAAACCACAAGGCGAAGCAACACGATGAAACCACAAGGTGCAGGTACATTAAGGGCTTTAGTACACTCAGACCTGAAACTCTGCCCCTTTCTTGGCAAACAGCATGCTGATATTATGTGGCATGCGAAAGGTGCTGATCTTGGTTCCCAGTCAAGTTAAATGAGCTGGAATTGAGAATTGGATCAGGTTTGCCAATTGTATATATCAGAGCTGGATAGCTTTTCTTTTCTTTTCTTTCTTTGGTACTGTAATTTTATGTTGTGAACCACCGTGAGATCTATGGGTATAGGGCAGTATACAAACAAACAAATTGTGATGGTGGTGGGAAGAGTTCAGTCCTCCCTCTACCTCCCAACCCCTCCAGCAGAATTAAGTTATAGGATGAGTAAAGGGGAACATGGCAGAAGGCCATTGGGAGGACTAGACAAGAATTGCTTCCGGGAGCCACAGAGTAACCATGATAACTGGAAGACATGCCTGGATGCCCCTTTGCATACGAGCAATAAACCTGAAATGGTCTGCACCACCTTTCCTGGCTGCGCCCTTTTACAACCACGAGAGAAACTTGCTCTGTTTTTAAAAAGGAAAGTTGATAGCCTTGTTATTTTTTCTAAAAAAACCCCTCCCAGTTCTACTGTTTGCTCTATTGCTTGCTCACCTAGTTTATAAAGTTGCTAGGTTGGTCCTGTATATATGCCTCTGAGCACTGGACTTTGGCATCTTTGGGAGAACATTGTCTACGTTTTGAAAATAAACTGTAGTAGGCAAATAAAGAGAAGCCTGATGCCTTGACCATAGCCAAGAAGGCAGGTGTTCTTAGCAAGGAATGCATTCAGTGGCAACAAGCTCTTAATCTGTACTGACTGAAATTTAGTAGAACACCAGAGTTTCTGACTGTAAAGATTGACTCCTACCAAAAATGCAATTTTTGAGTGCTATTGAATCACTGGGGTAAGGTTACAGCATTTACAAGCGTTTACTTATCTGCCAGTGCCAAATACCTTTGTTCTGAGTTTTCATTGTCTTTGTGTTGCACATTAGCTGGGCCTTGCGTTAACAAGATATCATCATCATCACAATAATCATTTTAAATTTATACCCCGCCTTTTCCCCTGACAGGGACTCAAGGCAGCTTACGGATAGAAAATAATTAAAACATAGGAGGGAAAATCATTAAAAACAATTAAACATAGATAGAATTAAAAACTATCCATCCATCTACATAGCATATAGATATTTACAGTAAAACCCACATTAAAGGTAAAGGGTAAAGGGACCCCGACCATTAGGTCCATTCGTGACCGACTCTGGGGTTGCGGCGCTCATCTTGCTCTATAGGCCAAGGGAGTTTATCCACAGACAGC
This sequence comes from Podarcis liolepis, assembly GCF_965112155.1. Classification (NCBI taxonomy): domain Eukaryota; kingdom Metazoa; phylum Chordata; class Lepidosauria; order Squamata; family Lacertidae; genus Podarcis; species Podarcis liolepis. The sequence continues at coordinate 59,984,003 of NC_139560.1, read as the reverse complement.
TTCCATGTCATGTGGCCAGCATGACTAAGCCGCTTCTGGCGAACCAGAGCAGCGCACGGAAAAGCCGTTTACCTTCCCGCCAGAGCGGTACCTATTTATCTACTTGCACTTGACGTGCTTTTGAACTGCTAGTTTAGCAGGGGTAGGGACCGAGCAATGGGAGCTCACCCCATCACAGGGATTCAAACCGCCGACCTTCTAATCGGCAAGTCCTAGGCTCTGTGGTTTAACCCACAGCGCCACCCACATTACCAGCTACATAATACGAAATTGATATTGCTGAACATTGCCAAACTTGGGCACACCTTCTTGTTTTTATGTATTCCAATGCGCACAATTTCTGTGGTTTCATGGGAATAGCTTGATGTGTGTGTGTGTGGGGGGGGGGAGAGAGAGAGAGAGAGAGAGAGGGCGGCGGGGGTGTGTGTGTCTCTTCCAAATTTCATGTGATTACTAGGACCCTAAGCTGAAGCTCCAATGACCACAATAAAAACAACCAAGAAATGCAGGAAGGAACCAATATAAGCAGAGTAACATGCAAAGTTTAGAGAAACTAAATTCCTTTATTCTGTTTGGGTCCTTTTTCTGTAAACAGGATCTTTAACTGTAGCAGCATTGTTACTTTTTGCTTTCTAGAACAGTAGTTGTATTGGTGTGTTGGACCACAAAAATCCCTTGTATGCTTACTTGGGAGAGTAAACTCACTAGGGTGGGAAAGACCCCCAGCTGAAATCCTGGAGAAGTACTGCCAGTCATTATAGACAGTACTGAGATTGATGGACTAATGGTCCCGTGCAGTATAGAAAGTTGGAAGGGACCCCAAGGGTCATCTAGTCCAACTCCCTGCAATGCAAGAATCACAGCTAAGGAATCCCTGGCAGGTGGCCATCCAACATCTGTTTAGGAATCTCCAATGAAGGAGAACCAACCACCTTCTGATGTAGTCCATTCCACTGTTGAACAGCTCTTACCATCAGAAAGTTCTTCCCAATGTTTAATTGGAATTTCCTTTCTTGTAATTTGAATCCATTGGTTCAAATCTTGCCTTCTGGAGCTGCAGAAGACAAGCTTTCTTCATCTTCCACACGACATCCCTTCAGGTATTTGAAGACTGCTATCATATCACCTCTCAGTGTTCTCTCTTCCAGGTGAAACATACCAAACCCCTCAACTGTTCCTCATAAGGCTTGGTTTCCAGACCCTTGATCATCTTGGTTGTCCTCCTCTGCATGTGTTCTAGCTTGTCAATATCCTCCTTAAACTGTGGTGTCCAGAACTGGATGCAGTACAGGTGGGGTCCAATCAAGGCCGAATAGAGCAGCACTATTATTTCCCTTGAGCTGGCCACTAGATGTTTGTTGATGCATCTTAGAATTGCATTAGCTTTTTTTCTGCTGCATCAGATTCATGTTAAGCTTGTGGTTTACTAAGATCCCTAGATCCCTTTTTTACATCTACTGCAGTCAAGCCAGGTGTCCCTCATCCTATATATGTCCATCAGATTACTCCTGCCTTACAAATGTAGAACCTTACATTTGTCCCTATTGAAATTCATTTTGTCAGTAGAAGGCAGATTTACATGTTCTAAATCAAGTAGGGTTTATGTCTAAAATAATATATTTATACCATATATTTAAATATGTATACAGTGGTACCTTGGTTTAAGAACAGGCCTTAAACTGTTTCAGTTTAAGAACTCTGCAAAACCGGAAGTAGTGTCCTGGTTTGCGAACTTTACCTTGGTCTAAGAATGGAAGCCGAACGGTGGAAGGGCACCGGTGGCGGGAGAGCCCTTGTTAGGGAAAGCATGCCTCAGTTTAAGAACAGTTTCGGTTTAAGAACGGACTTCCGGAACGGATTAAATTCATAAACCGAGGTACCACTGTATTATGATATATATATTCATGTTATATTTAAATAAATACCTCTAAGAAAATCTACACGGGGTTGGAAATTCTAATTTGAGATACTCACTGTGGAAAAATTGAAGCAGGGTGGCTGTTATTCCAGATTAGTTAATCTAGAGCACTTTTGTCTCTGTCTCCACACATTGTTGGCTCTTACTCTGCCCACCATTGTCTTGTGACCCTCAACAGAGTATTATTACCCTCAAGAGAATTCAGACCTTGACAGAAAGAACTTTTTGCTCTAAGCTTTTTTCTGGGGACATTGGATTTTGATATCTGCAAGATTTGGCACTGACAAGTGGATGGCCTTGCACATGTTTCTGCCTCCTCACTAGGTGTCCTTGCTTTCAGAAAACCTGGTCCTCATGTTATACAATATTTTTTGTTCCATACCCTTCAGTTATCTCCACTGCTCATTCCACTGAAGTTGCATCAAGGCTCTTTTTAATGGAGGCAAGCTTCCAGATTACTGCGGAGGTCTTTACATGGCTTTTGAGATGACAAAGTAAGGCAGGTTCCTTTGTGCCTTTTTGAGGAAGGAGGAAATGGTGATCAGAGTGAGGCACGACCACAATGCAGCCTTATTTTTTACAAACTAAAAATGAAAGCGCTGGCCGTTTGTGCCCACACTTACTCCCACTTAACAGTATTGACTTTTCAATGTTAGGAAGCTGAAGGCTAGTTTTAATGCTTTGCCTCTTTCCTCTGCGGTAGTCATGGGAATAATGAAAAAAAGCATTTATAAGTATATGGTATGAGTCACGTGTGACCCACGTGATCAGAAAAGAACGTAACTGTGTGCCTCCAGGGCCGGGGTAAAGTAAAACTGAAACTATGGGAGATGGCAGTCTCTGTGTGAGAGGCATAAACATTTCACTGGAGTAGCTTTTCAGCCAGATCAAAATGGAGTTGTAAACATGCTTAAGGATCAGGTAAGTGGTCTTGGATGCCCAGGTAGCAATGGTGCCCAGAAGAGGAGCCTTTTACCTCTTAGTATGCCTTCCATGTCCTTTTCTGGGTGCAGAAAGGATCTGGCTGTTCCCATATGAACTTGCACAATTGACCTGGTCAGTTTTGTTGAAGGCCCTGCTTTCTGTGTCTTTACCGAAAGAGGTACAGTAAGTGAGTATGAAAAGCAGGGCCTTCTCACTGGAATTTTCCAGGCTGGAAGTCCCTCCGTTAGGAAACTCACCTGACCTTTTCACTCTTAGGAGACTGATTAAGGCTGTTCTTCTGAGGAGATGGAGAACTTAGCTTTGATTCCCCCACCCCACCCCACCCACTGCTTTTCATAGTTTTTTGCTGCTCATTTTGTTCCTACTCCAGCTGCTTTGCTGGTGAGTGCGACCTTGATTTTCTTAAAACATAAAACGTATTTCATATCTGTTGCGAAGCACTTTTGTTGCAGAATTTTACATGGGTCCAGGTTCTCGGGCACAGTTCTTTGCCAGACCTGCAACCTCAGCTTTATGGGAAAGATTAGATAAAGTCTGCAAAAGAACTGCAGGAAAGGATGGAGGAGCTGATCATGCAGAGGCCAGGTGTGTGACCCACGTGATCAGAAAAGAACGTAACTGTGTGCATCCAGGGCCAGGGTAAAGTTATGGCGGCAGAAGGACTCAAGAGTCAAGGGCTCTTGGGTGTGAAGGTGAGAAAACAATTACAGGAAATCAGCAGGGGGTGACTGAACAGCAGGGCTGTTAGAATGGCCGAGGTGAGCTGTCATGAATAGAGGAGTGCCAAAGTGCATCAGTATCAACTATGGCCCTGAAAAAATAGACCAGGTTTTATTGTGGCTAAATCCTATATTTTGCTTTGTTTGCTATTCACCTATCTAGAAAATACTTAGATTTTTTAATACACTGTTGATGTACTTAAATGGAAGGAGAACACATGCAAAATATCTTGGGTAGAAAATACAGAAAGATAGTTCCAAACACCTGCTCTAAGCTTGCAGGTCAGTTACATGGTGCAGAGTGAGTGAGGAACAGGAAGAATAGGCTTCACTTTCCCTTTTGCTGGAAAAAGGGGGCGTAACCTAGCTGAGTCTAGGAATCCAGCTCTTTTAAACCCTTCAAGTGCTAACTAGCACTCATGTATAATTCTGTTTGACTGCACTATCCCACAATATGTGTCCTTTGCTTGGTTGTAAGTTAATACAGTGGTGTATTATGAAGAACCACCATTACCAAATGTGTGGACAAGCGACTTAATAGAACAGTGGCTTTCATATGTTCTGTCTTCAGGATGTGTTTGTCACAGAACCTCTGCAGCGACTCCCTCAGACATTGAATTCTGTGGCATGCTATAGGAGGCACAATGTAAACTGAATTTGCCCTCCTCAGCACTCTTCTTTTGCACGTAGAAGATGGAAAGCTTTCTTTCTAAAATGAAGCTGGTCTCCCTTTAGATATATTTTTCAGGAACCTGGGGGTTTCTCGGAGTATAGTCTGAAAACCACTTCTATAGACTGAAACTACATACTCTGGCACAGAACAGCTATATACACTTTGTGAAGCATTATTGCTCTCTTCAGTTAATCAGATGTTGAATTAATAAGAACTGAGTTCTATCTTTTGCTTTTAATGTCATGTGGAAGTATCACAACTGTCAATGAGTATTTTTTGTAAGAACCCATTATAGTTGAATGTTAACAAACATCTGCTCAGTTTGCCAAATAAGAGTTTAGCCTCATGAAATGTTAATCTTGATACTCTCTGTCTTGCATTGGGGAGGCAGGAACTATCCTGTTCAAAACACTGGGAAATGTTATGAATCTTGGCATACAAAAGAGGGTTTTCTTTTGTCTTGTTGGTTAATTTCACTTTCATGGTTGTTTCTGTCACTTGAAAATATAGGCCTTACTATGCAAAAGTGAACTAGTTCAGTTGCACAAATCTGAACTACATCTGAAACCAATTATCCAAATTTCCAGTTGAACTAAAGATGAATAAAATTCATTTTGAAATAGAATTTTGAACAATTTCTAGTTCATCTTCACATTGATTCTTTCCCATCCACCCCCAGCCAAAGATTCAGATTCTTAGCTTTCATTTTAAAAAAGCAAGTCAATTGAACATATATAAAAAAGTCAGTAATAAAAGAAGCAGCAGCAAAATTCTAAGGCTTATTAGGCAGATATGGAGGTGCTACCGTTTCTACTGTCACTTAGTAATCAGGAATGCAAGGCATTTCCTATATCTTCCCTGCTGAAGAGATATTCTATCTTCCAACAGGAGTACCTTGCCGCAAGAAGTACTGGTACAATAACAAAGTGAATCATGCCTTGTGGCTGGCACATATTAAACTGGACAAGCCTTTTCTATTATGGAGAAAGTGTCACCTGTTGACATTTTATCTGTCAGATACCTTAATACTCATTTGTGGTCCCTGATTTACTTTTGGACCCTATAGTTCAACACAGCAGTTTGCAATGTTCTGAATGTTGGGGGGAGGGAATATTGGGGATGAACTTTTAATGAATTTGAACTGAAGTAGTTTGTTTTCTAAAAAAGCAGCCTTGAGATGGAACTAGTTCCTTATTAAACAGGATGAGCTTATACTACAATTGGTACACACACACACACACACACACACACACATGTCTTGATGGCAAAATAACATCAACACCTTGTACCGTAGCTCCTCTTCCATCTTGGTTCTTTTTCCTGTCACTTGTGTTGAATTGGTTGCGAGCAATATAAAAGCAATCTGTGCATTTGGTTCTTTTAAACAGATGAAGCACTTGTTTATCTTCCCCACGTATTCTATGTTCCGTTGGCAGATTAATCTTTGAACATATTTTCTTAAAGTGTATACGAGATGATAATAAAAGATTAGAAGTCTGTTTGTGGTGTAGTGCCATAGATAGACCGGAGAACTTTTAAAAGCAAACAAAGTAAAGGTTTGCTAAGTATGAATACTGTGCTTGCGTGCTTTCTAAAGGTTCCTGGTCTAATAGATTTTAAAGGTTAAGTAAATGTAGTCCAACTTTAGTTTCCCCTCAACATTAGTCTGATATGTTTTTCTCTTGCGAGGTCTAGTTTTCACTTAACATTTGTGGTACTTAGAATTTCACCCAGACAGTAATCTGAAGATGCTTGATATTGTTCTGTCTCTGATATGAAGCTAAGCTGGACTGGTCCAAGTAAACCCCTCATTGGGGACCATCACATAACTCCATGTGTACTTGGAGAAAGGGCTGGATATAAATGTTAACAGATTTAAAGTTAAACCAAACTATTCTTATCTAATACCTTTTCCTGAGGAAGAAGATAGGTAGTCAGTCCCTAATGCCTTGATTTGGCCACAAGATGATGATGATGGCGATTATTATTTGCACATATAGTCTACCTTTTTCTCCAAGAAGTTCAAGTTGGTGTATGTGGTTCCTCATCCTATTCAGTTTATTTGCACAACAACCATGTGAGGTTGGTTAGGCTGAGAGGCAGTAATTGGCCTAGTGAGTTTCATGGCTGTGTGAGGATTAGAAGTCTATTCTCCCAGACCCTAGTCCAGTACTCTAACCACTACACCACAACTGGCTCTAAAAAATTGGTAATGGCTAACTAATGTCCCTAATTAATCCTGATTGTGAATTCCACTGTGTCTGGAATAATAGCAAAAATGTATTTAAGCCTCTTTATTCTGTTGTGTTCCTGGTTAACAGGTTTTTGGATGAAACATATTTTTGTGCTTGGTGGGGTGTTTGTGTTTTTGTGTGGAAGACTGTGGATTTGCACTGACATGCAGCATGATAACTTTTAAGTGCACTATTAACTTCTTTTTAGTTATTACTTCAATCCCGGGAACCCTAGTTCGTGGTCCTTCAATTATATATTATAGTGTATTATATTACAGCAATCAGGCTTGAGACCCTTCAGGTTATAACTATGTGCCTTTTCATGTTATATCTAGGACAAGGAAAGATCAACAACTTCAGCTGGCTGGCAGTTCTCTCAGCAATAAATCCTTGTTTGTTTGAAGAGGCTACTCCCAGTAATGTATTATGCAACCTGAACTTACGTGTGTGTGTGTGTGTGTGTGTGTGTGTGAATATTCACTTTGAAAAAATTCTTTCCTTGTTTCTGTGATTGTACTATGAAGTCTCAGGGCTACCTCCCACATCAAGCTTTAAAGATATAGTGGGTGAGAACAGATTCTTACAGGGAGTGCTCTTCGCTCATTTTGTTAATTGTCTAACATCCTGTTTCCTGTGGCAGCTAGCTGTTATTCCTCGAAACTGCAAGAAAATAATACAATATGGATACTTGGGCCAAGATCCAAAGGAACTGTGTAGCTAGTTTTGTGAGCCCAAAACTGTTTTGGATTTGTTTTCTGGAATAGCCATCGTTAATAGCACATCGCAAGCCATTTTTTAAATTGAGGGGACATTAAAAGCAACTTATATGGTGCCAGAGCCTGCTTCGAGGGAAGAATAACCCTTCAGGTTTGCAGCAGCATTTGGCTATGCCCAGAATAGATTTTAATATTATTTTATGAAAGCCTTACTCTGTGTTGTGTCAAAACAGCGGCTTGCAACAGACACGTGGTAGGCATCTTAAAGCCAATTTATGTGGCATCTGACATTATTACAGTTTGGTGGTACACTCAAGGGCACGTTGATGTTTTGGCTGCTTGGGAGATGTGTTAGGGACACTTTACCCGGGCCGGAGACCACCAAGACAAAGTAGCAGAGCTTTTCCATCGAATGGAATAGACAGAAATGCTGATTATACTGTGGATAGTGCTGAGGCTTTGCAAACTGAACTTGCGACAACGCTTCTGTTTTCTTCACCTGAGGCTGACTCCATCTTCTATCAAAAGTCTATTTAGATTGAGTCAACTGTGGACATAATACTGTGTTGTGTTATTGTTTTGCTGCTTTCAAAGTCCTGTAGTAATAGTGGATAGCTTTATAATAGCAGACAGAGGAAGAAGAAGAAGAAGAATTACTTCGTAAGATAGTCTTTTAAAGGACCCTGGTCCTAAGCCATTTACTTCCTTCCATGGGTGTGTGGTGCCTTTACATTGATTATTTGTGGTTAGGTGGTGGCTGTTGTGGGGAGGTAGTTTTCTTTGGCCTTTCCAGCTGGGGCTGTTTTCCCAGCCAGTTTAGGAAGCATTGAGACATTCCCAGCCTGCAGCGTTCCCTTTTGTTTTGATGCTGAGAGTCCCTGAATGATGACCTAGTTGTTGTTGACCTTTTGTGGTATAACATTGTCAAATGGCATTGTCTGAAGGACAGTCCTTTTGCTTCTCCTCTGTGTAAACCCCGAGTGAGCAGAGCGTTTCCTGAAAGGAAAGAGATAGCGATGTTGGGAAATGAAAGGATCTGTCCCATACAGGCATATCCTACTCTTTTTACCAGCTAGAATTCAGAGATGCCTGGGTTTACTGAGGGCCAAACTGGGCATACAGTGGCATCCGTATCTCTTTGTTCATGTGTCTCCCTCATTCACACACAAAGCAGTGGGTAGGCAGAACTAGGGGGACATAGGGGACATAACCTGAGCCTCCTCCCTCCACTGCCTTAACTTCTTCAGGGCTTTTGAAACAGACACCTTCTCTTTCAGCCTGGAATGCTGAGTGAGACTGGGGAAGAAAAGACTCAGGGATGATGGACTTAAGGGAGGTAAAGTGGACAGGGAAGGAAGTGTTCCCTTCTGTCTCTTTGATAAAATTGAAACCTCCACCTTTTCACTTGAAAAGTGAATAACATGTGGTTGCTGCTGTAGTGTCTAGGCCTTAAGCCTCCCTAAACTTAAGGAGGCTTACTCACACTGAAACGCTCATAGTACAGCCCATCCCAAGCAGAGATGTCTCCTGAATACTGCATTTTTGGTACTTGAAATAAATTCCTGTCTATTTGATACAGGCTGAAAACATTTCTCTGTAAATACTGGAGTGCATTATTATTATTATTACTAATTAAATTTGTATCCTGTCCTTCCTCTGAAGATCACAGGGTGGTTCTCAAGATAAAAATGCAAAATGAGAACACAAAATACATAATAAAATAAAATAAAATAAAATAAAAACAAACCAATAACCATCACCCCCAGACACATTTAAAAGGCCATTGAAGGTTAATCAGCCAAAGGTTACGTTTTCGCCTGCTGCTTAAAGATAGGTGCTAGGCAAGCCTCCCTGGGAAGAACATTCCACAAACCGGGAGCCACCACAGAAAAGACTCTTTCTCTTGTTGCTACCCTCCAGACCTCTCATGGAAGCAGCACACGAAGAAGGGCCTCAGGTGGTGATTGCAGGGCTTGGGTTGGTTCACATGGGGAGAAACGCTCCTTGAGATATTGTGGTCCTGAGTCGTTTAAGACTTGTGCCTGATTTGTATCTAGGGAGGTATGCAGAAGGCCCTGCCATTTAACCTGGAAAGGAAGCTCTACTACTTCATGCCAAGTATACTAAAAGGGGCCCTAATTACCCAGTGCTTCTTTGGCGATCACTCGTAGCTGAGTAGGATTGTCTTCCATAAACACGGTTTTAACAATGAGTCTGTAAGTGACTGTGGAGGCCAATTCTGGATCCACATGTCCTTCCACAGTGGGGACATTGGTTTCCAGGTGGGAGTTGATCATGGTGTGGATTTGCCAAGTGTGCCTTCCTCTTAGCACGTTTCTCCCTTGCGTCCTGAGTTCGAGTGTCTTCAAAGCCCATGGCACCTTTGGTAAAGACTGTTCTCCAATTGGAGCGCTCGCAAGTGTTTCCCAATTGTTGGTGTTTATACTACATTAAAAAAAAATGCCTTAAGAAAAGTCTTTAAACCTCTTTTGTTGACCACCAGCATTACGCTTTCCATTTTTAAGTTCAGAATAGAGTAGTTGCTTTGGAAGACGATAATCAGGCATCTGCACAACATGACCAGTCCAACGAAGTTGGTGTTGAAGAACCATTGCTTCAACACTGGTGATCTTTACTTCTTCTAGTACACTGGTATTAGTTTGCCTGTCTTCCCAAGTGATGTGTAAATTTTTTTGGAGACACCGTTGATGGAATCTTTCAAGGAGCTGGAGATGGCGTTTATAAGTGGTTCATGTTTCACAAGCATTCAGTAAGGTTGGTAGTACAATAGCTTTGTAAACAAGCATTTTGGTTTCCCTGCGAATGTCCCGGTCCTCAGTACCTTGTTTTACTGCGGACTTCTGTTTCATACTTGCCTCAGCCATTAAGAATACTGAATGGGGGGGGCGGGGTTGTAGCTCTTCAGGTTCATGAATGTGTATATAAGTGTGTGCGACCACCTATGTTTAGGGCAGGGGTAAGAAGGGCCAGTGGAACTGCAGTTGATGTTGCCGAGCCAGCAAGGCCAATGGTCAGGGATGATGGGGATTGTAGTCCACCAGCACCCAGAGGGTTACAGGCTCCCTATCCCTGCTATTGGGCATAAGCGGCACACTTTGGCTGTCTCTGCACCCCCACATTGTCCTGGCATAGCTGTGAGTTGAGTCATAGAATTGTGGAGTTTGAAGGGATCCAAAGGGTCATCTGGTCCAACACCCAGTGCATGGCCACCCCACCCAGTCTACATTAATCTGCAGATACTCTTTGCCACCAACTTTGCAGGGGCAGTCCAAGTGGCAAAACATTAAACCAGTTTTGCTGCTGGCAATATACAGAGCTACGTGGGGGAAACTAACCATGTAACACTTCTTGGCATATGGTGGCAGCTGGACTTTGTCGCAGTGCAGCTGAAAACAATATGTATATTTATATTCTTAATGTAGCAGATTGAGAAGAAAGGCATAGACGTATGTAAAGGTAGCCCTAGATGCGTCATTGCATTGTTGATGATTCACTGATAACTATAATTGCTGCAGCAATTATGAAACAGCGCACTGTGGGTTCTGACTTCGCTAAAAGATATTGTTCCCAAAGCTTTTGGTAATAGCAGCATATTCCGGCTCTTACCCATAAGGAATTATTTGCTGCTAATGGCATGTCCGGGGTAGATGGTTTCTTTTCATAACTCTTCAGAAGCAGATGGTTAGTTACCTTCCCAGGAACAGACTGTGCAAGTCGATAACCCTTTGTTGTGTAATTCATTGTTCAGCTGCAGGTTGAAGTACATGTGTCTTAGAGTAGATGCTTTTAGGTGACCGACTTACACCGGAAAATAAATCTATAGGGCAAATCGAGAAGAGCCACTTCACTCATTGCATTTTGGTTACATGAAAATAGTTCACAATGCAGAAGTGATATGTGTTTTGTCTCCCAGCCCTCTACACATAGGTAGAAAACTGTGAAGCAGTCCTGACATGATGGATTAAATAACTGAAACTGAACAAGATGCATTTACACCAGTGTGTCCTGTAGAAGAGCAGCTTCTGTGCTCTTGTAGCATTTCCCTGCCTTGGTCCTTTGTCTGACTCCCATTCTGTTAGCATCAGAAGAAGCTGTTCCTGCCCCCTTCCCACCTTTCCCCAGATATAGCTGAAGGCATTGTATCCAAGGTGCATAGCTCTGCCTTGGTGTCAGGCCTTGAGCTTCAAAATTGGTTTGGAGCTAGATGGGTCTGTTGGCAGGTCCAGGCTCATATATTACCTATTAGCATTAGGCTTGCAAATTATTAGTTTTGCATACCAGAGAAATAAACAGCATTCTAAAAGTAGAACAGCAACAACTATACACATAGGAAAGTACTATCACATGAAGGCTCAATGAATTGAGTCAATTGCCCTTTCAGTTCTTTTTCCTTGGAGAGTTGCTTCATCTTCTGGTAGCTGCTACTTCTGCTTCCTCTGATGTTCTGGCTTAGGTGGACTAAAGTGCCTCGCCTTGCTTCTCACCAACCAGATGATCCTCAATTCAAATGACACAATTATGTTATAGATACAGGTCATACCTGTGCTAGGCAACTTGCTGCAGCCTATTGTGATCATTCCTATGATCAAGTGATTCAAGATCTTGGTAACAACATGTACTGGTGCTGCTTGTTTAGAGATAAAGTATCCTTTAAAAATCTATCTGCTTCTTATGTTGTGAGCAATTCCTGCAGTTAGAAAAACTCCTAAAACTTAATCTAAATCTGCCTTCTAGTAGTTAAAACCCTGCTGCTTGTCAATGGGTAAGATGGTGGGGTTTGCCCTTCTTTTCAATACCTTGCTAATAACTGGAATTTTGTCTAATTTTGTCCAGTTTTCTAATCTTCTGCTTTCCCCCTTCCCCTTGCCTCTAAGTGAAAAATGGAGTCCTTGCACCTAGTCCAGGGTTGCCATCAAATGCAGGTGCCAAGTTTCCTGCTGTGACTATATCTTTGGTTATAACCGACACCTGTCCATCCCTGATCTAGTACATAGCAAAGAGAATTTGGAGGTAGCAGGAGTGTCTAACACTTGGGGATGGGGAGGAAAGAGAAGGAAAGGCACCTATCCCCTGTGTGCCTCTGTGTATCAGGTTCTGGAGGAAAGGTGAGTCTTGTAACTAATCTCTTGGGGTTTTAGAGTTGGTTGGAAGCAGAAGTACTTTCAATGATTCCAAGTACTTCTGAACCTTGGTGGAGAAATTGAGAGTTGTGACACCTCCCTGAGGGGTGCCTGAGAACTTAAGGGGAAGAAGGGTCATACCACAAATAATTGATGGTTACTATGGCCAGCAAAAGAAGAAAGGGGAAATATCCTGGCCTGTTTCTTGTAGTTCTGTTTGATTCCCTTCTCTGATAAAATCAGCATTGTGTTTTGATGTCCAGAACTGCACACAGGGCTCCAGGCAGCATGGTATGCAGCCTGACCAGGGGTGGTTAATACTACTTCCTGTCTCTTGACAGAATTCCTGTTAATACATCCAAACATACCGTATTTTTCGCCCTATAGGACGCACTTTTTCCCCTCCAAAAATGAAGGGGAAATCTGGGTGCATCCTATGGGGCGAATGCAGGCTTTTGCTGAAGCTTGGAGAGCAAGAGGGGTCGGTGCGCACCGACCCCTCTCGCTCTCCAGGCTTCAGGAACACATCCGCAGCCTAGGCAGCCCTACGGGAGGTCCGGCAGGGATGTCTAGGCTGCGGATAGCAGCCTGCTGCCCAGCGCGAGGGGCGCCCTGAGGCAGAGCGCCCCCCGCGCCAGGCAGACATCCGCAGCGTGGGGAGCCTTGCAGGAGTTCCCCGCAAGGCTCCCCATGCTGCGGATAGCAGCCTGCTGCCCGGCGCGAGGGGCGCCCTGAAGCAGAGCGCCCCCCGCGCCAGGCAGACATCCGCAGCGTGGGGAGCCTTGCAGGAGTTCCCCGCAGGGCTCCCCATGCTGCGGATAGCAGCTTGCCGCCCCGCGGGGGGGGGGGCGCCCTGATGCAGAGCGCCCCTCGCGCGGGGCAGACATCAGCCAGCCCCACAAGCTCGGGGGACAGCAGGGAGGCGCAGCGCCGCCATCCCGCTGTTCCTCGACCTGGTTCTGTTTCCCCGACCTGCTTTTGGGGGGGAAATAAAGGGAAATTTTCCTCCCTTTATTTCCCCCCAAAAAAACTAGGTGCGTCCTATGGGACGGAGCGTCCTATGGGACGAAAAATACGGTATGTTTGGGTTCGGTTTTACAACATGCCCCCTAAACTGTAGTGTTCACAATATCGCAATGGCGGTCCTTTGCAAGTTCAGCTAATGTTTATTAGGTACTTTGTACATGCTCATTTTGGTCCTTGTAGTTGTGCTTCACTTTGGTTCCTCCTGTTTGGCTTGATGTCTTGAATGTTTAACTTAACTGCTAAAGATGTTTGCAGGTCCTTCCCAGCTTAATATTGCCCATTAATTTGATAAGCACACTGCCCAAGCAATTATTCAAGTAATTAAATATACTGAAGAGTGCTGCACTTTGCAGTGACCTCTATGGGATATTTATGAATACTTCTAGATAGAAAATGTTTCTTCTCAGCCAGCTCATGTTACTTGTTTCTCTAATATAAGGAGTACAAGTAGTTCTGTTAATGCTCACATACCTGGGTCATCTCCTCATTGTGACTGGCAGGCTATACTGACAGGGAAATATTTATTTATTAAATGTATTTCCTGTACCTTCCTTCAAAGGAGCCCAGGGCAGCAAGCATGTCTGTACTAAAACAATTTCTTTAATACTTATAAAAAACAGTTAAAAATCCTAAAAAACAATCACCTACTCACAAAACTAAGAATTTCAGGGTTGCCAGGGACAGAACTTTCAACCATCAAATGCCTGAGAAAAAGGGAATGTTTAAATTTCTCTTAAAAGTTACTAGTGAATATAAATTAGAAGCTAGAGCTGTGCTGGAAGATGGTGACATGAGATTGTTGAAAAATTCTGTTGTGTTGAACTTCAGAAAGGAGAATTATCCTCACTAGCTTACTCCTGTTTTTATCTTTTGTAGAACTGGTGAGCCTGGTTGAGCTGATGGCATCTGCTGCTGAGATTTGTTATCACACCATGACGACCAGAATATCAGAGGTTGGGGAATTGTCCTTGGAGCCTTTGATTACTTGCAAACTATGCCTGTCTGAATATTCACTGGATAAGATGACGACTCTCCAGGATTGCAGCTGCATCTTTTGTACATCGGTAAGTGTTGACCGTGACTTAAGTAATAGTAAGGAACAGTGTTGAGAGCAGTGATGTTGGAGCAATCTGTGAAAAACAGGTTGCCAACTGAATTTCCTTCCTCCTGGCAATGGAAGTTTTTTTGCCTTAACTCTCTACAATGAAAGTGTTTCTCCCCCCCCCCCCACAACATGTACACATTATACATAAATAGAAAAGTAAATTGTTTTGCAGTGTACCTTATCTGCATATTCTTCCTGCTGCAGTCCTGACAGACACCTAAATGCTTTTCTTTTTTCTGAAGTGGTGTTTAACTTTGTGTGTGTGTATCTAAATTGTTTGTTGTGCCCAGGTGTAAATATGTATAAAATAAACCCATTTCTTAAAGATGCAACAGTTTCTGCTTAGCCTTGACTCCCAACGGAAACATTATCTGGATAAGCTGCTTGTTACCACTCGGCAGAGATTGGGGGTGGTGTGCAATCTTCGTAACAGTATTTAAGATGCCCACAGGAATTCATACAACCCAAGACACAAAGAGAAGCTATCAGCAGGGTTCAAAACTGTCCTTTCCTTATGCCTGAGGTAGGATTACAGTGGTACCTTGGTTCTCAAACTTAATCCATTCGACTCCCAAAACCATTCAAAAACCAAGGTGCGGCTTCGGAGTGGCTGCAGGTGCTTCCTGCACTCAAGCAGAAGCCACGCCGGACGTTCGGCTTCCAAAAAACATTTGCAAACTGCAACACTTAACTTCCAGGTTTGCGGTGTTGGGGAGCCAATTTGTTCGACAACTAATCCGTTTGAGAACCAAGGTGCCACTGTAATTGATACTGAGTTATAGATTCAAGGGAGTGAAACTGTAGGCCTAACCCTGCTTACTTGGGAGTAATTGAATTCAGTGGGACTTACTAGACATGGTAAGAGTTGCAGCCAAACATGGCCTCGTGATGGGTCACTGGTCACCTCATGAGCAGTTTTTAAAGGCACTTGGTTGTTTTTACTGTAAAAGACTAACAGGGCTCCCTCTCTGGAAATTCATTAACTTTGAAGGGATCATCCAGGGAAGGTAATTGATTTGTACATATCTGTTGATGGCTAAGACATACATGCTGGGATGGCTGTCCTACAGTTTTATTAACCTTTCTTTAAAGGCTAACTTTTCTGCTTTGCAGGGCTAGAGTGAATATCTTTCCTTCATTATTTTTTTTTTAAAAAGGTTCTGGGAACAGGCTCTCCTGCACCACCATGTTACATAGGGATGAAGTACTATGTTAGCTATGTTGGGTTTAAGAGCATTGGCACTAAAGTCCCCAGTTAGACTCGTTGTTTGGAAAAACACCAGGACATAGTAAATCGATGTCACCAAGTTCAAAAGTCGTTCACTATGCAAGGATAAGCGGGTGCACCATATTGTGGAGACTTTATTGCATCGGGTGTGATGATAAGGATTACTGCAATTTCCCAGAGCGATATAGGTTTGCTGTCTAAAGTACACAGGGCGCTGTTTGTTTTACTTGGTAAATATTAGTGTACTAACCTTTAGCTTTGTGATTAGGAAGTGGTCTAAGAATAGTTTGTCAGCATCTGTACATTAAGAAGAGAATTTAAATATCAGTAGTTTCCAAACTCTCTTGCCTAGAGTACCAGGGGTGCAAACTTGAATAAGATATTGTGGGAGCCCAGGTAAGCCCCAACTTGCATAATTGATCACTTGACACAGTGCACACACACCATTTGAATGGGAATGCCCATCAACTTTGTGGGAGCCTGGCCCCCTCAAATATTTTATTGTGGGGGCCGAAGCCCCCATGGCCCCAAGAGTTGGCTCCTATGTACAGTGCTAATCATCTAGCATGGTGACAGAGTCCAGTCTGTACATTCTAGCCCTGAGTGCACTCCATGGCACATATTATACTACCAACTAAGTGATTGGCAACTGCAAGGTATCTGCTGGAAAGTTTGGTGTGACACCTGTCACTGCATGAAAAGGTGATCAGAGAGAACCTATAATCGGCACTATTTTTCTAGAAAAAGAGGTGCTGGAAGTCACCACGAACACCTCCCTCTCTCTCTCAGAATGGCAATGGCTCCCTCCTGAGGGGTGCCAGAACTGAGTTCCAGCAAGTTCCAGCTGCCTGTAATGTAGGCTCAATGTTAGCAGCATTTCCTACTATTGATAGAGATTTCTATGCTTTTTCTTAACTCTGTTACTGTGTCTGTGGCTACCTTTTAACCACTCCCCACTAAAACAGACAAGCAAACACAAACAAACTGATATCTGATACCATATGATAAAGTTATGATTACCACATCATTCCTAGTCTTCTTGTCTTTACTCTTCTGCTGAGGAAGAAGAAGAAGAAGAGGAGGGGTTTGGATTTGATATCCCACTTTATCACTACCCTAAGGAACGGCAAACAATCTCCTTTCCCTTCCTCCCCCACAACAAACACTCTGTGAGGTAAGTGGGGCTGAGAGACTTCAGAGAAGTGTGACTAGCCCAAGGTCACCCAGCAGCTGCATGTGGAGGAGCGGAGACGTGAACCCGGTTCACCAGATTATGAGTCTCTTAACTACTACACCACAGTGGCTCTAGGAAACTAGGTTGATCTCAGGGTTGCATAGTTTGAGTCAAGCCTTCTTTCTGGGGCTTCCAACATCTCCCTGTAACACCTCTGTGTGAAGTCAGCAAGTGGAACAAAAGCACTGTTCTACATGAGTCATCATATTGTTGCATGCCAATCTCCAAGCGTGGCAACATTCCAGGCACAGTGGAGACTATGGTGTCTTTATGATATATATGGTTTATTTACACATATATGATATGCAACCTGAATTGAGGAGGAAGAGTACAAACATTTATTGTTATTATTATTATTATTATTATTATTATTATTAGTAGTAGTAGTAGTAGTACCATTATCTGATTTCTGTGTTTCACTGCCTGTATGCATACTTTAATAATAATAATATCCCAGGAAGTGTGCAAGAATTCAGATGGTGGTGGTAATAATAATAATAATGTTTGCCCTCTTCCTCCTCAATTCAGATGGTTTAGCTCATTTTTATGCCATATGGACAACTGGGTCTTGATTGGCAGATATTGGGGGTGGGGAGGATGCAGTTTTGGGGCTTTGTAGGTCTGGCCATGGGTGTAGCCGTGGGAGGGGGCAGTTGCCCCCCTAAATCCTCAAAAACTATTGAAAAGCAATAAAAATACTAAATTAACCTCAGTTTTGCCCCTCCAGCAGAAGCCTGTCCCCCTCAACAAAAGCCTGCCCCCCCATAATGCCCTCTTACAGGGGGGATTTTTTACCCATGAGCTCTCCCCAAAAGCTCAACTTTTAGGGGTGATCTCCCCTAAAACAATTTTTTGTGCCCCCCATGGGTCCAGCCCACTGATAACAACACTTAGAGCCTTTCTTAGCCCAGGGAAGTATCTTAGAAATATCTCAAGGTTAAAATTTTCTCTTCTTTCCCTGGTAGAAATTTCTAGTGTATTTGCAAGTGGGGGTAGCAAGTTACAGCTCAAATCCTCTAATCTTAAAATTGTGTTTGTGAATCTGTTTTTAAATATAACTTTATTAAATTTTCTGTTTTGCAATTTCAAATAAACATTTTACAAAGCATTTGTGAATCTGTTTTGATAAAGGTGAGTAACATTTGTCATTTTCTCCTCACTTGCTTGGTCATCATCCACCAAGTTGTGGATTTTTACCCCAAGAAAGAAAAGGAAAAAAGGAGCCCTTTCTACAGAAAGTTGATGCACGCCATTAGCTTGTCTTTGATGCATTTCCTCCATCTAGGTTTTGTTGTTGTGTTTTGAAGATTGCTTTAGGAAAGCCTTGTTTACCACTTTCTGAGGAAATCATTTGCAGAAGTAAAACTGCTGCAACAATATGTGGTTTGGGGTATTGAGACACCCCCTCGATTGCCACATACTTGAGGGCAATGTGAAGCAAGGTAGTTGGATTTTGTATATCACCAACCGCCTGGTTGTGAAGTTAAAATAGAGGATTAAACTGGCCTTCCCATTCCAATGTTTCTAATTTCAGCATGCACATCCCATAATGACAAGGCAGCTGGCATAGGCATCCCATAATGACAAGGCAGCTGGCATAGGCAGCTCTGCTTTCTTTGAACATATATTTGCTACTTCATACTGTGGGGGGTGGGTCAGTAGTTGTCAGCAAAGGTATTCATCCTACCATTCCTGGCAACAGGCATTTGTGAGGAGTGGTTGTAGGAATCATTATTAAAATTTGTATATGGCCCTTCACCTGTATATCTCACGGGAGTGGGGTTCACAGCATAAAAATACAAGATAAAAACACAAAATGCATAATAAAAGCAAGAGAACAAACCAATAACCCTGTCCCACAAATGCATTTAAAAGACATAGAATGTTAGTCAGCCAAAGGTCTGGTTGAAGAGGAACATTTTCACCTAGCGCTTAAAGATATGTAATGAGAGCGTCAGGCTAACCTCCCTAGGGGAGTAGCTGGGGAAACCCAGCCAGATGCACAGTAATAATAATAATAAATAATACAAAAAGGGGGAGCCTTCAGAAAAGGCCGTACTCATGTTTCCACCCACCAGACATCTCATGGAGGAGGCCCATGGAGAAGGGCCTCACATGATGATCTAAGCGTCTGGGTAGGTTCATATGAATACTCCTTGAGGTATTGCGGTCCTGAGCTGTCTAAGGATCATTGTGGCCGATGGTCAAGGATGACAGAGATTTCCGTCCAGTAACACCTGGAGAGTCAAAGGTTCCCCATTCCTGTTTTTCAGGCACGTATATGGTCATCTTGAAAGGGACGCGGGTAGCGCTGTGGGTTAAACCACAGAGCCTAGGACTTGCCGATCAGAAGGTCGGCGGTTCGAATCCCTGTGACGGGTGAGCTCCCGTTGCCCGTTGCTCCTGCCAATGTAGCAGTTCAAAAGCATGTCCAAGTGAAAGTAGATGAATAGGTACCGCTCTGGCGGGCAGGTAAACGGTGTTTCCGTGCGCTGCTCTGGTTTGCCAGAAGCGGCTTAGTCATGCTGGCCACATGACCCAGAAGCTGTACGCCGGCTCCCTCGGCCAATAAAGCGAGATGAGCGCCGCAACCCCAGAGTTGGTCACGACTGGACCTAATGGTCAGGGGTCCCTTTACCTTTACCTATATGGTCATCTTACTGATTCCTGCACTCTATGGCTATTACCAACAATTAAAAGAACTCCTTTGTACTAGCTGAAACAATGTGATAAACACTCCTCTTGAGTTTGGATCAGCAACGGGGGAGGCAGTCATGGAAAAGTGGCCCTTGCATAACATTTTTTGAGTGACCTTTTATTATTTGATTATAGCACCGGAGCCAATTAATTTTATAAGCTGAAGCTTAGAAGTACCATTAGAAAGGATTACCAGCACCCAAGGTGAACAATGAATGGTTTTGCAGCTTGAAAAGTACCTGTTGTATCTAGAACTTCATTGAAAATATGATTCCACCTTCCCAATTTAATGAATCTCCAAGGTGGCTTCCAAACTATCATTTAAGATAAGAACATTAAGCAATTACAATAACAATAGGAATCCTGGGAACAAAAAGGAAGAACCCTTACCTAGAATGTGGTTTTTAAAAATACCATTAAAAAGTTTGCACAAATAGTGTGGGCTTGACCAGGTGCCCAAGTGACAGAAATGGTGGCTCCATGTGAATCTTTCCAGTGAAGGAACTCCAGAATCCCACCACAGAGAAGGCACCCGAGTCATAGGAGCAGTACTTACACCATTTCTAATCCCTATATGGGACAAATAGTGGTCTGCAAATCTCAGCTGCAAATCCTGAGAAATCTCTACCATATGCAATTTATGTCACTCTTGTATTCCTGTTGACCTGGTGACCTGGCTTGCATGCCAAGGCACCTGAGCCACAAGGTTCCCAGGAGAACAATAAATCACA
This sequence comes from Podarcis liolepis, assembly GCF_965112155.1. Classification (NCBI taxonomy): domain Eukaryota; kingdom Metazoa; phylum Chordata; class Lepidosauria; order Squamata; family Lacertidae; genus Podarcis; species Podarcis liolepis. The sequence goes on along the minus strand of NC_139560.1, from coordinate 59,963,636 downwards.
CTGACATGGAATGTTTGGTTTATGGGTTCAAATAGGCCTCAGCTTTATTGGTTACAGATGTGAGTGGTTTGGCTTAGGCCTTCGGAGAAACTGGATTATATTTTGGCTCCTGTTCGTCTGCAGGGAGTCCACGGAAGGGTAAATCACCAATAGGAGGTGCCCTATAATTACGTCAGATAGTGGCACCCCAAGGATTCCCCGTATGGGCTGTGACATAGCTGTAGCCCACACCCAGGCTTCGGACAGTATTCACATCCCGGATCCCTTTAACAGGACACCCTTACTGAGGAGGGGCAGGCAAGGCAGCAACCTCCCTTCCAACCGAACAAAGGCTTACCCAATGCCTAACCTCACAAAAGTTGCGACGATTGCTACTAGGTAGGTGAAAAACAAATGGCCAGTGCCAATTTGCCAAGTGGAAAAAAATCCTACCCTGCCCCAACAACATGGCGACCGACAACTGCCATAGCAAGGTCATATGAAAGGAGGGTGGGTGGGTAGGGTGATCTGACGAAGAGGCAACAAAGAGGGAACCAGCTGGCCACGCTGAAATTACATGGACCACGGCCACACCCACTCTGGTCGTAGATTGGCTGGAGCTGTCACCGGGGCACAGATGACGGCAGCGTACCTCCCCCTACGCTGGAAAACTGTTGAGGCTCGGTTGACTGGCCGCAACACTGTACGCCGGATAAAAGGTGAACGGACTTGCGCATCACTCTAAGCCAAACTATGGTTTAGTGCAAACAAGCAAATTTGCGGGTTCCCAGAAAGAGGTTTGCAGCCCCTTTGCTCTTCCTCTGATCTTGCTGCCGTCAGCTAATCCAAAATTTGGCTTAGCATGGCATTTGAACTTGAACACAAGGTTTGTTTTGCTCCAGATAAACAGCAAGCTGTAATGAAAGGTTCTTATTTACTGCTTATGGTTTTTCTGGGGGAGACAAAACAATGAGCCTGGATTCAGATGCAGGGTCATGAATTAGCTCAAAGAAGCAGGACCAGAGGTACAGTGAAGCAACGGTGATCTTCTCCCTGCGAACCTATGCATTTGCTTATTCGCACCAAGCTACAGTTTAATTTAGAATTGTGTGTAAGCTGGCCAATTGTTGTGCTGCCTCCTTTCATGCATAAAACAGTAGGCCAGTCTCATAACAAATAGGCAGTGGGTTTATATCTACATGGCAGTGGAATGATTCATCATTTTTGGAATGGTCTGGGTGCAGTAGGATTTTAGAAGGTTGTAAAGTAATTGCAATAAGAAATGTGGCAAAGAGGCAATTATGGTCAAATTGGTGAATGCATTTTTGTAAAAAAGCATGGGTTATTTCCCCCATTTGCTGAATTTTGCCCACAATACCTAGATGAAAGCACCATTGAGTTCACAGGAGTTTATTTATCCAGGTCACGACTGGACCGAATGGTCAGGGGTCCCTTAAAAACAAAACAAAACAAAAAACCCCTCCAGGGATTGCATTGATACTCTGTGGGTGGATCCACACCATACATTTAAACACATTCAATACATATTTTAAACACATGACTTTCTCCAGAGAATCCTGGGACCTGTAGTTCCCACCTCACAGAGCTACAATTCCTTGCTGTCTTATGTAGGGAAAATTGGATGAGCAGGACCATATAAGATATAGGCATGGGGTGAATCGTGTATGTAAAAATACCCGAGCCTCTTTCAAGCACTGTGGGCCACGGTGCTGTAGTTAACTAATGTAGCAAATATCAAACTACAGCTTGTGGGTATTTTGTGCTGCTACCTTATAAATAGCCATTGCCATTTGGATAAGCTGTGGAGCTGGCACAACTTTTTATATGAGCATCAGCTTTCATTCAAAAGCTTATGGAAATAATGTCAGTAAAGGAGGAAGATTGCAGTGGAGCAAAGCTCTGGGACTTTTTTCAGAGCAGGAGCAGTGATGACCTCTCTGCTGGAGTGCCAAGGTAATTGGCAAGTGAATGAGGTGATGAGGCTTTTAAGTTTTGCTGCTGTGACAGATTAGCATAGCAGTTTAAATAGTAACATGTCCTTGCAAGATTGTTTTGCATTTCTAATTAAAAGCTAGAAGTTGCATTTCAACTAGCTGATGTTCTTCAGTTAAAAGCTCAGCTTCCTTTTCAATACATCATCGTTTCCTGTTTATTTGTCTTCCACTCACCCACAGAGTTGGGCCCAGAGTGGCTCACAGCAAAATAGTGTTCATTTGATAGAAATTCAGAAATGTATTGGGAACCAAATTGGAAAGAATCGTAATATCAGTAAGTAAATTCAAAAAGATCGCTCCATGCACCATTATATAACATAATACAAATAAGGTAGCTTACTAGGGTTAACTAAACAGAAGAAAAAATAATACCAACACAACAATAAAATAGAAATAAAATATCACCTTGTTCCAAATAATGCACCTATTTCCTACAGTCTGGACCTACCGTTCAGTCTTCAATCACTCGGAGACCACATCCAATCTCACTTGTGGTAGTGCAAAGTCCAGTCCTGGTTCTCACCCAGAGAAGTGGGAACCCATGCAGTCAGAGGCAAGCCCCAATGGGTTCAGTGGAGTTTATTCCCTGGCATTGAGTTTATTTGAGCAGGAATTGTGGTCATCTTGATGCTCATAAATTGGGTCTTCAGCTATGTACTGTTTCCCCCCGCCTGGCGGTTGACTACAGGGGCTGTTATGAAAACTGGTCAACCTGGATAGCCCAGTCTGGCCATAACAGCCTTTTTATTTAGGGACTAAATACCCAATACTTCTGTTTCAGTGCTTGACACAGAGACCACTCTGCAATGTTCCTTATGGGGAAGCCGGCATAGCTTTCCATCCCTGCAGCAAAAGATGATTTAATAGATATCTGTATATGTGTGCATGCAAGGAACAAATGGAACAGAAGCAGGTTGGTACAGTGAGCCAGAGAAATGATGGCATTGGGAGGAATTCAATATAGCACTATGGCAGTCCTTTCCTCAGCGCAAGCGTTTCAGTTTGCCAGCTAACATGTTTCCCCTCTCCTTCCCTTCGTTGTACTGACACCCCCACCAGCCAGTTTGGATGGGTATGGGGCAGAGGGAGAGAGGGGGAAGCCCTGACGCCCTAGAAGAAGTCCTTGCACAGCCTTCCACTAGCAGGACTTGCAGAAATCTTTTAAGTCTCCACTCACCTTTCCTTCCAAAGGGAAGCAACCCCAGCTTCAGTCTTTAAATGTACTGTACTGATAATTCTCACTAGGGCTAACATTCTAGAAAACGTGTTTAGGTTTGTAGCTAGAGATGGAGGAGCAATTCAATTCAGCTTGCATTTCATCATCATTTTTAATTTGTATACTGCCTTTCTATCTTACAATACTCAAGGCGGTTTACAAGCTGAAGAAACAAAAGATGTACATCTTATAACAATTTAATACAATACAAAAATGTGATAATAAAACATAGCTTTAAAATAGGCAACCTACATCAAAAAAAAAATTCCTTCCAGTAGCACCTTAAAGACCAACTAAGTTAGTTCTTGGTATGAGCTTTCGTGTGCATGCACACTTCTTCAGATACACGTGTGCATGCACACGAAAGCTCATACCAAGAACTAACTTAGTTGGTCTTTAAGGTGCTACTGGAAGGAATTTTTTATTTTGACTATGGCAGACCAACACGGCTACCTATCTACCACTACATCAAAAAAGTAACATTCAACAATCATTAGAATAGTATCAAATAATATCACCATATAAAAGTTAAACAGAAATCCACTCAACAGTTACAATAAATAATATCTAAACTATAATCAATAAAACAACGGCAAGCCACAGTACATAAAACAATGCAATACACATTGAGAAGCAGAGACTAGAGGATAGAGCAAGGCAGGTGGAAGGAGGCCTTGCCTGACAAAGTCTCTCTCAAGGCAAATCAACTTCCTCCACTCTTTCCAAAACAATGTTTAAACCAAAACTTAGCGAATAAGTAACAATGTTCTGTGTAATGGTTTTTCAGAGATCTGAAAGGTAGCTTGTAAGAGGGGCTTTGGCTGTACTGTGTACACTCAGTACACAAAAGCAGGTTTTACCAGAAGCCTGTGTGTGTGTGTGTGTGTGTGAGAGAGAGAGAGAGAGAGAGAGGGGGGGGAGGGAGGGAGAGAAATGAATTAATGTATACCTTGGGAAACCTTGCTTTGTCTTCAACCACTTTCAGCTGTTCAGAAAACATTTTCTTTCATTTCGAACTTCATATGGATACGTCATCCCTTGACAAATTTTGGAGAGGCATCGAGATAGTAAGAGCTGTAAGTCATAGTGAGCTTTGAGTTTCTTTTGACCTGGTTTGTAAATTGAGAACCTGGAGTGTTTATCACTGAATTTTCTACAAGCAATAAAAACCTATAAAGTTTTGATTTCCCAGAGAGTGCAGAAGTGGCTTGCATGCTACAGGCAGGTTACAGAATGTGAAGAAGTCGCCTTTTTCCTTATTAGTGAAGGTGAAACCAAGAAACGGCTAGGCACCAGTATTTCCTGAAAAACATACCACCTAGATTCTGGATTAAGTGTGTGGTCTAGGATGGACCTTGTACCTTTTGGAGATGAATAACCTGATTTTTGCGGGGAAAGGTCTCCTTAGCAAAGAATGTGCTATTGTCTTGGGCAGACATCGCCTTCCTGACATGTTGGTGCAGGAACAAGCAAGAGCTATGCTCCATGTTCCGACTATTGTTTGTTCAAAGAGCTTTCAGGTTAGCCTTGAGGACTTGGCTGATAAGTTGTTTCCTTAGAAACCACTCTTTTGTCCTGAAGATAGCAACAAGACTGAGGGGTGAGGGGGAGAGAGAAACTAGTCCGAGGAAACATAACTATCTGCAAGGAACTTGCTATGTTTCTACCTGTGCTTACATTGTGGCTTTTCAAATGAAAAATCCTGGTCCACACCAATAACTATACACTGTACGCTCATGTATAATCATAGTGCAATATATGCTTGCATTACTTTGTTACAGATTACAAGTCTGCATGGATGCATAATGTTTCCCTGTGTAGGGAAACCATGTGCAGCTCAAAGCCGTTATGGCACAAACACACTGTCATACTGCTTCAGTGATTTTAAATAAGGCTTATCCCAAATTCTTTCCCCCACCCCCCTCACTTTGTTACAGGTAGTCAATTGCCACATTTGGGTAGCTTGAGCTTAGATTTTGTTTTTAAAAATAAAACCTCTCATCTGTAATATGACTTTATAACTTGGAAATGTGCATTAGTAACAAGTATAAGGAGCACACCCGTTATATGCTGGCACAAGAGCATACTAGTGTTTATGGCCTCATGGAAAGGTGTATTTTCAATATGATGGAATTTTGCACTAGTGTGCTTCAAGAAGTTAATTTAATTGTTACTTACCTAGATAGCTATCTTTGATTAACTTGTGTGTGTTCACAAGCAAATTATTCTTGGCCTTTCATGCAATCTCTGTAGGAGTGGGGCTATTAGGCTATAAGAAGGAAGAAAAGCTCCTTGAGGTCTTTCCATGTACAGTCTATCAATGAAGGACCTAGTGATGGAAAATCATTTGAAAAATAGAGGGTGTGGCCTCTGAACTGTCAGCCGATACTCAGTCAAGCAGGGGAGGGCATCCTTTTTAGCCTTTAAAGTGTGATAGTTCAGTGAAGTGCATGTACCTGAGAGGTCTTTTGCTGAGTTCCCTTGCAGTTTAAAATAATCTCTGCTTAGCATCACATCTTCACTTCGCCTTGTTTACAAATGAGTTGGGAATCCTTTTTACAAACAATGGTTAGTTGCTAAACATGTAAATTTCATAACCCAGGGTTTGAAGTTCGCTTGTTTAGCAACTAACCATAGCTTGTTGTAAGCCCAGAGGCTTTGAAACAAAAGTAAATTTGACAGAAGGCTCTTCCCGACTGCAAGTGGGAGTGAAGTAGCCATTGCACATGCTTGCTGACATCCATATAGTGCTAAAACATGCTTTAGAATTGACTACAAATCAGACCAGTGACTCCTGGTCACCTCACAACTCCCTGTGCATACGCTATGTATTTATAACCACCATTTTACAGAATTATATTTAGCATAATGAATACTGATATGAATCTGGGTAAGCAGTGTGCTGGAGAGAGAGATGCTGATGTCTGTTCTTGGAAGCAATGCTATGTGTATGAGAGGGACAGAATGTATTTGGCAAGAATGCTGTGGACCCCTCCATTGTACGCTCAAAGTTGTATACATGTGTAAATAAACCATATAGCATAAAGACACCACAGTCTCTGTTGTCTTATTGTCTCAGAGGAAACACAGACGCTGGTTTAAAATGTGTCTGGTACTCCTGGAATCTCACACCGCTGGAGTGTTTTTGGCTAAGCTGGAAGATGAAGTTTGCAGGTGGGATCCAAATTCTTGTTTCAAGTTCTGGTTATCAGAAGATCCCTTCTGTCAAATATGCAAATATCAGCTTGATTGACTTTGATTTAAAATAATGTGCTTTGGATTACAATAATGTGCTTTTGTAACATATAACGCTAGACACCCTAGGATATTTGTTTATAGTATGTATTGATTTTCTATTCTTGGCCTATGTTTTACTCAAACTCCCTCTGCCTTTCCCGGTTAAAATCTAAAATTGGTCATATTTTTTGTTTAGTCATTTGCTTTCCAAATAATAAGGGTTGCAATTAGTCAGCTGGAAACCTTTTAAAGTATTGAAGTAGAGAAGGTGAAATGGAATGTGTTGAATAAGGAGGGCTGGGCGTCCTTGGGAAAAGCCATGTGCTGTACTGTGACCAGCTTCCTTTGCTTGTGGATGTGGGGAGAGATTATCCACAAGTGGTCTTGAATAATGGCGTGGCCTTGCAGTGAGAGGAGCACAAGTGCTTCGTTGAGCCATTACCTAGCAACGTGAGATCAGAACAAACTTCTTGACTGGCAAACTATAGAGTTACACACACGTGAATTCCCAAGGCTTGCTGTAATGAAATTTTGAGCAGAAGTGGCAACAATATGTGTCTTAACTCTTTCCTTGACAGCCGTTCTTCACACTCTTAAGTAGCTGCCCAATTGCTTTCCCTTCTCGTAGCATTCCAGATGCATAATAATTCGTGTAAACGTGAACTTGGAACCCCACCAAAGAAAACACAGCTTGGAGAGTGGGGTGGATTTCTGGACAGAAAACAGCTAGGAAGGAAAAAGGGCTAAGCACTTTTCAGGGGCTCATCTACAGGGGAGCAGGCATCTTGCTCCAGATCCACTGTTCCCCCATTTGAATTTGATCTTAGAACACGCATCCGCATTTGTATTTTAGTTTACAAAACTGCTGCTTCCTGCCCCTAGTTGTGGGCATTTCCATGTGGTGGGTCAATTCACGTTGTGCAATTTTGACTCCACCTTCTAATTTGCTATTTCCATTCCCTTTGGATGAGCAGAAACTGAGCTTGTATGAGGGAAGAAGTCAATGAAACAACCCCACTCCCACCGGAGTAAAACGGGGGCTCGCCAAGCCACCTGCCCGGCCGATACGGCCCTTGGCATGTGGAGAGGAATACCAGGCCAGGCCATGCTGCAGCTGCCTGCTTGGGGGACCTAGTTCATTCCCCCACAAAAATTGTATGCATGGGGACACGGCCCTCCTGGCACCCCCCACGCTACGTCCCGATTCAGAGTCCTGATGAGTGTGGACCGGACAAGCGCTTGAAAGGGAACACTTCTTCCCTGGTCTGCAGCTGGCCTATTGTAAGACTACACAGTCTGCAATGTTGGCAGTGCATTGCCAGTGTGGTCACTCCCCTCCTGCCACTCCCTTAGCTTTAATGGTTCTTGCGGGCCAATGGCTCCCGCTGGGAACTCCCATTGGTCGCTGGTTAACAGGACTGAGAAGGATTGTACATCACAATTGGCCTTTGGCGGTCAGGTTTTTCCCCTTCCTCATGTCAGGGGTACATGATTTGATTTCATTTGTTCATTTGTGGCCAGGGAGAGCATAGGGCAGGATCAAGAGATAGCGAGGCAATTCCCGTAAGGGGTCTTGGGGTGGCACCTGAATGCTTAGGTTCTAGCTTGGGGGACTGGGGCAGGCTGTTGCATGCTCACAGCACTGGTATCAAGAGTCTGGCAGCTGCTTCCTGGGAGTAGGTCCAGCAGGCAGGCTGGGCCTGGTATCAGACAGCAAGACTGTCTGTCCAACAGATCCTTGCTCTATGCGATGCCAAACTCTGATATATCTGTAACCAATAAAGTTGCAGTCAGTTTTGACCCACACGCTGGTCTCATGTACGTTTGTTGCGCCTGGTTGCTGACTCTGAGCCTGTGTGCTTCTGGGACACAATGAAGGTTTTTGTAGTCAGTTGTTTAATCTTTGCTTTGCAATCGCAATTGCAGTTCTTGGAGTACTGAAGCTCAAAGAGAGCCAATTAAAGAAGTGACGGTATACTGTTAGTTAAGATACAGTTTGTAACTTACGTTTTCTCCCCTTTCTTCTTCTTTTAGTGCCTGAAACAGTATATGCAGCTGGCTATTCGTGAGGGGTGTGGTTCTCCCATCACTTGTCCAGACATGATGTGCCTCAACCATGGGACTGTGCAAGAAACTGAGGTATCTCCATTTGTCACTTCTTTTTCTTTCTAATATTCTTTGTTCATTTACATAATGAATACATTAGAATGTTTCCTCCCCTTAATTACTCTAATGACTACTTGGCAGGAGGCCCACTTGACAGGAGAAACTAGAAACAAGCAGATGGTTTTCTTCTTGTTTTTCCTTTCCTGGGGAAATGTTTACTTGGCATCCAGGCGGTCTCAAAATTGTCTGCTTAAAAGCCAGAACATCCCCAATCTGAATGTCACCAGCCCTCCTTTAGAAAATGAATGTTGGAATATGTATGGCATTCCAGGTTGTAAAACACAAATCGTAGAGAGTTTTACACATGTCGCTTGCTGCTTAAATTGTGAACTGGGGGCAAGTGTGAATAGAAATTTGAAGGTAATCGTTTTCAGGAGAAGTGATGGTACTTATGTATACATATAACGGTTGTGTGTGTGTGTGTGTGTGTGTGTGTGTGTTGGTTGGGACACAAGCTACTTATTTTATATTGACAAGATTTCTGAAGAAAGGCTGGACAAACAGCAGGTGAAATTAGAGGTGAAAACATGAGCATTGGTGTACCTTAACTACCAAACTTATTATAGCCAAAGCTTTTGTAGACTAGACTCCATGATCCCTGTTCACGTAATGTCTTCAAGCATTTTGCAGTCTGCTCCTTTACCTTCCCTGCCCTTCCTCTCTGTACACCCCTTTCTCCATCTGTGCCTCCCACCACGACATCCCAGCGCTTCCTCCTTAATGCTAGAAGGAACATTTGCCACAACAGCAACTTGTAAGGTGAACTACAATTAACATGCACAGCTGCAACACTGCCAGAGTCTGTTGAGCAAGTGTTCTTGGTGAAACTATCATGTGACCACTTTACCACAGGTACAACCATGAACTCTTTCCAGTGGTGGTCACCTCACATTTTTCACCACATCTATGAAAGCACTTAATTCACCAGAATGTATGCCACACAAGAGAGGGGCCTGCGATTTCCCACAAGATTCATATGATTTTTAAGGCTACATTTGAAAATGGTGCGAGTCAGGTATTCAACTCGGATTTCATAATTGGCAAATATATGTGGGTAAGGCCACTTGGTCTTTTGCTCGGATAACATGAGCCTGGATTATTCATAAGCTTTCACTTTAATGTTTTGTCTTGAGTGTGTGACTTCAAAGTTTGCACGGAAAACACAAAGCAACACTGGAATATGATAGTGTTCATAAAGCTTCTGAAATCTAAAGATCCATTTCAATTAGCTAAGCAAGAGGGCACATGAGGGTATGCATTAATGGGCCATTAATGTTTTCCTCTGTACTCTGAGGGGCAAAGAATTGAATGAATAAACAACGAAGAATGTATTTAATGGTCCATGAATGATGGAATGCACTAAATTCTGTTCAGGGTGATTATTCATTATATATTTATGATTTTCACTGAGCACATAAGGAATAATATCTCCTGAACAGAATAGGAGCAAGGACAAGAAGTGATCTTAATTGCATTAAAGTTTTAACAACCTGATGCCTCTCTTGATTAACATATAGGGCAGCTTCACAGCCCTTCCTACTGCTGCCTATTGCTTTGCCAACAGAGTTCTGATCACATTTCCATGCTAATCTTTCCTTGACTACATTAAAAAAACCAATCCAGAACCATGACCTTAATAGTCTGGGTCAGGCTTCCACCTCCTACCGGGAGCTAGCCAATGATTTTTGGCATATATTGTTCCAGACTGAGTCCTGATATTAACTTAAAAGTGAGATATGTATGTCCTTTAGGCTGTTTCTATTGTTGGGCTATTTGCTGGGCTATGGTGAATACAAACTCATAAGTGTACTGAAAATCATTGGAATTTCTGGGCTCATCACTTGTTTTCCCATCATGAATCTGTTACCAGTGGTAAGCACCCACTACCTGTGCCAGAATAGATTGGCAATAAAGAATGGGAGTCCCAAACAAGTCTCACTTAAAAGGGCCAAAGGTTCTATTACATACAAGGACATAGCTATGTTACTAATAGCCCACCTACAGATAGCAGGTAAGTTAACGCAACCCACACTTTGGGTAACCTAGAGAGGAAGAGTAACCCAAAGCAAGGAATGACTGGAAGGGGGAATTCAAACTACCTATAACCAGCAACCTTGGTGTGTGACTATTGACAGTTCCCGATTGGCAACTGACCAATGTGCTCAACTCCTTAAGGCCTCTTAATGGTGAGTTTTGGTGAGCACACCCTTACTTATCCCCTTAAACCAAGGGTGAGAAACTTGTAGCTTACTCTGATGCTGATGTTGTAACCAGTTCTAATCTAAGAAGATCATGACATTGTATGACGGAGGCTTGATGTGAGGCTGAGAATCTGACAAAAAAACTCTTTGCTGTTGTTTGCCAAGATGATTTCCTGACATTTGCTCTGTCTGAAGATATACCGTTATGAAGCATATTGATTCCTTGCCTGGGAAGAATCTGTAATTGAAATGAAGCTAACCTTATTCATGGCAAACAAGGTTGTCTAGGCAACTTCAGGAGGAGAATGACGAGATGTAGAAAATGTTCTGTACACTGTGCATGTATGGAGCAGATACTTGAAGAATCAAATTAATTTATCTGCTGTTTGTAAGAAGGATCTCATATTCATATATATATATATATATATATATATATATATATATATGCAGGTTTTGGTGTCTTCGGGTGTCTTCCCGTGTAAGAGTTGGGGTGTCTAGGCGACGTTTCGACGAGGTCTCACTCGTCATCTTCAGGCTGGTGCTTTCGGCTTCTTGTTACTGGAACAGAGCAGGATCTCAGTGTTTGAGTTCCTATAAATACTGTGGAGGGGGTGTGGTGTATAGCCTCCAACGTTCTGGGCAGAGAGGAAGTTCCCAGGTTAGTGTGCCTTTTCTTCTTTTGTTCCTTGATTACTTGAGGGATATTTTGAGTGATTTCTTGAGTGATATTCTGAGTACCACTTAGGTGGGTCATTAGGTGAGGATTAGTTGCTAAAGCTAAAACGTCGCTAAAGGCGAAACGTCGCCTAGACACCCCAACTCTTACACGGGAAGACACCCGAAGACACCAAAACCTGCATTCCTGTACCCGTGAAAATCTACGAAAGCATATATATATATATATATATATATATATATATATATATATATATGTTTTGGTGTCTTCGGGTGTCTTCCCGTGTAAGAGTTGGGGTGTCTAGGCGACGTTTCGATGAGGTCTCACTCGTCATCTTCAGGCTGGTGCTTTCGGCTTCTTGTTACTGGAACAGAGCAGGATCTCAGTGTTTGAGTTCCTATAAATACTGTTGAGGGGGTGTGGTGTATAGCCTCCAACGTTCTGGGCAGAGAGGAAGTTCCCAGGTTAGTGTGCCTTTTCTTCTTTTGTTCCTTAATTACTTGAGGGATATCTTGAGTGATTTCTTGAGTGATATTCTGAGTACCACTTAGGTGGGTCATTAGGTGTGGATTAGTTGCTAAAGCTTTCGTGTCTTGACCTCTTGAGCTTGTGAAGAGTTTTTCTGAGAAGATGGCTGTACTGCACTTAGTTGTGCTCTGGCTTGGCTTCGTGTATAGGGGCGAGCTGTGGTTTTGTGCCCTGTGCCAGCCAGATCTGTGTAGGGATTGCAGGGGGGTGCAGCATCCGGAGGTGCCACTATGGTTTGGCTACTGGATGGTGTCTGTAATTTATCTGTGGAGAGGGTCTGGGTTTGGGTCTGGTGTGGTTGATTGGTGATGGCGTTCTGTGTGCCTCTGGTTCTGGTGTCGGTTTTTGTGGGGAGGGCTAATTTCCAGATGTCTGGCAGGCGGGACGTGTCGTCACGCTTGTTCATGTTGTGAGGGTGTTTCTCTATCTCGATGGCTTCCATGATTATTCTCTTGTGGTGATGTTCCATGTTAAAGAGCAATTTGGAATCTGCAAAATTAATTTCGTGTCCTGTTTCTTTCATGTGTTGGAAAAGAGAGGAAGTTTTTTCTTCTTTTTTGACGGCATTCTTGTGTTCTGCGATACGTGCATTTATTCGTCTGTTTGTTTGTCCAATGTACGTGGCTGGGCAGACTTTGCAGGGTATTTCATAGACCCCTTGGTTTTCCAACTGGATTTTATCTTTGGGGTTTCTGAGGATATTGGCTATTTTTTGGTTGGTGCAAAAGGCTGTTTTGATATTGTGTTTATGGAGGATTTTGCTAATTTTATCTGTAGTGCCCTTGATATAAGGAAGGAGGGCCATGCCATTGTTTTCTTCTGTGTCTTGGTTTTTGGGGGGTGTTTCTTTTTGGATTAGCTTCGTAACCCTGTTTTGCTGGTATCCATTGGCGATTAACACATTTGAGAGATTCTGTAACTCAGTTGTCAAGTGGTCTTTGTCAGTCAGGCGTTTGGTTCTGGAGATGAGAGTCTTGGCTACGGAGTTTATTTGTGCAGGGTGGTGGTGTGATTGTGCATGTAAGTAGCGGTTGGTGTGTGTTTTTTTCCGGTAGATAGTGTGTCCTAGGGAGCCATCAGGTTTTTTGTAGATTAGGACGTCAAGGAAGGGAAGTTGGTTGTTGGCTTCTATTTCCATAGTGAATTGTATTTTGGGGTGTAGGCTGTTGAGATGTGTGAGGAAGCTATCTAGTTTTTCTTTCCCGTGTGGCCAAATTACAAAGGTGTCGTCAACATATCTGAGCCAAAGTTTGGGTTTGTGTTCTGACTTGTCTAAAGCATTGGTTTCAAAGTGTTCCATGTACAAATTTGCGATGACCGGTGAGAGGGGTGATCCCATAGGTGCTCCTTCTATCTGTTTGTATCTTTGTCCATTGTGGATGAAGTACGTGTTGGTTAGGCAGTGGTTGGTCAGGTCCAGGATGTATTCGGGGGGATTGTATTTGTTTTGAATGGCTGTCAAGGCTTCATTAATGGGCACTTGTGTGAAGAGAGATACAACATCGAAGCTCACAAGTAGGTCATCGGGATGTAGGTTTTGTTTCTTTATTGTTTCTATGAACTGGAAGGAGTTTGTAACGTGTGAAGCGATGGATTCTGCATAGGGCTGAAGTTGCTTAGCGAGAAATTTAGCGAGATTTTGTAGAGGTGAGCCTATGGAGCTGACTATTGGTCTGAGTGGTGTTCCTTCTTTGTGTATCTTGGGGAGACCGTAGAGTTTGGGGCATCTGGATGATTTTTCTCTGGGGATGATTCTTAGCTGGATTTCTTCACTGATAGGAGAGGCTTTTATTTTGGATTTGGTGGTTTTTTCCAGATAGGTGGTGGGATCTGTTTTTATAGGTTGGTAGGTAGGGTCTTGGAGTAGACTTGATAGTTTTGCTATCTCATCTCCAGAACCAAACGCCTGACTGACAAAGACCACTTGACAACTGAGTTACAGAATCTCTCAAATGTGTTAATCGCCAATGGATACCAGCAAAACAGGGTTACGAAGCTAATCCAAAAAGAAACACCCCCCAAAAACCAAGACACAGAAGAAAACAATGGCATGGCCCTCCTTCCTTATATCAAGGGCACTACAGATAAAATTAGCAAAATCCTCCATAAACACAATATCAAAACAGCCTTTTGCACCAACCAAAAAATAGCCAATATCCTCAGAAACCCCAAAGATAAAATCCAGTTGGAAAACCAAGGGGTCTATGAAATACCCTGCAAAGTCTGCCCAGCCACGTACATTGGACAAACAAACAGACGAATAAATGCACGTATCGCAGAACACAAGAATGCCGTCAAAAAAGAAGAAAAAACTTCCTCTCTTTTCCAACACATGAAAGAAACAGGACACGAAATTAATTTTGCAGATTCCAAATTGCTCTTTAACATGGAACATCACCACAAGAGAATAATCATGGAAGCCATCGAGATAGAGAAACACCCTCACAACATGAACAAGCGTGACGACACGTCCCGCCTGCCAGACATCTGGAAATTAGCCCTCCCCACAAAAACCGACACCAGAACCAGAGGCACACAGAACGCCATCACCAATCAACCACACCAGACCCAAACCCAGACCCTCTCCACAGATAAATTACAGACACCATCCAGTAGCCAAACCATAGTGGCACCTCCGGATGCTGCACCCCCCTGCAATCCCTACACAGATCTGGCTGGCACAGGGCACAAAACCACAGCTCGCCCCTATACACGAAGCCAAGCCAGAGCACAACTAAGTGCAGTACAGCCATCTTCTCAGAAAAACTCTTCACAAGCTCAAGAGGTCAAGACACGAAAGCTTTAGCAACTAATCCACACCTAATGACCCACCTAAGTGGTACTCAGAATATCACTCAAGAAATCACTCAAGATATCCCTCAAGTAATTAAGGAACAAAAGAAGAAAAGGCACACTAACCTGGGAACTTCCTCTCTGCCCAGAACGTTGGAGGCTATACACCACACCCCCTCCACAGTATTTATAGGAACTCAAACACTGAGATCCTGCTCTGTTCCAGTAACAAGAAGCCGAAAGCACCAGCCTGAAGATGACGAGTGAGACCTCGTCGAAACGTCGCCTAGACACCCCAACTCTTACACGGGAAGACACCCGAAGACACCAAAACCTGCATTCCTGTACCCGTGAAAATCTACGAAAGCATATATATATATATATACACACACACACACACACACACACACACACACACACACACACACACACATATATATATATATATATATATATATATACATAACTGCATGTCAGTAATGGAAGCAAGTTCCCATCCTGTAAAAAAAGAAAAAGAAAACGTGGGCGCAAACAAGCCACTGTCTCTTAGAGTAAAAATGTAATTAAATCTGTTTATTTCCCCCCATCTTTCTATCCTGACTTAACACTGAGTCCTAAAAGTCAGTCCAAGTAGGTGGCCTCATTCAGCATGTTTCAAAAAGATGTTCAGCCTTGGCCACAATTTGCCATTGGAGTGAGTTGCATAGTGATTTGTAGATGGCATCAAAGAGCCACAAATGGAATCTTTTAAAATAAATTGTAATGGGACACATAGGAGGAGGTAGTCTATAAGTGTTTCAGAGTGCTGCATTTCACAAATTAAATTTGAAACTATAAACTTGTGGTACATGCTTTGTTGTCAACACAACAGTCTCTCACATGGTAGTCCTCCTAAATTCCATTAAATGTTCGGGATTTGTTTGTTTTGTTTTTTTGAACATTGGCCAAATATGTTTACTTTTGAATATATAATCATTTCATTTCTCTCCACATATTGCTGTTTTTAATAAAAAACCCATAAAGACTTGTTCTAAGTGGCAAGGGAGTTCCTTAATGGAACAAATGAATATTTTATGATGGATATAATGCACAGGCTTTTGTTAGAATAGGGGCGGTAATAATGTGACCTGCTATGGAAGCCAAAAGTAGTGGGGATATTGGAGGGAATATAAATTAAATCTGTGCTCTTGATTTATAGAAATGTGTTCCCTGAAACCATCTTCCATTATGTAGTATGCAACATTACTAGCACTTAAATATCTACAGCATGGACTAGGTGAATTATCTATAGACCATATATATACATGACAAGCTAAAAAGACTTGAGAAATTATTGTTTTAAACTTGCTGCAATAAAAAATGCATGGTACTATTTTTGTCCCAGAACATTTACTAGCTAACATTTACTAGCTTTTGTAAGACAGTTCTGTTTGTCATACAATGTACACTATTAGAGTACACCCAGAAAGTGGGTATCGATAAGCTAACTTATCTGTATTAGTAGCTGAATAGGTTAATGGAGCAGGAAGACTCTTTCTGAGCTGCATTAAGAGTAACATGTGAGAGGGCTTTCTTTGTGGCTGTGTCCCAGGTGTGGAACTGCAAGCTTCTGTATATGTTGATAATGTTCCTCTTTGCTTGTGTTCTTCTGCAGCAGAGTTGCTGTGCTGGCTTCCCTTCACATGGGTCACTGTTGCTTATCAAGAGGGAGAGGGGGAAGGTGTCTGAGAACTCTGTTGTTGTTTAGTTGTTTAGCCATGTCCGACTCTTCGTGACCACATGGACCAGAGCACGCCAGGCACTCCTGTCTTCCACTGCCTCCCGCAGTTTGGTCAAACTCATGCTGGTAGCTTCAAGAACACTATCCAACCATCTCGTCCTCTGTTGTCCCCTTCTCCTTGTGCCCTCCATCTTTCCCAACATCAGGGTCTTTTCCAGGGAGTCTTCTCTTCTCACGAGGTGGCCAAAGTACTGGAGCCTCAGCTTCAGGATCTGTCCTTCCAGTGAGCACTCGGGGCTGATTTCCTTAAGAATGGATAGGTTTGATCTTCTTGCAGTCCATGGGAGTCTCAAGAGTCTCCTCCAGCACCATAATTCAAAAGCATCCATTCTTTGGCGATCAGCCTTCTTTATGGTCCAGCTCTCACTTCCATACATCACTACTGGGAAAACCATGGCTTTAACTATACAGACCTTTGTTGGCAAGGTGATGTCTTTGCTTTTTAAGATGCTGTCTAGGTTTGTCATTGCTTTTCTGTCTGATAACTCAGCGCAGTGCAAATGCACCAGCAGAGCCAATTCAGGGCTACTGCCAGTGCATTTGTACTGCACCAAATTTTGCAATGTGGTTCTGCAGCCAAGCAATGCATGCGAAAATGCATGTACTGGGGCAAAGTGTGCATAAAAATCCATAGATTAGCAAAATAACATAAAATGCATTATATTACAGAAAGTTGCTTTGCAAAACTGTATATATTAGGCGAAATGGCATACAAATATTTATGTTAGAAGTGATCAGCACTAAAATGCTGGTGAATTTTCATTATTTTATTTTTAAAAAATGCAAACGGATGTGGAAAAAGACTAGAAAAAAGGGAAAACTGAAATTGGCAGATTCATCCATCCCTACTGCAGACCACACAAGGGATTTCTTGGGACTCCTTTTGCATTTTTGAGTTATTAAGTTTATTTTAATAGTTTGGCTTTTCATATGCTATATTTTTCAGCTGCAATGATATGCACTAGTAATTGAGCTAGTAGAAAGCCACCCACACCTTTCATTTCTTCTCCTCCCCCAGTTCGTTTATGACAGTTATCATGTTGTATCTGACAAATTAATGAAAGATAGAATGACCTGAGAAAGAGTGACTGTTCCACCACCATCTTGACTGATGGCTGGTAAACTGAGTCAAGGGTTTGAAGACAACATGACTGGATCTGACAATCTAGTAGTTTTTGGTGACTGCTCTTGGTTTATTTCCATCTCCAAGACCTGGCGGCGGCATCATTGACATAGGGAACTGGGTGGTTGTGTTTCTGGCGCATAGGGTTATGAACAGCAAACAGGATTGGATCAGAGTTGTTTATCCTGCTTTTTCCTTACCGCAATCTGTAACCCTCCATTGCAGTGATTTATGATGTGCCAAAATTCTCTGCTTAATTCAGTGTATCTAGCAGTTATGAGCTAATAAATTTCCTAAAAAGAATCATTTGGGTTCATCTTAGGACAAGAGGAGAAAAAATAGGTCTCTTTTGTGCATGCTGTTCTTCTATGGCTGTTCAGCCATAAACCTAGTACCTTAGATACGGGAGAGATCCTACAGACATTCCACAACTATTTATTTATTTATTGAATTTATATCCTTTGCTTCCTCTTGAAGGAGCCTGGGATGGCAAACACGTCTCTTTTTTAAAAAAAGAAAGGTGTTCTAAAAACAGTTGCAGTTAAACACATTATAAAAACACGCTCTCAATTCAATGATCTCAGGGTTGCCAGGAACAATGTCCATTTATCAGACGCCTGGGTGAACAGGTATGTTTTCATTAATGATAGAGAAAGGCACATTTCACCAGGGAGGGCATTCCACAAATGGTGAACCACCACTAAACAGGCCCTGGCATGAAACAACACCAACCAGAAAGCCCTTGAAGGCACCACCAACATGGTCTCACATGCCGTTTGTAGGGTCTGAGATGGTTTACAGTATATTGGGGAAGGTGCTCTTTTAGGTCAATATGTAGAACATGGTTATTCATAAAGAATGCCTGGCATATGTTTCCTTCCTTTTTTTTTAACATCCTCTTTAAATATTTGAAAAGTGCAAATTTCCCTGTAGCCTAATCTGTTCTTGTAATTTTCTTTATTTAAAAAATCATTGTTGTAAACCTTTCCTGAATTTCTTATTGCCATCTTTTTGTGGATTGTCTTCTGAAACATCATTCAGCATTTGAAATATGAGCTGGACTGGCTATCTGGAATTAAATACAATGGTACAAGTACTTTCCAAATAATTTAAAAATATCAACACAAACTTATTAAGTAATATAAACATCAACTTTTTTTGCTACAGAATCATATCGTTGGTTCATGTTCAGTTTATTATCCCATGATCTAGTGAGTCATACTGTCTTCATATTATTTATTTTTGTTTTGTTTTGTTTCCTGTTCTCCCTGTAGTCTATTTTTATTGGTATTGGTCCAATATTATCAAAGTTGCTTGTGAATTCAAAGTTTGTGCAATTGAATGAGGAGCACTGCAAACCTGAGATTGCCCTGGATGTACTGAGTGGTGTGAATCTATATAGTAGTGGCAAGAGACTGTAAACTTGGCAGTAAAGTTCAGAGAAAGTGCTTTTTATTTTGAGAAACTTAATTCTAATTTACTCTGTGTCAAATCTGGGTATTTGAATAAAGGTTTTATCACAATGGGTTGAAAAGTGGTTTCTGTGATGATATGACAACAATTCAAAAAACAAACAATTCATTGGAAGGTGGGTTTTTTGTCTGTGATTTTTGAGCATTTCATTGCATTGCCACTGATGCCAAACTTCGTGTGGATGCCTGATCAGCATAGCCCAAAGCAGCCCCAACAAGTTAACACCACTAATTATTCATTTCAAACTATGCTGGCAGTTGTATGATGAATTGTACCAGAAATTACTCATATTTGTTTTAGCAGAATAGAATATTGTTTGCAGTTGAGTTCTTGTAAATACTAACCAGCTTTGGCTTTGGCAGTTTACCTTTTAACATTTGTGTCCCTCTTAAATTGCCAAATGATCTTGAATTCAAAATTGAAGCCTTGTTGTGATTGCTTTCTCTCTTTCCCCCTCTCTGAACTTACGGAGCACGGGAGAAATAATGGAAGCAAATGTCAACAGACATTCTCGTTTGACTCATTTTTCGGATTAGTTAATCCCCCATCTTCCATCTTAACATCTTGTCTTCTTTCTTTCTTTCAGATCTCCAGGTTGGTACCTGCTGATCAATTTCAGTTATACCAGCGATTGAAATTTGAAAGAGGTGTGGCTTTTACATTGATTTAGGGGGGTTAATACCAGATATTATACATGTATAATTAAACTCACAAAACAGTTTGAATAATAGGTTGAAGGACTAATTAGACTAAAAAAATGCCTTTTTGTAAAAAGGAAGTGCAGGAATATGAACACAGCCAATGCTTCTGCATTGAAAAAGAAAGCAATAAAATACCTGGTGAATGTTATCAATTATAATGCCCTCATACTTTTATCACAGATATGGCTCACAGCCCATTGGCTGCACCTAAGCCCCCCTCAAGTTTTTTTTGTGACTGTCCAAGAACTCCTCCAATTTGCCTTTGTTAAGAAAAGTGGATCCTCCACTATGATGGTGCCCCCTCATGTTTTTTCTATATAAAAACACATGCACCCATTTGGTTTTTTTTTTAAAAGACCCTTGCTGCTCCTATAGGCCTGCTGCTATGATACTAAAATATTTTTTTGTCTCCCTATGCTCTCAAACCCCCCGCTTAAAAAAATAACTTTAAGAATATTTTCATTTTTAAAATTGGCTGTGATGCTGAAAGGTTTTATATGCCCCCACCAAAGCCTTCAGAATTTGACATTTTGTGGTTTATAAAGAGGTTTGTCAGATACTATTGACCACAGTACAGTGACTTGGTTGCTGAAGCCAATGACAATGGAGGCTGAATATGAATCAACAAATGGCAAACGAAGTACATAATTAAAAATGTTGTGCTTTTGGATTTCTAATAAACATTTTTTAGAAGTGCATTTGGATCCCCTGAGAACCTGGTGTCCTTCTGCTGACTGTCAGTCCGTGTGCCAAATTGAACCAAGTGAATCTGGACTACCCGTGCCTGTAAAATGTCAGGCTTGCTATTTGACGTTCTGTTCATCATGCAAAGAGCCTTGGCATGTGGAGAAGCTATGCCTGGAAAACCATCTTATTGTGGGACCAAGTGAGCAAGGGTAAGAGAAGGATTTGCTGAGGTGCTGCAAATCTTCCATATCGTAATTGCAATAATTTCAGCTTTCCTTTAGTTGAAATTTGTAGATGTAGAATTAATTCATTGCCAGTTGTCAGGGGCAGGGAAGCATTTTCAATAGATTGCCAGAACATACCTGCACTGTGCTTTGAAAGCACTCTTGCACCACTCTAAACAGTCATGGTTTCCGTCAAAGAACCCTGGGAACTGTAGTTCACTCTTCACAGAGCTACTGTTCCTAGCACCCTTAAGAAACTACAGTTCCCAAAATTCTTGGGGGGAATCCATGATTCTTAAAGTGATAAGAGTACTTTAAATGTTTTCTGTGGCTGTGACCCAGGTGCAGTGTCCTAGTTACAGTGCTAGCTGCCCCCAAAGTGTACTGATGTCTGATGCCATGGTGATATTGCACATGTATGTGTAGCTACATGGATTAAGGATGCTCCATGTGCTACTTGCCCAGACGCCACAACCTGAACGACAGTGAAATAATCATGGAACTATTACTATCCTTTGTTTTTTTTATTATTATTAAATATTTTCTTGATTTACAAAAGTGTGTGCAATGTCTCTCTCTCGTATTCCCCCCCCCCCATGTAACATTTTTACATTTTTACATTTGTTGAGACATTAGGAAGAAAAGGGGGAAAGAGGTGGAGGGGGGGAAAGATGGGTGGGGGTGGGGTCGGGTGGCGATGTTTCTATTTTACTATATATAGGGTTTGGTGTCAGCGTTGCTTGTGCAGGTTCTCTGCTATTCACTTATGTTCCTTTGGTGGTGAGAGAGGTTGGGGTTGGCCTAGGGTGATCTTTGTTTTCATGTGTGAGTGGGGTGGGTGGGTGTTTTGGATCAGGTTAGCCATATTGATTTGTATGCTGTTGGTGGATTTTTGTCGTCTTGTTGGGCTGTGTGTGTGATAAAGGGGAGCCATATTTGTCCCCATGTCAGTTTCAGTTTATTGGTTAGTTTTTCTAGTAAGGCTGTTTCCCATACTATTTGGTACCATTGGTCCATGCTTACTTCTGACAGGTCTCTCCAGATTACTGTCCTTTGTTGAACTACCATCTTTCACAGGGTTTCCCCCCTCTACTTTTCTAGAGTGCTTATCAAAACCACCACAGAAGCTCCAATTAAGCAGTGCCCAGTTTGCCGGATCCATATTGAGAGGAATGAAGGCTGTGCTCAAATGATGTGTAAGAACTGCAAGCACACGTTCTGCTGGTACTGTCTGCAAAATCTGGATGTAAGTGACCTGTGCCAAGGGCTTTGGGGTGGGCTTGTCCAGGTTTTTGCCCTCTAGTTCCTTTAAAATGGCTTGTAACTAGGGGAGGTAAACACCTTATTGGCAACTAAGAATTTTAGAAGAGCATTGCTATACCAGATCAAAGATTCACCCAGTCCTGATTCTCAGGTTGCCCATTTGGATGTCTATGCGAATCCTACAGATGGGGCTCGAAGGCCATACCCTTCCCCTTCTCTTGCTACCCCAGCAAATTGGTTTTACCCTGTCCTCCATCCTTACTTGAGTAAACCTCTCTCTAACTGAGGTTAGATTCACTTGTTATGCTACTGTGGTAATTGCAGCTACCACCAGAAATTCTACCTGTCTAAGTTATTGGGTGATGAGCTGTCATTATCTTACTGAGCCGCAGGCTGTCCTCTGTCACATAGTAGCTGTCGCTTAAACAGAACGTGTGCACTCAACAGGGAGTGTCTCTTAATGGCATCAAAGGGGTATTGTGCTAATACGTTTGCCTTGCCTATAGTAGCAATAAATAGGCACTGCATGATATGTTTTGGAAGAAACTGTCAATTGAAAAAGCTGCTGATTTAGTGGGGAGTCCCCATTCATCACTTAATCTGTCCCTGATTGTTCCTGTTTGGCTACTGCCCCCCCTCTATAAAAGTTGGGTTCAAATGTTGCAGTTCTCTTCCCAAGCACCTCATCCTGAAAATACCTGATTTTGCAATCATTCACCAATAACTTTCTCTCTCTCTCTCTCTCTCTCTCTCTCTCTCTCTCTATCTCGTAATGTTACTGGCCTTCACATAATTTTCATTTTTCATGATCACAAATCTGGTTTCCCCCTCCCTCTTTTTTGGCATGTCTCAAAGTTATAGATGCAACTCTCTTTACTGCAGCATTTGATCACATTAAGTGGGTTTGCAAATGCTGATGACTCCTTTGTGTTCAGTTTCATTAGCTGACTTTCCACATTTGTGGGTGTGTTTTTCCATGTCCGCTCACATGTCTCCCTTTCTGTAAAGCATACATTTTGTAGAAGAGCAAGAGGTGTCATATTTTCTGTGGCAATTGCACTTGAGAAATTCCCATTTGCATCAGTGTACTGCTGGAAGAAAAGTTTTGGGAGCCAAAAATACCCACCAGACTTTGCACTGGGCACCTGGGCACCTATTTCAAGGCAGGCCCAATGTATTTGTGCAAACTACTAAACACACTCTTTTCTTTCTGCTTTCAGAACGATATCTTCCTAAGGCATTATGACAAAGGCCCTTGCCGAAACAAACTGGGTCATTCCCGTGCCTCAGTTATGTGGAACAGAACGCAGGTAATGTGGGTGGCCCAAGCTTGAGTCTATATCAGGATTTGATATGTTTTCCATCTGCTCACACACAGCTTTCCCTTTCCTTATCACATTTCTCCTCCTGCTTTTTTCAGGTTGTTGGGATCCTTGTGGGCCTGGGTATCATAGCCCTGGTAACATCTCCCTTGCTGCTCCTAGCCTCACCGTGCATCATCTGTTGTGTCTGCAAATCGTGCCGTGGCAAGAAAAAGAAACATGACCCGCCAACAACCTAAAGCTTTTCACCCTATTGGCTGTGAAGACCTGCATCTTGTATGTGATGGAGAAGACATGAAGGCTGACCTCTGGTGCCAATGCTTTCCCAACCAATTCTCCTTCTCTTTGCCAACTTCTGCAAAAAGTGCCTACAGTTTCATGGGACACAGTGTTGTTTGCAAGTTGCCATTCCGCAGTGGGATAGGTGTCTGTTGTGGTGTTTTCAGTTCAGCTCTGGCTATTTTCTTTTTTAAAGGAAAAGAGGCAGGGGTTCTAAACATAGTTTCAAAGGTTCTTCAAAACGACCCACCTCTGTTTGGTTCTACAGTATTTTCCAGAGTCTGGATATGTGCCCGTTTTTGAGCAACTTTAATTTTGCAGCTCATGGAGCAGTCCTGCAGTTAAGTGAGGGAAGACAGGGGAACAACGCAACCCCGTTGTAAGAGATCTTTGGATATTATTGAGTTTTCACTTTCCAGGGGCAGATTTCAGAGTTACTAAAAAGATATCCTGTAAAAAAAATCATATACCTGAAAAGGGGAAGGTAGTGGAAATGAAGTACAACTGAAATGGGATATTGTTAATATACATTTGCTAAACGCCCAATCAAAACTGGACCCACAACGAGTTGTATCAGCCTTGGTACAGCATCAGAAAGAATGGTCTGAAGCAGCTGGTGCAGGTACATAGCACCGGTACCATATGCCAAGTAAATCGCTCTACCTGAGCCACTGATTAGGACTGGGTGTGAATTATTGTCAGGCGTTTTGCAAAATATGTGTTGCACTGGTGCGAGAAGTGGCAAGTGTAGGGGAGATTCGTGGTATGCAACAGGATCCAGTTGGCCTGGTATAATAACAATACTCCCCTACTCTGCCCCGAGCCTTGTATTACAGTGGCACTAGAGTGCTGTGCATCCTTTGGCTTCACTTCTGGCAACTTGTGGTGCACTATCCAAAAAGGTTGGCCATCATTGATGCAAACTATAATTTCAGGTGAAAATTGGAGGGTTACATGTACACTTAAACACACGCACAAACATACACAGCACCAGCAATTTGTTCAGGTGTATTACACTACACTGGGCAAATACTGCCCAATTACATTATTTCACTGAGTTAGTGAGGAGTTGTAAAAACAGTACAGAGACCTTGAGCAAGTCCTATATAAAAACTTAGCTAATGGCTGCAAGCTTTAAGATGAACAGGCCTCCTTCCCCCAATAATGAATTCTAGTCTTCTATAAGACAAGCCCATAGTTAGATTGTGACTGAAGGAGCTGCATAATCTGGAAAACAGTGGATGAGGTCGAAATAGTGGGATAACCACTTTATCTAGTGCTGGATTACAAGACAGCGTAAGAGGAATTGTGGTGAAAAATGGTGTTGCATAACAAACATATAGCAACACTTTCTTGAAATATTATGCTTATATACACCACAGTCTTTAGCTTTGGGCTGACTATCTGGTTGTGGCCTCATGTTGTTCTGTATTGAGTACTTTAGAGGTAGAGTACAAATGTAAATAAATATGATTCTTCAAGGCAAGGTGTGTATGTTTCATGGTATATACTGTGTGCACATTACATTCACACACAAAACAAATATGCATTTGAGCGTGTACTATAGTATAGCCTATCCCAGCTTGAGTTGTTGGACTCCAACTCCCAGTCAGCAAATCCAGTGGTCAGGTATAATGAGATTTGTAGTGCAGCAACATCTGGAGACTGAAAGTTGGGAAAGGCTGCTATAGTACATAGTATTTCAGCTAAGCAAATTCACTCCACAACAATCTAAAGTTGTTGGACCATCTAGTTTAGAAAGGTGATTGCCATCTTGGCAAGGAATTCCTTAGAATTCTGCTAAAGGATTCCTCTATCTTATGCAGTCCTCTTTAATCAGCAATATCTGGTTCAAAGTACAATGGACAGACATGTAGTCAAGTTTATTTTTCTCTTGCCATTTTTAAAAGAAACAAGCTTTCAGGAGGCTTTAACTAAGTACCGTATTTTTCGCTCTGTAACACGCACCTGACCATAACACACATGTAGTTTTTAGAGGAGGAAAATCCGTAGGCATGCCACCCGTAGGCATTCCCTCCATAACACGCACAGACATTTCCCCTTACTTTTTAGGAGGAAAAAAGTGAGTGTTATGGTGCAAAAAATACGGTAAGTTGAACTTGGGTCCCATTAAAAAAAGTTAATGACTTCTGTTTTGTAGAGCCTAAGTTCAGCTAACTTCATATGGCTACAACTGTATGACCTTAAGCAGAGAAATAGAAAGGAGAAGGGGCAGATAGATACTGAAGCAGAAAAGCTAAACAGATTTAATTTAAGGAAGCATAGTTCTCATGAAAAACTATTGGAAATCAAGCCTGGAAATTCCGTCTTTTCATATATAAAAAACAACAAAAACCTCATACCTAAGGGTTTCTAGAGAACTTGGAGAAACAGCCAGGACACCTGAATTAGGCGCTACAAAATGGATAGCAATGATGGGTGTTTCCTTTTCATATCTGAAAATTGTAGTCCAAAGTGAAAATTGTAGTCCAAAGTGGATAGTAAAATAGCCTCATTAGAGTCAATAATATGGGTTGGGGTGTGCTAAACTGCCAGCTGAGCCTGCTTAGCTTTGCAATGCAACTGTGTCCTAACACTGTACAACCTTGTATGCTGGCTGGGACTGGTGGGAGTTGTCCGAACCCCCTGAAGGGCACCAGGTTAGTGAAGGCTTCTTTAATACCAGCCAGGGCTGTCACCCAATTAAAAACCAAAAAACCCCCTTGGTTGTATTATTTTCAGTTGACCCAAATCTGCATACATTAGTACTGAAGAAAAAAGAAGTCTTATTTGGGGGTCTGGGTGGAGGAGAAGGAACAATGACGAGCATTATTTAGCTATTCTGCAACCAGGATTTTAAACTGTTGCTCATATTCACATAAAGTAAGATTGTGGATGATGTGGATTTCCATCCGTTTTAGGAAGAGAATGTGTGTGTGTTAGGAAGAAAATGAATGCCGACTTGCCTTCTGTTTCCCTTTCTGGCTGGTTCAATTCTTAACATACTTTTTACTCCCTGCTGCTCCCTTTGAATGCTGGGTGTGAGCTCCTCAGGGCGAATGGCAGGATAAATATGTTTATTAAAAAATCTACCACCCTAATTGCTCAGGGGCACCTTCTTAATCAAACTGATTAGTCAGCTAAACATTGTAGCTTGACCTAACCACCCTCCTTACTTTCACTAGCAAATGGAAGAGAATTATGTATGTCTATGAAGCACCTTTTTATCTTAGTCTCCCTTTTATGATGGGAAGCCATGCGTGATGATAACGTTGAATTCCGTCCATGTCCTTGCCAATAAGAATTTCATATTGTATGTTAATTGTATGAAAGCCATTCCCCCCCCCCTTTCTGCCAAGGTTGTGTTATTTAAGGTTTGCTGTTTTGTTGTACAAACATTCGCTGTATCAGACTAGAAACCAAATCCTTAATGGACAGTCAATGAGTAGAAACACAGGAACTTAACCACAGTTTCTCTGTTATCAGATTATCATCACAGTTCTGAAAATCAGATGTACATGCCCTGTCATGCTTTACCACTGTCTGCTATGAGATCAGAAAGAACCAAATTGCACCACTTGAATGTGGTAGTAATAGGCTTGTGCGTTTGTGATCTTCCTCGTTAGCTCCACTGACTTGCCAGACAGCCAAATTTACTACTCTTGATTGGCTACAGGAGAGGGATTTGGAATTGTACAGTGGTACCTTGGTTCCCAAACTTAATCCGTTCTGGAAGTCTGTTTCAAAACCAAGGTGCGCTTTCCCGTAGAAAGTAATGCAAAATGAATTAATCCATTCCAGACTCTTAAAAACAACCCCTAAAACAGCAATTTAACATGAATTTTACTATCTAACGAGACCATTGGTCCATAAAATGAAAGCAATAATCAATGTACTATACTATAAAATAAATAAGACAGTATTGTAGATTATAAAAAATAAAATTATTCCCCCCCCCTTACCTGCACTGATGATGGTAATTGTTTGGATGGGGGGCTTTTACCCATTTCTACAGTCACACAGTCAATCAATCAATCAATCAATCAATCAGTAGCTGAACTGTGTTCCACACAGTCACAAAAACAAATTAAATGAAAAAGCCTCAAAAACAAAAACGCAAAATAAATAGCAAAAACAAAAGGAACCAAACTTAATCTGTTCTGGAAGTCCGATTGACTTTTGAAATGTTCAAAAACCAAGGCACAGCTTCTGATCGGTGCAGGTGCCCCAGAAACAATAGGCGACAACCACTTCGGACGTTCAGCTTCTGAAACACATTCGAAAACCAGAACACTTCTGGGTTTTCTATGTTTGAGAACCAAAGCGTTTGAGTACCAAGACGTTTGAGAACCAAGGTACCACTGTAATTGCTTTCGTTATTTTCCATGGCTATTTTAATTTATAGTAAGACCATGAAGCATCACTTGGAAGAGGACAGGAAATAATCCGTAGATCATTGTATCACTGGAAATGTATTAGAGAAGAACTGTTTTTATTTTGGAGAACTGGAGGAAAACATAGGCCTCTGAGCCCTATTTACATGCGCCTATGCATTTGATAAGAATTGCACGAGGGGTGGAATGAGACTGGGCTCAGTGGCTTCACCCCCTTTCTTACAACTCTGTCGGCTTGGCTCTACTACTCTCCATGAATTGGGGCTGCAGGTCTGTGATCTGCTGCACATGTGTCATTTAGAGCTGATTGCATGATTAAGAATGTGCAAATGGGACTTTAGTACATCTTACATAGGACTTCAAAATGATGTTGATGTAGGGCTTCAGCTACCCCCTACTCAGGTAGTCAAGGTATTGGATTGTCTACTGGTACTTTTTAGTTCTTGGTCTTAATTCATTTTCCATGAATACATTTTCTTCACCACTTTCCTAATACGGTGAAGGGTCAAGGCTGTGATCTTTGTAAGATTTAGTAGAAACTCTTTTCTGTATGTGTTCCAAAGAAAGCAGATGTGTATGAAGAAATTTTAAGTGCTCTTGTAAGTTTTATTTAATGAACCAACATTTGGAAATGTACTTTGCTCTGTGTGTATATATTCATGCAATATATATTTTCAGCCTCTGAGATTTCCTTCTCTTCCCCCGGCTTTCCCTCCTAACATTATAATATGCAACATGTGCAAAATTAAAAATTCAGCAAAAGCCGTTTGTCTCTGTTTGTCTTCAGCAAGTTGCTTTTAAAACAGATTGCGGACGTTTAGTAAAGCTTTGTTACCAACAGAGGACAATTCAAAGCCATATGTCACATTTTTAAGGATCATTGGGGGGGCAGGGGGGGTGGCGGAAATGGCAGCGGAAATTCTGCATTCAGTTTGGATTCTTAGTGGACTTAAATAAAATGATGCTGCTATCATTTTTTTGTACAATGCTTCATAACATCATTTATAAACTCTCGTGGAGCCATTCATGACTCTTCACAGCAACAGCAGACTAATAATAAAGGTAAAGGGGCCCCTGACCATTAGGTCCAGTCGTGACCGACTCTGGGGTTGTGGTGCTCATCTCACTTTATTGGCCGAGGGAGCCGGCGTACAGCTTCCGGGTCATGTGGCCAGCATGACTAAGCCGCTTCTGGCGAACCAGAGCAGCACACGGAAACACTATTTACCTTCCCGCCGGAGCGGTACCTATTTATCTACTTGCACTTTGACGGGCTTTCAAACTGCTAGGATGGCAGGAGCAGGGACCGAGCAACGGGAGCTCACCCCATTGCAGGGATTCGAACCACTGACCTCCTGATCAGCAAGCCCTAGTCTCTGTGGTTTAACCCACAGCGCCACCCGCGTCCTTAGACTAATAATAGCACCCTGCAAAAACAGGTAAGTGTTTACCTGGTGCTGAGATGCCAAAACATCAGCACCTGTCATGCTTCCAGTAGAAGGTGTTCCATAATTGAGGTGCCACCACAGTGAAGATCCTGCATTGTGTTGTTACATGACGCATCTCCCCCAATGGTGGGACCAGAAGGAGGCCCTCACCCCTGGATCTAAGAATCTAGGCAAGCTGATAACAGAGAGGAGTTGTTCCTCAGATTCTTGAGTCTTGAGTTGTTTGAGGCCTTATATAGGTCAACCCCAACACCTTTAATTCAGCCTGGCAGCATATTAGCAGTTAATTAAAATGTTTCAGGATCAGTGTTGTGTGATCTCTGCCCGCTGTCCCAAACAACACACTGGCAGCTGCATTCTGCACTAATTGTAGCTCCAAGGATGATGTTAAGGACTACCCCACGTAAAGTGCACTGCAGCAATCCAAATGGGACATTGCCAGAACATGGGTCACTGCAGCCAAGTTTCGCTCTCTCTCTCTTTCCAGGAACAGCCATAGCTGGCAAACCAGCCATAGCTGGAAAATGGCACTGAGGCCACCTGTGCCTCTAGTGACAATAATGCTGGATTAAGGAGTGCACCCAGATGACACACCTGCTCTTTCAGGTGGATAGCAATAAGCAGCAAACCCAATGATTGGATCTGAGAACCACCTATCACCATAACTCCAATCCTGTTTGCAAATATATGCGGATATTACAAAAGCAGCCCAAGTCTTTTCTGTTTGTATAATAATAATAATAATAATAATAATAATAATAATTAATAATCCCTAAATGTGATAGAGCAGGGGGCATATGACAAGCTATTCCTTCACTATGTTGATGGCAAAGTAGGTATTCTGCCTGAGATCTCTTGGAGACAGTAAGGAGACAGTGATGCTCTGGGTGTTTGTATACTAATGATAAGGACAGAGTAAAATGTTCTCAGGTTATCATATATGTAGCACATTTCAAACCCTATTAGCAGCACAACATTCATTTATATTCTAAAGTAGCTAAAAGCTTGTCATTAATTTGAATGGTTGCCACTTACCGTATTTTTCGCTCTATAAGATGCACCAGACCACAAGACGCACCTAGTTTTTGGAGGAGGAAAACAGGGAAAAAAATATTCTGAATCTCAGAAGCCAGAACAGCAAGAGGGATCGCTGTGCAGTGAAAGCAGCAATCCTTCTTGCTGTTCTGGCTTCTGGGATAGCTGTGCAGCCTGCATTCACTCCATAAGGTGCACACACATTTCCCCTTACTTTTTAGGAGGGAAAAAGTGAGTCTTATAGAGCAAAAAATACGGTATATTTCACACCATGTCTTTAAACGAAGGCGGCAATAAGCTTGTTGCTTGCTCACAGGAGAGGTTCTGCTGTTCCTAATGGCCGAGTCAGAGTCTGGACCAACAGTAAGGGCAGAAAGCTGAGGATAAAAACATTAAAACAAAATGATAGTGTTTATCGTGTGCCTCAATTCTCAGCTGCTTGCCCTGTCCTAATGTACAGCCTGATTTTGTATTCCATTGATGTTTGCATTGATGACATCCAGATTCCGAAGTACTTTGGATACAATAATAGTCTCTTTATTGATTCTGAGTCACGAAGAAGCCAAACTATATATATATTTTTAATAAAATATTTATTAAATTTTTTTGAAATATAACAGTAAAAATGAAAAAAAAACACCAAAATAAAAACAGTTAAAAACATACATTTTTCCTTTTACTTATTTTCCTTTAACTTATTTCCCAGACCTCCTCATACCTCCCTTTTTTGTATTCCACTTCAATTTATTGGTTCAGCAAATCCTTACCATTAGATTTTAACCCATTTATAACCCTTTTTTCATATTCCCTTAAATCATTACAGCTGGAAACCCCTTAGTTGCTATCCAACATCATTCTATCATTCATTAATTTTACAATATTTCTGTAGATAGTCTTTAAATTTCTTCCAGTCTTCTTCCACCGACTCTTCTCTCTGGTCTCGGATTCTGCCAGTCATTTCTGCCAATTCCATATAGTCCATCACCTTCATCTGCCATTCTTTCAAAGTGGGTAGATCTTGTGTCTTCCAATACTTTGCAATAAGTATTCTTGCTGCTGTTGTGGCGTACATAAAGAGAGTTCTATCCTTCTTTGGCACCAATTGGCTGACAATGCCCAGAAGAAAGGCCTCTGGTTTCTTCAAGAAGGTATATTTAAATACCTTTTTCAATTCATTATATATCATTTCCCAGAAGCCAAACTATAATAAGTCCTGTGCAGACCCTACAAACCATGGTTTGTAGGGCAACTTTGCTTTTCACCTAGCATTTGTCTCTATTTAAACTCAAATTAAATACCAAAATAAAGTATGGTGTGGTTAAGAAAATGAGTTATGAACTAGAAGTCTCAGGCATCAAATTAACGGAAGTATCTTTTGGAAACCCAGTAAGTGATGGTTTTGATTACCTTTAATATTTCATGCATGGCCCTTTGCAAAATTACAGAGACCACAAGAGCCATGTGTGTGCTATGGTGGAAGTCATTCCTTCTCATGGAATTCTGGGAAATGTAGTTTGGTGAGGTGGATGGTAGATCTGTCCCAGAAAATTCTCAGCATTGCCATCAAACTATGGTTCCCCGGATTCTTTGTGAGAAGCCTGACAGTTAAAGAATGACTAGTATTATAATAAAGCCAATATAGACTTGGAGTCTAGATATACCCAAGGCAAAGTATGTGCCAAAGGTGTGTGCCAGTGTGGTTGGTTTTGTGTGAGGTTTGCTATTTTGGGGTATTTTTCTGTTTGCTTCTGTGTTTACTGCAGGGAGAAGGAACAGGACTGGAAGCCTGGATGGGCAGCTGCCAGTCGGTGTGGACCATATGGAACTGGTCGGATCCACACAGCTGCTACCAGTCAGTGTGGTCAATTGTGAGTTGGATTTGCAAGCTGGGCTGCTGCCTGTCTGTCTCGGCAATAGTGAGTTGGGCTGATGCCAGTCAGTGTAGGCAATATTGGGTCGGGTTTGCAGCTGGGTTGCTGCCTGTCAGTGTAGACACTATAAGGCTAGGTGACCTGACTGTATAATGCAGCTCCTTCATTGCACCATCTAGTGGCAAGGTATTGTCACTGCTGTTTGGTTTTCTTGTGATTCAAATTAATCCTCCCATACATTGATAATGGGATGCGGGTGGCGCTGTGGGTTAAACCACAGAGCCTAGGACTTGCCAATCAGAAGGCCAGCGGTTTGAATATCCGGCGACGGGGTGAGCTCCCATTGCTCGGTCCCTGCTCCTGCCAACGTAGCAGTTCGAAAGCATGTCAAGTGCAAGTAGATAAATAGGTACCACTCCGGTGAGAAGGTAAATGGTGTTTCTGTGCGCTGCTCTGGTTCGCCAGAAGCGGCTTAGTCATGCTGGCCACATGACCCGGAAGCTGTACGCCGGCTCCCTCGGCCAGTAAAGCGAGATGAGCGCCACAACCCCAGAGTCGGTCACAACTGGACCTAATGGTCAGGGGTCCCTTTACCTTTACCTACATTGATAATACTACCTGAATGGCAGTTATGCCGCATACCAATCAGCCCAAGCTGTATGTGGAAGGGCACATCCTGCATGCCATTAATAGCACACGGGCAGGCAGCAAAGCTGCTCTTGCCTAGAATGGCAGTGTCAGACCAATCCCACATTTTCATGTCCCCCCCCTTCCCCCAGATATCATCATTCCTTCCTTCTGCTTTCAGTCTTGGATGCGATGTGCAAAATACATCGAATGAGAAATGGCGCATACAGGGGCTCTCATCTCACAGTGATGCAATCTTCTTATCTCGGCAAACAGCAGTTTTGTAACTTTATATGCCATCTGGAAAAGGTCCTGGAAGCCACTGTGCTCCCCAAGCCACAAAATGCAGTGGAAAGTAAACTCATTAATTGGTTCCCTCTGCTTTTGGGTGCCCAAATCATGTTTTCTCTGTGCATGACTCAGAAAGGATGACTACCCTTATTTTATCTAGCCCATGAGAAAATCTTGTGATTTTGTTCATTGCGTGACTGAACAACGTTGCTGGTATAGGCCGGTTTCTGAAAATTAAAGCATGCAAGCAGCATCTTAAAAATACAGCAAAATTATCTGAAAGCTCTTGTCTGGGGTGCTTTGTCTGCAATGGCAGTTTCACACATGCAAACCATTCCTTGGTAACAGAATGATCATGGGTTTGGAAACTTGCCCTGAGAGAAAATTTAAAGGGTGGAAGCAATGGGAATGTGGATCCCTCTTTAAAAAGGACCAGTGCCTTACCTTGCATAACCTGCTCCTGAAAGTACAGCCACATTAGGCAGGGTGAGGCAGTGATCTCTGGGTGACAGATGAGAGGGCAGAAAATTTCCCACTGATTTCATTAATAGTATATATTTACCACCAGGAGGAAAGGCCATGTGAATTTTCAGCCTCTAGCAACAAGCTGCCTCTGTTTACCGCAGAAACAAAAATGGAATATCTCTGAAGGTCAAATGAGATGCAAGTGCATTTAACCTTTGCATTTGGTGTGCAGTTTTAAAACACACAGAAATATTGACTAGGGGGGCGGGGGGGGAACAACTCTAATAATTATTGGGATGACAACCCATGTGGACAGAGTGCTTAGCCCTTTGCTTCCCTGCTGCTACCCTTAAACAAATCCCTCATTTGAAGCTGGAGGGTGGAATCTAAATGGTGAAGAAGTCCTGGAAACTGCAGCCTTTTGCCCACTCCAAAGTAGAGCAAAATTGTTTATTTCTTTTCCCATTTTGGCCCATTTGGGGGGAAATGTTCTTTTAGTTTCAAGAGAGTACAGTGCCAGACATCCTTCTGTGCAGCACATGAAGTCCGCTCTGCAGTTCATGGTGCTTTCATTTCTGGTATCCACCATTAGTGTGAACTGGCAGGATTCTTGTACGGGGTTTGGATGACAGGGATCAAAGTAAGTGCTGAGAAAGTGTACCTGATCACAAAGATTAGAGCTGATGTAAAAGGTAAAGGGACCCCTGACCATTAGGTCCAGTCGTGGCCGACTCTGGGGTTGCAGCGCTCATCTCACTTTATTGGCTGAGGGAGCTGGTGTACAGCTTCCGGGTCATGTGGTCAGCATGACTAAGCCGCTTCTGGCGAACCAGAGCAGCACACGGAAACGCCGTTTACCTTCCCACCGGAGCAGTTCCTATTTATCTACTTGCACTTTGACATGCTTTCGAACTGCTAGGTTGGCAGGAGCAGGGACTGAGCAACGGGAGCTCACCCCGTTGCGGGGATTCGAACCGCCGACCTTCTGATTGGCAAGTCCTAGGCTCTGTGGTTTAACCCACAGTGCAATGCTGTTTTCTACCAACTGTATTATCAGAGTTGATGGTTTTTATTTCAAATATCTACAGCTAAATTCCTGCTTCTGTTGGAAGTCAACTGATGCCTTCCAGTTTAATTCAAACACAAAGGGCCCCTATTATTAGATTTGAACACCTGAACATTAGATGTGTAGACTACGAGATTAGATAACTGTCACCGTAGTGTCTGCAGGATACTGAAGCAAAGTGTGTTTGCATCACCTAGTGGCAGCACTATGGAAAGTCAGACAACTGCATGTTTTTTGTTTTTTTCTATTTCAATGTACGTACACAGAGGAGTAAGAATCAGGCAGAAGCAGGTTTTCCATAGGTCATCAATATGCTATATTCATATTAGGTCCATGTACTGTTTCAGTTTGCTATGTTCAGTAGGATTCCCATCATTTAATGTCTGTAAAAGTAACGGTGTGCTTATATCTCATACACAATTTGGGATGAGCTTTTATTACAAAACCAACTTCAGAGTGGATTGCTTGAGCCAAAACATTGTATACCTCCCTTCAGTTTTAAGAAACCTACACTATAGTAAAACAATTCTACAAAGTTTAAGCAATAACAGTGACACCGCAGGCTTGCGTGTGTAACATGAACAGAAGCAAGACCAATGCAACCAAGTAACATGCTGGAAGGCCTAGACAAAGGGAAATGTATTTAACCTGGTGGCGAAGAAGTCTGGCACCAGTACAGCCTCTGCATAAAGGGCATTCCATATGAGGAGGTGCCACAACTGAGAAGACCCTGCCCTCAGTCACCATTAGCCTAATTTCAGAAAGCAAGGGGAGGAAGGGTGTCTAAGGAGGGACAAATCTATCAGTTTTGCTTTCCCAAGTTTTTCATCTTCCAATCTTTAATTCAGTTCTCCAGATTTCTGCAGCAACTTGCAGATTTTGCTTTTCTTTTAAAATCCTCACACAAATGTAGTAGCATTTCAGTGCAAAGTTCTCCTGATAAATACGTTTCTATGTAGTTTTGACCAGCGCACAGGTTTTGCAAGCAATTTCCCCTAATATAATGTATTTTCTATGATATTTCCACTTATATGTGTTTTTCTGCACATCCACTCCCCCCAATATATGCATTTTAAAAATACATTGTTTGGTTGGAGAACTGCATCGTAAAATTTGAAGAAGTGCAAATTTTGAAGGATAGCTGGGCGTCACTTTGGATAAATTAGGTAGTTTCTCATTAAAATGCATACATAATAGATTTTTATCCTCCCACGACTATGTAAGACTATGGTGGCTGTATGCCATGCCAAAAATCAGACATGATATACCTCTGAATCTGTATACAGATAGGTAGCCGTGTTGGTCTGCCATAGTCAAAATAAAAAAATTCCTTCCAGTAGCACCTTAAAGACCAACTAAGTTAGTTCTTGGTATGAGC
Source organism: Podarcis liolepis (assembly GCF_965112155.1). Taxonomy (NCBI): domain Eukaryota; kingdom Metazoa; phylum Chordata; class Lepidosauria; order Squamata; family Lacertidae; genus Podarcis; species Podarcis liolepis. The sequence continues at coordinate 59,927,398 of NC_139560.1, read as the reverse complement.
TTTCGTGTGCATGCACACTTCTTCAGATACCTGAAGGTATCTGAAGAACCTGAGGTATACCTGAGGTATCTGAAGAAGTGTGCATGCACACGAAAGCTCATACCAAGAACTAACTTAGTTGGTCTTTAAGGTGCTACTGGAAGGAATTTTTTTATTTTGATTCTGAATTTGTAGCAGTCCGTAGGGCAGCTAAGGCAGGGTGATGTTGTACACCTGGCTTCGGGATGGTGAGCATCACTGCTCTTACCGAGACAGAGAGAGAGAGAGAGAGAGAGGGAAAGGGGCAGGGAGCTGAGCTCAGTGCAGGCACAACAGCAGAGTGAATCTGCTGCTCTTGCCACTGCTGTGCCTACCACATCCTGAGCTCCCCGTGTCTCTCCCCACCCCTTCTTGGCAAGCGGCAGCAATGACCACCATTTAGAAACCATATGTGCAGTGTAGCAAGTCCTTCGCTGGCCCACTGACCGCCACTGCTCTAAATATCAAAGTGTTGGGAACAACAGGCTATTGTTCTTATATCCCACTTCCAGGCTTCCCAAGATGCATCTGGTTAGCCACTATGGGAATCAGAATGATAGCACGCCCTCCAACATTCCTCAGATGAAAATAGGGACGTTTCTCACTCCCCCACAACTGACTCTCCTCAACCCCCCCTATTTTTGTCCCTCCCCCAAGAGCATTTCCTATCAGAAGAAGGGCAAGTGCTGCCATCATGCCACCAACAGGACACAGCACACACACCCTCCACCGCCCTGAGAAACCCCCAGTTTTATTTTATTTTATTCCTTGGTAGATTTACAAAAAGAAAAAAAAAACACATCAGTAAATGCATTTTAGAAAGGAGCAAGATTAGACATGGATGCACAAAGCAGTCTTCCTTTTTTCTTTTTTTAAAAAACCAAGACTCTTCAATGGTGGCAGATTCTCCCCCTCCTCAGCTGCTCTCCAGCAACCGCTATGAGCTGCCCAAGGGAGGAGACAGGGGCATCTTTAGCATATGTGGCGCCGGGGTGCAAAGATCCGTCCAGTGCCCCCCAATTTTTGGGGGGGGATCAGGTCAAAGTTGCTGAGCTTTTAAGGAGGGGAACAGCGAAAACTGCTAACATGAAAAAAAAAAGCGGCAGCGATAAGTCCGTCTTTCCGTTTTTGCGATCATGCGAAAATGAAATACAGCACTAGGCGGCGGATATGTTGATTCTGCAGCTCTTCCGCAAAAGACAACAGAAATGACCCATTGACTGCAATCACCCGGGGATCGCGATTAAGAGCTTAGGCGGCTTTAGCAGCGGGCGCCCCCCAGAATTCGGCGCCTGGGTGCAACGCACCCCTTGCATCCCTGGGTAAAGATGGCCCGCAGCAGTGGCCATGGAGAGGCCATGGGATGCTCCTTTGCAGCCACTGCTGCCATCGCTGCCACTCAAGACAAACGCAGGCTCATGCAGGAGATGGGAGTCTCTTCATAACCAGGTCCCAAGCTGTTTAGGGCTTTAAAGATTAGTGGTGCGGAAGCTGGTCTTGCTACTGATTTGAAAAGGTCACGTCCAACCTGGAGTTTCACACAAAGCCCATCCAATGGAATTTGAAGAAACATACATTTCATGTGCTACATTACTATTTTTATTGCAACAAAACACACCCACACACCCCGCTGTTCATCCTAGCCATCTTATAGAGTTAACAACTGTTCTTTCCCTTTCCCTTGGGGGAAAATGCTTCTTGGTGATGGTCACTGCTTCCATTTTGGTTCTCCCCACCATAATTCATGGTTACTTTTATCCTTAATTTATCTTGAGTGGGTACCGCAAAGCGAGATGCAGCACCATACGTCATTTTGCCATTGTGTTGCCAGGAGAGCTCTAAAACAAGGTTAAAGAACAAATGTGCACTTGTAGGATTTTTTTCCCCCTTAAAGAAAAGGTTATTACTTACAAAATCAATGCTTGTCCCTTTAGAGTACTGGGCACTAGAGACTATTTTTTCACATATGCTAGAGACATGCATGTTTGGAGGGGGAATTTATAAGACACTTCAGCGGAACTGGGAACCATGTATCAGGGATGTTCTTTGAGCAGATAGCCTCATAATAAGGCAGTAAAGCAATATTGAGAGTCTCCAAAGGTGTATCCATCTTCTCTGTGATAGGCTTCTGGTCGCTTTTGGATGCTGGGAGTATGCAAAGCTTGGATAGATTCTCAAAGTCAAAAAGTCCCTGTGCATTTCCCCAACGACCCTCAGGAGGTTAAAGCCAGTGAGCGAGCGAGAGAGCACAGTCTAATAGTCTTCCCTGATGGTTAATACCTTTTGTATTGTTGTGTTCAAGCCTTCTTTTGCATTTAAAACTTCTGGTTAGATTTTGCCACTAATGGACAGATCGTCCTTGTCACCTCCAGGAGACAGCCCCTCAAGGTAATACACAAATAGACAAGGCTATTCTGGCTTGATGAATTCCTGCCTTGGCCTAGTTTTCCTCCCCCAGCAACAGAAATAGCACAGTATGGCAAGCACTCCATCCCTTACGTTCTGCCAATAATTCCTAAGTAGATAAAATTTAGCACATCTGTAATCAGTTGGAAAAGAAAATGTGCAGGGAAACTTGAATCCCTCCAGGTATTTCAGGTGTAGGAAACTGTTTCCTGGCTGAGGGCCACATTTGCTTGTAAGAAACCTTCTGGGGGCCACATACCAGCAGTGGGTGTGGCCAAAGTGAGCATGAACAGACACACACTAGTCTCCATCCAGGCCAGCAGAATGCATTATAATTAGTTTCTGGGCTCAATTCAAAATGCTAGTTTTGACCTATAAAGCCTTAAATGGCTCAGGACTGCAATACCTCAAGGACTGCATCACCCTGTTTGAACCAGCCCGGACCCTGCAATCACCACCTGAGGCCCTTCTTCGTGTGCCTCTTCCAGAGGGTGGCAACACTAGAATAGGCCTTTTCTGCAGTGGCTCCCTGCTTGTGGAATTCTCTCCCAGGGAGACTTGCCTGTCACCTTCATTATACAGCTCTAGGCACCCAGCAAAAATGTTCCTCTTCACCAGGCCTTTGGCTGATTCACACATAAACTATTGTTTTTGTTTGCTGCTATGGTATGTATGTTTGTGTTTTTATATTGCAAACCACCCTGTGACCCTCGGGTTGAATGGTGGTATAGAATTGTTGTTGTTGTTGTTGTTGTTGTTGTTGTTAATGTTTACTAAGGAGTAAGTCCTGTTGTTTCCAGCATGTGTGTGTAGGATTTTAGCCCAAGTTTTTAATAAACAATGACAGCCTGCATTGGATGGGATGTGCATCAATCTCCTTTATTGCCAACTGTTAGCATGAATCATAATGAAAAGGTTAAATAAATGTACAGCAGAACTTCATGCTCTATATGCATGCAAACACAAAGGCATTAATTTATTTGGAAAGTCGATTTCTTTCCCCACCCCACCCCCCGTAACAGCAAGGACCCCATATTATGCTGAAATATTTTTTAAAAGAGAGGGGAAAAAGATCCTTCAGACAATTTAATGAGATATCCATCTGGAATAAATAATCCGTATTTGGCTGCTTACTTATACAGTTGAACAGTGTTGAAAGTCTAAGAAAGTTTTAGAAGTTAATGGCAAAAACCCAGGAATTCCAACTGGCAGAAAGCCTGGTGACTTTGCGTCCAAGGACTTAACAGCTGTAGCAACATTAATACACATCATAGTAATGAAGGTGACTTATTTGGGAAAGAGAGAGCTGAGCTCAGAATGGGGAAGCCTGATGAGCATATACAGTAATGATCAGAGAGTTATGGTGCTGAAGTCTGAAGAGTTGACTTTGGGAAAGATCTATACACTCATAAGTTCTCTGAATCCCTTATCACACAACTGAGGAGGAAAATAGCAAAACTGGGCTTTTGCAGGGTCATTCCTCCCAAGCGTTTTTTGTTTTTTAATGGGAACACTCCCTTCCTTAGGCGGCTCATGCCTTTGCAGCTTTGATCGCCTTGCCAAACACAGCCATCCAGGCATGAGTGGTGACCCACCAGGGACCAGATGCCTTCATCTGCCCCAGCTGCAACAAAACATGTCTCTCCTGTATCGGGTTTCTCCAGCCACAGCAGGAGTTGCAACCTTCCAAAAGTTTGACTTCAGCCCTAAAGGCATACTCCTCCATCACTTCCTGAGACAGACAAGCGCCAACAACATACAGAGATGGGAAAGAAAGATGTATGATGGGAAGAAACAATGTGTGTGGTACAGTCCCAACATTTATTAAGTTTCTCCAGCATTCACCAAGAGTTGAAAAGTGTTTGTTTCACCTCTAATTCTCCCACCATAAGCTAATGCATTTGGATTTTTGCTCTTTTCGACGTAAACTAGATTCCTTTAATCCATTTAGGTTGCAATGGACTAATAGATTTCAGGAAGCTGCTTTGTTTAGGGGGGCATTGACTGCAATCCTATACATATTTATATGTTGTCTACTGTTTCAGCATTCATCCTGATTTATTTGCATGGAGTTAAATGCCCTCCCACCAACTGACCCTTGTTCTATCCTTTCTAGTGTATTTTCCCTTTCCTTACAGCAAAAGTCCAATTAGTTCTTTAACAGTAGGTTTGTTGCATCACAGCATTTCAATCCACTTTAATTGCACCAACCTAAATTTGCTGGTCTGTGACTGACTCTTTCCTGCTAAATACGGACAGTCTGATCATGGCCCAAGACACACACAGAGGGCATCTATCTAGGGATCTGTTGTGGGGCAATGGGGCTGGTCAACGTCTTCAACTCTGTCACCCCCTCTGCTCAATTGGTATATTTGTAAATAAACTCGAATGTCACAGAAATGCCACAAAGTCTACAGGCACCCTTCCTTCCAAAGAATATCAAAGCCAGGTGAGTAGTGCATCCTTGGAACTTCTCACAGCTAGCTTGAGCATGGACCATCAGGATGAAAGACTATACCAGAACATTTAAGCCAGGAATGGTGGCTCTGTGGGAATCCAGATGTTATTGTGCCTTCCAACATGGACCATTGCCCACGCTGTCTGGGGCTGATGGGAGCTGGAGTCTAACAACATCTGGAACAAGTTCCTGTTCCCTTATGTAAACTCATATTATTCCACCAGACCTCCACCTTGTTATCTCTTCCCATTTACAGCTATTCTGTAACATGCCATTGACATGGATGGCATTTCAAATTCCAAGTCACTGTTGTCATAGTAGTGCACAGAAATTAAAAACGCCCTGCTAATTAGGTAGAGGTAGTTGGCAAAATGTCACCCCATCATCCATTCTGCATCTCCTTATGGATCTTCTCCAGTGGCCTCTGCAGAGGGAAGAACATGTCTCTTCCACCTTGCACAGGAAGGAGCTCATTACTCCTTATTAATTAGGCTTTCAGTCCCTAATCTGTTTGTGTGTGTCTCCAACAACTGTTTACGAATAAGTGTTGTAGGATCTAATTGATGGGAGATAATTAGCTCCTCCCTAATTAGAGTGAAGTATGTTCCCTTCACTCTGTGGATTATCACTTACGGATGAAGGGCCACAGAGGGGAAAGCCAAGGATGTACAATATGTCTGATCTTAATTTGTTCAACCTGTTTTCAAAGGCATATTAAATTGCTAGTGAAGTAGCAAGCTCGGACATGGCTTGTCCACCCTCATCATGCCCTTTGAGCCAGAACAAACACATTCCCCACAAAGACTTGCATATATATCTGCACTATATATTTAAAGCAGTTTCATACCACTTTAAACAGTCATGGCTACCTCCAAGATCCTGGGAACTACAGTTTGCTAAGGGTGATGAGAGTTGTTAGGAGACACCCCCGTTCCCCAGAGAGAGTTACAATTCTCAGAGTTCCCTGGAAAGAGGGATCAACTGTTAAATCCCCTCTGGGAATTGTAGCTCTGAGAGGGGAACAGAGGTCACCTATCAACTCTCAGCATCAATCATAAACTACAGTTCCCAGGATTCTTTGGGGGAAGCTGTGACTGTTTAAAGTGGTATGGTACCGCTTTAAATGCATCATGCGGATGGGAAAATAATTCTAGAAATTCTATAGCAACTTTGCACTGAACATTGCCGTGAAGCTAGCTGCTCAAATCATTTCGAAATGCGTAGCACGAGAATTTAGGCTTGCTAGGTCATTAAAGTCAGAAGAACAAGAGGGAGCAGAATGGAGATCTTTGTTTTCCAGAGAGTGTGCATGACTTACATTAGTCCTGAATTGGACTACCCAGATTCCCATCTCACTATCACCCCTGCCTGACTCAGGAGCCCCAGATCTCCTGTATTGATGTCTGTGCTGCTTCTTTTATTTTACCACACAGGCAGCTGTACAATAACTTAATATGGATCTGAGTAAGATACTTGTCACAGAGAAGTTAATGTATTTATATCCTATGAAGCTGCTGGGAACCTTCATTGTTGGACTCCAGCTCCCATCAGCCTCAGCCACTACAGTTAATGCTGAGGCATGATGGGAGTTGTAGTCTACTCAAAAGACCACTGGTTCCCCATCTCTGATTTAATCCATGAGATTATCCAAGGAGAGCAGTTTGTTATACCCTGCATTCCAGAGGCCCAGCTGGCCTCACCTAGAAGTTGGACATTTAGTGTCATCAGTCCAGTGATGTGGAACACTCTCCCAGCAGAAATTTGGCAGGCATCCTTGCTTTTGACTTTCTGATGTCTCTTGGAGACTTTCATGCCAACAGATCTATGTTGTTGTTTAATATTTTCTTGAGTACTCAGTTATTTTAATAATTGTTCTGTAATACTGCTTTTAATGGGTTTCCAAGTGCTTTTATAGTGCTGTGCACCACCCTGATATTTCACGAGAAGATCATCATATAGAAATACTTTAACGAGTCAAATAAACAGGACTTTTAACAGAATTTACTTCAAGGTAAATGCCCATAGGGTTGCAGCCTATACAAAATAAGAATGCTAATTTCTTTGCCTTGAAAAGCAAGGAATCACAAGTGAACTCTGGCTAATAATAATAATAATAATAATAATAATAATAATAATAATATATTAAATGTACATATTGCTCTTCATTTGAATATATCAGGACAGTTTATAAGATAAAAATACAGAGGGGGAGAACCAAAATAAATAGTTAAAGTAAAACAAAACAATAACCCACACTTCCCACAAACACATTTAAAGGGTCATAGAATATTAATCAGCCAAAGGACAAAGATCTGAATTATTCCTTGAGTATGACTTGGGTTCCTTCCTAGTGATAGCTGAGATGGATGTAATATTCCTCCTAAGCAGCCAGTCACCTGAGCAATCTATTCAATGTACTCTCTGTAGATTCCCTTCTTGAGCTGTTAGAGCTGAGGCAAACATTTCAGTTGAGGGAAAACACAACCCCCAGCAGTCTCATTTGTTATTTCTGACCCAAGATTTCCCTCACTCATTCCACCCTCCTTGCTTTGTGACATACAGTTCAGCCTTTAGTAAGTTATAGGATGCTAGTTTCCAGAAACAAGATACGCCAACAGGGATGATAACATAAATTTTCCCGTCTCTCTCATGCCATTAAAAAGAGAAACACTTTCCCCCCTCACAGGTTCCTCTTGGCTCAAAAACACAAATCATGACATAAACAAGAGAAAAGCCCAAGTGGGGATTCCATTTTTGTGTGTATTAAATAACTTATGACTTCTTCCGAGAACCATTGGGAGTCTCTGCAGTGAAAGGTAACACCTTTCAACGCTTTATTCATCCCCTGCCACACTGGGGGAGCCTGTTTTCTTAGCCTCCTGACTTCTTGATGTCAGTGTAACCAAACTAATTGGGAAAGGTTGTGAACTTGGTCACTGTAGTAAATGCACCCCCCTCTCCACGCTGTCTGCTACATAACTATTTTCAGGCTAGAAGAATCCAGATAAAACTGCAGAACTGGTAGAAAACGAATGCTTAAAAACAGAACAAAAGAGAGATTAAAAGCCGGACCATTTTTGTTTACCGTGAGCTTCAATGTCCTGTCACTTCCAGACTGCCAGTATTTTGCAAGAGGGATACCAGAGAGCATATGACAAACTTAGGTTTGCACAATTGAAGTGCTTTGTCACCCTAGCACAAAACACCCACTCCCCCCCCCTGTAAAATACTTTTTGTAGTTAGGAAAGTGATAGGGAAGATGCACTGGAAATTGTGAGACAGATGAATGATTAACAGGAAGGCGTATAAATGCTGCACATGCAAAGCAGGATGAATGCTCAATGTTGTTTAACCAAATAATTAACTTTAAAGTACCGTACACATGTCTAGAGTTGGGCTAAATGATATATATCACCAGGAATGTATAAACAAGTCCTCACATATATATATAAAATATAAAGATCTTATTATTTGGGCTATGAAAGAGAAGGAGAGGAGCTGGGAACAAACAGTGTTTTATAGCAGTTTTGTTTTAATAATAACTAAAATCATTAGAAGTTTAAACTTGCAGTCCTAAGCACACTTACGCTAAAGAACAAATCCCACAGAGCTCACTCAAAGATTGTAGCTCATCAAAGTGGTTGCTCATTGCCATTAATTTTGGATGCTTTTGGGTTGCAGAAATCTGACTCATCTCTTCCATACATAACAATTTCTCCTTTTACCAGTGCACAGGGTGTTTTGCAGTCTGGAGAAATAGGTTGAGGAACACTGACTTGTCCAAAACCACCCACACTAAGCACTACACAATACTACCGGTAGTTGGCTGTAAATGATGCATCCCGGTTAAGAGAAGAATAGTGAAACATGGCTTGGTCTTCTAACAGTTCTTAAGCTGATCTCACAATATCCCCCAAAATGCCAATAATTATATTTGAAGAGATAACTGCAGCAATAATTTGAACTGGAGCTTGCTACGTAGTCTTCAGTTTCAATAGAAATGGAAATTCCTAGCAATTTCAATGGGATTTACTCAGAGGTAAGTGGGGTTAGGATTGTGGCCAAAAATTATGTCTTGGTCCCACTAAACTCCATTTTATTGCTTTAGCTAGAGCATGTTCTGCTGGCAAAACAAATCTGTGATCTGAATTGTGACAACTCTGCCACAAGAACATCCTTCCAGGACTCAGCAAAGTTTAGATGGCTCTCTTTGGTCTTAGCAAGATAATTGGCTTCTATTTATTCGTCTCCGAAGCTTTACTTTTAAACATGCAGGCTACCAAACCGAAGGCAAAGAGGGTGGTCAGGTGTGTTGTAGTATTGGATAATTAACAGCTGGAAGTCATTAGCTGATAGATACCAGCAACAGAAATGATGGCTGAGAGGAAGGAACAGCTGCTCCAGGCCTTGAGGACCTTTTGGCTGTCTTGAAGGTAGCATATAAATAGAATGGAAGGAAGAATGAGAAAAGATCTGCAGGAACTCTTCTGTGGCTGCATAGTGTGTTTTGGTGAAGATTTGGTTACAAAATGGTTTCTGGAATAGCATTCCCAGCACTTATGATCCCAAACATCTCCTTGCTTATTGTAACTTTATAGTTGCTTTTTTATTTTAAAAATGTGCTTTTTAAAAAAGAACCAATCTGCCTATTTTCATGTAAACATAGCTGTTATTCACAGTATTGTTCCCTAGATTCTGTGAATGCAGTTTCTGTATTAGTCTTACAAGAAATTTTCAAAATGAAACAATTCACCTGACTGTACATTGGGCAGTATGGGGTTTAACAATTTTCTTTTAACATATATTGTAGCATTGGACATGTGTAGTATACAAATTTTCTTAACATTACTGTAGAAAGCCCATTCAGGAGAGAACTATACTATTGCTCTTGTATATGCAGAACGGGTACAGCATGGGTGAATGATAGGCTAGCTCATAAGGGGCAGAAAACAGCCGCCTGTGTGGAGCGTCTAACACCCTCTTCTTTACTGCTATTTTATTTCATTCTTTGGTAGATCTACAAAAAGAAAAACACACACCACTACAGTGGTACCTCTGGTTATGAACTTAATTTGTTCCGGAGGTCCGTTCTTAACCTGAAACCATTCTTAACCTGAGGTACCACTTTAGCTATTGGGGCCTCCCGCTGCCGCTGCGCAATTTCTGTTCTCATCCTGAGGTAAAGTTCTTAACCTGAGGTACTATTTCTGGGTTGCGGAGTCTGTAACCCGAAGTGTTTGTAACCTGAGGTGTTTGTAACCCGAGGTACCACTGTAAATAAATTTGAGAAAGGGGCAAAATTAGACATGGATGCACAAAGCATTTTAAAATAAAAAAATCAAGACTCCTAGCACTCCACTCTCCCTTTCTTCCCGCCCAGGGCAGACTTGCCCTCTGCCTGCCCCTCAGAGCCAGTGCTTCACGCAGGGATGGGCCTCTGTGGTGACAGCCTCTCCTCTTCCTCCTCAGCTCTCCTGCAGCCACTATGAGCTGCTCAAGGGAGGAGGCTGGTAGCAGAGGCCACAGAAAGGCAATGGGATGTTCCCTCCCCGCCACCATCGCTCAGAACAAGCACCTGCTCATCTTCCTCCCTAAGTATGGTGGTGGCAGCACTGGCAGGGGAAATAGGGACATTCTGGGATCAAATCTGAAGCCAGGATGGCTTTCGTAATTCCAGGACTGTCCTCAGAAAATCAGGACACTTGGAGGGTATGCAGTCTCCAGGATCTAAGGCAGAAGTCTTTGATACTTCCTCTTCCCTGTCATTTAACTGGCAACTGAACCTGTTCTGGGCCCTACTTATTGCAAGGCATGTGCTGTTCAGCCACTGAGCAGAGGCAAAAGAAGGAATATCCATCAGAGGCGGTGGCATGCTCTGAAATAAAGGCCATCCCCTTAAAAGAGCAGGAGTCTTTTTATTTCTTCTAAGTAGTTAAGGGATATCTGGAAATGTCCCTTTATGTTCAGTGGGATTTCCATCTTTTTGTCACTGGGCTCTGGGACTGTGCTCTAACAGCACTTCAGTCTGCGAGAAAGAGCAAATGGTCGGGCTCTACAACTTTGCCAGCTGATTTCTCTAGACCGTGCTGCTGTTCAAAGTCCCAGGCCGGCACTTTACTTCTGCTCAGCTGGCGCTGCTCCTCGCAGTCACGCGTGGAACAGTTTTCAAGCCCTGGGCCAACAAATTTTACTTCAGAGCACGCATCTTCCAGCTTGGACATTTTTATATAAAAAAAGCTTCTGGATGTCATTTCTGGAAAAGCATGGTTTTTTTGGGGGGGGAATCGCTATTCACCTCAAACACAGGAATTTCCCTAAGCAGTAGGTCACTGATGATCCCAGGGACTGGTTCCCCTTAAATAGTTAAAGGGCTGTCCGCCTCTCTCTCGCCTCACACAATGTCACATTGAATTTGAAACAGGGAACTTTTTATATCTCCCCTCCCCCCTCCAATTGTGCTGGCACCTGGCAGATGCCTATTTACCACAGGCATCAATACACATAGTAATCAAAGGAAATCAGAGGCACAGATTAGCAACAGCTGCAAGTCATTAGTGGCAGACATGGGAAAGCACAGCTCTGCACCCAACTTTGAAATAACTAATAGGAGCATTTCAGAGCACAAGGGTTACCGCAGGGCACATCTGAACATGAGAGGCGGGAAACAATTGCTTTGCTTGTCTGGCAAGAGAGCCCCCTTCCTCCCTTCTGAAAAGGGGAGAAAAAGGGGGTTTGATTTGCTCTCTATTGTAGGATTGCCAGATCAAGTTTCTTGGTGGGGGGAGAAGGGCACAGAGTGGAGCTGGTGGGGATCTGGTCTTTGGCATTTAGCATAGTTTGATAGCAGAAGCATTGGAAATCAGTCAGTCAAGCTGTATTGTGGATTTCAGGATGGGCTGCTGTGCCAAAGAGGCTTCTCCTTTGACATGGCCTGTCTAGTTACCTGGCTAGATGCCTCTGCAAGCGCTCCTGGGTTTCTGCAAGGAAGGGGAAGAAGGTGGGCTGAGAACCAGCTGGATTCCCCACAAGTCAGCCAAGGAGCAACAACAAGAGGTTTCCCCCTTCAGTGAGCCTCAGTTCAAGCTAGGAATGGGGGGGGGGGGACCTGTCAAATTTCAGTTCCTCATTTTTCCAAGCTTAAGTTCAGTTATCTGCATTTTCATATCAGTTTGTGATTTTTTAAAATCCTCCTGAAGATTCATTAGCATTTTCATGTAAATTTCTCCTAATATATGCAGTTTTGCCTAACATAGACATTCTCAGCACCACACAATGCATTTTTGTATGTCATTTTCACCAAAGACTCTCCTCCTGGAAGAGAGGGGAGTGGTTGTGGGCGGGAGCCGAGCTCCGCCTCTAGTAGGGGGCGTTGCCCCCTGCCTCCCACTCACCTGGCTGGCGCCCATGCCTATCAGCAGGCACCCAACCAGGTGCCTCCGAGGGGGCGTGTACAGCAGTCTAAATGCTGCGGCGCCAGCCCCTCCCCGGCCTCACTCTTCGTCGTCCCGTCACAAGTCACCCACCCTCCACTCCCTTTGAGCTCAGGGTCTTAGTTTTCTTTGGCCTTGCTATGGACTTTAGGTTGGTCGCCCTGGTTGTCCGGGGGGCCTGGTAGGATTTTTTCCATTTGGCATTAGGCTTGTTGGTTTTTTCGCCTACCTCATAGCAATCGTCACAACTTTCGTGGTATTGGTGGGTAGGTTAGGCATTGGAATAATGTGTTGTGGTGTGTTGAAGGGCTAGGTGTGGCCATCGCCTATGCCTTCAATTTTTGGGTATTCCGTTAAAGGAATCTGGCGGTCGTGTATTCTGTCCGATGCCTGCTTGGCGGGAGGCCATGGCACAACCCTCGGTGACATCAGGGGAGAGCCTATAGTTGGATTAGCATCAGCAGGCTCCACCTACTGGTGAATAACCCCCCCCCTTGTTTTAGACTCACTCCTCTCTGAGAGGGTGGAGTCAGCTGATGTAATCCAATGCCTAAGCCAATACCTTTTCACTTGCTGTAATCAATAAAGTTGTGGCCTTTTGTTGCCCATTAACCTTATAACACGTGTCCTTGTGTATTCATTCCATTTTGCGGGGATCGGGTCCTCGAACCACAATATATGCATTTTTGCACACTTTACTTGACTGGCAAACTGCCTTGCAATATCTGGAGAAGTGCGAATTTTGAAAGACTGCTGCCTTCTGGTTTGTCTATGCCCTCCTAGTTCAAGCTGTGCTCAGTCTTACCTGGGACTCTCTACCAGTTTTTCACAGCTATACAGTGGTGCCCCACAAGACAAATGCCTCGCAAGACGGAAAACCCGCTAGACGAAAGGGTTTTCCGTTTTTGAGCTGCTTCGCAAGACGATTTTCCCTATGGGCTTGCTTTGCAAGACGAAAACGTCTTGCAAGTGTTCCGATTTTTTCCCGCTTCTCCCTCCCTTTTTCTAAGCCGCTAAGCTGCTAATAGCCTTTTAGCCGCTAATCCGCTAAGCCTTTAATAGCCACTAAGCCTTTAATAGCCGCTAAACCGCTAATAGCACTAATCCGCTAAGCCGCTAATAGGGTTGCTTCGCAAGACGAAAAAACCGCTAGATGAAGATACTCGCGGAACGGATTAATTTCGTCTTGCGAGGCACCACTGTATCTAGCTTGCTGCAGTCCAGTAATTTGGCCCATCCCTTTAAAATGAAAGCAGGACGCAAGGCAGCTGTGGCCATTGCTTCCCCAGCCCTTTTGCCTGCCTTTGTCTGCTTGGCATCATCCTTCAAGTCTGGTTTGCTTCAGCTTGGGTGAGAGAGGACGGAAAAGCATACTGGGATGAGCCTATGAGGTCTCAAGACTTATCTGTGACTATTCAATGCTCCCAGGTTCCTGACACACTTCTGTCTTGATCATTGTGTTGGAGAACATGACCAGTAAGTCAAAACTCCCTTCCCTTCTTCTTTTCTCCAACTTTTGTCTTTTCTTGACTTCTTATAGGATTGTTTGGATTTCTACCTTGGCTATCACTTGTATAACAAGGAGTATGTCTACCCCCAACGCCATTTGGAACAGGTTCCTATTTTGTCAATGGCAGCCATTTCCCCAAATAACCCTCATGAGGGAATAGCTGTGCATGTATCCTGGATCATGATAGCTGCACAGGTGAGTTGCGCCCATTCCCAGTGTCTCACATTTGGCAATGGTGGCTGTCCTTTGTTTACTGGTGCTGGTGTGTCTTGCTTTGCCAGAATGATGTTTCTCAGTCACCTTGCAACATCAGTGAAGACACAACAGTCATTATGTTCCCAGGCAAAGCATTTAGGTGCATAGTTTAACTCTTTCAATGCAGCTTATTTTAACAATGTAATGTTCAGTACCTGTTCCATATTTGAGCAAAGCCTCAGCAAAGTGACCTCCAGTGGTCAGGCCTTCTCCTAATTGGTTGTTATCCCTGGTGGGCTTATCTGGTGGGCAACACCACCAGCAGTGCACTGATTAGCACTGGTTGGCTGGGTTGAAATGGTGCCCCACAGACGCCCACTGGGGGCTGCCATTTTAATTTCTTACAGTGATCCATAGCCATGCTATGTCAGGGGCATTAAAGGGGCAGCTCTAAGGCTCAGCCACCCAGTGTTTATTAAAGAGCAGAAATATTTGTTTACAAGTAAAGGTGGTCCCAGGGACGTGGGTGGCGCTGTGGTCTAAACTACAGAGCCTAGGGCTTGCCAATCGGAAGGTCGGTAGTTCAAATCCCCGCAATGGAGGTGAGCTCCCATTGTTTGGTCCCAGCTCCTGCCCACCTAGCAGTTCAAAAGCACATCAAAGTGCAAGTAGATAAATAGGTACCGCTCCGGCGGGAAAGTAAACGGTGTTTCCGTGTGCTGCTTTGGTTCTCCAGAAGTGGCTTAGTCATGCTGGCCACATGACATGGAAGCTGTCTGCGGACAAACGTCAGCTCCCTCGGTCTATAGAGCGAGATGACCGCCACAACCCCAGAGTCGTCCGCGACTGGACCTAATGGTCAGGGGTACTTTTACCTTTAAAGGTGGTCCCAGGACAAGTGTCAGTGGAAGAACTTGCAGGAAATTGGGGTGCCAGCAGCTGTTCTAGGATGTGACACGATTTGGACTTCATTCCAACGCGTGGAATTGGTGGATAGCAGAGCTGCAGAAGCTTGTTTGGAGTGGATGTGTATGGTTCTTATTAAATCACACAAAGTTCATTAGCAAAAGATAAACTGTTTACTAAAGGTTTTCCAGCTTTGTTACACACAGAGAGAAAATGCTTCAGAAAACTTAGCTGATGTGTGAAGGGTTAGAAAACAAAAGTAAGAATGAGAAACCAGTCCACTAAGCTCACAGATTCATCTTTCTAGCTCAGCATGACCTTGAGATAGCAAAATGTAAATCATAATATCTCCAGCTGCCTCAGCAGAAAAGAACAGAACCTTCCAGAATGAACCAGTATTTTCCTGTTTCTGCCCTCAAATACTTTAGCCACAACAGGATGGCAGGAACTTATGCCAGCGCTGGTTGTGCTGGATTAAAATATGCTTTCCTCTCTGCTCCTTAAATGTCAGCTTATAGTTGAACTAGGAACTCTTAAATTATGGCTGTAAAGCCTCAAAGTGGTAGCCATTTCACTTTAACTAATCTGAAGTAAAAGAGCATCTTCTCCCATATGTGCCATGTTTTGCAGTTGCACTGATTCATAGTCCAGGGCTGTAAAACAGCTGGAGAGACCGATCATGGCTTTGCTGTGTTCAAGGCTGTGGGGGAACTTTGGACGTCACACTCTGTTCTAAGTCAGGGTTTCTCTGCCTGCATATGTGCGCCATTAGAAAGAGGCTATATTTCTGGTGGCCCTAGAGGCCTCATTAAATTGTGATGTGTGGTGTCACATTTCAAGCCTTGGCAATTTCTGTTGTCCCTTGTTTAGAATGAGAGATACATTTGCCTTAAGTGTGGCCCAGAAGCGGTTTTTGACACTACATGAAAACAACTCCAAAAATTATCAGCAAGTTTCAGATAATGATGTGTCTGCAGCACCTTCTGTCTGAATGTTTAGACAAGCTGAATATGCTTTTCTTCCCACCAACGCACCCATTTTTTACTTTTTAGTTTTTAACCGTAAAAAAGCAAGGACACAAATCTTGAGCAGTCAGTGGATAGTATTAGTAGTGATTGTAATTCCATATTTTCAAAGCTCTTTCTGTAGTTGCATCAGCCACAAAGAAGGAATAGATTGTGTCTTTTAGTTTTGTGAATGATTTGACTAAACAAACACGATCATAATTTCAGAATAATGTTTGGATCCTTTTCTTTTAGTGAGTAGCTTGTTTTATTTCCTTTCTCCCATTGTCTTTATTATTGCTTGTATTTTAAAGAGCATATACAAATCTCTTAATTATCAATAACCTCATTTGCATGAATTGCATATGCAGGCTCACCTTTTAGAGTCAATAGTATAGTAAGAATGATAGTTGGAACTTTCCTTAAATGAAGTAACTTGGGCAAATCCATTGTAAAAATTTATTCATTTAGATGATTTATACCCCACCTTTCCTGAGATTTATTTTCCTGCCTGAGGTGGAATCACAAATGATGTCCCATGCATGGCCCAAGTCAAAGCTACATAGTGCCCAGTGCTGGCCAAGTTATGTATCTGAGGAAGATAATTCACCTTCCTGGGAGTAAAAATACAGCAAGAATAAAGTAACGATGCAACCCTATGACCCTTGGGAGAGCATCCTGGGGTCATGGGATTTTGTGGATCTGAATCTCTGCAGGTGGAGCAGGAAGCCCATCCATGGAGACCTCCTTGATGCAGCCACTGAAATGCTTGCAGAGGTCGCTTCTCTACTGTCAGTGCCCTAATGATGGAAGGGGCAAAAAGGAAGCATGGGGAGGGGAATGTCAGAGGCAGATCAGGGGATGTTTTGTATCTGCTGGATCTAAAGCCATCCCAATACACCCTGAACTGAAGGAATGACTGCCAGGTGTGAAGCACACTTCCACCCACCGGGTGTGGAGCACACTTCCACCTGCAGACAAGCCACAGCTGTCTGAACATCATGCCCTCTGTCTAACCTTTGCTCTTTTAGTGGTCTTCCCTGCCCTGTCTGTGACCTTTGTCTCCTTCGTCATACATTGTTCAAGGGGAAAGTGACGCGTTGGAAACAGGTGCCAAAATAACTTTGTACCACCCCTCGATCTCGGGATTGGAAGATATGTAAAGGTCTCAGTCCAAAATGTATCTGACTGGTTTTGCATATTGTGCTAATAAAAAGAGCCTCGGCAGAGCTAGCTGGCAGCTTGCCTGTGCACAGCTCACCTGCATTACCAACTCCCGCCTCATGGCCTTCACTTCACTGAACACGATGGGGAAAGTACTCCAGTCCTGATGCTGCTGTACTGACTTTCCTTCCAGATTCTCCACTATCCCCGCCTTAAAATGGCACCATGGGGAAGAGAAATACTTATTGGAGCTATTCCCACCTTTCCCCCTGCAAAACATTTACAGCTCTACATTTTCAGACCACGAAGTAATTTTTTCTGGGAGAAAAAAAATCTTTCTGGGAGAAAGAGCTGTTCGACAGTGGAACAGTCTCCCTCAGGTGGTTGTGGACTCTCCTTCCTTGGAGGTTTTTAAGCAGAGGTTGGGTGGCCATCTGTCATAGATGGTTCCAACTCCTCGATTCTATGATTTAAGAAAATTTCCCTGGGTAGAGGGCACCATACACTTGTATGTTATACTGCAAACTGTATGAAAACACATAGGCTAAAATATGTAGAGAAACATTTTGTGGTAGTTGCTATCCTCAGTAATATGGATAAGCTTAAATACCTGTTGTCTTGCCCTCTTTGGGCTCATCTGCAATGTTTAGAACAGCTAAATTCACAGTGAAGGATGTTCAGCTTAGACAACGTCATGTAGCCTCTCCCGAGATTTATGATTCTGTTTTTTAATATATGTTTTATTTATTGTATAGGTCAAGGTTCTATTTTTTTGTATAATTCTCATCTTTTACTTTATGTTCATGTGTTTCTGTATGGCTGCAATGTGTACTGGGTAGCCTTGTTAAAAAAATTGTCATTTTGCTCCTTCACCTTCCTCTCTGCTTGCATGTACCTGGCAATCCTCTGGATTTTGCCGTTCTCTGCCTTTATGTTCCCTTCTTCACCACAGCTGATAACTAAGAATTTGCTCACCCTTTTGTGATACCCAAAATCAGTTGCCTGATGGAGCCACCCTCTCTCTTTGGCTAATGGTAACCCCACATATACCGACATAAGCCACTTAGACTAAAGGTGTTTGAAAACAATAGATCCAATGCAGATCCAACTGGAATTCCTGCTCTGTTGTAAACAACTGGCCTGTAGTTCTCACGTCCCTTCTGAGAGGTTCCTCATAAGCTATGAGAGCTCCTCTGAATTCATCACATCGAGGAGAGGAGAAACATGTAACTTGTTTCCTCAGATGTGTCCAGTACCATCTGCTTCAAAACTGTGTTAGGCCTTGGACAGATCTGCTCCGAATTCTGCTTCAAGTTGTGTGGCAGTAGCATATCTGAAAGTCAGAGCAGCAGCTTCTTGAAGTTTCTGCCTGTGACTTGAGGAAGAAAGCAGGAGTCAAATTCACAGACTTCTGGTACACAAGATAAGGAAAAATATCTTTGAAATATTGGACTGTTGGGTGCGGATAGTCTTTCTAGTCTCCCTTGCACAGCTTCCATTTCCACATCCACAAAGAAAAAGGAACTGTCTGGAGATAATAGAAGCCTGGGGTTGGGGAGAGAAAGTTGCTTGGAAAATCTGGAATACTTGAGAAGTATCTTACTGTCCCTTTCTGGCCTTGAATTGGGCCAAGAGGTTGTGTGGGACCAGCCATGTTCTTCAGAAGAGCCTTGCCTTTTAAAAAACTGAATGATTTTGAGAGGATTTCTGTGAGTTTATCCAGAGGACTGTGTTATTTATGTATTATTATTTTATTCAGTTTATATACCACCCTTTATCAAAAGATCCAAGGGCAGGGTGCAACGTTAAGAACACATTTTATGTAGCACAATAATCAAAGCATAATAAAAAGCGTAATAAATAAAATAATCATAATAACACCCCCCCAGCACAGAGGTAATAGATTACTGAATAGCAAAAGGCCAGGGTTAAGAGGACTGTTTTTGCCTGGTGCTTAAAGACATGTCATGATGGCGCCAGGCGAGCCTCTTTGGGGAGAGCATTCTGCAGACGAGGAGCCACCACTGAAAAGCCCATTCTAATGTTGCCACCCTCCAAACCTCACTGGGGGGGGGACACAGAGTAGGGCCTCAGGTAAGAAGCCCAGGGTCTGGGTCAGTTTGTATGGAGAGAGGTGGTCTTTAAGGTGTTGAGGTCATGAGCCATATAGTTAGGGATGAGTGGCTTTCCCCCATTCCGTCCCTTCATTGTTGTGTGAATGTGTTCTAACTAGGGTTGGCCCTATCCTTTGGCAAGGTAAGGTGGCTGCCTCAGACAGCAGATACAGAGGAGACAGGTGTGGGAAGGGCAGCAGCAAAGAGTTGGAGGTGTGCATCAGTTTCCCGAAGTCAGCCTGTTACCCTCAGGTGTGCTGTCCCATAATAACCTTAAAATGCTGTTGGTGGTAGGGCTACGACTGCTGCTGAATTTATGTCCAGCCCCCAGAAAATGAAATTAAGTAAAAGGTTCTCTGATAATTAGGACTGCAGAGATCCAACTTCAAGGAAGAAAAAGGAGGGCATTGGTTTCCATACGCCTTTAGTTTTGCTTTTTTATTTTTTAAAAAAGTGCTTAAATGATACAATTATTATAATATTTATAAATTATGTATGAAGCCTTTTTTGCTGATTTTTTTAAAAAATAGAATTTACTGAGTAGTGAATTTCTCTTTTCTCCAGATTACTCTTGCTGTGAAGAGACTGCTAAAGGAAGGGTTCTGTTTTTTCCTCATTAGCCCACTCTTGAGCATCCCAGCTCTTGAGAATCACTGCTAATTGATACTTTTTCCATTTTAATTACATATAATTTTTCTGTTTTGCTATTCAGGGAACAAGAAGAAGAAAACAATACTCTGCATGCAAATATTCCAATCAACAGTTTAAAACCCTTTTGCTCTTGAATTTGCTCTTTATATTTTAGAAACGAAAATGAAGTGTTTATACGTGCCCTTTACAAGTTTTCAACATTTGGGAAATCTTTGCAGTTTAAAATGCCTAGAATTAGTTCAAAATGAAGGGAGGGGACCCTCCTTCCTTTTCTCTGTGCTTAATGGGAAAACGGCACATTTACAAAAATGCCTTTTGTTTCAAACTTCCTCAGTTTTTTGGTTTTGTTTTTTTTAAAGGAGTGAATTAAATAACACCTGACTAGCTGGTACTGGTGCTGTTGCTGGGAGAAGACATTTGATTGAGTTCACATTTAGAGTTGAACCAACCTCTACTGGAATTTACCAAAATAAGATGAGAACCAAAATAGAGCCATCCTTTGAATTTGCCCACCTCCGAATTTTGCAATGCAGGTCTCCTATTAAGAAGTGCAAACAAAGGTGCATGTGTTGGGGGTAACGTGTGCCTATAAATGCACGTGCGAAAATGCATTTCAACAGGGAAAAACTGCTTTGCAAAAATGCATATAAACAAACATGTATATTAGGAGAAGTTTGCATTACAATGCTGCTGAATTTTCACAGGGACTTTTTTTTTTAAAAGCCCACTGATGTTGAAATGTGGAGAACTATGGAAAAATGTGTTTGCCCATCTCTACCTAAGGCTCCATTGCTCAGTTTACAAAACTCTGTTGTGACTTCCTTCCAGGTAAAGCGTTGGCTCTCCTTACAGAGCTGCAGATCACCCTTTTGTGCTCCAGGTCGAACTACGTATTCTGAACGGTGTTGTCAAATATCTCCTGTTACAAGTTGCCCCTATTTTGTAAGAGATGCTCATTTTTCTAGCTTATCCAGACTTGGAAGAGGGTTTGCAGGTTATCTAAATAATCTAATCCCATGGAGGATGAGGGCAGGAGAATTAGAGAAGATAAAGGGTTGGATCCAGGGAAGATCAAGTGCCTCTGGTGCAATGGGGCTTTCTTCGGTTCTCCTCCAGCTCCTTAAAAGTGGTGGCTAGAGAACAGCATGTTCTCTATGGGCTGGAGCTGGAGCTCAATGGGGAACTCTGGGACATCACTTCCTAATCATGACATCTTGGTACAATAATTTGCAAAGAGTGGAGGGAAGATACCGCAGAAGTACATTGTGGAGATCCAGGTGCTAAGGCCCATAGGCTTTGTTTAGCAGCTTGCTGTGATGTTAACATATGAGAGTGCTGGAGGTGAAATAGTTAAACAGGTTACCCAATCAGAACCCAGGGGGTGGAGTCAGAGGGACTATAAAACCAGCTCTGGGAGGGGCGAAGGGGGGAGTTTGTTGGGAGTTGGGTGGTTAGAGTGGGAGTGAATTGGGTTAGAGTCTGTGGGTAGGTTGAGTTAGTGTAGTGAAATAAGCTGAGTTGGGAACAGTTAGGGGCTAGGAAGACAAATATCTGAGAGGTGGTTTAGTGAGTGAGAGCAGGTAGCGGAAGTTATAGGTCTGGATAGGCATCCCATGATTGTAATTAACTGATACCGTTTATGAAACCACACGCTTGTTAAACTGCAATAAATAAACAGAAGTTTATGTTCCAATTTAGCCCTGACTGGACTCAGTATTGTACTAGGTAGGGCCTGGGTGGTGGCAATGAGAAATAAAGTGGTGGCACAGGGATCAATAGACAATAAAACGTCTGGGGACCCTGTGTGACCGCCACACTTGCATGTATGATTATGGTTCCACAAGGCTTTACTCTGAAGGCAATGGCAGCCACTGTCAGATAAAATCTGTGTGGGGCAGGTGTTCTTTCTTTGCCAGAAATTCAGAACAAGGCAGGGTTGGAAGGTAGTACATCATTTCTGGCCACCTGCTTTGGCTGGTGGACGTCGGAGCTGTCCACTACAGGTCCATAGCCCCTCTCTTTCCTCATGGGGAGGGCAATGAGAATGAGCAGTAAACACTTGCTAAATTTTCAGACTTCAGAAGATGAGCTCTGGTCACCTTTACAGAGGAATCTTTCCACACCATGCTGATGTGAGATGTATCATCAGAAATTCTCTGTGTACAAATGCATTTCCGCTATGAAATAGATTAATGGGCTAGTCTGATGAGACTCCAGGCATTGCTCGAAATGTAATTGCAATTATTCCTTAGCAGGTTTGACTCCATTTTATGAATCATCATGACTTACTGTAGCCCCTGCTGAGCACACAGAATTGCCAGTCTGGGGAATGTGAACAGTAACTTCATCATATTATTTTTTTAGTGTTATAATGGCTGGACCTAAAGAACAACAATAACATAAATACACACATGCATGGAAGCTTTCTCTTCCTCTGGTCTCAGTTAGAACAAAACATTCCTATCCTATTCAATTGGCCAGTGCAGCTGTCCAGCTGGCTGAAGCTGAAATGTTAATGTCAGCAAGCAGATGATGAGTCACTTTGCAGAACTTTTTTAGGACTTTTCCTTCCCCATTTGGACTCATCTATTTCTGGTGCTTTTGCTGTTCCATGCCGCTAGCACATCATGCGGAGCCTTCAGGCAGGAGGGGAGCCCTTAGGAATAAATGGTGGCACATATAAATGGTGGAATTTCAGTGTCTAGTCTACAATTCCTCCCCCTCCCCACGACTTATTCAAGAGAGTGTGCAGGACTGTCTCTCCCCATATGAACCAACTCAGGACTTGCAATCATCACCTGAGGCTCTTCTTTGTTCCTCCTTCTATGAGAGGTCCAGAGGCATGGGAGCAGCCAGGATTTTTGTTACGGGTGGCAGGCCTTTTGTTAGGGGGGCAGAACCTCAGTTTGCTATGTATTTTATTGATTTTTATTGATTGGGGTGGCAGCTGCCCCTCTCTGCCCCCACTTGGCTATGCCTGTGTCCAGAGGGTAGTACGACTCATGCAACATGCTGGCGACTAATATACATACAATAATTACAAAAAATATATATACATTCTTTATCAGTCTTCTGAGAAAAATACAAAACCTTGTGCAAAGCCACAGAAACTTGCGAACTACCCAGTCTAAGATGAATTTATAATGTCTGATTTCAATAGATTTTTCAAATGCTTAACTCAGTCTTTTGTTTTCTTTATCTTTTTAGGTAAGTTCATGAAGTTACCAACCAAAGGTACGTTTGGTGTTGCTCACAATACTGAGAGATGCTAGTGAAGTTGTAGATGGACGCTAATAAAGTTGTAGACAGGGTGCCAGTGTTTTGCACCTGTTTTGCCCTGGCAGTCCAAGTAATCAAGAGGCCGCTGTTCGCCCCTGATGGGGCCCTTTTACTGGGGCTTGCAGGTAGCACATCCCAAGGTAGTTTTCTGGACTGCTTCAGTGTCTAATCTCAAAACCTTGATACGTATATTGATATTCAGTTTCATAGAGAATACTATTTCTTGGCTTAAGCTTAAGAGACGGATTTGCTTAGCCTGTTTCCAGAGGGTGGCAACACGAGAACTGGCCTTTTCTGCAGGGCTCCCCTCTTGTGGAATGCTCTCTTCAGGAAGGCTCATCTGACACCTTTATTACACATCTTTAGGTGTCAGGCAAAAACCATCTCTTCTCCCAGGTCTTTGGCTAATTAAACAATCTATGGCCTTCTAAACTGTGTGGGTTGGTGGTTTTTTTGTTTGTTTGTTACTATGGTATGTGTTTTGGGGGTTTTTATAAACCTCCCTGTGATCCTTGGAGGAAGGGTGGAATGGAAATTTAATACATAAGTAAAAAGAAATAATAATTACAGGATCATCACACCGTTTTCTCTGTCTTTGTATATCCCTGGGACCTCTCCACAACATTCCAACATCCTGCTTTTTACACAGTATGTGTGCAATGCTCCACAGCTGCTGCTGTCCTGATGCAATATTTCTGGCTCACCTGTGTCTTCATCTGAGCTAGCAGGGAGAGAAGCACCATGGAAGGGAACTAGCATGGCAGCTTGATTATTTTTCCCTTGCAATTGTTTTCCCCCCGTTCCAGATCATGTGCTAGGAAATGCACTTAAAAAAACCACCACTTTCCCAGTGTTTCTTTCCAACCTTAAGAAACAATAAATTAGCAAATTTAGGACACAAGAAACACACTCTGTGCTGTAATCAATAGGAATTTATTTTACCTTCTATGGGATTTATTATTGCTTTCCTGTTATTGACTTTGTCTTCTATAAAGCAATTTCTTGCTTGCGTTTCCAAATATTCTAGAAATTGCATTGTTATGTATTTCATTGGAGAGACATTGGTTTTTCTGACATCTTGAACTATTTAAGAATAGTTTGTGCAAAAAATAAACAGAGTTTGTTTACATTGCTCAAGTGGCATGAGAATAATCCCCACCACAAAGACTTCCACACCACAAATATACTGCGAGAAAATGCAATAGTTTTGATTGCTTTATGCTATGCCCAGGATCAGAGGTGGATTGCCTCTGAAAACCAGTTGCTGGGAACAACAGCTGGTGAGAGCTTTTGCCCACTCCTCTTGTTGTGGGCTTCTCATAGGAATCTGGCTGGCTACTGTGGGAAGCAAAATTCTGGACCGGATAGGCCTATGGTTTGTTCCAGTTTGGGTTCTTATGTTCTTAAAGAGACTATAGGAGCTGAGTACTTCCATTTTATAGTACCACTCCAGATAATAATACTGTATTATTATTTTTTAAAGCAGTGAAAGCTCACAAGCTCATTCCCTTCTCACCCTTTCCAGCCACTGCCCTTCTATTCCATTACTCTTCCACTTTTAGCTTTCTCTTTAAAACATAATTGTCAGAGCTGCTTCCAGATCCTAGCTCACAGAGGATCACGCTAGCCAGCGGTCACTTGTAAAAGTCTTTTATTGAGTTACAGTTTCCATTCTCAAGCTGCTGCGCGCAGCTCTACGTCTTAAGGGTTAGACCGGCGAAGCTCCGTCTGAGTCTCCGCCCCCTGTACACCAACTTAATACCCTAGCCTTACTCCACCTTTTCCGCCTGACTGTTCTTCTCTGGGTCCCTCTGCCCCCCGGGGTCTCTTCCTTCCTGGACTCTTCTGATGCTGACCCCCCGGACCCTCCTGTCTCCTTGCTTTAGGACCTGGCTCCCTTTCCGGGCTGCTTACTGCACCACCTTCCTGTGCATTTGAACTTGGCGCGCGCGCCCAACCTGCCACTTTCCGTCTGACCGTTTCTTCGCTCCCCGATGGAGGTGTGGCCACTCCTGACTCGTGCCCTCCCTCCTGTTGTGAGCTTCCAGCGCTTGATACCTGGCGCCCTTCCTCTCCCCTGCTCTCTGTTGGTGACGCTGGTCCTGATTTCCCACTGCTCCCTTCTGAGCCCCCTCTGGCCCTTTCTTCCTGTGGTGTCCCCCTAGGCTCCCCCCTTGCCCTGGCCACTGGTGCTCCTTTCTGTGAATCTTCTGATTCACTGGAAAGACTCGGAGATCTCGGGTCGTCGTCATCACTCACCTTTTCTTCTGCCTCCTCCCCCTCGCTCTCTGTTTCCTCCCTTGCCCTTGCCTCTGCTCCTGAACCCCTGACAATAATGTACCTTTATTTAGTTTTAAAAAGATGTCGTGCTTAATTTCTCCAGTGCTGGAGTGCTCATCAAATAAAAAAGGAAAAGAATTGGCACATATCTGTTACCTTTCACTCCCTGTTTAAGTATATAGTAGATTGAATACCACACCATTTGACATTGAATGCATTTGCAGGATTAGTGCACAAAGGCTAAAGTGTGGTTAGGACACTCTTCAGGTCATGCTCTTCAGGTCAAGCCCTTTCCTGAAATACTAGGCTAAAGTTGCCTTGCTGGAAATCTTTGAGAGAAAAAACAGCTAAAGACTAAACCCTACACAAATCCAGAATTGAGACTCTGAGATGGTTGGAGGCCTCTTGTACACCTCCTTCTGGCAACTCCTGTAGCTAAGTTGGTGCCAAATGTACAGTGAAACCTCGGGTTATGTACCGTCCTCCTTACGAACACTTCGGGTAACGAGCTCCGCTAGCCTGGAAGTAGATGCTCCTGGTTGTGCACTTTGCCCGGGATGTGAGCGAGGCAGCGGCGGCGGGAGGCCCTGTTCGCGAAAGCGTGTCTCATGTTAAGAATGGTTTTGGGTTAAGAATGGACATCCTGAATGAATTAAGTTCATAACCAGAGGTACTACTGTATTGCTTTCCTATCCTTTGGACCACATCAGAGAGACCGATAGGGGGTGTATGTGTCTTGTGGAATGCCCTCCCATCAGATGTCAAAGAGATAAACAACTACCTGACATTTAGAAGACATCTGAAGGCAGCCCTGTTCAGGGAAATTTTTAATGTGTGATATTTTAATGTATTTTTAATCTTTGTTGGAAGCTGCCCAGAATGGCTGGGGAAACCCAGCCAGATGGGCGGGGTACAAATATTATTATTATTATTATTATTATTATTATTATTATTATTATTTCATTTATTATTGTAATCTGGATATCCCAGGACCTCCAGACACACTGCCCAGGCTTGCACCCCAGAGAGGTCACTTTAGTGCTGCAAACTTAGCATAAACAACACGGGATGCAGCAGTTACGAGTTATCGGTCTCTGCAGCCACTGGAGGCACTGTGATTCTCCAGCAGTTTGACTCTGCCCCCAGAGGTGCACTCCATTGTCTTTTGAGACAGACGGATGCCAACTCCAACAACAGGCCAAAGCTTTCTTAGCCTTTTTAAATCTCTCTCTCTCATCACCGTGACACCTAGCTAGCAAACGACCCATCCCTTCTGCCCTGCCCTTTTCCAAATATTCTCTCTCCATCCACCGAGCAGTTGAGGGAGGAAAGGAACCACACCCTCCGCTCTAAACACACGCAGAGCACTCTTGTGTCTATCTGGGAGTCCTCCACCTCCCCTGGTTAGTGCTCCTTCTATTAACAAAGATATGCTTATTTGACTAAGGAGCCTGAATGCTTAGACTGACACTGTGCCTGTGCATAAAGATGAGGTGTAAAAGACTGATATAAATCATATGTGAGCAGGAATCCTCCTCCTCTTCCCGGAGATGGCCTCCTTGTTGTTTTGTGGTATGCTTTTCCGAAAGGTATATTGATGAGCATCCTTGGAATGACTGCCAGGTTGTCCTTGACTAGCGGCTCTGGCTGGCTTCAGTCCAGACTTCCTGGAGTCACAGGCTGCCCCCATAAGCTGCTGCTGCTGAGCCCTGGGGTTAACACACCTGGCACTAAGAGTCTCCGGCTCTTGCAGAGGAGCCTGGTGCTGTCATATCAGAGGCAACCTTCCTCCTGTTCGTGCTCACGCTCCCACCTGCCCACTCACCTGTAGAGGAAGGTGACACAGGACAAGTCACTTTCAGTGGATATAAAAAAGGAAAACTTTTCCCGGTGTGCCACACTGCCTTCAGAAGGTCTGCTTTGTATTTTCACATTTATGCTCTGCATTTAATTACAACTCAAGCACGGTTCTTCGAGTTATGGCCATTAAAGAAAAACAACCTTCGCTTGGTTTTCTTTAACACAATTATTTTCTTTATTTTAATATTAAATTTAATATTAAAAACCATTTAATATTAAAAATGTTCTATGTCGCTAACATAAAATAATACAAAATATTACTTTTATATGTTTTAACTGATCTTATACATTTTAATGTTTTCAATAACTGTGCACCGTGCTTTATGAGTGCTTATGGAAAGTGGTGTAAATAGAATAGAATATGCTAGAGTGACTCCATCAAATGTGCTTTCACATGTTACAGGGCAGCCTACTTGTCATGAAAGTAAATAAAGTTAGGTCCATCTTCTGCTCCCTCCACCTTTCTTTCTGGTAGCACAAGACAATATTAGGGTTCAGTTCATTTTTGGTGTAATGCTTTCCTTAAACAATTTCAATCATTATTGACACTGGGAACACCCTCCTAGCAGGTGTCAAACAGATAAACAACTATATGACTTTTAGAAGACATCTGAAGGCAGCCCTGCATGGGGAAGCTTTTAATGTTTTATGGTGTTTTTATATTTTGCTGGAAGCTGCCCAGAGAGTGGCTGGGGCAATGCAGCCAGACGGGTGGCTAATGATAATAATAATAATAATAATAATAATAATAATAATAATAATAATAATGGGCTGGTGTATCACAGTGGCTCAGAGCTCCAAATCAGAAAGTCCTTAGTTGGAATTTCCCTTTTGCAATGGATTTACTACATGGCATAAGGACAAACCATCTTTGATTTTGGTCCACTCGTCTGCAGCATGGGGTGGGGGCAAGAAGTATGCCCCTGAGGTAAGGCAGAAGCAGTAAACCTCAGAGCTGGAGCTCTGTCTGGCCCTCAGAACTCTTCCCAGGTCACACACCCTCCCTGGACCTATTTTTCACCTCCCACGAGTACTTTTACCAGGCTGGAATTTGTCCTTAGACTCTGGTAATACCTCTTGCTTGCCTGAATGGAGGGTAAAGAGGTGTGTGTGTGTGTGTGTGTGTGTGTGTGTGTGTGTGTGTGTGTAGAAACTAGCCTACTGTCTGGTGTTTCCCAAACCTGGGTCTCCTGCTGCTTTTTGGAGTACAACTCCCAGCATCCCTAGCTAGCAAGACCAGTTGTCAGGGATGATGGGAACTGTAGTCCAAAAACAGCTAGAGACCCAAGTTGGGGTCCAGATAACCATTGCTTGGCACACTTTTGTCTTTGGCTCCGCCCACCAAAGGCATGTGGCCCCTGGAAGGTTATTCAGAAAGGAATGTGGTCCCCAGGATGAAAAACATCCCCCATCCATGTTGCAAGCATTATAACCAGCTAATTCATTTTGAACACATTAAAGCGTTATACAAGTGTTCGGTATTATTAATACAGCCGTACATGACAGGGTGGAACTATGGTGTCTGTTTTGTTGAGTGCTGCAGAACAGTTTTTTTGTTTTTGTTACATGGAACATCCTTTGTGCTCTTGTGAAACTGTGATGTTTATTATTTATTATTTAGGAATAATAGGACATCTGGCAGTCCGAGCTACAAGGCCAATTCTTAGGAAGAAGACAGATGTTATTGTAGGCTTTATGGCACAACAAGAATCCCCTTGTATAGCAATCATGCCAGAGAACGGAGAGGGTTAGAGTGTGTGTGTGTGTGTGTGTGTGTGTGTGTGTTTGGCTGTTGCACGGGCCAGGAACTGATATACAAGATATAAAACCAACTAGAACTTCAAGTTCCAATGTGTATCGAAGCCAAGCCAAAAACGATACTTCATTGTTTAGCATGGAGCCTACTGGCTGCCCTTGCATCGCAGGGCAACTTTACTATACAACTGCAAGAATTCCCACCTTGGCGTCCTCTGTAGAGGAACCTAAAATTGAGACAACCATGCGGAACAAGCAAAGAAGTAGTGAAATGTGTATGTGCTTACCGAGCCAGAGAAGCACCAACAACTTATGCAGCAAGGCAGGCTATCGTGTGTTGTTCAGAATTCAACACCTACCCAACTCCCACCCCCAGGGTCAAGATCATTAGTTGATATAACGTCCTTCTTGAACCCAAACATGGCACGAGGGAACCACAGCCAAGAACTGACAGCAAAGCTTGACTTGTATACTTGGAATGGTTACAGACAGAAGTTGGGTGCCACCCCAACTCTCTGCCAAGCAGTTGCAAGATTCCAGAGGGTTTCAGGGGCTCACCCAGGTTTTCTGCTCCTTTGAAGAATTGAAGATGTGGCAGGGACTGTCATAACTTCAAGAAACATGGTTTATTCACCTACTTGCACCTCCAGTCTATATGCAGGGAGTCCAAATATTACAGCATGGCCATTTCAAGACGGGCTTGTTCCCCTCAGCAGCACAGCCATGGAGCCCAAGGCATCTCTCCCAGCCAGCTTCCACCCAGTCTGCCCAAGACGGATCTCCCCATTGTTCTCTCTTCTTCTTCTTCCTGGCACACCTTGATCCAAAGGTGCCCTGGAGAGAGTTTTGTTGCTTATCCTAGATTTTTTTTTGCCTCCTGACACAAATGCATTGAGGTTGTTTTGCCATCTCTTTAGCTGATGAGGAAGGATGGGAATAAGCAAAACTTGAAAAAGAAAAGAAAAGGAACTTAGGTAACACTGCCATTTTAACCCAAGCTAGCTAAGGCTGATTGGTTTCCATGTCCTAGGTTCTTGTTTAATGCATTTATACAGCCCCCTATAGTTTCTATGTCCCAGTTGTCTTCTGTCCCCAGAACAAGTCTGATTTTACAGTTTTTACCATTTTAAAAAAGTTTTCTGTATTGCATTTCTTGTACATGACTTAGAGCAACATTTCTCTGATGAAAATAGGGGCCTCCTATTCAATGATGATGATGATGAAGATAATAATAATAATAGTTATTACTTATGCCCCACCCATCTAACTGGGTTATCACAGCCACTCTGAACATATATAAAAACATAATAAAACATTAAAACACTTCCCTATACAGGCCTGCCTTCAGATGTCTTCTAAAGGTTGTATACTTACTTATCTCCCCTGCTCAGGGGTTGGATAACTCCATACCTTCCAAGATTTCTCTGATGGAAATAGGGACGTCCTAAGGAAAAGGACATTCTAGGATCAAATCAGAAACCAGGATGGCTTCTGTAAATCTGGGACTGTTCCTGGAAAATAGGGACACTTGGGGGGTCTGTTAGAGATGTTTGTAGTTAAGCAGTATATAAATTGTTTAAATAAAAAAGTGCATCATTGCAATTTTTATATTGGTCACTAGAGGGAGGGCAACTACATGGAATTTTGCACCTATCTTGCATCTCAAGCAAGATCACCAAGGACTTTTTATTCTGTGCTTGTCCACATGCTACGTGAAAATTGGTGTTTGGGAGATTGGTCGTCATGTTAGAGACATAATTCCTGATTCCTGTGATCTTGGAAAGTAGCGGCAGAGTTTTTTGCCAGTGCCACAAGTTCGCTTTGTCTGATTTCAGGAACAGAAGAAGCTGCATTCTACCCAGCCAGGCTGTTGGTCCATCTGGTTCAGTATGGCTTATACTTTACAAACAGTGGCTCTCCAGAGTTTCAGTCAGGGGTCTCTCTCAGCCCCACCTAGAGATAGAACCTGGGACTTTCTCCATGCAAAGCAGATACTGTGCGACTGACGGGTGATGGAGAGGAGAATGCTGAGCCCTGTTTTAAACAGGTTGAAGCACGAAATGGATCTCGCAGCAACTGTGCAAGCACAAAGGTCAAGGACAAAGAGGTCCAGACATAGTGTGTATAAGATCTAGTATGACGGCTATCACATCAGAGCCATATATGCTTATATTTTTTATACAGTGGTGCCTCGCAAGACAAAATTAATCCGTTCCGCGAGTCTCTTCGTCTTGCGGTTTTTTCGTCTTGCGAAGTACGGCTATTAGCGGCTTAGCGGCTTAGCAGCTATTAGTGGCTTAGCGGCTATTAACGGCTTAGCGGCTATTAACGGCTCAGCGGCTTTAAGAAAAAGGAAACAAACTCGCAAGAACTCGCAAGACGTTTCGTCTTGCGAAGCAAGCCTATAGGGAAATTCGTCTTGCGGAACGACTCAAAAAACGGAAAACTCTTTCGTCTTGCGCGTTTTTCGTCTTGCGAGGCATTCGTCTTGCGAGGTACCACTGTATTATGCTTTATATTGTTTATGTTATATCCAATGCCCTTTTACATGTGGGAGGGTCTGTTTTTGTATCTTGTGTTTTTTATATTGTAATTTTATGTTGTGAACTGCCCTGAGATCTATGGATGAAGGGTTGTGTAATAATAATAATAATAATAATAATAATAATAATAATAATGCCAGGGAGGGGGAGAGTTAGGAATAATTTTATGCAAAACACAAATGCTTCAACTGTTCCTCTTTTCCTGAGTATCTGGTATTTGTCCTTACTAAACCATTTCTCCAATTTTATCCTTAATTTTGGATTTGGGGGTGCCTCGTTACCCTTCTTACTTTTTCAGGTTCCTTCCCAGGGTCTCTCAAAATTAAATCTTAAGCGTGAGAAGCAGAGGCAATAACCTGTGTTTCCCTAGTATATCTCTTCCTGCCTTGTAAACTGGTGGAAAACATACAACTGGGAACTAAATGAATTCAACATACTGAAGCAGACCTCTTGGGCTTTAAAATGTTAGTGGTGCCCTGTCTGACACCAGAATTTGGTACCCCTACCTCTTGCCTTCCGTTGTTTGTCATTGTTGCCCCCTACAGTGCTCTCTTGATTTGGGGCCCAGTGCGGGCGAACCGGTTGCACTCCCCTAAATCTGCCTCTGGACAGGGCTACTGCACCTTAAGTGGTTGTCATGAAAGTCTCTCTTCTATACTGCTATTAAATACGCAGGAACCCTCTTCTCTTTTGTACCTGACATGTATGATGTTACATGTTCATCCAATAAGACTATGCTGTCTGAGTTGGGTTAATGTGTTTTGTTTTGTTTTTACATTTACAAAATAGATTTACATATCTGTCTGTCCATAGCACATATGAAATTAAAAGAAAATATTTATTATTATTATTTATTACATTTGTTATTCATTTTATCTTACCCAGGGCAGCCCGAAGCAATATGCAACCAAACACAGACATACACACCTTGTATAGATACATTAAAACTAAGAGGAAAAAGAAATACAACAAAAACATCCCTCCCACTTCAGACAGGTAGTTAAAGGCCAAAGGCCTGATTATAGAGGAACGCTTTTGCCTGGCATCTGAATATATATAATGATGGTGCAAGGCGAGTCTCGCTGAGGAGAGCATTCCACAAGCAGGGAGCCACCACAGAAAAATATCTTGTGACCTTTCCAGAGAACATATGGCTGGACTATAGAAATGTGTAATAAGCAACAACACACCCCTCCTAATACTTTTAAATAAAATTGTTTCTCAGCATTGTCCAGTGATAAGTGGCTGTAAGAAGTGCAGCAAAATATGTGAGCAAATTCCTTCATTTTTGTTCATTCATTCATCCTTCTTCTTCTTCTTCTTTTTAAAAAGAAGAAACCCTTGAAGTAAATGGCCCACGTCTGTGTTTAATGAATGAAATGCTGTCTGGATTCATTTCCAGAAGAAAATGAAACAATACATGCAGAATATGTGGAAGAGGAATATGCATCATCTGGAAAGATGAAGGTTAGTACAAGAAGAGCCTGAGATGGGGCCTCAGGGACGCTGCATTCCCCTTGGAAGCCCTCAAACATCTGTACCACTCAGAGAGAAAGAGAGAGAGAGAGGAAAACAGCAGTGGGGAGACTCAGAGGATGAATCTCTGTTTCCAGCTCAGCCAGAGCCCGAAGCACAGACCTTGGCCGTGAAGCACAGGTAGCATTTTAAAAGAACTGCTTAAGTGAATAAAGTCCGCAGTAGAAGGAGGCAGATGAGTTGGCTGGAGGCCTAACTGAATAGCAGCAGTGGTCTGGAAAAGGAGATAGATTCCAGGAAAGGACGGGTGCCTACAAGGAAGATGTGCCAAGAAGATGTTTCTGGCGATGGAGCAGCTGGCATCAGTGGCTAATGCAGATTGGCCAGCCCAAGAGGATCCTAATTGCAGTACAACTGCTGCCTTCATAATCACTGCGACAGAAGCAGTGCGGACCAGAAGGCATGGCAGGGACCTGGATGCAGCTTCAGAGGATACTGGACCCTCTGTGCCTTGCCTCGGCTTTTAAGTTGCGGAGAAGCTGACAGATGTCAGGAGGAAGGAAACCTTCGTGAGAACAGGAGAGCAGAAGTCCATTTATTTAGGGGCATCCAATGCGCTGGAGCTTACATGACAGAATTTGGCCGGGTGTTGGCATATAAATCTGCATGAAGGGGCATAACAAAGTGCATTGATAGATTACAGGTCAACCTGGAGTATTGGGTAGGCACAAAGGGGTGCAGTGAATGCACAGCAGTGGCCACAACCCTCCTTGCCTACTATTGCAGCATACAGAGCTGTGACTTGGTGGCATGGCTAAAGGAAGAGAAGATAGTGTGAGGTTGGAATGGAAGCAACTTTGTAAAGGCCTCTCTGCCAAGGAAGCAGCTGTGTCCGTGTAACCCCACAGGCCAGATTTAGTGTACTAAGCTGCAAGATAATAGGATTTGCAATTGGCATGCAGATGATCAGGATGGGCACATTCAACGTGCTTTGCAGAAGAAGTTCCTGTAGCTCCACTTGAAACATGTCTCCAGGTGCACTATCAGAACTGGCCACCAAAGCAGCATCACAGTCCCAGGGTTCTTCAAATGCTAACAGTAAAACAACAACAACAACAACAACAACAACAACAACAACAACAACAACAACAACACACGGTGTGATTGTAAGGGGATTAGACAAATTCATGAAGGATCAGTCTGTGAATGGCTACTTGTCATGATGGCTATATAGCCTCCAGTACCAGAGGCAACAGGCACCTGAATTCCAGTTGAAGGGCAGAAACAGAAGGAGAGGGCCAGTGTCCTCCTCTCCTACTTTTGGGCTTTCCATGGGTTGGCCACTGGAGGGAAGAGGATGCTGGACTCAATAGGCCTTCGGTCTGATCCAACAGGGACTCTTCTTGCGTTCTTACGGAGGTGCATCTCATTCCTCTTTTGGTACACAGTTCACAGTGTCACATCAGAACTACGAAACTGCTAGCTTTCTGGGTGAAGGATATGTGAAGGCTACCTCCGCATGGAGACAGGGATTTAATAGCATTGCTTCCATTAGTCTTGATGCTTCTGGCCTTTGCTATAAATTTTTATTACACTCTTATCCTCTGAGTTTTCACAAAGCAATTTCTGGAGCATATCCTCTTCTTAAACAATCAGTGCAGGGATCTAGCAGTATAAACAAGCCTATTTTCACTATTGATTTATCTCTTTAAAGATAATGCTTCAGAAGACCGTTCCAGGCACATATGGTGACTCCTTGGGAAATTCTTCTCTGGTTTCTAGGTGCAACACAGACAACCCGTTTAGTGTAGAGGCCTTCCTGGCTTGACATGAACCTCAAAACAGATTTAAAACTTGTATAAAAACATTAGTCGGTGAATGTGAGGACAGTTTTGTTTTGTTTGGTCTAATCTAATCTTACTTGTCTTTAATAGAAGTATTGTGAAGGTGTGAATATGTTTCATGGAGTATTGGACTTCCCCTTTTCTTGGGTCAGCCTTCTGGTCTTTTCTCAGATTTTCGTTTTTCCGCTCTTAAGTCAGTTCGCTTCAGTTCCACATCAGTTTGTGACTTTTTTTTTAAAGCCACACAAAAAGCCTGTACTCATTTTTGTCTATGTTTTTTCTTATATATATTTCTTCCCCACCTCCCCAGCAATTTTGCAGTTTCTGTTTGTCATTTCCCCCAATAAATATATTTTTGCATACATGGTTTGGTTGGGAAAACTGCACTGGAAAACTCAAGAGAAGTGCAGTTTTTCAAAAGACAGCTTGAATCTATCATATTTGCACTTTCCAAAACAATATGTGAATCAAAACACAGCAATCCTTTGAAATATGCACTTATCTGAATTTTGTTATGCAGCTTGCCAATCATCCAGTGTTTACAAAAATGCATGTATTATGGGAAAGTGTACATGAAAGTGGATATATTGACAATACAAGACAAAAATGAATTTTATTAGGAAAAATTGTTGCAAAAATATACATTAGTCAAAATTGCATATAAAATGTATTTATTAGGAGACATTCAAAAGAAAATGCTGATGTAGTTTCATGAGGTCTTTAAAAAACCACAAAAATCCCACTCCACAAACTGCTGGAAAAATGTGAAGAACTTAACCAGAAACTGAGAGAACAAAAACTGACAAATGCTTCCATCCATATTAGGTAGGTCCACATTTAAATGAATTTATCCCAATCCTTGCAGATCCTACCGAAAAGCCTTTGCACTTCAGATGAAGGAGCTGCATATCTTTATCCTGGAAAAGAGAAGCCTGAGAGGAGATATGATAGCCATCTTCAAATATCTCAAAGGGAAGAGGGAACAAGCTTGTTTTCTCCTGCTCTGGATGGTAGGATTTGAACCAATGGTTTCAGGTTACAAGAAAGGAGATTGCAACTAAACATCAGGAAGAATGTTTAGTTCTGACAGTAAGAGCTGTTCGACAGAGGAACAGACTCCCTGGAATGTGGTGGACTCTCCAACCCTTGGAGGTTTTCAAATAGAGGTTGGGTGGCCAACTATCATGGATGCTGTAGCTGAGATTCCTGCATTGCAGGGGTTGGACTAGATGACCCTTGGGTTCCCTTCCAACTCTACAATTCTAGGACTCTATGAGCTGGAAGATCTACTCATGGTGTTATGGCCTATTCACACCTATAAATCCCATCCCTTGGTGCTGTTGCCCTCAAGTGTCAAATATGCATGTGTGAACCTGCCCTTACACAGAGATATTTTGGGTCTTACCAAATGCAAATGCTTTGCTGAGCTAAAGAAGTTTTGCGCCATCTCTACACCTTTCTCCCCAAACCCCCGTGCTCTCCAGTCTTGTCATAAAAGCATGTGAAATACCAGCCTTACTTTTTGACAGGAGAGGATGTGATACTGACTTTTCTGCTAATCAAGCTATTCCCCTGTGGTGTAGTCTGTCTGGTAGCCAGGCCAATAATATCGATCTTTAAGTACTGCGGCATGGCTCATGTTTGGCTTTATGTAGACGTCGTCACATTGCTGAAGCTTTCCTTGCCAGGGAAAGCAGAGGCAGAGGCATAAAAGGAAATGTATTGTGGCTCAGCCAAAACGACAGTCTCTTTAGCGCTGCCATCTGATGCTGCTAAGGTATAATGATGCTCACTAGAAGGTGTCCTCAATAACATCCTTTCATAATTGAGTCCTCGTATTTTCATAAACCAGGGCATATAATTTGTCTAAGGATTACAACCCAAATCTTGTTTTAGGCACCTCTGGTTTCTGACACGGGGGCAGCTTTTGAATCAGCGAGGATCTGTTCCTGCTGCTTAATCTCTGAGGCAGCCAATTTGAAGACAGAGGGATTTCCCCCGCCCCTTTATCTGCTCCAGCCACACTTCTTGTGGCTTATTCTTTCATATCGGGAAAACGGCAAAGTCTCTGTGTGCGCACACACATGTATACATATTAGGAAAGGTGTTGACAAAATTGCTTGGGAGAGACAGATCCCACCGACCCACTTGGCGGGCTTGCAGGACTAGTATTAAAGCATGGAATTGTTTTCCCGTCAGGGACCATAGCATGACTTGTCAGGCAATCCAGACCCTTGACCCACTGTACTGGGGGGGAAATGAGGCAGAGGTGTCCCTTTGCCTGAATATGCTGACTTCCACTGGTGAGGAAACTCCATTGCCAGTAGGTGAGCCCCGCCAGTGAGGAACACCCAAATGTGTCTACCCATTTGGGTGGATGGAAGTTACCACAAGTGATATCCTGAGTGGCAGAAGCCACAGTTAACTGCCCCAAATGGGGTGGTTTTGTGGGATGTTAGCATCCGAAAGGCATATGTAAAGGGTTCGTGTTTCAAAGGGCTGCAGGACCCTGTGATGTCATACGCCTGAGGCAGTTATTTTCAGTTGGTTCAGTTATTAACAGTCTTGTGAGTCTTAACAGAGCAGCAGGCACATTGCGTTGTGCTGCTGCCTGCCTCCGAGTCACAGTACAGTGGTACCTCTGGTTACAAACTTAATTCGTTCCGGATGTCTGTTCTTAACCTGATACCGTTCTTAACTTGAAGTACCACTTTAGCTAATGGGGCCTCACGCTGCCACCGCACAATTTCTATTCTCATCCTGAGCTAAAGTTCTTAACCTGAGGTACTACTTTTGGGTTAGCGGAGTCTGTATCCCAAAGTGTTTGTAACCCGAGGTACCACTGTATCAGTCAGTCTCTAAATGTTAGTTAGTCTGTAACAGTTTAATCTATGTAAGATGTTTTAGCAACTGAAAGAAACATCCACCTGCAGTGTGTGTGTGTGTGTGTGTGTGTAATCTGCAACTGCAAGTACACTAAGTTATATGTTCTTTAAACGAGAGTGTCTCGTGTAGTTTTTATAGGAGGGAAAAGAAAACTAAAGGGTCAAGCGACCCAGGGCTGTCTTTCTCATTCTCTACAAATGGGAGCTACAGTCTAATTCCCACAGTTTGGGTGCAGGGCTGACCCGGCCCAGGATCCACTGCTTCTTGACCTGGCCTTCTTGCCATCAGCTGATGGCAACAGACCTGATCTGGGTCTCTTTGCTATCATGCGAGCAAATAACAGTCCCCCCCCCCACCTTCTGCCCTGGCTGTTGCAAGTGAAAGGGCTGTGGGGTGGGGAATGACTGCACTACTCTAAAGCCCTGTCATTGTTGGCCAGGAGTTTGGCTCTCCCCTTAGACAATTAGCAATGTCTAAGACCAGTGATTTTTTCTAAGAAATTTTTTTAGGGGTACTCTCATTTTCCTCCTCATATTGAAACACTGCCCCTCAATGAGGCCAAACTTAGAGTCACAAAATGTTTAGGGGTGCCCCCCCCCATGTCCCTCCTGAAAAAAGCACTGTCTAAGACTAAGGTCCACTGGTCTTATGCATGTTTGCTCAGAGATAACATCTGCTGAGTTCAGTGATGTCTATTTCCCAAATAACTGTGCCCAGGATTCCAGCCTTGCCTTTTCATGCATTGGTGTCCACCCCTTGCCTTTGCTTATAGCTTCCACCTTTGCATTTTTCTATGTACCCGAAAAAATACCTAGCAGAATATTACAACTGCAGCTGCAGTTAGTTACCAGCCTACAGTAGGTGTGCTTCTCCTTTTGTCAATATCGCCTCCTAGAACGTATTGAAGATTATTTGAAAACAAACAGGGAGTAGGAGAAACTTTCGAGAGTACTGTACAATATGTGCAAAAGGATTGTGGACTTCAGTGTGAAGCGCATGCAATTTTGATATAAGCTCCCTTGAAATCAACAGGACTTACTTCTGAGTAAACATTCACAGAACCAGACTGCATGGGTAATAAAGAGAAGGTAGGTAGCTTGACCTTTCCTTTTTGAGAGTTATAACAGGAATCTGGAGAAATAGCAGAGGGAAAAGGTTTCTGCTGCTGAATTCCGGCAGAGTTCAGTTCGACATTTATAATTGCATTAGAGTAGAAAAATGCTACTAAATACCTAGCAGACGTGCAAAATCTGCAGTTTCAGTCAACTCTACGGCGTGGTCATTCATTCAGTGCTTTGCAACATTTCTGTATAATTGCGATAGCTTTCCCCTTGCAATATGTCAGAACCTCCTGAAATCTTTCTGAATGTCCTGATAATCTTTCTGTCAAGACTGTTTCTTCTTTGGCTTCCTTATATAATTCACGCATGAGCAGGTCTGGTGTACTCAGGAGGAAAGTACATGTGTGTGAGAGCAATGTCACTCACACTACTTTGGACCACAAACCCCCAATGGAGTATAATAACTGGGAGCAAGACATACATGTGTGAGAATTAGTATGGCACTGAAATGGGTGGGATGTGAATTTTGTGGACACTTTCTTTGTTGTGAGTTATGCCCCTTATTTTGCCAGGTTGTAAGGGGGTGCATGAAAGGGAGTTAAAATGTTCACTCCTGTGGCCCTGTGCTAGTTCCACCCCAATGTGTGCTCTTTCTGTATCTGTATGCTCAGGGCTGTCTTAAGCATATGCGGCGCCGGGGTGCAAAGATCTGTCCCCCCCCCGGTTGCCCGTCCCAGGCACGCAGGAGGGTGGAGCCGGCCAGCTGCCTCATCATGTCGCTGGCTCGGTCACCCCCAAACTCACGGTGCAAAGCCGCCTGCAGCAGAAGAGCCCATTGTGGTGCTCCAACCGATGGGTGGGCTCTTCCCCAGACTCAACTCTCAGGCCCCGGACTCTCAGCCTGGCATCCCTGAGAGCCCGGCGCCTGGATGCCCCGCACCCCTAGTGCCTATGGCTAAGACGGCCCTGCGTATGCTCTTCCTTCAGTATCTTCCTCCCTGGTACCTTTTTCACCTGTTTCCAGCTTTGATGGGTACTATTAGGGTACTTAAAGAAGAAGAAAAGATGGCCCGTGTTGGTGTAGTGTCTAGGGTGTTGGATCAGGACCTGGGAGATCAAATCCCACTCAGACATTATGCTCAGTGGGCAACATACATACATACATACTTTTATTTGTATGCCCCCTTTCCGCAATTCAAGCCATGCTCAAAGTGGTTTACAACATGAAAAAACACATAAACAAGTAGTCATAAACAAATGAAACATTAAAAATGCACAACCCAACTAAATAGTTTCCACATAAATGGCAACAAGATCTAAAATAAAGATACAAAAAAATAACAGCAACAACTTCCCTCCGAACAAAAAAACCCCAAGAGTTTGTTCAACAGCCCCAGCTTTTGTAGCTGGAGTCAATTAGGGTCCACCCTGCTAGGCTAGGTGGAAAGACCTGCTAGGCAGGGAGTGGGTCTTCCAGGACTCACAGCCAAGATGGTCTCTGGCCTCTTCAGTACCTCAACCTTTGTAGCTGGAGTCAATTAGGCTCCACCCTGCTGTGGGTTAAACTACAGAGCCTAGGACTTGCCGATCAGAAGGTCGGTGGTCCAAATCCCTGAGACGGAGTGAGCTCCCGTTGCTCGGTCCCAGCTCCTGCCAACCTAGCAGTTCGAAAGCACGTCAAAGTGCAAGTAGATAAATAGGCACCGCTCCGGCAGGAAGGTAAATGGCATCTCCATGTGCTGCTCTGGTTCGCCAGAAGCGGCTTAGACATGCTGGCCACATGACCCGGAACCTGTACGCCAGCTCCCTCGGCCAATAAAGCGAGATGAGCGCCGCAACCCTGGAGTCAGTCATGACTGGACCTAATGGTCAGGGTCCCTTTATCTTTTCCTTTTACTGCTAGGCTAGGTGGAAAAGACCTGCTAGGCAGGTCTTCCAGGACTCACAGCCAAGATGGTCTCTGGCCTCTTTAGTACCTCAGCCTTTGTAGCTGGAGTCAATCAGGGCCCTGTCCTCCCAGACCAGGGTCTGTTTCTCAGTCTACCTTACCTCACAGAGTTGTTGTGAGGAAGAATTGTGGAGGGGAAGAGCCATGTACGCCACTTCAAGCTCCTTGGAAGAGAGGTGGGATGTAATATTAATCTTAATAATAATCTTAATAATAATAGTTATTTTCTTATTTATTTGTTGTTAGAAACATTGAGTTTACCCAATCAACATTGGCTATGTGATATTATGACTGAAACAATGAAACTAATGGGCAATGCCCTCACTTTGAATTAGCTTGTTTGCCTTCAGAAATGTGATTGTGTAGCAAGAGCTGATTGACAATGTGAAGGAGACCTCATTTCTTTTTCTGTTAAGGAAAATGATATTTTAAAAGTCATTGCCTTTTCACACTTAGTCCTTTATTTTAAATGTTTTCATGTTTTGATTTAATGGCTCATTCCTAGGCTAATACCTCCAAAGGAAACCAGGGAGTTAGAAGCATCTAGTACAGCTCAAATACACACATAGGTCTAGCAGTCTGTTTTCACACACAAGCCTTAATTAAATTCTAACATATATTAGACCCAATAATGTCTAGCATCCACAAATTCATAACAAACTATTATTTAGTGGATATAAATCACTTCACAGCACAAAACCCTCAAAGCAATCTACAGGACAAAAAAGGGAAAGTAAATAAACACCATAGGAGCCAACTCCTAGGGGCCAAGGGGGCTTTGGCCTCCCAGTAAAATATTTGAGGGTGCCACCTCCCCCAGCTGATGGGCATTGCCATTCAAATGGTGTGTGTGCACTGCTTCATGTGATCAGTTATGTGGGATGGGGCTTACCTGCCCCCCAATGTGTTATTCAAGTTGGCACCCCTGAAAAACACAATACTGAACTTGCCTTGGTTGTGCTGAAACCTAAAATTGAATCCTTTGTCCAGGTATGTACTTATAGGCTGTGCTGGATGCATTGATATATTTCTTGGAGTCAGTCCTATGCCATAGTATGGACTATATTTGGAGATAGATGTCATGGCAGCAGACTGACATGTGAGGGCTATGACCAAATAATAATAATAATAATATTAATAATAAAATTTTATTTATATCCCGCCCTCCCCAGCCGAAGCCGAGCTCAGAGCAGCCGCAGTAAAAATAATACAGCATTCTAAAATCAATTCATTATAAAATCAGTTCAAATCAAATTGATGGCAACCACTGGGCTAGAGTTCTGTGAAGAATTACCCTACAAAGCAACACTGATGGAAATCCAGGCCTGGGAAGTTTAAAGTGCATGTGTGAATGGGAGGGGGAAGCTGCAGCTGTTGCCCCCTGCCCCACACCAGCTTTTCACTGCTTCCCCCCAGTACAGCTCTAAGATTAAAATAAAAACTGCTTGGGAAAAGAGACAGTTTCCCAGGGAAGGGAAGAATACCGTTTCTTCATCCTGCAGCCTTGCACCCTGCTGCTGTTGCCGTTACACTGTCTTTGCACCCCCCCGCCCAATCTCTCTTTCTAAGCATTCAGCAGGATCCAGGTTGGCTCGTGCCATGTTAGGTCTATTCGGCTGTCGAAAGTCACGGACGGAAATAGAAATGGGCTTTGACTGAATCGTAGCAGACGTTTGCAAAGGATAGAACAGACGGCGGCATCGCCAAGCAGAATGGGACGTACTAAAATAACCATGGCACCACATGGTTACACAAAATAGCCACATGCACGAGCGGCAGGTTTCAAAAGGAGTGCTTTCTATGGTAATGAATAAATGAAATTTGATGAATATTTAACAAGCCACCTGCTTAGCTATGGTAATTAAGTAGTTTACTGTAGGCACCATGGTACAGATGGATCATTAAGTGATGTGAGAGGTGACCAGGTAGGGATATTGCAGTCAGAGTTGGGAAGATGGCGGGCAGAGGGAGCGAACTGTGGATTAGCCACCAAAGAACACAAGGGCTTTTTTTCTGTCTCTTTGTTTGTGGATATGAGACACCTTGGGAACCTGATTTG
Organism: Podarcis liolepis; assembly: GCF_965112155.1. Taxonomy (NCBI): domain Eukaryota; kingdom Metazoa; phylum Chordata; class Lepidosauria; order Squamata; family Lacertidae; genus Podarcis; species Podarcis liolepis. Next base: position 59,884,551 of record NC_139560.1, on the reverse strand, counting down.
AATCCTGGAAGGGTCTGGTACCCTCAGCGTGAACCCTCTTCTCAGAGGATAGTACAAAGTCACAATCAGGTCTTCAGATCAGCCCGAATGGTACATAGGGATGGTGTCCCCAAAAGCAACAGTCTAGCCCTTATTGTGCATTGTGGTGCTGCTAGGAGCTGGAGGCAACAGACAGTAGATCTTCACTCACCCCTTCTTTCCTAGTGGGGAAGGGGGCTGCATCTTGTGGTTCGCCCCAGGTGTTAAAATGTATAGAGCTGGCCCTGCCAAGGATAAGTTATCCAAGGTTTCTTTTCTGGAGATGCTTAACAATAGTACTGTGTTCTTTGAGTTATATTTACAAATGTGTACATTACATGCAGGACTAAGACACAGCTGTGTCTTTGAAATGCAACATGAGAAGTGGCCCAGAGTCATCTCCCGCTTGTGCTAATGTGTTCTCTTTCAGTGTTATCGTGACTTTTTTCTGGTACAAAATGATCTTCCTATTAGTGCAGGGAGCTGGCAGGTGCTAATCTGAAGTTTTTTCGATAGCCAACTCATTAAGGAGAAAGCAGGTGTGAAGGGATACATTTGGTTTCTAAATAAGTTAGAAAAAAATAACATTATTGGCCTCTCAGTTCTAGCAGACTTTTTATACCTTTAACCAAGGGCAGGGGATAAGGTGGGAGACTTTTCTTCAAAATTTATTGTGACTACAGTGCAGGAGTGACCGCAGATGTCAGCATTCACTATTCCTTTATGTTCCCCTACCACCACAGAAAATTCTTGCAAATCAAATGTTCTATGTTAAATGAACTCCAAAATGCTTCAGCTTCATTTTTTGCTGGTCAAAAATAGCAGTTTCACTGTTAGGCAATTGAGATGTGCCATACAAATCAATATTACAGACTTTGAAGTTCCACGTACAGAAATATTGCAGGCTACAGAGATTCAGAAGTGCTACCGGCAGAAATCAATGCTCGAGAGTTGTTTGTGAAATAAAATATACTTTTCAGACAAGAGCCTGTGAGGATTGGAATCCTGTGGTGAGATTTATTGAAGAGATTTTATGCAGATTTCCACCAAAGTAAGTTTGAGGTTTTCAAGGATCTATTTATTGTGCATTTTCACTGTAGTTTAGGCAGGCAGATACATCAAGTGTATCCCTATCCAGAGAGGTCTGATCTTTCCTCGGCAGTGAAGCCCAGGTTAGATGATTGCAGTGCATTCTGTGTAGGGCTGCCTTCAAAGTGTCTTGGGAAATTCAGCTAGTAAAAAAATGTGGCCACTTGAGCCCTGGTGGGAGCCGAAAGGTTGCCTCATGTGACATGTATCCTATACCCTGCGCCAGTTGCACTGGTTGCCTGGGTGTTTATTAGCACAAATTAAAAGGCTTATTTTTAACCTTAAAACCTTTAAACGGCTTGGGCCTGACTTTCATGAAGGACCCTCATCCATATTAGCCTGTCTGCATGTGGACATCATCATGTGCCTGCCTCTTAGAGAAGTTAGGCTGGAGATTACAAAGGAAAGGGACTGAGCCTATACCTGACCAAGTTTCCTACTGGCTCTCACTGGCCTTTGCTTGAGATTGTGCTTTGCTTTGTGAGATTGCTGCTGAATTTTAGTCAGTGGCATAGGAAGGGGTTTGTGGTGGTTACGGGTTGCCCCTGGTGTCATCACTGAGGGGGGTTACAAAATGGCAAAAATGTATGTTTTTAAAATAAGAAATTCCCATCGCAGAAAAAAGGTTTTAAGAGCTTATGCTCATGATATTAAGTAAATAAACCTGAAAATAACACTTGCAACTGTAAGTATCCTATTTTTCCTTCTTTTAATAATTTCAATGTGTGTGTGTGGGGGGGGGGGGGTGTGTGTGACAAGAAATTTTCTGCACTGGGTACCACCTGTCCTTGCTATGCCACTGATTTTAGTCTGTATTTGAATTGCTTTGTTTTGGGCCGTCTGGATGCTCTTTATTTTAGTTTAGCTTGGCATTTATTAAATATGCTTATTGTTCTTGTTTTGTATATTTAACGTGTAAGTTGCCTTGATATGGCTTTTGCCCTTAAAGGCATCCCAGAACTATTTCAAATAAAAATAAATAGAACCCCAAGGAACATTTCAACATGTGGGTTCCACCAGTGAGAAAGCCCTGCTATTAGGGTGAACAGTTTAGCTTCAGCATAGAAGAGGGAATGCATTGCCAACAAAGAGATTCTATTTGCATATGCATATGTGTGTGTGTGTGTGTGTGTGTGTGCATGCAAATGTAGAATTACATTTCAGCATAATGGAGTAGACTGTGAACAGGTGACCTCTATGCTTCCTCAGTCTGCTATCCAGGTGTGAAATGCTGGTAGGTAATTTCAGGGCCCCTGTTCCTCTTTCATTTGGTTCTTTATTTTTAAAACTGGACATAGAGAATCCCTTCAAATGGAAGTCTACTCACCAACAACCTTCAAATAGAAGAATATCCTTTGTAAAATAGGTAGCAAGCAGGGGTGGGGAACCTTTTTGGTTGCATGAGTTGGACCTTTTTCTGGCTCCACCCCTGTGGAACAACTTGGGCAGGTGAATGGGGCAAACCACCTGTCAGTCACCTGATGTCATGATCATCCAAATCTGTTCCCAAGTGCCCGGTAGGCAGTTGGGGACTGATAGCTGAGTGCTTGGAAGCCGCAGTGCAAGAAGCTTTGGGGCAAAGCAATTTGCATGGGATCCACTACTAAAACGGAGGGAAGACTGCATTTTAGCAGCGGTTTCAACAGAAAATCTTTGGTGCTCTTGGAGCAAGGTGTACTCCAGCTGATGGGCAGGGGAAGTGTGCCTTGCTCCAGCAAAGGAACCATCAGGATCTCATTTTAAGCTTCTTCTTCCTTTGTAGTTTCACCTGGATTCAGTTGAAAAGGACCCAGCAAAAGACTGAATTGGACTGAAGACAAGAGGAGCCAGTATTTAAATCACAGTAACCTTGTATTTCTTTTTTTCTCTTCTTAGGATCTCATTTTAAGCGGGGGGGGGGGCACTAGGGGCGCATCAGAAGATGGCTGACAATAACATCTTCTCCGATCCACATGAGGTAATTTGGAGGCTGTGATGGGAGTAAATAGCCTCCCTATGCCCCCCAGGGTTGTGGGGGGGGTGCCCTTGCCTGCTGTGCCCTATACCACCCCTGAATTTGTGGGGATGGGGGCACTAGGCAGAATGCCCTCCTGTGGATTTCGACGCTCCTGGACGCTGCCTCTGATCCGCGCCTCTAGCTGCAAGAACTTCAAAAGAAACGATTAGGATGAAGCGAATGCACATATTTCAAGGAAGGAGGGGGAGTAAAGACTGCTAACAGAAGAGATCTCTGATAAACAAGACGAGTCGGAGGAACAAGAATTAATCAGATGAAGATACACCAAGACTCGGTATGGCAAAGGGACTGGATGGGGGAGGGCGGAAAAACTTTCCTTTCTTTCCTCTATGTGATTAAACAAGAATTCCCCCCCCCCACAAGTCAGAAATGTCGTTTGAAGGACTAAGCTGTGGATTTATGACTGTTTTAAGCATGTTTTAAGAAGATCATGGAATGTATAAGGGCTTTGGAATGACGCAGTTAAAAATACCATCGCCATATTGGGAAGTTCTGTTGGAGGACTTAAGTCTGGGAGGAGAAATAGAGAAATAGAGCTGTTTTTATATTGTGGGTGAGACTCCTCAGAGGGACTTAAGAACGATAGTTCTGCGATTAATGATGGAAAGAGCGATGTTATTTATGAATGCGATGATATATGGAAACCATCTCGATTTGAGGACTGGAAGAATGGAAAAATTCACACAGGATTATTATTGGTGTTTATCGGCTTAAGGAGATTATCAGAAGAGATCATAAAGAAAAAAGAGAAAATATACGAACAAGATGAGATGTGGAAACAGCAAGATAAGACTGGATAGAATTATGAACTTTGTTTGGACTGATTTGGACATTAACGCAGTAGCAAGAAGAAGATCAGAATCCCCCTTCGGATCTTGAAATATGGGTTCCCTCAACAAAATTTAAAATTCGGCTTTGTAATTTGGAATTTATGTGATGTGATTTGATTTGATTTGATTGGCCGGTTAATAAAAATTATTTTTAAAAAAGGATCTCATTTTAAGCTTCTTCTTCCTTTGTAGTCCCACCTGCCCACACCTGATAGTTTATGTGATATTTAGGAGACGTGGCCTTGTGGGTCAAAAGGTGAGGCCTGGTGCTCCAAATGTGGTCTGTGGGCTGAAGGATCCCCAACCCTGTCATAGCAGATCAAACATGGGTGGAGGAGGGAATGTGGAACAAGGCTTCTGGGGAACCAAGTTCCCCACACAAGCTATTTAGAAAGAAGCAATACGAAATCTCCAAAAACTGAAACTGGAGTTGAAGGATTGACGATGGAATGGCGCCATTTGCATTGGCGCTAAGCATTCTTCTCTGCAAAGTTTCAAATAAGCTTCAAGAGTTCACTTAAGGATTGTTACAGAGGGGAGCGCAAGACCCAGCAGAGAAAATATAGCCTACCTATTGGGATTTCGTGATCTAGGGCTTGCAGAACTCTCTAGAGAAATGAATTCCTAATTTGCAGTAACAAGCTAGCTAATGTGTTCATTTCATCACATTATGGGGAAAACACGCTTTGTACTTGGAGCCATTATTGCTGCTGTTGACCTGCTCTCCTCAGGGAGTGGTGGGTGAACAAAAAGAAGTTGAGCTGAGGTTCAGAAGCAGCCAGTGACATTTGCCGGGGGACCCAGAAGTTGCAGAAAGGGAACTTGCCGCTGCATCAGAGACCAGCCTGCCTAAGAATAATATAGCTGTGTTTTAAAAACAGCCATAGTTTGGTAGGAGGGTTGTGTTGATAGTTCTGCATCCTGCTTTGGTACCTTGATTTCAAGCCTTTATTTATCCACCTAATTGTTGCTATGGAAATTCAATATTTAAAGAGGTAATTATTGCTGATCTTGTTGCATGTGTCCATTGCTGATGTCCAGCTGTTAGCTCTTTAGCTCCAGTCTAGCAGATTAATTACTGCTATTGATTACTTTGAGCTTCTCTCTTCACACCTGCAATTTGTGTAATTAGCAAGTGGCCTCCTCCGAAAATTAGGAGCAGTTTCATCCTGGCACTTTGCCATTTCCCAGCCATGTGCTCTGCTCTGCTGAACAAAAGCAAATCTCCTTTAAATAGAGATATCTGGGCAATGAACTCCTTTGCCCCTTTCAAAATGTACATGCTTACTGCAGATTGCCCTGGCTTAGGAAATATTTCATCTAATTAGAAAAACACCAGTAATCACCAGATTCCTAAATGTTGGTGGGAATGGTGGCCGTGCATGTGAGCAGCTTTTAATGTATGATACAGTTTTGGGAAGACCACAGCCCTAGTTGAGTGTTTGTTCTACTTGTGTGTAAACAACCCCTCCAGCACATTGCCATTACAGTACTTAGAGTGCCCCATGAGTGAAGATTTGTATTGGGGAACCTCTCCATGCTATGTAGAACCCCACAGAACTCAGAGATAGAAGAATATCCTTACTTCAGACCTTCACCACTCTCAAACTCATATCATGGTATTGGTAATGCATTGGAGGGAGTGGGACTTGGCAGCGACCCCCTCCTGCCACTTCTATGTTAGTTTTTATGCTGGTAGAACTAAATTATGAATAAGGTTTTCATTTCCCCTCCATCATCATGGGGACTTCCATAAAATTAATGCCACCAAATTAAAATTGGTGAAGAAACTGTTGCAGGTGTGGATGTGGAAATGTGTCCTTATCAGCAACATACAGACATTACTTTAAGTATTATTCCTGCTTGTTTTAAAGAGTGCTTGCCTGGAATAGTCTTTAGTTCAGGGGCCACCAGTGTGATACCCATGGGTGCCTCTGCTCCTGCTGAATTTAGACTTGAAAGAATTCTGTTGTTGTCGATAGGAAAGGTTGTGGGGTGTGCTTGGTTGTAGTGTGTGGGGTTCCCACAACAGTTTCTCCAGCTGGCAAATGTGCCCACGGGCCCCTAATGGTTGGACTCTTCAGTTCTAATTCCCCCTTCAGTGTTTCCATAGAAGCTATTTCTTCATGTGGGAAGAAGTTCCAAAAAGGTGAAGAAATGCAGTTGAACCCTACATCAAAACAGTTATAATCTGGAAGCACCCCCGATTCTGTTATTTCATGCTGCCTTTCTTTGTTTGTACATACACCGTCATAAATAGCACAATTCCACGTTTATTTTCCTATGGTGGCCATGCACAATTCTATACATGGGCATATGGGCACAACAGCGTGACTGATGGTTAATTCTTGAAGCCATTCACCAGTCCTGAGAACAGCTTCAAAGATGATGCTCAGAATAGCCCAATGTGGGTTGTGTAAATTCCCCCCAAAGCTCCATGTGCAGCCTTAACTTCTAGGCTGAACAGAACCTTCTTTGTTTCCTCTGATGTTCTTTTTCAAAGCATGACTTACATCCATTCAAACCATCCAGTACTATTCCCTAGACAATCCAAAGTCGACACCCTAACAGAACTGGGATGCTGTTGGGATATGGTCAAAGGTACAGGAAAGATGGCTGAGTTTCTTGTTTCTGCTTTCTGTTTCTGCATTTTATAGCAATCCATGCAGAACCAACCAAATGATCCAGGTGGCCTGCAAACTGAGATTCCCATTTCTGCTAATTCTCTGTGTGCCTTATTATATATCTTTCAGATGCATTAATATACTTGTGGGCAGTTCCTATCAGAGTCAATAGAACAGTTTCTGCTGGTTCTTGCCAAAGGAAATTCGAGGTGAATATCTGTTACAGAGATGGTTAGAAGAGAGTTGTGGGGTGGGGATACATTTATTTTTGCTGCCTTGTTAAAATTGCTTGCTTTGGGGAGTTCCGTCTTGGACCTCAGAAGGACCCCACTTGGAATCTCATCACTGTTGCTGTTTCCAGATTAAATTCTAAATTGTGCTGGGTTGTTTGGAGCCCTTTTGTGCCTCATATTATTGCAATCCTAAGAGCTATTTGAACAGCAGCCCAATGCCACTCTTGCTTCCAAGTCCCATTTGCCATTATTGCCGCTCTGTGAGCAAGAGAAGCAAACCTAAGTTGCTTTCACAGAGCGCAGAAAGGTCCGTGTCCTCATTGCAGCTAAAGCAGCCGAATTCTGTGATTTTCTTCTCCCTCACCTCCAGTTCAATTTTGACCTTTGTTAAAGAACTGGGTTGTTTCTGTCTGAAGCTATTATCCTGTGCTGCCCACACAAGGACAGAGTACCCAGAGACAGTGAAATGTGTTTCAACACCATTGGAAGTTATGATGAATGTGCTATCTGGGAGGGATTGTTGCATTTTTCCTAGGGACAGAAAAGTGCAATTGGAGTACTCAGAAAGTGCATTAACCCCACAGCAGAAACCCAGCCCAGAGGGATGATGAGAGGACAGTGAGCAACACTGGAGGGTGTGTGTGTTAGTTGGGGGTTGTCTCTATGATTTTTAGACAAATAAATCCATTGTGAAACTGATTCTCACTGTGGTGGTAAATAGAACCTCCAAGTTCAGAGGCAGTCTATCTTCAAGGTAGCTGGGAATAAACAACAGAAGTTAACTGTTGCCTTCATGCCCTCTTTGTGAACTTTCCAGAGACATTACAGCTTGTGTATTTTAACAGCTGATAAGTTGGTGGATTGATATTGTGCTTTTAATAATTTATAATGCCTGTTTCTTGCTGAATCTGAAATCTTGTACTGTTAGCATTGTTCAAATGGACTGTTTATTTAGATTGCTAGATTGTTTCTTTAAAAGTAAATTTGTTCTAAGCTGTTGGTTGTACTGATGTTTTGATATGTATTCTGGCCCTCGCATTGCTGTCTGTGTATCATGTGAGCCGCTACCAGCACATCTGTGTGGGAAAGCATTGGCATTAAAATTAAAATTATAGAGCTATTGTCATGGTGGCCCTATATTAAGGGTGAGTCAGCTGAATTGCAATTCCACCACTGCAATGAGAAATCAGGGGAGGGAGTAGTAGGTTCTGCAACTTACAGTTAGAAAAATGGTCCAGTGGGCTAAATTGAAACTTGGCAGGGTAGGAAAGGTAAGTTTGAGTATGGCTCATGCCAAACTGGGGAGAGAAAGGATGATAAATGGCTTATTTTGAATGAGTTGAACATCTCGGATGAGAGAAACTGGCATGTTCACAGGTGCTGTGTATTTTTCTTCCATAGAATTTGCTTTACCCTCCAGAAAGAGTTATCTGTATGCCCTGGGCCTTCTGAGAATTGTGTGTGTGACGCCGAGGAATGTCTAATATGTGCTTTTGTCTAATAGTAGTGTATGTCATCTGTTGTTATTGTTTAGTCGTTTAGTCGTGTCCGACTCTTCGTGACCCCATGGACCAGAGCACGCCAGGCACTCCTGTCTTCCACTGCCTCCCGCAGTTTGGTCAGACTCATGTTTGTGGCTTTGAGAACACTGTCCAACCATCTCGTCCTCTGTCGTCCCCTTCTCCTTGTGCCCTCCATCTTTCCCAACATCAGGGTCTTTTCCAGTGAGTCTTCTCTTCTCATGAGGTGGCCAAAGTATTGGAGCCTCAGCTTCACAATCTGTCCTTCCAGTGACCACTCAGGGCTGATTTCCTTAAGAATGGATGCGTTTGATCTTCTTGCAGTCCATGGAACTCTCAAGAGTCTCTTCCAGCACCATAATTCAAAAGCATCAATTCTTCGGCGATCAGCCTTCTTTATGGTCCAGCTCTCACTTCCATACATCACTACTGGGAAAACCATGGCTTTAACTATACAGACCTTTGTTGGCAAGGTGATGTCTCTGCTTTTTAAGATGCTGTCTAGTTTTGCCATCGCCTTTCTCCCAAGGAGCAGGCGTCTTTTAATTTCGTGACTGCTATCATCTGTAGCTTATTTATTTATTTAGAAAGCATATTTTTGCGGCCAAGGTTAGTCAGTGGCCTTTCATAAGACCATCTCCCACACATACACAGTATGAACCTACTGTGAGAGAAGATGACGTGGATTGGGATTGGGAGGGGTGAATGCTGCAACAATAAGGGAAGCTCAGTCCTCAACCCACCACAATTCTAAAGGAATTCTAAAGCAACTTGAGAAACAGGAAGAAAAATGGAAGCCTACTTAGCAGTGGAAGGAATTTTTTTGAGAAATTGATGTGCATGTTTTGGCAAAGCATTAATTGCCTATTATATTTGGTTTTATTGTATCTTTATTCATCCCATAGATTAGATTAGTTGGCAGGATATACAAACTTGCATACATAAATAAATAAATAGCTATTTTGGCTATTGTCGCTGAAATGAAACTTTCGCATTCAAGGGCCAAGTGCATTTGGCATATGCTTTGACTGATCATGCAGGAAGCACCTTACATGTCTTTGATGAACACTTGAGATCTGTCAGAGTATGACATAAATAATGGCACTCTTTAAGAAGATTATAAAACCCCCCTAATGTCTCTGAATGGGTAATATGCACGATGCACATACATTGTCTAATTGGGTGTTTATTTTTGGTGGGTGTGGAACAAGCAGTCTTGTTTTATTGTGTGTGTTTATGTGTGTAACAAAGAGATCCAGAATCTCTGCTCTCACCTTAATGAGTGAAGGTTACTTTACTGAAATCTTTGGCAGATGAATTGATTTCAAACCCTGGCTTGATGATCCTACTAAGACACCCAATTAATTCTATTTTGCTACAAGCTAATTTATGGCTTTGTGCTTATTAAAAAAAAATCCTGAACATACAAACCAGTAGGAGACGAGGTAATGAATAATTCTACCTTTTTTCACGCTCTTGTCTCGCACTCCACTACAGTGAGAATGGCAGAGGAAATATGAAAGGAGTGGCTTTTTGATGTATGAAATGTGGGTATTTTCTCATAGTGAGCAGTATCTGGCTGGTATAAACAAACACATAATCAGTCCCTCTAGGAAATGCTTAATTAGTGCAGTAAACATACGTTTATTAATTGCTGTTACTTTTTCCTCCCTTTGTTTTCCAGGGTTGTTTTTTTTTTTGTTTCCGCATAAAAACTGACTTGACACTGAATGTATGCAGAATTAGTTTCTCTTTGCAGTTACTGGGGGGGGGGGGGAGAAGCCTGATAAAATCAAGATGTTTCTTTCAGTAGAAGCCTGTGTGATCAATATTCCAGTAACTGGGTTTGTGCTAAACATGTTTTTTCTTCTGTATGAAAGGGAAAGAGGAAAGGAAGAATGGCTTGTTCAATAGCAATTTATTGCTTCTTTCTGCTTACTGTTCTTAAAAACAACAACAGCAAACCCCAAAAACACAAACCTTTCAAAATCATTGGTAGTAAAGCTTTCCCCTTTGAAGTTGCAGAATAAGTTGTCAGGATATACTAGGGAATAAGCCATTCAAAAGCAAACACCCAGGTAATAGTTATTATGGCTACTGTATAATTTTCACACTGCTTTTTGGTGAAGTGATAGAAAGCAGAGTTGAGAGGAAGCTGCAAGTTAACAATTTCCCCTTCCTACTTTCCTGTTTTCTTAGTTGGAATCAATAAACCCCATGTGCTATTTCTACATTTGAAGTGTAATGCAATTATCTGAAAGCCTGCCAGCATAAGATCAGAGCTAAGGCTATCATCACATGCTGACTCAAACTCCACAATGCTGGGAAACTGGAAGCTAAGGTAAGGCTGATGCCTTCACAGATGTGTGCCAACAGGGATGTGCAATCTCACAAATTGTGCTTGCCTACTTTACGTGTGCACTTTGCACCAGCTCAGGGGTTGTCATTGTAGAGCAAGAAATAGAAGGCGGCAGTTCTATGGGGTGAGTTTCATCACAGGGCAGTGTGTGTGTGTGTGTGTTTCAGTCTCTGTGTACAGTATATGTGTTTCTGGGGGGATTTGGTGTGAGCAAGGTATGCATGGTGTATCTCTGTGCGTGCACTCCATAATTTTGCATGTGACTCTATCAGGTCAAGGTTCTAGTCAGCTATGAGGAAACTTTTCAGCTCAAGGGCCACAAATTCTTCTGGACAGCCTTTTGGGGGCCACATGCCTGAGTGGGTGGGGCCAGAGGTGAAGGTGGGTGGAGCAATAGATGAAAAGTTTACCTTTGTACAGTAGACTAGTTTCCCCCACCCACCCACACCCACACACCCCTCTACCATCCAGGCATACTAGAGGCATTATCAGAGTTCAAGGATGTATTTCAGCCAGAAAAACACACAAGGAGGTTGCAAAAGCATGACAGCAGGGGGTGATGTGTGTCTGGAGGGGGCTTGTGTCCTGAGAAGAGTCCCGCTGGCCAGAAAGAGAGGCCTAACAGACTGTTTTTCACCCCCAGGCCTCATTTTCTGTCCCCCGCCCTAAGGTAGATCTATCAAGCCTAAAGTCTGTCCCCACCACTGGCGGAGGAAGAGGGGGCGGGGAGAGCACACTGCCCCCCCACAATCCCGGTGGGGTGCCATCGTGGCTACCCCGCCGCACTGGGTGCCACGCGCCCCCCGCAGGCAGCGCGCCACTCCCCCAGATCTCACGCCACTCCCCTTTGGGTGGCATGTCATGTCCCCGGGACATGCATTATGCCCCTGCAGGTGGCATGCCATGCCCCTGGGACGTGTGCCATGCCCCTACGGGCAGCGTGCCATGCCCCCAGGACACGTGCCATGCCCCTCCAGGACGCGCACCAGCCATGCCCCTGCCTGCTCTCTGCCCCTGGTCCGCCACTGGTCCCCACCCCTGATGTCTTGTATTGGGCACATAAACAAGCATCCCATGGCAGCTGAGTTACACCATTACTCCACCCTTACTCCAAGAGTACTTCTGTTATTACAGTCTCCCTTGAAGAGAAATTCATGGCTTCTGCTCACAGAATTGAAGCTGAGTCTGGTCGAGTCTGAGGTAATGATGGTTGACAGGACTTGTGACCTGAGGGAACCGGGATACCAACTGCTAAGGGTTCAGACAGGCCCCATGTCTGCCCCAGGGGGGAAACCACACACACACACACACACACACACACACACACACACACACGGGTATAAGATTGGTATTGTAAGTCATATGCAACACTCTTGCCGTACGAATGCTTTCCAGTTTTCATGGCTCGTTGCTGACATTTCTCACCTTTGCTCTCTGCCAATATATTTCTTGTCACAGAGGTCCCTCGTTCTGCCTTGCAATGTGCTTGGAGACTTCACAGTGAATCTTAGAATGGCAGGTTATTTCATTCCAGGAGAGCACAGGCAATGTAAGCAAACAATGGAGAGCAAATAAAAAGGGTATGGCAAGTGTGTGGGAGAATATTGTCATCTTTCTAAGGAAGTGTGCAATGTTGGATGTGGTTAGTGGTTTGCTGATGTAGGAAGCCTGTTGGGTCATGTTGTCCCTGCAAGGGATTCTACAATGCATGTAGCCAGTATGTATGCATTTATACTACTGTCAGAAGGGTAAATAGCAAGAGAATCTATTTTCTCCTCTTTCTGATTTATCCTCCTTTTAAATCAGGGCAGGGCAGCCACTTCTACACAGTCTCCCCCAACCTTGTGCTGCTTTGGATTACAACTCCTATCCCTGACGACTGGCCATACTAACTGGGGATGATAGGAGTTACAGTCATAGAGTCATAGAATCATAGAATCATAGAATCATAGAGTTGGAAGAGACCACAAGGGCCATCGAGTCCAACCCCCTGCCAAGCAGGAAACAATATGGCAGTCCAAAACAATATGGCAGGCACTGGGTGAGGGATCCAAAACATCTGGAATACCCCTGGTTGCAGAAAGCTGCTTTACAGCATAGCACAGCTGTGATGTATTGTATGCTGGAATTGTTGATACTGGAGTAAGAGCCATTTCTCAACTGCGCTGAAATGCACTAAACTGCAAGTCTTTGTTGCTACTAAGAACCACAGTGGATGCAATGGTAGAGATGCAGCAAAAGGATTTCCTGCAGGCTTTTCAAAAAACATAAAAAGAAAGCAGCTCTGTGTTTGTGATTTGGATCAGAACTATGTATTCTGTCCAGCTAAAAATGCCATGAAGTCCTTTGGGGAAATGCAAGTTTTTGTTAGGGATGAGAAATCTGTAGCCTGCCACCTTCAGATGTTGCTAGACTCCAGTCAGCATGGTTGATGATCAGGGATGATGGGATTTGTAGTTCAATAGCATATGGAGGGTCAGTGGTTCCCTATCCCTGTTTTACTCTTTGCTCCATTAGGCAAATTAGGAGCTGTCAGGGGCTTATTTAATTCAGGACGTGTTGACACCCACCTCATGGTCCTCATCTCAGTCCCCCCCACTGCTTGCTTTTACATTAAGGAAACCACAGGAAGCCCTGCTCACAGGTTTCCCACATCATATCTCGGCTTGGCACTAAAAGTGACAAGGTGGATGAAACATAATCATCTTGGAATGACAGCTGTGTCATCATGTTTGAATTACAATTGCCACCTTTGTATCCCTGGCAAGTTATGGACAGTTCAGCTACCCAGAGCATCAGTGGGAACTAAAGGAGAAGGACCTCAAGAGGCTCATTGCATCCGTGGTATAATCAGGAGCATTTGGTTGCATAATTTTACTTATTTTTTTAGAGTTGAATGCAAAATTGTCCTGTCTTACCATTATTTTTTACTGGTTGGTAACAATACTATGCATTCCTGTTTCTACATTATTTAACAATGCTTTGTTGTTGCTCTCTGTGACACCAGAAGCCTTTTTACAAAATAAAATAAAATACATATTTTTGAAACTGGAGGAAAGGTTAATTGAAGTTTGAGATGCACAATTCTACCTTTATGCTTATCCTAATTGTATTTATTTGCCCCCCAAAAATCTATACCACTGATATTAAGGAGAGAAAAATCATGGTGATGAACAGCATAAAATCAACAATAAAGGTACATTAATAAAATCAATGAAAACACATACCACAAATCAATAGAACAGATTAATCAGAATATTAGATTAATATAGCTGGATTACCTCTCAGGAAAAGCCTGGGTGATCAGATGTGTTTTAAGCAGGTGCCTAAATGACAGTAGTCTGGGTAATTGAGTATTGGAAAAAAAGGAATAATGTACATTTGTTGCAATCAATCGAAAGGTCAAGTGTGAATGCTGCAAAAATGGTCAGTGGCTTCAACTGAAAAATTATCTAGCAATGCATTACAGGAGGCACTGTATTTTTGCTCATTTAATCATGCCTCTGAAGGGCAAAAGTTTCAGTTCCCCATGCAGGAATCAGATTTAGTATCAGAAACCATAGAGGCTAGAGTTAGGAACTTGGGGCTGTGGACTGAAAGGTTCCCCTGCCTATGATAATCTCTCAGATTCTGAGTCGTGTCTGTTTATCAAGGACCATTTATGTGTTTGACCTGACCTGGTGGGGCTATAAATACTTCCAGATCAAACCCTTTCTGTGCCTCTGCAATAGCCAGTGTTGGCCCAGAAGCCTCTTGCAAAGGCTTTTTTTTAATCTGCCCACTAACTCCAAAGGGCCGCCTCACAATACAGAAACACATGGACACCTATAATACATGCACAACTCAAGGATGCAATTGAATATTATAGATAATGATGGATTATTTAGGACTAAATGACCCTCAGGCTCCAATCCAACTCTACAATTCTATGATAGTCTCACAGCAATTTGAAAAAGGGGTCTTGCACTTTGGACCATCAGAGCGAGTCCCACGTTTTAAATGCAGGAATGATGACTGCAGGAAGAATTCAGAATTCTGCTGGCATTCTTCTTTTCAACCTTTAAAGGAGATGTAAAAAGGACGGGTGCTCCTTCCATCTATTGACTGTTGTCACATTGCATCACAGAAATGTGACAGGGGGTGGACAGAAAGCTTTGCGGTGCCTGGAAATCTGGAAAACGGAGAACAACACATCCTTCGGAGACGTACTCCCATCTATGCAAAATCCATCAGAATAAATGAGCCCCTTATTGAACTGGGAGTGCACTGAGCTTCCCATCTGCAAACTGAGTGATTACTCCATTTCAGGCCTCCTGACTCCCATGGAGACATCTGGTATGTGGTACTTTGTTCGAATAGGTGAGGAGGATTCCGGCTACGAAGCAGCTTTCCAATGAGTCAGAGCTTTGGTATTTAGCACTTGGCTTCACATCTGTATGCAAAGGCGTTAAAACAACAGCAACCCAGCCCTTCCCCAAATTATTATGTAAATAAAATCTCATTTTCTTCTGGAAAACCAGTTAGGGCTAGAATAATTAATTCAGTGACATGGGGGGGGGCACCACCACCACCACCACTATTCAGAGCTCTTAACTAATCCCAGTGATTTCAGTGCTATTCTGATACTATGAATTTATCTAAGCTGCAGCTTGTTCAAGGATGCAGGGTATGGCTTTTGTGTTAAAAAAAAAAGTACTGGGAAGTTCACACTGCCTTTATAAATACAGTGGTACCTTGGGTGACATACGCTTCAGGTTACAGTCTCCGCTAACCCAGAAATAATACCTTGGGTTAAGAACTTTCCTTCAGGATGGGAACAGAAGTCGCGCGGTGTGGCAGCAGCGGGAGGCACCATTAGCTAAAGTGGTGCTTCAGGTTAAGAACAGTTTCAGGTTAAGAACGGACCTCCGGAATGAATTAAGTTCTTAACCCGAGGTACCACTGTACCAGTTTATGCTGTATATAGAGAGGCCACAATTTCTGGATACTATTGCAGGAGATGGCTGCAGCAATCTTTTATTGCCAGCCTTCTTATAATGTGGGGCTAGACTGGAAGTGCCAGAAATAAAGCAGGGACAAGTAGAGACTTGCATTCCTTACTTAGGGGATTTGCAGCTCTCAACTATAGTGAAACTTCCACATATACACCAGAAAGGTGTATCCTAAGCTCTTGGTCCTCACTGTGAACAAAGCCTTGGAATATGTAGCTTGCTAAACAGAAGGCTTTCTACAGGATTTTGTGGGCCAGTGTAGTGCCATGGGTAAATGACTCTGGGAACTCTGCTCACTGGACCTGTTTTGCACCCTCCTTGAGTGTTTTTGCCTGGCTGGAATGTGCCCCTGAACTCTGATAATGTCTGCTGCTTGTCTAGATGGAGGACAGAGAGTTGTGTGTGCATATAGACTAGCCTACTATGCAAACATAACATTTGCGGTAATTGCGCCACCCACTTTGCCTCTTTCAAGAGGCCCCTAGAAGGCTGGAAATGGTTCTCCACCCTTCTGCTAGAGGATGAGTGGCCAACCCATGTGTGTCTTAGATCAGGCCTTCAGCTGGCAGACTCTATCTCCTTGACTGCTGTGTCACTTGCACTCAGATCCCTTGAGAAACCAGGCATCGCCTTGAAGTGGTAGTTTAGGCTAAAGACAGTCACATCACCCCATAGCCTGAAGAACATTTACTGACCTCATAAGCTGACTGGGACTGGCAGGTTTTATAAAGGCAATCTATTTAAGCCAGCTCCTCAGTCTGAGCAACTCATCTCATGAGTAGCTGGCAAGAATGCCACTCTTTGTGCCCACTCCAAAACTTGAACACCAGCCTGGCCCTTTTGTTGCTAGTTTGCTTGTACCACAGCAGGACCACCTGCTTGCTGTGACCTTTATCAGAACTCAGTCGAGGCCTGACAAATGTGTCACAGGTAGTAGAAATAGAGTAGGAGGGTTCAAAGGATAGGCATGGCCAGCCTCTCCTGGGTTGAAGTGCTACCTGTCAGCTCCCAGGAGACAAGAGGTAATATTTATGGGGTCATCTTATGTACTCTAGTTCACACTACCTTATATTCTCTGACCTTGACTGGTGACACACTTGTCAAGTTGGTCACTGCTATGTAGAGCAGGCCTGGGGAACCTCTGGCCCTCCAGATGTTGTTGGACTCCAATTCCCATCAGTCCCAGCCAGCATGGCCAATTATTATGGATGACTGGAGTTATAGTTCAGCAATGCCTGAGTGCCAAAGGCGCCACAGTCCTGATGCAGAGCTTGGTGCTAATTCCCATTAGCAGTAAAACTCCTAAGTTGTTGTGAGGATAAATGATTTGAGAGCTGCCGAAATAATACAGCCACGATCATCATATGCACAAGGTTTTTTATGTTTTAAACACATACACAGCCAAAATGTCTTCTGCTTTAAGGGAACCGCTTTTCTCAACATTATCTAGTCCATTTATCTCCTGCACTCAAGGTGTTGTACACTGAATGCCCCAGTGATCTCTCATGCAGGCCCTGACCAAACCCAAATCTACTTAGCTTCAGCAAGGTGGCTGCACCATGAGCTCTCAGACTACTTGCTGGGACCACATTAGTATCAATAGTTTTATAATATATTTACTTACTTACTACTACTAGTAGTAGTTTTTATAATATATATTTATCCCGTAACGCTATGGTATTTTATCTGTGTTTGTTGAAAACCACATTTCTGCTTTGTAAGTCCATTGGAAACATATATTTAGCCCTGCTTCAGAAAGATACATTGAAAACATCTTCTGAATTTGGCAGAAACGATAATATGTACTAGTAATTCGCAGTGCATGTTGTTTACCATTATTGCATGTAAGCATATTGTCATAATATACTCCAGTGCCATTTCACTTTTAAAATAAATTGTTGACCCCACAGAAACAGGATCCAACTACTGCATTCATTATACCATATGATAATAAAAAGAGAGAGACTGCAAGTAGCTCTCTTTGTCTACTTGGGATTCTTCACTTAAGTGCTTGTGGTGCCTGATTAAATTAGTAATCAGGGAAATAGTCCTGCAATTTGGGGACTGAGAGCCTTGATTGTGGATTATATTTACAGACTACAGATTCTTTCTAAATAGGGCCCTTTGTCTTGAAGGACCTTAAGGGTCTTTTCAGACTGTGATGCAGTCCAGTGTATTTCACAAACAGGCTTTGGCTAGAACACCAAGATTTCAGGCAGGCAAATGGCAGAAAATAGCTTCAAGTTTGAACAACAAACACAACTTGGGAAAATCCATGTGGAGCGCATGGTTTTTGTTGAAGCTTGAACGATGAAAAGCGGCTCTGTGTCGAGTTGGCTGGGGTACCCAAGCCCCTTGACGTTAATGAGGCCACAGACATTTCTCTTTTTTTGCACTGGAGACAGCAGTTAGTTAGGGTCAATGTGACTCAGCTCTAACTTTGAAGCAGGGAGGCATGCTGGGGTTGCGACTGGGACGATGGAGCAAGGAAGGGTCAGGGTTAGAGCTCAGCAGCTGTTACATCCTTCAGACACTTTCCAGGGCACTGCTGGATGGTGCCCTGGGTAACTGGAGAAATGCAGTGAGTTTTGAGTTGCATTCTGCTCTATCGCAGGGGAAGCTCTAATCCAAAATGAAACGGGGTACAAAGTCATTCAGTTTCATGTAGTTATTCTTTGCAAACCTGAAATATTTTGGACAGGAGCCTTGCTCAGGTGGCTATTCAGACAGAAATGAATGGATGGCGCTGGTGGTGACATTGGAGCTGATGCAGTGCTGCCGCTGGTGCCTTTGCACTGCACCAACCTTGCCACTGCCTCCCCCCCCCATCAGCTGGGACTGCTTTTGCAGTGGAGGTGAAGCCAAGAAAAATGGATGCATCAATTTATGCTGCAGAAAGGTCAGAACAAACACAGTACTGGGGATTTGACACTTTACACTGCAACCTGAGCAGGATTGGCTGAGTCTACACATATCCGCCTTTTCTTCCCTTTTGCCATGCATGTCTGATTAACCTTTATAATACTTTGTACCTGCTTCCATCGTTGCAGTTTTACTTCCCTGTTTGATATCTGCTGTGATGTGGCAAGTGGGACTCATCGAGCTCCTTCAGAGTGGTCCCAAGAAGCCATCTGACCCCCTTAAATCTTCCAGTGGGATACATTCAAGGCATCCCATGCCCCATACTGCAGTAGACCTGAAGGAAGAAACAGCTCGTCCTAAATCACTCATTCAACCTTTTCCATTGTTTCTTTATACTGGGTGAAGCATCTCCTAGAATGTTTTACTCATACCAAAATATTGTCAAACTTAGATAGCAGGTCTTTTTTTTTAAAAAAAACAACAACACAAAGACATAAGATTTCAAAAACATATGCAGCTTAGAAACCAATGCATGAATCCTGGAGGAAAGTGTACATAGGGTGATCTAAACTTGCAGTTCTTTCTCTAGTTTTTAACAATAAAAAATATTCCACTATTTTTTTCCTCCCTATGGACCATAGATCACAATATGCGCAGTTCAGGGTGGTGATGCTCTGCGTTATTAACTGCCTTATAAAATGTCTTCAAGTGAAGGGCTACCAGACTGCTGCTAAGTGACTAATAAATCTGATTCATCCTCACTCCCTACAGGGTCCTCCTCCTTCTTACTAATGTTTGACATTTTACAGTTTAATTAAGAACACCCTCCAAGCAGGGAAAAAAATCACTCTGAAAATGGCAGGTTTTCTTTCTAGATCAAGATATCAACAAAAGGGCAATTCAGCAGCCAACCAACTACTGGTGCCATTTATGAGACACACTGTTTGCATCGTTGTCAAACATCCTTGAACTTTCCAGAACAACGAAGGGTGAAGACAAAGATACATTTCCACCTGCAATAAAAGCCATCTCTCAACCCACCATTCTCTACCCAGAAAAAAAAATGCCCCGGAATGCAGTGAGTGTACTTCAGACGTCCCTTTTGCTGCACACTGGCATGTTTTTTAGCCAGAAGATTACTCTGAAAAATCAGAGGCTAGGCTAGACACAAGTCGTCTGATGGCATATTGAGTTGCAGTTCAACAAGCAAGCAGCAGGTCCTTTATCTGTAGGGCCAAACGAGAAAACACAAGAATGTGGGCTTGCATTTCATGTGTCTTGTTGTATTATTTTTTAAAAATGAAATAAGAAGCCTGATCAAGACCAGGAAGGAGTGGGTTCACCCTTCCTCCCACACGGCAGTTCTGATAACAACCCACCTCTCCTGAAGTTAACTGTTTGTTCCAGGGGAGAAGCTGCCTCTGACACCAAAGGCACCATTTCTCTTGGACAGTGGTGCCATCGGAGTAGAACTTCAGGGCAGAAGTCCAGGGCCACCATCAGAAGAATGAGCAGGAGAGCCCCCAAGTGGCTTATCACATTTGTAATAACTAGAGTAGGCAATGTTTTCTTCTCTCTGGGGGAACTCAAGGGAATGCAGCCCCAGCACCTTTTTCTTCTTCAAATGTTAAAAAGTGTAGACTTACTGTAACAACTTCATGGTGAGTACCAGTACCATTTTTTCTTAAAAAAAGAAAAAGCACTGATAGTAGGACATATCACTGCACACATCATCTCCTCAGGACTCGGTAAAACCGTTAAGTGCAGAGTCAACTGAACTACGCCACTGATCTCAGAGCAATGAGCCGCTTCATGGAGTTGATTTTCATTGGGATCATGACATTGGGGAAAAGAATAAACTCTCTCTCCACATTGTCTCCATGCACCTGTTGTTGTTGTTTTTTTTTTAAAAAAAGACATGCCCCCATGCACCTGTTGTTGTTTTTAAAAAAGACATGCAAAATGCAATAATGTATTTCTGATATCCTCTGATATCATAGTTGATTCGATTAGGAGTGCCCTTCTATATTTCCATTGGTAAGGGAGGGAGGACAAGTTTCTCAGTAAGGGGTGTGTCTTGAATCATATATTAATTCTTAAATCTTGAATAGTGAACCTCATCCAGCTAAAGTTACCCCCCTAAGGTAATGGAGCTTAAGTTACCTATGGCTGACCCGTGCAATCCTGTGCCTACGTACTCAGGTCTACTGAATTTTGCATAGGATTGCAGCATCAGTCACGACTAACTTTAGTTGGACCCAGGGTCAAACCATTTCAGTGGCATTCATTGCGACTTCTTCGTATATCTCAAAGTCTATGCAAGTCTATTCAGAAGACCTCTGGGATTCATGGAACTTACTCCCAGGAAAATATATTTATAGATTCTCAGCCTATCGCAACATTATCCACACAGCCCAGGCAATCACAAGTTTTGTTCAACAATGGGATTTCTGCTTTTGTCATGTATGTATAGTAATAATAGTCATTCATTGTCCAGAAATGGCCAGACATAATGGGGAAGCACTGGGAAAGCCCCTGTAGAAAGCAAGATCAGGCACATTCACTCTACCTGCTAGCAACAGTTGGTCTTTGGATTGGTGAACTTACCTGTTTTCAAAGTAGAAAAATTTGGAGTTCTCCTTCATCTCCTCCTTCTCCTCTGATTTTTACAATGAAAAATAATGCGGACAATGGAAGGTCATGAATAAGTAATGAAATCACTAAAGCATAAAGGGGAAATAGAGTGGAATATAAATGTAGTTAGGAACTTGGCCATACAGTAAAAGACAGCGTCAGGATGTAGAAGACTAAACTAATATATGTGCAAAGAAATAACAACCCACACTGAATTAAAATCCGATGCTCAATAAGTCTAAATTGCTTTTACTACTCTGGGTATTTCATTTAAATGCCTAAGAGACATCAGGTACGAGTGGTAAGATTTATTTAGTTTTTGAACACATGCATACGCAACATTATTATTATGGATTTCTGGGGGCCAATAATTGAAACTTTCTCAAGTCCCTTGTTTCCAATTTCTTTCCTTATATTTGGCATGGTAAACCAAATTAATCACTGTTAGGGTTTTTGTTTTTGAAAAAAAAATGATTGGAAGTGTTTTGAAAAAACAGCAGGTTAAAATAGGCCTTGAGCTCAGTTGAATTCCAAGCACAGAAAGTCATTTAGGAGCAATGAAGAGATATTTATAGATAGATACATTAAGAAAAATGAAATGTAAGATTGAATAATAGCCCTCTAAGACCCAGTACAAATATATTTCTGCCAATCTCTTAACCATGGTTAAGTGTTTGGGCATTGGCCGTAGACTTCCTCACAGCCTCTCTCCTCCCTTCCCCTTCCAGGAGACTTAACTGTGACTTACAGCAGAATCCTACACACATCTACTCAGAAGTAACCCCACTGAGTTCAGTGGGACTTATTCCCATGTAAATGGGTATTGGACCAAAGCCTTAGTTTTACAAATACAAGGTTCCCTGTTAACCAGGGTTTGCAAAACAGCTTCAAACCTGGGTTTTGAAACACGTTTTACAGTCAATGTGCCATTTACTGGTATCTGCCAAGTCTCCAGGGGATTCCTCAGAGGCTAAATGGATTATTATTGTAAAATTGACCTCTGATAAGACTAGCCATTATGGCCATATTGACTTTAAGTGCAGCTCTGTGAAACAGACCTTCCGATACGGAATGTATCCATTTTGAACTAGTTAAGAGAATGAAGTTAAAAGAACATCCAGATGGCCCTTCTGATTCATCCCACCCATCATGATAATCTGACAGAATCAAGTGGAAAAGCTTTTCCTGGATGCTATTGTTCCACATCTGCAGGAAGGGGTTTCATGTTAATAATCTCATATTGGGGCCAGGGTAAGTCCATGATTACAAAAAGATAGCATATCGGAGCAGGGCTGGCTGAAGACATTTTACCGCCTGATGCAGAACAGTAAATGGAGTCCCCAAGTCAAGGTGCATAGCAAATTTCATAGAATCATAGAGTGGGAAAGGTAATGAAGAAGAAGAAGAAGAAGAGTTTGGATTTGATATCCCGCCTTTCACTCCCCTTCAGGAGTTGATACATTTCCTGATAATTTCCTGTTGATACAAGAAATCTACTCCTACAGCATTTCTGCTTGAAAACCTCTAACAAAAGGCTGTCTGTCAAACAGATCATACTGCCAGGAGGTTTTTTTTTTCAATTTTTTGCTCCAAATCTTTGGAGCAACATCTAATGATGACTACCTACTTGCACAATGGAAGTTTGCTTCTGCAAATTCTCTTCTCTCCCTAGGCCCTCTTGTATCCCCCACAAAGCCCCACAAAGCTGATATAGGGAGCATGCAGAGGGAAGGAGAGGAAGGAGAAGTCCCATTTTATGAGCAGAGGCCTGCTTGTGTTACCTGTTGACATTTCTATTCCACCTTAAGGAGCAGACGTGTGGAATTGTTGCATGTCACATCTCTGTTTACATTCCAGCACAGCTTGCTGGGAACTTCCGTTGTGTATAGTCCCCCCCCCCCCGTTCTCTCTGAGATGACAAGAGAGAGAGATGACATGTTTCTTTGTCCTGATTTATGATGAATAAATCTGCAGTTATAGTATGCTTCCACAAGCCTCACACCTATTCTGTGTGCGCAGTTCGCTCTGCTGATAGTGTGCCCTGGCTTTAAAGCCTGGGTCGCTGATTTATGTCGGGCAGAGGCCGATGGTCTTCGCAGCGGGACGACTGGAAGGGAACGGCTCAGCTGGGGCTAGCCAGCTGGCCTTCCGGCCCTCTGCATGCCAACAACAAGGTTATGGGGCCCAGATCCGAGGCGTTTACACCGGAGTAAGGCTGCTCCCACTTTTTCTTCTTTGGGTCTCACCCTTAGGACCAACAGAAAACTAACTTGCTTCATCATCTATGTTGGCAACCCTTCAAATGTGTATCCCCAAGGTGTCCAAGTTATCTTGGGACCTAAAAGAGAAGAGCCCTACAAGTTCTTATTCACTTCCTTGGCAGTAAGAATGTAATAATAATTGGCTTGATACATAGCAACATGCTGCCTCTTCTTGACACCCAAGGGCTCAGGGAAATGTAAAGACCCAATTCTTCTTCCTGGCTTCTGGCTGCAAGTTTTTGAATGTTCTGAATTTTTGTATTATGTAAGTTTGAATGTATTGTATCATGCAGTGGCTAGAACAGGATTTTCTCCAATGAAAACAGGGTGGTCATATCATACCCTCCAACATTTCTCTGATGATAATAGGGAGGTCCCAAGGAAAAGCGTGACATTCCAGGATCAAATCAGAAACTGGGATTGCTTCTGTAAATCGGGGACTGCTTCTGGAAAATAGAGACACTTGGGGGGTCTGCATCATGCATTGGAGGTCTAACTGTCCAGATCAGACTGAACCTGACTACTGTTGGTGAACAGTGGTCAGAGAAGCATTCAGAGATGCCACCCCAACTCCATCCTCAGCTGTTTAGTCATTGCAGTCAAGACCTTTCTTGCCACTTGATTCTGCTGAATGTATGAATCAGCCCTGCCCCTCTGTTGACTTTGTATGTTTGCGTCTAGACATATGCTCAGTAGGAAGGAGCAAAAGTTTACATTTCTGAGCAAAATGAAAAAGCATGGGTGTCGGGATGTAAGCACTATAGCCCCTAGTCTAATGGGTAATAGAGTCATTAATTCTTCTGATTAACTTGGCCTTGGGGTTCATGAAAATGACATCCACCTCTTCCGCTCCTCTTCCCCGCTCCTCCTCCTCCTAATCTCAAACTGTGGAACGAGGGAGCATTAAAAAAAAACATATCAAAAAACCCCAAGCTAATTAGAGAGAAACCAGGAGAAAAGAAGCAGTGAGAGACAGTTTTGAGCATTAATGAGACTTGTTTGGGGAGAGGATGTGACAAGCTCTTCAAAAGCATTATTGTCAAATGTGTCACTGTTTCATAGATGGCTAGAACTACCTTTTGAGCTTCACGCTGATAGTTAATGATTTGAAACTATAAAAAGATTGAAAAGGTAAAGGGGAAAATGTCAGCCGCAACTGGATTTTAATGAGAAGCTGCTCCCCACTCCCCCATGCAAAAAAACCCCAGGATTGGAAAGTAGCAAAAGTTCACTTTCTCTCCACCCCCCTCCCAGCTCTACGGCACATTTTCTTTCCTTCTCATAATAACTGTTTACAAAGAAACAGTAGGGGAAAGAAAATCAAAGCTCCATCTTGTCTTAACTGCTGGAATAAAGCCTTTAACACTGTTGACTTTACTTTTGTGGAAAGACTGGTGGTGAGCAAGGGCGGGTAGGTTCTGCAAGGATGTGGATGACAAAAATAAGCAGAGATTGATGGGGGAGACAGCAATAGCTCTTGTTTGTTGTTTTGTGACGTGCTGAGCCGAAGCCATCTTCACACTGTGAGATGTAACAAAGAAATCTAAAGTGATTACACAGGTTCATTTGTCAGTATCACAGCTCCAGCTATATTGCAGGGCGCCGCAATGAGATGACAATGCATTTATTGCCGTTGGTTGGTTATTAGTCGCATTATAGGGAGCATTAACGCAGCCTAGGATGCATAGACCGGGGAGACAATAGCTTTCTGGGCTTCAAACTCAGCGGGGTGTCCTTGTCATTAAATTGGGTACTGCCAATTTAATTTTTTTAAAAAATAAATAAATAAACTGACAAACAAACGGGAAAGAAACTTCGATGAAACTAAAACTGAAAGGCACGCTTAAGGATGATCAGTAGGTTCCCACTTATCGAGACATTTCAGAAAACAAAGCACATAAAATAGATATATATGGCTCTCAATAGTTCGTGCAGCTCCTCACGATGATCTGTACTGCATGCTGACTTCCTTATTACCACAGTGTTCTTCTCTCATAGTGAATTTGATAGTGGAAAACGTTTTTACTTTCCTGATTTTAGCCAGTGGACACTCTAGGTGGCAAGCCATACTGGGTGTCACCTGTGACGAAAGGTTATACGCTTTCCCTGTGGTGTAAGGTGTTGTATTGATCAAATGAGTATCTTTCAAATTCTGTTGTGATGTTGATATTAGATGTTAGGCAGATGCTATTTCAACGGTTGTTTTAAACCCCAGTGGCTACCAGTGTGTTTCCAAGCCCTCTTCAAAAAGACTTGGTTAAGGAACCCCTCCACCCAAAATTCACCCTTGAATTTTGAGATCAACCTGTCTGTTCCCAATATGGTCTACACAGAGCAGAGCCTTTTCTGTGATGGCTGAATCTCCTGAATCAGGATAGATTCCTAAATCTGAATTCTTTACTGCATGGTTCAGAGGTAATTCAGGGGGAAGGAGAAGACATGTGCAATAATAAGTCACAAACCATGACTCATTATTGTACATGTCTTCTCTTTCCCTCTTCCTTCTCAAAGCAGCAAGCAACTGGAGGTAGTTTAAAAGCTGAAGTTTTATCTCCTCCCCCTTTATATGCAAAGAGGGAGGTGAGGGCATGAAGGTTCATATGAGCCCAAGGTTCTAATTGTTAAATGTATTTTTTATTAGTTTGTATACATTAGCATTGTTAATTGTTTTAATTATTTTTATTATGCAAATTACACTATTTCCCATCTATAAGAAGCCCCCATGTATAAGACGCCCCCTATTTTGGGGGACTCAGATTTAAGAAAATAGGGGGGGTGGTCCAGTGTATAAGACGCCCCTTAATTTTTGACATTTAGGGAAAAAAACTAATTTTATACTCAGAAAAAGATGGTAAATTAATAAATAATAATAATAATAATAATAATAATAATAATAATAATAATAATAATAATAATAGTGGAAGCTTGGTCTTGTAATAACAAACCATGGATTGTTCTTACAATCTGAAGTGGAACATAAATAATTTAGCTTTATGAATACAGTGGTACCTCGGGTTACATACGCTTCAGGTTACATATGCTTCAGGTTACAGACTCCGCTAACCCAGAAATAGTACCTCGGGTTAACAACTTTGTTTCAGGATGAGAACAGAAATCGTGCTCTGGTGGCGTGGCGGCAGCGGGAGGCCCCATTAGCTTAAGTGGTGCTTCAGGTTAAGAACAGTTTCAGTTTAAGAACGGACCTCCGGAATGAATTAAGTACTTAACTTGAGGTACCACTGTATATCCTGATTCAGAGAAGCATGGGTTTAAAGCAAGCTCTTAATCTAGAAGTATTTAGGGGGTGGTGGATATAAGCATATGTCATACAGGTAGAGTCATATAGCTCTCTCAAGCCCTGCATCCAATAACCCTGTCCTTGCCCTTTGACTTTCTTTGACTTTCCAACATTTGAGGGGAATGTCTGAAGTTGAAGGAGAAGCCTACACGTGATTAGGAACTCTGGTTTATCAATGCACCGAGGGATCTGCACATCTTCAAGCAAATGCAGGCAAATAGTTCCTTTCCGACCTTTCTCCTTCAACATGGGAAGGTCAGGAACAGAGATTGCATGAAGATATTGAGTGGATGCCTCCTCCATGGGCAGCTCTTTCCCGTTCAGGAAATAATGCCTGAACAAGGCTTAGGTCAGTGGTCAGCAACCTTTTCCAGCCATGGGCCAGTCCACCATCCCTCAGACCATGTGGTGGGCCAGACTATATTTTGGAAAAAAGAAATGAACGCATTCCTATGCCCCACAAATAACCCAGAGATGCATTTTAAATAAAAGGACACATTCTACTCATGTAAAAACACGCTGATTCCCGGACCGTCCATGGGCCAGATTGAAAAGGCAATTGGGCCACATCTGACCCCTGGGCCTTAGGTTGCCTACCCCTGACTTAGGTTGCCTCCAGATGTGTAGGATGCCTGGAAGGTGAATAACAGAATAATGTGGACAAATCAATACTGCCAGTGAACTACTTAAAAAAGATAATTCTCCCAGGGGGGAAATGTGCTTTGGATAACTTGGAAAAACCTGAGAGCTATTGGCAAGGCAGAGCTGCCATAAGATAAAAGTAGTTCTTTTGTTGCAACTGAAATCCCAGAAACACAGTATGTATGTGGTTGAACGTGTTTCAAGAGTTAGCCACCATAGTTCAAAGAAATTCAGTAGGAACTAAGCTTGTTTTTGGACATTAAAATCTATCTTTGTTCGGTCTTGGCCAAAGGCCTGATTTGTACGTTGGGCTGCATTTAAGGAAGTCTTGGCACTCATGTACGGTACATACAGTAATAGTTTTGGATTCCATCATGGAAGTTCTTCCCTCTCTCCCCACCATACTGCTCAGATCTACTCTGGAGGGTTCAGCGGAATTATAGGAGCTGTTAATCTGAAAACATGCATTACCCCCTTGATGTCAACATTATATCCCAGTTTATGTCCAAGTTGGGGACCAGACTTCAGCACCAAAGTCAGGGGCGTAGCTAGGATTCTTGTTGGGGGGGGCAGGACTTTGTTAGGAAGGGGCAGGACTTTTGTTGGGGGGCAGAACCAATGTGATTGGTTAGTTAGTAAAGTATTTCTATTGTTTTACTTGATGGGGGGGCAGTTGCCCTCCTGCCCCCCTTGGCTACACCCATGACCAAAGTCCTAATGGGGGAAAAAATGAAATTTATGCTTTACATGAAAAAAAAGAAAATCCCATTTGAATTCTAATATAGAAAAAAATGGCTTTCTTAACAACAGTTGTAGAAGTGGTCTTTGCTTTCAGTGCTGTGGTTAATGTTCCAACCAACTAAACTTGTTCTTTTTGGTGTTTTTCTGCTACATCACTTATTCCTGATCATTTATTCTCCTTGCACTTTTGTCGGTGGCTTTGCCTTTTGACCCTTGTTGATCTCCTTTCCCCATCATTGCTATTTCATTTCCCCGATGGGGTCCTTGATGTTCTGAATCCTAATCACCCTGGAACATCGTGCCCTGCCTCTCTTCTTCTCAGTGGTCCAGTGTAAGATTTTGTTTGCATATTATTTCACTAGCTTCTGTTCTAAGGCTGCTCTGCTGCCTTACTGTCAGCAAAACCATGTTGGAAGCCTTGAGTGAAGCCAGTCCACTGGAGTGTGCAGTAAGTTGAATTGCCACTACTTCCTGCTGTTCCTGTGATAGATAGTACCATAAAATGGATGTGATGTGGTTATTAGGCTGTGATTCGGTTCATACTGAGCTGTATTGATTGGTGTTGGTTCAGTGCTTGCTACACATTTTATCAATTGACCTTCCAGACTGTATTCCTGCTTGGCTTCTTTTACCTCTAATTCTGCTTTATCGCCAGTTTCATAGCCCCTCGTCTTTGTTTGGTTGATTTCTTGCCGTTCTTCTTAATGGCATTCTCTTTCTCTCTTTCCCCACTACTGAAAATGACTTTTCTAATAAGATCATATTTCCACACACCAATACAAGCAGGCATGCACCCACATACCCATTTATTTAGATTTTTCTTCATTTGTATCTAGCACCCTTACTTTTATGCCATGTCAATTTCCTTATCAGTCTGTTGTTGTTGTTGTTGTTGTTGTTGTTGTTGTTGTTGTCCTTATCAGAATGATATAGGAGAGGAAACAATCACTATTATGAACAAAACAACAGTCAATTCATTTAATTTGTTTGTTAATCAAACAAAAGGTTAGTAATACACTATGAGTTTATTCCCACTTCTGTGATCTTTTGTGATTTCTAGACTGGTCTTAGCAAATCAGAAACATGGAATGAGTCCGTTGGGGTTGGGGTTTTTATTATTATTATTTTAGCAGCCGTGCAAACAAGTTATGTGGTTTAAAGTACGAACCAAAGGCTGTCATCGACACTTTTTACTGTCAATGGAAGTATGATGGCAAGAAGGTCGTTATTCCTCTTTGCATGCATATCTCTTCATTTGGTGGGAACATGATGCAGGAGAAAGGGTCAAAAGTGACTGTGCAAAGTTGTCCTTTCACTGTAAGTCTGGAATCGTGCCTCCTGTATATTCTGCATGGCACCAGACCAGGATGCTGCTGATAAAGTCTTCTTTTTCTGTCTCTTAGTTTTCAGCACAACTGCAAGTGGATTGAGACAGAAGCATCCCCACCCTCCTGACTAGTTCCCATCTTACGGCCGTAACAGAAAGGCCATATTAAATCCCTCCACATGGTGGCAATTGTGTGGCAAGTCATTTCTATGCAGCAGCTCATCACAGGAACAAAGCACTTTTCACTGTAGTATTACAAGCCTCGTTTTTTTGCACCTTTGTACTTGAGAATGAGTTCCCATTCCATGTGCTGAGTTGTTGCACGTAAATATAATAACAGCCTTGTAGCAGCACTTGGGGTGATTTAAAGCACAAATTGTCCCCTAATATAGAATTATATATTTCCCCCCATACTATACAGGTGCTGTTGAAAGCATCCCTTTCAAAATATGTCTCAAGAGATCAGGATTACTAGCACTACATAAGGACACCTGAAGAACTCTTCGGATATTTCAGAGAAACCATACAAGGTCAATTGTCTTAAAAGCACCTTTGTATGATAAATGCCATTTTAAATGTCTAGGGTTTTGTATGGAAGGCAATTATTATCATTATCAAACAGCTTTTAAATTGCTATTATAATGCACATCTGATGATTTTCTTTTAATTCAATAGTATTTTTCTTTTACATTTCCAGGCACACAGAAACCCCTTTCCTGTCTCCCTCTGTGCAGTAATTTCCCAAGGCTGATTATCTTACACTTTCATAATTTGACAGTGCTTCAAATGTGTGCCTGCTTTTAAAAATACTTCATAACATATTCAGATTTATATGGTTGCAAGTAGCCACCAGTTTATCAGCACTGACCTCTACAAAAGAGCTGTAGGATTTCAAACCCTATAAATCTATTGGAGTAGAACCCACTTCAGGAAAAAGGTACTTACTGGACCAAACTGTAGTGGCGGACATGTGTTTCTTTTTTGATCAAATGTCCACCTCTTTTGCAAATAAAGCAGTGACCTTTCTCCATCATGTCAGAATTCATGGAAATAACTTCAGTATTAATACACCCTTCAATTACATTTTTATTCCACTAAACCCCCAAATCCTATTCCTGCTTAGTAAATAGGGGCAAGCACAGTTTGGCTGGCATGTTTTGCTAGCTGTCTTGAACCTGAAAAGAAAAAAGAAGAAGAAAATACCCTTACCTGCCACTTTACTTTTCTTGATAAGTGTTTTGAGAAAATGAGAATAAATGAACAGTTTTTGCAAACTGGTAGCTTATGAGGCAGTGGCAATGTAATGACTGCAAGTGTGCACCCAGAATTAAGGTAGTGATGGCCACGATACTTGGCTGTGGCCTTCTCTGATCTAATGGTGAAAAAAAGTGGCAGATTTCCCAGGCACCCCCAGCCAATGAAGGCACATTTCTGATAGTTAATTCTTTTAAAGCATGGTGCACTGGATACATACACGCTCATGCTTCTAGCCTCGCAACTGTCCCCAGGCCTGTGTCTTGTGGAGTAGTTGGAGCAACAGTGGTACCATGTGCCCCCAACCCCAGCTTATGTATCCACATCTGATGAGGGGCTCACGTGCAACCTGAGGTTTGTCCTCTTACCTCTTCTAGCCCCTCCTCGTTCTAGGAGACAGTAGAGCAGGGGGTGGCAGGAATTAGGCTGGCATGTCCCTCACCTGAACACCCTCTTCCTCCAACATGTCCTGTGCACCCATCTCCATCTCTGATGCCTATCTCCCCATAAATCATCCCCCCCGGGTGAATCCTCTCACCTCCTGTCTCTGCAACACACTTGTCAGAGCCCTGCCAGTAGATGAGAGAGTGCAGGATATTATTCAGAGCTGAGGACTTGGGTTTGAGAATGGCAAGATTCGTCTTGAATCTCACAGCCCTGAGAAGGTGGCTTGCTGTAGTAACATGTGGCTTCCCAGATGCTGCTGAACTACAACTTCAATTGCCCCTGAACACTGGCTATGCTGGCTAGGGATTGTGGGAGTTGGAGTCCAACACCATCTATATGGTCACATGCTCCTCACCCTTGCTGTAGCAGATGGAAAGTCCATCACTTCCAGTATTCTGTTTCCGATAGCAACCAAAGAGATGCTTCTGGTTGGTCTACTCAGAAGTTCACTGGACATGGAGGTTCCATTTATCTAGCATATTTACTATTAATACTACCATAAGGCACAGGATCAGTTTGGCTCATCATTAAAGGATGTTAATTATCGCTTATTTATTTATTCATTATGATTGTTTCAGCTAGGGAAGGGACAATTAGATTTTCTGCCTCCTGTGCCAGCATGTCTTGGAAAGGTCACCTCTTAAAGATCTGTGAGAAATCTAGCCTCTCTCTATTAAAGGCCCAATATTTTCCTTCATAAAACAATAGGAAGGCAGATGTGTGTTATGTTATGGAGTGATCAAATGCTATAATAATAGATGTTTGTGTGTCTTTAATATAGTAGATGCCTAAGGGTTGTTGTTGTCTGCCCATAGTAGCCCATCCCTCCTTAAAAACAAACAAACCAGTTTTAAAGAGAATAGCATATTCTCCATAAATCTATTCATTAAAGGAGAGAAATTAGCTCCATGCAGCAATCTGCTTTTATACACAATACATTTTGTTTTCACTAGATGGCAGGTAGTATAACCAATGCATGTACAAGATCAGGAAATAGGCTTTTAGTGATGAATGGTCAAATTTTCAAAAAACATCTCACTTCATTCCATTTGTTCATAAAAGTCATTATGGGAACAAATAGCATTTTCCTACCTCGGGCACTCTGCAGCTCTTCGTCACAGGATGATGGTTTTCCACAATATCTCTAACCGTGGATTAAAAAAAAAAAAGAACCCAACAAACAGAGCATCCAAACAAATAGCCTGAACAGCAGGGTGCATTGGAGGAGACGGGGTGGGGGAAATAACTGGGAGAGGGTGGAAAAAGGAGAAAAGGAAAGGAATACAGTGACCTTGGACAGCTCTCAGCATTATTCTACAGTCAGAAGTTTAGGTCAGTGATTCATATGAAGACATACTGACCTATGATGTATTTAATAAAGAATAAGAGGAACAGGAACAGGAAGGAGAGTGATGGAGGGAGTGCATTATACAAGTCCAGGCTTGAATCAGTGAGATCCATTCATTTTTATTTCCATTTGCTGGAAACAAACAAATCCTCCCCATGATTTAAGTTAGGTAGCCTTCCTGAAGGGGTTCATGACATTTTGCCACGTGCAAGCTTCTCAACTTATTATTTTATCTACCAGGGCTTTCTGTGTATCCGCCTCCACTGTTGGAGGAAGCGCACCCCTGAATGCTGGTTGCTGGGAATTGCAAATCAGGACTGCACTCAAGTCCTGCTTGCGGCTGTAAGCATAAGACTGGCCATTGTGAGAACAGGGTGCTGGCCTGATCCAGAGAGGCTCTTCTTATTTTAACAGCTCCAGGTTGTGCAGATTTTATAGCAGGTGTAGCTTTACCTCACATGCTTCGCCTGCTGAAGGCGTATTGATTGGAGAGCTGTCAATGGTGCAAAGGTCTTTGAGGTGTTAGCTGGTGCTGTGAAACCCCAAGGTTTCAGAAAGTACAAAATAATATTTGGGGAAATAAACTAAGAGGGGACACACTCCCAAATAGCTCGATGGAGACTCAGCATGCTCAGTGCCAACAGAATGATGGCTGACTGTGGTGGTGGTGGGGATGGAAAACCAGGAAGGAGGGGGAATGGAATAGAGCAGCTGGAAGTCCAGAAGCACCCATGCTGCAACACTTTGTGGCAGGACCCCACATGAAACCCAGCATTCCACTGCAAACACTGGCCCACTGGATTCCTCTGGGAAGCTTACAAGTTGAGCATGAAGGTAACAGCCATTCTTGTTTATCTGCAATCAGCTTCTGGTGTTCAGGAGTATATTGCCTTTAAACGTGAAGGTTGAATTCAACTATCATGCTAAGACTGAATTTTTCAAAACCATTTTAAGCCAGCGGACAACACTACATTTTGTGGCAGTGAATTCCATAAATTTAGTATTCCTTGTACAAATAAATACTTTATCTTGTACATTCTGAGCCTACTGCCAATCTATTGTGTTGGGTGATTCCAAACTCTCTCTAGCATCATGTCTTTGTGTTCCATATCTCTCACCTCTGAGCAATTTTTGAAAACCCACTATTGCGTGTTTCATGACTGGCCAACAATCTCAGGAAGAGACATCGTGTGCATAGAGATGTTCATGTTACATGCAAAAACCATGAAAAGATTATGGCAAAAAGCCCTTTTCCTAAGATTTGTTTTGATACTGTGGGCCACCTATTGAAGAACAGGGTGCTCTGTTTACATTCCAGGAAACAGCACAAGGTGTCTCAGAGCCAGACTAGACATGGCATTCAATGCGTATTTGCATGTAATGTGAATATATTTTATATTATTATAAAAAAACATGTAAATGGTATGAGATTTGGTTGGTAATTATCTGGATCACAGCAGCAGAAGATAGGGGAGTTTAACCCTTTGTTCTCCTGTCATGGTCCTGAGGAAAATCCTTCCTAGACCTACATCTAGACCTGGGGACAAGTTACATCTGGTCCAATCTGAATATGCAGCTGTCCCACACGGGATCAAACCTGAAACCTTGGCATTATTGGCACCATGCTCTAACCAATATCTGCTAGATTTGCTTACTGTTCATCATGCTGTTGTTAGAATCCAACTCCCATCAGCCCCAGCCAGCATGGCCAATAGTAAGGGATGATGGGGGTTGGAGTCCAGCAACAACTGGGGAACCATAAGCTCCCCACTCCTCTTTTAAAGATTTGCATATACATTGTAATAGGTCATTGGACAGACCAACTTTGGGTTCTGCCTACCAGTACAATATATCCAGCAGGCATCAAAAATCAGATGTACCAAATGGGTCTTCCACATGAAACACTCCCGCATGATTTGAAAGTAAGGGCCATGGGAATCTAATACCTCCTTGGGGTTAGAGGACATAATCCACAGGCACATCTCATCTGCATTTCATTACTAGAAACAAGATCCCGAAATCTCTTCCCATCTTTGTGGTCCAGTCGTTGAGTTGTCAGAAGTGCTGAAGATAATAAAGAAACCTGCCTCATTAGCATTCTCCATTCTTGATCAGTATGCTGTTCACTAACAAAACTGGAATCTCTTTCAGTGGTATCTGAGCAGGCTAAAAGTTCACGTGGTGGCTAATTATATTTTGCTTTTTTAATATAGGAAGGCAAGATAGATGTGAATAAATTGGGGAAAATGAATGGGGAGAACGCTGATTAATATTCATAACAGGAAAGGTGACAAGAAGCCAGGTCCTCTGATAGGCAGTAGATGAGAAATTGCTTTTCATCATAGTACCTTTTGGCTGAGCATCTTACAAGCTTGTTGAAAAGTATTCTGGGCTTTGGGAGAGATCCAAGAGTTAAATTCAAAGTGAAAAATAGTTCTTGCTTTTGCTGCTGCAATTTTGCGTATGTGTGTTGAATTCTAGTCTTTATTTCCTAAAGATAATTACAGAAATCCATCCTAGCAAGAATAACATAAAATCAAACAACGTGAGATTATCAGTAGAGGCGACCAGCGCTATGTAATGGAGAGAAGAATAGCCACTTTCCCATTTTCACTTTGGGTAGAGAGCATTATTAAGGTCTCCGTTTCCATCTTGATTTCCCCTATAGATTATCCATTCCTTTACAGCTTTCAGTGTTTATTATTACTTTAGCTCTACAAAGCTTTTTGTGTGGGATTTATTCAACTGTAATACTTTGTGGATTCTCTGCAGAAACTCTGATGATAGTTACCAGTGAATTTTGCCAAAAGCAGGAACAGAAAATGTGGAGGATCCTTTTTAAAAAATGAAAACATACGTAGGAATTTCAATGAAAGATAGATCATAGAGTTGGGATGCAGGTCATTGAGCCCAACTGCTCAATGTAGAAAATCCTAGAAGACCCCCAACATATGACTGCCCAGCTTCTGTCTGAAGACCTCAAGAGAATGAGTTTTAGACCACCCCTCTAAATCATTGGCTCCCTTGTCAAACTGTCCTTACTGTCAAGAGGTTTCCCCTACTCTCCAAACAAAACCGATCCTCTTGTGGTATAAGCCTGCTAGATCTAGCACTTCCCTCCAGGGCAGTGAAGAACAACAGTTTGAGGTATCCCAATAACATTTGTGAATATTTTTGGTGCATACGTGCATGAGTCGCATATCACTAATTTCATATGACACAAAACTGGTGGTGCGCTCCAGCAGAAGGGTTTTTAGAGTGGCGCGACTGGTGCAGTCTCACTGGGGGCCACCCTGCAGGGGGCTCCAAAACAATGCTGCAGAACAGAGCATGATATGTGAATTTTAGCGTCACTCATGGCTCCACTGAAATTTGAGAGCCCAAAGTTTGCCACTGCCTCCAGATTGCTTTAGTCAGCCCATCAGCCCCAGCCAGCATGATCAACTGGCAGGGATGAAGGGATTTGCAGGCCAACAGCATCTAGAAAGCACCACATTGGCTGCCCTTAGTACACATACAGAGAGAGATATACAAGTGTGCGTGTGTGTGTGAGAGAGAGAACACAAATGGTTTCTAACGTGCTCGGTATCTGCTCACTGAAGGGAAACTGGCCATGACAGCTGATTTTTAACAATGCAGAAGAGAATACACTTTCCACATGTAATGGCAGGAACATTTGCTATTTTTGCCATTAAATTTTCAGTATAAAAGGAAAAGGAAATGCTGTGCATGGCTTCATTTTACCACCACCACCCTGACTTTCCCTGTCTGTGCTTGGTAATTTTCACACCGTTGAAGGAGCTCTGCTCTTAGCTGTGTGGCAGGCAAGTCTCTTTTATCCATCCCCATCTTAAGGATCAGATTGCTAATCCATGTACAGGATAAGACAAGTGCCAAATTATTATAATACTACAAAGGGAAGATCTGCAGACACCTGTCATCTTGATGAAAGCAGCACCACCAGATGACCTTTGCCAGTTCAAGGCCAATAATGAGACAAGTCAGGCAGGGAGAGCAGTGTGTGCCGGCTCCATTAAACGCTAGCGGTGTGCGTGCACTCAGAAACGCCGTGTCTCCTGTCAATTAGTGTGGGTAAACCAGGGACTGCTGATTACCAGAGACATGGCATAGTGAGCTGTGGCAGCTACCTTTACTTCTACACCCTGCTGCATTTTAATTAGCCGCAGTCCCCTGACTATTTCTTCAGAGCTTCATTACCGCTATCTTCAAGAAATTCAAGGCAGGCTTTCTTTTAAAACACACACACACACACATGAAGATTTCACATCGTTAATGAGGAGAAATATTGAACACATAACAACGGAGTTTGATAAGGTTGCATTTTGCGTGTTGAGGAGGGGGGAATTAAAGAGAGAAAGAGAGAGAGAGAGAAAGAGAAAGAAAGGGCTTCCAGAACATTCTGTACATCGTAGGCCCAAGTTCAGGAAGGCCAGCATGAAAACAGAAGCCGCATAAGCTCATGCAGCAGCATTTGGGTTGAAATCAAAAGCCGTGGAATGAAAATGTGACTGAAATAAATGCACAAGATGGGTTTTTGCATGTCTGGAAGATATGAGAGGCACAGCAAGCTGGAGAAAATGAGATCTGAAGAGCTGTGTAGGGGAAAATAAAATGGAGGGAGGAAGCAATTCAGACAGAAAGACTTGCTTCAAAGGTGAGGCTGCTGCCTCATGAAAAGTCGGGAAATTGTTAGGTATTTAATGTATTATTGTTGTGTTTTAACTGTCAGGGAGGTGGGGGAAGCACTTGTGGGATTTTCTGCTTCAGGTGCCAGAATAATTTGACTAGTCTTGGATGCTGTGCACTTGGCGTTGTAAGAAGGGTGCCATGCATTGCTCCGCCTGAAGGTGGCAAAATGTCTTACACTGGCCATGAAGATTGCAAGGTGAAATGAAATGGATGAGGCATGCAGGTAAGATCAGTTTTGCAGGGCAGAATTTGGATAAGTTCATATTTCAAAGAATGGCTGTGTTTTGGTTCATGTATTGTTTCAGAAAGTATGTACAGATTCAGTAAATTTGTCTTTCAATGTGAACTAAATTGAATGCCTCTCCCTCTTCCTTACTTATGATATGGTGATGTGTAACATAATGCCAACCACCTACAAGAGGAAATTTGAGGAAACTAAAAAGAAACAAACCCAGATACTTTGAGGATTCTAGAAGATCCTGCCAAAAGGATTAGTTTTGTGGGATGATAGCCCCAAATCCAGACAAACTATATTGTACTGCTATATGGAAATAACAGCACTTGGCTGGTGCAAAATACAAAACAGAGTATAGACACAATTTTTGCTGTTGCAGCTATGAAGGTGGACATGTCAGTTCAGATGTGTAGGATTGCAGAATGAGAGACAACAGTACATCTACAGTATCATAATGCTGCCCTTAACATAGTATTAGTAGATTGAGAGGGACACTGCTACATGCCTAGAGTCTCTGTAAATATATTTTTATCAATATGGAAAAGTAATGTAAATTATAAACCAAATTTGCTTCCTAACAGCACAAATCTGTGTACCTTTACTTGTGAGTAATTCTTGCTGTGTTCCATGGGAATTACACCCTAGTAAGTGTGTTCAGAATTGCAGCCTAAGTAGTGCGCAAGCACAGAGGTATATTGGCTTCTTACAGCACTTCTGAAAAGCAAACATCACTAAAAGTCCCTTTGAGAGGTGTACTGGCATTACATCATTGAACCATGACACATAACTGTAAAATAAAAATGGAAATGTCCTCAATTGTTTCCTACTTTTCCAGTGCTGTGCAAATCACAGCTGTATTGAAGAGCTCTCACTCCTGCACACCATCATATGTTCAATTGTGTCTTGGAAAGGACGCAAAAAGGTGCTTCCACCCCACAGTCTCAAATGTTTCGTAATGGCTAATGATATAAAGAAAGAGTGAGGCCTAATAGACTGGGTAGTTTTTAAATGCAAAATAAATGAATCGATCCCAGATGTTGCAAAATCATAATCATATGGCCCTGAAAGTATAAGAGGCCTCAGGGGTTATCTACACTTAACTTTTGCCCTTCTCTTTCTAGGCACAGGTCCACGTATTGTAGTGTGCTCTTATTCAGCAGTAAAGAGCAGGTTTTCACAGGGAAAGCTCTGGGGTAAAACAAAACAGTGTGTGGACAGGGAGCTTTAAAGCATGGACCATGGCTGAAAAGAGTGGAGGAAAGGTAAGTGGAAATAAGCCCCCAGTTTAGTTCTAGATGTCTTAGAAAATGTCTCTCACTTGGAGCTCTCCAATGTACTGCAATTCTGTCCTGTCTTCCTGTATTTTGCCTGGTGAGCTTCCATTCAATGTTAGGACAGAGCAATCCAGGTTACATTTACATTGCAGTGTACAGACATCCATGTTTCCTTGCCATATTGCACAAACCATGGGCATGATCCAGCCCAAAGTTACATCCATATGATTTCACTGGCATTTAAGCTTGTGCTTAATTATTTTCTGTTGGAATCAACGGGACTTTAAAAATGACTTTTGGCTGAACAATGCTTTTGTTCTTTTGTAACCCGGCTAACAGATGTATAATTTACATACTAAAGAATCATAAGACATTTGCCATGTGGTTGAAATAAAAATGGTCCTATTGCCAGAAGGGTGGAGCTTAGACTATTGTCAACATCCTGCAAGTGGATAGACACAGTGGTGGATGAGGGCTGGTCCAGCGCTGAATGTGCTAGTCCAAGGCTGGACAGAGGCTCACAAGGTCAATCTTTCCTGTTCATTCATGGTTTTTCAGTTCATAAAATAACCATTCACTTGAAAAGAAATTAAGCCTTGGAAGACCCCCCCCCCCCGCATTATTATAATATATTTTTTTGCTCCTCGGTCGTCATCTGCTTTTGCCAGAGTTCAAAAATCTACCGTATTTCATTTTTTCCCTGGACTTTTTTGTAAAGATTTTTTCACTTCATAGACTTAATTATGTAATTACACATCAGTCCAAAATCTGTTTCAAAGCAGCCATTTTAATCTATTGGGTGCCTAAAACAGTCTTTAAAAACTGCCTAATTACATAATTACAATACCTGATAGACTCAAATAACAAGCACAGAGAGCATCTTTGGGGCTGGAAGTGAAGCCCCTGTGGTCTTTTGAGCATATAATACCTGTTAGAAAAATAGCTTTGCCATTATGTAGTTAGATGATATTTTGTATTGCAAAGGAGCAATTACTGACTATGTGATAAAGACTCCCTTTTCCCATTTGCTTAAATTAAGTGCATTTATGAGAGGTTCTTTAGCACTGTGAAATGAAACACACACTTTGATTAGTATTAATACGACACAGAGTTTCACAAGCTTCAAGAAATTCATAGAAAATCCAAGGACTGGTGTGATATTGTGGCTAAAAGTGTGAGCTGTGTGTGTCCCAGACAAAATCCCTGGCTCATGTTTTATCTTAGTCATGAACTTATTAGGTGGCCTTAGATCAGACTCTCCCTCCCACCATGTGGTATTGTCCTGGGCTGCTAAAGAGGGCAAAAGTACACAAGTAGAAGAATTTCACAAGCTGGCTATTAAAGCCGACTTTCTTTGCCCCAGTTAGAAAAAGGAGCAAGGAATTATTAGGCTTAGGGCCTAACTACACAATACATTATTAGCTAAGTATCTGTGCCAGTTCCCAGGGCCATAAAGTAAAGACTCACAGTATGTGACAGACTTTCAGTGTTCAGTTCTTTCATTTGGTAAGATTTTCTGAGTGAAGTGACTGCCTCAGGCGGCAGGATCCATAGGGGCAACAGATCCCAAATGCAGATATTTATCCCCCCTTATTTCTGCTGTAGACCTTCATTCGCCCCTTTTTCCCTGGTGGGGAGGGGAGACGCCATTTTGTGGTTCACCTCAGGTGCCAAAATGTCTTGGACTGCCGTGGAAGCAAGCCCAGGTGGAACCCTCAAAGAATAAGAATTTCAAATGCAATTAAAAACCTTCTTATTCAAAGTATTTAATGTAACTTTTAAGTGAGCTGTGTGTGTGTGTGTGTGTGTGTAGTATTATGAGTTATAGCCAATTAAATTTTACTTAGCATAGACCCATTGAAATTAATAGATCAAATGTCTTTTAATTTCAATGTGATTACTCTGACTAGCATTGGATATAACCCTTTATTTTGCACATTTTAATCTTGGAAGCCACCGACATTTCTGGAAGAAAGGTAGGTTAGTTGTTTCTGAATATCTAACTATATATTGGCTAAGAGAGGAATGTATTTTAATTTAATTAATAAATTTCAACTAGTTTAACTTAAATAGACTTTAAGTGCCAGCTAAGCTATACTAGTGCTACGAAGGATGTCAGGAGTGGGGCTTTTAGAATGGGAAAAAACAAAGAGATTAGAAACAGGACAATTTCATACATTATGAGACACCTAACATGTGTCTTGGAAAAACAAGTACCTGTAGTAGTCCCAGCCAATGACTGGCTCCATGTGGTGCATGTGCAGTATTTGATATTAATGTGTAAGACTATCATTCAAATATGTTAGTGTTTTGTTTACATACCATGTATGCATGCCACATGTTAGAGCAGAGAGTTTGGATTTGATATCCTGCTTTATCACTACCCTAAGGAGTCTCAAAGTGGCTAACATTCTCCTTTCCCTTCCTCCCCCACAACAAGCACTCTGTGAGGTGAGTGGGGCTGAGAGACTTCAGAGAAGTGTGACTAGCCCAAGGTCACCCAGCAGCTGCATGTGGAGGAGCGGAGACGCGAACCCGGTTCACCAGATTATGAGTCTACAGCTCTTAACCACTACACCACACTGGCATGTAGTTAATGCTAAAAATGCAAAGTGTGAAGAAGTCCACAGAGAATGTGTGCTTTCCTCACAGACTGATGTGTATAAAGTGTTTTGCACACATATTATATTGTCATCTCACATGTACATTTGCCTTGTGTTCCCCACCCATTTCTAGCTAGAATGCTGACTAGATCTTGAACACTTTTTACCACATTTTTTTAATTATTCCTAAAGTCCTTACTCATGATAAGGATAATGATAACTGCTCCATTTATATACTGATTGATTTCCCTCTCAGGAAAAAGGCTGGGTCATTGCAGAAGTCAGTGCTGAAGAGCTGTTGCACATGTTGAAAACTGCACAATAATACACTTGGGGCGGGGTCTACATTACAGTCGATTCAGTGAACCAGATTTTTTTTTTAAAAAAAACTGTGAATTGTTACAACCACCTAATAGCCTAAGCTAACAAATAGTAATACATTTGCTGGGGACAGTTAATTTCTTACTGTCTCCAAATGACAGGTTTATCTTGCAAGTAAATTCCTTAAGCTTCTATTTTTTTCTGGAACAAAATATGTAAACACTCAGCGGTGGCGGCATCGCCTATGGGGAAGGTAGCCACACCACTGTGCAGCGCTGGCACCCACGGGCTGGTCTCCCTGCTCAGCGCCATCCCTTGCTGCCCTTCAAGCAGCTGCCTTGCCACTCTCCTCCTCCCACCCTCCTCATCGCCATGAGCCTGGCCGGGGCCACCACCCTCCGGGGGCCTTTGCCCTCCACCCCTCTGACCACCCTGACCTCGGCCGGCCCAGGTCCTGTCATGTACAAAGGCTGGATCTTCAAGTGGACCAACTACCTGAAGGGCTACCAGCGCCGCTGGTTCATGCTTAGCAACGGGCTGCTCAGCTACTACAAGTACTGTGGTACACTTTTTTTGCCTGGGTTGGCGGGCATTCCTTTTGCTAACGTTTGTGAGTGCGTGAACTTTAGGGGCAGTGTTGTAGTTGTTGAAGGGAGAGGGGGCAGTTGCATTCCCCAACAAAACATATTTTTTTCAAACTATAGTCTGGCCCCCAACAGTGTCTGAGGGACAGTAAAGTGGCCCCCTGTTTAAAAAGGACCCCTGTGGTTGCGGAATGAATGGATACAGTGAACAGCAAACAGAGAACAGCAATGTATAATGCACAGGGTTTGGCTCTTTGGTAGTTATTCTAGACATGAGAACA
Organism: Podarcis liolepis; assembly: GCF_965112155.1. Lineage (NCBI taxonomy): Eukaryota > Metazoa > Chordata > Lepidosauria > Squamata > Lacertidae > Podarcis > Podarcis liolepis. The sequence goes on along the minus strand of NC_139560.1, from coordinate 59,842,048 downwards.
TAGGTTTTGCATGTATTTTGTCTATGAAATGTTGGCATATATGATACTCTGAAAACAAAGAACAGCTTTCTGGAGCATCCTCTATTGAAAGCTAACCTAACCTGTCTCAGCCTGCTGACTTCCTGTTTGTTTCTGGGGTGAATTAACAGCGCTAGCTCTGATCTTCAAATCCCTTATCCATATGTTCCTGCCTGTACACTAAGATATTCAGTGAAGGCCTACAGGTGTGGTGGAAGGGCCTGCATAGTGATGGCATCCCAGCTACAGGATGCCAGTGAGATTTGTCTAGTGGTGGCTTTTGTTTTTGTGTTGCTTTTTTTAAAAAATCTTCTGATTGCTGTTAGACTGCTTTTTATAGTGCAGTGTTTATTGTTTTTGTTTTAATTTATTTTATTGCAATTTTTAACTTCCCGTTGGCCACCCTGGGAACATTTTGAAGGTTGGAGAATAAATCCCTTAAATAAATACATAAATGAATCCCTGGCAGATGTGCACAAAGCTTTCAATACATCAAAATGGCCTCTTAACATCCTGTTCTATCTGAGATCTGAAGCACACTTACTAGAAGGAAAATTCTGCTGAACTCTGTGGTGGGTAAAACAAATCCTGAGGATGAGGCCGTATCGTATGACTTTTCCTTCTGGTGTCATATCTCAGTTGTACTCTCTGATGTGAATATCTTTGTGTTGTGTTTGACACGGTTTGCTCTGTTAAGTGTAAATTTAGATGAGGCATTAAAGCATTGGGGTTTTTTTTTTTTAAACTGGGGGTGGGTAGGCGGTTTCGGGGGCTTGTGATCAATTTTTGTTCTTTGGGTCTGATTGTCTCTGTTTGTTTATGACTGTCACTAATTTGCTCATTTGCTTGCTGGAAAATAGCTAATTAAAACCCACTTCAGCTAACAAGCTGACTGGGACCATGCAAATGTCACTCTCTACTGTCTGCTATTTCCGTTTATACTTTACATTATTAGTGTTGTTTCCCCCCCCCCTTCCATCGATAGTAATAAATGCAAGGAGAGATTTAGTGCCCTCTTCACAGGTGTGTTCTAGCACATCAGTGTATCATCCCCAGAAAAGTGCTGCTGTTTTACTGCACTTCAGTATTTTGAGTGTTATTACCCCTGACAGTTAATGGTTTCAGACTGCATTGCTTGTTAGCGCTAGATTCTGAACAGCTTCATCTATCTTTTTGTTTTTACAGTGACTGGTCACATTAAGTATATGTGTCTGAGCTATTAGTCCCGTCTGTTCATTGCGTGCATTTCATTTGGTATGGGCTCCTCCCCGCTTTTCTTTGCTAAAATTAGTATGTATTGTCATCTGTATACTTCAACACATAGACTTTTGTTATAATTATGCTGTCATCACTGCGCTTCCACACACTTGCTAATTTATTGTAGCTAAATTAGACCTAATATTAGCAATTTTGCAGCTGTTCCCATATACCCACGCACAGCAATATATTTATACATTGTTGGGTAATTGGCTTTCAAGGCCAATTAATGGACAATGGCACTCCTAGATAGAAAGAGGGCAGCAGAAACATTTTGGGGGGCTCTGAGGCAGACAAGGTGACTTCCCAAAGTCTGGAATCCCAGGATGACCATTTTCAGAACAAAGCAAATCAGAGCGCAAGACTAGCAGATCTGACTTTTTCCAAGGGAGAGGTGGCTTGTCTGGGTAGACAGCTTAAATTGTCATTTCCCTTAATTTGTAGTGATGTTTTTAGCCAGTGGCTGAGCAATGCATATCTCTAGGAACTGGGGGAAGAGTTTGGGAAAGTGCTTCATGTTAGACTTGCGTAGCAATGGTTTGTGGCATGAATGAGACACATTTCAAATGCTAGCGTAGCCTGTGTATAAATGTACACAGAGGAGGACTACATAAGCCTGTTTCAGGCTTAATGCTAAGCCAAACTATGGTTTAACATGAATGGACAAGTGCCCTGTGCACAGAGAGAAAACGGGCTGCTTCACTCCTCCTCCTCTGATATTTATTTATTTTATTATTTCAGCTAATATCCAACTTGCACACCAGGCTCTTAACGTGGCTGCTGCCAGCAGCAGAAGCAATAATAATGCAAAACCAAATCTTGAAAAAGTCAACCCCAACCAATGGAAGTATGGGGGTAGATGACTTCCACTGTGGATGGAAACCAGGCACAGCAGTGAGTAAGCAGGTGACAGGTTGGGCCCATAAGGACCTTTCTGAGCCCTAGAGCTTTGGTAAGTGCCTGAGCCGGCACCAGGCTTCAGGGATGGGAAGCAGGGTGGGATATACAGCCCCACCTCCCATTTTTGTTGGACTATTTTAATTGAATTGTTTTGTATTATGCGAATGAGACATACTGGGCACAGACACCAATAGGGGTAACAACAACAACAACAACAACAACAACAATTGTACCCTGCTAATTTGTCTGGGTTGCCCCAGCCACTCTGGAGGCTTCCAGCATATACAAAAACATAACAAAACATTAAACATAAAAAGCTCCCTCTACAGGGCTGCCTTCAGATGTCTTCTAAAGGTTGTATAGTTACTTATCTCCTTGACATCTGATGAGAGGGCAATCTACTTCTGAGAAGGCCCTCTGCCTGGTTCCCTGTAATGTCACCTCTCACAGTGAGGGAACTGCCAGAACACCCTTGGAGCTGGATTTCAGTGTCCCGGCTGAACGATGATGGTGGAGATGCTCCTTCAGGTATACAGGGCCAAAGCCATTTAGAGCTTTAAAGGTTGGCACCCGCAGTTTAAATTGTGCTTGGAAACATACTGGGAGCCAATGTAGCTCTTTCAGGACCAGTGTTATATGGTCCCGGCAGCCATTCCCAGTCACCAGTCTAGCTGCCGCATTCTGGATACATGTTTACCATAAATATCTTTGGCTTAAAATGGGAAGCTACAAATAAAAGCTGTTCTGTAAATGCCAGTTTCTCGGGCTATTCTTAAGGCCAATGACTGCAGGCATCTAGATTCTGTGCCAAGGGAAATTCAGATTTTACACCAATGAAGGCTAGCTTCTTTCTTGAATTAACAATGCAAATGTGTATCATCAATCAAATGCAAAGGTGCCTTATGGTGAGCCAGACCACCAGTCCTTCTTGCCTAGTATTTTCTAACTGGGTCAGCTCTCCAGAATCTCTGGTAGAGGTCTTTCCCAGCATCGACTGCCATATCCTGTTGAAATTGTAAATGCCTGGAATCAGTTATGGAAGCTCTTTCATATAAGCATAGAGAGCTGCATCCTCTCTCCTTGAAGTTTCCTTCTACCAGTTCCGTCCCACTGGTCCAACTCCCCACCTCCTGTGCTCTAACTGTTAATAGGGCCTTAATCCAGCTTTTGCAGCCCAGCTCAAATCCATTAACTGGGGTTTCTGGGAATTAAGCTTGCACCTTCTGCATACAATGTATGTGCTTATCCTTGGGTTATGGATACTTTTCTCCCCTGCCCTAGTCATGCTCCCACTACCAAATCCACCCCCAACCACTATTTAAACCCACATACCCTAGCAAGAATGGCAGGTCTAAATCTTGGCAATGCTTTCTCGGAAATTGATCCTGCTTCTGCTCAACATGGGGGCAGGCAAATACAAAAGGACCTAAAGACTAATTAAGGGCTGGTGCAGATGCACCAAGTGTGCAAATCACACACACAGAGCCCTTCATGCCAAACCATGCACTTCATGGCTGTTACAGAGCAAAAGTGATTTCACTTTGTATCTGGAATAAGAATACATATTGTTTTACCTGCTGTTTCTGGTTAACAATGTCATTGGTGTTCTCATCACAAATAGTGGAGCAATATTAGTGCTTTTATTGCCTATTTAATTGTAATGTGAAATGGGTACATGAAGTGTTTAATAATACAAAAATCTTGTTTGGTGATATAAATGGTGTTACATGATATTCTTTTAAAATAAATCCTACCCAAATGTCTAAACCGGTGTACTTAATTAGAATTGATTTTACTTTTTAGCATCAGGAAGTGCATAATGGAAGATAAGATTAATTGTAATGTTGTATCACTTCATTTAAAGACCGCTAATAGGCAAAAATGACAGAACCAATCTAAAATTATAATTTCAGAATCAATATAATTTTTATAACCTTGTCAAATGTGGAAGAAATCATCTAAATTTATGCTCGGAAGGCTACATATCCTTTCCAGTCATTATATGCAAGCAAAACATTCAGTGCTATTAATTTCCATTCTCATTGCAGAAACAGAGAACTGTATGTAGAGCTGATAGGATTGTGTGTGTGTGTGTGTTTTGCTCCTTATGCAACTAGGGAAGTGATCTAGGCAATCATGGTAGTAACAGGGTCTGCAAGACTATACACACTTACCTGGGAGTAAGTCTCCTTGAACTCAGTGGCACTTAATGTCTGAGGAAACAGGCATAGGATTGCGCCGAGAGCATTTTCATTTATGAAATCATAGATTCATAAACTCACAGAATTGTAGAGTCGGAAGGGACCACAATGGTCATCCAACCCCCTGCAATGAGGGACTCTATTGCCCAATGTGGGGTTTGAACCTACAACCTTGAGATTAATGTACGAAGTAGCCATGGAATAACTGCTTTTGCATAGAAGCACCAAAACATTTCCTAGATTAGAGATGGTAAGCCTTTTTTTAGCCAGATTCTGAGCATTCCTGTACTAAAGTAGCAGAGCATAGGGTCTAAAAGCAGTGTATACAACCCAGTTTGTAACTGTGCCAGAGCAGGCACAAGGGGGACAACTCACTTTCCTTTTGCAGTGCCTAGATACAACTCGACCAGTGCAGCACCATTCAACCATTCAGATTAGTCGATATTATTTCTAAGCCCCTTAAACCTGCTAGGCTCTTTTGTTGAGCTACAGCTCCTATCATCCCTGGCCATTGGCCATGCTTGCTGGAGCTGATGAGAGGTGTGGTTCAGCAACTTTCGGAAGGACAAAGCTTTACCACAATTGCTCTACAACCAGGGAGAAGAAGATTAGATTCTCCTCCTATGGGACAGGATGGATGGAAAATCCCTTCAGAACTTTCAAAGAAGTTGCAGTTCTTTCCTAGCCATTCTGGGTGATATGCCTGGATTTCCCCAATGATAGGTGTTGATCCCTAAACATTAAGGTACTTTAAGGCTGCAACCCTATAATTGCACACATAAGAATTAGCTCCACCAAACTCGATGAGACTTGCTTCTGAACAGACACATACAGGATCGCGTAGCAAGCAGTCCTTCTCACCCCTTTTCTTTCCCAAACCAGATTCCTTCACAGCAATCACATAGAAATCCAATAACAATATATTTCTGACACTGCCACCAGCAGCAAATGTATTGTCCACTGCTGCGTTAAGCTCTTCAAAGCAGCTTACATCACTGATGTCATCTCAGTTTGAGGATCAGTTGCCTCTTTCCCCTACAAATAACACTGAACCATTGGTTGAGAAACCACAGGAAAAATGCAATGCCCCTGTTATTTTGGCACAGAAGGTTCCAATGGTCCTAAGATGGCAACAATCCTGTTCAGGCTATTCTTTGTGATCCAGAATTTTCCCTTTATTATTGGATACCATTGTAAAAAATAAACCAGGGCTGTGCTTGATTCTGCTTTATTGGTACCTTAACAACTCTTCTTACTGTCACTTTTTAATGAGAGAGAGAGTGAGAGAACACAGGTCTAAAACCCCCCAAAGAGTATTTCTAAGTGCTTTGTATTTTTAAAATACATATTTAATGTATTATAATATAATTTGACACCAAGAAGTTCGGGAATAAGAGAGAAATGCAGAAAAACTAATCACTGGAGGCAGAGGGAAGGAAACAGCACTTTAAAGTTTGTGGCTGGAGAGCAAAATACTTTTTTGTGAGTGGGGAAGCAAGTGAAGGCACACAAAAAAGACAGAGTAAAGGAACACTTTAAAAGGGTTTTATTCCCTTCTTGAGTCTGTCTTTTATTTTTTAAACATCCCTGAGACTTATCAGGGAGAAAACAGACAAAACCTTTAGATTAGGAGCCTTGAGCAACACTCCTTGACTTGAAAGACCTAAGCAGAACGTGAAGGAGGGAGGAGGGAAATCTTGCAGCAAGACAAAAGTTAATGGTCTTGCTGTGAGTGCTGAGTCCATGGAGGCGGCCCTGAAGTATCAATCAAATGGTAGGAAGAAAAGCAAACTTCCTGCCTCCGTTGCTGCAGCTGCTCGCTACCTGAATGTCAAGCCCAAAACTTGGCAGGAATACGATGAAACTTGCTTCAAGTGCTCCCAAGTTTTAGAAACGGAGGAATGTTTCCTTATTCTCTATTTAAAATTATGTCTCCAGCCGTGGATTTGACTACAAGCTTTGTCTTCGTGGGTTATCTTGATAGGTGGGCACAGAGAGCTGAGACTTTGTCAGCACTAATGGCTGCTGCTGAGCTACTGATGTGGGGAAGAGTCGTAGTATGCAAAGCCGCCAAAGAGTTGAGATGCTCAGTATCTGACAAGAGGCTCCTGCAAACCAGGATGAGTAGGTCTGTAGGCCAGGTATGGGGGAAGTTTTGGCTCTCCAGATGTTGTTGAACTACACTTCCCATCGGCCTTAGCAAGCATGTCCTTTGGCCAGGGATGAAGGGAGTTGCAGTTCAGCAATGTATTGAGAACCAAAGATTAACCACACCTGCTGCTGTCCTTTCCAGTTGGATTTACTGGTAATCCTAGGGCCAAGTAGGTGCATTATTTGTACCTACAATGCATAGTGATACATTTCCAGATGTTTTGGGCCACCCTTCTGTCCATGCTGGCTGGGGCTGATGGAAGCCCAGCGGCTGGGGCTGATGGAAGCCCAGCAAATGCACCACATTGGGGAAGGCTAGTTTAGACATACGTTTTCCTTACCAGGGCATTTAGCAAGAGGTGCCCTGGTAGATAGAACCAAGCAGGAGAAAGGCTTAACCCTTCCCCTCTTCCTTAATGTGTAATCGTGATCTATAATTCACCCTATTTTAATGTATTGATTCTATGTATTGATTTTACTGTATACCTCTTAGATCAGTCAGCTTGAAGTGGTATATCAATAAGCAAATGCTGACCTTTGCAAATAGTGCCATTTTCTTTTTAAATAGTCTTAAAAGTCTAATCCAAAACCTCTTTTACTGTAACTGCGTAAGACCAGACCCCACAAGTGTGCCTATTTTCCAGGGACAGTCCTGCATTAACAGAAGCTGTCCTGGTTTCTGATTGAATCTCAGAATGTCCCGCTTTTCCTTAGGGTATCTTTATTTTCATCAGAGAAATGTTGGAGGGTATGGTAGGATGCAGCGGTGTCAACCTGAATAAAATGCTGGGGGGGCAGCTAAGTCCCGCTCCGCATAAATGATCACATGACGTGATGCACACACACCATTTGAATGGCAATGCCCATCAACTTGGGGGGTAGCCCCCTAAAATAATTTACTGGGGGGCTGAAGCCCCCTCAGCCCCTAGGAGTTGGCTCCAGTGGTAGGATGTCCCTATTTTCATTGGAGAAACGTTGGAGCCAAGGAGATAACTATAGCTATACAACCTTTAGAAGACACCTGAAGGCAGGCCTGTATAGGGAAGTTGTTGGTTTTTTATGTTTAATTTTTTTATATATGTTGGAAGCCACCCAGGGTGTCTGGGGCAACCCAGTCAGATGGGCAAGGTATAAATAATAAAATTATTACAATAGAATAGGGCACCCCTATTTTCATTGCATAAATTTTGGAGCGCATGTTAAGGCTGGAGCTATAGGCTGCAGGCCAATTCACAGTTACCTGGAAGTAAGCAGTGGGTATGGAACACAGAGGGCCTTCTGAGCAAGTGTACTTAAGGCTGGGTCACAAGTACACAGTCACACAATGCTAGCCTGCTCCCAGAAAGCAAACCCCCCACCACCCCCACCACAATCTACATGCATCCATTGAAGCTGTATGGAGCCTTAGCTTCGCTTCAAAAAAGATCAGTCTCTAGATCAGTCTTTGACAACATGATGCTCTCCAGAGGTTTTTAAACTACAATTCCCATCAGCCCCAGCACACATGCACACTGACTGGGACTGATGGGAGCTGTACTCCTGGAGGCCACCAAGTTAGTGAAGGCTGCTCTAGAAGAAAGACATTATTTCCTTCTTCATAGCTACCTTTAAGGTTCCCCTCGGAATCACTGTCTAGGGATGGTATCTAACACTGCAGACTTTATTAAATTTAATTCCTCCTCCTCCTCAGGAAGTTCTGGGAAGTCTTGCTCTGTGGCTTGCTTGCTTGCTTGCTTGTTTATTTATTTATTTATTTATTTATTTATTATTTTTGAATGCATGTCTTTCTAATTTAAATTTTATTGATTTTCCCCCCAAAGTGGTTAAAATACTAGCCGGCAATAGTGACAACCCATCCCACTTCCCTCCTCCCTACCCACCCATCAACCTTAACAAACAATGCTAATTAAGTTAAATTAAATTAGACGAGATTACTCACATATTCTCAGCAGCACCAAGAGCACAAGTAAAAAAGCAAAGCAAAATACTCAGGCATAATAAATTTTTAGAACACCAGGGCCAAGCAGAATTTAAACAGTTGGTTAAAGGTGCCTCTGAATGGCCTGGACAAATCTACCTGGTGCCAAAAATATAACCCACAGTATATAGTACACTTAAAAAAATAATAATCATGGGAACTGTAGCTTGTTAAGGGAGCTGGGAATTACAGCTTTGTGAGAGGGTAAATTACAGATCCCAGGAACCCTTGGGAGAAACCATGTGCTGTAAATGTATGGTGTAGATTATATCAAAGCTGGCATAGGAGCGCATCTCTCTCTCTCTCTCTCAAAAAAAGAAAAAAAGAAAAAAGAAAAAGAAGGCCCTTCTCGGGTCACTTCTTCAAAGGCAGGACCTTTGGACAATGAAAGCATGTTTAGGCAGCCGTATCCAGACATAGGTTCTGACATAGAATCATAGAATTGTAGAGTTGGAAGGGACCCTGAGGATCATCTAGTCCACCCCTGCAATGCTGGAATATGAAGGTGTCCCATATGGGGATTGAACCTGCGACCTTGGTGTTATCAGCATCATGCGGTGTTCCCCAACCTTTTCCCGACTGTGGCCCCTTCCGGCCTCGTTTCCTTCCTATGACACGTACATGCACACCCATCCTACCGGTAGAAAGGTAGCTACGCTAACGTTTTGTTTGAAAATGGAACATGTTTTACTTATAATTTTTATAATTTATTCAAAATACAATTACATAAAATGATAGGAACACAATGAAATATTGTTGAAGCAGAAAAACATAGAACCCTAGAACTGGAAGGGACCCCAAGGATCACATTTCTAGTGGAATCCCCTGCAACGTAGGGAACTTAGGTGAAGCACTCATGATACATTGAAGGAACGATCACTGGGTGTGGAGCACACTTCCACCCGCAGACAAAGCCACAGCTGTCTGAACATCATGCCCTCTATCTAACCTTTGCTCTCTTATGGTCTGCCATGCCCTGTCTGTGACCTTTGTCTCCTTCGTCATACATTGTTCACGGGGAAAATGACGCGGTGGAAACAGGTGCCAAAATAACTTTGTACCACCCCTCGATCTTGGGATTGGAAGATGTGTAAAGGTCACAGTCCAAAATGTATCTGACTGGTTTTGCATATTGTGTTAATAAAAGGAGCCTCTACAGAGCTAGCCGGCAGCTTGTCTTGGAGCATGCTTGCCAGCGTGCTTCTGCACAGCTCACCTGTATCCAAATTCCTGTTGTCCTCCGTTATTCCTACAATAGATGGCTACCCAACCCCATCGTGTAGCTAGGGAAGCGGGATGCCCTCGGTGTCACTTGCTTTGGGGGCGGCATGCCAGAGCCCAAGGTGAAGCTGGGCTGGCACACGCACACCACTTTCCCCCCAGGTGGAGGGCACTGGGAGGACACAGTTCTGGCAGCACACCCTTCCCCAGCTGCTCTAGCTGCTTCCTATGCTGCTGATCCAGCCTCTGCTTAGAAACTTCCAAGGAAGGAGAGTCCAGAACCTCCAGAGGGAGATCCATCCTCCATGTATTATAAAAAGTAAATAACACTTATTTGATCCCAGTTATCTGACACAGAGGGGGAAGCCTACAGATACTGTCCAAAAAAGGTGCACAGGGAGTTCTGTATATATGGGAGAATTTTAAAAGGCAAGTGGTCCTCACTGATCTTGTGCAAAAAGATCTTGTCATACAGAGGAGCTCTGGCTGCCTAGAAAAAATGCTATAGCCCCACACACCCTTACCTGGGCCCACTGAACTCAGGCCCACTGAACTTAGTGCGGCTTTCTTCTGAGTAGACACATTGTGATTTACTAGATGCAAGTCAGCAGCACCAGATGGCCCTGCTCAGCTAGGCTCTGGGATGGATTGTACCTCACACCTTGCAGAGTTGGGCCGATGCTGCCCACAGGCACTGTGCCCCTTGGCAATATTCGAAGGCCCCAATCCGCTGGGGTGGATTGCACCCTTTGCCTTGTCGAGTCAGGCCTAGGCTGGAATCAGGCCCATCATTTTCGCAGCAGCAGCAGCAAGTATCTCCGGCTCTCCCAGTGTTGTGATGGAGAGCATGGCTGGCTGATTGGAACAGTGAACAGGGGGAACTCCACATGCAAGATGGTGTCGCAGGTTCTATTTGTTCCCATACAGCCAAGGCACCTTATCTTATTTCTGAATGTGCCAAACTACCTCAGAGTTCCAGCTGCTGGTGTCTGTGTGGTTCTTATGCCTTCAATTAAACCTACACCAAAGAACATATTTGATTCTCATTCTGAGGTCTACGCCATGCGTCTTTCCCAAATAGAGAGGTTACATATTTGCTCTAGTCTCCTGGCATGTCAGCTGACTTTAATGAAAGGCTGCATATTTTTTGCTAGCATTTAGCTGCTTCATTCTGAAGTTCCTTCAGAGGAACTCTCAGATGTATGCCATCTGGTCTGGGTGACTTGTTGCTCTTTAATTTGTGAATTTGTTGCATCACTTCCAATTCTGCCACCTCAATCACTGACACTCATCTTCACTATTAGACAAGAATAGATCAGAGGTAGCTCTTTCTCTCCACAACCTCCCTGAATGAGAAAGAGGAAAGAGGAATCAACCAGAATTTGCAGCCTTTCTAAAGTGGAAACATATATAGTGCAGCCCCTGAGAATTGCAGTCAGATTCTTCTTCATAATAGGAAATAATAATAGGAAATGCTACATGTATAGGAATGGGAACACTATTCCAAAACTAGCATGAATAAGAAATCTTTGCCTTCACGATGCCTACTTTAAAAAGCTGTGTGAGAATTGCCCTTGAAAGATGAGAGCAATGAATCTCAGTCATAAGAACCAATGGCAGCTTCCTAAAGATTCTCCATCATGAGCCACCCTATGTTGCCATTCCATTATGGGCTAACTATTACTTCCAAATACACTATCTTAAGATGGAGTTGGCTTCATGGGTTCAGAAGTACTTCTTCCTAATGCAGAAGTGGGGAACCAGTGGCCCTCCAGATATTGATGGATTTTTGTATTTATTTATATTTGTGATATTCTGCTATGGTATATGGACTAATGCAATACATGGTATTCTAGTCTATATTTGTAATAAAAATAATAATTTTGCAATCACAGTTCTACGTTATTTCATTTTGTGTGATTTGGATATTTAGATCACAGTTTGTTGGTAATTACCTTGTTTGTTTTACTGAGACTCATTTCCCTTTTGCCCACTTCCTTAGATGACTTAAGTCCATTGATTTCAGCGGGTATAATCTGAGTATAAATACTGCTGGATATTGCCCTAAATAGGCATCGTTCCTAGAAAAGGGCATTAGGGAATATCACTGCTTTTGTCCTCCTGACAAATGCTGGATATTTGCAGACACTGAGCTCTCAATGCAAAATGGATAGGAAAGAAGGACTCCAGGCCACAAGGAATATTTTTGTGATAGGCCACCCATGGAATAAAGACAGGTGTCAGGAGAAGTACTAGGTTTGAATATGGGGCACATTTCAGTGAGATCTATTGGGAATATTTGAGCTCTGCAGATCTTGGTTCAGTCCTTGTTTGACACAGAACATTCTGGACCAGTTAGCAAATGAATGTAGCTGAAAGTTATCTTAGGCTGTTAGCATCTGTGGGTTCCCTGAAGACAACCTAATAAGTCTGGGGTTCACCTGTAGCCCTCCACTACAGTTCCCATTATCCCTGATCATGAGCCATGCTGCCTGGGGCTGATGGGAGATGGAGTCCAACGACATCTGGAGGGACATTGCTTCCTCATCCCTGTAATAGTTTGGTCCAAACTTTGAGAGAGTTTTTCTGACATCCTTTATAAACATTAAGCCTGGCTGAGAGAAGGAATGTGCAAGGACATTGGACAAAATGGGGATTTGTGGTAAGGGACTGCAGCAATTTAGAGGCAATCTTCCCTTCCTCATCACACCAGCACAGTGACAGACGCACATGTCTCTCCTGACAAAGTGTGAGTGTCTCTAGCGACGTTTATGTCACTGGAAAGGCCTATAACATGTACATTGTGATTTAATTTTATCTTAATGAAACAATATACATATAAAACTATCCATTAAATATAAAACAGTGAAGTAATTTGCAAATTTTCCTACGGCATAATAAATTAAGCATGGAGAGCACTAGGAATGCAATTTGCAGTCATTTATAATGCAGTATTTTATGTTAATAATTCAAAATCACATGCTATTTGGAGACACTTCTAATTAATGTATTTATGAAATAGTGAACTGTGACTGTTTTGGTTCCATTTAGCTAAACATTTCAACAGAATGTGCTTGTTGTTGATTTGTGTTTGCTTGATGGCACCAGCAAGCATCAAATGTACAACTGGGGAAAGTTGTGGGAGGCTGAGTTGTTGCTGTTTTTTAAAAGTGGGTAACACTATTACACTACACTGATTGTGCTAAAAGTGTATGGGGGTGGAGGAAAGAAGAAACCCTTTGATAATTTGTTTGGAATATTATGAAGCAGGAAAGTTTTGTGAATGAATAATTAATTGGAAGAAAAGTTCAGAGCCTTGTTAAAGGCTCCCTTAAATATTAAGTACTTTTTGCATGGCAAATCTATACGCACTGACATGTCTCCAGAGTAGTCAATCGTAGCGCATATTACTAGCGCATTTGGCTTCTTATTTTTATTTAGATTCTATTCAGCTGAAGTGCCAGACTAAATATTTATCAGGCTTCTTCCTGATCACAGTTTCATAATAAGAGTTTGAGCCGTAATTATACCTTCCCATTCCTGCAATTAATTGAAATATCCCTCAGATCTGATTTTCAGTGGGGACATTGAGGGCTACAGGGAGAAGGGGGAACTGGCAAAACAAAAACAAAAACAAAACCCCTTCCTCTCCTTTTCTGCTAATGGATGCCTTACATTAGATCACAAATTGGATACAGTATTTGGGATGAGTTTGTTCTCAATCTGCAAAGGATCCAATTAATCACTGTATACCATAGATTTATCAGAGATATTAACACTGTATGGCAAAACTTTGGCCTTCTTTAGCTGCCCTGGATGACACTGTAATCTCTCTCTCTCTCTCTCTCTCTCTCTCTCTCTCTCTCTCTCTCTGTGTGTGTGTGTGTGTGTGTCTTGTCTGGTCCAACCCCATGGATACATTCAGGAGCCAGACTTTTTATTTAGCTTCGCTAGATCTCTTCCCCTCGCCTCCCCCATCTCCCTAGTTCTCAGCTGTTTATCTTGGGATTAGTTAGGACCCTTGGAGGAAGCACAAACCAGTGTTCTACCAGAAGAAAACCCTTTGAACTGTATTAGAAAGGTTCGGAGGAGCACAGGATGCTAAGTGGACTTAGCTCAAAGCTGACCCATGAAAGCTAGTCTGCCTTCAGCCAATACATTATACCTTGATGCTAGAAACCCTTTTCCAGGATGCTTGTCAATAACAAGAGATATGCGTCTTAGTATCAAAGACTAGGAAGGTTTTCCCACCACAGTACGTGATTTTTTACTTAGCCTCTCTCAGAATTGCCATATCTAGTTGGGATCATGTACCTGCAGGACATGGTGAATTGAACTGATTGCTTTTCTTTGCAGATCCTTCTTTGGGACAGGTAATTATCAGTGTCTCACTGCCTATGCCTGGTGCAGATTGTGGAAAGGCCAGAGCTACGAGGAGAGGAAAAACAGGGGCTCCTTCTATCAGTGCTGTGCAGTTGCACACAATTCCACCCTATACCTAAAGGCGAGGAGCTGTATCTTATACTCTGCATTTAGATATATTTAGGAATTTATTTACATAATCTTATTTTTATACTCTGTATTTCAAGTGTTTTAAAGTTGCCCTGGGTCCATTCGGCAAAGGATGGGATTATAAATCGATTAAACAATCCAATAAAAAAGAATGGTAAAAAATAATATAAGGTTGATTTTTTTTATGAGCAAGCTAGGAAACATTCCTTCAGAATCAAGATCATGTTCCTTGCCCTCCACTTCAAAAATGCAGAGTGTTCTTCTTAATGAATCGAGTAATAAAAGCTAGAGGTTATTCATTTTATCTCATAACGCTCCTTGCTCATTTCAACACCATCCATTGGAGACAAAGAACGTGCATAATATGATACTCTGTTATATTAGTGGATTATGCTTTGGTTTAGCAGAACTGAAAGCCTAGCTTTTGTGGTCTTATAAAAGTTGTATACAGAGCCTTACAGCAAGGGCATAATGTACACAAAGATGAAAATATTCCTTTTGTGTAATTACAAGTCACAGTGGTAGAAAAGTCCTGGTAAGGAAAAACAATGCAGGGCTTGTTCCAGAATGAAAACTATGGTGATGCTACATTTAACCTTGTATGAGCTAGCATGGGCTGGCTAGGAAGAAGTAGGGAAGCAAAAAGTCTATATCTTTCTGCTCATATTTAAAAAAAGAAGAGAAAAAAAAAGAAGAAAAAAAGAAAACTACCGTACCTTTCATTTAAATCACACGATCAAGGCCAAACAGCTTTATGTTCCTTTCATTTGTCTCCCCAATGGGAAAATGAAGTGTGTGCTTTTGCCATATTCAAGCAACATCAGTTTCAAAGTGCCCAATGTTTATTGTATCATGCCAAAAGGTTTTGAAAATGTTTAATCCCTCACCTCCAAACTTTCCATTTCACCCTTCCCACTTTCTCCTTTCCTGCAGGCATTGCTGTTACTTCATTCTACTTTTTATTTATGGTAGAGGGTTTGTATTCTACCCCAGTCCTTGCCACCCTTTTCACCAGCATAGATCAAACAACAATAATACCAGAGGACTGGGGATTGGCAATCATCGTTCCCATATTCAAGAAAGGCTGTAAACTTGATCCAGCCAATTACAGACCAATCAGTCTCTTAAGCATCATCAGCAAACTTTATGCAACTCACTGACGTGAAAAGTTTGCGGACTGGCTGGAACAGGAGCACATCCTAAATGAAGCCCAGGCTGGTTTCAGGGCACATAGATCAACTCTAGACCAAGGATTGGTATTGCAACATCTAGTGGAGAAATACACCTCAAAGAAAGGAGGCTCTCTCTATGTAGCCTTTATAGATTTCAAATCAGCCTTCGACTCGATACCCCGGCACAGACTTTGGGAAAAACTAAATGTCACAAACATCGATAGACGTCTTTTGCTTCTTATCCGTAGACTACATGAAAATACTCGGATCCGTGTTAGATGCGACCGTTATGGGAACCTATCAAAGGAAATCCAAAGTTCCCATGGTGTCAAGCAAGGCTGTGTTCTTGCCCCTATTCTTTTTAACTTCTATATAAACTCCTTAGTCGGAAAGATGGAGGAAGCAAGTACTCATTCCCCAAATCTAAATAATACACCAATCCCGGTCCTTTTGTACGCGGATGATGCGGCACTTATTTCCTTCTCTTGTGTGGGTCTAAGAAAACTTTTACGAGCTCTTACAGAGTATTGCGAAGCTGAACACCTAATAATAAATTACACTAAATCAAAAATTATGGTGTTCTCCAAGAGAAAACTCCGACATAAATGGAAAATTAATAACCAACCTATTGAGCAAGTAACATCTTTTAGATATCTTGGAATAATTTTTGATGAGAAGGGATCTTGGTGCCATCAGATTAAGAATTCCATTGTAAATGCGCAAAGATCTTCCAGAGCTATCATAAGATTCTTTTACAGAAAAGGAGGTCAATATGTTCCTGCTGCCTCCCAGGTCTTTGTTGCAAAAATACTTCCACAATTGACGTATGGCACCCAGATATTTAATTGTCAAAAACTCGAGTCCCTGGAATCTGTACAAACTAAATTTTATCGTTCCCTACTAGGGTTACCTACCTGTGTCTCTAACACTGCCATTAGGCTGGAGGTTGGCCAACTCCCTATTAATGCCAGGATATGGATCCTGAAGATTCACTTCTGGCTAAAACTCATATTTTTCCCAGTGGGAGTGGCTCCATTGACTCTACTAGACCCGTTCCAGTCTAAATGGAGATTGTCGCTTTATGAAAAATTGAGGGGCCTGGGGCTTTCCTCACAAGAACTCATAGCCTCAGGCTTTGAAAAGGCTAAAATGATGGTGAGCCAGCGAATAGGAGATGTAGAGCTTCAGGACCATATGAGCAAGATAGATAAATATCCAGCTATCCAAGATTATGGAAAAGGGTTTAATCTAACCCCATATTTGCTGGACCTACAAATCGCAAAATATAGGCGGGCGTTTACCCTTACCAGATTTGATGTATTGCCATCTGCCTTACTAAAGGGCAGATACGAGGGCACACCCTATGCTGAACGAGTTTGCCCATGTGGTCTGAAGGAGGTGGAAACGGCTTCACATGTGCTGTTACACTGCGACCTTTACGGGGATATCAGGTTACTGTTTATCTCCCCTATCGTTCAGAAATTTCCAGGTCGATCTGAATCTCAGCGGCTGAAAATCCTACTAGGAGATAAAAACCCAGAAGTAACACTGAAAGTGGCCAAGTTTTCTGCGGCCGCGATCAAGCGGAGGGCATTAGCTGTAAACAAGTAAAAGATCTGACCCCTGGATAAGCCCCCCCCTTTTTAAAGCCCATACATATACTGTAGTGCATATATGAGTATGTATATGTGTGTGTGTGTGTATATGTGTATTGTTTTTATGTATAATTTTACAACTTTTAATTGACACCATCATTCCCTTGTAAATTATTGCTGCCTTTTATGCTTTTTTCTTTTCTTCTGGTCTATGACCGTAATAAATTCATTCATTCATTCATTCATTCATTCATTCATTCATTCATTCATTCATACCCCGCTATCAAAGCCTTCATACCAGTAGGCTATGTTCTTATTAGTAATAGTCTTCCAACTTCCTTTAAACTCATGGATATGCACAGCTGCCATGGTTGGCATCTAAGACTTGACACTTGTGGACAGATTCATGTGATATTCTTTCACATGCCCATTGTAAACCTATTTAATCAAATGTGTTACAGTACAGCTGAAATGTAAGCATATATCAACATGTTTAGCCCCATCCCTGTAGTCCAAAATGTATCCAGGTTGCTACATAGATAGGCTGTTCCCCAACCTTCCCACGCCTTGCCCCTCTTTCCATTTGCTGAGCCTCAGTTCTGCAAAGTGCCATTACACCAGGCTTAACAATGCTGACTGACATTAGAAAAGCAAGCGAGTACTAGTTTGCATGGTGGGCACATGTGCTACTGATGCAGCTCCTTGTTTGTACCATATCCTGAACATTTATTTGCCAGCTCAGCAGCAAAATAGCATATTCAAAATACCAAGTTGCATATATGCACAATTTTTAGCACCATTTCCCCACATTTGTGTTAATGGGCTGTCAGCATATTTTTAACAACTCTGTTCATTTGCGCAAGTGAAGCACTTTGAGACACTTAACAGGCAAAGGAGATTGTTCTTGATTCATAGAGTTCGGACAAAACTTTTTTCAGGCCATACATTAGAGAATTGGCTGCTGCCAACAACGCTGTAACACAGCTTGTTTGGTTAAGGAGGCTTTTGAGCAGCTTGATAAATAGTTTTGCTGCTTTTGGATTAAACTATGATATATCAATACTCTTTGTTATGTTGACCCAAGAGGGCACAGTTGATGCTACTTAGAATATTACAAACCCTCTGCCATATGCATGTTGTCTAGCCTAGACTTCAACCCTATCACTTTTCAACAGATTGTTTTAGACAACAGATCTCATGGGCAGGGAATCTGCAATGCATATAAGCTTCCTTGCTCATTTAATACAAAGGAGTCCTAGACGTTGACCTTGTCTGCGGAATCCAGCTTGGCAGGGATGTAACATTGCAAAGACCTGCAAATCCCTTTTTAACAAGGCTACCTGAACCCAGTGGCCAAGTCCAAATAAATGAAAATGTAAAGATGCTCAGTAGATCTGTTGTTGCTAAAGTCAGGGGAGGAGGGGAGGAGGAAAAAACGAGAGCTTGCGTCTGCTAAAACAGGAGTACCATTTTAACACAATAGGTAATCAGCAATAAAATACTGTGCATTTGTTATTAAACCAAGGAATGCCATTTCACTAAAAGAAGGGCTTATCTAAATATGTGGCTATCCAGAACGATACTTCATTTCTAGCTACATTTTAATGTTAGCTGTTAGAAAATGTAAACCAAATTCAAAAATACACTGAAATGACAAAAGGACCTGTTGAGACAAATGACATCCTGTCTATTGTGTTTCCAATCACTGTGCTATAAGTGCTTGCTATTTTAGCAAAAGAAATGAGAGCCGGTGTGTTGTGGCAAGGAAAGATAGAGTCAGGCTGTGGTCCTAAGCATAGTTATCTGGAAGTAATGTTAAAGGAGCAGCGTGGCTGATTTCTCAGAAATCTTGCTGAGAGTTGTGCTGCAAGTTACAGTATCCCCCTGAGCAACTGTCTGCATTCCGCTTCAGGATATTGTTTCTTCCCCTTTCCCAAGAACCACTGTGTGCATAATGAATGGAAGAAGGGAATTAAATCAATTAGATGAAAATTTGGGAACAGACTAACTTGGCTGCAAACCTAGATGTCATTAAGATTTAAAGCAGTATGTACACTATGCAAGAAAGATACAGGCTATCTGATAGACCTATATATGAAATGGCTCGCAGCTGTATCCTATGCATGTTTACTTGGAAGGATGCCCCACTAAGTTAAATGGAACTTGCCCCTAAATAATTATGCATAGGATTGCAACTTTAGCAAATATGTTTACTGTCAGTGCTTTTTTAAAAAATAAATAAATAGAAAAAAGGTACCGGTTCTCACCATGAAGTTGTTACAGTAATTTATTGGTATGGTTTTGCTATATAGAGAAAAAGAAATAAATAGCCAGAGATAGTAACAGATATAGTAAAATAGATATAGATGTGAACTACCCCATATAGAGTTTTTTCGGTTCATGTATAAGGCAGAACATTTCGTAAAATTAAGGTTTAGGTTTAGGGTTTCTGCATTCTCTCTTCCCTTGCTGTTTGTGGCATCAAGGTCACCAGAGTATTTGTGGGGAGTTGGAGCTGATAAAATATGTAGCTACTCACAGAAAAAGGCCAGGACATTCCACGTGAAACCTGCTTAACACTTTTCAGTCTGAGGGTCACAGTTCCTTCTGCGCAACATTCCGGGGAAAACATGTCATTGGTTGGTAGGCAGGACCAGAAGCAAAAGTGAGCAGAGAAATGAATATGACTTTACCTTTTGAAAGGTAGGCTAACCTCTTTTCACACATCCTTGTCTATCGTCCATCCAGGCATGTAAGAAGCATGATCAGGACACATTCCAGCCAGGCAAAAACACCTAGGAAACTTTCAGAGTGGGACTAGTGAGGAAAGTGGCTTGGAAGGGCATGTGGCTGAGCAATGGAGGAGGAAGGCGGGTGCGGGGGGTGCGGTACACTTGGACTACTGCAACGCGCTCTACGTGGGGCTACCTTTGAAGGTGACCCGAAAACTTCAATTAATCCAGAATGCGGCAGCTAGACTGGTGACCGGAAGTGGCCACCAGGACCACATAACACCAGTTCTGAGATGTCTGTATTGGCTCCCAGTACGTTTCCGAGCACAATTCAAAGTGTTGGTGCTGACCTTTAAAGCCCTAAATGGCCTCGGCCCTGTATACCTGAAGGAGCGTCTCCACCCCCATTGTTCAGCCCGGACACTGAAATCCAGCACCGAGGGCCTTCTGGCAGTTCCCTCATTGCGAGAAGTGAGGCTACAGGGAACCAGACAGAGGGCCTTCTCGGTAGTGGCGCCCACCCTGTGGAACGCCCTCCCATCAGATGTCAAAGAGATAAACAACTACCTGACATTCAGAGGACATCTTAAGGCAGCCCTGTTCAGGGAAGTTTTTAATATTTAACACTGTACTGCTTTTAACACTTGATTGGGAGCCGCCCAGAGTGGCTGGGGAAACTCAGCCAGATGGGCAGGGTAGAAATAATAAATTATTATTATTATTATTATTATTATTATTATTATTATGGCAGGTGACATTGTCATGCCACACTCTCCACACGGGTGGCTAGCCCCACCCCCATGCCGCTCCAGGAGCTGGGGCAGGTAGCTCCGCCCCTGTGGCTGAGGGAGAGTCCTGAGGGCGATAGAGTGAGAACTGAAGAGCCACATTTCGCTCTCAGGCCTGAGGTCTCCATCCTGGAAATATTTGCAATTCTTCTTTTGTTACTTTTATCCTTTACTGATAGACGTTTACAAAAGTTGCAGTTGCTTTCCCCTTCTAGTAATAATTGTATTTAATAGAACAAATACAGGATCCTCCCGACTGTAAGTGGCGGCTGAAGGAAGCAAAATTGAGCCCAGGTCTGGACATGGAGGCATGCGAGGTGCTTCAGGTGTAAATGTGTTATAACAATACTTTAAATAGTTTGTTCTTGTTTGGATAATATATTTTGAAAACCACCTTGGGATGGTTTGTGCTGAAAAGTGGGGAATAACTATATTGACTGACGTCCAATGTTAATCATGCTCAGAGTAGTAAGATACAAGTCCATTGTTTACAATGGATCCACTCTAAATATAACTAAGCATTGAATAAATACGATTATACGCTACCCCTGAACTTAGGTGTTTGCTTGCTTAATAAATTTAAAGACCACTTGCTGTATAAACAACAACAATCTTTATTACGGTCCAGAGACCCAACAAAACATTACAAATCAATACAGAATTCATACAGCCTACCTCCAGGTTAATCAAGCACTTTGTTTAGAATATAGGACTTGTTTGTTCTTGCAACCACCGATAAAAATGATAAAAGCTGTATAAAAGTTCTCAAAGTTGTGAAAAATATCATATACATTAAAACAAGGTTAGTGATTATTTGTTTAGTGATCAAGGAATTGTTATTCTTAATACCAGTTCAACGTGAAATAATTGTATTAACTAACTGGAAATATAAATGTTTTGTGATGGATGACCTAATGTGTTTGAAGGGAAAAGGCAAATGTGCACATGAGCTAAGCAAATTGTCTTGAGATAAGAGATCCTTCTTTGTTATTATGTATTACAGTAACTTTAATTCAAGCAGCCACAGTGGGAATAATGGGATCTTTAGGTACAGGTTAATGGGACAATTAGGCAAACCACATCACTCTTGTATTCCATGCAGAAATGGATGGTTCTTGTCTCTCAGCAAGTGTAACCTCTTCTTTACGTGCTTCTGTACTCATGTAAAATAGGAAATGGATTAACTGGAGGTGAATATGCCCATTTGTAGTTTATAAAGTGGAGCAGTGCTGGAATGAATTTGCATAGATTCAAGTACTCCTGTATACTCAGCTCCAGTGGACTGAGCAAGCAACCCTTTAGAGTCCTTATTGTGTTGTAGAACAGTGAGACTGTGGATTTTTAAGTGCACCCTCTCCAGCACTGCAGAGCTCATTCTGCCTGATAACTGTTGTCCATGTGTTGGTAACCTCCAGAATGGGCTACTGCAATATGCTCAATGTCGATCTGCCTCTGAGGTTGGTCTGGAAGTTGCAGCTAGCGCAACATGCAACAAATGGACTCATTGGGACAGAATATTCAAAATGATGCTGTTGGTGTACAAAGTCCTATACAGCTTAGGACAATAATACAGTACTTAATAGATCGTCTTACCAACCACTTACATGCCAATGAATCATAGAATCATAGAATCATAGAGTTGGAAGAGACCACAAGGGCCATCGAGTCCAACCCCCTGCCAAGCAGGAAACACCATCAGAGCACTCCTGACATATGGTTGTCAAGCCTCTGCTTAAAGACCTCCAAAGAAGGAGACTCCACCACACTCCTTGGCAGCAAATTCCACTGTCAAACAGCTCTTACTGTCAGGAAGTTCTTCCTAATGTTTAGGTGGAATCTTCTTTCTTGTAGTTTGGATCCATTGCTCCGTGTACGCTTGTCTGGAGCAGCAGAAAACAACCTTTCTCCCTCCTCTATGTGACATCCTTTTATATATTTGAACATGGCTATCATATCACCCCTTAACCTCCTCTTCTCCAGGCTAAACATGCCCAGCTCCCTTAGCCGTTCCTCATAAGGCATCGTTTCCAGGCCTTTGACCATTTTGGTTGCCCTCCTCTGGACACGTTCCAGTTTGTCAGTGTCCTTCTTGAACTGTGATGCCCAGAACTGGATACAGTACTCCAGGTGATCAATTCACTCTGCAGGAGACGGTCTCTTGCAGATACCATCTGATATTATTTTATTGATAAGCCATATGATTTTGTTGAATCAAACATTTATTTTGTTATTTGAACTGCTGATGGTATTTAAAGTTACAAAATATTTTAGTAAACACAATGCAGCAATATAGAGGCCACCCCAAAGGTTCCTTTTCCTAATCCACAACTTTTGCAAATTACATGAAGCATAAAGTTATTTACAGCTCATAGTTAAAGCAAAATAAGCTTGTAATTACAATTTAGCAAATGCAAGCAATGTAACTTGAGCAGAAACATTAAAAAAGACACTCTGTTGCTGAGGCTGAAAAATCCGTTTGCCAGCAAAAATAAATGTGTTATTTAATAAGGTTAATAATAGATAAAGTTGCCTAAAGATGATTTGTTATCACTGACGACCATTTTATTAAAATATTAATGGCCCAAGGCAAAAGCAAACTGTTTCCTTAATCTGCCAAAAGAACTACTTTCTCAGGAATTACATACACCAGAATGCTTTGGGATATGTGACAGATATAGTAAGCACAATGAAATTTGGACCATGACTATACATGAGATCTTAACTTGATTAAAACGGGATTCATTTCACCAGTTTGTCAAATAGATGGGTGTTCTCTTCCTGAAAACAAAAGAAAAAACAACCCACCCAACAATGTGCATACAGATTCTTTTAAAAATGAACATCCATTGAATAGTGTTTCTGCATGCTATTGTTTTAACAGCTGAAAAAACCAACAACAACCCTGTATTAACCATGCCCCACATGATAAGGAAGTGAAAGTTATAGTCCCATGAACGTAATACATGTAGTGGAATGCACTGGGACAACAGCAGCTGGAAAGGAAAGAAATATCGGAATCTTTAAGCAATGTTATTGCTTGAGGTAAAATAGGTTGAGCAGGTCCATTGAATTGTGATGGAGACCTCTGTGATTTGGTTAGGAGTGCTGCCAAAAAAGGGGGGCGGGGAGAGGTGTATAGAAACAAAAGGCCCATAGATGTACCCAGATTCATTTTCATGGGTGAATTTTAACTCAAAGCAATAGCACTCTCCCAAAGTATGTGTGTGTGGAGGGGGAGAGAGTGTAGAACAAATCGTTGATATGTGTGGGCTGCTACAGTATATTTTTTTTTAAAAAAATGATGATGATATAGACACATGCAATCAAATCTATGCAACCAGAAGTTCAAATGAGAAAGTTATGTGCATGATGAAAGGCAGTTCAATGTAACATCAATTGCTTTGGCCTTCTGGAGAGAAGGTGCACTCTGATTTTCTTGCACAAGTATTATGTGGATAGTTGACAAACATTTGGGTAAATTGTTTATTTTTTATTTTTAGCATGGTTGATTCTGTTTCATTCTGACTTATTCCAGTATAGATTTTCTAGACCAATCTTATCCTGTATCATTTCATATACCACCTCCCTTATGATGAGAAGTTACCACTTTTCTTCGTACCATCAGATTTCCATAGAGGATTGCAATTTGCCCTATATAGAGGAGGTTTGCATTTGTTTTGTTCCACAAACATGAATGGTTGTGGGAAAACCACTCGGTTTTTTTTACCTCTCTTGAATCTTCCAGTATTAAAGATCATTGAACTTCAAGCATGTACACACCTCTACAACGTCCCAACTTGCTTTCTTTTACTCTAAACTAAAATGTTCTTGAAGCTACCAGCATGAGTTTGACCAAACTGCGGGAGGCAGGGGAAGACAGGAGTGCCTGGCATGCTCTGGTCCATGGGATCACGAAGAGTCAGACACGACTAAACAACAACAACAACAACAACAAAAATGTCCTCAAAGTTGTATCCTTTCCTCATACGGGAGTTACTCCACTCCCTTGATCATTTTGGTTGCACCTTTCTGAACTTTTTCTGACTGTACAGTATCCTTTTTGAGGTAAGGCAACCAGAACTGTACACAGAACTCCAAGTGTGGTCATACCATAGATTTGTTAAATGGGACTATATTGGCAGTTTTCTTTTCAGTTCCTTACCTAATGATCTCCAGCATGGCATTTGCCTTTTTCACAGTTACCACACAATGGGGCAACACCTTCATTGAGCTCTCCAAGGTCCTGTGCCTGGTTACACACTGCTGTTCAGGTTCCATGCATGTACAGTGGTACCTCGGGTTAAGTACTTAATTCATTCCGGAGGTCCGTACTTAACCTGAAACTGTTCTTAACCTGAAGCACCACTTTAGTTAATGGGGCCGCCATGCTGCCAGAGCACGATTTCTGTTCTCATCCTGAAGCAAAGTTCTTAACCTGAAGCACTATTTCTGGGTTATCGGAGTCTGTAACCTGAACCGTATGTACCGGTAACCTGAAGCGTATGTAACCTGAGGTACTACTGTATATGTGAAACTAATACTTTTTGCCCCAATAAGCATCACTTTACATGCATCATTGTGGGGGACTCCACTTTCTACTTCGCTCCACTGAGAGAACTGTCAATTTATTCCTGCTCTCTGCTTCCTGTTTCTTAACCAGTTACTGGTCCATAAAAGAACCTCTCCTCTTATTCCATGACTACTAAACTTACTCAGGAGTCTTTGGTGAGGTACTTTATCAAACATATTTTGAAAGCACACAGTGTTCTTGTTCTAGTGTTAAACTACTGAATGTTTGGGTGATGGACGGTGAAATTACATACTGACAACTTTTTTTACCATTGCATTAAAGGATCCATTCTATCTACTCATATTTTCATTAGTTCATTTCAGAATATTTTCTCATGAAAGAGTAAGGAGTAAATTGGTATGCTGCCATTATCTGTTACACAATGAACTTAGGTCACCTTCACAAGTACACTTGTTGCATTCATTGCATGTGTGGTTCAGTTGAAAACCCTGGCTTACAATCTATGAGACAAGATGAACTGGCAATGGAAGTTGTAGGTATGTATATCAAGTCACTCTGCTAACAACTTGCATTATTTTAAAGTGACCTCTTCTATATTGACACCTGCTTCCAGTTCCTTTTTATCTGAGCCTAATGTGCAAGCCTAAAGCTCTTACAAAACGCTATATGTTTTAACCTATTGATCCTTTTTTAAAAAAGGTAAAAAGAATAGGGTCAAGGGGGGGGATGTGCCATGAAAATAATGAAGAACAGTGAAGAGAATTAGTTTCCTTTGTGAGAAATTCTCAGTGCTTGCGGGAAATGACATCCTTTTGATGGGGAATAGGGCTTCTAGTGCTTCAGTCACAATGGCTCAATTAGTATGGCTCTTCCCTCTAGTTGTAAGACTCTCTTAAGGATGTGGCCACCTGCAGACACCACAGTGCAGTCTTGGGGGGAACTGCAGCAGAATCATAGGAGAACTGAGATGTCCCTACTGCCTCTCACTGGCTGTTATCCAACTGGAAAGTTTTACTCCCCTGATGGCACTGTGGAAAAAGTACTTCCGTAACCACTGCACCCTGGCAGATATCGTATCTGCAGTTATTATTACTGTTACTCTTAAGATTATTAATTGCTTTCTAAAGCACCCTTTGTCAAATGAGCATCTCAGATAAAAGTCCATGTTTCACAAAATGGATATTAAAACATTAAAGCCTCACTTAAAACAAATTTCAATAATAAGAAATTTCAGTTCCACAACAGCTGCTGAACTTCAGTTAATATTTAACTTCCAAAAGCCTTAACTCCCGAAAGTGTCTTCAATTAATTATGAAACGCTACCGAAGCGACGGGCAAATGTACTTCCATAGGAATGGAGTTCCACATCTGGGGTGCCATGATGGAGAAGGCCCTGTCCTGTTTCACTGCTGAACAAATGATGCTCATCAATGGGACTATGAGCAGGTTTTCCACTGAAGATCTGAGGTCTGGGGTCAACAGATATTGGGTAAAGCATTCTTCTAAATACTCAAATCCCAAGCTGTTCAAGGCTTTATACACCAGTACCAAGAAAACCATTGAAACAGGCCTGGTGACAAATGGGCAGCTGACAGCAGCTGCCATGTATAAAACACCATAGGATCTGTTTACCAGTTCATAATAGCTGGATTAATGGAATGCCAATCACTGTATTGGAATACCCAGATGATGCAATGGGAGGTCTGCCCACAATGGGTTCTAATTCAAAGCCCACATTCACATTAGATGTCTTGTGTCTCTAAACAGGAGTTTAGATTATGCTGAAGGTACTATGGACTGAAAACTAGGAAGCTTGTGGTATCTGGAACTTCTACTAGTACAACAGTCTCAAAGGTGACTTTTGACCCACCGCCTTCCAGACCTTGTTAGAACCTCCAGAAGCAGAAATGCAAAGTCAACAAAGAGCAGTAAACACTTTGCCTTTAGGAAGCCAATTTTAGAAAACTGGAGCTACAATTTTTGAAATTTTGAGCTTGAGCCTTTAGTGCAAAAAAAGTAAGAAAAGGTTTTGCATTTGTGGAAAGCCCTGTGACACAACATCAGTTCCATCTTAATCCATTGTAATTCTGAAGCCTTAATTACTTGGGATCCATTTGCCTGCTTACCCAGGATGTAGAGGAGACAAGAAGCACCAGGGATTCAGTTCCTTCGGAGAAAAGAGTTTATTGTGATCTGCGCAGAGGCAACCAGCGGAATTGCTTCCAAAGGCTGGCGGCCCCTAATACACGTAAGCCAGCAATATTTATACCCCTGCAGCACCTCCCGACCACCCCACCACCAGTAACTCATCATATCATATTCCTTGATTTGCCTTATTGTCTCTTTGGGTGTTGCTAAAGCATTTTGCCAGTGCACTCCTTTCGCTTATCAGCCAAGCCTGCATATCTTGTTTGCTCCAGATGCATCCTTCCTCCTTCTCTCCGGGCGTTGCCTTCCAACTGTCAATACACTCCCTGCCTACTCCCTTCAATTCCATTAAAATACACAGGTTTGTGATCAGGTTATAAGTAAGAGACGACAGGTACTGTTAAACAAGGTCTTCAGAAAGGGACTAACACTGAGCAGTGGAAGCTCTAGAATGGCTACACTTAGGAACTCATGATGCAAACATGAAGAGGTCATGAAGGGGTTGATAGCTGGAACTATGGATCTCGGTAAATCTTAGAAGTGACTATGTATTAAAAATGTTCCTGATTTTCCAGGTTCGCCTTAATCATGATCGCCTTGTCGTAGTCCAGGTCACCACTTATGCCAATGGAGGTTTGTGTGTGCTTGGGGGAGGGGAGTTATTCTTTGAAACCTTCCCATTACTGCAGTGTAAGAACTTAGAACAGGCTTCCTCAACCTCGGCCCTCCAGATGTTTTTGGCCTACAACTCCCATGATCCCTAGCTAGCAGGACCAGTGGTCAGGGATGATGGGAATTGTAGTCTCAAAGCATCTGGAGGGCCGAGGTTGAGGAAGCCTGACCTAGGAGGTTCTCAAAGGAACGGCCAACACAAATAGGATGTAATGCAATACACCCATTGCTTCTGAAGAAACAAGTTTGCCTCTAGATTGGGGCATTTTGGGAGGGTGGTAGTAGTAGTAGTAACAATAATAATATTAATAATAATAATAAATTTATTTATATGCTACCCATCTGACTGGGTTGCCCCAGCCACTCTGGGCAGCTTCCAGCAAAATACAAAAACACCATAAAGCAACAAACATTAAAAACTTCCCTATACAGGAAAAGCCCTGATCCCTGCCCCACAAAAGGTGGCATAACTACCGTATTTTTCGCTCTATAACACGCACCCGACCATAACACGCACATAGTTTTTAGAGGAGGAAAATCCGTAGGCATGCCACCCGTAGGCATTCCCTCCATAACACGCACAGACATTTCCCCTTACGTTTTAGGAGGAAAAAAGTGAGTGTTATGGTGCAAAAAATACGGTATATTGCTGTAAGAAATTGCCAGTCCCTGCTCTGCAGATGTCTAGCGTGGTTTAAGCTGTGAGAGTCAGAATTGGCTCCATTTATCTTTCTAAGATGTCCCCACTTCTGAAATGGAGAGAATGTGCAGCAAAGCAGTTTAGAAGCACAGCACCACCACAGAGCTGAGCTGTGTCCTTCAGTCTTCTGTGCTAGGCATCCTTTTTTTTTCATGCTCAAATGCTCATTTGCCCTTTGAGATTATGTGTCCTTGCAAAAAGATGTGTGTGTGTTGGGCAGGTGTGTGTGTGTGTTGTGGCAGCGGGTGTGTGTGTCCTTTGTCTAGTTCTTTTTTTAAAAGAACAGACTGCGAAAAGGGAGTGATGGGTCTCTTAAGGAAACATAAACACTGTGTACTCATTAGAAGGCTCATTATAAATAAAGTGCAGAGAAGGTGCCCTAAGAGCAAGCTCTTTCATGGGTGTTTATTAGGACAAAGAGCTTCTTTAATAGGGCAACTGAAAAGAAAAGCACTCTGTTGCAACCATTAATAAACATTGCCACTTTTACTGACTTATTGGGAACAGCTTTGCCCTTGCATCTTTGTTTTTAAAGGGGCAGGCACCTCTTTCCTGTGTGCCAGTGTTCGTTGTGTTATATATATATACACACACCGTCAAAATTCTGCCACACACTGTTTCCGAAACTCTCACTCTGAAGTGTGGTGACACCTTGACAGAAATGCCTTCATCGAAGCAGTCTGAATATGCCTGTAGGTGATAGCAACTGTAAATGCAAACGCCATTGTAGGTGGAAATAAAAATCAAGATCACCTTGACCGTTTGGAAAAATGGGCTGAAAGACAAGTGCAAACTGCTCATTAAGGGGAAGAAAAATCCAAATAGCAACATGCAAAATGGGTGCAATGGGTCTAGGTTTCAGCACTAGTGACAAGGGACTAGGGAGTTTATACAGCCTTAGTTAGCAGCATATTATTCTTCTTGTTTCTTAAAAATCTTACTATATCTGGGTTGCATTTGTGCAAGCACAAATAGAAGTTTTATTATTATTATTATTATTATTATTATTATTATTATTATTATTAATTTATATGCAACCTATCTGACTGAGGTGCCCCAGTCACTCTGGGCAGCTTACAGCAAATATAAAAATACCGCAAATCATCAAACATTAAAAACTTCCCTATACTGGGCTGCCTTCAAATTTCTTCTAAAAATCATATAGTTGTTTATGTGTTTGACATCTGACGGGAGGGCATTCCACAGGGCGGGCACCCTGCTCTGTTTGTAACAGGTTAGGGTAAAATTAAAATGCTGCCTTTATCTATGGACCAAACAATAGCACATCGTTGCCCTGGGGATGCAAGATTTTTCATTCACAAATTGCTTAGGGATGAGACTGATCTAGAACACACAACCCTGAAGTTGGACCCTTTGTCTCTCCTTTCCCCCACCGCAGTCCTAATCAATTTGTTTTGGGGTTAAAGCTCCTATTCATTTAAATGATTTATTTTCCAACGGAAACTGAAGGGGCCCAATCCAGTTTGGGACCACATTGGTGGCAAATGGGTTTAAGCTTCCCTACCTTCCATGTCAGGGTCCTGGTCTTGTGTTTGTGTTCTCACAATTACTATTTGTGAAAGAAAATGTGTGTGATAAAGTAAGAATGTCATGATAAACATCTCGTGAGTTTGCGTCTAACTGGGGAGGATTTGTAGAAGAACTGTGAAAACTATTTCTTTTATTAAATTATTAAATTTGTATCTGTTAATAATCGGCCATGGTTCAGATGTCACACTAACCCATAGTTTAGTGTGATGAGAATGAGCTACAGCGAGCCTTTGGCTTGTAGACTGCTCCCACTCTAGCACATCCAGAGGGAGTTTTTGCTTCTTCTTCTTCGCTTAACCACAGCTTGTTGTGTCATCCTAACTGACAGACTGTGGCTGATCTTCACCGTGGCTTGTTAGAAACAAGCCAGCTTCAAATCATAGGTTATAAAGCTGGATTGTTTAAACAGGCTATACTTAATGCTAACCACAATTTAGGGTTTGGCTGACATGCTAAACTGAGGTTAATGGAAATCGGAATCGAAAGCTTCTAATACCCTCCTCACAGAAGAGACGGAAGGTGGAGAAGCCCGTGAGCCTGCGCATCACTGCGGCTAAATTCTCATCATGCTAAACAATGGTTTACCCATGTGGCATCCAAACATGGTCTTTGTCTATGGGTTATTATATCTGACAAAATGGGAAGCCTAATTCTTTCCACATAAGCACGTTTTGTTTCTGCTGCTTTTCAAATTACAAGGATTGATGTCTGGAAATTGCAAACACTTTATTTGCTTGGCTGGGTATTTCTCTGCTTGGGATGTGACAAAGCCAAAGAAAAATGGCAGAGCTGATTTTACTTTCTCCATGGAGGTCTCATAGGATAAAAAAAAAAGAGGATAGTGTTCAGCTGAGATTTCTTTCTTACTTGGGATAAAAATTAACAAGCTGCACCTGACCGTGTTTGTGAGAGAGCCTGAGCTTAATAGATAATTC
Source organism: Podarcis liolepis (assembly GCF_965112155.1). Classification (NCBI taxonomy): domain Eukaryota; kingdom Metazoa; phylum Chordata; class Lepidosauria; order Squamata; family Lacertidae; genus Podarcis; species Podarcis liolepis. Next base: position 59,810,986 of record NC_139560.1, on the reverse strand, counting down.
AAATCCCCTGCATTTTGATCCTGTTTGTGCCCATGTAATAAGCACTTAGAAATGAGGGCAACATAAATAGATTTTTCTAGACAGCCAGATAAATAACTGAAGGCTAGTTGGGCATTTTGCACAAGTCTCCAATTTAATTCCTTTCACACATACACAACTCCTGTGCTGGGGTTGTTGCTTGAAGACCTGCAAAATAAGGGGCATATTTTTGAGACTGTAGGGAAATGATGTATTATGTGCATCAGAACATTAATAGTCTTTTATTTGAATATATCACCCTTGGAATGCATTAAATGAAGGTTGCTTTTTGCAGTGATGGTGTATCATATGCTACCTTATGCAAATAAGGTTCATGGTTAAGGAAATGTTCCTTGAGACCAAATGTGAGTGCAGGAGACAAAGAATTCACACAAAAAAAGACATCATGGTTGGCAGGTGGAAAGAAATTAAGCACAGGAAAGTGGACAACAAAAAAGAGAAATTCTGTGAACCGGGAGAAGGAATGAAAACTGCTATGAAAGCGAAATGTAGTTTTCTCTACTGCATTTTACTATGTTTTACTACCACCCATACTTTGTATAAATTGTAGAAATCCTCCCCATCTTTCATTCACAAAACATGTCTCTCTCCACTTCTATGGCCTCAATAAAATTGTGTCCAATTTACCCCTCATCATGTCCCATTCCTTTTCCGTCTCCCTTAGAATATTATAGATTCCCTATAGAAAACATCAATAGTTTCCTGATACATCAAAGTGTAAGCACTTTTTAAGCTAATGTACTTGAGGATTTGGACAGTTCATATTAGTATCAGTGAAAAGCCCTGAAATCTCTGACCCCCTGAAGATCTTGCAAAACTCCGGCGTTTGGCTCTATTTTGTCCAAGTGGATCTATAAATTATCATCTTCCACAGCCAGCATCAATTATATCATATAGGCATAATTCTCTCCTCTCATAATTCTTTCCACCCTATATCCCATGATGAAAAGTATGCTTTCTTACTTGCTTTGAAGTGGAACACAACAGTCTAGTAACAGAGTAACAGAGACCATCTTTCATCTGTGACTTTTAATTTCCCTCTAAGGGGCACTACATCTTTAATAACAGCTTTAGCTGTAGCAAACCCCTGGATTGTTTAGTGCAACCTTTGCCAACCTGCTGCGTTCCAGATGTTTTGGACTACAACTCCCATCAGCCACAGCTAGCAAGGCTCAACTGGAACTGTGCACATGTCCTATTGGAAAGGAGTTAGAGGGTTAAGTGAAGTAAGGTATAAAGGTAAAGGACCCCTTACAGTTAAGTCCAGTCGCAGATGACTCTGGGGTTACGGCGCTCATCTCACTTTACAGGACGAGGGAGCCAGCATTTGTCCGCAAACAGTTTTTCCGGGTCATGTGGCCAGCATAACTAAGCTGCTTCTGGTGCAACGGAACACCGAAACCAGAGCAGCGCAGGAAAAAGCCGTTTACCTCCCCGCCACAGTGGTACCTATTTATTTACTTGCACTTTTTGGCATGCTTTCGAACTGTTAGGTTGGCAGGAGTTGGGACCGAGCAAAGGGGGCTCACCCCATCATGGGGATTCGAACTGCCGACCTTCTGATCGGCCAGCCCAAGAGGCTCAGTGGTTTAGACCACAACGCCACCCATGTCTCCACTAAGTGAAGTAAATACTCCCCCAATGGTGAGTCCCACCAGACATCTTCCTATAACAGCAATCCTCACATTGTCCACAATATAATGGCAAGTCTAAATAGCCCCCAGAACCTTTGCTATATCCAATTTATATCTATACCACTATAGATCTATACCACTATATATTTATATCTATACCACTATATATTAGCACTACAGTGGTACCTCGGGTTACAGACGCTTCAGGTTACAGGCTCCACTAATCCAGAAATAGTACCTCGGGTTAAGAACTTTACTTCAGGATGAGAACAGAAATCGCGCGGCTAAAGCGCTACCTCAGGTTAAGAACAGTTTCAGATTAAGAACAGACCTCCAGAACGAATTACGTAAATTCTTAACCTGAGGTGCCACTGTATTAATTATCCCTGGGAAAGAAACAGATTGGTTTTCCTAGAAAATGGTAAGATTACCTGGGGACAAAGGAGAAAATATATATTTATTCAAACTGGACTGGGCCACAGCAGTGGCAGTCTCTCTTCCTCTTCTCCTGCCACTATGAGCTGCCCAAGGGAGGAAGCCAGAAACAGAGGCCATGGACAGGCCATGGACAGGCAACGGGAAGCTCTCTCGCTGCCGCCATCCCTTGGAACAAGCACCTGCTCATCCTCCTCCCTGAGCTCAGTGACTGCAGCACTGGCGGGGGAAATCTGGACATTGTGGGATCAAATCAGAAGCAGGGACAGCTGTCACAATTCCAGGACTGTACCCTGGACACTTGGAGGGGATGAACTAGGCATGTTTGGATTTTCACATCAGGGACATGAAAGCAGCGATCTATTGCTTATGTACCACTTGCGGTCAGATAACACGGGCATTCTTGGAATAGGCTGACCTTCTCAACAATATAAACCACTGCACATTTCTCAAAGAAGCTCTTGAGTGCAGCTCATTTTAAAGATTTCGGAACTGTTGATGTTTTGTCATGAGACATATCATTAATATTCTTTGTTTCGCTAATTAAAAAACAAACCAACTGAGTTTAATATGGAAGATTATACAGTCTGACCACCCCTTTTTGGTGTCTTCTACTGCAGAAAGCTCAGTCAAGGCCTGACCTTGATCATGAATTGGGCGCTCTGCTCCTCTCTGTATGCAAATGACACTAATTAATCCAACACAAACATCAATATTTTTGCAAAGCATAACCCCAAGTGCCGTTTTATGACCATGTAATTTACAAGGCCTTAAACTACATTAAAATTACCACATACAGTGTTTACAGTTTAATTACACGGCTATTTGCCTTACCCAATCAAGTGTTATTCATATAGTACTTATCCACTGGCCCTAATCTTACCTAAAAAAGAAAACAAACCTTTTTGCGGGCACAATAAGAATAGCAAATATTTAGCAAGAGGAATTCTTCCAAATTGCTTCTTCTGTTTTAGTGAACATAAAAATTGTGTTTATTCTAGCTAAAGTAATTGTCATCTGTCCGTTTGCACTATTTATGGATGTCTGCTTCTTCTGAATAATTTCCAGTGTGTAAAAATGGCACTAACAAAGGATTTTCTAATTTGAAAAGTGTTAAGCCTGCACATCTAGAAGAATAAGGAGTGAATAACTTGGTGCTAGAATGGATTGTTTCATTGCAGATTTGCAGGTGGGGAATCACATTTTAAACTGCTCCTGAAGTGAAAACATGCTCTGCCAGTATAAACTATCACAGCAGGGAACAGGCTAGGCCAGAACCATTCCTCTTGCCATTATAGTGTTTTACTTGCAGGGAGTTTTGGGTCCATCTGCACTATACTTTTAAAGCAGTATTCAGTATTCAAGTACTAACTTTACTTTTATTCTCCAAGATGACACCAGTGCAATAGACCAGGAGCTGCTAACACAGTAGCTGCAGGCATCTGCAATGGCCTTCATTAGCGCCTCTAGGCCCAGAACTTCATATATATATTTAGACAAGCCGTCCTGGTTTCTGATTTGATCCCCGAATGTCCTACTTTTCCTTAGGATGTCCCTATTTTCATTAGAGAAATGTTGGAGGATATGGAGTTATCTGACCCTGAGCTGTCTGAAGGCAATCCTATATAGGGAAGGAGTTTTTTATGTTTAATGTTTTATTATGTTTTTATATATGTTGGAAACTGCCCAGAGTAACTGGGACAACCCAGTAAGATGTGTGGGATATAAATAGTAACATTATCATTATAGAATAGGACGTCCCTATTTTCATCGGAGAAATGTTGGAGGGTATGGGACTGGTCCTGCCTCTCAGTGTTTTTAGCTGATGAGTGAAGTAAGAGCTGTGATTGATAGGTGAGTCATTTGGACACTAAGCAACAGGAATCCCTAGGGTCCTGAAGAATTTCCACTTCCCCCTCCCCTCTGGTGCACTGTCCCTGCTTCAGTCTTATTTTCTACTGCTTAGAGCAGGCATAGGCAAACTCGGCCCTCCAGATGTTTTGGGACCACAACTCCCACCATCCCTAGCTAACAGGACCTGTGGTCAGGTGTTAAATGTGCGGGAAAAGTCAGAAACCTAAGGCAGTATAAGTTCCTCAACTACGTTTATTTATTTGTCAGTGACAACAGCTCACTCATAAGAGAACCAAACTGACTGGACAACACAATAATAATCCTGAGCATGAACTGACCGTTGACAGTTGACAGTTGAAGGTGCATGCATTTACTTGCCATTAGAACGTTCATCTACCAATGCTTATACGATTGGTTAGAACGCGCCTTGTAACATAAAATGAGTTAAACCCAATACATAACACTCCTCCCCCCAACTTCCTAACAAAAGGAACAAACATAGTCATCAAGGTGTGCCAGCCTTTTCCGCTCCCGCTGGGACCGTTGCAGTTCCTGTGCCCGAGTGGGTGACCCAGGAGGTTCCTCCGGTACCCGCGGTCTGAGTGGGGCAGTCAGGGAGGCTGGCTCCTAAGGGGTTACTTTCGATGATGCCACTGAGGATTCCAGCCTGAAGTTGCCCTGCTGGGGTAACTCAGTCACTGGCAGCCTGTCTGGTTCCCACCCTGGCCTGGGCACAGAATCTCCCGAGGTACCCATTTCTCTGTCCTCTGGTTCCTCTTGAAGTTGTGTGTTCGGAGGTGCCCTGCTCTGATCTGGTCGAGGTGTCCCTTCCAAACCAGTCCCCCCTCCAACCCTACCTCATAGGAAACCGGACCTGTACAGCGGGCAGTGATACCAAGGACCCAATCCTGTCTGGGCCCATAGTTTTGGACGTACACAGTGTCCCCCGGGGAGAACCCTCTTGGAACCCCCCGCACCACAGTGGATGGCCGTTGCTCAAGAGCCCAGTCAGGGTGCATACGATCAAGGAGGGTACTGAGCTTCTTCCCCATAAGCAACTCTGCCGGGCTCCGGCTGGTCACTGCGCTTTGGGTGATGTGTTAGGCCAATAAGAACTCCGCTAACCTGAGAGTCCAGTCTCCATGCACTATGCACCTAAGCGCATCTTTGGTAGTATGGACCATGCGTTCAGCTTGGCCGTTAGTGGCCAGGTGAAAAGGAGCAGAACAAACGTGGCGGATTCCATTCTTGGTTACAAATTCTTTGAATTCTGCCAAAGTAAAAGCGGTCCCATTATCACTCACCAGTGTGTCTGGCAAGCCGTGTGTCTGCTCATTGAAAGTGCATGCCTCTGTGTCCCTGGGTGCCATCAGACCTTCCAGTAGAGTGATGGCGGAACTTCCCAGCACCATCAGTAGCACACCCACCTTGTCTGCCTCCCTAGTGAAGCCTTGTAGTTGGACGTAGCTCCTTATTTGGCGGAGCCACTGAGACCATTCTGCAGGATGGCTCATATCGAAGTCCGGTGGTGGCCGACTATAACTGGTGGCCATCCTCGGACCTGGAGCAGTCGCTTGCACGATTGTGGGTGGTTGCGAAGACGCGGCAGGTGCAGTCTTGTTTCTGGACTATTTGCTAAGTCCAGCATGGTGGTGAGATCGCGTTTACTGCGAGGCGGGAGGTGGTGGTGCTGCAGTGCGGTCTTGGGCCTCTGGCAGCCGGTGGGAGCTCCTCAATCCCATCCTCATTGCCAATGTTAAATGTTCAGAAAAAGTCAGAAGCCCAAGGCAGTAGTATAAGTTCCTCAACTACGTTTATTTAACATTTGTCAGTGATAACAGCTCGCTCATAGGAAAACAAGAACCGAACTGACTGGACAACACAATAATAATGCTGAGCATGAACTGACCGTTGACAGTTGACAGTTGAAAGAGCATGCGCTTACTTGCCATTAGAATGTTCGTCTACCAACGCTTCTGCGATTGGTTAGAACACGCCTTGTAACATAAAATGTGTTAAACCCAATACCACCCCTAGCTAACAGGACCAGTGGTCAGGGATGATGGGAGTTGTAGTCCCAAAACATCTGGAGGGCCAAGTTTTTCTATACCTGGCTTAGAGCCTCCATAGTTTGCCCTTCCTTTTTTTTCTTAGTAACTATGATGCATCTGTCCTGTGATGGCTTTGTCTGAGATCAGGTAGTCCCTAGATGTTATTTTCTCCAAATACTACCACACAATAAGTGGGTGTGGATGTTAAAGAATCCCCCTTTCCCCCAAAATAGCAAATGTGAAAACTTTAATGTTGATTCTTGCTCTGGGATTGTGTGGACAGTGACAAGGAGGTTATAAGTAATTTAGATAAACAAATAGTATATATTAGCAATAGTTGGGGCATAATAATTTTTGAGTGTCTGCATACCCTCCAATATTTCTCTGATGAAAATAGGGATGTCCTAAGGAAAAGTGGGACATTCCAGGATCAAATCTGAAACTGGGACAGCTTCTGTAAATCCAGGACTGTCCATGGAAAATAGGGACGCTTGGAGGGTCTTTGTCTGCCACTATGGAAGGGATTGCTGTGTCTCAACCACTGCTGACAGATATCTTCTGATTCTACTACATTTGCAGAATGATTTTGAGATTACCAGATTGTAATGTATACAGAACAAAAGAAGCAAGCATTTGCAAAGTGCTGTTTCAGAGCGGTGATTTGCTTGCAAGTCCCCCCCCTTTCCCATTGCATTTTAAGTGCCTTTGCTTGCCCTAATGCTTGCCCTATCAAGGGTTTCAAGTAGGTCCTTTATCCTCTATCTATCATCTATCTATCTATCTATCTATCTATCTATCTATCTATCTATCTATCTATCTATCTATGAGAGAGTGCAGCACAGAGCCAGCAAAGGTATACCACTGATATGGGACATGGGTGGCACTGTGGTCTAAACCATTGCGCCTCGTGGGCTTGCTGATCAGAAGGTCAGCAGTTTGAATCTGCTCGACGGAATGAGCTCCCATTCCTCTGTCCCAGCTTCTGCCAACCTAGCAGTTCGAAAGCACTTCAGTGTGAGTAGATAAATAGATATCGCCGCAGCAGGAAGGTAAATGGCACTTTCATGCACTCTGGCACTTGTCATGATGTCCCGTAGTGCCAGAAGCAGTTTAGTCATGCTGGCCACATGACCTGGAAAGCTTTCTGTGGACAAACACCAGCTCCCTCAGCCTGAAAGCAAGATGAGCGCCACACCCTATAGTCGCCTTTGACTGGACTTAACTGTTTAGGGGTCCTTTACCTTTTAGCTTTACCTTTTACCATTGATATGCAGCGATGGTGAGAGATGAGGAAAAGAACTCCAGTATCAAGTAGCTTTGGTTTCTATGCAGGCTTGAGGTGGTGGTTTGTCTTAAATTTAATGCGCCTTCGAAGTTGGCAGTCATTTGTGTGCTTATCTCCCAATATCTTATGTATCTAAAATTGGATTTTTGAGTACAAAGCTGACATGTTATGTATAGTTGCATATAAAATATTCATTCTCAAACTCTTGCTGACACAATGCTTTCATTCTCCATGGGTCTTGTGGAATGTGGTCTCAGATATTGTGGCAGATTAGAAATCAGCCTGCCTCAACCGTTGTGTCCTTTACTTCAAGGTCTCCCAGGGCACCTACCCATGTGATAAGGCATGAGAGACCAGTTTTCAGGACGGAATCCATGCATGACACAGCCTGCCTAAACCAGAGGGCAAGGACTGAAAGATTAGTAATATGCGGGAAGATGAAACATTAATTTGATGGAAAGGGCAATCAGAGAAACCAAACTGTGAATTGATCTGTTTATAGTTGACTAGAAGGGGGGGGGGAGAGAAAAGGAAAAAAGGTGGGCGCTGATGAAAGAGCATGCTTTTCAGAGTGAACTGCTTTTGAAATGAATGTCAGCTCCTTGATTCGTATTGAGAGGTATCCAGAAATCCTTTACTTGGGAGGCTGATCAGATGTGGCAGTTTCTGCAACAAGCAGCTTGCCCAGTGCTATGAAGAAGAAACCGCTGACAAGAGTGTGTCTGCGATGGTCATTTATGCTAAGAGTCAAAGTGGATGTCCTCATCAATGAGCAGATGACATGTTAAATAAGTGCTAGGGTCGAATGACTGGCAGGCAGGAAACAGGGCATGAACGCGATTCCAGATTGCTAGTTTCTAAATTCAATCCAGCTTCTTTCAAGCTTCTATGGCCAACGCTTATTAAGCACTATGCTGGAGCAGTAGGGGGTTTATTCTATGGGCGTAAAAGCAAGGAGAAGGCAAACAGACATGTCACCTCTCTGCCAAGGTGGAGAACGTAGAATGACACCAGCACTTCCTTCTCCCTCAGGATCCTCCAAAAACCCAGAGAGGTCGTCTCCCCTCCTGTGTCCCACAACAACTGCCCAGGCAATGCATACCTTCCAACATTTCTCTGGGCAGCTTCCAACCCATATAAAATACAATTAAACATTAAACATTAAAAAACTTCCCTATACAGGGCTGCCTTCAGATGTCTGCTAAAGGTTGTATAGTTACTTATCTCCTTGGACAAATGGCCTGATTCTGTATATGGCAGTTTCCTGTGTCTTACTTATTTACTATGTCAGCTGGCTACTTTTTTTTCCTTTTTAATTGTTTTAAAGCTTTTAATTATGGCTTGGGAGGAACTTTGGCCCTGTCCTATAGCATAAAAATATCTAAGTATATAAGATAAATATATTTCCTTAAAAGCAAATTTGATTATAAAAAATTCACAAATCAGTCAATGGATATTACAAGTTTAGGGCAGATATATTGGGAAGAAACATATAATGTCCATTCTAAATATATTCTCTGAATATATATTTGAGCGAGAATGATATAAAATGTACAGTACAGGCTATAAATTCTAGAACAGGTGTAGCTGGTGTAAATATATTTCTTTACCTCACTGATTGGATTTTGCACCTCCCTGCAAGATTTCTGTGTACCGGGAGAGAGAAAGAGGTTATGTGTACAGATGGTTAACTGCTGAAATGCCCAGAAGGTTCAACTCATCTGCGCTTGCGAAGATGAGGAGAATTTTCCACTGACTAATTCGCAGGTGTTTTGAAAGCTCTGGATTAGATTCAGGTTTTGCTGTTCTGTTTTGTTTGATCAAATGCCTTAGGTTAGATGTTGAAAATGTGAATATTTTATTATTATTATTATTATTATTATTATTATTATTATTATTATTATTATGGCCAAGTGGTTATAAGAGCATCAGTACTGCTCTCTAGAGAAAAACGGGGTTCAGAGAAACCTTTTGGCATTTGGACCTCACAGCCATTACAAACCAACGCCTTGGGCTTCCACTGTCCCTGGGCTGCCTCTCCTTTTCCATGACACATTGCATCGCCTCAGGTCAACGACTTAGAGCTCGCCTGCCCATCGTCATCATGGTCATAATTTGGCAAGCAATAATAATTATTTTCCGCCTTATGCTAGGCCTTTCTCTTGCTCTGTCCTGCGCTCTTTTTAGCCTACAACCAGAATGGCAGCAAAAACGAGCAGGTGTTTAGGAAGCTTGGCTGCTGAAAAGCGATGCGCAAGTGTCACTCTCCACTAGAGTAGGCTGTGTTGGCACTGCACTCTGGCTGCTATCCGTCGACAGTGAGCAGGAAGAGGTAACACAATGCTTCTTTTAATAACAAGTTTAATAGTGAGCTGGATGAGTAAAATTAAGGGCTACACTCAACAGCACGGCACGATTATGGGCTTATGCAGATGACGGGTGAATCTGTATCTCAGGTTATTATCCTATGCATGCTTACATGAGATAAATCCCTGTTTAACTCAGTGGTACTTATTCTGAGTAGCCATGCAAAGGTGCAATACTGTAGAACACCGTCTGCCTACAGTGTGTGTGTATGTAGATACACCTGTGTTATGGTTTACACATTTTTAAAATCTAGGTAGATGTATACTGAAGAAGCGGTGTGTGTGCGCGCGCACGCGCACAGTCTTCCTAGAACTAAATAAGAACCAACCCAGTTGATAAATGTTAATCTTTTTGGTTTTCATGTAGAAGCACAACGATGGTTTTATATCTTCATATAACTAGAGGTGGAGGAAGGGGGGAGGTGGGGGTGGAGCGCCCCGGGTGTATTCGCTGAAGGGGGTGACATTCGGCACACTGCCCACCCGCGACTCCCAAGCCTACCCCAAAACGTTGGGGAAGGGAGGGAGCTGCGCTGCGTTGCCGGTGGCATTCCCCCCTTCCCCCTTCATTCTGACAGCTTGGGGGAGGCTTGGGAGTCGTGGGCAGACGGCACGCCGAATGTCCACCATAGGTGGCTTGCTCCACCCCCGGCTGCAGGGCGCACATATCGCCTGAGAGGGCACCCTCCACACCCCACATCCCTCGGGAGCACGCCCGCCTTGGGCAGTGCAGGCATATGCTCTGCCGCTGCATATGACATCTTCGTGTCTGGAATTTTATAAAAAGCTTTTCTTCAAAACATTTAAATTAGCGCTCTTCCACTGGAAGAGTACAGTGGTACCTTGGGTTAAGTTCTTAATTTGTTCCGGAGGTCCGTTCTTAACCTGAAACTGTTCTTAACCTGAAGAACCACTTTAGCTAATGGGGCCTCCTGCTGCCGCCGCGCTGCCGGAGCCCGATTTCTGTTCTCATCCTGAAGCAAAGTTCTTAACCTGAAGCACTATTTCTGGGTTAGTGGAGTCTGTAACCTGAAGCGTATGTAACCCGAGGTACCACTGTACAGCGGATGAATTCTTAACTTTCAAAAAATTGTTTCGCATAACAATTACTAAGAAAATTTGCTGCTTTTTTGCCTTTCTTTTTAAACATAAGATCACCAGATGTATAGGATTGTCTATCCTATACATTTCTACTCAGAATTAATTTTAATTGGGTGGTCCAAACATAGAAGCTTAGAAGCATAGAATTGTAGAGCTGGAAGGGACCCCAAGGGTCATCTGGTCCAGCCCCCTCAATGCAGGAATCTCAAGCAAAGCATCCATGGCAGATGGCCATCCAACCTCTACTTTGAAACCTCCAAGGAAGGCGAGTCATCTGAACATGGTTTGCTATGGGAATGTGGTATACAAATAAACAGTGATGACACTGAGAACATACACATATGCTAATAATGACTAAAATAAGACCCATTGATTTCAATGGGTCTACTCAGAGTATGAGGCACTTGAATGCCACCCATAACTTTCAGTGGGTATTTAGTCATTCATTGGGCACTTATTCAGCCCAATTACCTGCACTTCACAGTACAGTGGTACCTCTAGTTATGAACTTAATTCGTTCTGGAGGTCCGTTCTTAACCTGAAACTGTTCTTAACTTGAGGCATGCTTTCGCTAATGGGGCCTCTTGCTGCTGCGCCGGCGGCGGCGCACAATTTCTGTTCTCATCCTGGGGCAAAGTTCTCAACTCGAGGTAACTCTTCCAGGTTAGCGGAGCTTCTAACCTGAAGCATTTGTAACCTGAGGCGTTTGTAACTCGAGGTAGCACTGTACAAGATAAGGAGAAGGAGGCTCTGGGGCTCTGTGAGGGTGGGGCAGTGGACTCCCAGATGGGAAGTTGGGGTTATATAATGATGAGGTTGGGGCCCTCTGGAAAAGAGGCATTGGTAACATAGAAAAATATCCTGGCCAATGTCAGTTTCACAGATTATAAGACAATTGGAGGCAGGACCATGCATGGAAATGCTTTTAGGAATCTCTCTTTTAATTGTCACGTTTCATTGTTAGAAATGGAAGCCGGGCCCAAAACCTAATGAACAGGGGTTCCTGTGTAGAAAGTGAACTGGGAAGGGGCTGCGACTGCTTTGGGGATTCCGCTTTCCCATTCTTGTGCAAATGGTGAGGACAGAGGTCCCCTTCAGTTTCTCATGAACGCACCATCAAACAACTCCGAGCTTCTCAAAACAGCAGCAGCAGAATCTTATTTCAGCAAAGAAGGGGGACAAATAATGAGAAACAGCTTCCGAAAGGTTGCTCGGCAGTGTGAGAACTTGGCCCTGCAGTTCACAGCATTCCAGTAAACAGAGTGCCAGAAAAATAATAATCGGGATATACTGAGCTGAGGTAATGCTGGCAAGAAGCTACGAAAGCCTAACAAAAGACCTCTCCCCCTCCCCACCCGCCCGCAAAGAAGCGCTCTTCATTGCTCCTTGTGTTTTCCTGTCAGAAGAGGCTGTGGGGCTTGTTTCCTGGCAACGTGCCCCAGCTCCTTCGCTCCGCTGAGACCCATCTACCCCTAGGGGGAGCCCATTGGCTGTCAGCCTCCAGCAAGAACCTGTGTTTAACTAGCTCCTTCTGGGATGCAGGCGAGCTTTCTGAGAGCACAATTAGAGCATCTGTCATGAGCAGCAGAACCAGTGCGAGGTGGCGAAAGGTTTTGGTGGCTGCTGGAGTCTTTTAGAGCTAAATCATTGGGAAGTGCATAGAGGCCAGTTTGGATGACCTGTCCCTCTTCCTTGCCTATCTTTTTTATTATTTTAAAGGGAAGGGGAAGTTGTGTAAAAACCCACGCGATAAATCTTTCCTGCTTGTCAGAGATTTCAAGTAAACAAAATAATAGTTCTCAGGAGAGGTTTATGCTAAAACATAGAAATTTCCTCCCCTTTTAAGTCTGCGGGTGTTTATTGCTTTTTCAATGTACGTTAGCCAACGCTGCACTTTTTCTTTTTAACAAAAATACATCTTAGAGATTCTATCGGCAACTTACAGCCTAAATTTCTGCAACCAGCTTCCCAAGCCTCCACTGATTCTCCATTTCTCCCTCCACTTTTCTTTGGATCATGTGTTCGCCAGCGGGTACTGTGACCAGTGTCGACTTTTTACCTTTGAGAGTTTTGTAAAAGAAGGAATATACAGGTGCAGATTACAATGCTGCCATCAACAGAGGTGAACTTGCTGAAATTCCCTCTTCTGCAGCCCTGGCCTGCATTGCATCTGGTCACTGTGCATATATCACTGTCCAGCCAGCCAGATTTGCGTTAGAAGGAACCATTGCCGCAGAAGCACAGACACATAGAACAGGTGATAACTCCCCGAATTGCCCAGCCTACAATTTAACTGAGTTACATTTCTATGATTGAACAACAGAGAAGAGGGGCATGGCATAGAAGAGGAAAGAAGTGCTTTCCTCGAACAAAACAAGAGTCCTCCTTCTAGGATGCACTACATTTATTTCAGGATTTATAAACTGCTTCCCAACATGTTTTCAAAGTAGTATACAAGAGAACTACTTATATACAACATATATAATAAAAATGAAATATACATAACAATCTAAAAAATTTTTTGAAGCATCAAATTACAAAATTCTATATAGCACACAATATAAAATGGCTGAGTCACTCTTCAGGGAAAGCTCTCTTAGATAATTTATAGTGCTGGGTGCTTGTTGAAGTTCAGTTGGAATCCGAATCCACAGATCAGCTATATGCATGTAAGAGGCAGGGCCGGTCCACCCATGAGGCAGGGTGAAACAGTTGCCTCAGGCGGTGGAAGCCCCCGAAGTGGCCCCTCCATGAGCACCCCACCCACCCTGCCACCTCCACCAGTGTCAGAGAAATAGGGCTAGCATTGGCGCAAATTTCTGGCAAGTTCTCAATGGCAGAGTAGTGGCAGCAGGGCAGCACTTCTCATTTCGCCTCAGGTGGGATGTGCCAGCCCTGTGAACAGGGCCTTATGCTAGAGCTGGATGTGCTGGGTTGCTCTTGAAGAAGGATTCAGATCAATAAACTCGGAGGAATTCAATGTAACTCCCAACCCACCAGAGTGGATTTAGAGGAGGTGCAGGGGCACACAGGTAAAGGCGAGGGGGAGAGAGCCCTGTGGCGCTAGCGGGAATCATAGCTCTGGCTTCCACTATCAGAATGGGTTTGTTGAATCCAGCGCACTGTATCTTGGCATTCATTATGGACCTGTGGGGTTTTTTCTTCTATCCAAAACAACTCCTTTAAGTGTTTGTTGTGGGGGAGGAAGGGAAAGGAGATTATTAGCCGCTTTGAGACTCCTTAGGGTAGTGATAAAGCGGGATATCAAATCCAAACTCTCCTCCTCCTCCTTCCTTTAGGCATTCACCTCCACGACTTGGTTGCAACGCATGCACAAGGTTGTACCTTTGTACTTGTGTTAATTTATCCAGCATGGTTAACTCTCTATAGTTCAGCACCCACAATTATTAAATGGAAAGCTTACCTCAGCTGCAACTGTGCAGTAGGAGAGCCAAGGTCATCATTTAAGTAACCTATTGCATTTCCAATCAGATATATTAATCAGACCGAAATATGAAGCAAAGTGCTAAAAGTCACCAAGCATTTCAATGGCAGAGTTTCAGCAAGAGGCCTTATTTTTCCTCCTGGCTGTGTTTCCTAAAGATTCAGTTATGTATGTTACATATAAGTTTACTTGTAATGCTGATATATAAAATGGGTAGTGATTTATGATCTTCATAATATATTACCCTCAGCTGCTGCCAAATACCACAAAAATTTCCCAACACAGTAATTTGATTAGTAGCTGATTTGACAATGCAAAACACAAGCAGATACTATATAAACATTGGGCAACTGAACAATAAGGTGTGCACAGTGGCCCCCAGTTTGGCTGGAATACTAGCCTGTGGATGATTTTCCCAATACTGAAATGCTTTAGTCTTCAATGAGGGGAACTGATGTAATATCTTGTGATGTGTGCCAGAGAGCTGTCAGGCTGGACTGAATTTGTGATCCAAAGTATATATTGGCACATAAAAAGGCATGAGATCAAAATGCTACAGTGCATAGAATAGTTTCAATGTTCTGAAGTAAACTCATTCATGATGCTTAAGGGGCAGTTTATCCAGTAACCAAACAACACATATAACATTTTCTCAGAAATTATTTACTTTTGTAACCACTTTGGAATCTTGTTTTTCCAAGAAAGGATGAGTACATAGTTGTATGCTACAATGTGATTCTATTACCAATAATAAATATTAACTAGAATATATGCTCTTCTACTTGCCAGACATATTTACTATCTGGGAAGGCAATGCTATGGGTTGACAATATTTTGTAGGAACTTTAATCTCTTTCACTATGTAAAAAACAAAACAAAACACCAAACACCTCCAAACTGAATGGCTTACAATGAAAAAATGTGTCTACAGTAAAAGAAAAGGCCCATGGGATGCAGATGTTGGGAGTAGATGCCGCAGTGTGGAATGGCCTTGCTGGCGAGAGTGAGTGTACATCCTTCACACAAACAAAGGCAATCTTGTGTAAAGACAGAAGCTTTAATATAGGGGTAGCCAAAGTGCTGCCCTCTGCTTTGTTGGACTACATATCCCATGATGATCACTGCTCATGTCCGCCAAGACAGATTGTTACTGTAGTCCACCAATGCCTGCAGGGCACCATGTTGGCTACCCCTCATTTAACATAGCAGGTTTTAAAAATCTAGAAATTTATTAAGGTAAGTAATTGAATGACTGCAAGGGCTCATTCTGCAGGATGCAGAGGTAGCCTTTTTTTAAAAGGGACATATAAAAATAGGTAAATTGATGAAGATTTACAGGTGCAAGTCCTGGGGGAAAAAGTATATCAGATATAGCTGGCTTGACAACCCCATTTAGAGAGCAACCCAACAGGGAAACTATGGCATTGTGAATAAAAGCCTTCAGAAACACTAAAAGCAGCACTCACAGGCAGAGATGAAAAAGCTCTAAATTGCTATGATATGTCACAGCCTGTCAATGTATTAATAGATGCTTCTAAATCAGGCTTGGGAGTGGGGCATAAAAACTTCAACGGAGCCAAAATAAAATTCTGCTCAAAAAGAAAAGAAAGATTAAGTACAGAATATTCACTAGTGTGTAGTAGGGTGCTGAGACAACGCAGATCACAGACATCTGGTGTTGCTGTTGCTTTGTAACAAAACAATTCACTAATGGCATTTGGGGAAAGAGAAATGAAGGGACTCTTGGAGAATACACTTCTGTCGTGGAAAATCTAAACTGGCAATGGGAAGTACAGCTCCGTGGCTCCTCGGACTTTGGCCTCCATTAGCTGCATGTACATGCTGTGTGCCTTCTTCATAAATATGCAGCAAGGCCAACCAGTGTGAATCAGAGGGAAGGCACATGTGCCATTTAGGCTATCAGGTAAAGTTTCCTGGGGCAAAAGGCAAGAAACAGGTATTCTCCCCTGCTTGCTGCCACTCACAAATATTACTGGAGTGGTTTTGGAAAGCAGCTGTTGGGAAGAGATCCTACAAATGATCTAAAATAAGGCCAAGCTGGAATTTGGTCATGATGATTGAAAAAGTTTAGTTTGTAGTAAGAGGAAATAAACAAAGCAGCTGTTTTCTAGCAGTAGATTCAACAGACTGAAAAGAGCTTTCCATGTAAGCGAAGTTCCTCCAACCATCACTATCAAGTTTACTTTCAAAGAAAGGAAACCTATTGGCTGCAACTCTCAGAAAATATTTATCCTTCCAATTCCTATTGGTTTACCTTAGGGCTTATCAACTCTTACCTTTCCTCTGCTGTTTCCAGGCATGATATGTGCTTTAAAGCTCTGTGTCCTAGCACCCTTTTCTTTTGCTCCAGAGCTTTCCATGCAAAAACCCACTCTTTAAGCTCAGTTAGAGCAAACAGCAATCTGTGGAGAACCCCAAACTGCTGTTTGCTCTGACTGAGCACTAAAGAGTGGGGTTTCATGAGAAAAGATCCACACTCAGACATAGAGCTTTTAAGTGTGGACCTGTGTTTGGAAAGAGTGGGGCAAAAGCTAAGTGTGGATAAGCCCTTAGTCTTAGGTATCACCCTTAATCCCTCTTTGTGACATTGTAATTACAGATCATTAAGAAGCATTTTAAAAGCGGCAGTGAGAAACTCGGATTTGCCTATCCAGTAAATGGAAAGGAAGTAGGGGTTCTCCCCCCCTTCCCTCTCTTTTTTTCTCAGGCGGCCTGAATGTGTCGCTAACTAGCAATTTGGCAGCAGACTTTAGCAAATAGCTGCACACTAAATGGGTTTATCCTTAAACATAATGCTCTTTTCCATTTTAACTGAGCATAAAATTGTATCTTTAAAGGATCTTCAGGCAGGGAAGCTTGATGCCTCTTGAGTAGTTCAGTGTGACATATGGTCCGTCTTCCCAAGCAAGGGTTTTATCTGCCACATATAGTTTCTGCAAATTTGAGCTAATGTTGCTGGGAAAACAAGAAGGGATTTATGCCCAAAAACTAAAGAAGGGAATAAAAATAATCTTTCCTCTACATACCTCATGTACTTACCAAAGCATATTGGCCGTGTTCCAAGGGACATGGAACTCTGTTCTAGCAAGGACTTTGCCATCGTCAGGGAATGTTCCATCAGCACAAATCTTCCTAAGTAACAGGATAATTTCCCATATGTAGATGCTTCCACCACCTTTTTGCACTCTATAAGTCAGAGCTTTGTTCATGTTCCAGGTTTGTTTGTTTGTTTAAACTGGCTCAATCCATTCTTTTCTAGATGCTCACTTCTCTATAGGACACCTTAGGCACCTTAAGATCATCCCAGGAATCTGACCATGTGGACAGGACTGGAATTATTGCTCTGGCCCTACTGCATGTTCGCTTTGTGGGATGGCAGGACCGTTGGGCCTTTACCTAATGGCAGAAGCACTAAAATGTACTTGATCCTTACCTCTTCTCTCATCCCTTGAAGATGTCACCTCTGAATTTCTCGCATTGAAAATACTTTGTTTTTGAAGTGATGCTAGTTGATTTGAAA
Organism: Podarcis liolepis; assembly: GCF_965112155.1. Lineage (NCBI taxonomy): Eukaryota > Metazoa > Chordata > Lepidosauria > Squamata > Lacertidae > Podarcis > Podarcis liolepis. The sequence continues at coordinate 59,793,235 of NC_139560.1, read as the reverse complement.
ACTCTAGAGATGTGGTCTGGAGTTAGGGATGGGCAGGAATGTGGCCAAGTTGGTGGGTTAAGCCAAAGATTCTACAAGAGGATAAGGTTGCATGGAGCCTGACAAGGAGCTTGTGAAACCGAGTGAACAGGAAACAAAATGGGAAATGTGGTTCAATGTAAGTAAGTGTAAATTGGGGCACTGATGGGATCTGAGATGGTGGTGACTGATGAGGAAAGAGATCATGGTGTCACAGTTGGTAGATCAGTGAAAACATCAACCCAATGCTTGGCCACCATGGAGAACAGAATGCTTACATAGCCCCTCCCCTGACCCATCAAGGCTCTTCTCTTGTGTTTTCTGTCTGTGATGTTTCATCAGTGATGGCTCCTTCACATATGTCCTACATTATTTGGACTTGCAGCCATCAAATAGTGAGCATATGACATATGGATGTCTGGATGAGATTTTGGGAACCAAACTCTAAATATCACACACACACACACGCCCTACTGTGTTCCTTTTATTTTGTAAATTTTAGCATTCAAAGTCAACTGCACTAAAATACCAACTAATAATAATACTAATAATAATACCTTTATTACAATTCATCATGCTTTCTCAACCCTTTTCTGCTTTAAGTAGTGACCCATTTGAGTTGAATTAGAGAGACAGAAGGGGAAATGCTTTCTGCAAATCTTTTCCTTCTCTTTACCTCTTCAGTCAGTTGTGCTTTGTTCGTAGATAATTTATTTAAGGAACAGATGAAGGCAAATTCAGTTCTAGCTGCTTTTAACAAGGAGCAAGCTTTGACAATTTGAATGAGAGTGATTTTTGAGGAGGGGAGGCAAAAGATTATTTTTTTTTAAGTTTTCAACAAAGAAAGTAAAATCTACCTCTGTCAAGCTACTGTTCTTCAGTCAGCCACACGGTAAGTAAGTCTGAAATGAAAGAAGAAACCGTATTTTTAAACACTGGAATAGGCATGTGAAAACATCTGCTTTTATTATGCATGTATGAATTTTCTCTAGTTATTTCCACAACTAATCCACTAAAAAGTAGCACCGAACATTCAGGGGCACTTAGACTGCATCTTATATCACCCTCCCCCCTGAATACAATGGGGTTCTGAGTAAACACACACTGGAATGCACTTTATAAAAAACATACCAAAAACAGCAGATTTCCATAATTGGTATTTTGCACATGTTCAGCAGTTTTCTGGCTAATGCACAAACACTCATGGGTTTTCTATTGTGACAGGCTATGTCCTGTTCCAACAGATGACTGGCTTGCCTTTGAGCAAAGTGCTGAGCTGATGTCAGTAGTGGCCAGAGTATCAGTGGTCAGAGTATTGGGGCAGCAGTACTTACCTGACTTTTCATCACTACTCTTGCTGTGCATTTCCAGGAGAGGGAGTACAAGGAGTTTGGTGCAGTACAGATGCACTGGCAAGAGCTCCAGATTGGCTGCTGCACACTGACTGCTACTGGCTGTTGTATATATTTGGGTGGAACTAACTGAATTACACAAAAGCTCATACGACATCACCAGTTTTTTCCTTTTCCTTTTCCTTTTCTTGGCACATCCCTGATTACAGCCAGAAAGTGTGTAGCTGTATTCGGAACACTTATGTACAAATTTGTGGTTTTCCTAGCCAAAAATTAAAATCATGGATATTCATTTACTTGACACAATCATAAACTCAGGGCATTCCTCGATAATAAAAACTCAGACATTATTCTTAGCACTGTCAGCGCAGATGCAGTACTAGTAACAGGTTATTCTGTCTCAAAAAATGGGTGTGCTAGCAGGACACATCTGCCCTCAACTGCTGGAGAGCTAAAGTACAAATATGACAAAAACTACATCAGGGGTGGGGAACCTGCCGGGAAGGGCTCTAGCTCAGTGGTGGAGCTTCTGCGTTGCAAGCAGAAGGTGCCAGGTTCAATCCCTGGCATCTTCAAGATGCGCAGGGAGAGAACCACGTGGGATGTGAAACCCAAGAGCAGTCAAGTACAACATTCCTAGAGTGAACATGTTTACACATGGGGAGGAATGTTTGTCCTGCCAGCAGGTAAACTTCCTGTTCCCTTCTGGGCTGGGACAGACTTCCTCTGCACGTGACTAGAGGTAGGGGTGGCCTCACCTGTGCAGGTAACAACAAAAGCACAGGGCAGGGCAGCCATCTCTCTCTTTGACTACACGCATTGAAGAAGCAACATCTGCTTAGCCAAAGATGCTCCCTTGGCTTCCAGCTTCCAGCCAAGAGAGGACAGAGGGACTGTCTCAGGAGATAGTTTCCAGGTGTATGGAACTTTTCTAAGCTAAGTCTGCCTTCTGGGATCCAATTGTGAACAGAATATGAGTAAACTCTTTTTATACTTTTATAGAAGACTGTGTCATGTCTTATATTTTATGAGGGAATAAGGGGGAAAATACCAGAACAGTTATTATAGAAGCTTTAGCGAGCCTGAGCAAACGCATCCATTGCAAGTTTAAAAATAGGAATGTTACTCTGCTAAATGGTGAACTTGTTTACACAAGTTGGAAAGGCTATAATTCAACAATATATCCTCTCCTGCATCCCTGAACATTCCCACAAACCATGCTTGAAACCTCGGAGGACCATTGCCAGTCAGAGGAGACAGTTCTGAGGTAGGTGAACCAATGATCTGACTTGGTATACATCTGCTTCCTATATTCTTATGAACTCCAACTCCCATCAACCTCAGCCTGCAGGGTGAGTGATTAGGGGTGGTCAGAGTTGTACTTCAACAACATCTGTCGGGCTCCAGGTTCCTCACCCCTGAACAAAATGAGCAAAACAAATAAAAGGCCAAAAAAAATGACATGAAATAAGTTTGTGAAACAATAGCACATTGCTGTTTCTATATGCACACCCTAGTTGTAAATGGCTAGATGAGTGATAAGTTGAGAAAGCATTCAGTCCATAAATGGCTTCAATAAAGAAACTGTAAAAACAGTCCACAATGCGGCATTTATGAGCAGGAATTGTGGCGCTCATCTTTAGTGATGCCATTGGCATTATCCCATTATTTGTGAGAAGATCTATAGAACTGTAGTCTTTCTAGTGCACAGCACTTGCAATAGCAGTGTGCTTGCAATCTGATGGAACAGAAGAATAGTGTTTTCCTTGGGATAAAATTTTGCTGATTGAATGATGGGGAAATTCTGCTATTAGCAAAACAACGTATATTTCCTTCAAAGAAGACACTTGCTTCTAGGGCCAGAGGGTGGTGGCAATTTCACATCTATTGTGTGTGCACACACACAAACACAATCATTCTAGAAAAAGATAGAGCTCTCTCTCTCTCTCTCTCTCTCTCTCTCTCTCTCTCTCTCTGTGTGTGTGTGTATGTGTGTGTGTTTGGCAGCATATTTTCCACAATTGCAATTGTTAAATTATTAATACAAATTTAACTTTGCAATATTTCAGCATACTGCATTGTTTTATATTGGTCATTAACTGCCAAATTAAATTAGCATAGTAAACTACCATGAGGTGTGTTTATTGATGGAAACTACATAATAAAGGTGGCAGATGCATCTCTGTGGAGACAGAATTGCACAACTTAGGGGCTACCACAGAAAATGCCCACTCCCAGGCTACCACCCACTGGCCCTTACATTGCAGTAATCCAGCCCGGAAGCCACCAGAGCACAGAGTTAGGTCTGAACTAGACTTGGAATGCAAAACCTTTCAAGTAAAGGGACCGTCCTCTGTGAAGTAGGACACATGGCAACACTACATCGGCTCAGGTTTAGGAATTTTTTAAGAACCCAAAGATATTTTAGATTGAAAACCTCTCAGGATGACATCTCAAACAACACTCACTTTAAATACCCTTGCACTAGCTTAACGGCCTGACCTAAATTCTGAACACTTGGAGGTGGCAGCGGTAGGATATAACACCCCCTTGCTTGACTATTAGATATGAGAATCAATAATGCCCTCTCGCCATATTTTATGGTCCCTTTCTTGCCGTTGTTTCCCAACTCAGTAGCTTGGTTTCTGTAACACAATGTAAGTGTATCTGCCACACACCATTCTGCTTTGAGCTGTTTTGTTCTAATACTCTTGACATTTAAGCATGGGCACTTTAAAGGGTTTTTTGTTTTGTTTTGCTTTGCTTTACTTTACCCCGAACGTTATTGATTGCCTCTAGCTTTTGTGTTTTCCTAAGTCAATTTTGTTTCATGTTCTCCCTCCTCACTCCCACCCACCCCTTAGCTTAATGCATACCACTCTAGTGACTAACATGGAAACTGCACATATCTTCCTCTCTCACCAGTTCAGAAAAGAAACAGGAGTGACCAACAGCATTGTAAATGATTACAAGAGGTCACTGCTGCATAGACATAAGGTCATGAGCCCCCATGCACTACAGGAATAATGAATCACAACAGTGGAGCAACTCACAAACCTGGATATTTGAGCACCGGTGTTGCATGAAAGCATTAGCGCTGCAAGATGCAGCAGTGTCGAGATATACTAATAAATGCGGCGATGATGAATTTCTTTTGAGCGCTTGGATTCGGTAATGCAGTTGTACTTCCTAATCTCTGTGCTCGGCACAGAGGGTTTGAATAAGCCCAAAGCACACACAGCCACAGAGGAGGCAGCTCTCTGCATGATTCGCTCTTCTTACCTTACATCTTTCTCAAATCAGCTTCCAGTGGTACTGTCAGAGTGCACTTTGGGCAGATGCTCAAGGCGCTAATCAGCAGAATATGTGGGAAGGCTCCCGAAATGCCACAGGCCTGGATTGAAATAAAGGAAACACAGTATCTTCTAAAGGGTCCATTAAGACTGTTTTGACTCCTGTTATGCTTCCGAGCACAACTCAAAGTGTTGGTGCTGACCTTTAAAGCCCCAAATGGCCTCAGTCCTGTATATCTGAAGGAGCATCTCCACCCCCATCGTTCAGCCCGGACACTGAGGTCCAGCTCTGAGGGCCTTCTGGTAGTTCCCTCACTGCGAGAAGTGAGGTTAGAAGGAACCAGGCAGAGGGCCTTCTCGGTAATGGCACCTGCCCTGTGAAATGCCCTCCCAGCAGATGCCAAGGCAATAAGCAACTATTTTACTTTTAAAAGACATGTCATTTTTTAATTTTTCATATTATATATTTTTAAATTATATATATATTTCTTCTTTTTTCTTTTAATTATGTTCCCCTTTCCAAACGTGGTTGGTTCTGATAGTTGTAATGCCCTGGAAAGACCCCTTCAGATGTTCTTCAGAGGGTCAGCCTTACCTGGTCAACACCAGCTCTCAGTATAGTCAGAAGAAAAGTTTGCTGTGCAAAACCACGGGAACGTCACCTCAGGGTCTTTGTTAGGTGCTCTTATCATGGGACAGATGTATTTCTTCTATACAAGTATGTTTATTAATTAAGCTGTGTTTATCAGAAGGATATGCTAGATATAGGTCCTTTTTATTCCATGCCTTTTTTAGTTGATCAATTTTGCAGGAGTGTGTGTGTGTTTTCCAGAGGGTTTCCCCTCAGGAAGCTGCATATCAGCTCCACATTATACACCAGGTTTCTGCCCTAGGAGTGAGGTACAAGAGAATAATTCAGAACGTGGAACCAAAGGCAGTGTTTTACACAAGTTTCTGCTGTGTTATCCTATGCCGAATTCAAGTGGAATGGATTCTGGAAGTGTTAAATGTAAGTAAATATCTTACTGAATAGCCTGGAGGAGGGAGGGAGGGAGGGGAGAGAGGAAAAAAACCACACCATTTGTTTGTGTCCTATTTATTCTCTAATTTTGCTTCAGGAACTGGCCAGCATCTTGTGCTCTTGTGTTTTTGTTTTCAAACTTCCCACGGATGCCTGTCATTGTCAGGTGCTGGTTACTCAGAGGAAGAAGACAGTCACTTGAGATCATTACAGCAAGCAGATCCCCAACTTCATTCTCACACACCAATGGAGTTCTGGGCAACAAAAGGTATCAGTTAAAAGTTCTTTTAGTGTAAAATTTGGAAGAGATTAAAAGAGGGCAAAAGTTCAAATGAGAGCGAACCCACTGCCAAGCAAGCGAAGAATCTTGGCGAAAGGCAGAAGGGGGGGGGGGGGGAGCCATTGGTTTAAAAAGACAAGTAACCATGGCAAGACAGGAACTCCATGCTAGAATCTGGGTAACAAGTATGGAGCCACACAGAGCAGCAATTGTTTATTCAAGACATGAGGATACAGTTGTCTCCAATGAGTGTTCTCACAGATCACACACCCCCCCCTCAAAAAAACCTTGAGTACATTTTTTAAAGACCATCCAGCACTTCTCCACAACCCATTTGGGGCTGGGCAAAAGGGAGAGAAAGTACAAAGTTTATTCTCAGTGTTCCTTGTGCCTTGAAGACAGCTTTCCAGAAAGGGAGGAGGAACTCTCACACCAGCTGTTAAGCAGGGCATCTTGCTCTTCTGCTGCATCCATCAAAGGATGCTGTCATTCTGGTTGTGGAGACACTCGAGGCACTGACTGGTCCATCCCCTGGGCTCAAAGGAACCGGAAGCAGAGGGCAAGATGGAGAGGGAGGGAGAGAGGTTTCGGTTTGCTTTGGAAACGGCTTTTCTGCCACAGTCATCCTTTAGAGAGAAAACAATGGATTGCAGCAGCTAACAGCTGTGGGAATTATGAGGTTAGGCGGGGAATAAAAATAATGGCAAATCCCAAGCAAAGTAATAATTCACTAAAGAGGGTTCTGCAAATATCAGCAACCCACACCCACACACCTGCACGCATTGTACACCTGTTGTCCTACATGTGCAATGAAAGCTCTCTTTGTTCTTGTGTAAATGAAGGAGCATTTTCGCGTACAGCAACCCTGACCAAAAGCTATTGACAACACTTGGCATAAGGAGAATTTCCATCAGGTGCCTTAAAATAAAGTGCAGAAGGGAATATTTACTGTCTAATGAAATGCAACTGAAGGAAAGAAAGGGGTAGATCTACTTACTTAGTTAAAATGAGTCACTTGGGGTCCATTCCTAAGCCTGGATATTTTCTGATCTCTTAGACATACGGTTATATCTAGAGTGAAAATTTTGAACCATGGACATTCTCCTCTTCTCTGTATTCAGAAGAATGCCGCTTCTGATACTGCCTTTGCACAGGCTAATGAAACCATTCCACTCCTTGCCCTTACCTACTTTCTCAACATCGCACATAATTTGATGTCCCGCCCCTTATTCACTTCCCCCACTACATTAAAAGGCCCCCAATTCCTCACAAAGGAGTTGTGCTAGCCCCGTGATCATTTTTGTTGGCTTTTTCTGAACCTTTTGGGGCTTGGAGATTTCGTGTACGACCTCCCCATATCCAAACACTGGTGATCGCCACTCATGCAAGTGCTGATGGAAGCTGTGCATTATTACACTCGTCCCTTGCCGTTTAGGATGGTGACCTTAGTTTCTTCTCCTTGCTCTGCCAAGAAATATCGCTGAATTTATTGGACATTTACTGCCCAATCTAAAGCACTGGAGCACGCAGCGTGCACACAGAGTTCTATGCGAGCAAGAACATCAATAGCGTTGACAGGGCTGTGATGCTGATATACACAACAGGAGTGGGCTCTACTTGCACAGAATTCTGTACATAGGCTGGAGATCCCATTTATTCCCCAGGGTGTTATTTTAACTGCATCTCTTCTTCGCGGATTACTGAGCCAATAAGATTTTGCTACATTATATATATATATTTAAAGCATGAAAACTCTCTTCGTAAAAAATGATGCTCTGGCAGTCTCCCTCTTCTTCTCTTCCCTTTGCTGAGTTAGCCAAGATATGAGAATAAGAAAGAGATTTGCATGCAACAACCCGAAGTGAGTTGCCTTTCCCACTGATTTCCCTTCTTGCAAAGAATCCCTGGTGAGCTGACAGCATAAAATGGGAATTTATGATTCCTCATCTGTTTTCTATTTCCATTTTTGCCCGGTTCTCATGGTAGCTTTTCCTCTTGAATTGCCCTCTGTGTTTTAGAGAGGCCTTTCTTATCCTCAGCCATAGCGTCACTGTGCAGACCGTTGTAAAGGGAATCACAATAAGGAGAAAGGACACACATTTTGGTTATATGGGAAGCGATGCAAGCCTTCCATGGAGCATTTTGTTTGTATTTGTGGAGAAGAGGAGAACAGCTGCAGGAGAAGATGACAAATTTTTATCTTAGGCATATGGACAAAGTAATAATTATGATTCATCTGGAAATTAGAATCTGCAAGAAAGAGCAAAATAGGAAGGGAAAAGATCGTGTGGGGATTTATTTTATTTTTTGCAAGAGATGTCATGTAGATATTTATTCCTCTCTTCCTTCAATGTTTGCTGAGTTTCAGCTACATCCATTAATGAATTGCATATGACTCTTTAAAACACAATTTTAACAAAACGTTATCTTTCTCTATTGGATAGATCTTTGGATGATTTGCATTTAAGGAAAAAGAACAGTTGCAACAGTATTGAGATCTTTCAATTTTAAAATGTTGTTAATTTAGATGATGAATAAGTTCACAGTTTTCAGTAAAGAAATGTACAAGCATACCTTATGCACAAAGTAATTATTGACAGAGTTGTGTCCTATAGGTGGATAGGAAGGGAAAACCCACACATCCAACTTCTTCCAAAACCCTTTTAAAAACCTTCTTTTTTGGGGTAGATGGAGGTTTTTACTGGCTTTGCTGACGGTGAGCAATTATCTTAGCATGAAGTTCTCATTAATTTTGCTAAATCCAAATATTTTTGCAAGAGGGCTTGTCTCAGAGCTTTAATTCGCCCTTTCTAATAATAAGCAGTGATGTGTTTTTGCTGCATGTGAGCCACCTGAGGCTAGAGAAAGCTTTGACATTGCTGCCCCTGCTAGAAGGAAGTGGGGAACCGTGGGCTGATCTGGTGGTTTTTCTGAAGACTTCCTGCTTTGGCATACAGCTGAACCTATTCCTGTGGAAAGATCTGGCGCATACATTACCCCAAATTTCATCTTACCAACTGAGCTACCCTAAACAAGTCATTCTTTCGTATATTAAAAAAAAGCCTATCGCGCAACACCTACAGCATAATGTTGCATTTTCTCATATATTTAATCCAGTGGTCTTGGGTGTTTAGCACTTGCTCAGTTACGTAAAACTGGATTTTTACGTCAAGACCTTTTCCGTTGGCTTAGATGCCTTTATTACCTCCCCAACCCACAATTTCTGTAAGACAGGGCTAAAGAAGCCATGTTCCTCCAAATGTTGCTGGCTTGCATCTTTCATTAAAGGTACCCCTGACCATTAGGTCCAGTCGCGGACGACTCTGGGGTTGCGGCACTCATCTCGCTCTATAGGCCGAGGGAGCCTGCTTTTGTCCGCAGACAGCTTCCGGGTCATGTGGCCAGCATGACTAAGCCACTTCTGGCGAACCAGAGCAGCGCATGGAAATGCCGTTTACCTTGCCGCCGGAGCAGTACCTATTTATCTACTTGCACTTTGGACTTTGGCGTGCTTTTGAACTGCTAGGTGGGCAGGAGCTGGGACCAAACAATGGGAGCTTACCCCGTCGCGGGGATTCGAACCACTGACCTTCTGATCGGCAAGTCCTAGGCTCTGTGGTTTAGACCACAGTGCCACCCGTGTCCCGCATCTTTCATTACCCTTATTTATTTATTTTGTTAGTTTTATCAATAATTACAGCCAACTGCAAATGTTCTGAGTTTAAACAGAGCACAATAGTTGTTGGTTTGTTTATTTTTAAATGAAGTCAGTTATGTCAATTCGGGTTACATTATGAAACTCCCGCTATTATTGACCATTGGCTATGCTGGCTGGGACCAATGGAGTCCAGTAACACCTGCAGGGCCACAGTGGTGAGGAACCTCAAGCTTGTTCTGTTCTGGCCACTCACATTCCACTCATTTCAATGAGGCCAACAACTCATGTGCTGCACATGTTGGGCTCCCCAGTAAAGACACTGAAGGTAAATGGGACAACTTTTGCAGGCAAACAAGATCCACGAACACATCGGCCCTCTTCACCTTCATCCAACTGAAGGATTGATTCACACACATTTTGTTTAATAGTCTAACTTTCAATCTTGCAGAGAAAACATTTTTAAAAATAATTCTGGCTGGCTTCTTCATAACCTGATGCCAAAAGGATTAATGACTGGCAAATGTACCCTTGCCAAGAAAATATGCATTTACAGAATCTTTACAAAAATATCGTATTCATGTTGCAGTTATTTATTTCCGCTGGCAACCAGGAGAACATCTGCCAGACTCCAACTGAAGGCCAGAACATTTGCTTGTCCGTTGACATTAGTAGAGTTTGAATTGTTTTTGTTCTTCTTTTTTTAGTATTCGTTTGTACATGATGCTTCCAGTATTGATCCTGGAGGAAAGGGGCAGATGCTAGGAAATGTCAAACTCTACCAAATCATTCTAAAAATTGAAATGTTGCGCCATTTCCCGAAATGTGATATGCAGGAAGTGAGCTGGCATAGGAGTGTGTGGTGGGCTTTTGATTTAAAGTCAAGGATCAGCTTAGTCATACCTATGTCGTAGTTCTATCTCAGTATTTGTTCCCTTTTGCATAGGAACAATAGAGAGGCACATCATTATGTAATCTAATTGATATCCCTATGGAGCGGCTTATGAAGTAAGCACATTCTCAGCATGCCAGTTTGACTGCCTTGAATTAGTCTTATAGATGTCAGAGTAGTATTTTGCTTTCTGATGCCCACGAAATATGGATAAGGATCTCTGCAACACACACACATACACACAAACGAAATCTTAGTGCTTCCTTAACAATTCATTTGCAATTATTCATTTCTTACATGAACTATTTTCCCAATTGCACTTTTTAAAAAAATGCAATTATTAAATTATTCACTGCCATCGGGTTGGACTGCCATGAGAACAACATGTCCCCCAAGCAAAGTCGCTATTGGACCTTGACATTTGGAAATGCTTTTCTCTAAATTGTTAACAAACATATTATGTGCCTGCATTCTTTAGCATTCTTCCATTAATGAGATTATAAAATGCTACTATTCCAGCCCTTTGTGTGATATTGCAGGTTTTCCTCCCTTCCTCCCCTCACCCTGGTCTATTCCAAAGTGGTGATACCAGTAGGGGGTCCTCATTAAAATTCACTGTAATACATGCATGTTTGCCCCCTTAGCCAATCCATAAATTACAGTACGTATGGATGGGGTGGGGGGCAGGGTGCAACAAAATTCTCTTAATGTTTTTTGCCAGCAATAATCCTGGTTCAGCATTCCGAACTGTTCATACCAGTCCAGAAGTGGTTCTATATACATCGACTGTCTCTAGAGAGATACTGCTGATTCTATTGTTAAAAGTCATGAATGATTATCAAGGAGGAAGATTTTATTTTTAGTTAAGATATCGCTTAGGTTCTACCTTGTGCCATGTCAGAATAATACTTCATATTCATTTACAGGAGCATCTGGCCAAACAATAGATTGAGCATTTGAGTCAAACAATATGTTTGCATCAGTAGATAATATAATGCATTATCACACAAGGCAGAGAGGAGCAATTTATTAGCCTAATGTAAAATACCCTTCAGCTACAGAAAAGAAAAGAGAAGAGAAAAGAAAAGAAAAGAAAAAAAGGCATCTTCATTTGTAGATCTGGAAGTGGCAAGACCATCATTCCTTGATAAAATGCAAAGGTTTGGGTTGTGGCATGGTTCTTCACTTTACCACAGCTATTCTCTCTTTATAAAACCCCTTTTTAAAAATGTGTTGTCAGTCCTCCCTAAGAAAGAAAAAGGAAATGAATGAGAAGTTCAAAATCAATCCAAGCGCATCTCTAGTGATTCAAAAGGTGAGGTCATTGTGAGTGGAAATGTGAAGGAAACTGCCCCGGAATGCAAGTAGGAGTGACCTTTCTTTTGCATTAAATTTGTGATTTGAATGAAAGGACTGCTCAGAATGCCTTAGCAAAGACTTGGGGAAGTGGGGAGAGCAAGAGGCTGTACTGGAGAAGACATCTTTACGTGTACCTCAGGCATTCCACCCCCCCTTTTTTCCACAGGAAGAGCTTGGCCAATATAAGTAAAAAGGGAATAATCACACTCCTCTGACTGCATAAGAATATTTATGGTTTCTTTCCCAAACAGAAAATAAACCAGCATGGAGATAGTGGGGAGGTTGTTTTTTGGGGGAGGCTATTGTAACATCACACACACTAGATCACTATAGTTTTTGCCTAAAGCAATTTTCATCTGAGGAACACAAGGTGTTTCTGGCTGGGGGGAAAGTGTGGTGGTGGAAATACACACGTGTGCACTCTGTACATGCTCAGAGAAGCTAATGCCACCATATTACCAGGTAGGACCTTAAGCTGGGCAGCAGCCCTCCTTCCCTTCCCCTCCAACCTCTGCTCAATCCTGCTAGCTGCTCAAGACTCACCCACCAATACCACTGGCTCCAATCTGCACTGCGGATCTTTAAGGCCCATGCCCACACCTCACGTCTCTCTGCCTCCGGCTCCCAGTGGTTCCATGGCAAATGACATCATTGGACTTCACAGCCAATCTCGGAGTTGGCTGCCATGTTGCAAGAGGCAGAGAGGCAGGATCCATGCGGATCGGATCTGAAGCCTTGGAGAGTCCAGTCCACCACGCAGACAGCAAGTGAGCTGCAGGCCCCGTGTGGCCTCCACAATCTCTGGCTGCCGCCACTCTCACTTGCTGGAAGGGCAATGCTGTGAGGCGGAACAAAGCCTTGAAATCAGGACACCCCAGCAAAATTGGGGCAGTTGCGGAGTATGTGCCATGTGACCTCTCCTTCAAAGGAAGCCAAACTGGATAGCCCCTTGAACATCTCACTTGTATGAGAAACTGGGGAACGCATAACAATACAGATGTAATGCATGTTTCATTATTTGCTCAAACACACCAGTGCCCAAAGAGTGGACATAGGTGGAGGTGCATCATCATCATCATCATCATCATCTTGTACCCTGTCCATCTGGCTGGGTTGCCCCAGTCACTCTGAGAGGCTTCGAACATATATACAGCGGAACCCTTGGGTTACGTTACCTTCAGGTAATGTAACTTTCAGGCTGCAAGCGTGACAAACCCGTAGGTGTACACTTCCGGGTTTCGCCATGCATGCATGCGCAGAAGAGCTCTGCACACTTCATACATGTGCAGAAGAGCTCTATCATGTCACGCACATGTGCAGAAGTGGCGCCTCTAGATGCGGACTTTTCGTGGTACGTACAGACCTCGGGAACAAATTTAGTTCGTATCCAGAGGGTCCACTGTAAAAACATAACAAAACATTAAATATTCAAAAGCTTCCCTGTACAGGGTTGCCTTTAGATGTCTTTGATATCTCATCTCTTTGATATCTGATGGGTGGGCGTTCCACAGGGTGTGCGCCACTACTGATAATGCCTTCTGCAAGCCATGCTCCCAGTGGCCTCATGCGCATTGCTCCTGCTCAACTCAGGTGTCAACTGTATTTGTTCTGTGGGAAGGGTTTGCATGAGCTGTCTACTTTTGTTTGTAGAGGGTCCAACCTGTATTCCAGTTAAGCCAGGTGGAATCCCCACGCAGATCTTCAACATGCTACACAGAGGATTTGTGAGGGATGCCCACAAGGACATGGGAGTCTGCATCCGTCGGTGCGCTCAAGCTAATGGTCAAATGGACCATTGCTAAGTTCAGATACAGGGAGGAAGCAGATAATTCCAGCTCTGTTCCCTGTGTTGCTGGCACTGGTGGACTCACAGTCCCTTTAAGTGCCTTCTGCAGGCTTGGTAGGGTGGCCTTGCACTCTGCCCACCAGACAATGGGCACCAGCTGTAATATATGAACCACAGCCAAGGCTTCAGACAACTCTCTAGTCAGCCAAATATTTGATAATCAAGCTGGGCAGCTACATAGGTTGCCTCACTATTAAGGCTGGCGCCTGGTTAAGGACATTCTAGACAATTAATCACATGCATTTTAATCAATTAATTGGCTCAATCTGCATAGGAGTTGTTCTGAAGAAAGGTGGACTGCCTTTGTATTTAGGTTGTTAACAAGCCATTACTGTTTTAAAAAAGAACAGCGACATTTGGTTAGTCTTCTGTGCCCTGAGTTTCAAGCACACTAAATCGCTCAAATCTGTGGTGCCAAAAGTTCTTTTTTTCGGGGTGTGTGTGTGTGTGTGCGCGCGCGCGTGTGCGCGTGAAAATGGCACATCCTTCCACCCTCTACAGCTGCCAATGCTACTGTGCTTCTTATCTGGGGCAATTCCTGTCCTCCCAAACTTTGCTGCTGCTGGTGGTGCCCTTTCTAGACAGGGCAATTCTTGTCTGCTCACCTTCCACTGCAGGAACAGGGAACCTCAGACCAGATGCCTTTCTCTCTGGCTCGCAGAACTCTCTCCCTCTATTCCAAGGCCACACCCTGAACGGTCTCGCCTTCACGCCTGTTTCCCCCTGGCTGGGATGTGTCTTTAATACCTCTTCCATCCCTGGCTGAAGAATAGAGAGGGGTGTGTGACAAAATTAGCCTGCAGTACCAAAGCAAAATTTACATCCATTGTTTTGCCCAGTTTTGCCTGTGATCCCACCCACCACTGCCATGTGGCCCCTGGAAGACTGCCCAGGAGAGAATGTGGCCCTCGAGCTCCCCATCCCTGCTCTCCTGGTGCCCCTTCCCAGCTGAGCAGCATCTCTAAGATTTCCGGGCTCTGGCGCATGGGACTGCACCTTAAGGCCTAGCTACCTGTGACGTTAAAGATGCGATTAGCAATCTTGCCGCAGGTTTAAAAGAAATAAAATGCTGTGGGGGTGTGTGGGGGTGTGTGCAGTGGCATAGCATGGGGGGGGCAAGCAGGGGCTGTTACCTCAGGCGCAAAATTGTTAGGAGCAGCAAAATTTCAACCCCTGGTGCTGCCTCAATACAGCTGTACGCTTCTGTTGCTAGGCTTTATTGAAAATGGTTTTTCCATGTGAATCAGGAAGTGGCCTCTCCAGAGAATGGAACTACTCTTCTTTTCTTATCTCTGTGGCTGCGATCACCTGGGTGATATAGAGACTGCTAGGCAGTTGAATGCACATGATTATTCCATCCATTTCCCACCCACCTCCTCTGTGTGGCCCTGGGCACTGGCAACCCATGCTATGCCACTGGGTGGTGGTGTTATTGGTCTGTGGGGAGAGCAGGTTTAAACCTCCCCTTCTCATTGGTAATCTTGGTAAAAATCAGCCCCATATGGTGACTGGCATTAAGGAAAAAACTCCCATTAGTAGCCTAATTATGGTGCAAGAGGACTTTTGGTCTGTCTTCCCTGCATGGTGGCAATACTGGCCCCTGTCGAAGTCTCCAATTTAAGTTTTAAAAACCTCCCATGTGACTGCTAATAACATCATTGACTTGACTTCTAGTTATGCCTTCACTTTCCAGGTAATGAATCCTCGGCTCAATCCAGAGCTGGGCTGACCCCTTGGCAGTTTCATAAAGATGTCTAATCCTGTGAACTGGAGGAGAATGCTATTGTGCCTCTGAACTGGGGAAATGCTGATCCAGTGGAAAGTACGAACGAACAAACCTCTGTTACTGCTCTTGTAAAAGCCAGAAAAGAAGAAAGGAAGGTTGGGTATTGTTGTTGTTGTTGTTTTTTAAAAAATGTTAGAAAACCTTTAAAATAAGTGTCAAGCTAAAACGGTGAGAGTTTGGGAATCCTTTGTAGCCCTGAACAATTTCATCGGAGTGATGTTGGGGAAAACAGGACTCTTTCCTCATTCATCCTCTGTGGCGCCAGCCCTGTGTTCAAGGCAGCAGGGCAGAGATTTCAATGTCAGATGGCCTCAAAAGCAAGTAGCTTTCTTTTCTTTTCTTTTCTTTTCTTAAAGGTGTCTGGAAAGCTTCGGAACATCTGAAAGAATGAAAAAGAAAGACAAAAAGAAGAGAAGGTGCTTGAATTAAAGCTGCCTTCGGGCACTCGCAAGTTCTGGGTTGGTGGGTTTTACAAGACTACTTACTATGCTATTCAATTAAAAAAAAGAGCAGTTACCATAGCAACACCCACATCTAATGGCTCTTATGCTACCTCCGAGATACAAAGCACCTTCTTACAGCGATGCATTGACCAATACAACACCGTTGTGAAAAGTTTTATGCGCCTAGCAATGTTTTAAAGGCGAAAGATACATGCTCCAACAGCCAGACGTACTTATGTCCCAAGGTTGCAATATCCATTTATAACAAATTGTTTTCATTTCTTTGTTATCTATTTATTTGCTTGCCATTTTCTTTTAAATGGATTTCCTTAAAATGAGCACGTGCAACTGTTTCTTTAAAGTGGGAAAAGGTTCACATTGGGGAGATTGACGGAAAAACCCATAAGTAATTCCCACTGTGTCCAATGTAGGGGTTACAATGCACCCTAGGTACCATCTGGGGGAGAGGGCAGGGCTCCCCCAAAATCCACAGCAGCTGTGCCCACACGCCGCACGACATGCTCACCTTAATCGTACAGCCTGTGTGGCATGCCCGTGGCATGGCGCATGCCAGCATGTCGTGCAATGTGCACGACTGATACCAGCACGTTGCGTGATGTGCATGCACAACGCAAGCACATCACACGCTGTGTGCGCATGATATCGGCACATTGTGTACGTGCTGACATCACTCACGTACGTTGCATGGCGCTGGCCCCCTCAATTGTGGGGGCAAGGCAGCATGCTGGCAATGTAGTAGCCACGATGGGTGTGCTCAGACTGTGGAGGGAGAGCAGTAATGTGTCTGAATAGCAGTTGCAGGAGGGGAGACTGCTCTTATGCTCAGGTCCTGCTTGGGCGTTTCCCATAGGCAACTGGTTAGCCACTGTGAGAACAGGATCTTGGGCTAAGATGGACCATTGGCCTGATCAACAGACTCTTCTAATGTGGCTTCCTCCCTAACGCAGCAGATGAGGTCAAGCAGTGATGCTCTCCCCGCCCCTTGCCCGATGCTCACCACATGATTGGCTATTAATCCTGTGGCTGCTACCAGCACCACCAGTCACCTAGTAAGGTGAGTCTCTGCTACCCAGTGGTGGAACATATGCCCACACTGCCCAGGACAGGCGAGTTCCTGAGGGGGTCATGGTGTGGTGCGGCGTGGAGGGTGCCCTCCCAGGCATGGGATAGATAGTTGCTTGCACGCAAGTAGGAGTTGGGATCAGGGCTGCTCCGATAGACAGCATGAAGCCTCCCTTCACAGCTTAATTGCTGGGGTCAGGGAAGGTGGAGGCAGACCGGAAGCTGCATCTTTGAGCCCCTGCACCACCATCATATGGGGACTTCCAGCGAGGCAAAATTGGGCGCCATGGCAGTGAGCAGCTCCTGAAGCCAGCCAGAGCCAACTGCGCTACCAGGCTGGCTCCAGGCTGCTCAGACTGCTACTGCCATGTTTCCCAGGGACCTTAGATGAAATCCAAGGACATTCCGGGTATGGAATTTGTCTGGGGACAGATTCACAAATACGGGGACTGTCCCCGGGAAACGGGGACATCTGGTAACCCTAGGATAAGAGGGTCCTTCAGAATGACTCATTGCACAGGCTCCTGCTAGCACAGCTATTTAGTTAAATCTGGCCCATAGGAAAGGAGCCCCTTAATCCTTTCCCTGAACTGGGCCATTTCTGTACAGTTCTATCAAAAACGTTGATAATGCTTGAAACATTTGAACCTGAAAAGCCCAAACAGAAATACAAAGGGGTTGAATGGCATACTTAAAATTCAAGCGCTCACTAAAATTATCATTTGCATTAATGTATTCTGAAATATGAATTATTAAGTGATTTGCATTGGCACAACAAAAGCCAGTTTAGAGAACCAGGTTTACCCTGAAGCATTTGCCACCCTTTCTTCCCCCTCTATTGTAAACACTGCTAAATATGTAAAGAGATTTCCCCCCCTAATTGCAAAAATATGTACACAATACCTGCACAGAGAATGCTTTTTAAAAATACTTCTCAAATGATCACATTCAAGTATTTGCTTCTATTCAAATCTTTTCATGGTCTACACTTTCAACACTTTTGTATTTTGTATCCTTTCAACAACAACAAAACCCAGCCACCTCCATTTTGCCCTTTATCTCAGCAATTCCATTTTATCACCCAGTTTTTAAAAATATGCATTGTTTAGAGGTCAAGGAAATGACCTGCTAGATGGAAGAAAGAACATTATCCCTCTCATTCTTTCTGTCTCTTTCTCTCCTTACTTTTCTTTTTCTGAGAAAGGGAGAGCAGAAAAGAGAGAGATAGTTGGCAGTGGTCTACTCTTCAAAAGTTTACCTTCACCACTATGTTACCTGGGCAGAAGGTAAATCAGGATCTCAGGGTGATTTTCAGCAGGTGCGCAAAAGTTTTTGATTCCCATTGCTTTAACAATATCAGAAACAAAACAACTCCCCCCCCCCAATTAGGCTGCTGAACTGAAGAAAACTAACTAGGAACGGTTTTCTGTGGGATAGGTCTGGGAGTTCAGCTCAGTTCCGATACTGAAAACATAACTGTAGGTTCAGCATATACTCAGATGCACCCCTTTCTGTCATCTTAACGTTTGCATCTGGCTCTCTTTGGTCTTTGTTGGCATCTGCCAGTCTCAAGAGACAATGGAGTGCACCTCCATGGGTGAAGTCAAACCGCTGAGTTAGCAGTAGCTATGTGAACTCCCTGGGATCCTGGGTTTCCCAGACTACACGACACACCCCTCTCTTGGCCTCACTGTTGTGGTCCACAGGAAAGCAGAACAATACATTTGGCACCAGCTTGGCTGCAGAAGTTGCCAGAAGGAGGCCTACAAAAGGCCATCAAACCATCTTAGGGACTCTGCTCTGGATTTGTGTAAGGCTTACTCCTTAGGCTTTTCTTTTCCTGAAGATATACTACAAGGCAGTGGAGGTTTAGGATCAGATTTTTCCTTCTCCCTCATAGGCTACCATCTGCCCCTCACTTCCTTCTACAGCAGTGATGGTCAAACATGGCCTTCCAGCTGTTTTGGGACTACAATTCCCATCATCCTTGACCACTGGTCCTGTTAGCTAGGAATGATAAGAGTTGTAGTCCCAAAACAGCTGGAGGGCTAAGTTTGGCCATCACTGCTCTACAGCATGTGCAAAAACCTCCTAATGGACCATTGTACCCATTACTGATGTCATCCACTCAATCTGCTGGAGCTTGTCTTCACATGCAGGGGAAATCCCTAACTCACCAAGAGTTTTAGACCATCGGGTACCCTCACCTGGCTTAGCCAGCCAGTCAAAGCCATTCCCTGGATGTGGCCGCTGTCACATGCTACCAGCTTCTAGGGACCACAAGTGAGATCTGAGTGCAGTGTGGGGCCCAAAGGTGGACAAACTACCCCAGAAGAAGCACGACGCTTCCCCCACCAGAGGAACTACCCCTTCCACCCTGACTCTTTTTGGTAGATCTTGGGTGAAAAAGCCTGAAGTCTGTCCATCTCAGGGGCATAAGAGTGACAGAATACAGAATGCCTGTTTAGTAGTAGTAATACAGAAAAGCTTAATCATCATAGGTATGCAACAGAGCTATGCGAATCAAAATGGGATAAGGTGCATATGGTTTGTGCAACTTGTTTACGCAGTTAAGATTCAGAAGAAAAATGCATGTGTTGTACAACTTCTCTGTACTTCCAGGTTCAAGCATGCTGGAGGATGATTGGTGAGTTACTTTCCATTTTGGCAGCATATCTAGAAGCTGTATGCATGACTCGTGTCTTCTTTGAGGGCATTTTCTGATGATGGGGAATGCTACCTGTCATTGCTTCCTATATTTCCCCCCACCTTGGGCCATCAAACTCCATGGCGTTTCTCCAGGGAACAGGGAACTATCTGCCCGACACAGGCAATGTAGAATACAATAAGGATACACATGATATACAGATAAATAACCACTGTCTGCAGAAAATGTGAAGCAGCTTTTGGAAGCAAGGAAAGAAAAAGGATGTCCATAGCTGTGTGATATTGAATAGGAACAGGTATTCACCAGCATATGGACTCTTGTTCTCCATAGGTAGCACCCTGTCTCTAGTCTTCCTTCCCTGTAGAGGTGCAGTTACTGCCTAGGTTCAAGTTCCTCTTGGGACCATCTGCTAACTCATTGGACTGTTGCATCTTTCATTGATTTAGTTTAGGTAGTTATAGTAACCCTTATGTAGGGAGATTTCTGTTCACTTTATGAGTGTAGAAACGGGTGTTTTAAATCTTTTTTTTTTTTTTGCTCTCGTGAGTTTATTATTATTACTTTACTTATTCAAAAGCATTTCTAAACTGTTTAATATTTCAAAAATCTCAAAGCAGTGTGCACTATGTGCAATATAAAAAACAGTATCCATTAAGACAAGAATAAAACCAATAAAACGACTCTATAAAAACATATAAGAGCAAATAAATTGGGGATTCGGGGGAACCATACACATAAAACAGACTCCAATCTTATGGGTCAGGGAGTGCCTGGGCAAAAATGTAAGACTTTACAACACTGATAGTTGCTACTTGATGTATGGCAGAGGGGAAGGCATTCCAATACTACATTTGGGTTTTTTTGCCTTTTTTTACAGTTATTTGTTTTTTACATTATTACAGCCCACTATTCATTGCAGGGATGTGGGTGGCACTATGGTCTAAACCGAGCCTCTTGAGCTTGCTGACCATAAGGTCAATAGTTCGAATCCGCCTGATGGGGTGAGTTCCTGTCACCTTGTCCCAGCTCCTGCCAACCTAGTAGTTTGAAAGCATACCAGTGCAAGTAGATAAATAGGTACTGCTGTAGCGGGAAGGTAAATGGCATTTCTGTGTGCTCTGACTTCCATCACAGTATTCCGTTTAGCCAGAAGCGGTTTAGTCATGCATGTGCACTCATAGATGGGACAGACCAGTCTTCATTGCAGGCATGTGTAAAATGGATACAGGCCAAATTTAGACTGTTCTAAATCTGCAGTGGCCCATGTAATTGGGCTTAAATCTTGCTTGTCTCCCAAAGCATAGGAAACCCTTGGATCTTCTGCCAATTGTTTCTCATCATTTACTCATACTCACTCAATCAAGGAAGATAAGAGAATGTGTCACATCAATGTCCTACCAAATACTCTTCACAAGAAGCTGAGAGTCGTTGATGATGCCACACCCCAAAATTCTGGATGACCTCTCCCAAAGATTTTGGGTAGATGCTAAAAAGGATGGGTAACAGCCTTGAACACTACAGTGGTACCTTGGGTTAAGAACTTAATTTGTTCCGGAGGTCCATTCTTAACCTGAAACTGTTCTTAACCTGAGGTGCCACTTTAGCTAATGGGGCCTCCCACTGCCACTGCGCAATTTCTGTTTTCACTCTGAAGCAAAGTTCTTAACCCGAGGTACTATTTCTGGGTTAGCGGAGTCTGTAACCTGAAGCGTATGTAACCTGAAGCGTCTGTAATCCGAGGTACCACTGTATATTGTTCAAAGACCAAGGAGAAGAACACTTGTCTCCTTGTGCTGGGGTAGCCAATGCGAGGTCTTTAAGATGTCATTGTGAGCATAGCCAATGGCTAGGAATGATGGGATTTGTGGTCCAACCACATCTGTAGTGCACCAAGTGGCTTAGCCCTGCCCTAGAACATCCTTATGTTTTGTTGTATTGTGAATTGTCTTGATATTGTTCATTTTATGGCAAAAGTGTGAGAATGCATATTAGTATAATTTCTGTGCAATGTCTCAGGACCCTCGCGCATAAAGACCCAGGTGCGAAACTGTAAGATTGAGAGCGTCCTATCATTGCTAGTGCATCGGCACATCGTTGTGAAGCAGATCCGGTGCTGAAAAGCACAAATTATTACTTCAGGGTCCACATAACCCCACAATGTCTTTGAAGAAAAATCGCCCTCTCTACACAAAACAGGTAGGGAACAAAACAAAACACTGAAAGATTGTTTGCAGGACAATGTGAGGGGAAACAGCCTTTGATTTCAGTATTACAATTATCCATTCAAAAAATCATGTGTGCCTGGAGTAATTAGGGCCTGTTCTCACAGCTCTTGCCAGCAGGGATGCCACATGCTGTGATGGTTGTGTGAAAGCCAACTCTGGATTAGCTGTTTGTGCACTCCATAGAAGTGCTCAAATGCTCTTCTTGCAGCTGTGTCCAAGCCGATCTGCCAAAGAGGATCATGAAAAGGGGCCCTTCGGACTCAGTGTCTTAAAAATTTGCTATTTTCATTTTGCTACGTGAACTGATCCTCAGACTCTTAATTGACGTTTTCTGCTGAATTCAACAGCACAGAGAAGGCTAGACAAATCAACTCAGAACTAATGGATCTCAGGCTGACTACAGAACACCAGGAGACTGAAACAGCACAGATTGCACAAAAGGATTTCATTTCCTGTGTTGTGTCTTTTGGGGTCATAAGCTACTTTTTACAGGGAGTCCTCACAACAAGGTGCCAAACTGAACCATTAACTGCTAAATAGCTTGGGTGTGTACTGTATGTGTTAAAAAACACAAACCCAAGCACTGGGAAATTTGAATTGACTAGTCTGTTCAAAACTATTTTGGCTTCCACTCATGATCTCTCAGACTTTTCACCTGAGCAACATCCTCCAAATTTCCAAATGTCACTTGAGGTGAAGTTCGGTGACATTCTAGAGCAAAGGACTAGAGCAAAGGACTAGCTTTTGATGCCTGCAGACACTTTTGCAAACCGGACAAATGGTTGTTGGCACCACACTCACACTACAACCCATTATATTGGCTGGGTCATTCCATATCAAATGATCCAACTTTTTTACCTCGTGTCATCCAATTTTCCTAATATTTTGTACACTTGTACAAAACTAAGTTAAATCTGAAATATTAATTATTTTATCTCATCCTGTTTGTGAGTTATGAGGGTTTGAAATTTCAAAAAATTGTAAGTTTTGGCCTTGACGGACTACACAAAAACCTTAAAAGCTCAGCCCAGAACTAAGATACGTCAAAACTAAAAACACCACTCTCTTCAGAACTTCATGGGCTTTAATATGATATATCACATGATGGATTTACATTAGGTTTTAAATTTAAGCTACAAAATTGATTTTTTAAAAAGTGATTTAAAAATATGATGAAATATTTCCAAAAGAATTGTATTGATTATTTAATATTTCTAAGAGCCACCTGCAAAATTTCATCTTGGGATCTCAATGGGATCATATTTTTACAAAACATTTTGTGGGTTCTATTTAGGATAAGTGGGTCTTCTTGGAGTAAAATTTAACAGAATAAACAAGACTTCAAACTGTAATATCAGTTACTTCAGGCATTTCTTTAGAAAGTTATTCAATTAAAAGGTGTCTGAAAAGCTGGTCAGGCTTTTATTTTAAACATGTGTTCCAAAGCCGAGTGATAGAATTAGGCAAGATTAAATGGATAGGAAACAACCCTTTAGTTCTTTGAGTCTTGGTGCCAAAGACCACTTTCGACAGAGATGACTTACAGTGGATTTCAGAAAATAAAAATTCTAAGGATGACAATGATTGCTCAATGAGACAAGCTGCCAAGAGAGACTGGCAAGTGTCTGGAGTTATTCAGTGGGCAACCCTTCACAGCACAGAGGGCCAGTCAACTTCAGATATGACTGTTCATGATCTGGTGACGAAAGCACCACAAGTGTTAATTCGCATGTGTGAATGAGTTGCTGATTAAACACCACACAGAGAACTTTTATATCCTCTCAATGTGCATCAGCGGAATGCGTATCAACATTTATCAGTAAGTCACCATGCATTGCACAATGAACTGAGGAAAAATCAGGGGAAGTATGTTAGCTGTTCAGAGAACAAGTCACCTAGGGACCCTGCAGTTGGGTGAGTGTGTATCAGGTGCCCATGTGTTGAATCTTGGATCTGAGCCCACTTTTGGCAAAGAGGCAACCAGCTGCTACCCGCTTTTGTTGCACAAGGGCAATTGATGCCACTCAGCTGGGACATTAACATGGCGAGCAGAAGGAGGGAACGTGATCCCTCTCTTCCTCTTGTGCGCTGTTTTATGCAGGCTCTCTGGATCCTGGAAGGAGGCACAAATGTGAAACAGGCAAATGGGAAGCAATGTTGGTAATGGGAAAGAGTGTTCTTGGCAAACAGGTCAAAGTCAGATTGCTCTGCCAAGCATAGACAACGCCATAGCTAAAGCCAGTTCATAGGATCAGGCTTCCAAATTAGCAGAACATGCCAACATAGAGATTTGGATTACTCTTAAAACCCTGCTAGTCATCTCATGCAATTATCTCAACGTGGATTGTTTTCACTATATCACACAAAAATGTTCCCATTTTTATATTATTATTTTTCACCATTTCTATACCACTTAATATTTAAAAAATCATTAAGCTGGCCCACATTTTCAGAATAAAAAATTGCTTGCACCCCACCAATTTTTTTATTGATTGGAAAACAAAAAGAAACAACTCCTAGGAGTGCTTGATTTATAACATAGAACACAACTATGTTATAATATCTTGGGACACCCAGAAAGCACCAAACAATGCAGCTACATAAGAACATGATTCATTCCCAAAATATAATTATAAACGAGCCTCTTACAAACTGAATGAGAGGTGTGATCTTGCTTTTGCTGGGTAATCTCGTTTATGCTAGGTCTAATTTGAGACAAACAAACTCTCATCTCCTCATCAACGCAAAGACGCCTTTCTCTTTTCTGATCTTCCATATTAGTCAGAGTTGAAAATCCGTTTTCATAACTATATGTCGTTGAAAACTGTAGAAGAATAGCCAATACTCTTGAAGAGAGTCAGTGTTTCTGGTTGCATACCCATACTATGAAATGTTTAAATGTTTCTTGGATTGTCCTTGAATCTTCTTGCCACACTTGCCATCCTCTCTTGCCACACCAGTGTGGCACACCACACCCTTGGAGAACCGTTGCCTCAAGCAGTCAGCTGCACTCCCCACAACCAGGACATTTGCTTTAGTGAGTTTCTTAGGGGTCCCAAGGATCAGGGGGGGGGGGAGGACATTCCTCCACCATTGCTTCTTTCTCCATTCTCTGCCCACTTTTTCTCCAGCTATTTTTTATTGCACCACATCCCCTGATCTGCCATACTGCCGCATGCAAATATCACAGCATGTGAAATAACCTATGTGCCAAGCGTCAAACAGAATTTGCCAGAACTCCTTCAGCTAGCAATTCTGGAGAATTGCTTTTATGAGTAACCATGAAAATTGCTGTAGACAAAAATCATCTGAATCTGTTATTTGTTCTTCACTCTCCATCCGGCATGTGAAATTTCACACTGATTTCCTGCTGGTTGCGGTCAACACAGGTAGCACAGTTACATTATACACACACACAAACACATGCGCATGGAGTTAAAGATGTTCTCTTACCCCACAGTAGCGGGGGAAATATTAAGTGGCTTGTACACTTGTATCCAGCCAACACATATGTGAGTCTTCAGCGAAGAGCCACCATGGTGCCAATTAACACTTATATAAGGGGGAACTAGCAATAAGACAACAAACTAGAATTTAGAGTCAAAGATTAATGTGGTTTATTACAAAAATAGTAGGATTACTTACACAAGCAGTCCTCAGATTGGGCCAGCAATTTGGTTAAATCTAAGGGAAGGTAGAAAAGAGAGGGTGCTAATGTCTGATTGCAGATATATAAGTGAGCTTGTTCTGCCATGCAGAAACCATAACCAAGCCCTACACACCTGGGTGTCAGGGCTGGAGTCAGATGCAGGTCAGCAAGCAAGAAGCAGCGTTTGTCAGAGAAGTTAACTCTTTATTCAAAGAAATGGCTTACAACTCAAGAAATGGCTTACAACTCAGCGAGGCTTCTCAGTAAGTCTTGCCGCTATAGAGCAGTTGCCAGGACTGATGGCCCTTGCCATCGACCTTCTCTGCCCAAGCAGTCTCAAACTTCGTATGGGCATTTCTAATCTCTGTTCTGCTCTACACATCACTGTGTGTCCTTGGGAGACCAGTGGGGAGGCGAGCTTGTCACAATAGGAGAGGCAGGTTCCCTGCAGCCTCTTTTGCAGCCTCTTGCCCCTCCTCCTCTGCTTCAGCCTCTGAGTCGGAACTGCTCCCTGTCACAGGCTCTCCCTGTTCACTAAATCCTGTTGCCCCTTTAGCACATAGCTGTCAACGTTTTCCTTTTTTTAAGGGAAATTCCCTTATTCCGAATAGGATTCCTCGCAAGAAAAGGGAAAAGTTGACAGCTGTGCTTTAGCATTCATCCCTTCCTCCCACTCTTCTCTCTCTGACTTCTCCTCAGTACCCCACCACCAATCCCCTGGCTCTGAGCCTTCCTCTGCTGGGGGTTCCCTAGCTGTTGCCTCTCACCGCTCATCATCCAGCCAGTGCCTGACATCAGATTAACGCTTTCTTCCCTACCCAATTTTCTTAAATGAGATTATAGTTGTTTAACCAGCCCGGCAGTCATGTTTTCTAGTCTGTAAGAAGCAAGGTCTAAAAGAACTAGAATCTCATTTCAAAAAATGAGTCCAGGAGGAGGGGGTTGAACCCCCTCCCTGCTCACTGTGGTCCTGGTCTGGGCTAGGGCCCACATTGCCTGCTTTCTCTATATTCCCAGAAAGAAGATACTTGGTAATACTTGGTGTGGGTTGTTGTTTTGGTAAAGTGTCCTGAATGTAATGTGTAGTTTGCCCCTAAGCAACAGCATTGGTGTCAGAGAACTAGCCTGAAAAGACCAGGGCAAGGCTGAAAGCAGACAAAGCTGTTGTTTGTGGGTGCATACAACAAATCAATCAATCAGTCAATCACTATGGGTAACTGGACTGAACAAAATTAACCTGCCAGGGTGGTCAATTTGATGGGGTGAATATAATTATGGATGAAAGGTAAACACCTTTGACTTGTCAGTTTTGGCAGTCTTACACCTGTAATTGCAAGGTTTTTTCTATTTTTATAAAACCCTCTTTCCAATTTTGCTCAAGGTGTCAGTCATAACTCTCTGCCCTTTTTGATCACCACTCAGCTTGCAGCCTACTTTGCATTTGTCCACTCCAGCTGTTTTCTTTTAGATACATGAAATTTGTGTGTGTTTTAAGAATCTCTATCCACTGCCAAGGATAGTTCTCTAGATGAGCAAGAATTGTTGTTGTTTCTTCCAAACAGATGAGACCAATGATACTAAGAGCAAGGAAGCATTGAAGATCTTTCAAGGCATTAATGTTTGGATTTTTTTAGTTCTTTGCTAAGGGATTGTCAAGCACAACAGAACTCTTCCACTATTTTGAGGTGTCATTGTGAGCATTTAAGTGCTTGCTCAGATGACCCTGGTGAGTTCATCATTCAGGTTCATCAGCAAAGCTGAAGCTGAAAAACAAATTGCACCTCCTCTTCCACCCAAAAAATGCTTCCTAAGAAGCACATTTCCTCCTTTCTTATTCACAGACATTCCTCACTTCCCCTTGCTGGGAAATCATGTTCAGTGAAGTTATACTAGACTTGTCCTCTGCCTTGTTTCCTTTAACATTCTAAGGATGCTACCAGACTGGGGTTTTCCTGGTTACCAGGAATGCCAAGACATGCAAATACAGTAAACAATTTCTAAATATTTGCCCATTTTGGTGCTTTTCAGCACTCTTTGTATGAACATTCACTTATGCTCCTTCCCAGTGATGTCATCCTGTGGTCAAATCTGATTGGTTGTGTCAAGACCTCTAAATTTATTTACTGAAGTCGAGTGATGCTTTCCTATTGTCATGCTGTCCTATTGTGATGTTGTTCTGTTAGCTGTGTGACCCCTAGTTGGGTAGGAGATCTTGCTGTCACTAGCTGGGGGAAGGAGGAACTAACCCTAACCCTATTTGTGTGCTACTCACATGTAGGGCATACGAGTGCAGAGTGAGGAGCAGGCCCATGCCTTTTAGGCCCCCCCCCTTTGAGTCTTTTTGTTGTGCTCATTCCTTTATAAGTGCTACACACTTATAAATAGGGCTTGAGCTAAAAGTGTAGCCCTGCTCCTAGCTATACACACTTATGCCATACGCACGAGTAATGCATAAATTGGGCTACTGTATTGGGCTACTAAATATTTGCCCAATCTATGTGCTTTTAATACAGAAAAGAAATTTCTACGTCACCAGTATGGCTGGTTTCAGAACTTGATGATATTTGCATGCGGGTCAGCCCCGCTGGCGTGTCTTCTATCACTCTGGGTGATACAGCCTGCAAACATGTATACTTTGCATGGGGAAAGATCCAGCGGAACTTGGGACTGAGGCTGCATACTGAGGCAGTGTGGTGTAGCGGTTAGAGTGTCGGACTAGGACTTGGGAGAGCAGGGTTCAAATCCCCACTTGGCCACTGTGAAGCTTACCATGTGAATCCTGGGCCAGTCACTGCCTCTCAACCTAACCTATCTCACAGGGTTGTTGTGGAGATTCAGTGAGGAGAACTATGCATGTACAACTTGGAGTTGCATGGGCAACTTAGAGAAAAGGGTGGGATATGAATGCAATCAATCAATCAATCAATCAATCAATCAGTAATGTACCTCCCTCCCTTAAAGAATTCTGGGTGCTGTGGTTTGTTGAGGGTTGCTGGGAATGGTAACTCCATAAGGAACCCGGAATTCATTGAAAGGGCTCTGGTTGTGCTTTAAAGATACCGTGTGTAGGCAGGTTGAGACTGCATGCCTTAAGCTGAATTGAGAATGAGCTTGCCCATGAAATGGAGTTGATCCAACCCAATCCACCTCCTGCGCTTTGTTTTCTCGTGTCTTGCTACTGCAACAATAAGAAATGAAATGCTGGGGAAAGGAGGACTTGATTTCTAGGCATCGCACTGACCTTGCAATAAATAAATAAACAGCCCACCCTTCTGACAAAGTGATTCGCTTTATCACAAGGACACTTGGGCTGTCACCCATTATCCCAGTCAAATGGAAGAGCTCTGCTCAGTTATCTATGCTCCTCCTGAAGGTGATACGTAATGTATATTCCATATGAAAATGCTTTTTTAAAAAAACCCCTCTTCAAGTCCTTTGTATTTATAAATTCTAGGCCCGTTAAGCCTCTGGATGGCTCCTTCTCCAGCTCCTAGGGAATTCTTTTGGGTGTCAAGCTATAATCACATACTAATAGATGCAAGCTACTAAATACAACAATTGCTATACATTTTACTGGACCTTACATGGACACAGCACTTAAGTCCTCCTCAGCATTACAAATATGGCGAGTTAAACCCATGAGCGAGTCAGCATCTCCTGCACCATGTTGGTCACCTTTCTGCACATGAAAGTACAGCTTTCCCACTGCCCCTCCAATTGTCACATGTTTCCTTCATTATATCTGTAACAAGTGAATAGGGCTTCAGTGGAATGCAGAGTGGCATTTATTCATTTAGTGAAGAGTTTGTATACTGTCAAGAGATCAGTCTGAGGAGTACTGCTTTGATGAGAATGGTGGGAGCCTCCACCTCCGCCTGCTCCTGACCAGGATGCTGAAGCTGCCCAGGAGCAGTGGAGCAGTATAGATTTGGAACAGTGGTTTGCAGAGGGGTATAGTTCTGAAGACAAAAGTTGGGAAGAACTGGGGGATGAACAGCAAAGTGAAGAAGAGAGAGAGAGAGAGCTAACAGACTCTCTCTCTCACTAGAAAGTGTTCAGCCTATCAGTCCAAGGGCACGTAGAGCAGATAAGGCGGCAACACAAAAATCAGGGTGGTTGTGAGATCAGGTTGCAAGACGGAAGTGACGAGGGGGGAAGTGGGTGGAATCCTTAATTGGGAACACCTTTATTCTGAGAATGGATGCTTTGTTCTTTTGCTGTGATCATTACAGATGCTTTAAATGGTAAGGGACTCTTTTCGTTTTGTCCTGCTTATCTACGACCAAAGGGGAGGGAGGGAGGAAGCTTAAAACAAAACAAAACAAAACAAAACAAAACCATAGCATCATAGAGTACCCAGCCAGATGGGCAGGGTAGAAATTAAAAAGTTGTTATTATTATTATCAGTTGGAAAGGACCTCTAGGAATCATCTAGTCTGACCCCATCCAATGCAGTAATCATAGATAAAGACACCCTGACAGGTGGCCATCTATCCTCTGCTTAAAAATCTCTCCAACAAAGGAGAGTCCACCACCATCTGAGGTAGTCCATTCCACTGTCAAACAGTTTTTTACTGTCATCCAAAGGCACAG
This sequence comes from Podarcis liolepis, assembly GCF_965112155.1. Lineage (NCBI taxonomy): Eukaryota > Metazoa > Chordata > Lepidosauria > Squamata > Lacertidae > Podarcis > Podarcis liolepis. Next base: position 59,763,072 of record NC_139560.1, on the reverse strand, counting down.
AGAAGCAGAAAGTTCATGACCATTTCTCTAAAGGCCAAAAGAGAGAGGTCAAATGGTTCTTCTGAGGGACAGCATTGTGTAATGTTGGTGCTACTACTGAGTAGGCCTTGTACCACATTCCAGCCGACTGAACCTCAGAAGACAAAGGGACACCAATCAAGAAGTCGGGTGATGAATGTGAAAAGGATGCAAGATCGTGTAGAAAAAGACAGTTGTTCAAATAGTCTGGTCGCATACCATTCCAGGCTACAGTGTTCATAATCAGCACTTTGAATTGTGCATGAAAATAAATTGGTAATTCAGTGCAAGTCAAATAAGACCAGAGCAACATGCTCCACAGCAACCTGGCCACTGAAATTTGCACCCGCTAAAGTTTCTAATCGCTTCTGAAGAGCAGCCCATCTGCCCTTGTATTTACTCCTTGCTATGAAGGAAAAATATTCCGAGGCGAACCAGGTCCAGTTTCCCCAAAGTGAGAGACAGAACAGACACATAACCATCCCACAATCCAAAGCCTTTCAGAATCACAAAGCATCCAGACATTTACTTCTAATTCCCAGCTCCATTGTTACATGCTTTTTGGCCCTTTATGTGGACTGGTTGCTCCAGACATCTTTCCTGTGCTGTTATAGGGAATGAAAGAATGGGCATTCATTAATGTCCCTGAAAGTTCCAGGAGTGTGTGTGTGTGTGTGTGTGTGTGTCTCCTGCAAACTGCAGATGATTTCAGCTTTTGGGATCGCATTTGTCATTCAGATTTATAGCTGAATGCAAGGCTTAAATAGCAGATGTTTCCCCCTTATTTATCTCCCTGGCAAAGATGTGAGATTCCTTGTTCCCGGGGCCAGGCTCAAGCACTAGCACTCCAGGTCTGTCTTTTACTTATGAGCTTGTAAAGCAGGAGCCTAGATACCAGTAAAAGAAAAGTAACCTTTTACCCTTCTAGGCATGTCAAGAACTATTCACATTGGTAGGTGTTGTTTATAGGCAAATGAATGTTACCTTAACACAGCAAGATTTGAGTTTTCCTAAAAGTCAAACTACAACTGAATCCAGACTCATGTACACATATTTCAGTCTAATCAAATTTTCATTCTCTCTCTCTTTTTTAACAGTGTTCTTCATGAAAGGGGAACTGAAGTGTGGAAGGAGCAATAATTTATTATTTGTTAGACTTATTAGTCACTTGTTACAGTAAGTTCTCGAAGCGACTTACAGCCTATTCAGAAACATTATAAATAAGTAAAAAGGCATTATAATATTAATACATTCACACAAAACCACATACAATTCATAAATATCACACAGACACGGAGAAACACACACAAATACACGAAGCAACCCTCTCCCTAAATAGCAGCAGAAAACTCAGGCAGCACACAAGAATGTTACCATCTCAGTCCAACAAAAGCCTGGGGAAAAGGTAAGATTTTACCTTGCACCAAAAATATGTCAGAGAAGGTGCCAGGTCAGGGACGCGGACTTATAAAAAATATTGGGGGGGCCCGGGAAAGCTCATGAATAATAAATAAGCTCATGAATATGCAAATAAAGTGGCGCCGCCTCCTCGTGAGCGAATAGGGGAGAGTGTGCTGCGCCTATTAATCAGCTCCGAAGGAAATTGGGTGGAGCTTTTGCTCGGGAGGGAGGGCAGGAGGCATGCAGCCCGACCCTGTGCATTTTGGGCTGGGGGAGGGGCGGCGATGGCGCTCTGCTGGAGGGGCGCCGGAGATTATTGGGGGGGCGGAGCCCCCCCAAACGAATTTTTGAGGGGGCTCGGGCCCCCTCAAGCCCCATGGAGTCGGCGCCTATGTGCCAGGTTGCAGTGAGTTCAGGCATTATCTAGTCAAGCAAAGGTTACGAACTCTCTTCAAACCTGAAAAACCCTCTTCGGACCTTCACACCAAAGGTCTGAAGAGCAGTCCCCATGTTTGGGGAAATGTATGCCCTTGCCCCCATTTACTCTTTGAACATTGTGTGCTCATACAAATGCTGGGGAATTCTTTCAAATAAGGAATACCCTTCCTTTTTCCTGAACTGGAACCCATAGTGACTGGCATGGTAGGGCTATTCCAGTCACCTGACCTCCCTCTGGCTGAGTCACTGATGTACATATGTTGGGATGGAGAGAGGCTGGGGTAGTACAAACAAGCTGGTGGGAGCACCAGATGGTCTCTGACAGCACATTGGCACCATGCTGACCTTGCTGCCAATGGGCTCCTGTCCCTCTCAATCCCAGTACGCAGGAGTAACTTAGCCAGAAGGAGGTCAGAGAAGTGAGGCAGCTCCACCCCACCATCTGCTACTGACTGGAACACAGGAAGCTGACTGAAACATAGGAGCTGGCCTTTACTGCAGTGGCTCCCCATTTGTGGAATGGCCTGCACAGGGAGGTTTGTCTGGCACCGTCATTATATATTTTTAACATTCTTCTTCAACTAGGCCTTTGACAGATTAATATTCTACAACTGTTCAAATGTCTTTGCGGGAGGGGGGTTATTGTTTTGTTGTTTCTGTTTTACCTGTTTGCTTGTGCTTTTGGCTTGTGTATTTATCTTGTGAACCGCCCTGAGATCTTTGGATGAAGGGCAATATATAAATCTAACAAACAAACAAATCAAGCTGCCTTATACTGAGGTAGACCATTCATCCCTTTAGCTGTCTATTGGTTACTCTGAAGGGCAGCAGCTCTCGGGGGTCTCAGTGAGGAGCCTTACCTGGAGACAGCAGGAATTGTACCTGGGCCCTTCCAGGAAGACGCTCTGCCGCTGAGCTGTGGTCCTGTTTGTGCCTGAAAACTTTACTTAAGTAGGTTATCCACCACTTCCTAGGTCTCCTCTGTCCACCATCAATGCTACAAAGCGGAGCTGGGAAGAATGTCCTGTGGTCTTTGAGCCCCACAACAACCACACAGACCTGTCCTTGGATGCTGTAGCCACACCTTCACCCCACCATGATATCTGTACCACTTACACTCTTTACAGGAAGACATGCTATTTGCTGTGGGGTTGGAACCTGGAACTGCTGTACAGTATAGCCCTATTTGGAAAGCCTTTTCTGTGGGTGTGGTTAACAAATGGAGGGGGGGACCCCATCTCCTGGTCCCTGACATGGCATGTCCCTCCAAATCCACCTGCGCCCTTCCCGATCCTGCTCAAACATTGCATATACCCTCGCAGCTCTACCCCTACAAGCCAAGCTCAATGCACAGGACGTAGGGAATGCAATGGGGAGGGGGACCATGTAAGCATTAAGCGCTGAGGACAGTTCCTGAATTTGTCTTAAGCAGGTTACCACTTACAGGAATCTGCTGCAGAAACAATATTGACCCAACTCTGTTGTAAAGCCGCATCCATCCAGGTCTGAAGCCATGTCTTCCTTGTGCCATTATGAATATTTAGACCATTATGTGCAGAGATATGATGGCAACCTCTGGATTTCCTCAAAGCTCTGCTGCTTTTAATTTCTCTAAGGAGCAAGGGATTTTCCCCTTTGTGGAGAAGAGGTTTGACTTAACTGTTCTTGTTGGTGGGAGGAAATATTTGCACAATTAATTATTGACCCAAATGCCCCTTCGGCGGTTCCTGTGCTGTGCCTAGTGCTCCAGAATCCCCCTCCCCTCCCTGCCTTGGATATTTTACTGAGAAAAACATGCAGTTAACATTCATATGAGCTGGAATCCAATAACCCAGAGCCTTGTGCATAAGAATAAAATGTTAAGAAAGAAAAGAAAACCCCCCACCACACTCAGACTTTCTTTTAAAAGGGGAGCAAACACAACTGTTTCTTATAATGTTCATGTTACATAAGTGATCACCCCAGCTCCTGAGAAATTGTTATAATATATGCAAAGTTTACAGTACAACAGCAATACTCGTAGCTGGCTACTGACTTCAGGGTAGGAGGAGGGGAGCATGTTCATTTGAAAGGGGTCAAGGAGTGCCACGACTCCAGTCTTCCACACCCTGGTGCCTTTAAATACATTTTTAGAAGTCTTATCATGTTTAGTAACCAGCATGTTCCGGTTAAAATCCTAAAGGAGCTTAAGGGGAAGTCTTTTAATATTAGAATTCAAAGCCATGCATCAAAGTGAAGCGAGATAAAATAATTAAAGAGAAACTGCTCTCTGATTTAGAGTTAAATTGCAGCTCTTCCAGGAAGAATACGGAATGAACAGGGAGTTCTCTGGATAGGATCACAACCGTCAGAGTATTCCTTGGCATAGGCACCCCAACTTTCTAGCTATGCCTCCAACATCCCACTGATCAAAATAGGGGAGCTCGTTTTTTTGTGTCCAGCCAGCTGACTCGCGCCAGAGTGCCAGGCCAAAAAATGGGACATTCCAGCATTCAACCAGAAGCCGGGATAGCTTCTGTCATTCAGGGGTGTCCTGCTCAATTCAGGACGGTTGAACAGCCTTAGTAGTGGATTGAGCTGCAGTAGTTCTCAGGTGAGGATGATTCCCACAATGCTGGGAATGCCTCGTGTGCTCATTCTTGATTAACATCAGGACAACCCTCGAAGGTAGGTAAGGTTGAAGTCTGAGACCATCCTGTAAATTTCATAGCTGGGAAGATTTGAACTCAGGTGTCCCTGGCTCAGGTCTGGCATTCTGTTTATTTGTTTGTTTATTTAACAGTTTAAACAATTTGCACACGGCAAATTGTCGTCTCCAAGTGGTGTACAGTAGTACCTCAGGTTACATACGCTTCAGGTTACATACGCTTCAGGTTACAGACTCCGCTAACCCAGAAATAGTGCTTCAGGTTAAGAACTTTGCTTCAGGATAAGAACAGAAATCGGGCTCCGGCGGCGCAGCAGCAGCAGGAGGGCCCATTAGCTAAAGTGGTGCTTCAGGTTAAGAACAGTTTCAGGTTAAGAACAGACCTCCGGAACGAATTAAGTACTTAACCCGAGGTACCACTGTACAGGAACCCCAATACAATGAGGCTAAAAATGAGTTAAAATTATAAAATCAAAACTCAGTGAAGAAGTCTGTTGGAATAACAACAACAACAACAACAGAAGTATTCAGTAGGCACTGAGAGTTCAACAGGACATCAGCTGGAAGGGAGTTCCATAAAATTGGGCCATTGGAATGAACACATGGCTCTTTGTGGATATGAGCTATGAGGAACAACTATCAGTGACTCCCCCAAAGACCTCAGTGACTGAGCAGGGATACAACGGATTGGGCTTTGACATGTTGTTTGGCCTTCTTTAGTTAACTATACAGTAGATTCCGATAGCTCCAATCAATGCATTATACAGTGGTACCTCAGGTTACATATGCTTCAGGTTACATACGCTTCAGGTTACAGACTCCGCTAACCCAGAAATAGTGCTTCAGGTTAAGAACAGTTTCAGGTTAAGAACAGACGTTTCGAACGAATTAAGTACTTAACCCGAGGTACCACTGTACTTTTATAGATTTGAGACAGTTCCTTCATCACATTTCAATAACTTTCCCCCAATCAACTTTACAAAAACATAGATTTGACATCAGTTACACAAACTTTAATGTAGGAAAATGTAAATGGGGCAACATTCTGCTGATACTGCCGTAATGCGTATCTGCCCTTTCGCAAGAGGTCTTCTTTATGGCTTTGTGTGTTGGTGTTAGTCACTTCACAGATGTCAGTCCACAGCTCACTGTGTAAAGCTGATGAGTCAGGAAGGAGTTTTACTAGCAGGCGGCATTTGGAGTATTTAAATAAATGAACAGAAGAGATGCTTGTTCTGTGCATTGGGTTGATAATAAGAAGCATTAATTTTTATTTCACTCTCTGTCCAAACATAGCTTTTATGGACTAATAAAAGGCACATTTTATAAGTTCACACACACACAAAAACAGAGCACAGAGAAGCTGAAATGCCCTTACCCTGTAGGAAAGATTTACACATTCGGAAGCAGCAGGATTTTCGAAATAAATGCAACATGTCAGAGTGATGCTGATAACCATTTTGCCACACATTTTCTCGCATGGTAAAATTGTCCTCACTACTTGGCAGCTTAATACACTGAGTTGATGCAAATGGCCATTTTGCAGCACAGTTGACTAGACATCTGCACCTACAGCTAACTTGCAGGTCTGGGCTCAGGCAGTTAACTTACTAAGGGTGTTGTCCTATATCCCCCTGTACCTGAGAGTCAGCTCTATTGAACCCAACAGTGCTTACTTCTTTGTCCGGAGTGGGGACCCCTGGGGTTTTCCAGTTGTTACAGGGCTGCAAATCTGGCCACCCCTTCTCGTTGGCCATGCTGGCTGCTGCTGGTGGGAGTCGGCAACCAACAGCATGTGGAGGGGCACAGCTTCCCTTTGTCACCTTGGTAAATGGTTGCCTGTGGCCTCTAGAAGACTTGGAAAGATACGATATTGGGAAGTTTTTGATGTGTAATGTTTTCTTGTGGTGTCAGGGGCTGGGCAGAGGAGGAATGGTGGAGACTGCATCCCCATCCTGACCCTTCCAGGAGGAAGGAAGACAGTATAGATTTACAAGAGGGGTTTGAGGGAGGTCACAGCTCAGAGGCAGATGAGGGGAAAAGTTGGGAAATCATGGGAGAGCCAGAGCTGACATGTTGTCATTAGAGAGCATTCCAGATCCTCCATCTCCCAGAACCCGGCGGGCCTTAAAAGTAGGAGAGCAAAGCGTTCAAAGACACAGAGCACATAGCAGCACCTGTAGAGATGATGATGATGAATGAGGAAGTGGGAGAGATGGGTGTGGGGTGGAGATTCACTCGGGACAATGCCATTATCCAAGAGACTGGGTCCTATAGCCTCGCTCTGTAAAGTTAGAAATAAAAAAGGACTGTAAGAAACTTTTCCTTGTCTTTATACTTTCCTGGGCAACCAGCCAGGAGCCGCTGGCAACATCCTGACAAGGGAGTGAGGGCTGGGTGAAGCACAGAGGGTGCTCTTCTCCCTTTGTGCTCACCCAGCCCTTGCCGCTGGAGCCAGGCAGGGGGCGACGGGGATCTCTGCAGGGAGCGCCTGGTTTGTGCCCCCCTCCCCATTGTACACCCGAGGCAACGACCCCCCTGGCACCTTGACGCTACACCAATGGCACCTCCATTTTCAGAGTGGTTCCAGGGTTGTAGCTGGTCCAGCGCAAGCACCTTTTTTCATCAGGGAAAGTCTGGTGCTTTGGTGACCAGCTGTTAATCTAAGTAAGTGGTTTTGGCACTGTGGAAAGGAAACAGGACCGCACTAAACTCACTGCGGTCAACTTGCAAGCAAAGATTCATCTCAGGCGGTTACTGCAATACTGGTACTAGTAACCACAGAGAGAATTCTCCTCCTCCTGTGACGCTGCCTTCAGTTCTGCAGATGTGTCACTATATGGCTTCATGGTGAGCTCAACATCCCATTCTTGAAGGTCACAAATTTGTTAGCAGAAGTAGCAGACATCCCTTCAACTGAACACTCCCAAGCACAGCAGATTCTTCGTGTTCCCCTCAAGAATACATCATAAGTGAAGGCTGTATGGAACAGGGGAGCAGCAGCTAGGAAAGGTGTGGCACAGGAGCCTGTAGAAACTGTGTCCCTCCTGAGCCTGGCTAGGACTGTAGGAGCTGGAGTTCAACAACATCTGAAGGGCAACTGATCCCTCAGCCCTGGTGTAGCACTGACACAATGACTGCTTGACCTTGGGCCAGTCACTGCCTCTCAGCCCAACCTACAGAGTTGTTGTGGGTATCAGATAAGGATGAGGAGACCCATGCACACCACCTTGAGCTCCTGGGGGGGGGTGAAGATGGAATATAAATACAATAAATAATCAAGAGTCTTGTTTATAAGGGCAAATGGATTTATTGTGGCAGCAGCTTCTGTAGAAAAGATCTTACTTCATTAGATGACCCCACTCAAAAAAAAAAAAAAAAAATCATTAGGTGCCACAACAATTTGGTCTTTTTGTGCATCAGAATTACGCCCCCCCCCCGGAAGTGGAGCGATCTGTGTATTCGGAGGTTTTGCTCATTACAGTCACTAGATGGCGCTGCATGTTGTTTAAGGAATGGGGATACCTCGCTTTTCCGGGCTGTGCTTTCCTTTTGGGGTTTTGTACTGGGCTTATGGGGGTGGGGGGGGGGGAAAGGACAGATTTGCAAAGATGGGATTTGTTTTGTACTGGAACCTCCAAAGTGGAAAGGTTGTTGTCCATTAAGAGAACTGTAATATAGACAGATCAAAAGGATGTGAAACTGTGGGGTGGGATTATTGTTTGGTTTGCAATTATGTTATATATCTTTGTGTTTTTATATTGTAAACCACCCTGTGATGCTTGGATGAAGGGTGGTATATAAATTTAATAAATAATCACAATCTTAATCATAATCATCAACAACATTCCTAGCAACTTGAACCAACTTAGTCTTCCAGCCTTACCTAGCAGTGAACCTCTTTTGCATTCAACAGGACTTCTAAGTAGACATGGTTAGGATTGCATTCTTTGTACAGTTCCATTGTGGTCCCCTTCCCAGTTATGTTTTCAGCTCCAAACAACGGCAAGATTAATATTCCATTAATGGTTCATATGCGCATCTGAACGCAGACCAGAACTGATCGCCAAGGATGGAAACTGTAGTGTTAAGCTTTATGAAATGAATTAGAAGGGGCAGTTTACTAGTACTGTGCAGAAAGGTAGCTATTAAGGTTGAAGTCCTAGGCACCCTTACTTTGTTTTAGGGGTGGATGAATCTCTCGATATGTGTTCTCTCCCTTTCTCATTTTTTCCCCAATCTTAAATTCAATTTCACACATTTCCAATAGCAAGTTGAGAATTTTAGTTAAAATAATCCCCCTGAAAATTCATCTGCATTTTAGTGCAGATTTCTCCTAATAAAAACCTTCCTTGAGTTCCAGTTCTAAATATCCCTCAACTTGAGATCCAGGTCTAGATCTATTCTGAATACCACAGAAATCCCAAGAGTCATTGTTTTCTCTTATGTTCCCTTAACAGACTGTTTGTGTAGCTAAGCCATTTATAAGTCTATATAACTTGTAAATCTCCAGTGCCAGATGAGATAATAGACATAATCCCACTAAAGGATTTGGGTTATACCACTGCTTCCACCTGAATGTCATATGTGTTTTTAAAAGTCATTGAGTCATGATGGAACAGTGAAATGTGACCCTGGCCACCAGGATGGAATATACCATTGTATTTAAAAAAGGCTTACGAAACACCCCCCTATCCAGTATAATCCTATAATCCTTAAATGTTACAATGACCAGATTCCACTGTGGTCAATAATATTTTTGTAAACTGAGGTCAAAACGACCAAATCTATAAAGTGTCAGTTGCATTATACGACAATGTGTTCTAGAACAAGGCAATACTTCTCACAGGTAATTATAGTTTACAGTGCTGTAATTGGTAACAGACTATTTAAAAGATTCTTTCAAAGATATAACAAAGAAAGCACCACTGTTAAGCATAGTTAAGGCAAAGGGAAGACTAGGGTATTTCAAACAACAAGAACAAACAGTGCCAACCCAAGATGTTATTCTGCCCTAAGCAGAACCCAAATGTCCTCTGTCCTGCTAGGGCCAATACTTTAAAGCAGCCTTTGCCAACATGGTGCCCTTCAGATTGTTGTTGTTGTTTAGTCGTTTAGTCGTGTCCGATTCTTCGTGACCCCACAGACCAGAGCACACCAGGCACTCCTGTCTTCCACTGCCTCCCGCAGTTTGGTCAAAGTCATGCTGGTAGCTTCAAGAACACTGTCCAACCATCTCGTCCTCTGTCTTCCCCTTCTCCTTGTGCCCTGCATCTTTCCCAACATCAGGGTCTTTTCCAGGGAGTCTTCTCTTCTCATGAGGTGGCCAAAGTATTGGAGCCTCAGCTTCAGGATCTGTCCTTCCAGTGAGCACTAAGGGCTGATTTCCTTAAGAATGGATAGGTTTGATCTTCTTGCAGTCCATGGGACTCTCAAGAGTCTCCTCCAGCACCATAATTCAAAAGCATCAATTATTCGGCAATCAGCCTTCTTTATGGTCCAGCTCTCACTTCCATACATCACTAGCCCTTCAGATTACTGGACTATAACTCCCATCAGCCCCTGCCAGCATGGCCAATGGTCAAGGATGATGGAAACTGTAGTCCTAAACACCTGGAGGGCACCAAATTGGTGAAGTTTGCTTTTAAAACTCTGGCTGCACCACTGAGACTCCAGTTCCTGCCTTCTTTCATGCTGCTGCCCAAAGCAGATAGTTTCAGCCTGTGAAATGGCAGAGCTGGCCCTGAAATGGCAATGAACAATTTCTGCTCTAAATTGCAAGCACAGGAGCTTGAATGCTATGCTGCAAGTGAAAAGAGCCAAGGGCAGAACTACACATTACACACACATGCGTGTCTTCAACATATGTGGCCCATTCAACGGGGTGGGGGGATGATGATGACGACGTACTACTGCCTGCTTGCTCACTGGATCTCTGGTTGGCAAGCAAGCCGACAGTTAAAAGCAAGGCTGAGGAAGGAGAACAGCAGAATGTGAGTGCTGGTGAGGAGGCAGATTTGCTGAGATGGGGGCCCCAAGGAAGACGTCTTCCCCAATGGCCCTCCAAAACTTGTGGCTGATACTGGGTGGGTTTTCACTGCAGGAGCCACTGGGATTTGAGACTTGTATGAAGCTGAAAAATGGGAGAGAGGGAGGGAAGAGGCAGGGGTTTATATAAAGGTTCAAATGAGGTACTGGTCAAAGGTGAGAGTCCTAAGGGACAGAGCCAGGGAGAGATGGGAAAGGGCTGTCTACTCGCCTATGCCTTCAGCTAGACTCTGTTTTTTGCACGCATGTTCCCAAACTGTGGTGAGCTTCTTTCTAAGAATAAAGAATACCCCTCATTACCATTTGGGTAATAGTAATTTTAGCAATCCCTGCTTAGTTGTCATAAGCCGCAGCAGCATAATAATAAAGGGTATTTCCAGTTAGCTTCTCTAGATCTGGTGTTTACAGGAACATTGGCATGATGTACGAGTGGAACGTTTGGCTCCCGCGCATCACACAGCATGTTTCCAATATCAATGACACCCAGTTGTGTGATACAATATTTACACAAAGACATATCCTGCTTAGCAGACACTGAATATTCATTGGAATAACACAGCTCATGATGAATTCAGGTGACATTACCACAGATGTCACGTACAGTGTATTATTGTGAAATTATTAGTGTATTTACATTCTATTGAACCCTGCAATAATCATCTTTTTTAATTTCCTTTCCTGTGAGAATAACCAGTAGAGCAGTTAAAATATATGTGTTTGCTCTGTTTTAATGACACTCCGATCTCCATAGAAAGGGGGGGGTGGGAATCTATGTTCTCAAACCTAACCTGAGCTGACATATTTTCTGCTTCAGTTCAGTTATTGAATGAAAAAGCAGAGTTCAGCTAGCAATGTCTTTTAGTACTGCGATGAACTAAATATTTCATGCCCCCTATAGTTTAGATTAAAATAGGGCTAAACCCAGCATTGAAAAGCATTCCCCATTTAAGAGAGTTTGGTTTTTTTAAGCAATAGCTTTGAAGGTAGTTGAAATGCTTGAGCTACCTATTTAGGATGCATCAAGCCTTGCTTAGAATGGCCTTTGTTCACCCTCAGTGATATCAGCAAATAGCCAGTCTCACTGACAACGCACAGTTTCGTGATATCATAACATTTATGGTGTGAGCCTTGATTGGCTGGGATCACTCCCAGAAGAAGACGAAAACAAACCATGACCTAGAGGGGAAAGGTGCCAAACACCAGCAGATATGCAGAACAAATGGCAGCAGACAGGACTGAAAAACCTCTTTAAAATATCTGAATTGACAGCTATCCCCCCATCTTGGAGAGGACCTTTGACCTGAAAATCAAAGCAAGAGACTATTTGGTGCACCTGTAGATAAAAAAGGGAAAAGGCTACTGTATTACACTTACCCCCCCCCCCCGAGAGAGAGAGAGAGAGAGAGAGAGAGAGAGAGGAAATGGGTGGGATGAATACAGAAAACCCCCAAATAAACTAGCAACTCTGATAAAGGAACAACAGGCAAAAGAACATTCTGCTTTGCAGAATATATTTAACAAAACAAAGTCCTGCAGACACAGTTTTTCATTTTCAAAAGAACACATAATCTTTCTAAGCCTTTCACCAACCTTGTAACATTGGATTCAAAACTTAACAAGAAAACAAGACGATGAATGAAGTTTTCAATTTAGTTAATTTTTACTGTGAAAGCAGATTTGCATGTTCCAGCAAACCTCAACAAGTCCTGCTTTCAGTTTCTGAAACTCATGTGGTTGGATGGGACAAGGATAAAGATGTTGTGTTGTAAAAAAAATTATCAGTTACCCTGCAAGTGTCTGCAGAATGCCACGCTCAGTTAATATCTCTATAAATGGTGGTGGGGAGGGGTGCTCATCATATCTGCTGATGACAACGAAGTTGACGGGCCAGCTAACAAAATGAACTTCCATTGAATAGATATCAATGGAAAGTTCTACATTTATGTAGGAGGAATCAGTTGTGCACATGCAGCATAGAAGCTGCCTGGCTTGCCAGCAAAACATGTGGAAAGTATGTAGGATGGGCTTTCCCAAACTTGGGTCTCCAACTACTGTTGGACTACAACTCCCATCATCTGTAGCTAGCAGGACCGGTGGTCAGGGATGGTGGGAATTGTAGTCCAATAATGGCTGGAGACCCAAGTTTGAGAAGCACTGATCTAGGGTTGTTGTTTCTTAAGAAGACCACAAGCTAAAGATAAGGAAAGTGATGTGGCCGGGGGGGGGGGGAGGCTAATGAAATTCTAGGTTGCATTAACAGAGCTATAGTGTCCAGATCACAAGAAATTTCCTTACTGCTCTATTCTGCTTCGGAGTACTGTTTTGAGCACTAAATCACAGCCTAGTGCTGCGTTGCATATAACTTGCTTGCATGGCATAAAGCACAGGGATGCCCCATGTCCTGTATGTTGGTTATAATACAATGCTACTTACTTTCTTGTCTCATGCCAGCAGGGGGAGGGGACCCTGTGGATGCCAGGAAGGCCTCTGCAGGTTTGGGGGTGCACAGGTGCCTTACTGGTGTCTCCTGTTATAGCACCTATTTAATCAGACACATCCAAAGACAGATAAATGCACGCATAAGATTTCCTTTGTGATTTCTGATCTGCCTGATTGACCTTGAGTGGAATGCTTCCTTTGTTCACTCTTGTCTTTCTTTCATTTTCCTAGGAGCTTTCTTTCTTCTTAAAGAAATTGCATAAATAAAGAATAAAAAGAGAGAGAAGTGGTTTGGATTTGAAGGCTGCGAACCTTTCAGCCGCATTCCCCACTCATCCCTATTAATGGCAGAGTGAGAAGATAGGAGAGGATGTCTGTCGGCACGAGGAGTAACTTTTTGGAGGGGTCGCCTTCTGAAATTCTCTGCCCATATGAACAGAATAAAGCAAAGAGCCAGAATCCCGCTCTCCGAATGTCTGAATAATTCATGGGCATACTCCAGTCATTGCAACTATTCTGTTTTCCGTTCTCCTGCTCCTCTCTCTGCTCTTATTTACTCTGTCTGATTCCTGCTGCCTGCGACTGTCTGATCCACACTCGCCCCGAATACTGAACAGAGAATACTAATATTGTTGAGAAATGTTCCTTGCATGAATGCAGCCGCAGTGCCCTCATATTTTATTGATTTGAAGTGGGCGTGGGCGTGCATGTGTATTAGAGGTTTGCTCGCTTTTTCCATAGTGCGGCAAAATATTATTCACATTTGTAATACTTTTGCCGTGCCGTCTCATTATTCTCCAATCCTTTCCCCTCTCCAGGTTTTGCATATGGATGTAAGATTCCAGGACAGCTCACATTCCAAAGGTGCTAAACTTTTGCAGCCCCCTCCGAGTTTCCAAAGGGGGCTGGCAAACTGCCCACCACCTTATTGCTTCTGGCAATAATAGTATAATAATTCATAATAATAATAATAATAATAATAATAATAATAATAATAATAGCAGCAGCGGCAGCAACAGCAACAGCAATAGCAGCAGCAACAACAATAACAACAATAGCAACAACAACAATAACAACAACAATTTTATTTGTACCCCACAGATCTGACTGGGTTGGCCCAGCACGTTGGGTGCCTTCCAGCATACACAAGAACGTAATAAAACATTAAACATTAAAAACTACCCTATACAAGGCTGCCTTCAGATGTCTTCTAAAGGTATGGCTAACACACCCTTATCCAGTAGCATTGCCGCGGACAATGAACAGTCTGAGTGCGCACACTCCACAAATTGCTGTTCCATATGCACACAGATGCTTGCTCCACTTTCAGAGGTGCATATCATGTTCCTCAGTTTTTGCAACCGAGAAGATTTCCAAAATACTGTCACAAGGAAGCCAAGGAAGCATTCACAGCATCTTTATTTGATTTAGCCATTAAGAGGTACAACTTCCCTTTCATAAGTGACTTGCTCCTTTAAGAACCCCTTTGAGATCTGCTGTTACAAATAACTAGTGTTGTGCCTGGTAGGACAACCCTGAACCAAGAAAGGAAAAGGAAACCAAATTCTGAGCCATGAGCAGAAGTGAGGCAGTGTCACAGGAGATAATGTGAACATACAGGCATTCTAGAGCAAATCACAGGGAGATAGGAATACTTAGTATATACTCAGTCAGATCACTAGTGCATCTTGCTTAGTGTTGTCTACACTTACGGACAGCAGTTCTCTCAGGTTTCAGACTGAGGTTGGAGATGTCGGGAACTAGGGATAGAAGGATCTGCCAATTTCTATGCTCTCAATTTCTCATTTTCCCCATTTGATATTCAGTTCTCCACATTTTGCAGCAATCTGTGAATTCTGGGGCTTTCCACTTGTGAATGCCAACAGTAGCTTTCAACCTGCCTGGGTACAGATGGGGGACTCCGCCATGACAGAGCCTCTCCTCTACCCACACTGCCTGTGATCCTCTCCCCTGGTAGATGCCAGCAGAGAAACACCTAGGCACCATCCTACGCTCCCCTCCAGCCATCAATGTCAGGGGGTTATGAATGCACTTAAGACAACGACTGAGATAGCTCAGTCGGTAAGAGCATGAGACTCTCAATCTCAGGGTTGTGGGTTCAAGCCCCACGTTTGGTTTACATAGTATGTATTCGACCTATCAAACATTCTGTGGTTATTGATGCAGTTCTGTAAGACCGAACGAGGGAGCTCAGCAGAGAGAAGTCAAAATTTCATCACTAGTTTGGCCTTCCCAGTGGAACATACTTCTGACAAGACATAAACAGGATTGCACAGAATGTCTTTGTGCACTTGCATGCACATTGCACTGGAGACAAGACACATCTGCCAATACCCCCTTCAAAGAGATTTGATGTCTAGAGACCTGAGGGATACTGACTCACTATTGAGCTAGATGCACCAAGGGTCTGACTCAATCTGAGACAGCTTCCTATGTTCCTAATAGAGGTGAAGTAAAGTTTTCCTAGGGACAAAGATAAGAAAAAAGGGACTGTTCCTGGTAAAGAGGGCCACAGGAGACTATCAGTCTGATTCTATATATGCCTACTCAGAAGCAAGGCCCAAGGATGGCACCTTGCAGAAATCATGTACAGTGGTATCTTGGGTTAAGAACTTAATTTGTTCTGGAGGTCTGTTCTTCACCTGAAACTGTTCTTAACCTGAAGCACCACTTTAGCTAATGGGGCCTCCCGCTGCTGCTGCTGCACCGCCGCTGCGCAATTTCTGTTCTCATCCTGAAGCAAAGTTCTTAACCCACGGTACTATTTCTGGGTTAGCAGAGTCTGTAACCTGAAGCGTATGTAACCCGAGGTATCACTGTACTTTTATGTCTTTAACTTTGCAGCAAGGATTTGCAGTTGTAAGAGAGTGGTGTGCTGATTATTGGGATGCAAATAAAGCCCACTAACGCAAGCCTCAAGTTGTGGGAGTGGGAGGGCCAAAAAAAAAAAAAAAAAAAAGTGGCAGGGAGGCAAAAAGGGCTGGGAGTCTTGAAGGCCAGTGCGCAGAGTCAGAAAGTCTAGACTCCAGATGTGAATGTACAGCCTCCGAGAGCGCAGCACCATAAATATATCAGCCAGATGTCACGAGGCCCAAGCTACAAATCTCTGTGAGTGGTGACAAGCCTTGGCTTTTTGCTCTTTGCAGTATGCAGCTCCTCCCAGCATTACTGGTCACTTGGTCGGAGGCAGCTGGTGGAGGCTCTGCCAGGCTGGAGAGAAAGGCAGCTAAGAATTGCCATCTAGCTTGTAGCTGGGTGGAGACTGTTTGGTGTCCTGCAGGAGTAACAGTGACTCTGAGAGAAAATAATGTTGAGAAGTATGCAGGGATTGGAAGGGGAGGTAGGAAAAGATTTGGGTTGAAATGCTTCCTCTGAAGAGAGGCTTCTTTAGCACTACGGTTCCTTCCAAATTCTGCTCGCTTTGCATGACCTTTCTTAATTGAGTTCAGATTCTGACTTGTCAGTGTCAGATCCAGACATGATCTGCCCATCACACCCATCTCAACTTTTTTGTAACCATAAAGCTTCACACAGATTCAGAGAAAAGGATGTGCCCATGTCAGGCCAGCTTGACCAGGCCTTCACATGCGGGAAATAGTTTCATTTCAAAAACTATGAAACTAAGCAGACTGTTCTGCTCTTAATGCCAAGTGCACTTCCATCATTCCAGAGAACAATTAATGCACAGCCTCCCGATGTCCTGGAGTCAGCAAAGATATTTCTTCCAGCATTATCCTTGGGGCCTTTTAGGCAGACTCATCCAAATGTTGAGCTGGTATCTTGGAATTTGTCCCAGGATCTTCCCAGGCCAGAGATGCCACCGGCAATTTGACTAAATGTCAGTGGCCATTGCTAGTTGTCTTTTGAAAAGCTGTCAAAGAATCACCCCATAAAATTGTCTTGCTTCGCAGAGCATACAAAGTACCATCCATTGAATAACAACAGTAACTCTTTCATTAGGAGCGAAATATTGTTTTATTAAATAGCAATCAACCAACGTCAATTTTTTCCTGTTACTTTGGAAAGTATTGTGCATAATTAGTGTAACAGTTACAATAGTAATCAACATTATTGCGCAGAAGATAGGGAAGGAAGGAAGGAAGGTGCTTGATGTTAACATCACAAACCTGTCATGTGTTTGGACAGAGCTTTGCGACCTATAAAGCAAAGATGGTAGATCACATTTAAGTCTTTCCTTGATTTGGGTGGTCTTCAACAGTATATAATACACAAGCAGTCACTCTTCACTGTGTTCATCAGAAAGCAAGGGAAACTAGAATGATCTACAGAATTTCAAGACAGAATAAATTTCAGAGTTTAAGGATGCTTTGGGGCACTATATAGTATTGCGCTTCTGATAACGAAATCCCCTGGCACCAAATGGCTAAACTGGTGTGAGAGCATAGAATATTCCAGCTGCAGAATGCTTGTGAACATCCCAACTACTTGGAGAACAAAGCTTTCAAGATCTTTGAAGTCCAGCTTCTCAGAGGACAGGGAAAGTCAATTTGTGTTTGTTGTATCTGTAGACCAATTTTCAGACTGGGCCTACAAGCCTGGGGTTTAAGTAGGGATGGAGGAGAGTTTTGTTCAGCCCACATTTTGAAGGAAACTGACCTAACTTGCACCTCCTGGATTAATACACAGGCCAGAAAGCAGTTATGCTTCAGATTTCACAGTTCTTGGAATTTTGCAGTGCAGTTCTCAACTAAAAATGTACCAAATTATGTTTTTTAAATGTAGGGTAAAATACCTTTTGAAATGTGTACATTTATATAAAATATGAATGAACTGGATGTATACATTGTGATAAAATACATATAAAAGTACATGTAGGGAAACTGCAATGACCTGTGTCAGGAGAGAGACAGGGTGTGTGTCACTGTGTTGATTTTCCTTGATCCCTCAACAGCTTTCCATAGCATCTGTCCGAGCTGGGTACACCAAACTGCAGTGCTTCCACTCCTGTTTAGATGCCTCCCCAGAAGGTGGTTCTTGGGGAGCCAGTGTGGTGTAGTGGTTAAGAGCAATGGACTCGTAATCTGGGGAACCGGGTTCGTGTCTCCGCTCCTCCACATGCAGCTGCTGGGTGACCTTGGGCTAGTCACACTGAAGTCTCTCAGCCCCACTCACCTCACAGAATGTTTGTTGTGGGGGAGGAAGGGAAAGGAGAATGTTAGCCGCTTTGAGACTCCTTCGGGTAGTGATAAAGCAGGATATCAAATCCAAACTCTTCTTCTACTACTACTCAACTCCATGGGTTCTGCAGTATGGAGTTCCACAGGGATCATCTATATGGAGCCACTCAGCTGGGGTCATACAGAGTTTCAGGATGTGTTGTTGATGACAATGCCAGGCATAGGCAACTTCGGCCCTCCAGATGTTTTGAGACTACAATTCCCATCATCCCTGACCACTGGTCCTGTTAGCTAGGGATCATGGGAGTTGTAGTCCCAGAACATCTGGAGGGCCGAGGCTGCCTATGCCTGGCATATGCTGATGACACACATATCTATTTCTCCTTTTAATCTCCTTGCTCTTCAGGGCAAGATGGTTGTCATTTTGGCTGGGATTAAGCCTATGACAGGCTCAGGGCAGGAGTAGCTTGGTTGGGAAGTCTGAAGTCTGGGAAGAGGCCCCAGAAATCAGGACGACTGAAAAGTAGAATGGCAAGAAGGGGGAAAGAAGAAGCAATGGATTAAAACACAGGAACCTGTGAAGGAGAAGGAAGCTTGAGGAAAGGAGCAGATGTGAAATGGAACTAAGGCAATTCCATTTATTAATGCATATGAAACTGGAAGTTCTTAGGTTACTGTGTTACTTACGCACACAGAGCCTGAGATTTATCATTATTAGGCGAGAAACATATGCTCTCCAGACCTCAGTTATCAAGACACCTGATCATAGATGGCCCAACAGAAGTTGCGCACTATATAACCCTGCCAACAGAGCAAATTGTTCCAGGTGACTCAAGAAGAAAGCCCACTTCTATGTAACAAGGAGAGTAATAAAATATGTTGAAGTAATAAGGGCATGTAACCAATATTTTATTAGGATGTTCTGGATTCATTGTAACAAACCTATAAGAACATCCAAACAGCACATAAGAGCACCACATCATGTGTTCGCCTGAGCATAAAAAGTGACATGTGGGTTCTCTTCCCCACGGGCAAATGTCACTGCTAAGACTTAGGGGGTTAGTACTAATCTACAGTTATTATTATTTTTTCTGAATTTACGGCAAGGGTATCCCAGAGGAGAAATGTGCAATTGCTAGGGGTTGTTTAGTGATACGATTCATCTAACCTGAATCTGACCAGCAATGCACTGCCTTGATTTGCTCAGTATCTTGAAAAGTCAGTTGCTGTGTTGCACTTCTATGGCAAGATCATGCCCTTAGCTGATAATGTAGCTGATGAATCATCGGTGCTGAAGAAAATTGGATAATCTACCCAGAGCAATCCGATGCAACGCCATTCGCTTTGTAATAACACATAATGGGCTTTGAGGACAGTTGATTTTTAATCAGAACAATTGATATTTGCAGAATTCAATCTCACTCAGCCATTTTTGAGAAAATAAGTTATTGCAATCAGAAAGTGACTTCTTGCCATCAAAGCAGCTTATTTCAGTCACCACCGCTCACATCAAACCTTGCATTTCTTCCACCCTAACAACTGACTATTATCATCTTCCTACTAGCTAGGGGCCAAACTAGTCTTTACACTGCAGACTCCTCAAGAAGGACACGTTACCCTTTTATATCCAGAAGTTTTGGATGCAGAATAATTTATTTGCTTGCATTTTATGTAAATCCACCTAATTGGCTCTCCCTGAACCAATAAGCAAACCAAAGCACAGCTACCTTTCAACGTCTACACTTCTCCAAATTTTGCGATTCAGTTCTTCAAAAAGTGTGCATTAAAACGCATATATTAGTGAAAACAAGGTACAAAAATGCAGTACATTGCAGGAAATAGCTAGCAAAAGTGCATATGTTAGGACTGATGCACTATATTAATGTTCATGCAGTACACTTTTCATGTGATTTTTGTGTGCTTTTTTAAGCTGCTTCTTTTTTTTTACATTGTGCACATCCTATTGAGAAATATATGTGGAAGGTGATTAATAAATAACAATAACAACAATGCTTCAATTCTTTGAAGCGGATTGTATATATTAAGGTTTTGCGTAAGCCTGCTTAAATATTTACTTATAATTCAGTTTGAGAGTGATACAGAATATGGAAGCGAGGGGGCGGGGGGCTAAAGAGAGTTGAGGCTGATAGCATCACCAGACTAGAACAGCAATGGAGAGCGGGTTGTGTTTTTTTAAAGAAAACATATTTTTTGAAGCACAGAATCCACAAGCTTCCACTCTCTTCAGGAGAAGGAACATATTGCATCTCATTTCTGTACTTCCTGGAGATAAAAATCTACAGAAAATCCATCACCGACTGAAAACGGGTTGCATTTATTATCATCGTATTATCCTGACTTTGCTGCTCCAGCCTTCATGGATTTGTTGTATGCACAGTCAGGGACGTTTTCTACGAAAGACAATGCCAACGCTCTCATTGTTGCCATGCAAACCCAATTAGGGGATATTGTACCTTTATATACTGAGGTGGTTTCCCTTGGGTTATTGTCTCGATTATCAATAATTGCTACAAGCCGACTTCAACATCCGGCATATATATGAAACTCTCAGTGAATAGCAGGTTTTATTTAGAAGCAAGAAGTAGCTGGCATTATATTTTGAAAGAGAGTGCAGACACTACAGTATGGGTTTTCAAATAGGCGGTGCTTTTCCTTCAGCTGTAATTAAACTTGCCAATACCTTAAAGATATTCACTTGCAAATTTAGCATCTCTAGTAAGGCCAGCATTGGTGAGTATCGACAGCAGCAAGTGCATAAGGCTCATATTTTAACTACGTTGTTTTAGAGTAATATTGCAGAAGGAAGTGTGAATGGTTGGTGACCATTAGGGCACAATTTAGAGCATTTGCAGATGCCCTCAATTTCAGTGCTTTTGTTCCCCGTTGCCTGGGCATATGAGGTGCCTAAACTCACTTTTATGGTGCATACCACTGTCAGGATTGTACAATAAAGACAATAGTTTGGATGCTTTTTTAAAAAAAAAGTTTGGAGGTCCCACCTGCGGGGTGGCATTGACCTTTTCTACGCCTCTGCAGAGGTTTGAGGAAAAACCAGGAAGGGCCAATAAGAAGTACCTGGATAGTTATTTCATCACCCCAGTTAAAAGAACAGAGGTGTTACCTTCAACAAGTATACACATTTGATGAGTGTATGGTCCCTGTACGTCCCTTGGCCCAGTATACCTGAAAGAGAGTCTCCACCCCCATCGTTCAGCCCGGACACTGAGGTCCAGCTCCAAGGGCCTTCTGGTGGTTCCCTCTCTGCAAGAAGTGAGGTTACAGGGAAGCAGGCAGAGGGCCTTCTTGGTTGTGGCGCCCACCCTGTGGAACGCCCTCCCATCAGATGTCAAGGAAATAAACAACTATCTGACTTTTAGAAGACATCTAGGGAAGTTTTTAATGTTTGAAGTTTTATTCTGTTTTTAATGTTCTGTTGAAAGCCGCCCAGAGTGGCTGGGGAAACCCAGCCAGATGGGTGGGGTAGAAAGAAAGAAAGAAAGAAAGAAAGAAAGAAAGAAAGAAAGAAAGAAAGAAAGAAAGAAATATTATCATCGGTGTACAAATATTGTTGTGACATATAACATTCAACAAGTGTACAGCCCATGTACACAGTAGTAGAAATCATTAAGTGTCCTTTCAGACAAACACTGTGGAGAGACAGCTTGTGTACCTGTGTTCAGGATAATGTGTGAACAAGCCTACTATATACATGAAAAGAGGGATAGATTCGGCTAGGAGTTTACTTCTAGAAGATGGAACACTAGAGAGTACAGCATTAGTCACAAACTTTTGTGAGGCAGCCTACAAAACATATCAGTTGCTTTTACCTATTGGGTTTACAAAGACTTTCTATCCTTTTAAAAATTATTATTAAGTTTTAATTTTGTATTCCTACCATTTTATTCGACTTCCTTTTAACCATACTAGCACTTGTCAGATTTGTTGTATTAAATAGAGTGTGCTGGTTTTTAACCATATGGTAAAGATATATATCACTTCCCTGAGAATCTTGTTCCAGTGTTCAACCGTCCCTTAAGACAGTGTTTCCCAACCTTTTTTGGGCAAAGGCACACTTGTTTCATGAAAAAAATCTCGAGGCACACCACCATGCCGGATGGGGAAAGGTCACTTTTTACTTATGTAAAAAAAAAAAAAAAAATAGTAACAGCATAGAAGGTAATGGTTAGGCTAGCATCCCTCTTCCAAATATGCTAGGTTTTTATTTGCAGGGACTGTTCTACATGGGAAAGCATTCAGCACTGTCATTCTCCCATCTGCCATCTGAATTGGTACTATTCTGGGTCAACTTACTCTGCTGCATGTGTAGATGAAAATGGCACCAAGTGTGGGGGAGGGGGCAGAACAGGTTTCAGATACAGGATATTAAGCATACACGTACTTCAGATTGAACTGGTTGCTTGCTTTGCAAGTTTTCATTTCCCAAATGACTGCCTTGGCAAGTGCAATACCTACCAGGCTCAACGCCGGTCTCGCGCTGCCGCTTCCCGCGCTCTCAAGGACCCGGGAGGAGGAAGGCGTGAAGGGAATCCCGAAGGCGCGAAAACCTCGCGCATGCGCAGGCCTTCCGCCTGCGACAGCCCAGTAGGCCGGCTGAAGTGAGCGGCGATGGGATGTGGGAGGGAGCTCGCTCGCCGCCCCGCGTGTGCCTATGTGGGGCACGTTACAGCCCCGTGACGTCAGCGCCACGCAGGCAGCCAGGCAGGCAGACGGCGAGAGCCCCGCGCTGGGCGGCCTCTCCTCGCCACCGCTGCCCCGCCTCTCGCCGCCCGACTCGCCCGCCTCCCTCCCACGGCACACCAGGCAACGTCTCGCGGCACACTAGTGTGCCGCGGAACACCGGTTGGGAAACACTGCCTTAAGATGCAGAAGTATTCGTAAATAGCCATGGCACATCTGTGCAGCTGCAATGGAATATGTTGTGACTTGCCCTTCTCCTTTTCTTCTTCTTCTTGAAATGTGATGAGAGGGATTCAAAATACAAGAGGACACTAAGGCTACAAAAAGGTGTTCATTTTCTTGGTACCAAAGCATTGCCACATCCATGCTGCCTTATTTTGCCAATTCAGGGTTCAACCCCTTGCCGACTTTGATGACCAGCATCCATTCACAATTTCATGCCAAAGAGATGAGAGGGCTTAGTTCCATACATTTCTGTAAGGTTTTCCAGGCGTTGTCCTCTTTTCCCTTATTAGGAATTATCGGGTGCCGCAAGGGTCTTATCATAATTTCTCAGTCCTAGCATATTTACTGGACGGGGGACGGGGGACGGGGGACGGGACACTAGCTCTGAGCACTAGCCTTTCGATTCTGCTCTCCACCCTCAGGTGACCACACCAGCTCCAGAGAACAGGAGGAAGGATGTTGCCGTTGCTGGGCAAGTTCAGAAAATGCTTCCCAACCCCCAGAAGCAGGCAGGACAAATGTTGGCTGGTCTAACGCTGATGTAGATTAATGGAGATGGTGTGGTCAGTATGAAAAGCCACAGAGCTATGTGGGTAAAGAGAGGTGGGTGAAGTCAGGTTGCCAAGGGAAGGGAAGGCTGAGGCACACAGCTTGTGCCCAGTGAAGAAGAGTTTGGATTTGATATCCCGCCTTTCACTCCCCTTCAGGGGTCTCAAAGCGGCTAACATTCTCCTTTCCCTTCCTCCCCCACAACAAACACTCTGTGAGGTGAGTGGGGCTGAGAGACTTCAGAGAAGTGTGACTAGCCCAAGGTCACCCAGCAGCTGCATGTGGAGGAGCGGAGACGCGAACCCGGTTCCCCAGATTACGAGACTACCGCTCTTAACTACTACACCACACTGGCTCTCCAGTGCCCACACAGGAGAGAAGGCCTGGCAGAACTTCTGCTCCTATAAAATAGGCTATGGCTGTTCTTAATCTCTCCGGTTGTCTCAAATCTGTGATGACAAATGCCCCTGGTAAAACCAACCAACCAACCAACCAACCCTACTCTTTTAATTCTGACACTGATGTGCCTTTTGAAATCAGGTTAGTGTGAATTCTAGAGCACTAGAGTTCCTTTCTGACCTGGTATTGTTTGGAAACACTAGAGTAGGTACATCTTGAAACTATTACACCATTTCTTCAATTATTATTTTTTTAAACAAAAACTGGGCATCATCTAACCATAATCTCCCTTTTGATCCCTCTCCCACCAGCTGCCATTTCTTCAGCAGGAGAACTGCTAAGTGTCATAATGCTGGGGTCAGATTTCCTTGGTTTGTGGACTCAGAAAAAAGTTTCTGAGTTTATGAACTCAGAAAAAGTGGGAGAGAGAATTGCCCTTAATGCCAGGCCTGGATGGCCCCACATTCGTGGAAGCCCCACAATGCCAGGAATCTGTTCTGCTAACTATTCTCAGGAAGTCATGTTATCTTGACAATCCAAGGGCCAAGACTGAGAAGAGCATGGCCTCCTCTGCGCTGCTAGAGTCTATAGGTGCTGAGACAGGCAAGGCCCTTTTAACTGGAAGAGACTGCTCTCAGACGAAGTCACCGAAAGGACTTAGGCCCGTCTGCAGTTGTCTGTTGCTGAAGGAATATGGGAGCCTGCTTGTATGAATCTCCAGCTGAGCTCCACACGGAGCTATCCAAGGTGCTACCTGGGACGTCATTTATCTACCCTGCTTCACAAGCTGGTGAACCTATTGTAAACTGAATGCAATAGCATTTGGGCATTGTGTTAAACTTGACACAGAAGGCTGTGGGGATAAGCGTTAACAGCTTGCCTCTCCGTTCTTATTCTGGTCGCCATCCACCACTCTAAAACTACTCCTGGGTTCTAAAACGCCTTCTATGAGTTGTAATGGAAAACAGAACTCATGCCATTGCAGCCATGCCCTTCCCCTGTGTGATACTTACCACACTACCCCAACACATGAAGAAGGCTGTTTTTTATCAGGATCAAGGCATGAACTTAACTTGCATCTTGCTGAAGCTAAGCAGGTCTGGGTCTGGTCATTGTCTGGATTTAAGAGGGCCCAGAAATTCTACCTATGTCCTTATCTCCATGAAAGAAAGGTGAGATTGCATAAAAAATCAGGAAGTGGGTTATGGCAGTGTTCCTTAATGAAAATCTGCATCATCTGACTCTGTGTACTTACTGTATTTCTGTACCACCTTTCTTCCAACATGGAACTCATAGGTGGAATTCCCAGGCCGTGACTCACCCAGGCACTGACCAAACTCAAATGCACTTCGTACTAGCAAGGTGGCTGCATCCTGTCCTCTCAGCCTATGTACTGGCACATCTCTATGTTCATCTGCAGCTCACTGCAGGCTATGAGGTACCTCAGTTATTAGGGCTGAGCCTTTAATTAATCCCACTCTCACAAAAATTTTCAGGAATAGACAGTTGCATAAGTCCAAGACACATATATATTTCTAACTGTGTTATGGATATTATTCTGGCATGAAGTGTCAAGTCATTAAGTGTTCATTTGAGCTGGAAGGTATTCAGTGGTTAAACAGCACACTATGAAGGTCTTGGGGCTGACAATAGGCCTGTGTGTGTCGAAGTGTTTCAAAGGATTTACTGCCTGTTACTGAGAAGCCATTGTGGAAAGGTTCAAATATTTCACTTATTGTCAGATTATTACTATAAAGAGGTCACTAGTAAACTCCCATAATTCAGAGTGATTCTGGGGTGGAAAAGGCCTGAGGGTTTGATGGATCATCTTGACTGGGAGCTTTGAAGTAAAATATCACCTGCTGTTTTGATTGTTCCCATATACTATCTGATGTTTCATTACTTCTTCTTTTAAAACAGAAAACAAAAAACCCACACAATGTCTCGGACAAATGGCCTCTGAAAGATAAAGAAAACACATAAAATGTACAAGGAAGGCAATTGGAAAAAGGAATATGAGCATAAGCCAAGTTTTCATTGGTGAAACTCTAGGGGGGAATTAGTGTCTTCTATGGACCAATCTACCATAGCCAGAATATGGAATGGCCACAACTTGAGATGACTCTGTTTTCAAGGGGATCCTAGGAACTTTCACAAGCCATTTCCACTTTTCCGATAAGCATTAGCCCTGGTTCAAGGTTTCACTTCACAATGCATGGAGGGCAAAATGGGGCAGTGTGTGCTAGCCATGGCCCAATGTCCTCATCCATGCCAGCTCTAACCTCTCCAAACTCCATGTATTCAATGAAAATGTCCAAAGGAGGTATCTTCAAGTGTTGAATTGAATGTACTTAAAGTCTTCCATCCCAGCAGGAACTCCAGGTGGTTGTGCAGGAGTTGCCCAGGTGTGAGGCAGCAGCTGGCAGGGACAGGATGAATATGTGGGGCCCATTTCTCTCTCCATCCATTCTGAGAGCATAATAATAATAATAATAATAATAATAATAATAAATTTTATTTATACCCCGCCCGCCCCAGCCAGAGCTGGGCTCAGGGCGGCTAACACCAATAAAATTACAATAAAACATAATAGGGGGGAAACAAACAAACAAACAAACAAACAAAACAGTTTATTAAAATACGAGTTAAAATACAATTTAAAATGCAGCCTCATTTTAATAGTAGCCCATAAATCAAAACCACAAGGGGAGGGAAACATAAGAGTCAAACTGAGTCCAAACCAAAGGCCAGGCGGAACAGCTCTGTCTTGCAGGCCCTGCAGAAAGATGTCAAGTCCCGCAAGGCCCTGGTCTCTTGTGACAGAGCGTTCCACCAAGTCGGGGCCAGTACTGAAAAGGCTTAGAGTTGAGTCACACCAGTACTATTTTTCTAGAAAAAAGAGGAGCCTGAACTTACCATGAATGCCTCCCTTGTTCTCTTATAATGGCAATGGCGCCCACCTGAGAGGTGCTGGAACTGAGTTCTGGCAAGTTCCAGCTGAAAAAAGCCCTAGTTCATACACACCTGGAGTTGTCCTTTCATACAACGTTCTAGTCTCCTAAGAAGCAAGGACATGCTGAATTGCATTTGTGTCTGAAAACAGAAAAGTGGCTCTGCCCCCCCTTGCCTCCTGCATTCTTTGCCTGTGTGCTGCTTAACACCACTGATCCATAAAGATCAGTGCCTCAACCAGTGAACACACAGTGCTAGCAACCCTGACCCTGCAAACATGGCTTTCTTTCCAGGAATAGACCATTCAATAAATATATCTTTGTAACTGTGATTTATTGTAAATCACGGGCTGATTTGCCTCTAAGGGTAAATGCATTTTTAATCAAGCAGTATGCCCACAGTATGCAAAGTTCATCTTCATTTGTGTTTTCCCCCCGGTGAACAAACCCCTCATGGTCTTCAACCTTTCGCTACTTTCGCCTCTGCCAGTTTGCCCATTAGAATTGCTCTTAATTACATGCCTGACTGCACTCTTAACTCTCTTGGGGAACAGTAAACTTTGAAAGCTTCCCTGTCCACAAAGGATATGAGCAAAAACATATTCTATTTTCTGAAAGTTTAATCAAGCTTAATGTGTAGGATTCTTCTTTCTTTCCCCCCCATAATTTGTAACTAATTCATCACAGCTATTACATTGTGCATGGTAGCAGACAGATTTTTGGACTTGGCCTAGGCCCTTTAGGATGGCAGTCTCCAACGTGGCACCCTCCTGATGTTGTTGACTACATCGTCACTCACCATTGGCTACAATGGCTGCAGCCAATGGGGTCCAACAACATCTGAACACCACCAAGTTGGGGAATGCTGTCTAAGGGAAAGCCGAGTTTCATTCAGCCCAATCCAAGACCCCCAGTGGGGGCAGAGGCCAGTGCACAGCCGTAGAAATAATTCACTGTGGTTGAAAGCTAGACTTGTTCATCAAAATGGATGAACCCTCCCCCTCTCCTCTCCTTCCTTCTGGGTGTTTACCCAGTTATCTTGGTTTCATTTCTCAGAAAAGAAAGAGGGGACGAATAGCTGTGCATTTCACTTTATTGGAAAATGGAGGCAACAGGGCCATTGGGCGGTTGGGCATTCTCTGATTCACCTTGATATGACTTGTTAGTCCCGAGTTCCAACTCTGCAAGGACTACCCTGAATCACCCCAGTTTGCCTTCTTATTTGGGATGCACAGAGAGCTGATCCATACCCTTAGCAGAGGCCATTGCTAGAACCCCTGACCCTGACCCTACTTCCCTAGCCTCTTGTCTCCCTGTGACATCTTTCTCCTGCATCTCTCCTCCCATTCCCACCAAGTCCTCACAAAAGAGTGACAGTTCAAACCTTAGGTGATAAGACAGGGCTTTGGTGTTAAAAAATCCTAGCTCTGCAGCTTATTATGTGGCTATCACCTATCTTGGAAGTAGCAGAGGAAGTTTGATTCACAGTTAGTGCCTTGGTGACTGAATGGATGCACAAACTCATTGATGCAGTTCTGTAAGGGAAGCTTTCTGTGTAAAGTGTGTCTGTGCATTGTCAATGGTGTGTGTGTGTGTGGGTGTGTGTGTGTGGGTGGGTGGGTGGTTTCCAATGGCATGAGAGCAGTACCCTTTTCTTCAAGGGGGACGGATGGGTTGCCCTTGAATGGCTAAAAACTCTGTAATGTATATTTTACTTTCCATGGCAAAGTGCGCCCATGTGGATGCATTCTCAAGACACACCTGTGTCTGCCATGGGTGCAGCCAGGATTTATGTTAGGGGGCGTCAGGCTTTATATTAGGAGTGGTAGAACCTCAGTTAAGCATTTTTGTTGGTTTACTTGATTTAGTGGGGCAGCTGCACTCCTCCCCCCGGCTATGACCATGGTGTCTGCCCCATGCTTTTCTGAATTGAGTGCCAGAGTGAGGCTGAGTAGGGTCCAAAACATGGTCAATCTCAGGTGAAGGGTTCATTAGTGCTAAAGAAAATGGGGAGGAGTGTTTCATAACCATACCTGTACAGATTTCCAACTGCTTCCCTATATCCGGATTACAATGTCAGGAAAAATATATTTTGGCCCATGCGAAAGCTACAGATAATTGTACCTGACCCAAGTAACATTGCTTTCTGTGGAACTCAATCATGACTAACTGTAGTTGAACTGGGGCCAGAAAATTGTATTTTTGAACCAAAAGGAAATGATTGAAGTTTCAAGAAATACTATCAAGCGAAATATTTGCAAATACATTATTTCAAATGTCCATTTTTTGTACTTTTCTTGAGGAAATATTTCCTTCAACTCTGGAATGTTTTGGCGGAATCTTGGAATGGTAACTTGGAGAAAGCTGTCACTTGTGTGAATTTGTTGCGTGCAACTCCTGAATGTGAGGCTAATGTCATATTCTATGTTCAGTATTGTAAGCGCATTTGTGTGTTATGAGAATGCAGTAATAATTTTGCAGCAGCCGGTTTATTATTATCATTTGTCTTTGTGGTTGTTTTGAAATACCTTGCTCTTTCGGGAAACTGTACCTTAACAGCACCACACTTTATTTAAGCATCTTCTTCACACCTGGAGAAGTACAGAAAACAGGTGTCTCTCTCTACTGGCTAATGCCTGGCTCCAGAGAGTCTAGCCAAAATCTGATTTGGATATTAACAGGCCCTGAGAAGCCAAACTCAGTATAGGGTTTTCTGTGTGCTGTGTGACAGCTCTGGAAGTTAAGAGAGGATGAATGTGGCATTATGTGTCCATGCATGCCAGCAGGGTTTTTCTGCTTTTTCACAGAGTTTCCATCCTTTCAAGAGTTTAAACTACTACAGAAACACTTAAAATAACATTAGGACCCAGTCCAGATTTCTCTGCCAGTCAGAACGTGTGTGTGTGTGTGTGTGTGTGTGTGTGTGTGTGTGATACCATGCATCTGAGCACCCAAAGGGCTTTATGATTTGTTAGGTTTAGTAGTTCAGAGGATTAAAAAGACAGGAATATTAGCAGGGAAAAAAGAAGAAGGAGAAAAGTCAATGCATTCACTGAAGCAAATCTAATGGGTTGCTGGGCCAGAGGAAATTAAAAAAAGGTTCCACCTACCACCTGAGTGAATCTTATTTATAATTCCTAATTCACTATATATATATATATATATATATATATATATATATATGTTTTCGTAGATTTTCACGGGTACAGGAATGCAGGTTTTGGTGTCCTCGGGTGTCTTCCCGTGTAAAAGTTGGGGTGTCTAGGCGACGTTTCGACGAGGTCTCACTCGTCATCTTCAGGCTGGTGCTTTCGGCTTCTTGTTACTGGAACAGAGCGGGATCTCAGTGTTTGAGTTCCTATAAATACTGTAGAGGGGTGTGGTGTATTGCCTCAAAAGTTCTGGGCAGAGGGGAAGTTCCCAGGCTAGTGTTCTTTTCTTCTTTTGTTCCTTAATTACTTGAGGGATATCTTGAGTGATTTCTTGAGTGATATTCTGAGTACCACTTAGGTGGGTCATTAGGTGTGGATTAGTTGCTAAAGCCTTCGTGTCTTGACCTCTTGAATTTGTGAAGAGTTTTTCTGGGAAGATGGCTGTACTGCACTTAGTTGTGCTTTGGCTTGGCTTCGTGTATAGGGGCGAGCTGTGGTTTTGTGCCCTGTGCCAGCCAGATCTGTGTAGGGATTGCAGGGGGGTGCAGCATCCGGAGTTGCCACCATGGTTTGGTTACTGGATGGTGTCTGTAATTTATCTGTGGAGAGGGTCTGGGTTTGGGTCTGGTGTGGTTGATTGGTGGTGGCGTTCTGTGTGCCTCTGGATCTGGTGTCGGTTTTTGTGGGGAGGGCTAATTTCCAGATGTCTGGCAGGCGGGACGTGTCGTCACGCTTGTTCATGTTGTGAGGGTGTTTCTCTATCTCGATGGCTTCCATGATTATTCTCTTGTGGTGATGTTCCATGTTAAAGAGCAATTTGGAATCTGCAAAATTAATTTCGTGTCCTGTTTCTTTCATGTGTTGGAAAAGAGAGGAAGATTTTTCTTCTTTTTTGACGGCATTCTTGTGTTCTGCGATACGTGCATTTATTCGTCTGTTTGTTTGTCCAATGTACGTGGCTGGGCAGACTTTGCAGGGTATTTCATAGACCCCTTGGTTTTCCAACTGGATTTTATCTTTGGGGTTTCTGAGGATATTGGCTATTTTTTGGTTGGTGCAAAAGGCTGTTTTGATATTGTGTTTATGGAGGATTTTGCTAATTTTATCTGTAGTGCCCTTGATATAAGGAAGGAGGGCCATGCCATTGTTTTCTTCCGTGTCTTGGTTTTTGGGGGGTGTTTCTTTTTGGATTAGCTTCTTAACCCTGTTTTGCTGGTATCCATTGGCGATTAACACATTTGAGAGATTCTGTAACTCAGTTGTCAAGTGGTCTTTGTCAGCCAGGCGTTTGGTTCTGGAGATGAGGGTCTTGGCTACGGAGTTTATTTGTGCAGGGTGGTGGTGTGATTGAGCATGTAAGTAGCGGTTGGTGTGTGTTTTTTTCCGGTAGATAGTGTGTCCTAGGGAGCCATCAGGTTTTTTGTAGATTAGGACGTCAAGGAAGGGAAGCTGGTTGTTGGCTTCTATTTCCATAGTGAATTGTATTTTGGGGTGTAGGCTGTTGAGATGTGTGAGGAAGCTATCTAGTTTTTCTTTCCCGTGTGGCCAAATTACAAAGGTGTCGTCAACATATCTGAGCCAAAGTTTGGGTTTGTGTTCTGACTTGTCTAAAGCATTGGTTTCAAAGTGTTCCATGTACAGATTTGCGATGACCGGTGAGAGGGGTGATCCCATAGGTGCTCCTTCTATCTGTTTGTATCTTTGTCCATTGTGGATGAAGTACGATGACCTACTTGTGAGCTTCGATGTTGTATCTCTCTTCACACAAGTGCCCATTAATGAAGCCTTGACAGCCATTCAAAACAAATACAATCCCCCCGAATACATCCTGGACCTGACCAACCACTGCCTAACCAACACGTACTTCATCCACAATGGACAAAGATACAAACAGATAGAAGGAGCACCTATGGGATCACCCCTCTCACCGGTCATCGCAAATCTGTACATGGAACACTTTGAAACCAATGCTTTAGACAAGTCAGAACACAAACCCAAACTTTGGCTCAGATATGTTGACGACACCTTTGTAATTTGGCCACACGGGAAAGAAAAACTAGATAGCTTCCTCACACATCTCAACAGCCTACACCCCAAAATACAATTCACTATGGAAATAGAAGCCAACAACCAGCTTCCCTTCCTTGACGTCCTAATCTACAAAAAACCTGATGGCTCCCTAGGACACACTATCTACCGGAAAAAAACACACACCAACCGCTACTTACATGCTCAATCACACCACCACCCTGCACAAATAAACTCCGTAGCCAAGACCCTCATCTCCAGAACCAAACGCCTGGCTGACAAAGACCACTTGACAACTGAGTTACAGAATCTCTCAAATGTGTTAATCGCCAATGGATACCAGCAAAACAGGGTTAAGAAGCTAATCCAAAAAGAAACACCCCCCAAAAACCAAGACACGGAAGAAAACAATGGCATGGCCCTCCTTCCTTATATCAAGGGCACTACAGATAAAATTAGCAAAATCCTCCATAAACACAATATCAAAACAGCCTTTTGCACCAACCAAAAAATAGCCAATATCCTCAGAAACCCCAAAGATAAAATCCAGTTGGAAAACCAAGGGGTCTATGAAATACCCTGCAAAGTCTGCCCAGCCACGTACATTGGACAAACAAACAGACGAATAAATGCACGTATCGCAGAACACAAGAATGCCGTCAAAAAAGAAGAAAAATCTTCCTCTCTTTTCCAACACATGAAAGAAACAGGACACGAAATTAATTTTGCAGATTCCAAATTGCTCTTTAACATGGAACATCACCACAAGAGAATAATCATGGAAGCCATCGAGATAGAGAAACACCCTCACAACATGAACAAGCGTGACGACACGTCCCGCCTGCCAGACATCTGGAAATTAGCCCTCCCCACAAAAACCGACACCAGATCCAGAGGCACACAGAACGCCACCACCAATCAACCACACCAGACCCAAACCCAGACCCTCTCCACAGATAAATTACAGACACCATCCAGTAACCAAACCATGGTGGCAACTCCGGATGCTGCACCCCCCTGCAATCCCTACACAGATCTGGCTGGCACAGGGCACAAAACCACAGCTCGCCCCTATACACGAAGCCAAGCCAAAGCACAACTAAGTGCAGTACAGCCATCTTCCCAGAAAAACTCTTCACAAATTCAAGAGGTCAAGACACGAAGGCTTTAGCAACTAATCCACACCTAATGACCCACCTAAGTGGTACTCAGAATATCACTCAAGAAATCACTCAAGATATCCCTCAAGTAATTAAGGAACAAAAGAAGAAAAGAACACTAGCCTGGGAACTTCCCCTCTGCCCAGAACTTTTGAGGCAATACACCACACCCCTCTACAGTATTTATAGGAACTCAAACACTGAGATCCCGCTCTGTTCCAGTAACAAGAAGCCGAAAGCACCAGCCTGAAGATGACGAGTGAGACCTCGTCGAAACGTCGCCTAGACACCCCAACTTTTACACGGGAAGACACCCGAGGACACCAAAACCTGCATATATATATATATATATATTCCCAGGCATCTTTCTTTTTTCTTCTTCTTTTGCTATGCTAGTCACATTTTCTAAATCCTTTATCAACGGCTGTTCTGCATATGAATGGGCTGTAATTGAACTGTCACATTCATGAAGGTCAGTAACCTTTCATTAGGAAGAATGTGTCTCTCTTGATAAATTGGAAAGTCCCTGGGGATTTGAAAGCAGGTTTTTTTTTTAAAAAAACCACTCTTTCAAGTATACCTAAAAATCTAATACAGATCTTTCTTTCTTTCTGTTCCTTTCACGGTACTCTGACAAACCTTTCTTCTTTGTCTTTTTCATAGTCAGCATTGTTCAAAATATTCAATCTCTGTGCTTTGCCATGACCAGCCTGAGAGCCAAAGAGAAAATGTCTAACTCCTGTCCTTTAAATTGCAGATAGTCAATATGTCTAGGTCTTTGTTTTGTTTTTGTTTTTAATAATAAACCTTGAAATTACAGCTAATACAGGGCTTTCTGTTCTCTGGGGCTTCTTTAGCAATCCCAGCGAAAATTACCAGCAAATCAAGGAAGAAACAAATTCATCAGGGAAACGAGTAGAGGAGTTGATGGTTGGTCCCTGTGTTTTACCAATCCAGCTATTCAAAGGAGGGATCTTATTTTGGAGAAATGACCAGTTAGTCTAGTTGTGTTGTCCCTATCAATTTCACCAACTGCTCCTTTGAAAAACCAGGCACTGGCCCAGTTTGCATGCAATGCTAAGCATGAAGGCAGTAGGCTATGGGTTCTCAGAAGGAAAATCATGGCCATGTTGCTCCTCCTCCAATCCTGCTGCTGTTGCTGTGCTACCTGGAGCTAAACCATGGTTTGTCTTTGTGTCACATCCGAACATGTGCTTCTGGTTTGTCTCATTGCAGATAAAACACAAGCTGTAGCAAAGGTTTGTTTTTGACTTATTGCTTGTGGTTTGTTCGATGGAGACATTAATGTTTGCATTTTGTCTTTTGTTTTTGCAAAGCATAAGTGGCCGTAGTACAAAGGAGCTTCCAAAAAGATACTAGCTTTCTAGAGTGATCAGTTGATCTCCATTAACACTATTGGGCAGACCATTAGACCTTCAGATAGATGACAACTTCAAAGAGGACATGTGGCAAGCCTAATACCACCTCTGAAAGAGGGAAAACTCATCATCCTCAGTTCAGAAATTATTCAAACATGCAAAATTATTTTTTCTAATGTCTATAAATAATCCAGAGGGTAATAATCCAGAACTGAGGAAATACAGTTCTCCCTAAAGGAACCTATGAAATGGCAGAGGAACCTATGAACCTATGAAATGACAAACTCATATGCAAGAGAGCAAAGACCGGACAATTCATTTTGTACCAAAGACTACAATGGAACCCTTTCGGGAAAGGAGGATTCCACAAATTTGGTAATATTTGAATCCTGGATTCCTGTTCAAGTCCATCTTGTAACTTACATTAAGATTCATGAAGGATGAGACTATCAAACCTAGACAGCAACTTAAAAAGCAGAGACATCACCTTGCTGACAAAGGTCCGTATAGTTAAAACTATGGTTTTCCCAGTAGTGGTGAATGGAAGTGAGAGCTGGACCATAAAGAAGGCTGATCGCCGAAGAATTGATGCTTTTGAATTATGGTGCTGGAAGAGACTCTTGAGAGTCCCATGGACTGCAAGAAGATCAAACCCATCCATTCTGAAGGAAATCAGCCCTGAGTGCTCACTGGAAGGACAGATCCTGAAGCTGAGGCTCCAATACTTTGGCCACCTCATGAGAAGAGAAGACTCTCTGGAAAAGACCCTGATGTTGGGAAAGATTGCGGGCACAAGGAGAAGGGGACAACAGAGGACGAGATGGTTGGACAGTGTTCTCGAAGCTACCAACATGAGTTTGACCAAACTGCGGAGGCAGTGGAAGACAGGAGTGCCTGGCGTGCTCTGGTCCATGGGGTCACAAAGAGTTGGACATGACTAAACAAGTAAGCAACAACAACAAAGATTCGTGAAGGATGAGACTATCAGTGGCTACTAGCCATGTTCTACTTCCACTACCTTGAGTGCTTCTGAGTGCCAGTTGTTGGGGTTCACAAGTGAGGAGAATGTTGTTGTGCTCATGTATTGTTTGTGGTCTGGTTGGCCACTGTGAGAACAGGGAGCGGGAATAGATGGGCCTTTGGTGTGATCCAGGAGGGCTGTTTTTATGTGCAGTTTCCTATCAGTGGCAAGAGGACAAAAGAATAGCCTCATTATCTTCCTTCAGGCCCAAGCTTCCAAAAAGAGTTAAAGTACAACGTAGCTAAAGAGCATATTTCCAAGTGTGTTAAGCATTTTCCAAGCAGAGAACAAATCCGCTTTTACCACTTCATGTCTTTACAATAGAAGCCCATCCATTAACATGGGAAACTGCTTGTTTGCATTTCTTAACAGCTGACATTTGTACCTTTCCAAGGAAAGTGAAGGGCATCTCATTGCTTCCTTGTTTAAAGCAGTGTAGAAATAATGGGGTTGATAGGGAATTGGAGCTAATTTCCTTTGTCTCCTATTCAGCAGATAATGGTGGTATGTGTGGGATGTTAAAGGCCAGGCAGAGGAGGTGACCTGGAGATGACTCCATTCTTCTGAGGTTTATCAAAGGCTCCTGTCAGTCAAAGGCATGCTGGGAGACTGGGGACTGGCCATCTGGTCCAAAGTTAATCAAAGAGGAAAAAGCAGAGTAAGGAAGTAGGGGAGAGAGGGGGGGAAATCTCACTGTCAATTTCTGTGCACGGTGGAAGGATGAGAGTTTCCTATTCCCTAGCAGTTCCAGCACATGGGCCTGGTGGTGGTGGGATCACCCTCACGATGGAGGGTTTTGTTTAATATGGATAAAGCAGCGAGATGATATTGTGTGTCAGTTTTCAGTGGCAACACTGAAGGTCACTCATGCTGTTAGCTGTTCAGAGAAGCAACAGAACTGTTTCACTTATTTGAGGAAAGAAAGGAAATAACTGGTTCACTATGGGGAGCCAATTTAAATTCAAACAGGTCTTCTGTTTTGAAGCCAGAAATCTTTTCATCATTGTCATGTTTATTACAAGCATTAACAAGTTTTTACAGCAAATACCATCACTAACCCATCCCTGTATCTAACCTGGCATATGTCCTCCTGCTACCACCACTGTCAAATGATGGCATCCCATACAAACTTCACATATTGAATTTGTGAAAAGGTTTTGAGTTCAGATTGGTGATTTTGTAGAAT
Source organism: Podarcis liolepis (assembly GCF_965112155.1). NCBI lineage: Eukaryota > Metazoa > Chordata > Lepidosauria > Squamata > Lacertidae > Podarcis > Podarcis liolepis. Next base: position 59,726,153 of record NC_139560.1, on the reverse strand, counting down.
TATAAAATTGAATGGTCCAGTGTGTGGACTGAGTGAACCCATAGCTGTGGCATTGTTGAAGCAAAGAGGGTGAGCGAGGGCCTGATCTGTCAAGGAATGAGAGACCAGTGATAGTCTTCTGTAAAAACAACAAAGAGTCTCTTGGCACATTAAAGGGTAATATAATTTATAATTTATAATTTATTTTTATTTTTATTTTTATACTGTAAACCACCCTGTGATTGTCGCATGAAGGGTGGTATATAAATTTAATAATAATGGCATAAGATTTTGTGGACCATAGTTCGCTTCTGTCAGATGCATGAAGTTTACCTGAGTTGCAGGTACATATATACCTGGGAGGGAGGGGTTGATAGAAGTGGACTATGCCATAATAAATTTGTTGCTCTTAAAGGTGCCACAGGTCTCTGGTTTTGCTACAAGCGACTATCTAGCTACGTTCTTGGAAACTGTTACAATGGAAATCCCACATAAGCCATTTTGAAGTTTCTAAGGAAGGATGGAATATGTGCAAAATGCATAAGGTAACCCACACACTGGGTTTAAAGAAAATCATTGAGTTCTAAGCCAGAAAACTGGGAAATTCCATTCAAACATAATTAGCAAGCTTAGGGCTAGTTAATGCATGAAGGGTTTAAGAGCACAGGCTCAGCTAGGTCATATTCCTCACCTGGAAGGAAGTTAAGTTTCCTTCTTTGTTCATTCTCTTTCACCAAGTGAACTCACTGAGACAGGATGTGTATGCTTAGAGCTATTTCACTATATTTTGTATCCAAAGATTTCTGCCTGTGTTTACTTGCTGCTGCATGGGTAAATGCATTAACCTGACTTTTGGAACTTTGTAAGTAAAACATTTTAAAACTTACTAAGGTGTGTCATCTGTTCAATGCTAAGAGGAATAGAAACACTTTGGGTGTCCCACTGCATTCAGTAGGGCTTATTCTCAAGTGAGGTGAGGAGCTTGAGCTTACCCAGTGAGTTTTTTTCTGGGGGGATGCAGGGATACGCATACCCCTAAACATTTTGTGAATCTAAGTTTGGCCTCATTGAGGGGCAGTATTTCAATATGAGTAGGAAAATGAGAGTACCCCTAAACATTTTTTTAGGGGGAAAAGCACTGAGCTTACGTCTGAGTAGACATATTTGGATTGTACTGCCAGTTCCCAAGCCATGTAATAACCACTCATGACCTGCTTTTCCATCAAGGAGATTATTTCCTCATTTGAATGTGCTCTATTTCATCTCTTGACCTTGTGAGCAAATTGGAAACTGAACTGGGTTACAAAGCTTCCTCCCAGGAAAACAGATTGTGGAAGCAGAGGGCCCTTGGCTGCCATCCTAGACTGGCCACTTCATGCATCACCAAAAAAGAGGACAAAGGAGGATGCTGATCTGCATAAATTTTGCGTATGGGAATGCAGAATGACTATATTAAGTAGTGGAGAATCCTGTGACCAGGTCACCCGTGTGACTGCTCAGTCTAATGTCTAGGTGCTAAATGTGGATGGGCAACTTCAAAGTTCCTGCTCAACTTCTTTGGGACTCTTGATCTTTAAACAGGACTTCCTCTCAAACAGAGGAATGTCCTCTGTAAAGTAGAGCACATGGACACCCTATGTAATCCTGTGCCATAAGCCCCACAGAACACATTGGAAATTGCTACTGTCTGAACATAGATTGAATTGCACCCATCTAATTGCTACTTTCACCTAATGCATGATAAGAAGGACAATATAAGGAACATGTCTTATAAAAATCATCGGGAAAAGCAAAAAGCAAAAACATCATATGGAATTTTCCCCCAAGGAACAAAGCTGCTTCATATCAGAAACAGCTCTGAACATAGAACTTGGCACATACTTCCAGTTTCTTAGTTTGTGCGCAATTCTGTTTGCTTTCTGAGTCAAGGTTCAAACAAGCCTCGCTAGACCAGGCATATGGAGAAAAAGTCAGCAGTGCATCGAGTTTCACCTCTAGCTTTACTGAGCAGAGTTTCTCCTTGTGGAAGAGACTCTGCTTGGCATGGCTGAATAACAGTAAAAAATGGATCAGAGACGGGAAGCATTAAAATGCCAATAAGCTTTCTTCAGCTTTATTATTTTGCTGCTGCTGCTGCTGTTGTTGGCACCTGCCTGTCTAGAGAGACAATGGAGTGTGCCTCTGGAGGTGAAGTCAAACTGCTGGAGAATCACAGCACCTGCTGTGGCTGCAGAGACCGTTAAATTGTAACTGCTGCCTCCCGCATTGTTTTTGCTGCATTAGTAGCGTCGAAGTGACCTCTCCGAATGCATTCCCAAAATGAACATCAGGCAGGCGCCAACACTTAAAACTCCTCTGCTCATCCAGGCTTCTCCTGAGGGTTTCTCCTCAGGATGAGGAGCCATAATCAAGTGGGTAGATGGCATTGTGATTGTTGCCATCCTGCTGTCTCAAGAGATGATGGATTCTGCCCTTGAGGGAGACACCAAACCAAAGTGTCCTCCCCGAGGTGCAAGCCTGGGCAGTGTGAAGGGAGGTCCTTGGCCGCCCAGAAGACAGACCCTCCTCTTGGTCCAAAGGAAAGCAGAGCAATATATCTGGCACCAGCTTGGCTGCAGGAGTTGCTGGAAGGAGGCGTACAAGACGCCATCCAACTCTCTTAGGGACTCCACTCTGAATTTGTGTAGGGATTACTCCTTAGCCTTTTCTTCTCCCAAAGATGTCCTGCAAGGCAGCAGGCACAGATTCTCCCTCAGGCTTGACTCCCAAAGCTTTTCTTATGAATGAATATAACCTCAAGGCAGCAGAGTTTAGGATCTGAGTTTTCCTTCTCCTAGATGGGCACCTTCTAGCCAGTGAGAGCCAGTGTGGTGTAGTGGTTAGGAGCGGTGAACTAGTAATCTGGTGAACCGGGTTCGCGTCTCCGCTCCTCCACATGCAGCTGCTGGGTGACCTTGGGCCAGTCACACTTCTCTGAAGTCTCTCAGCCTCACTCACCTCACAGAGTGTTTGTTGTGGGGGAGGAAGGGAAAGGGGATTGTTAGCTGCTTTGAGACTCCTTAGGGAGATAAAGCGGGATATCAAATCCAAACTCTTCTTCTTCTACCTTCGCAGGTTCACAAGCCCCACTTCACTCGGCAGCATGTGCAGCAACTGCCTTCTTGACCATTAGACCCACTGTTGGCCTTGTCCACTCAGTCTGCCAGAGCCTGTCTTCACACGCAGAGAAAATCCCTAATTCACCAAGAGTTTGAGACCAATCGTCTGCCCTCACCTGGTTCAACCAGCTAGTCGAAGCCATTCCCAGGGTGTAGCCACAGTTGTATGCTGACAGTTCTAGGAGCAACAGGTGAAAGCTGAGTGTAGGGTGGGGACTAAAAGTGGACAAACCACCCCAGAAGGAGCATGACGTGTCCCCCAGCAGATGTACTACCCTTTCCTTAACAGTTCACTATTAATTGAACAGAAGTGTTTCACCAGGTGGGGCAGGGCTGCTATGCTAGCTTCCTGGCAGGTGGGTTTCTGTTTTTTGGGGGGGGAGAGAAGCAACAGATTTGTGTGGTGAAAATGCATCAGCAGGAGCACTGGGTTAGTTTTGCCCATGTACTTTCACATTGTTCTCCCCGCCACCTCTCCCTCTCAATAAACAACAGCAAACCACCTACTGGGAAGGTAGCATAGCAGTTCCACCCCACCCCAGCAGTATCTCTCAAATACTGTTGCCCAAAATGCCTTCCTCTAAGGCTGAGGTAGGGGAAGCTTTTTCAACTCAAAAGCTACATTCCACCTTCATGGGCAACTTTCTGAAGGCCTCATGGGCAAGGCCAAAAGTGAGTGGGTCGATGGATACGAGTCTTTAAAAAGGTAAAGGGACCCCTGACCGTTAGGTCCAGTTGCGGACGACTCTGGGGTTGCAGCGCTCATCTCGCTCTATAGGCCAAGGGAGCCGACTCTTTAAGTGTGTACAATAGGCTACGTTGCAGCCACACAGTGGTTTCTGTGACATTCTTTTTTCATCCAGGAATTCAAAAGGTATCAGCTCAAGGACACATTGAGGCAGTGAATGAAAACAGAATCACCTGAGACACCCCTGCCCCATGAAGAACACTTGAGAGCTCTAACCCACTGATGTATTAATAGCACTTATAGCACTTATATAAGGGAAGTGTTCAAAGTGTGAAACAAAAGCGGAGCAATTGGAAATGATGCATTGTGTAAAGGGATACTGTGGATAGGGATAGCATGGTGGAAGTGAGAGGTTTATGAAATGAAGTGATGCTCACTCCTGATCATATGGCATAGCTACTGAGCATGTTCAGTGCAAATCGGACACTGAGCAACAGCAACAAAATGAATGACAATCATACAAAAGAATCATAATCTAGAAGCAAGTTTACATGGAGTGGAGGGAACCGTTGATTTGCCTAAGATAATATGAATTGAACAAGCTGTCATGCAGCAAAATAAAAAGAAATGAGTGTAGGGGATAAACATTGGCTTTGATAGACAAAAGCCCACTGTGCTTGTACTTAAGTACAAGCTGGTTATAGGCTGCATGAACTGGGGCTTTTATCAGACTGTGCTGTGTACATTCAGCAAGAGCTAAAGACTCCTGTATTTATGGTTTGCTCTCCATAGTTTCTGATGGACTTGAAAGAAGGAATAAAAATGTCAATTTTCTGTGAAATGGACTCATTGCATAGAATAGACCCTGAGCCTAGCTGCCTCCATGGAGTCTGTTAAGCCAATGTGATTTTCTACCTCAGAAAGATAATTCTTGTTCTCTCTTCTCTCCCAGAGCTTCCCTGAACTTTGAAATATCTTGACATTTATGGATTGTGGCTGAAGTTTTCAAAGCCATGCCCTTCTTCTTCCATACAGTGTACTCAGATGAATGGCAAAACTAAGGGCCTATGTTAATTAAAATAAAAAAATTTATTTTAGTTAAATTTTAAGTTAAATTTTAAGTTAGTTTAAGTTAGTTCTTGGTATGAGCTTTCGTGTGCATGCACACTTCTTCAGATACCAAGTGTGCATGCACACGAAAGCTCATACCAAGAACTAACTTAGTTGGTCTTTAAGGTGCTACTGGAAGGAATTTTTTTATTTTGACTATGACAGACCAACACGGCTACCTATCTACTATGTTAATTAAGTAATTAAGGACCTGTTCCAACAGATACAATATTTTGCAGAAATGGGAAGTGCTAAATGTGCTACAATAACCATCCCTAACCACATCACAGTCTGTGAGGCCAGAGGCCAGAAAGAGACCACATTATATACACTCGCATCTCCTTGATACTACTGTATTGTGTTGGGTTTTAGCTGTAAGCTCCTCTGGAAGGCAACCTTGCCGGAAAAGCAGGGTATGCAAAAATAAATGAAACTGCAAACATTGAGATAATTTTGAATGCCTGACATACTTTGGGATTCCAAAACAAATCTGTCTCAATCAGATGTAAGATCAATGTGGTTGCTCCCGGATGACCTGCTTACTGAGTGTTCACTCTGATATGTTTGCGGGGAGGTCAGACAAAGTTGCCTATTTATTTATTTATTTATTGAGCATTCATTCTAATTTGTCTGCAGGGAGGTTATGGGACTCTGTGCTGAGAAATTGCTACCCTACACTTTCCAGTGCATTTCCCCATTGATTTCCTTATTGCATAAAGTATGGTTTGGGGTGGAGAGGAAGAGGACTTGTTGCACAAGATTGCCTAATCAACTTAAATTGTGCAACCAGAATTTATCGGTTGGTGATCAAAACACTTGGAAATAGAAGTTTAGGGAAGTTTTTAATATTTAATGCTGTATTGTTTTTAACACTTGATTGGAAGCCACCCAGAGTGGCTGGGGAAACTCAGCCAGATGGGCGGGGTATAAATAATAAATTATTATTATTATTATTATTATTATTATTATTATTATTATTATTATTATTATCTGAAACTGCCAGATAGTAGCTGAAGAGGTGTTTAGTTGATCTTCCTTCCTTCCTTCTTTTTTGTATCAATACATTGATGCTGCAGTCCTAGATGTCCTAGACCTACTTAGGTGGCAATCCTAGACCCACATACCTGGGAGTAATCCCCATGAAATCCAGTGGGATTTACTTCTGAGTAAACATGCCTCAGCCTGCCCTGTACATCCCATAGCAGCTGCCTTCTACCTCGAGAGGCAAGCTGCCATTATCCCCCTTCCTCCCATGGATAGATCTGTGCTCATCGCTAGCGAATTATCTCTACTTACTGCTTAATACAATAGTTATCTCTTAGTGCAGCAATCAAGAGGCAAAATGTAATACACACATATAATCCCAAAGACCTTCTCGCAATTTGTTTCTCATACAGAATAGCCCATTTTAACGCAGGCCTCCCAAAATGTATTACAGATCTTAGTCGTTTTCTCAGACAGAATTCTCACATAAATGTATTTTCACTTCAAACGTTGAAGTTAGAGAGCAAGGGTATAAGATGGTGCTGCTGCAAAGCACTAATACAATTTATTAGACAAAGCCTATGAGGATGCAATAGCAGGTCTGCTATCAAAAGGGGGGGGGGACCTTCAGGCATTTTACATCCCTTAATCCCAATGACAGCCTGTTTTTGCAGATACCCTGCAGTTCATGAATCACTGGCTATAGCATGCAAAATCCCTATTTAGGTAATTACAATACAATACACACATCTGCACATTGGCTAATGTCACAGGAAAATATTCCAGGCAATCTTCTCTCTGAAATAATACAGCCACCTCACAGTTTAGTGCAATCTTTTCCATTCCATGATGTTAATGCAGTGGAAAGGTGGGAAAATGTCACTTTGCTCACAGGTGTGTCTTTCTGGGCATTGAATAAGACACTTGACACGAGAGTCTGTGAGGTCCGTTAATAACGCTGGCAGATTTAAATGAAAGCTTAGTCCCAAGTCCTGCACCCCCATTGAATCCAGCACGTCACGACTTCTGAAGCCTACTTTCCTGGTGTGAAAAATTAGAATGCTGTATGAATAAGGCTGCAATCCTAAACACACTCCCCAGAGTGGAAATCCCATTTAATTCAAAGGGACTTACTTCTAAGTAAATACGCTTAGGATTGTGGTATAAGTGAGGCTATGTTTGCAAAATGCTCTGCAAACTAAAGTGCAGCGTACTTACATTAATATTAATAGTGGCCTTGTCCCAATTACACAAAATATTAATTCATTAATTTGTTTGTTCGTTCCATTTTTTACTCTGCCAACATAGCTCCCAAGAGCCCTCAGGGCGGCTTAGGACAAATCAAATCTAAAAACTCTAAAATCCAGTCCTGAAAACAGGCAAACAACACAAAGGAACCAATAATACAGAGAGCAAAGGACTCTGAGATCAGCATTAAAAGATGGCCCAATCCAGTTCCAAAGCTCACAAGCTAAGAACTTAAAATCAAATGTTGCTGCAAATGCAAGTACTACACAGGTGTGGCCAACCTGGTGCCCTCGAGGTGCTATTGGACTGCAACTCCTGACACACTGGAGTTGTAGGCCTTGTGTGACACGTTGGCTACCCCTGCACTTCCGCTTGCTAGTGTTTTCTCCTCATGTTCCAATGGAGGAATGTGAAACCATCAAAACAGGAAGGAGGTTGTTTCTTCTTACATGAAACAGCCTGGTAACATGTCCTTTGTTAGTTTTCTGAAGCACTCTCTTAAAAGTATTTATGGCATCAAGCTCTGGAGAGATAGAAGACCTGGAACAACAACAACAGCCTAATACAGCAAGCAAATAAGGAAACAGATATAAAAACAGAAAATATTTCTTTCTTGATTTCTACCAGCCTTCCAAAATCTGATTTTCTCAAGATGCTTTGGACTCTACGATGGCCAGGACTGAAGGGAATTGTAACCTGAAACATCTGTAGGGCACCAGCATGGGGAAAGTTGATTTATTTCAAACAATTCTATTTTGGGTTGTTATCGTTTCCTTCCCTTCTTTGTGTGATGCAGCTACATCGCCTGAGGGGCAGAGCTCATCGCTGATACTCTCCCAAGGTGAACTAAGAATGCTATAGCCATCACGGTGATGAAGAGCTCTGTAAAATATAAACAACTGCATTTGCCGACCTCTGTTAATGCCAGCCTCTGGGACAGGGAGTTGCTCGTGCTGTTTGTGTACGTATTTGGCAGAGATGTATATTTTAATATTCTACAAATGTAGGAATATTGTTGATCATTCTTTGAAAGGCCAAATTCGAAAATGGGGAAGGGGCCATAGGTCGGTGGTAGTGCTGCACATGTACCAGAACCTCATCTCAATCCCTGATATCTCCAGACAGTAATGGGAAATAATCCCATCTCAAACCCTAGAAAGCTGTTAAAAGGTAAAGGTAAAGGTAAAGGAACCCCTGACCATTAGGTCCAGTCGTGGCCAACTCTGGGGTTGCGGCACTCATCTCGCTTTATTGGCCGAGGGAGCCAGCGTTGTCCACAGACAGCTTCCAGGTCATGTGGCCAGCATGACTAAGCCGCTTCTGGCAAACCAGAGCAGCGCACGGAAACACTGTTCACCTTCCCGCCGGAGCAGTACCTATTTATTTACTTGCACTTTGATGTGATTTCGAACTGCTAGGTGGGCAGGAGCAGGGACCGAGCAATGGGAGCTCACCCCGTTGTGGGGATTCGAACCGCCGACCTTCTGATCGGCAAGCCCTAGGCTCTGTGGTTTAACCCACAGCTGTTGCTTGTCAGCAGACCCCCCAAGTGTGCCTATTTTCCAGGGACAGTCATGGATTAAAGATGCCGTCCTGGTTTCTGATTTGATCCCAGAATGTCTTCCTTTTCCTTAGAATGTCGCTATTTTCATCGGACAAATGTTGGAGAGTATGGAGTATTGCGACTCCTGAGCCAAGGAGATAAGTTACGATACAACCTTTAGAAGACATCTGAAGGCAGCCCTGTATATGGAAGTTTTTTAATGTTCAATATTTTATTGTGTTTTTATATATGTTGCAAGCTGGGGCAACCCAGTCAGATGGATATAAATAATAAAATTATTATCATTATTAATACTATTATGGAATAGGACGTCCTAATTTTTGGAGGAGAAATGTTGGAGGATATGAGGTAATGCTGAGGTAGATGAGCCAATGGTCTGACTTGCTATGAGGCTGCTTCCTACAGACACTTAAATCCTAATTCTCCCATCATGACAGCCTGTGAAACTAAAGAAAAGACAGGTTCTGTTTCATTTCTTGACCCTTAGGGAGTGGCCTAGGTAGCTCAAGCCCTGGGTCTTTTGCATTGGACCCTAGATCTCCTTCCCCAGTTTTTAACCTCAATTTTTTAATGTGGTTTACGAGGTGACTTGGTGCAGTGCAGATGAGACCCCAGCCACGTGCCATCTTGGAGCACATCTGTACCATACATTTAAAACATTGTAATACTACTTTAAGGTTCATGACTTCCCCCAAAGAATCCTAGCAACTGTAGTTCATTAAGGGTGCTGAGAGCTGTTAGGAGACCCCTGTTCCTCCTACAGAGGTACAATTCCAAGAGTGGTTTAACAAACGATCCACAGTCCCAAGAAACTCTAGGAACTGTAGTGCTATAAAGGGAATCAGGGCTCTCCTAACAACTCTCAGCAGCCTTAACAAACCACAGTTCCCAGGATTTTTTTCCCTGGGAAGCCATGACTGTTAAAGTGGTATAATCACGCTGTAATGTCTGGTGTGGATGTGGCCTTTCCTCAGAGGCAAATTTGTGCCATGGGCCCTAGGCTGTGCTTCAGGGCTTTCTTAAAGTTCCTAGCAATGACCTACTTGCCCCTGATCCTCTACTGTCCTCTTACTTGTCCTACAGCACAACACTCCCTTTGGCTTGGCGTCTTTTGAAAATGGTAGCTTTTGCACAGGGCAATGTAATTCCAGGTACTTTTTCCAACAGTAACGAAGATTTCTGAGGAGAAACAAACCATTCCTCTTCCATGAGTTCTGCTACTTTATAATTTAATTCCGCAAGTGTAGTCATTTTTATCCTGCCTATCTGCTTCAGTCATCCATTTTGCTAGCTCAGCCTTCTGGTGGCCCTAATGAGCTCTCTGTCGCATTCACATAACACAAATGAAATTAGCGATGGCCTTACTTGGCAGTCCCTCTGGGAATGAATTGTCCTTCCCCAAAGAAGTAAAAGTCAGTTAAAATCACCTTGAGCGGTACTTGTTAGATTTTTATCAATGTGCTACTGACGCTTACACAATGGCAGTTAAATCGCTGCCATCTAGGAACTCTCCTCGGGCACCTCACTGTTCTATCATGGCAGGCAAAAATATATCCAGATAAATATCTTGGTTAAGCGAGGCATTTGTCATAGGGACGCTATGAAAAGGTCCTGTTCTGGTTTAAGTCATGAGCTCCAAACCTGCTAGCTTAGCTTAAACTCCTTTCACCAAAAGCTGCATCCTTTGAACACTGTTCCACCATGGTTTCCAAACATTTAATTTAAGAGAACAGTTGGTGGGAAAGTTTGATCCATGTCTGACCTCTCAAGTCCACCATGTGATTCAGCGCTGGTTCCAGGTTTTGATACTCTCCAAGTGTCCTGACTTTGCAGGGATAGTCCCAGAATTATGAGAGCCACCCTGGCTTCTGATTTGATCCTGGAATGTCCCTATTTCCCACACCACTGCTGCCACCAATGAGCTCAGGGAGGATGAGGAGCTGGCAGCCGTGGTGGCGACAGTAGCAAGGGAGCATCCCATTGCCTCTCCGAGGCCTCTGTTGCTGGCCTCTTCCCTTGGGCAGCTTGTAGTGGCTGCTCGAGAGCAAGCAAGGAGGAGGAGAGGCTGCCGCTGCCGAGGTCCAACCCTGCGTTACACACTGACTCTGAGAGGCAGGCTGTGGGCAGGTTTACCCTGGGCGGGAAGAAAGTGTTAGGATATTGATGTTCTGTTCCGCCTTAAGAGGAACAGATATGTGGAGTTGTTGTATGTCACATGTCTGTTTACTTCCAGCACAGTCTGCTGGGAACTTCCGTTGTATATTGCTTTTGCTATACGGCGCTTTGCTTGGACATGAAGGGAAGCAGACATGTTTTCCCTTTGTTCTGCTGCTGAATAAATGCTGTAAATATGCTTACATATGCCTCTGTCCACTACTTCCGTTGCAAAGAGTTCTTATCTCTGCTGGATTGCGTGTTCAGTCTCTAAAGGTTTCTGAGGCTTGGGTCGCAGTTTTGATGCTATTCCGAGAACCGGAGATTGCCCGGCTGTCGGCCGGTGGCTGGAGCCAGCTGGGGGCCTGCCAAATGCCCCCCTCTCCCTGGCAGCATCCCAACAGAAAAGAGTAGACTGGAGTTAGGGGGGCAGGTTGATCCATCCACAGAGGTGCCGCGGCAATCTGCCCAGGGGGGCAGCACGGCGAGCTGCCCACAGAGTCCACCTGGCGGACGTAAGCCCCACACTGCCGTTTCGGGCAGCGTAGGGCCCCGAGCCATGGCGTCACTCCAAGGAGAGAGGCATGGCTTGGGCGCATTGCAGGCCAGGCCCCGCGGTAAGTGCTGCCTCCTGCCGTGTCCCATTTTGTCACCCCCTCAGGGATGACACCTAGGGCAGACCGCATCCCCACCCCCCTTCCTATGCCCCTGAATGGAGCACAAGGAGTCTTGAAGGGGGGGAAGGGTGACACATTGTGTGTCTGCATCTAATCTTGCTCCTTTCTAAAATTTATTGGCATGCATTTTTCTTTCTGTAAATCTACCCAAGAATAAAACAAAATCAGGATTAAAGGGTTTTCTCAGGACAGTGGAAAGTGTGTGTGATGGGTCCTGTTAGTGTATTGATGGCGGCACTCACCCTTCTTCTGACAGGAAATGTTGGGGGGGGGTCAAAAAAGGGGGCTTGAGGAATGTCAATTGGGGAGAGTGAGAAATGTCCCTATTTTCATCTGGGGTATGTTGGAGGGTATGGGTTTTAGGGGCCTCTTGGGCAAATCACTTTCCAGCGTGCTTCTCCTGCCCTCACTACTGCCATTTTGTCTGTGTCTTTGCTCTCTTTCTAGGTTTAATATACATAGATGGAGAGAGAGAGGGAGGGAGAGAGAGAGATGCCAGCAAAGGCAGCAGTCGCTCCTCCTTCTCTGCTTCTTACTGCTCTCACTGCTTAGTCACTCAGAGGGGGGAAATAAACAGACAATCCATTGCAAATATTAACTTCTGAGGAAGGATTTCCTTAAGACTGCGGCAGGGAGGAAAGGGTTAAATTCCTTTCTTCATGCCTTCTCTGATCCTGCATGTGTGCAAACACCCCGCAAGCTGATGCTGGCTGTATACACACCATACATTCAAAGCGCATCCTCCCCTAGGGATCTTGGGAACTATAGTGTGCCCCTCAAGGATCTACAATTCAGTTCACAGCACCCTTGACAAACTACAGTTCTTGCAATTCTTTTGAGGGAAGTGCTTTAAATGCATGTTTTGTTTGCAGCCGCTATTTTCATTTTACACACACACACACACACACAGAGAGAGAGAGAGAGAGAGAGAGAGAGAGAGAGAGAGAGTGTATATATCAAGAACCGGCACGTTAGGTGCAAAGGCAGATTTAAGAGCAAGTTTACTTTGGCCCTCAATGTTTTCTGCTGGAACTTGCCATTGACAGGACACCTGGACTCTGCGGAGGCAGGCAGGAAATCCGTTAACCTCCATTCCGCCCTCCCAGAAGTCAGCAGATTCCACCAGCTATTTTGCCAGGACCACATAGTGGAACAGGCAGCTTTGGCCTATTGTGATATGTTAAGTGATTTCACAAAATGAGGCAGGGAGGTAAATCAAAGAAGGGCTTAGCAGAACTGTGGAGCCGAGGGACAAAAAAAGAAGAAGCCTTCGCACAGTTGTCAGTAGAAAAGGAGGGTGACACTCTTACAGAGCTTGAGGAGGTCAATAAATCACCACCCTTATCTTGCAAACAGAGCCTGTGACTTCAAAAATTAGCTCATTTATTCTGCACAATTAAATTTATTGAAGTGTGACAGAAAAAGTTTAACAAGCACTGGAGCAGAAAGTCAGCAACAACGGAGGCAAGCATCTGAGTGAAAGGCACAATTAGTTGATTTTCATTTTATTTATCAATATAATTATTGAATTGTATTTATCCTATTCCACAGATTTTTACTATTATTGCTGGCTGGGCTCACGGGAAATGAATTAGTCCATTTAAAAAAAGAAGAAGAACCCAAACTTAATGTGATTATAGGTTAATAAAAGAAAACTTTGCTAAAATACAACACAATCTTGCATTCAATGTGGCCACATCAACTGGCTGAGAAATCAAGCCGTCTGCTATGTGAAAGAATAAAATTGAATATAAACTGTGAACAGAATTAATTTCCTAGAAGGGGACTTAGCTTGAGCCAAGTAGATGCCAACCCTATGTTCAAAAGTTAGGAATATATTTGGAGAGTTGAAGTAGCACAGTACAAATTGTTGTAGACACATAATGCCTTTTATTTACCACATGGGAGTATATTATGATGCAATACTGCTGACATCCCATTTTGTTTCTTTATAGCGTTTACTCCACTTTTTGGTATGGTACATATTATTGTGACTTCTTGCCACTGCTGGGTATTATGGATAGAGGAAGTCTGAAAAAGCTATAGACAATGCCTTCCCTGCCACCATTGGATTTTTGTTTTCTGTGCTTGAAATGAACAGATGAAGACCCTCTAAATTCACCTTGCATTAGGTGAAATCCGGTGTCAACTGTTAGAAGTGATTGAGGCCTGCAGAGGAATTTTGTTAACTTCATGCAAAATGTTTTGGTTCCCCTTGTAATTCCTACAGATGTTTTCAGGCATCATCACCTAAATTTGCTTTTGAACAGACAGCATGGTGGGCCACCACTGTTCACCTGACCTCTGGTCAGTCACATTGCTGCTGTTCACCAGGAGGCAGAGAGGGAGGGGAGAGGAAACAGCGAGAGTGGTGCAGTGCAAATGCACCAGCAGGAGCACTGGACTGGCTCTGCCAGTGAGTTTGCACCACAAAGACCTCACTGTCTCCTCACCTCTCCCCATCTATCTCCCAGTAAGCAGCAGTGACTGGAGGTCAGGTGAGGAGCAGTTTCTCCTATGCCATCCACTGCTGCTTTTGATGAAATGTGGTAACAACTTTAATTTGGAGGAATAACTTAGTGTATGTCAAGACTGACATGACATCTGCTACAGAAAACCGAATGAGAATGGGGTGCAGTTTTGCTACATATTCTTCTGTGATTCATTCCTGTTTGCTACTCCACTTCTAGATCTTGTCATGAAGACACTTTTACATCATTAGTAAGGCACAAATCTTGTACCAGTCCACGTGGACAATATTCTTGAGAAGGGCTTCTTCCTGCCAATTGTATCTTTCTTACTTTTTATTTATTTTAAGTAGTAGATAGGTAGCCGTGTTGGTCTGCCATAGTCAAAATAAAAAAATTCCTTCCAGTAGCACCTTAAAGACCAACTAAGTTAGTTCTTGGTATGAGCTTTCGTGTGCATGCACACTTCTTCAGATACCTTCTTCTTGTATCTGAAGAAGTGTGCATGCACACGAAAGCTCATACCAAGAACTAACTTAGTTGGTCTTTAAGGTGCTACTGGAAGGAATTTTTTTATTTTATTTATTTTAAGACTCTGATGGCACTCAAGGCCCCCCGCCCGGTGTGGCCTGCCCCACCCCTAGCAACGCTACTGGGTATTTCTCTTTTTTTTCTGTACTGCCTGAGTTTTTCCTCTGTATCCTGACATATTCATGTGCTTTGCACAATGCAATGGATTTATTGGGAAATGTCTATATGAGTACAGTTAAGATACCTTTACCATTCCTTAAAGGGAAGACATTGATAAAGTTACAAGCCTACAATGGCAGGCGGAACATTCATGGATATATGGGAAATGTATAAATATCAGTAACGTGACAATGATGGGCAAAGCAGAAATTATTTCTCACCAGTTTTGGAGTAAGCTCCATTGAACACAAAACATACTTCCAAGTAAACAAGCATTGTTCTGCAAAAAGTGTTGGTCAAGTCTTCAAGGCCGTTTCCTCAGTTGAGTAGCCACAGCTACCTGCTTTCTGGACTTTCTGTGGAAAGGGGACAAGTGGGTGGGGCAAAAATGATTCTCCCTCCAGCTGCCCATCACATGTTTCATCTGGTGAAGCGCTGAAGTTTGGACATTCGAAGATTGCGGAGTTTTATCTTCTAGGTCAAGAGTAAGCAACCTTGTGAATTGGAGATTTTTCATCCCTACCGTGGAACTTTACCTCCCAAGTGACCGGCATTCAGTCTGGGGCATTGAGGCATTCTGAACTATGACCCACCCCGGTGACCCCTAAAAATTATAAAGAAGGGGGAAATGGCTTTGTTCACCAGCACTGGCAGAATCTGAAAAGAATTCAAAGACTGAAAAGCTGCCCATTGAGGGCTGTGGGTGGGTGCAGCGGCGGCTGTGGTGGGAGAGGGCAGATATGTTGAAATTATCATTCATTATTTTCTAAAACTGACTTTAGTCAATGCCTGTGTATGTAGGCACACCCAGCCTGCAGTCTGATACCCACTTACCTGAGAGTAAACACCACTGAACTTAGTGGACCTTATTTCTGAGTACCGGTAGATGTGCATAGGATTGCACTGACAACCACATCCCCTTTGGTACAGGTTGATGTTCTAAATGAATATTAAGGTGTATCTCTTGTCTTAAAACAGGAGAGCCCAGTTGAGCTGGGCTGTATCTCCAGCTCTGCTGGGGCATGGCACTTATGCTGGTGCAGCTGTATCTGAGATGCAGCTCAGTCAGAAAAGGCAAAGATGTGCCAAACCAAACTGTCTCATACCAGGAATGAAAATTTTCAAAGTAAGTTTTTAAAGCAACCCACTCATTTCATAGATTTTAAACAGGGCCATAGAAAGCTGCCTTTTCTGGAGTCAGATCATTGTCCATTCTAGCTCAGCATTGTCTACACCAGGGTTTCCCAAACTTGGGTCTCCAGCTGTCTTGGGACTACAACTCCCATCATCCCTAGCTGAAAGGACCAGTGGTCAGGGATGATGGGAACTGTAGTCCAAAAACAGCTGGAGACCCAAGTTTGGGAAACCCTGTCTTCACTGACTGAGGTCACATCCAGCTTTATGTAGCTATAGCCTTAACTCTGAACTTAAAACAGTCCCCCCCCCAATATAAAATAAAAACTCTACAGTGCTTTCAAGTGCTCCAAACCCTTCACATGTGTTTTCTAGTTGTAATCCTTACAACAACCTTGTAGGTTAAGCACCATCCCCCGACTCATTGCAAATGGGGGGGACTGAGACCAAGAAGAGAATCGCATACCTAGGGAGTTGATACCAGAGGCAATATTGAAACTCCCTTTCTAAGCCACTGCACTTCTCCACTGCTCATAAACTGTTCCCTTTCTAAGCCACTGCCCTTCTCCACTGCTCATAAACAGTGCACAACATTTCACATCCATTTGTGCAGGTCCAGAAAATTAGGCCGAGAAGCTGGCAGAAGTGCCTGACTTTTCCAAAGACTGTCTCTCAGCTTGCAACTAGGTCGCTTTGTCCTGCATTTTCATTTCACAAAATTTAATTTCTGCACCACAAGGGAAGTGTACCATTTTTTTAACCTTCAGGTGAAAGAACAGATATTTATCTCCAGAGTTTTATAAAACTGGTGAGAATTTGCCAGCACTTCTACGCTTACAGTAAATATTAAGCAAATTAAGAACTTGTTCAAAATGATGCACAGTGATATGTAGGTTCTAACAGGAACAAGAATATATTCCCAGTACTTTCCTTAGAAGGTCTCTATTTTCATTAGAGAAATGTTGGCTGGTATGGAGTTATGCGACCCCCCAAGCCAAGGAGATAAGTATCTATACAACCTTTAGAAAACACCTGAAGGCAGCCCTGTATAAGGAGGTTTTTTAATGTTTAATGTTTAATGTTTAATGTTTAATGTTTAATGTTTAATGTTTAATGTTTAATGTTTATTATTATTATTATTATTATTATTATCATCATCATCATCATCATCATCATCATCATTATTATATGTTGGAAGCTGCCCAGAGTGGCAGGAGCAACCCAGTCAGATGGGTGGGGTATAAATCGTGTTATTGTTATGATGATTATCATTTAGGGTTTCCCTATTTCCATCAGATAAATGTTGGAGGGTATGATCTTGGTGAATGGCGACTAATGAGACATAACCTTCCTTCCATCAGGGACACCAACTAAAGGGGGCTCTGGGTGCCTGAGCACCCACAAAACTTTGTTGGGTATTCACACTGCAGGGCCCCCATGCAACTTCTGAGGCCTCACGAGACCTTGGAGAGGCTGTTCAAGGCCTTATGAGGTCTCAGAACCTGACTTCCGGTGGCACTGGAAGTCAGGTTCCGAGGCCGGGCTGTGTGTGTCATGACGGGACGTTGCAACGTGACATCATGACATAATGCCCACTGGGCACCCATAACCTGGGGCCCAAGTTGGCTTCCCTGCCTTCCAGAATGAATGTGGCCCTTCAGGACTCTCTATCCGGCCCTTAGCACTCTTCCCAAGCCACACCCACCCACTGACTTTGCTTCATGCCAGTGATCTTCTTGCCTGGCTATAATGGTCTTTGAGTTCTGATAATGCCTCTTGCTTGTATGGAGGATAGAGAGAGGTATGTGAAGAAGAGACCATTTGCAGTAGTTGGTTTCACCTGCTTTTGCCTCTGATCTTGCCCACCACCAGAATGTGGTGGCTGCCCAGAAGAGAAAGAGATTCCCCCTACCCCCAGCTGTAAATGGTAATACCAGCCCTTTGAATTAGGCTTGGGCATAGCCACAGCTGGGGCATTCATGCCAAATGGGGAGCAATGTCCTCTCTGGCGTGCTGTTTTCAGAAGATGGATGAGCTGCCACGTTTTGCACCAGTTGCAACTTTCAAGCTGTCTTCAAAGGCAGCCCCCTCATCTGTGTTATAGTAATCCATCTTGACAATGCAAAAGGGTGAATTAGATAACTTCTAACTTTTGAAGTTCCACCCACCTCCAAGATATTCTGCCTAATTCTTTTTAGACCAACAGTGCACATATCAAGTAGGCAGCAACCCTCCATTTGCAAGGGCAAGACTTGCTGTATATTATTTGACAGGCTTTCAGCTATAATTTTTCTGATTCTTTGACACAGGTCAGATGGTGATTTTTCAAAAAGCAATATTAATGCTTCATCAGGGGGTTCTTTTATTGCCATTTGCAGGATAAGGGTAATTGCCATCCTTAAAATGAAATACATCTCCTTGCTTTCTGCTTGAACATGCACTATGGAGAACGCAGACATTTGTTGTATTGACCAGGAAGAAGATAAAAATCAAGCACATACATTTTAAGTGTCTGTACTTTATTTATTTTTTTCTTTATAAAAGTTTGCTGTTGCCACAGAAGCTAGTTAATTAACAAGGGATGTGTTATTCTCTTCCTACTCAATACTGTCTGTTTTTATGTCTGGGTGATGAAAACTACACTATACCAGACCTCATTTCTTGGCTGAGATAAATCTTTGCAATTTCATTATCAACTTTTGAGGCAAGAGTATAGATTCTAAACATTCTATAATTTTCACTGCTTGTGGAAGGAAGGAGACAGGGAAGGAAGTATTAAAAAACAACCCATCAAGAAGCCTGATAAAAACTCTATGATTTCTCTGAAACAAGAACAGAACACTAACAGGAAGTTGTACTCAGAAACAACTAAGTCACCTGCCTCCTAGTGACTAAGCTATGTAATGACACTATCCATGCAGAAAGGAGAGGACATATCTACATGAACTTCACAGGATACCAGTTTCCATTCTTTCTTTATTCGCTTCATTGTTTCCCTTTCCTGGAATTGCGATTAGTGACATGACCAGGTAAAGGAATGTTAACTCCAGATGGTAAAAACGACCCCTTCTGGTCCATAGGCTGTTATGCTTACTGACACTCTCAAATAATTCTAAAATGTGATTTACTTACCTTTGCAGAACTCATGCTAATCTTTACCCCATATAAGTTATTCTTCAATGTCCTCAACATCCACAACTTACAACTTGTTCTGCAAAACATCCTTTGAGAAAAAAGAAGTGAGAAAAAGAAAAATTCCATCTGATAAATGTTGGTACAGCTTTGTTTTTAATATTTTTAACAATTGCAGATTGCAAGTACTACCTTAGAAAGGGAAGGCCTCTTCCAAGAGGAAGCTTGATGTGACATAGGTAAAAGGTAAAGGTAAACCATTAGGTCCAGTCATGGCCGACTCTGGGGTTGCGGCGCTCATCTTGCTTTACTGGCCGAGGGAGCTGGCGTACAGCTTCCGGGTCATGTGGCCAGCATGACTAAGCCTCTTCTGGCGAACCAGAGCAGCGCACGGAAATGCCGTTTACCTTCCCGCCGGAGCGGTACCTATTTATCTACTTGAACTTTGACGTGCTTTCAAACTGCTAGGTGGGCAGGAGCAGGGACTGAGCAATGGGAGCTCACCCCGTGGCGGAGATTCGAATCGCCAGCCTAGGCTCTGTGGTTTAACCCACAGCACATAGGCATTGTCTAAAAACATGGTATGATTTCCACCCCCTGCTGTATCCATTTATGCCATTTGAATAAATTAGTGAATCAATTAAAACTCATATGATTAATTAATTAAGATTTCTTTAAGCAGGGGAAAGCCCTAGGGATAACATCATTCTACAAAATCCTCACCGTGTCCAGTATGATTTCTTGTCCGTATCCTGGCCCCACAAGTAAATGCTGCCGATCTGAACAAACATCTACGAGGAATTTAATGTTACAAGAGTCCCATTTATAGTCCTGATGCCTCATAGTAAATAAAACTAGGTCTTCAGCCTGTCAGTGCTGCTGTAATGTATCATCATGGGGCAAAAGTTGTCGTCGCTGGGGATGGGCAGTAATTACGCTCCGTGGGTGAGGGCTTGGGGAGATTCTTGGGCAGGCTGGGCTCCTATCACAAGCTACTAAGGGGTTTGGGCTGTCAGAGCAAACCCCAGAGGAGATGCACGAAGAAGCAAAGGGCAAGTGTGCTGTTTGGCGAGCTGCTATTTATATCATTTATCATGTGGCTCTATAATATACAGTGCAGTACATGTGTTCTTAGCATGAAGCTGGGGCGAGAGCATTGCTTTCTGCTCATGAAAGAAAGGCACTTAGGAGGGCATAGGAGCCAACTCTTTGGGGCCGTGGGGGCTCTGGCCCCCACAATAAAATATTTGAGGGAACAAGACCCCCACAAAGTTGATGAGCATTCTCATTCAAATAGTGTGTGTACAGTGCATCATGCGATCGATTATGCAGGGCGGGGATTACCTGAGCCCCCACAATTTTTTATTCAAGTTGGAACCTCTGTGGAAGGGGATAGTCAAGACCAAGGTTTTTTTTAGGGTGGGAAGACTAGCTCACATGACCATACAGGGCTGACCTGCAGTGTGGAGTTGTATCTAGGCTCATCTCTGTCCATGCCAAAGGTATTGCAAGGCTCCATCGCCAGTTGTGCATTTGAGATCACTGCCATTCAAGCTTTGTGGTGGTCCATTTTGGAATTGTTGCTTTAAATTTGACAGTTTTCGATGGTTAGCTGTTCTGGAAGCTATTTTGGAACTGAAGCAGGGAGAAATGCTTGCAAAGAAACAAATGAAGGATGCTAGATTTGAAAGATAGGCCTTTGAACTGAGCCAACAGATTTACTCCTCCTCTTACAAACTCTCCTCTGTTGGGGCAGGAGGCATGAGATGCTGACAATTAAAAAAATGCAGTGAGGAAACAAAAACACCATCATTCGAAATAAATATTATTTTTCAGTCTCCCCTCTCCACCCTATTTTTAGAACAATAGCAAAATAGAAGAAGCCCAGTGTTTTTACGCATGTCTCTACTGCTCTGGTGACTTAATTTATTTCTTTAATTTGTTTTATAACCTTACCAAAATGTTATTCTTTTGAGACTCTCTTCTAGCCTACATTTTGCATATATTATTTGCTGTAAAAGATTAATGAGGTAGCAGAAGCAATTTCTAATGGATTCCCTTGGTTTTCTCTCCCCTCTCTCCTTTTCTTAAACATACACAACCATGAATCTGCTAAGTGCACTTGGCATTCGGGATGGAGAAAAGGAAAGTAATGAAACACAAAGCCTCTTTAGCCATTTCTCCCCTCCTCCACCCTTGCCAGCCCATCCACTGTACTAACCTTGCAAATGTATTTGTATCTGATTTTCGTTGCTGCTGTGCAATTTTCAAGATTTGTTCAAAGGGTTCTCTATGAATTTCTGAGGTAAGGTCAGCGAATAATTTAGGCAGTTTTTTAAGGCCCTTAATGTTGAGACAAATTGGCTGTGTGTACACTATGGCCCAGATTCAGCATCCTCCAATTGCCAGTGCAAGGGCTGTTGTGCCACCATAAGGACAAGAATAATGGTTGCACAATATGAGTTGCGCTAGTGGAAGCTTGCTGTGCAATAGGATGCATCAGGGCTGCAGGCATGAGAACTGTGCTGGCTTGCCACACCTTCTCTTGCGCCAACCATCCCACTAGCACAACTGGTACACCACTAAGGGACTTTAACTTAGAGCTTTGCAGAATTCCTCCCTATACCTTCAAAGCACATTCAATGTACATTCTTTCCCTCAAAGAATTCTGGGCACTGTAGTTTACCCAGAGGGCCTTCTCGGTAGTGGCGCGTGCTCTGTGGAACTCCCTCCCATCAGATGTCAAGGAAACAAACAACTATTTGACTTTTAGAAGACATCTGAAGGCAGCCCTGTTTAGGGATGTTTTTAATGTTTGATGTTTTATTGTGCTTTTAATTCTGTTGGGAGCCACTCAGAGTGCCTGGGGAAACCCAGCCAGATGGGTGGGGTATTATTAATTATTATTATTATTATTTATTTATTTATTATTATTATTATTATTATTATTATTATTATTATTATTACCCCTCACAGAGTTACAATTCCCAGCACCCCTTAACAAACTACAGTTTCCAGAATTTTTCCAGAGATGAAATTGTGCCTTAGATGTGCTTTAAAGGTATAGTGTTTGCACAGCCAAAACCCTTCTGAAGCTACTGCAGAAACTTGTGAAGGTTGAGAAATTAGCCATGTAAAACTGAACCACAGAAATTGCCTGCTTTTGGGATGTGAGGGGGACACAGCCAACTCAGTTCTTGTTGACAAAGGCAAAATAAGCAAATCTTCTCCCAAGCATTAAAGTGAGCCGAACGGCTAAGCAGAGCTACAGTTAAACCAAGAGAAATTAATCCTTTCCACTCCCCAAGCCAACTGACACTCACTTCAGTAGCCATGGGAACATGGAAGGAAAATGCTACTCAAGTAGACACTGAGTAAGAGACAAGAGCAAATATGGAAAGAACTGTCATGGTGAGAAAGATGGTGGAGAGTGATAAGAAACCATGCCACATAAATCCCATAGAAACTAGTGCAGGGTGGTTCTGAGGTGGACATGCCAGCGCAGGATCATGAAACACTTCAGGTTGGCAATGTAGAATTGTTTCCTCTTGTCAAACCATAAGAGAAGGACGTATGCAGGCCCAGAACTCTCTGAGAACAATGGCTGTGAAATCCAGTGGCAGCCTTAGGTGGAACCACAGTGTGTTGTAGCAGAAGATGGGGTGCTGGACATTAACAGAAAGGCCTTCAGTTCAAATCCCTGTCCAGCCATGGACCTCCTTGGATAACTGTGGGCACACAGCTTAAAACCATTTTCTGGTCAGTTGCCAACCCTAGAGCATATGGGTGGCACACAATTGGCTGGCACAGAACCCCTTAACCAAAGGCCTGCCCTAGCGGACATTGTTTGTGTGGCTGCCTTTGGCAGGGGTCCTTGACACTCCTGGCATTTAGACCTAAGCCTCAGAGGAAGGCTGGTCCTTGTGTTAGTCACAACGCCACATCTCCACTTCTAGGCCCCTGCTTCTCAGAGTAGGTTTGTGTGTTAAATTTTTAAAAAACCTAACGATGAACGATTCTCCAGGCAGATATGTAAAGCACTTATAAAGAACAACCAAAGCTGAAACATAAGACAAAGGGCAAAGAGGACAACTTTGGATCCAGAGGTTGCACATGTGTCATTATAAGAATGAAGGTGGAAAGAAGTAGCAAAATAATAATAATAATACCTGTACCTTATTGAAATGTACACCTCTGCACAGCCAGAAATTGCTATAAAGTTCAGACAAGGAGCAATGGGAAGAAACAAGTGCCTATCTCACCAGCATCTTCCTCTTGCCCCCTTTTTTGCAAATACACCTGGGCAGGGCTAAGCAGCGATTTCTTCCTGTTGCTCCCTGTTCTTCTCAGAAACTCTTAATGGCAGGCAAGAAGTTGCAAAGTTGTAGGTCCTCCACAGAGATTTTCCAGGGCGATTAACAAGATTGGTCCAGCTGATCTCAGTTCTCAGGGAGATCACAGTCAAGAGAAACATGGTCTCTAAGGTAACCAGGTCCCAAGCCATGCAGGGCTTTTTAGATAGTATTACACAGACATTACATAAGGCTCTGTAAGACCTTACTGTCTAAATTAGGGCAAGAACTACAGATACTGGGCTGTGCCTGAACAGAGCCATAGGATGTCCCAATTTTCATCAGAGAAATGTTGGAGGCTATGCCATCTTCACGTGCTTCAAGTTGGGCAGCAGACAGCACATCAGTGATGACCTACAGGTGCCTCAGATTGTCATCTCTGAACATGATGGCAACCTGTGGCCACATGATAGCTGACACCATGAGATTAGAGTGGTTGATGGCTAGCAAAGTGGGAAATAACTGAGCAAGTATGCTAGGAAGTCCCTGTGGATTACTGAGTGCTTAGGGAAATCACTGAAGTTAAGGGAAGATGTGCTTAGTAGAACTCCCTTTTTCCAAAGATGAAATATCTGGATACATATCTCTGTTGTTTGTTTGTTTGTTATGTCAGCGGGGAGAGCTGCAGTTAGGCAGTGTGTAATGAAAGTAGGCAGAACTGACAGGAAGGGAGGGGTTGGGAATGAGGCCAGAATTTCTTGTAAGCAATTGCCCAGTTAGCTAGCGGAATTACGCAAGGATCCAGTTTCAAAGATTCACAGCGAGCCTCTTTACAAAAGCAATGTCTCATAATCAAATTTCACATGAATAGCCACCAAGTCCCATGGAAGGCCCTTTACTGGGAGAATATTTTTCTCTGGATTTATTTGCATTAGCAATGATGACAGCAACCTCTCCATAGCCAAATAATTGAAGAGTGAAAGGCTAGCATTACTTCTGGGGAATAGATCTGCTGTGCAAGATATCTGCGTGGGAAATAGTCTCTCTCTCTCTCTCTCTCTCTCTCTCTCTGTGTGTGTGTGTGTGTGTGTGTGAGAGAGAGAGAGAGAGAGAGAGTCAGCCTCCCAAATGGGGAGAGAAGAAAAACAGAATGAAGGTGTTCTATACACCTTCAGAAAAAGTATACAGAAACCTGCCTTATTCAAAATCAGATTATGATATGCCTAGCTGGCCCAACATCCTCTCCTCTGTCTGGCATTGATAGCTATAGGGCAGAGGAATTCCCATGCCACCTGCTACTTGATCCTTTTACCTGGCAATGCCAGTTTAACTGGAGAACTGAATCTAGGACTTTCTACATAAGCAAAGAAAACATGTGCTCTATGACTGAGCTGCAGTCCCCTCCCAAAACGCAAGTTGAGTAGTAGGACTCATAGGGTAATGACATGGGCACTATCCAACAGCGACCTGTGGCACTGGCACAACTTCAACCACCATAGCAAACCAAATTCTTGCCAATATGTTGTTGTTGTTGTTGTTGTTGTTGTTGTTGTTGTTGTTGTTGTTGTTGTTGTTAAAAGCCCTGTTTTCCAACAACTGTGGACTGTGGTTTAAACTTGCTGGAGAAAGGTACTTCTTCCACAAGACGCAAAACTGAATCACAGCTCAACCACAGAAAAACTATTTGCAACAGGTAAGCAGGGTTGTGTCTGTCACCCACACTTTGCACCAGCGGCAAAAGCTGGAGGATGTGATGCACAGAGCATAGAATTCAGCTTCAAAATGCAAGCTTCTGGCTATTTTATGTCTGTGATTTTAAGGCACCTGCATCATCTTTCACATCTTTCACAGATGCACCCATACTAGTAGACTGCAAGTGCCATTGCTACAGATATAAGGTGACTTTGCTTATAGAGTAATAGCAATGACAAAAGGTGCAGGAAACCAAGTCAAAGGAACTTGTAAGGGTTTGGGTAATTCAGAAAACCTACCACTAGGGGACGTTTCTGTTTTCACATTTGTCCAGAATACATTCTAGTACAATTATTTCATTATTTCATATAAAAATAAATCAAACACCATACCTAGCCTTTTTCTCTTGCATTGTATAGCTGAAGGGTCATTTTTAAGGGGTTTGAAGAAAGCACTTTAAAAATAGGCTGGGAAACAAAATATACCAAAGGAATGTAGAGCTGATATTTCTTCACTGAACATATCTTATCATTTTAGACCTGTTCTTTGAGAAACAATTACGAGAGGGTTGGGTATCAACAAAATATGGATTTTGCCTTCCATTTGGCAATAAAACAGCCAGGGCATTTCTGTGTGACTTATTTTAATGTAACAATATTGGAATGTTAAAGTTTTCAGGATAACAATAATAAAGCGAAGATGCATGACCACTTAGATAATTAATTAATTAATCAATATATAAAAAAATAGGGCAGGGAGTATATGTTCCATACATGAATCACCTTCAGACCATAGGTGGTATTTTTGAAAGGAGGGACTCTTCTTTGTCACAATTTGTTATAGCAATTGCATATCAGGTCTTTAACTATAAGCAACTTATCAGAATAGATAATGTGTCTGGTTCTTGGACTCAGAAGATCAGGACTATGGGAAGTAGTCCAGCAGTTAAACCCATCTGATGGCGATGCAGTCAGTAGATAGTGCAGTATCCTTTGGCCAAATGGGGAAATAGGGAGATTTCAGGGGGTATCAGGGCTACCCCTGGCCAATTTACGGTAAGTATTTGCCCCATCCCTACTTTCTTCTTAAAGGGACCGTTTGTAGATTGAAAGTACTGATATGCTCAGCAACCTCTTTGCTAGGCCAGAGTGGGTCTGACCAACTTTACTTGGTTCGCCATCTGAGTTCACTGGCAGAAGAGAGAAACCTAACTAATATAACCCATAACTTGATGACTTCCAGACTGAAATACACTCTGAGTGGGGCAGACCTTGAAGATTGTTCACACCTGATATGGAATGCCATAGCCTGTCTATTGACAGGAATGGATTACAGAGAATATATTACGCCATCCCTGTATCATATGCTTTATTATTTCTTTACTGTACACATTCAGAGCACTGGTTTTGACCCTTAAATCACAATATGATGGGGCTGTGGAATGCCTTCTCCTGTGTGGTTTCTCCCAGCTCCCCTGCCCTGGATTTTAAGATCCGCCAGTGGTGCCCTGGGCCAGGCTCTTGGAAGGTTAAGATGCCATCTATCAATAGCAGGGTCCTTTCCATGTTGGCCCTGGAGGTGAGGGATGCACTTCACTAGAAAGTCTCCTTCTCCTTCTTCCTGGCTGGCATGGAAACTAGGAGCAGAGGGGCCTGGATTCAAGTTCCAACACAGCCAGGAAGTTTATTGGGTGACCTTGGTTAGGCACCCTAACCTTCAAAATGTAAAAACTCAGCCAGATCTGCCTACAGGTTCACCTGGTCCAGCCGATGGGATGTTCAAAAGCAGGGCATGAGCACAATAGCACTTTCCTATTAACGTTTCCCAGCAACTGCCTTTAAGAGAAATGTTGCCTCTGATCCTAGAAGCAACATATAGCCATCATGACTAGTAGTTATTGACAGCCTTGTGGTCCATAAAATGAGTGAAAAAGGAACCCATGTGTACCACTGAGTTTTTTTGAAGGATAAAAATATTGTATATAAATACATTCTTCAGGGAGATAGGTAAAGATATCTTTATTCTGCCAGGCATTTGGAAATTAGCTGGAAGCTGGTTTTTACTGTTCCTTTTATTGCTCTTGTTAAATTCCTCTTCATATATCTTAGTTGTTTTTATTTTATATTTCTTTACATCAAAAAAATTAAAAGTCTAAAGATGATGTTAACCCCCCCCCCACAACATTGTTCCTTTACACTCAATAGGATAACACCTTGCCCTTGTATTGCTCCAGGACAGAGAACTGAAAAAGAAGAGGTAACATCTGTACCCAGTAAAATATATCAATCATGGTCCATTCATTCCCATTATCAGTAATGGCCTACCCAGTGCTATTTTTCTAGAAGAAGATGTGCTGGAACTCACTATGAACACCTCCCTTGTTCTCTAAGAATGGCAATGGCACCCACCTGAGACGTGCCAGAACTGAGTTCTGGTGTGCTCTGGCTGGGGGGGGGGGAAGCCCTGAGCCTACCCAATCCAAGTACAGTGGTACCTCAGGTTAAGAACTTAATTTGTTCTGTATCATATGTGGTGGGGTTGTAAGGTAATTTTAAAAAAATGGGAAATGATTTACAACAAATTGAAGAAAATGTTCCATTTAACATTTGTTAAAAAACCCGAGGCATTTTTGTTGGGGATTGTAGGGAAAGACCTGCCAAAAAAGTTGAAAAACATCTCCATGTATGCGACAACGGCTGCGAGAGTTCTGGTAGCACAAGGATGGAAGACTGAAGAAACCCCAACTAAAGAATCATGGCAAGAAAAACTGATGGACTATGCAGAACTGGCAAAGCTGACATATAAGCTACAGGACAAGGATAACTGTGACTTTAAGGATAAATGGGAACCCTTTACAAAGTATCTGAAGACGCAACAAAGCGAACTGGACTCCTTGGTAGGTTTTGAATAAACATTCACAAACTTTTTATTGATAATAATCAGCTAAATAGTTTGAGGATCTATACAACTTTGTAACATGCAGAAAACAGCATTCTTAGAGAAACCAAAGACTGGAACTGAGGGAAGTTGGGGGGTGGGGTGGGTGGGTTTTGTGTGGGAGGGGGGAAGGGAGGAAAAATGGGGGGGGGGAACAAGGATGATATGTTTTTGGATAATATGTCCTGTTATAATTTTGAATAAAAAAAAATATTAAAAAAAAGAACTTAATTCGTTCTGGAGGTCTGTCCTTAACCTGAAACTGCTCTTGTTGCCACCGCGCCACTGGCGTGTGATTTCTATTCTCATCCTGGGGTAAAGTTCTTAACCTGAGGTACCATTTCTGGGTTAGCAGAGTCTGTAACCTGAAGCGTCTGTAACCTGAAGCGACTCTAACCCGAGGTATCACTGTATCCTGTCTCTGGCAGAAGGCATGTTGAGATGCAGGAGGGGATATATAAGAGTGTAGGGTACTCAGAGTGTGTTGCGTGCTGTTCTCTCTTGGTGAACATCAGCTGTGGCTTCAGAGAGACAGCTTCTGCTGTTGCTGGCAGCAGGGAGCCTGGCACTGTCAGCACATGTCCTTCCACAGATCAGCGCTGGAACTTCATGCGCACCAACTTGGAAGAAATTTTGTTTCAGCACAACATTTTCCGTACACTGGCAACAAAATGCAAAACTTGGCAAAAAAACCCCAATCCACCCTGGTTTTAGTCAAGCCACAGTTCTTCCCTGGAATTCAGAGAATCAGGGCTGTTGGTGGTTTGTTTACAGCATTGGGGAATATAGTTTTAGGACCTGTTGGGTCAGACGTATTTGGCTGTATAGCTAAACCTGTGAACAAGCAAGGGATCCCGGGATTATTATTATTATTTTAACCCTTGTGTGTTATTTCAGTCTATTTGGTAAGGCTGCCATGAACTATGAACTCTGCTTGCCCAGTGTGGTTTATTGCCCTGGGATGAAACAGAAATGACTCAAATCTCTAATCAGTAAAGGGTAAGGATGGGTGGTTTGGGATTATTCTGTTTGAGTGTTTTGGGATTATTCCTGGTTTCCTAGGAATAAAGTCAATTTCCTGAGCCATTCTGAAGGCTCAGAAGGATTTCATCTCCTCGTCCCCACACTGCCTGGCTTTTACAATTGCAGAAACCCTTGGAGAACTTCAACTTCCATGGTTCTCGACAGTCTATCATGCTGTTAGCAAATGCAACAGGCTGATGGGAGGTGGAAGAGGGTGAGGGAGAGAGGAGAAGCTTATCTCCGCTCTCCCTCTCCTTGTGCTTTCACTACAATCAAGCTATGAAAAGTGAAAGTGAGGGGTAAAATTAAATTTTTCTCTGATGGGTCTTTCCACACTGAACAATAATGTGAACCTGGAATTAATCCACAGTAGTGTGTGCAGACACTCCCCTTTAAATAAATGAGAAAACAACTTTCGTGCTTGCACTTCTTGGCCAGCTGCAACACCATTAAAACAATGGGGCTAAGCCAAAGTTTCTCAGAAACTGGGGGGGGGGGTTCCTTGATTTTGTTTGTTTGAACAAGTTTTCTTTTTCAAGCTGCTTCTGAACAGCTGAAGAATTTCTGTCCTGATCTAGAGAATGTTTGGCAAACAGGCCTTCCCAATTCTGCAACTGCACTTTGGGTGCAACAGTGGATCCAGTTTTAATATTGTTTAATTTTATTTTAATAATGTTAAAGAAAGCAATGGG
Organism: Podarcis liolepis; assembly: GCF_965112155.1. Classification (NCBI taxonomy): domain Eukaryota; kingdom Metazoa; phylum Chordata; class Lepidosauria; order Squamata; family Lacertidae; genus Podarcis; species Podarcis liolepis. The sequence goes on along the minus strand of NC_139560.1, from coordinate 59,696,531 downwards.
CTTGATCCCCTACTCCTTCCAGTCCTTTTGTCTTAGCCAATTGCTTCCTTCATCCGCCAATGTAGATTAACAGTGGAATTTCATTCTGTGAGCCAACATTTCTCTGAAAAGAATTTTCTGAGGGGAAAACTCTCAAATAATTTCATCCCTCCCAATATTCAGCAAAGTACCCTTCCATTTCACAAACCGTGGATAGCGCATAGAAATTTGGGGGACCATTTTTGCCCAACCCTAGATACAACACTTCAGGTGGTAAATAGCTTTGGGCCAGCACAGTGAACTCCATTGCGAAAGATACATCATCTTCAGTCAAGTCAAATTTACATTCTTCTCTAGACCTCTGCTCCTCTTCCTTGACCCTTCTTTCTCTGTGCTGCATAGCAGCTTTGCTCACAGCTAATATGCCAGGTGTGGTATGTTGCAGGTGCTTAAGTCTTTTCAGCTAAATCCTATATCCCATCAAGTGCTCACAGGACTGGGCTCAAAGTTTCTTCCTGAGATCAGTCACTATCTAAAAGACTGCATGAGTCCATGGATATAACTAGCAAGAAATAGAAACTTCCCATATTTGAAAACTATGGGGAAAAAATATTGGGGGGGGGAGGAACTCTGTTTCCTTTCACTAATATTTTCACAAATCCTGAAGCTGTAATATCAAGCAACACGGCTTCACTGCATTTCAAAATATACCTGAATGTTATACCCTGGACCTGGTCATCAAGCCTTTATGGCAAGCACGCATTGTACCCCCCTAGGATTAAAAGGCCAGCATCCTCCCATCCCAATTGCCTTCATCCCCTCATAATAGAAAGAAATGCCAAGATATTTCACAAAGCCTAATATTCCCTCCAGGTAAAGGCACCGGGCCAGAAACTTGGCGCTTTTGTCTCCATTGCTTGTATGCCTTTTTTTTTTTTTTTTTTTTGCTTTTCTGTTGTTGATGTTGTTGTTCCTGTTGTAAAACTCAAGTGTTGCTCAAGACAGAGAGCTTGGCAGCCTTCCCACAATTCTCAGCATGTGGGAATAGCAAGTAACAAAGTGTTAACACCTGCCAACTGGTGGTTAGGTGTAAATGTCTTTGTTAACAACAAACACTGCTGCTGGCAGTCATCGGAGCAAAGCAGCAAATCTGTTCCCTACTCCGATGTGGGAAACACCAAACGATGACAACAAAAAGCCACCTAATTGCTCGATTAAGATGTATCAATCCTGGTAACTACTGATCTAGAACACTGAATTGCTGACATTTACTTCACTCCTGATTAAACAGAATCATATTAGGGCCAGCTATTCCACAGGCATCTCAGAATGTCACAATCTGCCTTCGTGGGAGTTGTAATGGTGAAACTTTTTGCAGCACTGAATGACCCTGGTGAGGAGGAAGACAAATAGATCCTTTTGATAAGAGCAATGCAAAAAAATAAAAAAGGAAAAAGCAACAAGCAACAAACAAAGCATAAAAGGGCAATTACAGAATAATCTATATTTCCCTTCCTTCAATCGCAATTTTTATTAAACCCCTTTCCTTTATTAAATCTTGGCAACACTGGTACAACTGAGATACAGATCTGAGATTGCTGTCCATTCTTATGACCGCTCCTTCTTAAAATGTATGCTGGTGTGGACTGTCAAACCAACCAGCAACCAAGCATATATTTTTCTGTTTCATGGACTCCAATTTGGCTGCTGCTACTTTTCTTCTGCACATCCACCATATTGACAAATTGTGTTACAATCCCAGTTTTTTAAATTAAAAAAAAAAAGGTATTGGACAACCTAGCTGAACTAACCTAGCTAAACTTGGTTCTCATTGACATCAATAGGACTAACATGTTCAATTAACTTAGGATTTATTTCGGCAGGAAATATAATCACCTCACCATTCATCATGTTTCTGGAAACAAGTTCAAATTATTTCAGTGGAATTTACTCCCAAAGCTACATAAAAACCAACCCTAGCCAGGATCGCTTGAAAACTCCTTTATTTTTAGTGAAGCTCCCTTCTAAGTAAAAAAATAAAGAAATGTATTCTTAAAACTGCATTCTTGAGAATATAATTGCTCTTGCAGCACATTCCAGGTGCCTGCTGCGTCTGAGGTAATTTCCTCCATCTCTAGTTTACCTTACCACCCACATAAGTGGAACATCTGCTTTGTTATCTGAAGCTTCTATTTATTTGTTTCAAATATATGTGGTCTCCCCTATATCCAAAATTCTGGGGGTGCAGAACAGTAAAACCGTCATGAAAAATGAACAATCCATAACAATACAAATGGATTAAAGTTAGATTTCATCTCTTCATAAAACTGCAGCCATCAGACCACTAGCTGCTTCCAATGGTCTCTAAGGATTAGACATTTTAAACTGGCATCTAAATGTAGGAAGCAGAGTCACTTGCCAAATTATGGGGTGGTGACGAAGGGAGTTCCATAACCAGGACACCATCACAGAAAAGGCCCTTTCTCATGTCACCAGAAGAAGAAGAAGAGTTTGGATTTGATATCCCGCCTTTCACTCCCTTTAAGGAGTCTCAAAGCGGCTAAGATTCTCCATTCCCTTCCTCCCCCACAACAAACACTCTGTGAGGTGAGTGGGGCTGAGAGACTTCAAAGAAGTGTGACTGGCCCAAGGTCACCCAGCAGTTGCATGTGGAGGAGCGGAGACGCGAACCTGGTTCACCAGATTACCAGATTAACCACTACACCACACTGGCTCTACCACAGAATGTATGGCATCTAATGGTGGAATGCTAAGAATGGCCTGCCCAGCAAATCATAAGAACTTGTCAGGATTATATATGAGAGGTACTCCGTGAAATATTTAGGTCCGAAGTCATGCATGGCTTCATACCTTTTCCAAAAAACCTTGAATTCAGACTGAATTCAGATTTTCTCCACTGCTGCATTCGTGTTTTGGATCTCTGATAGACCACACTTTCTCCCAACAGAATATTAATAATATTAATAATGCGATAAAATATCAAACATTAAAAACTTCCCTAAACAGGGCTGCTTTCAGAAGTCTTCTAAAAGTCCAGTAGTTGCTTATTCCCTTGACATCTGGTTGGAGGGCGTTCCACAGGGCGGGTGCCACTACTGAGAAGGCCCTCTGCCTGGTTCCCTGCAACCTCACTTCTCACAGTGAGGGAACTGCCAGAAGGCCCTCAGTGCTGGACCTCAGTGTCCGGGCTGAATGATTGGGGTGGAGACGCTCAAAATGTCTAGCTCAGGAATAATTTGGAATTAAATCATGCTTACTGATGTTTCAGCATGACAATATGATATATTGGGCAGATTTGTTTTTTAATATAGTAAAAGGTGATTTTTGAGGTGTGGCAACCAGAATGGAAGGCAGTATTCCAAGTTTGGGTCCACAACAGGTTTGTGTAGTAGCATTATGTTATTTGCAGATTTATTTTCAAGCCCTTTTCTGGTGATCCCAAACGTGGATCCTCCCCCCACCCCCACCCCCCACCCTACACAGGCACTGCACACTTGAAATTCATGGTTTCAAAATTTCCTTCCTGGTCAGTCACCACAGACTTATGTGTAGAACTAGGATTTTTTGGCCCATGTGCATCTTTTTACACTTGCTTGCACAGAAGCCCATTTGGCACTGGGATCTTTTGATAAAGGGTGGTATATAAATTGAATCATTAAATAATAATAAACAAACAATTGAAGTGCATGTGTATGTTGTCAGGTGGCTTGATGTCATGTGAAAGTGCTACGTTGTCTTATTCATGTTCATTACCCCATGTCATCTTATCTTAGTCATTGTGTTGCCATTTACATTTTAAATCTTTGGGGCGATGGCTTCATTTGCTTCTTGATATTTGTTTTGTCTTTGTACACGTTCTTCTATTTCAAAAATAAAATGCCTAAAGATTAATTTACACTATATTCTGAAGACTGCAAAAAGCAACACAATGCAGAAGTTCCAACCGCGGTAGCAGAGTGCAGCTACAAAAGGAAGTTTCTGCTGGGTTTTTAACAGTTTTCAGATTCCACCAGTTCCATTCTCTAATGCCATCCCATGTCTACTCAAATGTTGCTTTTGTTTTATGCTGAAGATGCAGCTCTTTCCCCTTGGCCTTTGAATCCTGAGATAAACACTTTAGGACTCACCCAATTATCTTGACTGTAATTTGTCTTAGCTGATTTCTATGTAATTTTTAATTTTTATATTGTGTTTTTTAATTGTCGCAAACTGGTTCTGGGACCTCATGGTTGAAAGGTGGGGAAAGAAATTCAAATAAACAATAATAATAATCTTTATAGTAATAAATATTGTAAGTCCCATGGAGGTCAGTGGGACTTCCTCCCAGGTCTGAGTGTATAGGATTTCTGTGTTAATTTAATTGCAAGGACACTAATCCAAAGATATACATGAACAGAGCAGAGGGCAAGTTCTGCACTGTGTGCTCCTTGCCACCTAACAGATGGTCCACGCTGTTAGTTTAAGCCTTTTGACAGCTTTCATTCCCTTTATGTATCTCAGTCAATATACAGTTTTGCATGCATTTTCTAGCACTTTCTTCCCTATTTCTCTGGGGAAGGGTATAAATATTGGTCATAAATTTTTGGTTGCTTCCAGCAAGACAGGTGGGGGGGGGGACATATTTTAAGACTCGCTGAAATCACGATAATTTTTTAAAAAACCTATTAAGAAAGTGAAATTATTGTAAGGCAAATGACCATATTTAGCTTGACCTATAAAGTCTTCAACAGCTTGGGCCCAACACACTTAAGAGCCTGTCTCCTCCCCTATATCCCATTATAAGCGCGAAGATCAACTGAGAATGCCTTCTTGATGATACCATCTGTGCACCAAATTTGTACACAAGAACACATAAAGAGGCATTTTCAGATATTGCCCCCACAATTGCAGAACTCGCTTGTCTTTGGAGACCCATAAAAACCTTAGCCTAGGCAATATTCTAAAACTTTAGGTCTTTTTAAAAAAAATCTTGGCTGTTTTTTGGTAGCTATGGGTGAACTGAAAGGACAGTAAGGCTTGAATAGGACTTCAAGACTTACGTTTAATATAAGAATGTAGGGACTGTCTCAAGTTCACCTTATGTTTCCAACAGCAACCAGGCAATGCAAAATAAAGGGGGGAAAGTCCTACTGTGCGTTGAAATATTGCTTCAGCTCAGGGGTGGTTTGTGTGTGTGTGTGTGTGTGTGTGTGTGTTTTGTTTTAGCACTTCTATGCAGGACATATACGTATCTAATTGCACCACATTGTATATGCCCAGCACCTGACACTCAAAACTATTTGCCTCTGCTACTTCTTAGGTATAGATGCAAATTTAGAAATATTTACTATAATTAAAATAGAAATGCAATACGTTTCACCATATTGTGCCATCTCACAATGCCAACTGTGGACAGACAACTTCTGCTCTTCCTCTTTAGGGTTCTTTATGCTTAAACCTAACTCACACAGGGCAGCACATCAAATAGAGGACTCCTTCAGACAGAGGACAAGTGGTCCATGACAGGACTGTCTCCTGTAGAGGAGAAGGATGGATAAGGCCAGAGGAATGAGAAGGGGATGTAGAGGATGCAGAGGTACAGGTGGGAGGGAAGCTGAGATGGAGGAGGTGAGCTGGTTGGAAAGCAGGAAGGGAACCAATGGGAGGTGTGCTACTGAAATGGAGGGGAACAGAGGAAAAAGTGTCTAGGTTTGAAGCTCAGCAGGAAGGGGCAAAGTATCTGGAGCAGGCGGCAGAGAATAGGCAGTGGATGAATCTATGAATGAGTCCATGACACTGGAAAACAACAACACAGAAGAGACACAGAGCATGAAAGGAAGGGCCAAAGGTCAACAGGTGTATGGGACCTTTGCATAGGCGCCGACTCCATGGGGCCAGAGGGGGCCCGAGCCCCCTCAAAAATTCGTTTGGGGGGGCTCAGCCCCCCCAATAATCTCGGGCGGCGGTGGGCGCGTCCGCGGCTTTTATAGGGCGCCCGGCGCGCACCAGCTCGATAACGGGCACCGGCGCGGCGGGGGGCGCCGGGCCGGGGGAGGGGGGCGGCCGGCCTGTCTCCTTGGCAACCCCATTGAGCAGCGCCGGCTCCCGGGAGAGCCATCCCCCCGCGCCGCCGATCGCCAACACCGCCGACGCTGTGGCTGCCCGAGCCCGAGCCCAAGCCCAAGCCCTTCAGTCAGTCAGTCAGTCAGGAAGGAAGGAAGGAAGGAAGGAGAAATGGGGAGGGAGACGAGGGAGGAAAATTGCGCGCAGGGTGAAGAAAGGAGAAGGGCGAACGAGACGAGCTTCCAACCCAAAAAAGGGCTGGAAGACTGGGAGGATGAAGGATCGGGAAAGAAAGCGACGCCTTCCCCGCCCGCGACATCGCCCGCTTGTCATTGGCAGCTCGGGCGGGGACCCCCATGCGAATCTAAGACGGGAGAAGAGGGCAGAGCAAAGGGGGTCCCTTCCCCAACCTCCGGCTCTGAGACTTCCCTGCGCCCCAGAAAAGCGAAAGGATTTTTTTTCTCTTTTTTATAAATATTTTATTAAGTTTTCAAATACAAAGTTAGAAACATACACTGAAGAAAAAAGTAAAAGAACAAGAAAAAGAAAAAAAGAAAAAGAAGAAAAGAAAACCAACCATTCAACACATTTTTTATATAACTAACTGGACTTCCTCGCATCTCCCTTACCCTGCATTCTTTATAATAAAGATATCAGCAAATTATTACCTTGTTTCGTACCTTATTTTGTACTTTTCAAATACTATACCTCTAAATTTAACATACTTTTCATCAGTTACTTATATCTTAAATTATTACCTTAGATTTTGACCTTTTCTTACTTAAAATATAATTTCCTGTTTCCCAAATCTAATTGCTGAAGCTATAGTTTCCGAATCGTGTAAATTTTTAACATTCATACAACTTATATTGTTTTTGTAAATAGTCCTTAAATTTTTTCCAGTCCTCTTCCGTTGTTTCTTCTCCCAAATCTCGGATTCTGCCAGTCATTTCAGCCAGTTCCATGTAGTCCATCAATTGCGTCTGCCACTCTTCCAGTGTGGGCAAATCTTGTGTCTTCCAATATTTTGCGATTAGTATTCTTGCTGCTGTAGTTGCATACATAAAGAAAGTTCTATCCTTCTTTAACACTTTCTGGCCAACAATGCCCAAGAGGAAGGCCTCTGGTTTCTTGGGAAAGGTATACTTAAATACCTTTTTTAACTCATTATAGATCATTTCCCAGAAGGCCTTCACTTTTGGACAAGTCCACCAGAGGTGAAAGAATGTCCCTTCAGCCTCCTTACATTTCCAACATTTATTATCAGACAGGTGATATATTTTTGCAAGCTTGACTGGGGTCATGTACCACCTATAAATCATTTTCATAATATTTTCCTTCAAGGCATTACATGCCGTGAATTTCATTCCAGTGGTCCATAACCTTTCCCAGTCCTCAAACATGATGTTATACCCAATATCCTGAGCCCATTTTATCATGGCTGATTTGACTGTCTCATCCTGAGTGATTTTCTCTTCAACCTGCCCTCCATCCTCTTGCAGAAAACTCTTTGCCTGCCCTGCCCGTATCTCATTTTTGCTTTTTAATTCCACACACGCACCCTTCGGACTTCGTGGCAATCGGGCGCGCGGGTGCGTTTCCTAAGAGAGTGAGGACCCCCGCCTCCTCCCCACCTGCTCCCTCGCCAGCCAGCCAGCCGCGCGCCCTAGCCGGAGAGACCCGGCCGTCCCCGTCGTGCAATCGGCTGGATCTCCCTTCAGCAGGCCGTGCTCACAACTCGGCCCAGGGACCCCCCAGCAGCGGATCTCCGGCCCAGCTGAAGAATCCGGCAACAAGCCCCCTCCTCCCCAATCACTCCGCCAAAATACGCTCCAAAACCCCCCAGATAGGCCGCCGGCCGCCAAGTCTAGTGGCGCCCTGAGCGAGGGTCTCTCCCCAACACCGCCACCTCGAACTGCGTTCTCCCGGCTACCCGAGCGAACCAGCGGCAGGACCCCGGTATGGGCCCCCCCAATATTTTTTATAAGTCGGCGCCCCTGGACCTTTGACTGCCACAGCACTATGGGACCGAGAGGAAGGAGAGCAAAGAGGAAGCAGAATGTAGGGAAAATGGCTGAATTCTATATGCCGAAATGAACAATTGACCAAATAGTTCGCTGTAGGTTCATCATCAGAAATACGGTCAGGGGAGAGGGAGGGGAAGAATTAAAAATAAATGTGGAAGATGGGGTACATCTGCGAAGACTGAATCCCGCTTTCACTCTGCACGGGAAGCAGCAGCAGGCCCAACCTGTCATAATGGTTGCCTCAGCTATAATTCGCACACCCGTGCAGACCCATACTAATGCTGTGCTGGATCGTTCGTAGTCTCATGTCAGCTGTTTGTATTGTTTTCCAAAGACCATGTAATAAAGCATTGCTCTCCAGCAGAAAGCAGCTCTCTGTAATTTGGAATCCTATTCAATGCACCCCATGGGAGTACAGCTGGCAACAAAAACACAGCTTTGCAAAGTTAACATCAGCCGACTTCTGGCGAAGTCCAAATCCTTGTGACACAAAATCCTATAGTTGCAGTCAGCGTGTCCTGCAGCTAATCGCTGCTGTAGAGGACGTGCGAGCCCACACTGCTATTCTCATTTTGCCCGCTCTCTGTTAGGTAACTGGGCATGCACTGAGGAATTTTATGGGAGCATATAAAGGAAGTCATTTTTCTTGTAAAAGCCTCCCCAGTGAGTATCTTAACATAAGTAATTTCATTATAATTTTGGCCAGTGCCTTTTCAGAAACACTGGCAGGCGGTTGTCATACAGCTATTATGAAGGAACCATACTGTGAAGTGAAAAGCTTTCCCGCCCTCTGGGACAGGAAGCACAGAGTCAGCTGTAGTTTCTTCGCTGTGGGAGATTCTGCAAAGGGGGAGGGAGGAAAGCCCTCACACACACAGAGACACACAGACACACAGACACACACACACTCTCTCTCTCTCTCCTACCTGTCAACAGTTTTGCAAGCATTCAGGGGGGAAGGTGGCTCTGCATGAAAACACAGTTTGCAAACAATGAACATCTTTCGTGTTCAGTGTTGGCAAAGCAATCGATTCTAGTTAGAGTCTGGACCTGAGCCACTGCAGACGCAGTTTGTCTTCTCTGTTCTGAAAAGTACAGTAATGAAGAGCTTCCGATGGGGCTTTTCTGTTATTCTATAAAGCCTTTGATTTCATTCGGTCTCTCTCTGTCCCATTCCCATTTCATGTTACAAAATACAGCATGGAAGTCATCATTTCACTGTATCAGGGAATAAAATAACTTGCTTGAGGACACTGCACCTGATGTAAAATGCTTTGTTTTTCTGTTTGACCATAGTTATCTTCTCTTCCTTTGTTTCTTTTGTGAAAGGGGAGGAGCATTTGCATCTCTCATGCAGGGCAAGCCCCTACTTTGTTTGTATACATGTATAAGTTCAAAGTCATTCATTCATTCATTCATTCATTCATTCATTGAGGTTCCTCTACTGTCAGTCTGAGTTCAAGGTATATTAGTAAAACCCAGATCAGATGGTTTTCTAAAAGGTACACATTTCTTTCCACTAAAATCAAGATGACGGTCAATTTCCCCATAGTTTCACCTGGTGGTGGTGATGATGATGCTCTCACAATTTTGCTTGCATGAAATCACTCCCAACAATATATTTAAAAAATATATTGGCCAATACATATATTTTTATGCAACAACTATAGCAGTTAATACGATAATGTGTCTTTTAGAGTGTGTGTGTGTGTGTGTGTGTGTGTGTGTGTGTGGTTTTTTGTTTTTTTGTTGTTTGCTTTTTAAAAAATAAAAACAAACAAACAGGGTTGCCTACAATTTCAAAGATATATAGTGAGCAGTACAATTTAATGGTCCAAGAAAGGTGAAGGGGTTGTGTAATGAGAATGCCACCATCTTTTACTGTGTTTGTAGTAGTAAAACAGTGATAAGAGGTCTAGATTTGAAACCACATCCAACCATTTCTCCATTAAAGTAGGGAAGTTAAAATTTTCTTTCATTGATGTATGGTCTGTCCACAGATTAATAAGATGATTCAAGATAAATACACTGTTGCTCTGTAACAAAGATGATAATATGTTTCTACTGAGAATGTTTTCATAAGTGAGGCTAAGAATTCCTTTTGATAGCTAATGCACGTTTTAAACTTTGCTGACAGCATTAATGCAACACGGATAGTTCAAGGATAGTTCTGAGAAGTACTTTCATTTAACTTGAAGAGTCTGGTAGATGTTTCTGAGAACAGCTACAGGATACATCACCTGTCACCATATTTTAAAAACAGAAAACATGAGTTCTGTTGTTGGAGACCTGTCCTCCCCTGCACTAGAGAATGGTTAGGATGCAATTTCTGAGCATGAGAGAATATTAAAATCTGAACATGTGCAATGTGATTTGGTGACATGTCATCGTCACAGATGCACTACATCCAAAACCAAATAATCTCTAATGGGGTATGGCCAAATATTAGGATCTTTAGTGCAGAAGACCCACTGAAGCCAACAGGAAGTGTCCAGTGGCAAACCAACAACAGCAGTCTAAATGAACCATGGACAGAATTGACTGACAAAGGACCTAGCAGCATTATTCACATCTTATCTTATTAACAACACCTTGTTAAGCTGCTCTGGGAGACTTGGGGGACCTGAATAAAATAAATACATAATAAAAACAAAAATATAACAGAGGGTTGAAGGAGTTTCACATATATAAGCACCGAACCGTTCAGATAATCATCTGTACTTCATTGCTCGAATGAAGTGTTATTTATAACGGTGCAAGGGGCAGCCCAGATAAAATCCACTGAAATCCTCATGCTTGCTATGCAATTTCATCAGTCAACCACGTTGATTAGTCTGTTCGTGCTGCCAGTCTCTCTTCTGCACTGAAAGGTCAGGCCTTCTCCATATGTAAACATTGCAACATATCCTTGCTTGGAAAAATTTGTGTACCCAGGTGCAGGGCTTATAATTGTACAAAATGGTGCCTAAGAAATGGCAACTACTTCATTGTGCTAAGAACAGATGAATCTGTCACTTTTGACTTTTCTCTCATTCTCATTCATCCAATTTTATATTCTGTTCATCCCATTTCTGCATACTTTTGCAAATTTTTAAAAACAAAGTCTGCATGAAAATTCATACACGTTATTGTATGCAAATTTTCCCTAACAGAATACATTTTTGTGCATTATTTTCACTCTACAATTTTTTCCATTCACCTTTCACTAACATATGCATTTTGTTAAAATACTGCAAAAAGTGTGAATTTTGGAGGATAGCTGTGTTTCAGTTTACATATTGGTTCAGGAAACATTAATCTGGCAAATTCACATTGAACTGCAAGACAAATTAATTTTCCCCCTCCCCGCAACCCAACATCTCCTAACTCATGAATATTTTTTCTTGCTTTTACTTTAAAAGAGATGGAGATTTCTTTTTACCACACTTTCTCCACAAAAGCAGTTAATAAACCAACCCAGCACAGGGCTATAAAGAATATAATTGCTACTAAGACTATCACTCTCTCGGTGACTACAAAGAGTGACATATTAGTGTCATATTGATCATTTTTCCAGTTTGGAAATTTACTCATATTATTATTGTGGTTCTCGCCAATATCATTACAACAAGCCTATGTTATACGATAAGAAGCTTTGGTCTAATTGGCATTTGAAGCATCAAGGAGCTGAATGTTTTTTCACAGGTTAGGCTGTGGTCTCCAGAGAGAGACTTTCTACCTCACAAAAGAGGCTATCACAGAGTCATTGCAATGTGCAAATCAAATTCTCTGTGACGGCTGTTTTCATTAGTTACCTGTGACCTGGAACTAAATCTCTGCCATATTGTCCTACAGATTGGGTCACCCCTGGGACCCCAAATGGCCTACAATGATAAATCTAATACTTACAAACAAGGTGATGTCTTTACACTACTTTGGTGAAATAGATGAAGACTCGTTTATTTTAATCTCCATTACATTTTGTGCTGGGGGGGGGGGGAGGGAAATGTAATCCTGCAGAACTGATCCTTTGTAGCATAGATAATCATTGATACAATTTGCTGCAGTGATATTACTCTTGCTATTTTTGCTAGAGTCCTTCGCTTGGTTGGAGTATGTGTGGAAATTCCCCCTGCCTCTCTCTCTGCCTGCTCTGCCTCCTGCCTCCTGGACCCAGAGCTGTTCTACAACCTTCAAGGCTCTGGGCCCAGCACCTTCCCGCCAATGGGATAATCTCACCTTGGCCCTAAGTTCAGGTTTCTGCTCCTTTACTCCTCATTTTCACCCTTTCTATTAAAAATGAAATGTCCTTCCTGTTTCTTTGCCATGCATCATTATGAAAATATTGAATTGGCTCCTCAGATAAGTTATTTTAAGGAAGTTTATATACAGAAGGTTTTATTCCACTTGCAAGGTACAATATAAAACTTTTTAATATTTTTGCAGAATTGGATGAAATTTGCAGGCAGAACTACCCGTTCCAAGGGACTGGATCTTATCAAATTTTAGAATCATAGCTGCAATGTGTGAGCCCAGCTGCAGGTTACTGGTGCCTGAAGCCACCATAGCACTATTACCAGTTTTATTTTATATTTGCAGAGATGGGGTGTCAGCGACTGCATGTTTCTCCTTCCCAGTAGGCCTTGGTGCAACCTGAAACTGGTTTAGTTCCAAACAGAGCCTCACTTTAATGTCCCATTCTTGGGATCTTGGGATTGTAACCCAGTTCAGACTCCATGGCTTCGCCACAAACTTCCCTAGCCTCTACTTAGCCTGGTGAAGAGTTTTGGACAACCAGGAGGCCTGCACATTATTCTGTAACATTTTGGTTACAAATGCCTATTGATGGAATGGCATCATCATCATTTTTAATTCTGGATTTTTTTCTTATGGGTCATTATGGCAACATTATTTTTTATGAGTCATGCTGATGACACACTGCTTATGTGGGGCCTAAATTTATTGCATGGTGTCAAGATCACATCCACACAGTAAGGACAACTGGGCTGCCATTTGAAAAAGAAAACAAAAACTTATATTTCCACTTTTGGAGTGTCTGTGTCAGGGGAAGGGAAGGTATTTGTGCTACCTGTTATGATCTACTCAAGACCCCATAATTCTTGTCTTTCTTTCTTTCTTTTTCTTTTTTGCTAATGGTTGCATGCCTTTGATTAAACCCTGCATGGTGCATTAAGGACTAAAACAGATGATAAATGCCACACAGTACTTTACATTAGATCAGAGTTGATTAGAATTTTTGATGATCCAGCAACTAGATGAAGAAACTGCATGAGCAGCAAGTGAAAACGTTCAGCTGTTACCTTTGTGTGAGGAAATGGCTTTTGTGCAATGGAAGAGACAAAGAGGAACTAACGGAGCTATATTTCCTCTAAGGCAGCTAGCAGTTTTCAATGGCAAATGGTTTTCTGTAATTTATACTTGGGATATTTAATCACTCTGGTGGCATAATTCAGTCTTTTCAGAGCCAGTAGGCAGGGCTGCATTGGCATGAGTGGTGCACTGTGGATTTGCACAAACCACACCCCTAGCAGGCTCAGTGCTAAAAAAATATGCAGCTGTGCTGGCGTGGAGCGCAAGAGAATATTGGAGGGTTGCAATAAAAGAAAAGGATCAACAAGGAGGGAGCTTGACTGTAGCTGGGGTTTGTGTTAATGCTTTGTGGGAGAAAAAGATGCAAATGACCAGAGGTAGGAAAGCCCACCCCCCATCCCTCATGGTTGACTGCATTCCCTGTGGGGAGGGGAAGTTATTTGCCCGGGGCCACCTACTGGTGGCGGGAAAAACCAGAGTTCATACGCAGAGCCACAGACAAAAGTTTTCTGGAATGAACTAATCTGGAACAAAGATAACTGTGTTGCAGTTTTCACCATGGCCACCTCAGATTAGAATTCCTAATCCTATACAGTGGTACCTCGTGTTATGTACTTAATTCGTTCCAGAGGTCCATTCTTAACCTGAAACTGTTCTTAACCTGAAGCACCACTTTAGCTAATGGGGCCTCCTGCTGCTGCTGCACCGCCGGAGCACGATTTCTGTTCTCATCCTGAAGCAAAGTTCTTAAACTGGGTTAGCGGAGTCTGTAACCTGAAGCGTATGTAACCTGAAGCGTATGTAACCTGAGGTACCACTGTACAGGTCTACTCAGAAGCAATTCCATACTGGAGTTTGATGGACTTACTCTCAAATAAGTATACGGAGGATATTTATTTTTATTTAATACAACAGACCCAATACAGCTGCTGTTCTGGAAAGCACGTGAAACAATCCTTTTGGACATTAGCGGGTTACAAAAAATCACAGAGAGAGAGAGAGAGGAGGGCGGGGGGGGGGGCAACTTGAATAAAATATTGGGGGGGGGGTAGGTAAACTCTGCCCTGCATAATCTACCACAAGACATGGCACATGCATAATATTTGAATTGCAATGCCTATCAACTGGAGGCGGTGGGGGCGGCTGACTCAAATATTTTATGGGGCAGGGAAGAGACCTCGGCCCCAAGGAGTTGACTCCTATGCTCAAGGGCCTTTCAGCTCTCATCAGCAGTTTTGGGTGTGCTAATGCCTTTCATTACAGAAGACAGGGTTGAATCCAAATAAACCCCTCTTAAATCAATAGGCACAACCAACATAGATTTCAACAGTATGATTTTACTGGATACAATATGCAGTTCTCTGCCTGAAGGAGTATTCTGTTTAAAGGCCTCTCTGCTCCAAGCCCAGTTTAATTTTTTTTAAAACACACACACACACACAAAGGAGAGGCCTTGAACATGCCATCATAGTTTACACCTGGAGAGCAAAACGAGCAGGAACACAGGTCACCTGGCCACAGCCTTTCCAACTATGTAATATTTATTTCTAGTTAAATCATAGTAATTCTATATTTTCAACTATACATATAAAATAGCATATGCAAATGTAGTGTAAATCTATATGCTCTTTATTCTTTATTTTTGCAATGTATATGTAGCCACCCTATGCAGAGGGAAGGGGAAGGTCTTGCTGTATAGAAAAAAACTGTCCTGTACAGTTTATTGGCCTCAACCCCATATTTAAAAGGGAAATGCTAGTGACCAATGTGAGGTAACATGACATCTGTGGTGTTTAATGTGTGGTGGCTAGTTCACACAGATCGGTGTTATAATGATATTAAAATGTATGTATGAATTACACCTTAATCTCCTAAACTGTCCACCTCACCATATCCTTCCATTTAATGTCACTTCAGTTTAGCCTCCTGTAAATATAGCACACTGAAGTCATTCAGACATACTATTTTCTGAACATGCTGGCTATTTCCCAGGTCATTCAAATAAATGAGACTCAGGTGTAAATATTTCCCCTTTTCTGGGACTTTTAAGGTTGACTTCACACACTTAGATCACAAATTGTGACTAAAATAAATAAATTGAGAATTGATTTAGGAACAATCCTAAAGCTGTCATTAGTCAACTTCTAACTGCTATATTACGTGTATTTACTCTGTAGTAAGACTGCATTCACACAGTAATTTATCCAGTTTTCTTGACATTTCCCTAACTGTTAAATTTCTGCATAATATTTGAGCTTCCACACAATGTAAAAGAAACTTCTGTAAATATAATGGAACATAGCACAGGTTTAGTGCTCAATTCCATATTACAGTGGTACCTCGGGTTAAGTACTTAATTCATTCCGGAGGTCCGTTCTTAACCTGAAAATGTTCTTAACCTGAAACACCACTTTAGCTAATGGGGCCTCCTGCTGCTGCCGCGCCGCCAGAGCAGGATTTCTGTTCTCTTCCTGAAGCAAAGTTCTTAACCTGAGGTACTATTTCTGAGTTAGCAGAGGCTGTAACCTGAAGCGTATGTAACCCCAAGGTACCACTGTATTTGCTTCTAGGAAAAATAAGTGTGCATGCCTGGAAACATGAAAAATTGTGGGAGTTTTACACAGCACTGGATTCAGCCAAGACGCTATGGGGTGATCAGCCCCTACCCAGGATCACCCCCTCCTGTCAACAGTTGTTGGGTGGAGAGGTGATCCTGCAGGATCCGGTTGAGGCTTTGCAAATGGGTTTTCTGATGGGATCTGAGAAGCTGGGGATTTCTGACCAAACATAACCATTAGCTACATTTCAAATGGCAGCAAAAGCTAAGGCAGGAGTTTTCACTGGAAAGGAGGGCTGGGCTGACTTATACCCGGGGCCTTTTTTTCAGCTGGAACTCACCAGAACTCAGTTCCGGCACCTCTCAGGTGGGTGCCGTTGCCATTATAAGAGAACAAGGGAGGAGTTCATGATGAGTTCCAGCACCTCTTTTTCAAGAAAAATAGCACTGCTTATACCTAGCAGGAAATGTCTGCTTATTAACAGATTGAATGGATCCATTGAACACAACAATAATAATAATAGCCGGGCTCAGGACGGCTAACAACAATAAAACAGTACAAAAGTACAGCACAAACAACACTCTAAGTGAAGGTAAGTGAAGTCTCGACTATAGCATGCTATGATATTTATTTTTTAAAAAAAGAAAATGGCTGCACTTTGAAAATAAAAACCCTAAAAGTACTGAATGACATATATTGTTCCTCTATTGTACTAAGTGACAAGCTAGGCGGAATCATCTCTCAACCTACATCCCCTTGTTAAATAATTACCTGACATAAGAGACCACAATCTCTGGGAACCAGCCAGTTTTGGCAGTTTTTACATATTCAGGTTAACAAATAGCAATTTTAGTTATCGCACAGCAATGTGTGAACGCATCCTGAATCAACAAATTCAGTGGTGCCCTTGACCTTAACCTTTGCTGCATAATTGTTCTCCTCAGCATGAATACAGGACAAAGATGGGAATTAACAACCCACTGTAATTCTGAACGTGATGGTTTTGCACCATTTGTTTCATAGGCTGCCAATTATTTAAAAGAGAGCTTCCTATGTTCCACTATACCTGACATGTACTGCTTGCGCTCTCTCTCTCTCTCTCTCTCTCTCCTGTTAGGATAATGGCTTCTATCAGGACCCTGTTGTCATGTCAAAACTTGGAATAGTCTATAAGTAACGCCATTACATTGCAATGTAATTACCTTTCAGTGCTACCTCTTTAAAACCCTGGAAGTGAGCATCTTTTTTTTTGAGATAGGGCTGTCATAAAAACTGAGAAGATTAGTTACTTAACGCTATTACATCCTGTAGAAAGTGCTGTCATCTTTGTTGCTTTAGCAACTCCTCTTCCCATTCCCCCCCTTCACTGTTTCTTATAAATTTCAAACCTCCACACACAGAATTTTCACTTCATTTTGAAACCGTTATTCCTCACTGTTCTCCTTTCCTTATCTACGTGCTAAGAGCGGAGTTAAATCAAATAGCACCACGGCAGATTTTACAGCTCTTGAGACTGGCCTCACTCATACATAATGCTAAACTATGGTTTGCTGAAGGGATGTGAAACCTATGGTGCCTTCCAAATGTTGGAAGTCCTATGATCCCCAGCCACCATTGCTCATGGTCAAGGATGCTGGCAGTTGTAGTTCTACATCTGGAGGGCCAGAAGTTCCCCATCCCTGCTTTAATGTTATATGAAGGAGATTTACATGTGTGAGACTCCATTTTGAACACTTGCCCTCCCCTTCTCTTGTAACTGGAATGGAAGCTTTTAGCTTCTCTTTTCAATTAATTACCATTTATTTTTGACATCCTAAACTACCTTAACTATGATTTATTGAAGTAAGCAATAAATGTACAGCCGTACCTTGGTTCTTGAACGGAATCCATTCCGGAAGTCCGTCTGACTTCCGGAAACGAAGGCGCAGCTTCCGATTGGCTGCAGGAACTTCCTGCACTCAATTGGAAGCTGTAGAAGCTGCGTCGGATGTTTGGGTTCCAAAGAACATTTGCAAACCAGAACACTCACTTGCGGGTTTGCGGCGTTCGGGAGCCAAAACATTCGAGTCGCAAGGCTTACAACAACCAAGGTATGGCTCTATTGGGCTTTTCTTTTCTTTCTTTTCTTTTCTTTTCTTTTCTTTTCTTTTCTTTTCTTTTCTTTTCTTTTCTTTTCTTTTCTTTTCCAGTAACAGGTGTGTACAGGTGAGAAGAGCTGGCTCCTAACCTGCTTGCCACCCATTGCTTCAGAACTTTCCTCCTCAGTCTAGGGATGGAAGAGAAATTCACTTCAGTTTGCATTTAAAGCCAAGCCCATCAAATTTGCACTTTCCGAAACAGTGTTAGAACCAAAGCAGAGCCATCCTTCAAAATTCACACTTACCCTAATTTTGTGATGTAGCTCTCAAACGATATTTATAGAAATGCTTGCAATGGGGGGAAAGGGTGCATTAAAATGAATAGAGGCTCAGATGGGAGAGCATAAGAATCTTAATCTCAGCGTTAAAGGTTCAAGCCCCACGTTAGGCAAAAGATTCCTGCATTGCAAGACGACCCTCGTGGTGCCTCTTCCAGCTCTACAATTCTAAGATATCATACAAAAGTGCATTATGTTAAGAGAAATTGCTTGTAAAAATTAGCACACCAGTCAAAACTGCGTACAAAAATGTGTCCATTAGGAGAAAATTGCACTATAACGCCAAAGAATTTTCATGAAATATCTTTTTAAAACAAACAAACAAACTTGCTGCGGAAATGCAGACAACTGAAGTTCATATCGGAAAAATGAAACGGAGAGAATGGGAATTGACAGATTCTTTCACCCCTACCCCAGTCTGGCTTGGTTCTAGATTAGAAGCTGGCCCATAGAGAAAAGCATACCCACACCCCGCTCCATGTACATCTTTCAATCTAAAAATGAGATGTCCCATCACCACCACTTCCTATGCGAACAGGGCAGATGTGAGACATGTACGATAAATGTGGCAGCCCCCACTTCACATCTGGGTTAGCCCTTGGGGCTGACCAGATTCTTAAACGTAACTTGAGTAACATGTAAAGGCAATGTGAAAGGAGATCAAGAGAAAGATACATATGGGAAGCAAGAATTCTTATGTGTAAAAAAGCAAGCAAGCCAGAAATGAAGTAATCTTGTAAGTTACGGAGATGGTTGCTTTTTATCCCCCTCAAACTGTGTCAAATTCTGAACGTGTGTCCACTGTAAAGGTAAAGGTAAAGGTACCCCTGCCTGTACGGGCCAGTCGTGTCTGACTCTAGGGTTGTGCGCTCATCTCACTTAAGAGGCCGGGGGCCAGCGCTGTCCGGAGACACTTCCGGGTCACGTGGCCAGCATGACGAAGCTGCTCTGGTGAGCCAGCACAGCACACGGAAATGCCGTTTACCTTCCCACTATAAAGCGGTACCTATTTATCTACTTGCACTTAGGGGTGCTTTCGAACTGCTAGGTGGGCAGGAGCTGGGACTGAAAGACGGGAGCTCACCCCGCCACGGGGATTCGATACGATCGCAAAGTCCTAGGCACTGAGGTTTTACCCACAGCGCCACCCGCGTCCCCCCTGAGTCCACTGTATCATGATTGAAAACTCTTTCTCTCTTAGCAGTTGAAAGGAAACACATTTAAAATTCATGCTCTCTAGATTACATGGGGAAGTTATGGGTTTTGTGATCTTGGGAACATCCTACTTTGATCTCGCAACAAGGTGGTTGTTGCAGAGCAGCGAAGGGAGAGCCTTTTAATTGATGCTCACAGAAGGAGGGGGGAATTATGAGATTTCTCTAAAATTGCTTTGGGTAGGGTTCTCCCCCCCTTTCAAATGTTTCATTTCAGGCATAAATAGAACATGAAATCACATGACAAGCTGTAGTGACATAGTGTGCAATTTATCATCTCTGTGCACATTTTAAAGTTTCCTCTCAAAGCTGCCATGTGCCTTGTGGATTACGACAATGTTAATGCATTTCATAACAAATGCATCTCAAAACGCAGAATGCAGGCAAACAGTCTACGATGATTACTTCAAGGTTCTCTTTCCTGATCTAGAGTTCGTTGTGATATATCTGCCCGCACAACAAGGAGAACGAGAGGGGGCTCAGAATAAACAGACAAGAGGAATTGTCCCTCTGTTTCCCTGCCTTTTTATAATGAATTGTGTTTATTAAATGCATTGCTAAATATATTTGACATTTGCCGCGTTTGCCCTCGTTGAAGTTAGTCACCGTGAAACGATCATAGACATATATGGAGAGAAGTGGAGTTATTTCAGATTGATAGTGCTGTGTGAATATCTGGCAGGAAAAATCTAATCCTTAGACGGCATAAGAACATAAAATTGGTTTTCTGTTTCTAAAATGGACTGGCCAGATAGCCCTGATGAGCTCACAAGCAGCACAAGATAGAAATAAGTATCTCAGGTTGTTGGCTCCATTGTTCGGAAACTGTTGGTATCCTAATAGCGAGGTTCCTTTTCGCCTAATTGTCTGTGTGTGTTTGTTGTCTTTGTCCATGGAGTTTTGTTGGCAGGGATACTGGAGTGGCTTGCCGGTTCCTGCTCCAGGTGGATCACGTTTGGTCAAAACTGTCCACTATGACCTGTCCATCTTGGGTGGCTCTCCACGGCATAGCTCATAGCTTTTCTGAGTTATTCAAGACCCTTCGCCACGGCAAGGCAATGATCCAGGAAGGATCTTAGAAAGCAGAGACTTCACCTTGCCAACAAAGGTCCATATAGTTAAAGCTATGGTTTTCCCAGTAGTGATGTATGGAAGTGAGAGCTGGACCATAAAAAAGGCTGATCGCCGAATAATTGATGCTTTTGAATTATGGTGCTGGAGGAGACTCTTGAGAGTCCCATGGACTGCAAGAAGATCAAACGTATCCATTCTGAAGGAAATCAGCCCTGAGTGCTCACTGGAAGGACAGATCCTGAAGCTGAGGCTCCAGTACTTTGGCTACCTCATGAGAAGAGAAAAGACCCTGATGCTGGGAAAGATGGAGGGCACAAGGAGAAGGGGACGACAGAGGACGAGATGGTTGGACGGTGTTCTCAAAGCTACCAGCATGAGTTTGACCAAAATGCGGGAGGCAGTAGAAGACAGAAGTGCCTGGTGTGCTCTGGTCCATGGGGTCACGAAGAATTGGACACAACTAAACGACTAAACAACAACAACTGTGCGTGTTTAAAGCTAACATTTGGGGTATTCTGCAATGAAAGACTTCCTTTTGCTATTCTGGAATATAGCGCTGCAAATTGACTGTGTTAGATGGTTCCAAGTTATATTGTTTGGGGAGGGAATACTTCCTTGCATGCTGAAGGTTGCAGGTTCAATCACCAGAATCTCCAGTGGAGAAATTGCCACCTGAAATCCTGCTGCCACTCAGTGTAGACAATGCTGGACTAAATGGGCCAATGTTTTGACTCAGTATAAGACAGCTTCCTATGTCCTTGTTTGGGAAAGGGCCAACACACAGAATAATCAGCTGAACCACTACAAGTGACAAACACAATAATCAAACCCACCTCCGGGCTTCCTCCCAGGGAGACAACTAAGGGACAATGTAAGGAACTTGATAGACATTATTGAATATTTGGATATGAGTATAGATAGACAAGCGGCCTTGGTATTCATAGATGCTGAGAAAGCGTTTGATAACATCTCGTGGGATTTCTTGAAGAAAAGTTTGGAAATGATGGGAATGGGAGAGAAATTTAGAAAAGGCATAGAAGCTATATATAAGGAACAGAAGGCAAAATTGGTAATAAACAACACCACAACAGAATATTTTAGTATATATAAAGGAACTAGACAAGGCTGCCCCCTGTCCCCTCTATTGTTTATAACAGTATTAGAAATACTAAACGAGAGACTGAGGGGGGCAACAGAAGTCACAGGAGTCAGGGTAGGAAAGAGGGAATACAAAATCAAGGCCTTCGCAGATGACATTGTACTAACCTTAGAAGACCCAAAAAACAGCGTAAAAGAAGCTTTACAAAAAATTGAAGAATTTGGAGCCGTGGCAGGACTTAAGGTAAATAAAAACAAAACCAAAATGTTAGTTAAAAATTTAACAAAGGAAGAAGTGATAGATCTAGAAAGAAAGACCAAAATTGCGGTAGCTAAGAAAGTGAAATATCTTGGGATCTGGGTTACAGCTAAGAACATAAATTTATACAAGGATAATTACGATGCCACCTGGAGGAGTATAAAGAAAGACATGGAAATTTGGGGGAGGATGAAACTCTCCTTTTTGGGGAGGATAGCTGTTGTTAAAATGAACATTCTGCCTAGAATGTTATTTTTATTCCAAACCATCCCCATACTTAAAGGCCTAAAACAATGTAAAGAGTGGCAGAGAGCCTTGGCAAAGTATATTTGGCAGGGGAAAAGGCCACGGATAAAAATGAAAATTTTGATAGACAAAAAAGAAAGAGGGGGTTTTTCTCTCCCGGACCTAAGTTTATACTATGAAGCGGCTTGTATATATTGGGTAAAAGATTGGATAAAACTGGAGAATAGAGAGCTACTGGACCTGGAAGGCTTTAATAATTGGTACGGATGGCATTCGTACCTTTGGTATGGGAAAGTGAAAGTTCACAAGAGTTTCTTAGATCATATTTTTAGGGGACCATTATATCAAGCATGGGAAAGGAACAAAAACCTCCTAGAAAGAAAGACCCCATGGTGGATTTCACCAATAGAGGCCTTAACGATTAAGAAAATAAATATGGAGGAGATAAACGCCACCTATGAAGAAATGTTAAGAAAAACTGACCAAGGGCCCAAACTCAGACCTTATGAAGAAATAAAAAATTTATTCACTGGTTGGCTGCAATACCACCAGGTGAATGATTTGTTAAAAGAGGATAAGAGGAAGGCGGGTTTTGAAGATAAAAAATCAAAATTTAGTATAGAAGTAATAGAAGGCAAAAATAAAACCCTGTCCAGAATTTATGATATATTACTAGAGTGGTACACAAAAGATGAGGAGGTGAAGGAGGCAATGATTAAATGGGCAATTGACTTTGGTTATAACATTGATTTTGAAAGGTGGATAGAAGTTTGGAATTGTAACATAAAGTTCACAGCATGTATGGCATTGAGAGAAAATATCTGGAAGATGCTATATAGATGGTACCACACCCCTGTGAAATTGGCCAAAATGTATAGATTAAAGGATAAGAGATGCTGGAAATGTGGCGAGGTGGAGGGTGACCTATATCATTTATGGTGGACATGTAAAAAGGTGAAAGGCTTTTGGGAATTAATTTATAATGAACTTAAAAAAATATTTAAGTATACCTTTCCCAAGAGGCCTGAAGCCTTCCTGTTGGGAATGATGGATAAAGAAATTAAAAAGGAAGATAGGACGATATTCCTCTACGCCACCACAGCAGCGAGAATTATGTTGGCACAATATTGGAAAGTGGAAACCATCCCCAACATAAAGGACTGGCAGATTAGAATGGTAAACTATGCTGAGCTTGACAAACTAACAGGTAAAATAAGAGATCAGGATGAACAGAAATTTCTGAAAAATTTGAGTAAATTTTGGAAATATATTGGAATAAATGCTTAAAGTGAATTGACGGGGTTAGAACAATACGACCAGCGAGTGAATTTAAGACTATAGATTGAAAATCAAATACGTAATGGAAGGAGATATTTGATACTTATCAAAAGGATGGAGGGAAGTTCAGATTGTGTGTCTTTCTTTTTTCGGATGTGTGGTTTTTCTTTTTTTTCTTTTTTTTTCTTTGTAATTTTTTCTCTGTATTTTCATATATATCTGTTTTTTGTGTATAACTTCAATAAAAATGCATTAAAAATAATAATAATAATCAAACCCACCTCCTCCAACAATAGAGGCATCATCACCATTTAAATTAATTAGCTTTTTTTTTAAAAAAAAAACCAGCAGAAGCAATAGAGATGCTAACAAAGGGCCTGAGAGAAAAGAAAGTTCTTTGCCCGGTGCCTATATATTAATGTGGATGCCAGGTGAACCTCTTTGAGGAGAGCTTTCCATAAATAAGGAGCCACCACTAAGAAGGTCCTCTCTCATGTCATCACACACTGGCCTTCTGCTGGAGAGGGGAAGGCCTCTTGAAGAGGACCTCAGGGTCCAAGTATGGCCATGTAGGAAAAGGTGTTCCATGAAAGATTGGGGTCTCAAGCTATGGAAGGCTTTATAGGTTAAGACCAGCACTTTGCATTTGGCAGAATATGGCGAGATATAGTGAGACAGGATATGTACTATTTGACAATCTCTGCTCAGTTGCTTTTCAGAAGCTGCTCACATCTTCCCAATGTTTGTACAGTGCCAAGTTTTTAAAGAAACTTTCTAAAAAACAAACAAACAAACAAGCAAACAAACCTGGGGTTCATTGAAAAATCTTTACAGAACAAATAATTCTCTCTCTTTGGTTTGCCTCCTTACACATTTATTAGCTACATGGACATGGCTCTAACTTCTCTGTTTAAGGCAGGAAGCACCAAGTTCACGCATAGGGCTGTGACAGGTCTCCTTAGGCTCAACTTCCCAAAGCTCACTATGTGGCGAGCCACTGCTTCAGCCACCCATGCACTACCCAGGTCAAGTCCAGAAGATGCAGTCGGCCAGCCCTGGCTGCTATGCCTCCTCTATGGCTTCTAGGCCTGGAGGGGAGTGTGAGGCAACATGTCTTCAGCTAAGGAGAAGGACACAGGAAAACCTGTTCACCCCTAAAGCTCAAGGTAGTCAAACGGTGTTGGCGTTGAAGGTGTGGTGAGATTTCTCACTATCTCCTCAGCCTCTAAGACATCAGAGGCCAGAAAACAGAGAGGCCTAGAAGGAAGAAACTGGAAGCAAAGGAGACCACTTGTTAAATTCCAACATCTGGTGAAGGATTCCTACATTGTGGTGCCAGTGTTCGCCTGCTTAAGGGCGGCACACATGGACAGTTATTGATCCCTGTTAGTTTGGGGTTGTGGGTGAAGCTTTTTTTCTCCACTGTCACCACTGTAGAGACCCCCCCCCTTGTCCGTCTCACTCCTTATGTGGGGCACCATATTAAGAGGGACAGTGGTGATGCAGTGGCCATGAAGAACTGGAAGCATTCTTGTTTACAAGAATCTGTGAAAGAGTTGTTACAACAATAACAACAAATGCCCTGCCCATACCATATAGATCTTATAGGTCAAAACCCAGAAACAATTTTAGGATTAATTAAAAGAGGGATATATGCTAGAGCACGGGCAAAATGTGTTACTGCTATTCTAGGTTTATGAGGTGGAAAGAGTGCAGAACTGAAGATGCGGCAGGGTAGGGTGGAAGGGAAGAGAAATGGAGGAGGAAGAGACTGGTCTGGGACTGGGATTTGGAACAAGCAACCCTAAATACTACTTTAAATATTAATTTAGTGTGTAAGTGACATGTTAACTCCTAATGGAGCATCTGCATGAGAGGCAAAAAAGAAAAGGCACAAGACAGAACTGCTCTGGGTGGACATGGTTTACTGAAGCAGCCTCCCTGGAAATGTTCCTCAGGCTTTTGACAAATAAACTTGGTGTAGGCTTTACAGTGGAACAGAGAGAATGCCTATTGTTTCCATCTGCCTTTGGCTTTTACAACTCCTCAGAGGCCTAACACCGAGACAGACATATAGTGGAAAGAAGTTAGTTGAGTGGGAAATACATGTGGCGGGGGCCGGGGAAAACTTGAATCATAGAGAAGTAAAAATGTTTTAAAAGAAAATTTGCATGCATTTTTAATCAAATGGGCCCTGTGCACTTATTTATATTTCATCTCAATATGACACAGTTTCGTTCATCTAATTCCATTTAGAACATTCCTATTTTCACTGCAAATGTTTTGGGCACCAGGCAGTATTCTCCAAAGTGCCCCCAAGCTGCTGGTATTCTGAATTTAGCTAAATGAGTTATTCCCAGGGTTAAGGACAACCCAGATGGGAAATATGTTGTGGAGAGGTATTTTCAGTTTTATTAAAGTTTCTTGTTTTGTGTGTGGCTAAGAATTTCAAGGGCAGCACTAGCTTACCTCTTTCTCTCCTGCAACTACAATTATGCTGTCCTACTCCAGGTTATTGTGCTTTTTGTGATGATCTGCATTAAATTCAAGCTTCTGGTCCTCTACTTTGCCACTCCTGACTGTGACTGGCTTAAATGCTATGTGGAATAGTTTGATGGTTCCATTTCCCTTTTTTGCTCCCACACCATTCCAGTTCTCCTGAGATTTATGATCAATTACTAGCTTTGCCTAGTTTTCCAATCAGAGAAGAACAACCTAACCACTCATTTATGCCCAGGTAATGGTCTAGAATGGGACACGGGTGGCGCTGTGGGCTAAACCACAGAGCCTAGGACTTGCTGATCAGAAGGTCAGCGGTTTGAATCTCTGCAATGGGGTGAGCTCCCGTTGCTTGGTCCCTGCTCCTCCCAACCTAGCAGTTCAAAAGCATGTCAAAGTTCAAGTAGATAAATAGGTACCTTTCTGGCGGGAAGGTAAACAGCCTTTCCGTGCGCTGCTCTGGTTCACCAGAAGCGGCTTAGTCATGCTGGCCACAGTATATACTGTTTGTGGATCAGGCTTTGAAAATTGTCTGAGAACTACACACACATCCGTTACTTTCCTGAGAGTCATTTGGCCTCCTTAAAGTAGTTTATTTGTTGAAAATAACTGCTGGGACTCATCAAACCTTGTGAGCTGGAAGACCTTCATTCTAGATGTGATAACAGACCAGGTTCACCCAAAGGGGAGATAAAAGCCTACAGATTTACTGATTCCACAAGGGCTCTCCATTTTGCCATCTGGACAGGCAGGAGACAAGTTGAGGCTGAAACAGCCACAGATACTGCCTGCAAACTTTGCGTTTGCATTCCAAACGGCCATGCAAATTTACCCTAAATGTTACTGTAAACCAAGTCTTTGGAGATGCTTGAGTTTCTGGGAAGGATGGCTGAGTGCAAGAGGATAATTTACCCAGGGAATGGCAACTCAGTTGTTGTGAACGATGCGGAAAATTTTCTGAAGAAGATGCTCATTAGAATTATTGGCAGCTTTTCATCAAGCATTGTACACCCTTTTGGAGAATAAGACAGGGATTTATCACGCCATACATCATTCAGAGATTACTGAAACTCTTCCAACAGTCACATGGCATTCTCACTAACCTGCAAGGACACAAAAAGCTTCATTCTCGTGCAAAGAGTTGCTGGACTGGAAGATCTGGAAGAGATTGAAAAAGAAGAATTACATGTGGGCTTTTCCTCACAAAGGAATATGCGGCTGAAGACTGTAGTCCTCGAGACATTTACTTTGAAAAAAAAGTCATTGAATTCAATAGGACTTAAATCCAGGCAAGCATGTGAGATATGCAACTATAAATAAGCAAAGTATGTCATGCTTTATTAACTCTTTTTTAGTAGTTAATTTCTAAAAAATAATATGGTCCTAGGTCATGTCTACTCAGAAGTAAGTCCATTTGTTTACAATAGAGCTGGCTCCCAATTAACCTGGGAATAGCAACAGTAATATATTTCTTGTACCCCACCCATCTGACTGGGTTGCCCCAGCCACTCTGGGCAGCTTCCAACCAGGTATAAAGGAACATACCAAAACATCAAACATTAAAAGCTTCCTAAAATAGGGCTGCCTTCGGATGTCTGTGAAAAGTCATATGATTGTTTATCTGACGTCTGAAAGAAAGGTGTTCCACTGGGCAGGTGCAACTGGGGCCTTGTTGTTATTTTGTCGTTTAGTCGTGTCCGACTCATCATGACCCCATTGACCAGAGCACGCCAGGCACTCCTGTCTTCCACTGCCTCTTGCAGCTTGGTCAAACTCATGTTTGTAGCTTCGAGAACACTGTCCAACCATCTCGTCCTCTTTTGTCCCCTTCTCCTTGTACCCTCAATCTTTCCCAACATCAGGGTCTTTTCCAGGGAGTCTTCTCTTCTCATGTGGTGGCCAAAGTATTGGAGCCTCAGCTTCAGGATCTGTCCTTCCAGTGAGCACTCAGGGCTGATTTCCTTCAGAATGGATAGGTTGGATCTTCTTGCAGTTTGGGGCCTGGCTCCCTGCAATTTCCCTTCTCACACTGAGGGAACCACCAGAAGGCCCTCAGTGCTGGATCTCAGTGTGTGGGCTGAACAATGGGGGTGGAGATGCTCCTTCAGGTAAGGTAAAGGTACCCCTGCCCATACGGGCCAGTCGTGACCGACTCTAGGGTTGCGCGCTCATCTCGCTGAAGAGGCCAGGAGCCGGCGCCGTCCAAAGACACTTCCGGGTCACGTAGCCAGTGTGACAAAGCTGCAGCTGGTGAGCCAGCACCAGCGCCGCACACGGAAACGCTATAAAGCGGTACCTATTTATCTACTTGCACTTAGGGGTGCTTTCGAACTGCTAGGTGGGCAGGAGCTGGGACCGAACGACGGGAGTTCACCCCACCGTGGGGATTCAAACCGCTGACCTTACGATCAACAAGTCCTAGGCACTGAGGTTTTACACACAGTGCCACCCGTGTCCCGCTCCTTCAGGTATACACAGCCAAATCCATTTAGGGCTTTAAAGGTCAACACCAATGCTTTGAATTGTACTCGGAAATGTACTGGGAGTCAATGTAGCTCTTTTAGAACCGGTGTTATATTGTCCCAGCAGCGGCTCCCAGTCAGCAGTCTGGCAGCCACGTACTGGATTAATTGTAGCTTCCGAATCACCTTCAAAGGTAGCAGCACATAGAGTGCATTGCAGAAGTCCAAGCAAGAGATAACCAGAGCATGTACTACTGTGGCAAGACAGTGGGCAGGAAGGCAGGGTCACAGCTGGTGTACTAGATGAAGCTGAACATAGAGTTGACCTGTGCCTCCATGGACAGCTATGAGTCT
Source organism: Podarcis liolepis (assembly GCF_965112155.1). NCBI lineage: Eukaryota > Metazoa > Chordata > Lepidosauria > Squamata > Lacertidae > Podarcis > Podarcis liolepis. The sequence goes on along the minus strand of NC_139560.1, from coordinate 59,667,694 downwards.
AAAATGACCCCAGGCTGTGCACTTAAAGTTTCATGTGTTTTATATTGTCAATATGCAACACACTGGCTATCTGGTGGTGTGATTCTTCTGAAAAGCAGGATAAAAATCTGTAAAATTAAAAAACAACAACCAAATACTTCTGAGTAGAGTGCTCTGTTGGTGTGCTATTTAACATTTAAGAACTGCTAAGCGTTTGCAATTTTGTCCACTAATTGCATAGGAAGCTAGACTTATTAATCTCTCTGTGTATATTTTAGCCTGATAATTTCCCTCCCCCTCAAGTTGCTAAGTCAATCTTTTCCATGTGCATGTTTTCAAGGTAAAGAACGGCAGCATCACTGCCAACAGCTAAGGACAGCTATGTTTCCCTGAAGTACATCTGTTGCTTCGTCCTTCTCAAACCTCAAGTGGGGAACTTTGGAACACTAATTATGGTGTGGTGTTTACAGAAGAGAACTGAGAATGAAAGAACGGTAGGCAAAAGCAGACTTTACACCAGGGAGCCCAAGTTCTTTTCTATAAACAAGAACAAACCGTAAATCCTAAGATTCAGCTCTCTTCGCCAACAAGGTGTTTATTTGTTTTAACTTTGTACATTATCCAGCCACATTTATGCACCTATAAGGCTCATTGATTCTGGAGGGAGAGAGCTTTGTGCATACTTAACTTTCTTACTGGGCTTAGCATCTGGCTGGTGAGCTCTACCCACGCTGCCACCACTTTTGCACAGGTTCAAAACAGTTTTAAAAATGACAGTAAAATCAATTATATTTGACAGAAGTAAAAAAGGGAGGAAATGATTCAGGTCCTGATGAAAATTGGGGTGGGGGCAGGACTGGCATGTGGAACCCTGTCTCTAAAAAAAAATACACCCAGTTTTGCTCTCACGTATCCAGGCAGAATGATGAGGGTTGCTGTTATCTCAGTTTGTTGCAGGGTCTGGTGTTCGTATTTGTGTCTTTATTAGATGACCTCTAACGCAGCTTAAAAAGGCTTACTGATGTGTTTGTGTAAATGTACTTAGAAGCAGAGGCGGTTTTAGGGTAGCGTGACTGGTTCAGCCTCACTGGGCACCTCACTTCAGGGGGTGTCAAAACAATGCTGTAAAACAGAGTGCAAGAGGCGCGCGGGGGGGAATATTTTTTATTGTTTATACGCTGCTCATCTGACTGGGTTGCATCAGCCACTCTGGGTGGCCCCCAACAAAATACTTAAAAGCACAATAAACCATCAAACGTTAAAAACTTCCCTATACAGGGCTGCCTTCAGATGATTTCTAAAAGTCAAATAGTTGTTTATTTCCTTGACATCTGATGGGAGGCCTTCTACAAGGCAGGCACAACTACCGAGAAGGCCCTCTGCCTGGTTCCCTGTAGCTTCACTTCTTGCACTGGGGGGAACTGCCAGAAGGCCCTTGGTGCTGGATCTCGGTGTCTGGGCTGAACGATGGGAGTGGAGATGCTCCTTCAGGTACGCTTCATGCTCGTATGTTTGTTTGGCTGCAACCTGTATTTGGTTGCTTTATAAAAGTGCCCTGAGGTATTGAGGTCCCCCTTGGACCTTCACACTACTCACGATGGACAAAGGCACGTGCACCTGGAAAACTGAAGCTTCACCTGGTAAAACATCTAGAGTTGTTTCTAGACCAGGATAGGCTGGCCACTGTCAGTCACGCACTGGTAACATCCAGATTGGGTTACCCCAATGTGCTCTATTTAGGGTTGCCCCTAAAATTGGCTCAGAAGCTGCTCACTAGCACAGAATATCACCACGATGTTGCGCTGAAGCTGAACTGATTGCACTGGTCAAAGGACTATTTATTTCCCACACCTGTTTCCAGTTGAAAGACGTTTCCCCCTCTTTTCCAAATCTCCCATTTTAAAACACAAGGAAGGAAACAAATCCCTAGGCAGGCAAAATATTGCATTTTGGAACAGATTGCATTAGTGCAGTCAAAGAATAAATGGCTGCTGGAGACAGCACCCTAACAATTTCATCCATCTCTCCTGCAACAGAACCAGTAATCTCTCCCGAAAGCAGATGAAAAGTGATAAAACAGAGAGACATTTTTCACCAAAACCATCATATACTCCTTTTTGAAAATAAAATTTAAAAGTGGCTCTTTTTTTAACTCCTGCTGGGCTCTAGCAATCATGAACTTCAGGACAAGGGTACATATGTGCAGCTAATTAAATGTTCCTTATAAATCTTCTCATTCTGCCTGAGGAATGTCAGTTTAAGACTCCTACAGATGACCTGTGTTTTGAATAGTCCTCCTCTTTGGCTTGCACAAACCTTCTCCAGAGGTTAGATCATGTCCAGTCTTTACTGAACATCGAGTCTGATTTATTTTGTCACAATGAGCATTTGTTCTGAATTCATCCTGATAGGTTTGTGCAGTGTTTATACATTTCCCCATTAATCATTTGCTCATCCCAAATTTTTCAGTGCATTTCCTATCACTTTCATACTATATATATTTTTAAAAGAGGATTTATTGCACCAGGGTGATTCACTAACGTCATGAACCATAATGTCCTGAATGCCTCCCCCAAAATAGTCTCAAGGTGACCTAAGTTAGGACTCTGTGTTTCAGCCAAGAATATCCAACTAGGGAATTGCATTGGATGCAATCCACTGGATGGAACTGTCATGGTCATCTTCCTTGCTTCCCTGCAGTGAGTAGATGGAGGACCTGGGAAAGGAGGCAATGGCTAGTCACTAGGAGACACAGTCCATCAATATTGACTCTTTAATAGTCCTCATTTTACCACAAGATGCTAACTTTCCTTTCTTTTCGTTTTGTATTCATCCTTTGACTATGGAAGATGCTGTCTTAGTGAGGTCAACCCTCCCTATTGCACTTGTGCGCAATATCACAGATATTGATGAATACTGAATAAACTATGTTCTGTGGCCAGAATTAAAATCTGTGTATTTTATAAAATAGTTTATTCTCTCCCCCCCCCCACGACTTGCACCATGTGACATTCCCCCTTCCTGCTCATTTTACCCACATTACAGCTGTAAGTCTATAAATGACAGGCTGCAGCCTATCATCAGCTGACAGATCGCCCTGCATCAGCTCTGAGAAAATGGGAGAACTTGTCATCTGTCTGGTTCTCCTCACATTCTCTGTCAGCTTCACTGCATTCGGGTTGCATGTCACAGCCATCTGAGCAAGTTGAATGTAACAGTGTAAACATCAGCTTGGGAGCCAAATCAATCAAATGTATGACTACAACCACACCGGAGAGCTTGTGCTATGGTGATAAAAGAACAAAGACTAAAAGGGGGCTTCCTGGAGCCCTTCAACGTGCTATCACTGACAGCTAATACTTAATACCATTTCATTTAAATTCCTCCTCTGTTTTCTGGGCTTTAGCTATTGGTGGCTTAAATGAGAAAGGGGAAATTAAACAGCTGTTGAGTCCTAGAATGGTTCCTGACGACTAAGCTTATCTGAGGCCAAGCTCTGTCATTCCTTTGCTAAGTTTCTGCATGCCGACACAGGAGGAATATCAGCTATGCACAAAAGTTTGGTAAATTTGCATTGTCTGTGTGAGAAGCCCCAAACCAGCTGGTGGTTTTTGCTGGTGATGCCGAGGGCTAGTATATCGCTTCCACCACATGGAAAAACATCATGCATTCCATCCAGGTAGAATGAGGAGCATTCTTAGCTCAGCCAAGATCTTATTGGCTCATGTGAAGTTCAGATCCACAAAACGTTGGCCACCATTCCTGAGCAATCTCAAATCCAACCTTCTGCAGGTCTACACACACAGAATGATGTAGAGTGTAGTGTAATCCTGGGGCCTGCAATGAAGGAAACATGTACTTGAAAACACCAACACCTCCCCAAAAAGATTTCCTGAAAGTATAAAACTAATATACCAAGGAGGATTAGAAAGAACCTTTTCCCTTGGAGGACTAAAAAGAAAGAAAAAGTTATTTTAATGATTTTAAAGAAATATATATGGAGGAACCCTCAAAAATGGCATTTAAAGAGGAGGAGGAAGAAATTGAGGCTTTGTCTTATGTCACAGAGGACTGTCCTCTATTGGAAAGAGTCCTCTGTTTGAAGGAGTGCCTGGTCCTAGTCAGGCTTAGAAAGGGGTCTTCAGGTTGCCTCTCTGTGATTAACACCTGGACAGTAGGCAAAGCAGGCACACAGATCACCAGATCACGGTGTTCTTCACAATATTAATATACAGCCACACAAAAATGTAAAAGTTCTGCATTTAAACATTTTGGTATCCCAGTTGCTTGCTACTTATTCCCCACTAATTTAACCATCTCAAGAAAGGTCAACAAGTCAACTAATAAAAGCAAGGAAGAATACAACAAGAAAGAAGCCATGCTCCTTCCTATTTCAGCAGATCACTAGGAAGACATCTTCAACAACAGCCTACTTTATCTCAACTTCCAACAATATAGCCATAATCGTATCCCCAGGCCTTCCACAAAAAGTACAGTTCCAAAGAATAATCATGTCCAATCTGTTCCTCTGTGGTACAGTCCTCCATTTTCCCCAAGGTTGGAGCAACCCATCACTTTCATCAATCTGAGGCCTACCTATGGTTGGCATCCCAGCCTTAGGTTTTTCAAAGCAAGTAGGAGAGCTACCTTACTCTACGCATCTTTTAGTGACAGCCTTTCTGCTTCTCACTCTATTTAGATTCCTGGGAGTTGTAGAGTTTTGAGACTTGTTAGGAGACCCCTATTCCCCACACAGATAGTACAATTGCCAGAATGGTTTAACTGCCAATCCGCTTTCCCTGGGAGTGCTAGGAACTGTAGCTCAGGAGGGTGGGGAATATGGGTCTCTCAGAATCCCAACAAACTACAGTTTCCCCCCGAAAAATTAGGGGGGAGCCAAGGCTGTTTTAAGTGGTATCATGCCTTAAATGTATGTTGTATATGAAGCAGGTCCAGTAAGAGGCAGAGAGGGAGAAGCCTGAAGGGCAGAAAGGGCTGTATTCAGACCCTGGGCCTGTGGTTTACCACCCCTGGCACAAACCCAGGCTGTGAATATCGATACAGGAGCAAGGGGATTCATTGTGTATTTAAATCAATTTGGATTGGTTTGCTTTTCTTAAGAAAAATCCTACTCTGCAACCACCAGAAACATTTTTCAGAACGTGAAAAGCAGTGGGAACTTTCCCCCACTCTACCCCCTCCCCCCCGGGAGAGTTCTTGCGAATATGTAAGATTGAAGATTGCAGTCTGAGAGCGGCAGAATCGTGACAAGAGATCAAATAACCCCAGAATCATCTTTAACCTTTCCTACCCAGCTACCGAATTGGCTTGAAGGTCTGAGGAAGTTAATGGCAATGCCCATGACAATGCAAATGACAAAGTGTCTCTTTCGCCCAGCTGAAGTGGCATTTATGGGAATATTTTTCAGCCGTGTTCCAAGAGAATAACGTTCAGTGCACTAAATAAATAACGTCAGGGAAAAATGTCAGGAATAATGCCAAAACAATAATGACTTTGTAGCAGTTATAGAAAGCGCTTTGAAGGATAACAAAAACTTTAGGCCAAACAAAAGCAGACTGTTTGGTTTGCTCCGCATGGTATGTTTAAGCACTGGGCTGTTTGAACAGCCTGTGGGAACTTAAGCGGATTCTCTGGGGCTGCCACAAGGAAAAACAACTGACCGGGTTACAGGCTTATAATGGCTGCATTTGTATTAGCCAGTGTTTCCTCTCGGATCTGTGATCCCAATCACATGGTCAAACATGCGCTTGCATTATTAACACACAGGAATTCCAATAGAAAATGGGGTTGGATGATGTAACACCAGTAAACTTAGTACTCCTAAGCCATTGCCTAAATCCCAGCCTTTGCCCAAGACAACAATTTTCAAGGTTTCTTAGAAGCCTATAGGAGATTCCTCAATAAGACGATCACTTATTGTCACATGCTGTTTACTCACAACTAACAGCCTTCCCCTGTAATGTACAGATTCAGTGGGACTGCTGGATTAATTCAGTTTTGTCTTAGCTGATGTGAAGTACATTTTGCTTCATAACTTTCTTTCTAGGAGGGCTAGGTACTTACTTTTTCCATATAAAAATGAAAGCTCATGGTCTAGAGCCCTGCCCAGGAGTGTCAATGAAAGCTCAATAAAGATTGACAGTGGGATAGCCAACATGGAGCCCTTAAGATGTTGTTGGAGTACATCTAACATCATCCCTAGCCATTGGACATGCTGGCTGGGACTCATGGGCATTGTAGTCCAACAACATCTGGTGACACCAGGTTGGTTACCCCTAGTCTACATTGGCTGCCAGCAACTCTCCTCAGTTTCAAGGAGAAGTCTTGTCAAGCCCTGCCTGGAGTACCAGGTAATGGGTCATACGGTCTACTTCTCTCATGACTGTATCACACCAGACTACACACTAGAAGTTAGTACGTCAGGAAGTGACTGTTGTTGTTGTTGTTTAGTCGTTTAGTCGTGTCCGACTCTTCGTGACCCCATGGACCAGAGCACGCCAGGCACTCCTGTCTTCCACTGCCTCCTGCAGTTTGGTCAGACTCATGTTTGTAGCTTCGAGAACACTGTCCAACCATCTCGTCCTCGGTTGTCCCCTTCTCCTTGTGCCCTCCATCTTTCCCAACATCAGGGTCTTTTCCAGGGAGTCTTTTCTCTTCTCATGAGGTGGCCAAAGTATTGGAGCCTCAGCTTCAGGATCTGTCCTTCCAGTGAGCACTCAGGGCTGATTTCCTTCAGAATGGATACGTTTGATCTTCTTGCAGTCCACGGGACCCTCAAGAGTCTCCTCCAGCACCATAATTCAAAAGCATAAATTCTTCGGCGATCAGCCTTCTTTATGGTCCAGCTCTCACTTCCATACATCACTACTGGGAAAACCATGGCTTTAACTATACGGACCTTTGTTGGCAAGGTGATGTCTCTGCTTACTTTTAACGAAGGGCAGTTTTTAAACTTGATTCCCCATCTGCATGGTATAGACAGGTTAGGTTGTACAATAGGCCTTTTCTCTTTTATTGCTTTAGTTCGGGTGCAGCCAATGTGATGACTCCAATTCCCATTACCCACGACCAGTTGGGGGTGATGAGAGTTGTAGTCCAACATCATTCAGGAGGCCACCATGTTGGCTAGCCATGGGTTAGTTACTGCCATTGGGGTGATCTTCTCCTCCACTCTTTCAATAAGTACTTGTTCATTGAGTAAGGATCCTAAGATATGCTACTAAAAAGCTGCAAGATCCAGCTTCCTTAAACATGTTTACTTGCTTATTATGTGAAATGTATTTGCCTGTGCTTGCACACCATCCATGTGGCATTTGTTCAAATTGCTCTCCAAATAGTTTCCAGTTTTAATCACAATATGCTAAGAAACCTTACAATGAAGATTTATGTCTTGCAGCTAAACAATTCACAAAAGCTAGTTTTCCTTTTCAAAGCAGATGGATTGCTAAATCCAGAAACCAAGAGTAAAAGCATCTTAAAATGTGTCGCCACCATCTTCCCAGTACAGCATTATAATTGTTTATAATGAAAGCATACAGGAGACCCAAAAAGGCTCCCCCAAAAAACCACATGCGTAAAAGATGACCCAAGATTCCAGCTTCCTACAACAGCCAGCATTTTAATGCAGTGCCCATCCTTTCTGTTTCGCACATACACCTCAACAAGATCTCAGCTCTCTCCACATCCCATTCTACTATTTGTCATATCAAATGCTACCAAGTCCAGCCCAGCAGTGATATATTCTCTGAATTGTTTTTCAGTTACCAGATGAATGCCTGGTTTCCTTACAAGGTAAGCCAGTAGGTCTCCTGGCCAGTGTCTAACTTCCCCTCAGGTGTGTTTGTTCACCTGGCTAATCCTAATAGGCAAGTCATCATTTAGAGCTGAAGGTAGCTGTAAACATGCCTTCTTGACACATACCTGTAGTTTTTGTTCAGGCAGGTTGCAGGTGCTCATTAATACATTAATATAATACTGGTTATATTAACATGCCTACCAATGATTAAAAAATGCTTGAACCAAGTGAGATTTGAGGAAAATTCTGGCCTGTGTTATTAAACCAGCTTCCAGGACATAGAATCATAGAATTGTAGAGTTGGAAGGGACTCTGAGGGTCATCTAGTCCAAGCCCTTTGCAATGCAGGAGTATTCAACACGTGGTCCCCATCCAATTTGAAACCATACTGGACCCTGCTTAGCTTTGCAAATGTGCTAGCAGTCTTATGGCAACCCTTAGAGCCACAGGAGGGCCTCACTACGATCTGAGCAGGGTTTGAGTAGGATGTTGGGGGGGAAACACGACCTCTCACATAAGCAGTTCCTAGCCTGTGTTGGTCTTTATATACCAGCAGTAAAGCCTTCAACATGAGTTCATAGCAAGTTGGCAGCCAATGCAGATCATTGACCAGCTGTGCTACACACTGCTGAACGTGCTCCTGACAGCAGCCAAGCTGCAACACTCTCCACCCTTGAAGGCAGGCCCAAATAAAGTGCACTGCAGTAATCCAACTTTTGCTGCCACGGTGGTTATTTACTAGGGATCTGGGAGAAATTCAACTCACTTCACATTTAAAGGCAAACCTACCTAATGCACACTTTCTGAAACAATTCACGGCCTGAAACACAGCCATTCTCTGGAACTTGCACTGTCCTAAATTTGCAATGCAAAAAAAGTTGAAATATACATTTATTAAGAAACCAGAGGCCTTTCTTCTTGGAATAACAGGTTTGGAAGTGCCCAAGAAAGATGTTAGACTGTTTTTGTATGGCACAACTGCTGCTAGAATTTTGTTAGCTAAGAATTGGAAAATACAAGAAGTCCCAGCACTGGCGGAATGGCAGATGAAGATGATGGACTTTTCGGAGCTAGCCAACCTGACTGGAAGAGTCCGCGACCAGAAGGAGGAGAATTACGAGGAGGAATGGACAAAATTTAAAGACTATTTAGTTAAATATGTTAAGATAACTTAACTGGAAAAATTTGCAAATATCAGATAGGCTTAAGATTTAAATATGTATTGTTAGTGAATAACATGTTTAAAGTTAAAATTAAAAGAAAGAAAGATGTTAAGTGATTAAGTTAATTTTATGAGAAAATTGGTTTTGGAAAACCGTTACAAAGATATACACTGAAATTCAGCCAGGAGGAAGTCACTTAACAATGTTAATAAGATTGGATTAAGTACAATTAGGATGTATGTTTATTTGTTTGTTTGAAAATTTTGGAAAACCAATAAAAAATTTGTGAAAAAAAATTAATTTGCAATGCAGTTCTCCTGCCAAGTATTAGGCTGTAGTGTGCATGCATACAGTAGTGAAAATAGCATATAGAAATGCATGATTTAGATAGATCTGTAGGAGATTAATAAATCAATGGTGATGGTACAGTCATACCTCGTGTTGTGTTAGGTTCATATTGCATCTTTTTGGCTTGTGAACACGGCAAACCCAGAAGTGTATACTTCTGGGTTTCACTGCGTGCGCATGCGCAAAAGTGTTCTGTGCGCTTCGCACATGCACAGAAGCGTTCTATCGTGCTCTCCGCTTGCGCAGAAGCACCGCTCTAGTTGAGGACTTTTTGGGGTGCGAATGGCACCCTGGAATGGATCATGTCCGCATCTAGAGGTACCACTGTAATGAAAACAGACATGCAAAGTTGCATACAAAAATGTGCACCTTAGGAGAAAAACATTATTAGGGGAGAATCATGCCCTTTGCTAAACTGGTCTATGCTCTGAGTCTGAGGCATACGTCCCATGCAGGTCTTGCTGGCCCTGTTCTTCCATGTAAAGGTGCCGTAATTCTAGTTAGCTTTTTTGAAATGGATGTGCATCTGGGTCGGCATGTTACCTCCAGACCTGCCAAGCCAGCAAAGCACTTTGACTGTTCCTCAGCATTATAAAACCACAAATGCCATCATTTCCCCAATAATTAGACATTATTCTGTTCAGTTCCTTGCAATCCAGTGGTTGACTGCCTTCACCTAACCACTCAAGTGCCTTCATCAAACCCATGAAGCTACCTGAGGCACATAGCTTCATCCTGTCACATGGAAGGGATGGCCTCGAATGGGTTTTGTGCCTGCAAATATGACCTATAATGTGTATATGGGGTTTGTTTGAGGGCCAGGGGCTGTGGTGTTTGATGATCTTTCTTGTTTTGGAGACACAAATTACCTGGGTTACCTGCTCTGTGTTAGTATTCACCTTTCTGCCTAGCTAGTTAGCAGTTTTGCCCTCAGGTCCTCTTTTACTTAAAAAAAAAAAAATTCCTTGTAACTATAATGTACTTCAAAAAAATTATGGAAAATGTTATTTTCCCTCAGCCCTGCTATGCTTCACCACATTTTCCTCTGTGTCCATCTGGCCAATTGAGTCATGCCCCTAGAAATCTGGGATCTGCTTCGGACTAAGCAGTGTAGCAAGTCATGAGATCTGAATAACATCATCTCAGAAAACTGTCCTTGGTGGTGGAACACTTCCTTTTTTCCTTTAGAGAGCACAGTAACTCTACTCAAGAGTACTAAGAGACCTTCCCGCCCTCCCTGCAAAAAAACACACCTTCTCCTGCAAATTTGCATGTGTTGATTTAGGATATGAAAAATAATTTCCTTCTGGCATCTCCCCTTCCCTCAGCCTGAGTGATTCATATAACCTGTTGGTTAATTTCTGTTCTGATATGTGATTATTTTTCACTGTACATGACACTCTATAATCTAATGGTCTACTTTAATATTTTGTTTTTTTATTATTTAATGTGAGTGTGAGGAGCAAGCGATATATTTTATTTTCCTGAAGAGTGACTTGACAGTAAGCTGGCAGACAGCTGGAAATGCTACACTATAAAAATAATATAAGAAAATAAAAAATTAAGGAACAAAACAGACAGAGGTGGGCAGGGCTGGCCTGTTAGTAACAACAACAACTTGGGTTTTTTGTACCCCACCCATTTGACTGGGTTGCCCCAGCCACTCTGGGTGGCTTCCAACAAAGTATACAGAAACACAACAACAGCAACAGCAACACAATAGAACATCACACATTAAAAGTGTCCCAATACAGGGCTGCCTTCATATGTCTATGGAAGTTTGTATAATTATTTATCTCTTTGACATCTGACAGACAGGCTTTTCACAGTGTGGGCACAGCTACCAAGAAGGCCCTCTGCCTGGTTCCCTGTCACTTCACTTTTCTGTGGGAATGTTCAGAGTGGCAGGAGAGGATGTGTTGTTTATTAATATCCTTCCTAACTTGCACTAGCAAGTTCCTTTACTTAGCAGAGTGCATTCCCCTTTACACAGCAGAAAACTAGTTGCAAACTCGTGTGAGTTTCTTAAGACAGGACGCAATTCAATCTGGCTTGTCCAGATTGAAATGTGTTCTGATATTTTCCTGGTAAGACCCCTTGAATCCCTCCTAAACGAATAAAGACACCACAGTCTTATTTGTAAGCAATAAAAGGAAAGTTTACCTGCGATCAGGCAGAGCACAGTGTGATCCCTGAAGGCAGGCTTTAGGCTTCAAGTAACAAGCATATACAAACAGGTTTACCCCATATGTGGGCTGACATAATGACTGCAGTTAGCAGTCTGGGAAGTTTGCAGGATGAAAGGAAGATGGGAAGGAGAGAGAGTGGCAGCATGCCTTGGCCTTTTACCAGGTCTGGAAAGGTCACACCCACCCACTAGTCACATGCAAGGAAGGATGCTCCAGGCCAAGGGGAACAGGAAGTTTCAACTAGCTGGACCTAACATTCCCTTGCATGTCCACTCTAGCAAAACAAGGAATGTTGTATTTGACTGCTCCCAGTGGATTACATCCCACATTCTCGCAGTGAGGGAACCACCAGAAGGCCCTCGGAGCTGGATCTTGGTGTCGGGGCTGAATGATGGAAGTGGGGACACTCTTTCAGGTATACAGGGCCAAGGCTGTTTATGGATTTAAAGGTCAACAAGCAACACTTTGAATTGTGCTTGGAACCTTACTGGGAATGTCGGTCTTTTAGGACCGGTGTTAGATGAGGCGGTCATGAGGCGGATGGAGGCAACCGCCTTGGGCAACAGAATTCCATGGCTCCTGGAGGCATCCCATCCACCTCTGCCATTGCCACTGCCACTCCAGGTGTCCGTAGAAGTGGCAGTGGCAGCTTCCGGCAAGATCTCGGGAGGAACTCCTTTTTTAATGAATTGGTGCTGGACAAGCAAGATGTTTAAACCCTCCTTCACCCGTGCCATCCCTCCCCCATCTAAATCCCCACCCCTCGAATCTGCTATTAGTCCAATAGCAGAAGAAATACAGCACAATAAATTTACCTATATTATTCCCCAGTAGAGCTAATAGTAACTGTGGGAAGCAGATTTAGATTGGGAAAACAGCATGTGGGGAGGTTTAAACATTCCCCCAGCACTAGTGCACTGATTAAAATCAGAGCATCCACACACATACCCAACTGCTTTAAACACTTTTGTTTAAAAAAAATCCATATTATTTCCTGCATTGCAACTGTTTCAGCCCTAATGGGCTTTTGGTTTTTGTAAATTATTGTCTTTTATGGTACTGTCTCTGATATTTTTAACAAAAAGCTACTTGTCTGACCTATTACTGGTGAGGTGATTCCTTGTGGTTCAAAAAATAATTGTTTCACTTGCTGCTGGTGACCCTGCATGCGATTGTGCCTCTGTGTCGTCAATAGAGAAACAAAAGTTCAGGAGCAATAAATCTTTAGTTTTGATGGTGTGGCTAAAATATGGAAATAGGTGAGCTGGGTTCAAAGTGAATAGGCTTAGGATACCCCCTAGAGATCCATGTCTATCTCCTGCAGGAATTTTTTTTGGCTTCAGATCCTACAAGACTAATTATGGAATATCCATGCAATTTGCTATGTGCAGCCCCACTTTCATACAGTACTTAGTTCTGCATGGTGTGGAAGTAGCTTAAAGAGTAAAGACATCAAGGTTTGAACCTAAACCATCTAGACTGAACATGCACTTAATCTGGAGTGACCAGCAACTTCACCCTCCTCCTTTAAGTCCATCCCCACAATCCATAGCTGTAAACAAATTAAAATCCAAGAGACGCTTAAACTTTTTGTTAACTAGACCTAAGCAAGTAAGACTGAAACAACTTCCTATTTCTTCCCTGCTTACCTTAACTCTGCTGTCTCCATTGTGCTCCATGTGGTGATATTTACATTGCAAGAGCCTTTGAGATCGGGTATCTGTAAAGCAGTGCGTGCATTAATGGTGATGTATAAATACCGGTACTTGATTTTCTGTCATGCCCTACTGCTTGTCCTGTGATGAAAACAATATCAACAAAAGCAAACTTTGTGCTTTGTGGTTCAGTCCTTTGCCATTTCCCCCTCTGTACCTTAATTAACAATCTGCTGAGTCATGAGTGCGGGAATGGAGGGCCCCACCTTGGATGTGGGGTGATGTGAAATTGGGGGTATTCTGGAGCATAAGCCTCTGATTAGGGACTTGCAATAGGAAGGGAGAAGCTCTAACTCAGGCATAGGCAAACTTGGCCCTCCAAATGTTTTTGGACTACAATTCCTATCATCGCTGACCACTGGTACTGTTAGCTAGGAAGCATGGGAGTTGTAGTCCCAAAACATCTGGAGGGCCAAGTTTGCCTATGCCTTCTCTAACGATATCCTGGTTATTGTGGATGATATGCCTGTAATTTCCCTTAGAAAAGGAGACACTATGCCACTTTGCCAGGGCTCTTAAGGCCAGCCTTTCACAACCTGTTGTTCTCCAGATGTTTTGGACTATCGTTCCCATTATCCTTGACCACTGGCCATGTTGGCTGGGGCTGGTGGGAGTTATAGTCCAAAACATAGGAGGGTACGAGACCAGGAAAGGCTAAATAAGGCAGTCCTTAGCAGTAGTCCTGACACCAGGAACCCTCACCTGTCCAGACTTCCAGTCTTAAAAACAAGACTACTGGAATTGTTGTTGTTGTTGTCATCGTCTAAATGCCTTAGTCACCTTTGCAGAAAAATAGTGCTTTCAGAAAACATTTCCACCCAGAAAATGATTGCTTAGCTAAAATCCTTTAAGTCAGAGCTTTATATTCTTATAGCAGGCTAATTTCTTTCAGGATTTTAACATACACCTTTCAATAAGGGACACAAACATGTCAGCTTCAGAGGCTGTAGTCAGTTATGTGGAGGTTTTGCGGAGTTGTCTGCAGCACGCAGGATTATAGTATTGGGATAACTCAGCACTTTGTACCAAGTAGTACTATTCTCAAGGCAAGCAAAACAACACAAGAAAGCCATTAAAAAATATATATATATAGAAAGGGAAAGGGGAAAGGAGATGATAGTTATTGGTTACAGAATATAAACACAATCATTGAAAGCTGGAAATGAGAATATGAGCCGAGTTTTTACATCCATTATTCACACAAAAATCTCCAACAACAACAATAAAAAGTCCCAGAAACTGAACTGATAACATGGATTGTCTTGTAAAAGTCTCACCACCACATATGGTAAAGATCTCAAAAATAGCAGAGGTGGGGGTAGAATAATTGTAAAAGCAAACACATTCTAAGATTGGACTGAAATCGATGTGTGGGAAAACATGTGGTTGTGTGTTTCTGGTGCTCTGAAATTATTCTTCAGCTATAGGAAGTACTCCCCCCCCCCCTTTTTCTCGTTTTACAAAGCCAGTCTCTCATACTGACATTCTTTTGTGGCAATATGTGTAGGCCGAGAAGCTGAAGACTTGTGGCTCTATTGTGAAGCTCCCTTTTGTCCATATTATCTCACAGCTGCAGGCTTTAATCAAAGATTATTAGATATAAGGATTTGTGTCTAACATCCGAGGCATCGTTTCTACCGAGAAATGTTCTATTTCGGAACTTTAACATCCAAGACAATGACATTAATCTTAGTGTACCTAAAATTAATGTAATACGTGGGATACTGGAAGGAGGGAAACTGTGGAAGACTGAAAGTGTAAATTTGTTTTTCCAAGTTGATGTCAGAAACCAAACAATGTCTGACTTAGAGCTTAGCTCGGCTCTTTTCAAACGCTGCTCCAGAAAGAAACCCGAAACTCCTGCAAAGTTCAGCAAGGGTTCTCAAGCAAAACATCACTGGCAGAAGGCAAAACTTCCCCAAAAGGCAGTTTCATCACTTATTCCCCACCCCAATAGTTCACTGTGTACAGGAGGCTTGGCTGCTTTCTAGAGGGTGGGTTTGTAGCTCAGGCAGTGCAGCGCAACCAGCCTTCTATAATGCAGGTTGTGAAAATGGGGACATTTGGGCAATTTGGAGGAGCAGGGGGAACTTGCTATTGCTGTAATGACAACAAGGCTTCTCTTAGTATCCACCAGTCACCATTTTGATCCTGAATGAGCCCGAACATTCAGGGTGAGGGGAGCAGCAACCAAATGGATAGGGGCTGCCATTTCTATTCACCACCCACTGGAAGTATGCTATATCCAGGACATGGGTGGAGCAGGGAATGCAGGATGAACCTCAAGTGGAGCTCTGCCTCTAACACTACAGAAAAGGAGGTAGCAAACCCAAAGAAACCCAAGAATGCTACAGTTGCCAGCATCCATCTGTAATCCATCTCCAAACATTTGCTATACCCACATATTCACACTTACTTTTTCTCCACTTTTTCCAGACATGACCCGCATTTTAAAGGTTTGTGTCCGAGCGCCCTTTCTTTGGGTCCAGAGCTTTCCCCACAAAAAAAGCTCTCTAAAGCTCAATCGGAACACACAACAGTCCATAGAAAACCCAGACTGATGCTTCTCCAATTGTGCACTTGTGAGTGAGTTTTTGTGGGCAAAGCTCCAGGGCAAAAAAAGAGATATGTTAAGTTGTGGGTGAACATATCAGACAACACAGCGATTCTTCAAATAGCTCTTGTTTATTTGCAGGCCAGGACAGAACTGAGCTGAAGGGTTCAGTCAGCCTGCTTATATAGAGCTCCAGTACACATAATTGTAACAACTTTCTAAAACTATCCAATTACTGAGCATCACTTTTGATCCCTTATTTGCATAACTATCTACAGTATCCCCCTGCTGGCCCAGGGTGAGAACTTCAGTACATAACAAGATATGCTTTTTTCGGGGCTGGGCTCTCGCATGAGAGCATGACACCTGCTGCACGAGATCGTGCCCCCCAAGTGCTTGGGGGGGTGAGATCACAGTGAGTGATCACAAGAGCTTGCAGCACCCAAAATGGCCATGTTCTCATGCAAAAAAGAGAGAGAGAGATTTTCCAGTTTTACTGGGACAGTTGAGGGTTATGTGCTATATTTCACTGGCACACACAACTTGTGTACTCTATGCAGAGTCCAAAGCCAATTTCACAGGCTCAGGTCTCAAATTAATCTCAGTAGGAACAGCAGAGCAGTCCAGTAGAGGTTGGCTTTTCTTTAAGACTAGTGCCAGTTTTAAAGTTTCTTGCACTTGATGGTCTCTATCATGAAAAGCCTGCAGAAAAGTCTACAGAACAACCCTCTAGACTCACCTACCTCTCCCAGTGTGGGATTAGCTCTTAAAGGGCCAGGGTGCATGCACGTACACACTAATACACTAACAGTTACCTCTGATATGGAGATTTCCAACTCTGTTAATAAACCCTGAGAACAGAGCTTCAGTTAGTCCTAACTTGTTAATTTTTGCATTATATAAACTGATTATGCCTAAATTTCCCATCAGCCTACACAGAGGTATGGTTAATCCCCAAACTTCCCCTTTCCTTACTGCTACTTAATTACTTACATATTCCATTAAGATATTAATGAATTGCTTGTAATCTTCCTTAAAGCAAACCCTTTGGGTACAGTATACAGTGAGACTCAAAACAAGCTCCCCCCTCCTTTCCCAGGTTGTATCTGCTTTCCTACGGTGAGTCAGCCAGCAGCACATACATCACCAAAAACACAAAAGCAAAACCCAACCTTCATGGATTTAAATGTATAATTCTCAACTCACCCTAGGGATTTACCTTTGCGGGGGGGGGGGAGCAAGATCTATTAGGATACATCTTAATGCCTGAATCATTCCTTTTCAGAAAAGGTACTTATGCAAATGAGTAGTATTAAGCAACATACCTCAGCCTCCAGAGAAGCATTGCAGAGTTTTAACTGAAATAACTCTGTTGTTGATGGTGGCGGCGTTTGGTGTGCTATTTTGCCTTTACCACAAGAATGGAAGGACAAGTGATACCAGAACATAGAGGCGCTACGTGAAAGGAGGCAAGGCTTGTGCTGGTACTAGACATTGTCCTCTCTGGCTGAGGCTGATGGGAGTTGAAGGATGGCCACAGGCTCCCCAGCCCTGGTCTTGAAAGAGAGAGGAGATATCCTAAATCAAGACAGATGTTCTTAATGAAACACATTGGGCTCTTTGTGCGACTTATTACTTGAATAAGCCCTATTGCACAGTACTAGCTTGAATCTCACCTCCTTTTCAGGGCTGGCCTTGAG
Source organism: Podarcis liolepis (assembly GCF_965112155.1). Classification (NCBI taxonomy): domain Eukaryota; kingdom Metazoa; phylum Chordata; class Lepidosauria; order Squamata; family Lacertidae; genus Podarcis; species Podarcis liolepis. Next base: position 59,650,230 of record NC_139560.1, on the reverse strand, counting down.
GCAAAACAGAAAATGGCACCACCGCCTCTGCCACTACTGCCACCTGAGGTGGCCAGAGGAGGCCTGAGGAAGCCCTGGAATGCTGACAGTGGCAGGGGAGAAAAAAGGAGGCCAGAAAGGAGCAGGTAGCAGTGGCAGGCAGGTGACAGTGGGCAACAATTGCAGTAGGTAGCAAGCGACATGCCCCTCAGGGCCCAGATCAGCTGCCTCTCCCAACTGTCTCCCAGCCTGCTGCCTGAGGTGACTGCCTCACCAAGCCCATCCATGGGCAAGGCCTTCACTGCTCCTTTTGCATGGTCTTTATGCTGGTCAATTTCCCCCCATAAAATATACCGTGAGAGAATAATGAGTTGGATCCAGACTTTGTGTGAGTGAAAGTCATTCACTGGATGCTCTCACTGGAGGAGGCACTTTTTGTTGATTACTCCTCCCCTGTCTGACAAAGGTAGATTTAGGGGACCCACACTGGGCGCCAAGCAACCATGGCAAACAACGGAAAGTGAGAGGCGTGGGTACTGAATTTTGGTGGTGCACGGGGTCCCACTGAAATTTTAAAGCCTGAAGGCCACCATTGCCCCTGAAAAGCTGCTCTAGAGAATTGGGGAACCCACTAGAACAGCATGGGAAGTTGTGCAGAGTGAAATCAGTAAAAAATTTCTTTCTCCAACCCCTCTTCTACCAAGAACTTCTGCTGAATCTCAGCCCATTCCCTTAATGAAAGGGGCTCTCTCATTCACCCAAGGGCAAGTCTGTTTTTTAAGGATGGTACCACAAACCTAGGGCTAAAACAGATACAATGTGGGAGATTGATGATTAGATCTCCCCACTGAGGCTTGTTTGGATCACAGCAATGGTGCTAGGGAAGGGGATATTCAGCCCCTTACCCCCAAACATTTTCTTGATCTAATTTGTCCCCACCAGCAGGGGGAGAAAAGGCATGCACAAAACGGTCACCTTTCACCTCCCCTGTTGCTACTGTGGATCAGTTGTGTGAGAGGGGGGCGGGTTGTGGAGAAGATTATTTAAAGGAAAAGGCATGGTGGGAAACAGGCACCGTGCCCTGTTTTTCATTAATTCCCTGTGCTTTATGAAAAATAAAATACATTGGAGCTTTGTCCATGTAATTAAAATCAATCCAGTCCAAATTAGGCTGCAGTCCTTCTTGCCTGGGTGTAAGTCCTCCAGTGAATTCAAATTTGAAAAGAAAAAAAGGGATTACTTTTGAACATTTAAAAAGTACCATTTTTTATTTTATTTTATTTTATTTTATTTTATAAATGTATAACCTGCCTTTCAGGGGCAGAAACCCTCACATTACAGCAAGCATAAACATTTAAATAGCCAGCCCATTAAAACACCTAAGAGCCCAACAGAAATAATTGACAACTGCATTTTTTAAAGGCAAATCAAATTTGCAGTGTTGCCCGTAGCTAATAATGGCATGGAGATATTATTAAAGTTTGCTCACCCCTGGCTTCATCTAGTCATATCTGAGCATCCGTTGACTCCCATGATTACACAAAAGGATGTCATTCTATTAGCTTGCATTTGAACATACAGGGCACATCTTCTAGAAAAGCCATTTGGTCCTGATTTGAAGACGCCAAGTAATGGCAAACTTAACCACATCCCATGGTAATCTGTTCCACCGGTTGATTACCCAAAATGTTAAAACGTTGTTTCCAATTTGAACTTTGCTGAATTCGAGCCACGGGGTCTTTTTGGACCATTATCTATGAGATTAAAAAAGACCTTTAGCAAATATCAGCCCCCTGTGTATGCAATTCTGGACTGCAATCACATTACCTTGTAAACAGCTCCTCAATAAACTTTAATCAAAAGGGCCTTATTTGAGTTACATCTTCCAAGACGTGGCAATGAAGGAGGCAAAAAAGGTTTTCTGTTGCATCCTCAAGTAGCCATGCAGTGGAGTTTTTCTCCCAGTTGTAATAGGGCTACTGCTATCAAGTTCAGCTATTGTGGTTTTAGAGTCCTCTGAAACCTGCTGTGACAAACATATGAGGCATTCACTCTAGACTCTTGGGTTCATTCTTACCTGGATGTGCCAGTTGCTCCAGTTCCTTTGGAGGTGTCCAGTACTGGTCAGATGTCATGCGATCAGTTTCAGGTTTTGTAACCTGACGGTATAGACATGCTGTTCTTAATCTGTGCAACCCTTGCCCTTTGTGGCTAAGCCATTCTAGCCAGAAGAGCTTTACTGAGAGAGGCAAATTCTATTAAATTTAGTAGGGAAAAGATTATTCCCAGGTAAGTTGGTTTAGGATTGTAGGCTATGCTGAAATCCTTTTTCTCTCTCTTTTTTAGTTTAATTTTTTCATGTAAATTTCTGTTTTACATTTTAGAATATTCACTTAAACAACCTTAAAATATCAGTGACTTCCCTTCCTCTCTTTCCATGGTTGATTTTGCACAGCATAAATCCCAGCATATTTTATATAAACTAAAGCATTCAGTATTCCTTTATTACATCCATCAAAACATATTTACAGTTAATGCTGCCCAGGATTTCAAATAGGCTAAACTGCAATCCTAACCCCACTTCCTCCAAGTTGTAAATCTTATGGAAGTCAACAGAATTTAACTTGTAAATAGACATGATTTGGAGTATTGTAGGTCACATATCTCCCTCACAACAAAGGTTGCAACCCTATCCCTGCTTACCTCACAAGGACCTACCTCCTTGACTCCAACCGTGTGACCTCCTAGGCTCTGCTGAGGCCTAGGTGCTACCAGGTCTAGGCTCCACCAGCCTCCACCACAGTAATCCAACCCTCAGATCCCAATGCATGGGTCACTGTGGCCAAGGTGCCCCTGTCTAGGAACAGCTCTAGCTGAAATAACAATCAAAGGTGGCAAAAGTTGCTCCTACCCATGGAAGCCACCACAAGGAACACACCAGTCTATGTACATGTTCCTTCAGACGGAGTGGGATCCCATCCATAAGAGATCATTCCTGGACCTGGGAACCACCCACCCACAGGGCCTTTGTCTTGTCAGGATTCAGATTTCGCTTATTGACCCTCATCCAACTGTAGGTCCAGGACATGCACAGCCAGATGATACAAAGAAATGGAGTTTATAGTATATGAAAACAGAACTCAGCCTTGGCAAGAAGTCCCTGTATAAATAACATCCTAGACATGAATTGGACAACTGGGAGGAAGTGTAGGTGTGTTGTTGCAAACCCAATTCCTGATTGAACATCTGTTGGATTTCCGCAGAGATATTGGCAAACAGAAGAGGCCAGTGCCATCAATCTACGCTGATGGAAGAACAGTTATTTCTACTTCTGGCCTAGACTATAATTGGCATCCTGCACCATCTGTACAGAGAGGGAGAAAAATTGCAAACAGGACCAAAGCTGTCATTCAAAAAGTGCAAGAGCTGGAGAGAGAATAGTAGAATGCCAACACATCATGTTCCCTTCATGAATGATGGCCACCGGTTTTAGAATCTTGTCCTTCCTTCCATCATCTCGGGGGGGGCGGACTCTCTGACTTTTAATATCTGGAAGCGGAAAAGCCACTGAATTTATTTGAAAACACATGCTGTAAAAATCTGTTGTCACTCTTCAACCCCTGGGGGAAAAAATAGAAGTAGGAGCTTTTGATCTTTTGCTGTCATCAGCTGTCCAAGTGGTTCAAAATATTAATTTAGTTTTATCTGGCATGGGCCATTAATTAGGGTTTAGCCATAATTTCTTCAAAAAAACGGCCAAGCATGCCCATGGGAGTTGTAGTCTAGGATGATGGGAGTTGTAGTCCAGAATTCTGCAGGTTTCCTATCCCTTCTATAAAGAATAGGAAGAAATTGTGTCTGAGAGACTGTGAGTAAGGCTCCTTTGCTTTTGATGATACAGCTTTGCATTCCCCCCCCCAATGCTACCCACCTACCTCACTGCCTTTCTTACCTTCATCCCTTCCTCTCCCACTCCCCATTCGCTGTCCCTATAGCACAAACTTTCCTTGCTGCATGCAGCACCTTGGCTCATGGACACTTCAGGAGAGGAAGATGGCAGTGCAGACTTCTGCCTCCTATGGCAAAATGTGTAGATCCAGCACTGTTTCTCAGCATCGTAACAACCCCATACAAGGTGGTTTACACCAATAGTAACGACTGGTCCAGGATCTCTCAATCTTTGTGGTTGCACAGGGGTTCGAACCCAAATTTTAGCCTGAAACTTTATCGACGAAATGACACTGACTTTCTCCCCCCCCCTTTTTTAATATTATTTTATCAATTTTCCAAAAAACAACAATAAATAAGAACAACAATAAATATTCAAACACATAAAATAAAATAAAATAAGAGTTGACTTCCCTCTATACCCTTCCCTGGTTCCACTGTTTATCATCATACCGCATGTCCATTTTAAATTATAAAATAATTAAAACTACTTCTTGACCAGTCATAATGTCTTTACAAGTATTTTTAAAATCCTGCTAATGTATTAACCTGTGTACATTGCTTCTGCATATATGCAATAAAGTCCTTCCAATCTTCTTTAAATTCATTGTCATCTCTTCCTCTTAATTTCAAAGTCAATTTTTCCATTTCAGCATATTCCATTAATTTCACCTGCCAATCTTCTTTAGCTGGGACACCTTCTTCTTTTCAATGTTCTGCTAATAGTATTCATGCGACCGTCACTGTATACTTAAATAAGTCTTTTTGCAGTCTTGGTATATCTACTCCTGTATCACCTAGTAGGAAAGCTTCTGGTTTTTTAACAAACATTGTTTTATACATCTTCTTCATTTCATTATATATCATTTTCCAATATTTCTTAACAATTTTGCAATCCCACCACATATGAAAAAATATCCCTTCTGCTGATTTACATTTCCAAAGTTACTTACTTTCTTTCTTTATTTTTATACATTTTTGATAATTTTACTGGAGTTAGGTACCATCTGTACATCATTTTCATATTACACTGGCTTTCCATCAGTTTCTGGAAGCAGCACTATGGGGGTGTTTTTCCTTTTGTTGAGTTACTCCCAAGCCATGTGGTGAAAAGGAGAGGAGATGGAACTGAGAAGCTCCCCTAAGCTTCATGACATTCAGGAAAACCAGAGATATGTTGCCACTAATAATTGTGCTTGGCTTTAGGGTTGTTGTTGTTTAAAAACACACACGCTGTCAGGGGTACAGAGGCAGAGGCACAGGGAAGGGAGGAAATGGAGAGCGATGGAGAGGAATCCCAGAAGATCGAGGAAAAGGATGGCAATGACGCAAGGGATTCTATGAGCCTCTCCAGCGAATCAGATGATTCCCAGAAGGGGGCGCCCGTGGTCAGAGCAAGGGGAGCCCCAGGGGGAAAGTGTCAGGAGCGGGGGGCCAGCAGGGGACCCCAAAGCGGCAGCTGGGAATCAGGGCCAGCTTCCCCACCAGAGCGCAGCGAAGGGGGGGGGAGTTTCCAGTGTGTCAGGGGAAACAGCTCCGGCAACAGAGAAGGAGGAGGGGTCAGAGCAAGCCATCCTCCCGGAAGGGGAGGAGGGCAGTGAAGGGAGCAGCATAACTGTCAAAAGGAAGGTTAGAGGTTGGGCGCGCGCGCCAAGTTCAAATGAGGAGGCGCGCGGAAGAACAGGGAGCCCGGAGGAGGAGCCAGGTCCCAAAGCCCGCAGGAGGGGGGAAGAGCACTCTGGGGATTCCGCGTCAGGGGAATCCAGGAGGGGCGGAACCCCAGTGGGCAGAAAGACCCTGCGGAAAAGGAAGGAGAGAAAGAGGTGGAGCAGCGTAAGCCTCTTAAACTGGTGCGGGGGAGGGACTGATTCAGAGGGGACTTCTACGGTCTAAGCCTAAGAGACGTGGGGCTGCACGCCTCGATTGTGGAACCAATAATGAACTGCAATAAACATCCTTGTATATAAGAAGAACTTGGCGTTGGTCTTTTGTGAGCTGAGACCTGAGGCAGCCCTGACACACGCACACACTGTGTTTTGCAGCAGGGGAAAATGCAGCCTTTAACTTGCAGAATGAACCTTGTGCATTCCAGCATCATACATAACAGACCCTCCAAGCATCCCTATTTTCCAGTGACAGTCCTGGATTTACAGAAGCCATCCCAGTTTCTGATTTGATCCCGGAATTCCCCACTTTTCCTTAAGATGTCCCTATTTGCATTGGAGAAATGTTGGAGGGTATGGAGTTATGCGACCCCTGAGCCAAGGAGAGAACTAACTATACAACCTTTAGAAGACATCTGAAGGGAAGTTTTTTAATGTTTAATGTTTGATTATGTTTTTCTATAGGAAGCCACGCATAGTGGAATAGGACATGCCTATTTTCATCGAAGAAATGTTGGAGGGTATGACATAGCCTTCAGTCTGAGTCAGGCTTGAGCAAGAAATCATGCATAGATCTAGCTTGTATGCAATCATAAATGATTGTGCTTTTGAAATCCGGGTCTGGGAAACTTGGAGTATTTGCACAAAGTTGCGGCTGTAACTCAGAAAGTTCTGAGTGCTGGTGATCAAGCATAACCTTCCCACTCCAGTATTTGAAAGATGAACGCAATAAAGAGCAGTGTATCAAACTTGATGGCTTGCTGATCTTATCTTAACCTATTCATCACAATGATGTTGTTTTTCCCCCCTTCAGAGATCTGAGCAGAATACAGTGTTGCTTAGACTTTATTTCTGATACGGTAGTCAGAAATAAGTAATGTTGCATCTCATCTGAAGTCAGACACAGCCGATAAAATAACAGAGCTGCATATTTAAAACACTCCGTCTAAAGAAGATAAGCAAAGCATCAAAGTCTCGGCAGAGCTAAAAGGAGCCCATATTGAAATCTTGTGTGCGAGGCCAATTAAAACTCAACCTTTTCTATAGTATTTCAGGCGTTTCTCTTGAAAAGTCTCTGAAATCCTGTGATAGCAGGGCAGAATGTTGAACAGTCGGCCAGCGGCTTAGTTTCAGCTAGTGCTCATTAACACATTCATTCATTCCATTAGCTCCTTTCAAGCTAATGGAGCTTTTTATAAAGATCGGTCCTGAAAGATAAGAGGAAGAGAGGGCTGGTGATCCTAAGTAAAATGTGTTTCCCTTATAGGTATGTAGCCCATAGCCATCCCGCGTGAATATCTGGTTGACTCTCATTAGGAAATTAAACACCAAGATTATGAATGAATGCTAGTTTCAGAGGCAATCACCACTTGTTTGACACCCTAGTTTTGCTCCCAAAGTACAAAAAAGATGGCTTCCTGAATCAAATATACATAATCTTGAAGTTGGGTCCTGAAAGCTGGTTGTAGGAGTGGAGTCAAACAGTCTGGATCCATGGACTTTTGGACAAGGCATTTAAGTTGAATACAAGAAAGATGATTTTAATTGCAATCAATAGATGAGTAAAAATGAAATTGGCGCCGCAACAATGCAAAATGTTTTTGTATGGAGGTTTGCAGAAATTATCACTTACACAACAGCCAGCGATAAGCCAGCAAGACTCTTGCTATACTTTTCTGTTGCAGTTCTGTTCTTTGATGTTGCCCTCTGCCATCCAAATACTACTAAGCATTAAAGAAACATGCCTTTTGGAATACTGTGATTCAGAACCATTTATAAGTGAAGGTAACATAAGATGCTGCTGGAAGCTCTAGGAGATTAGAAGAATCTCAGCCACAGAAGAGAATCTCCAAGTGTTCTTCTGTGTTGCAGGTGTTCTTAGAAGAGTAAAAAGATTCTCCTTGCTTGCCTACACACCAGCAGGGGACTACTACAGAACTTGTTTGTGCCCTGAAAGAAGAGAAGAATGGGGAGAGGGAAGGAGCTGTCCATGGTTCCTCCTGTTCACAATCAAAGCTGGTTGGTTTCACAGGAGATATATGTTGTTTAGGATTATGCTAAGTTCTTCAGACTTTTGCAGATAAAAGCAAAGACAATGAGGCTGTCAGTGGCAAGTTTTTATTCTCTATTCTTGGGGATTCAAGGGCTGCTTCAGTTTATTTTTTTAAAAGTGGCATGCATTTTAATAGCAGAGATGCTGCAGAAATTTGTTCAATGTGTAATGTGGGTCAAAATTTACAAACAGCGAAACACTGTTCTGATAGGCATGCATACTGAAACCCGCTTTCTTTAAATTCACTGCAAAATCAACCAAGAAGTGTTCTAGTATATATTTTTTTTCATTCCATAGAATTAAGTGTTCTGCAGATACTTTATTCTCACAGCAATTTAATGCTTTCACATTAAATCACCTCCTGTGCTTTGAATCCCACAACCCCCCCAAATGTTCATTCTCTAAGCCAGTTGCAAAAGTCCTTAATACCACAATCTTCTTCATGTGGTGTAGCCACAAGTTTCTGCATTACAGTGGTACCTCAGGTTAAGAACTTAATTCATTCTGGAGGTCTGTTCTTAACCTGAAAACATTCTTAACCTGAGGTACCACTTTAGCTAATGGGGCCTCCTACAGCCGCCATGCTATTTCTGTCCTCATCCTGAAGCAAAGTTCCTAACCCGAGATACTATTTCTGGGTTAGCGGAGTCTGTAACCTGAAGCGACTGTAACCTGAAGTGTCTGTAACCTGAGGTACCACTGTATTATGACTACAAAACCCATGGTACCCTGCGACTCTGAGTAAACTCAAATGTACATAGCTATCTAGTAACTTCAGAGTGATCAGGTAAAAAGCAATGGCATAAGTTCAAATGAAATCAGGTGAATTTAACAAAGATTTACTATGGAAATGCTTGACAACACATAATCATCAGTAGATGCTTTTTTGCCTTGCAAGTTCTACATAATCCTACAGGAACCTTTGTCCCTCCAGATGCTGCTGAACTACCCCACCCATCATCCTTGGCCATTGGCCATGTTTACTGGGGCTAATGGGAATTGCAGTTTAGCAGCATCTAGAAGACCAAAGATTCCAGATCTACATGCAAAACATATACCCTACCACTGAGCTATGATCACTTCCTCAGTATCATAGCTAAAAACCCACAGAGTTTGAATATTAAGGGTGTTTCAGTAGGCATCAGATGGTGCCAGAAACTGTGGAACTATGAAAGCAGAAATCTGTGCACAGAAGAAAGAGAAACTGGTCTTACTTGTGATCTGCGCTTAAGACAAAAGGCTTCCCTGTAATTCCAGCATGATATTCTGTGCCAAATGTGCTGAGTTCATTGGAACTAAGAGTTACAATTTAAGTCACTTTCACAGAATGTACCTAATTATGTCATCTCAAGGCTGTAAGAACACAGACTACAGCCAATAACTTGACATCATGCGCGACATATGCTTAGCATCTCTGTCTTCCAGGGACAAGGATAACATCTTTGTTTAGCAACAATAGCGAAAAGAAAAGAAAGAACACCCTCGTGTAACTTCTTTGTTACCATACAACTCATTTTTATGTAATAAACATGCTCTTCTCCTTCCTCCCAGCCTGAAACTAAGCATTTGATTTCTCTAACAGCCGTCATAAAAACAATACCAATAAAAGAGCAGACCAAAAACAACTGAGACAAAAATAATCATCAGCAGCAATTGAAATGATCTTTCTGAAAGAGAGATCAAATTCTTGTCCTACTGAAAAAAACACCTGAAGCTCCAAACTGGTGCACCTCCTTCAACCAATGTCAGTAAGGTTTTTCTGCCTGGGAGTGGTGGGATTTGTCATCCAAAATACCTGGAGGGCGCCAGGTTGGAGAGAGAGAGTGATGAATAAGAGAACTGGCATGTGGGAGTGGGAGAGGGAAGCAAAGGGAAAGAGGACAGCAGGCTGGATTTCATTTGATATTTCAAATGATCAGCCACCTATTGGCTGTAGGCACAGTCAGATACAACTGTGAGTGTTAATAAATAAATTTAACATATTCCCAATTTCTATGTGACAGTAGTACTTCTAATTAATGAGATAGCAAATGTGGTAGCGGCCTGTAAGAAAAGGTGTTTAAAACATGGCAAAGCAGAGAATGCAAAAAAAAACCACCCCAACCCCACAGGTTTCAAAAGCTTATACGATATGATACGATAATCTTTATTGTCATTGTCCCATACAGAACAACGAAATTGGAAAAAATCTACATCAGACATTCAAAAACCAAGAAGCCTGCTATCCCAGCCTGGTTGCCACCCTAAAAACTCTGATACCCCGTAATTAAATACAATATGCTCCCACAGAGACTACACTGCGTTTGAATCCAAAATGGCATTTGGATAGAAACTGTTTCTCAGGCGGCTAGTCCTAGTCTTTATAACCCTGTACCTTTTTCCAGAAGGCAGAAGCTGAAAGAATCATAGAATCATAGAATCATAGAATCATAGAGTTGGAAGAGACCACAAGGGCCATCGAGTCCAACCCCCTGCCAAGCAGGAAACACCATCAGAGCACTCCTGACATATGGTTGTCAAGCCTCTGCTTAAAGACCTCCAAAGAAGGAGACTCCACCACACTCCTTGATAATTTCCGGGGTGCACACTTTCCTGCACTATCTCTGCAGCTTTCTTATGACACCTGGAAGCATAGATTTGATCCAAGGTGGGAAGAGTGCACCCAGTTATTCTCTCCGCAGTCTTTACAACCCTGGACAGCATTGTTTTTCCCCTGACTGTGCAGCTACCAAACCACACACAGAGACCACTCAACAGTACAATCACTGCTGACCTTGTCTCATGATGCTGAAGTACATCATTAAGTTGAACCCAGGGCAGGCATAGGCAACCTCGGCCCTCCAGATGTTTTGGGACTACATCTCCCATCATCCCTAGCTAACAGGACCAGAGTGGTCAGGGATGATGGGAGTTGTAGTCCCAAAACATCTGGAGGGCCAAGTTTGCCTATGCCTGACCCAGGGTTTCAGGAATACCAAGGAACCTATCTACAATATTCAGCCGGTGAATGAACTGAAGCTGTGTTAATTTACACAAACTGTAATGACAGCATTCTATACATCACAGTAATGGGAAAGGCTCTGCACTGTTGAATGTTTTGAAAGTGCTCCAAAGAATTAGCTACGAAAGGGAGATGCGAGATTTTGATTGTTCGCATGAAATGTTGGGGTGGATGTTCTTGGATGCTACGGTAATCAACAAAGCTAACAAAATAATAAATACTTTCTTATTCTTTCAGAAAATGTTATCATATATTATCAAGATTATATATATATAAAAACATGCAACAGACTTGCAGTAAGAGGTTGGCTGACGCGTTTGGAAGAAAATCCTTGCATTTAAAAACATCCCCAAAATGGCTACAGCAGCAAACAAGCACTGGCACATTAATTTAGTACCAACCTATGTTTGTTCAAGTGTGACCCACATAGGGTGACCCACAACATAGGTGGAGACTCCAGGAAAGTGCCAGTGCGACTACACTCATAGTTTGAACCTTAAAACCTACAAACTTTTGTGGTGGAAAAGATGCCGATATTTCACAGCGGAGAGAAAACGAAGCTAAAACATTTGGCACTGAAGATCCCTTGTGTGGTGCAGAAGATATACATCCTGTAGGGTTTGTCAGAATAACAATATATGGAGTGTTTTCCTTTGACCTAGCATTACACTCATCTTTTCTGTACAAATGTTATCAGATAGCCTCTTAGAAAAATGCAGCAGTCTCCTGGTAGCTGGGAAAGAGCAATGGTAGTGATTGCAGCCAGACAGTAGGATAGCTTACACAAACAGCAAGAGGGTTCTCCCTCTGCCCCAGATTCGAGATTAGCATGGAAGCACATGATGTGACTAGTTTAAGAACCATTTCTTTCCACAGGAAAGGATGTGAAAGTTGCTATATTCTTGTAAACAAGTATGCAAGGAAGTTTATTTATTTATTTAATGACGCTGCGCTCTGATTTGAAGACACCAGTTTGTTTTCTTTATCCAGAGGTGCAATTTTTAAAATGTATGTTCTTTGCAAAGCTGGAGCCAGCGAAATTTTCTAGGAGCCAGAGGAGAGAGGAAGAGTGATGGGGACTTGAGAATGTCATGGGTATGAAGACTCCTGTTCTCATTAGTGCATTCCGTTCCATTCCCAGCGGTTCCTAAAAAAAAGATAGTGGGCTTAGATAAAATGTAAGGACAGATATAATAAAAGAAAATGAAATCGCCATACTCTCAGGAATGTAGCTGGAAGGAAGAAATGCGAAGGAAAGGCTTTCGAGCCAAGCAGAAACCAAAGTAAATTAGAGAGATGCTTTGAATGCCAGTCTCCAATCTAAGGGGAAGCTATTCCCAGTTTCTTGGCAGCTTGAGTCATCTTCATACCCAGACCCTCTCACACAGTCACCAGGAATGGGATCCCGCTCAACTCCAAGAAATAATAAAGTGTCATCAGTAGCTAGCTCCTTGCTAGTTCACCACCATTTCAGTTTGAGAACACGGTAACCAAAGCTGTATGTAAAAGTGTTGCCAGCAGACAGAGTTAACCGCCCTGGGAAAAGAATACAATAGGGACTAGCTTAGGAAGGATCTGTCAATTTTGGTTCTCTCAGTTGCTTACTCTTCCAGTCTTAAATTCAGTTATCCACATTTCTGGAGCAATTGTTGTTGTTGTTGTTATTTTAAAAATCCTCATAAAAATTCATCCACATTTTGGTACATTTCCCCTCAAATGAACACATTTTTGCATGCAATTTTTACGAATGCACACAATTTTGCAAGCAATATCCCCTAATACAATGCATTCTTGAATGCCATTTTCACTTCTATATTCTTGCACAATTTCCACTTATATGTGCATTTTTTTGCAAGCATTGCTTGGTTGGAGAACTGTATTGCGAAATCTGAATATGTGAAAATTTAGAAGGACAGCTGTTTTGGTTTGCGTATTTTTTTGTAAAGTGCAGGTTTGATAGAGCAACCTTTTAAACGTGACCAGAATTGGATGCCTTCCCCATCTCTGGAAGGAAGACAAGGCAGGAGGCAGCATACACAGGAAGCAACTTCATGCCCTCCTGAGGAACTCCCATGCCTATCACCAAACCCATTTTCCCCCCAAGGCTCCATTACTGGGTACCTGAATTTCTACATCCCTGCATTGGCAGCATAGAGACAAGAAAAGCCCAATATGTGGAAGCCTCAAAAGAAGTTAAAAGAACCATAGTTACCTCCACAGGAAGTGCCTTTTCAGACTACAGAACTGCAGTAATGGATTCTATCAACAGAATAATCAATACCACAGAAAAATTTGCTCTTTTCTTCCTTAAGAGGAAAGGATGAATGATAATTAAGAACCAGCAACCATCATCTTAACATTTTAAAACTGCTGATCCTTTAACATGTTTCCAGTTGAGCTAGCTAGTCAGACAGCCTCCTGCAACCTTTCCTCGATGAATTCTTTTTAGTTTCCATCATAGTTAAGATTATTTATTTTAGTTGTAATTATTTTTGTAAAGTTTTATGTTTTTTAAGGGGCTGTACATAAAAATGCAGCAAATAATTAGGTGAGCGCAGAGTTTATGGCTTCAAGAATATAAAGCGTAATGTATTGCAGCAGCAGGAATAGAAGGGGGTAGATTTAAAGAGCATGGAACTATAACAACTACTTTTGAAGGGGCTCGTTGTGAAGCCAACCAGAAAATGATTATTCTGCGGCGATAAATACACAGTACTAAAACAAAGTCTCTAGCATTGTGAAAAACTATAAATAAGAAAAAGACACCCCCAAAAGCATTCCGGGGAAAGTATTTACTGTGGCTATAAAATAGTGAATTTGTTTTCTTTATATTAAGTGTAGCTTTGATTGAATCTGTAGAATTAAAGTCTAATGTTATTATAAGTTAGAACTGGAATTTCAGGCTGGCACCAAATCAAGCAAGAAATAAGCGTGAGTCACCAAGTCTGAAGATGTGATTTGCCTTTATATGGCTTAGTTAGGGTTACTTTGGATGCGCTGGAAAATACAAGTATTCCTGACATAAAGAAACAAAAATGTTTCCTCTTTAAATACACAGACAATGAGGCCCATGTGTCAGTGACACACTGTGTATAGATAAATCTTCTTTGCAAGCACAAACAGATTGTCATGCTTAGCACATTTTCTGTTGAGATTAACGTGTTTGAGGACATCCACCCCCGGGCTGTGAGGCCGCACCACCTTCCTTTGATACTATTTGGTTTCTCGAGGCAAATACATAAATGGCACTTTTTGGTGTGGCCTGTTAATTGATTAGTGGACCAGCAATGCTCATGAGCAGCCAGACGCCACAAGTGTTTAATCAGAAGTACGTCCAATGAAGATTGTTTCCCAGTATTGAGGATTGCAAGCCTTAATGGGAAGTTTGGCTGTTCTTTGCCTAAAGCGAGGTTGAAGTGTCTCATTGCATACAGTTCCGATCTCCAAGTAGTGAGACACCATGGCCATAGCCAGGGGGGAGGGGCAAGGGGCAGCTGCCCTCCCCCCAATCAAGTAAAACAATAGAAATACTTAACTGACCAATCATGTCAGTTCTGCCCCCCAACAAAAGTCCTGAACCCCCCAACAAAAGTCTTGGCTACTCCCATGCGAGATACTCCAGGGGTTCCTGCACTTACCTAGGGTTTGTTCTCATTGGAATGAAGGTCAGTGCAGACTCTAATAATAATAATAATAATAATAATAATAATAATAATAATAATTTATTTGTACCCCACCCATCTGGCTGGGTTTCCCCAGCCACTCTGGGCGGCTTCCACAGAGACCAAAAATACACTAAAATGTCACACATTAAAAACTTCCCTGAACAGGGCTGCCTTAAGATGTCTTCTGAATGTCAGGTAGTTGTTTATCGCTTTGACATCTGATGGGAGGGCGTTCCACAGGGCGGGTGCCACTACCAAGAAGGCCCTCTGCCTGGTTCCCTGTAGCTTTGCTTCTCGCAATGAGGGAACCGCCAGAAGGCCCTCAGCGCTGGACCTCAGCATCCGGGCAGAACGATGGGGATGGGGACGCTCCTTCAGGTATACTGGGCCGAGGCCATTTATGGATTTAAAGGTCAACACCAACACTTTGAATTGTGCTCGGAAACGTATAGGTCTTTCAAGACCGGTGTTATATGGTCTTGGTGGCCGCCCCCAGTCACCAGTCTAGCTGCCACATAGGATATATGGTTTTATTTTCACTTATATACAAGTTGACCATATGATGAAGAGGCTCGCAGCATTCACACTCCAGCAGATCTTGCATCCCCATTAGGTTTCCAGGGGAGCCACAAGCCCAGCACAGAGCAAGACATGTCTCTATGTCTTCAGCTTCCAGCGTTAGCCCAACTCTCACATACAGAACTCCCCTTGGCCTACTGTTCTTCCTTCTAGGATGATGTGGCATCCAGCCAGGTGAGGTGGGAAACCACCAATTTGTCTCTATGGCAAACTCTTTAGACTTGTAATTCATGGTGCTTAACTGGCCAAATCCATTCACACGAAAAAGGAACTGGTTTGGTTGGTTTCCTCTTATAGATTCTGCCCTACACACCCAGGATCACAGGTGTGGAACCAGGGGTATCATCTAGACTGGCACTCCCACCCACCCCAAACTCATAACAGTATTTTGAGTAACAGGCAAACATATTCTAGATGCCGGAACCACAGGTGATTAGAGATATGGAGGCTGAATAGCTTCCCTATATTTTTATTTTTATTTTTATTTTTATTTTTATTTTTTGCAAATAGCAGCTGCAGGTGCAGGGGATTTGAAACAATTCAGGATCATGCCACAGTGGGTGGGAACACAGGAACTCTGAATGTACCTGATGCTTTGCTAAACCTTTCCCTTCCTACCACTGCAGTGATGTTCTTCTGGGCTTTGACAATAATTGCATACCACAAACAGCTGCTTGAAGGCATAGCTTCATGAGTGACCTGTTTCGAGCTGAGTCCTATTTCAGCAGAAATGGTTGAATCTACTGAAAAAGCACTGTGCATTAGTGCTCTGAAGAAAGACACCCTTCTTCCTTTTCATACACTAACACTGTTTCTCATACTTGGGTCTCCAGCTGTTGTTGGACTAAAACTCCCATCATCCCTAGCTTGCAGGGCCAGTGGTCAGGGATGATGGGAGTTGTAGTCCAACAACAGATGAAGACCCAAGCCTGAGAAACACTTCTGACTAACTCATGATTCAATAGAAGTACATCATTAGCTCAATGCTTGGCTGGTGGAAACTCCCCGCTGAAGGAATCATGTTTTGTGTTGGCAGAGAACTTTTTAGAACTGGGAAAAGTTAAAAAAGACAGTAGACCCCTTTGTGCTATTAATGGAACGTTGGAGGCTGCTTCCTACTGAGTCAAACCATTGGTCCATCTAGTTCAGCATTGTCTAGTAAGTTTCAGGGTTTCCGACAGGAAGTCTTTTCCAGCCCTGCCTGGAGATGTTGGGGATTGAATCTTGAGACCTCCATATAAAGCAGATGCTCAGCTACTGAGTTCTGCACATCCCTGTCCTCACCCCCTGTCATCCAAGGGTTTTGTGTGGATATCTGGAGAGGGGAAGTCTACCACAGAGTCTGAAACCCCCATCACTCCCTGGTCTGTGGAAGCCTATGCCTGTAGCCTTCTCCTCTTCTAACATCCACACTCCCTAGTCAGGGGGTGGGTCCTAGGGGACGCTAGATGTCAGAAGTGATGCCAGCAGCATAGCCCTAAATTCCTATTAATTATATGAAGTCCCTTCTTGTCCATAAAGGGCGACAGGTGCTGAAGTGCATCTCCACAATGAGATGCCCAAAGCATTTTTATCGAAGCCACAGGACAAATGAATATTGGGTAAAGACAAAGACGAATTTGAGCCATGACCTCCCAATTCTTTATCCCAGCTGTTGTAGCAGTTATTCTGGGGACAAATTAAACCACTGTCGAGACTGTGCTAAAAAAAGAAGATCAAATTAAGGAAGCGATAGAACTGGAGAATTAAAGAAGTATGTGCTTCAATTACATTGTTTTGTTCCCATGTTCTGAACCATAGGTGCTGACTTCCTGGGGCCTGGGGTGCCCGAGCACCCACAAAATCCCCATGAAGGGGCCAGGCACCTACAGATTTTGGCACCAGGACCATGCATGCTGCATGGCACCCACAGTTGTGAGGCCAAGCCAGTACTCCTGTTCCAAACATTCAACAGTGCTTAGGTCATAATGGTTTGGATTTAGGTTGTTCCCCCAGCCGTAAAAGGTGGAAACCTCCTTAGCACGTACATGGCTATCCTATAATAAAGAGATCAGAATTTCCACATTGCCCATGATTTCAGCTTAAGATATTTAGAGCCACTCATTAAGTGCATCTAAACATGTAGCAGATGTCTAAGTACACCTTGGGATGCCCCTATGCCCTCCCCACCCCGTGGAATATTAATCATGCTTTCGCAGAGCCAAAAACTCACCTTGCAGTAGATGAACAAGCCTGTACTTACACCTCTCCTGTTATTTTTCAGAGCTTCGAACAGCCATGGTGCGTCTCCTTTATGGCAGGCATGCCAGCTCAGGACAGAGAGTCATTTCAACACTCTTCTAGCTAGGGATCCTGCCCTCAACACACATGTTTGATGCTTATACATGGTCTCTTGGCTGCCTATGCTGCTGCCCATCTGGTGGGATGGCGTGGTGCCAGCTTGCGAGGTAGCACGCCAGCTTCACTTGCACAAACATGCCAAGATAGGGATTTGTTTCTAGACACACTATCTTCGTTATGGACTGTGAATAGCCTTTCCCCGGAGAGTATTCCTACTGGGCTGTTCAAAGGGCAGAGGGACAGGCCCATAACCGTTCGCCACTTCTAATCCCAGGGCAGGGTTCTCAGTGTATAACCCCTAGGAGCTAGAAGGTAAAACAGGAGTTATCCTTGGGATGACACAGTAGCAGCTGATTGGCAAACCCTGAGTGACATGAGAATGGTCCAGGTCCATTCTCACGTCACCTCAGGCTGTAGTGTAGTGCTCCAGCCAGGAAAGGCTGGTATGGTGGGACACAGCTATGGAGCCATGTTCCTGACATCGCAGCGTTCCTGGACAGCTCTGGGGAAGAGCGGGGCAATGGTGAGGCTGAAACTGCACAGACACACCAGCAGAGGCCATCCAGAGCTCCTGCCAATGCATCCACACAGTCTCAGCCTCACCACCACCTTGCTCCACCATGCAGGTAAACAATGCCAGTGTTGGGGTGGATGCCCTGAGGTGTTGTGTCACGACATGAGTTCCATTTGCTGCAGCAATGCCACATTCTTACTGCTCAGATGGACCGTTTTCTAATGAATCAGCTCACAAGCTGTTTGGGGTGTGGGTGGGTGTGGAATATGCTGCCTATCAATCTTCTTCAGTCACTTATCTGGGTTTTGTTCTTGTCCCTGACCAACAGGCTCCATGTGCTTCCCTGGATTAAGGCTGCAAGGGCTGAATCAAAGAAACATAGGATGGGAGAACTGGAAGGGACCCTGAGGACTGGTCTACTTCGCCTGCTCTTTTTACTAAACCACTGCGAGTGTGCTGAAATCTGGTTGTTTAACATTGTCTTGAAACCAGGTCTAATTGTTCCAGATATTAAATCAAGGAATGTTGTTGTTGTTGATATATTAGAAGACCCGGCGTCAGCTAATGTCCTTGGGCTAGCAAGGGGCCACCAGAGACTCTGGGAACCTAGCCAAGCATGGTCATATTTGTTTTGCCTTTTGCACTCAATAACTGGGACAGAGGAGGGCTCTGTTGCAGCAGTCACCAGGTAACCCATAGGGAGAAGGTGGCATGGGGACAGTGGTGACCTTTCGCAACTGATTGTTAGGATTGACTCTTTACCAGCTCAGCCAGTCAATTGCTTTGGGTGAAGTTCCATTCTGCTGCCAGCCAGCGCTGGCACCCAACCAGTACTGACAGCAGTGCCTCTGCCATTCCAGTACCACCATCATGCTGGGGGAGGAGTGACCTATGGTGGAGGAAGCCCCAGCCCAGCCCACTAGATCAGCTTTGACCCTATACTTGCATACCCATCCACAAGTGGGGAGCACAGTTACACAAATAACAGTGTGTGTGTGTGTTTATTTGTAGACGACACAATGAGGGAAGCAGTACTGATGGACACTAGTGGGCATTGGAGAACAAAGCCTAAAGCCAATCCTGCCCTTTGATGCTTTTTAAAAATTTAGCAACCTGTCCAGATTGTGCCCTGGTTGGGTGCCCCAGCAGCCGCCCCTAAGGATGCAAGAAGAGCCTGCTGCTAATCAGAGTGCTGTACAGGGGCTCTGTTCTGATTATAACTGAACTTAATGTTCTCCAGTGAACATTTTCAGCACAAAGTGGGGCTTTAGGGCTTGTGATATTTCCTGGAAGATTCCCCAAACTCACCTCTTTCAGTAACAGCAATGTCATCACTGTTAATGGGAGCAAAGCCAATTCTAAGTGAGGCAATATTTCCAGATTAGGCGTCACACTTGCTCTGCATGCACTTTGTTTCTCTGTCTTCAGTGGCATCAGCACTTAGCCCTGTCTGATTGGAGATGAAAAAAAGCTTATGTGACCAAAAAAAAAAAAGATACCAGAGCTCTAGCTTATTTTAAGGCTATTATGGGTCTTCCATTTATCCATCATTGTAGACCTGTATAACTTACAGTGGAGATGGGGAACCTGTGGCCCTCTTTCTTGACCATTGGCCATGCTGAATGGAACCAATAGGAACTGGAGTCAAGCTACGATGGAAGCTGGAGCTCCCCATATTCCCCATCCCTGCCCCATAGGTTAGTCAAGTGGGAAACTCATTGGTGGGGAGTATAGCAATATTTAGAGCAGGAAGGGCTTCATCTGAAGAACAGAAAATGGGCAGAAGTCATGGGTCAAGGACTGGCTAATGGACCGCCCTTTCACCAGCCATTTCCTATAGTCTACTGAAGATAATGGGTTGTGCATTCTGCGAGCTTTCCAATCAGATAAGCTGTATGGGTGTAGGAGATCATAGAATCATAGAGTTGGAAGAGACCACAAGGGTCATCGAGTCCAACCCCCTGCCAAGCAGGAAACACCATCAGAGCACTCCTGACATATGGTTGTCAAGCCTCTGCTTAAAGACCTCCAAAGAAGAAGACTCCACCACATGTAATTCCAGGTGTAATCATAGCCAAGCAAGAAGCAAGCTTCTCTTGAGAAATAATTGACAAGAAAAATATATCTGGCCTCTCAAGTGCTCCACACGCCACCTTTCTAAAAGGTATCCTCTGTGACTTGAGCCTGCCTGAAGCCCAACCTTTGGAGGAAGTTTTCTATGAATTGATGTCACCTTTTAATAACCTCTTGTCGCAGCTCCCACAACATAACTGGTTTCATTAAAATTGCTGTCACAGTGCCAGGATTTTATTTGGAAACATCTATTTATTTTGATCTTTCAAGAGGAAAATAAATGGAAACAGTCATTTTGTTTTCAAAGGTGTCCAGGGACAGGTACATGATTGGCATCCCATAGTCATTTGTGAAAATTGTACAAATGGATAGTTCCCTTATTCTTGTACATCTAAAAAGGTGTGTGTGTGTGTGTGTGTGTGTGTGATTTTTTTTAATGAACGATACTCTATAAAATATCAGAGAGAGAGAGAGGTAGAAATGTCTAACATACATTGCATAGCAATTGAGGGCTAATGAAGATCCAGGTATTAAATCAATTAAGAAGTATCAAAAGCTACCTAATCATCAAGGAACAAAATTGGCACCACAATATGTAGAGAGTATGGGAAAGCCTAATTTACTAAACATACCCTGCAGTCACATAATTGCATGTAATTTTACCAGCATAATTAACTAATTTAATTACCACTTCTCAAGTGCATCAATTATTGACATTACAGAGTTTTCAGACAGCGGAATTACTGTGTGATACATTCAGAGAATGCAAAATGTTCCCTGCTCTTGCTTCTCTGAGCGCAGGCAGAAATCGAGGGGGGATGCAAGGAACCTCATTTCTCTCTGCTGTCTCCTCACCCCCCTCTGCAATGAGAAATGCACTGTGCAGTGTGCAGAGCTGGGTAGAATTTAAGGCGCGACAAGTTTGATATCCCCCGTGAGGTTTTGTACAGACAACCTTTTCGTGGGTAGCATGCCCAGAGTAAACAAGCTCACTTCCCCCACTAACATCACTATGATATTTGGTCAGAAAGATTTGGGAAGTTTTTCTAGACCACCCCAAACCTGCCTAATCTATGTATAGCAAGGCAGAAAGAAAATGTGTGTCTATATACCACGGGGTATTCAAGTCTCTGGAACATAATTATCTGCCCAAGTCAGGGGTTGTCAACATGGCTCCTTCCAGATGTCATTGGACTTCATCTCCCATCAGCCTCAGGCAGCATGGCCAATAGTCAGAAATGAGGAGAGTTGGAGTCCCAAGAACTTCCAGAGGGTCTCACATTAGCTACCCCCGGTCTATGTCATAGAAAGAAATTGGCATTGAATGTCCAAAAACGGAAAGGCCAAACACTGCTATTTTTGAAATGGTTACCTGGCATTGTGTGTCCAGTAGACTTCAGGTTTGCATCCTGCCCTGAAACCTAATAACAGACCCAAACACTTTCTTCAGGCTTCAGCTGTAGTAGTCCTCCTTTTAAAAGGTAAAGGGACCCCTGACTGTTAGGTCCAGTCGTGGCCGACTCTGGGGTTGCGGCGCTCATCTCGCTTTATTGGCCGAGGGAGCCAGCGTACAGCTTCTGGGTCATGTAGCCAGCATGATTAAGCCGCTTCTGGCGAACCAGAGCAGCGCACGGAAACGCCGTTTACCTTCCCGCCAAAGCGGTACCTATTTATCTACTTGCACTTTGACATGCTTTCGAACTGCTAGGTTGGCAGGAGCAGGGGCCGAGCAATGGGAGCTCACCCCGTTGCGGGGATTCGAACCGCAGATCTTCTGATTGGCAAGCCCTTGGCTCTGTGATTTAACCCACAGTGCCACCCACATCCCTCCTTTAGGCAGTGCTATTTTTCTAGAAAAGGAGGTGCCGGAACTCGTCACAAATGCCTCCCTTGTTCTCTTAGAATGGCAATGGCGCCTACCTGAGAAGATGACGGAACTGAGTTCTAATGAGTTCCGGCTGAGAAAAAAACCCTGCCTTTAGGTCAGTGAGACCTAAGCAGATACCTCAGTGTCAGTGGTGTGCAGCTAATGAACTCCCCGCCCCCCTACAGTAAGCAAACACAGATACTAGTATGCAGGCAAGGTTACTTCAAATGAACTTTCATCTTGAGTGCCAAGTTGGAAATTAGTGTGTTCGTCAAGGCATGGCTGTGAACTCATAGACCCACAAGGCATCTCAATGTCATCCAATGCTTTCGGTCAGTGTTACTTGAAGTGTAGGTGGGTTGCCACGAGGCAAGACACAGTGATAACAGCAAGAAACTTTATTGAACTAACAGAACTGGACAACAGGGACAAAGCAACTGCTTATATACATTTATAAAGGCTTGGGCCACTCCCACTCCCAACGTGATTGGCTGTCTAAACTTCCAAGCTACGAATCATGAGTCAGAGTTTAAGGGCCAATGGCAAAGGCCCAAATCCTGAAATGTTCTGTGATTGGATATCATGGATTGAATCAGAACACAGGAGCTCAGAATCCTTAGTCCAGACTCAAGCTCAGGCAAACACAGACCACTGAATACATAACATTACTACTAGTAGTAAGGAACTACACTAAAATGAGGCTGCATTTTAAGCTGTATTTTAAGCCGTATTTTAATTAACTGTTTTAGGGTTTTTTCCTGTTACCTTTTATTGTAATTTATATTTGGTGTTAGCCACCCTGAGTCTGGCCCTAGCCAGGGAGGGCAGGGTATAAATAAAAAATGATTACTACTACTACCACCACCACTATATAGTTCAGAGCATTCAGGGCCCTGGTGACAATGTGAATACAATCTATTACAAAAGAAACATGTAATTTTCTTTTAGAAAAAGTATGTACTCTAGCACAACTATATAAAATCTGTTTAAAAAAACAGCAGTAGAACTGCATGCAGAATACTTGAAAGAAAATATATTCTTCAAAGGAATTGCCAGAATGGGCTAATATCTTCTCTGAGAGCATTTTGCCAATTCTAGAGAGCACACTGCTTCTGTAGACTAGAAACAGTCAAAACTTCCATTAGGAATCTGAGGAAAGATTGGCACGCACCATTCAGATATGATATGTCTCCCAAGGTTGTATATGTGGTTAGGTAACTTCAGTGATTGAATCAATGTTTGTGCATGAAAGGCCTTATATCATATACACACTGGCTTCAGTGTGAGGATAAGGTTGTACTGTAAGAGTATGAGCTGTGAGCCAGGAAGTCCTTGATTCAAATCTCGCAACTAATTCCACCTCTGCTTCAATACACTCATCAATAACATGGATATAGCATGCCCCAAAAGAGATGGAAGGAACCTTTGGCAGTGGGGTGGGGGTGGGGGGAGCAAATACACAGAGACAGTGTGGGGTGTTGGCAATTTTTGGTGCCGTTCAGTGGGCTGAGAGAAATCAGTTAATTTTTATTGTGAGGGGTCCTCATGGATAAGATGGGTTACGGTGTTGTCCTTTCCCCCTTCTTTCTTAACCAGGGGTGGGGGGCTTTGCTAGCACTTCTGGTGGCGGCAGTGCTGCAGTCAAAGTTACCTCTAGGCATCCCCATGTGCTGCAGAATGGCCAAGTGGAAGTGACGCAGCTTTATGACGTGACTGCCATTTTTGTTTCTCCTAGGAAAGAAGGATAAAGCCCTCTGCCACCTCATCTTAAAAAAGGGATTTGGAACTTCTCGTCCAAGCCTTGGGGACCCTCCCCAGGCAACAGACCCTTTCCAAGAACACACTTTTCACCACCCCTGTTCACAACCTTCCTGAGTTTTCCCCCCAGCCGGAATGTGGTCTTGAAGTGTGATAATGTTAGTAGCAAGGGAAAAAAATAGATGCCGAGATCCAAGTTGGGTGAAAGAACCCCAGCAGAGATTTAAAATCACAAAACATGCAACAAAATTAAGCATGGAAATTTGGCTGTTGGACCATTAAAATATGTCCTTGTGAGTTCCAAAATAGCTCCCTCTTTCACTGGCATACTAGAAAAAGACCACACATTTGGTAAGTTAAAAATGGTTTACTTACAAACTCTCCGAAGGTCATAATATCTCCCGGTGCTACCTTTCAGCTAGATCTATTACCAGTATTTTCTGTGCAAATGATTTGGAGTGACTTTAAGTTGTGTCTTCCATTAAATTCCATTGTACAAAACAGAACTTGCACATCATTCTCTTGAAATTTAAGCAGCTTGCATTTTTTGTGTTCCTAAATGCTCTACTTTCATGGCTCTAGGATGCTTGATGTAGGGCCCCTGTTGCAGAAATAGTAATGGGTTTTCAACTCCCACAAAGACCACACCACCACTGAGTATATACCAATCTCATTAGCATCATCTGGTAAATACTCCGGTGGAAGTGCCTTCCAAGCAGGAATTTTGTGATGTGGCAATGCAGCTGGGCTGTAACCTTTTGTCCTCTTAGCATTTCACTATCAGTCCTCACTGTTCAACATACCCTTCGCAGTTGAGGATATCTCCAAGATGCTTTGTGATTGACACAACTTCAGAAAAGCACAACCCCTCTGCTGAAAAACACGTAGCAGCAGTATGTAAATCTTCACCTAAAACTGCTCCATTTCAGCAATGAGCTTTTTAAAGTCAAGAGAGATGTCAGTACTTGCTCCCTCTGGAGCCCTAAGAATCAGTGTCAGTAAAAAAATGGGCAGCGTCAGTAAAAATTATGCCCCATGTCAGTAAATTTGTTAACAGGGTGGTTAGAAACCCTGGGAGCTGTGATTTTCTTTTCACATTGCCCTCTTGTACTTGACCTTTGCACAGCTGTTTCACAGTATCTGGAGATGACTGAACTGTGAAATGGTGATTACAGGAAAGGGGTATTTTAATGAGACAATGCAATCTAGATCAAGGAAAGCAAAGGGGCCATTCTCTTCTCTCTATCAATCAAGATACATAAAAGCTGCTTCTTAATCCAGATTAAAATAGGAGCAATTATGTTTTATTCAATTAAACCGTAATTGCCAGATATATATTTTTTAAGGGGGGAAAAAATACATCCAAACAAAAATAGCAGCTTTCCCTCATTTTGCTTCAGACTGATTTCTTGCAGATAATTTTAAAGTTGAAATGGGGGAGTAGGGGAAAAAGAGTTGTACCATAAGAAATGTAAGATTGAATAGAACAAGAATATACAAGATTACCAGGCTGGGTCAGACCAAAGGTCCAGCCAGGGCTGCTTTCCTACTCCAACAAGGGCCAAATGCCTCAAGGATGGGTGCAAGCCAGGACATAATGCGACAACACTGTAATCCTACACACGGGTACTTGTAAACCCCACTGAAGTCTGCAAACACAATTACCTGGGAACAGATGCCATTGCTGTCACTGGGACTCGCTTCTGAGTAGACATGCACAGGGTGATGCTCCTAGTCACAGAAAAGTCTCTCCTGTTATCTGAAGTCTCAAATGTTCATAAACTCAATGCATTCCCACTCAGCAATACATCTGTGTTCAGGTGTAACAACCCTCGTCTTCCCAAATACGGATTTTTCCAGGACATTTTTCAACCACACATCTTTGCTCATTATTTTCTGTACAAAAATTTACTGGCTCTGCATAGTTCACCCACCAGAAATAACATCCCTGCTATTAATCCATAGACAAAAGAGGAGTGGGGTGGAAAGAGATAGTTTTCCTGCCATAATATTACCTTTTAAAAATTATACCTGTAGACTGGAAACCAAACGATTTTTGCAGGCAGACTGTTCCACCCATTTCCCCCAGCTTTCTGAAGGGGAAAGCACAGCTTATGTGATTGAAACATATGTATCCAAAGGACAACCATATTAGCTCATAAACTAGTGAGTCCATTTCAGACTTATCAGAAATTGTCTTAACTGAAGCTGGAATTGGCAGCTTCTGTTTTGCTCTTTGTTTTACTGGCAGGATTCCTAAGCAAAACACATGATCATGAGGAGACATGCTAACAAGTCCTCTTCAGACCTCCACACTAAACTTCAAATAAATAATAAACACACAAATATGACAGGCGGGATAGTCGATGTGCATGCCCCCATCCCTCTATGCTAGGGATGGGGAAACTGTGGCTCTCCAGATGTTGCTGGACTACAACTCCCATCACCTCTGATCATTGGCCATGCTGAGCTAGGGCTGATGGGAGTTGGAGTCCAATGACGTCTGGAAAGAGTCATGTTGACAACCCCTGACCTGGGCAGATAATTATGTTCCAGAGACTTGAATACCCTGCGGTATATAGACACACATTTTCTTTCTGCCCCAGTTTCCCCAAACCTGTTATACATACTTTTGCCCTCACATGCCCAGTCTGAATGCCTGGGAAAAAACCCTCAATGAGAACAGCAGACTACTTCAAATGTATGCATTACAGAAGTAAAAATTTGGCCTGCCAGCTCGGCAGTGTCTGTCAGTTAACTCGGGCTGTTGAAGAATGCCCAGAAATAAAAGTATTAATTACCAGCTAATGTGTTTAAGGGGCGTGGGAATCGGTTGAAGTTAATTCTAATGAATTGGTGTAAATAAGATGAAGGAAAGCTGGATTTCTCTAGGGAAGACTAAGGCATTTCTTAGATGCTGTCATACCTTAAGCTTTAAGGAGATGCAGAGATACCACATGCAGTCACCTGAAGGGACCATTTAGCACCCAAATTCCAAAGGCCTCTTTGAATAGTACCATTTTAAAAAGTTGTCCTGAGGAAAGCAGAGATTTCTCCTGCCAAACTTCTAAGCGGAAGGACTTCCATACAACACTGCCTGCCCCACCAAAGGCTTGATCCCCAGTGAAGGCCTAGGGGCATGGGGGACCAACAAAAGGTGCCTCATTAGAAGATCTTGGTTATCAAGGTGGAGCATAAGGACTCAGGTGGAATCCACTATGTGTCTCTGTCTTCAGTATATTAGCAAGTGGGCAGTTTGTTCTCAGGTCTGGTGTACCTTAATATCTTGTTATGTCTGTTGTTGTGCAGCAGGCCTCTGGGACTGCATTGTAATGAAGAAGGATGAGCTTGCTCTGCAGCAAACAGTTGACCTGGGAAATTTGCCCAGATGCACTCCTGTATGAGCCATACTGCTCTACCTTAAGGAAGAAGAAGAAAGGGCTTTTGCTTAGGCAGAAGGAACTATTATAAGCCCCAATTTCTTTGAACATGTCCTGGCCTTGTCAGAATACAGCTGGATGTACACACTTTGTAGGTGTGTTAAACTTTATCCTACTTCAGTATTACCAAAGTGCCATGATGCTCAGTGGCATTATGCGTGTTTTTCATCTCCTGATATTTGGCTATCGAGGTATTAGCTTTGTTTTATTTAAAATATTTGTATGTTGCTTTCTCACCTGGGAGTCCTCAAAGTGGTTCACAGCTAAAAATCAGTAAGATTACAATTAAGAAATCTGGATCAAAGCCATTATAACAAGCAACAACTCTGTATTTTTTAAAAAGTGTTGGCCAGAAATATTAGAACAAACCAGCAGAGGGTAGACACAACTGGCGGCTGAAACAATAAAACAGCAGCCAATAAAAAAAAAACCCAGAACAAGAGCAATAAAATAATAAAGCAACAGAACAGTAAAAAGTTAAAGTGGAGCCAGAGTCCAACCATTAAAAGCCTGGGGACATAAAGCAATCTTAATTTGACACCTGGGTGCTAGCAATCTTGGTGCCCCATAAATATATTTGGTAAGGGTTTACAACAGTAGAGAAGACCCTCTCCCCAATTGCCACTCTGATCAAACTGGCACACCCCAGTTAACAAAACAGCTGCTTTTCTCTGGACTTTCTGAAGTTTCCGCATAGTCTCCAAGGCAACCTCATGCATAAGACATTGCAGCAATCTAACCTGGATGCTCCCTGAACATTAGTAACTGTGGAAGGCAATTTCTGTTTGGGAAGAGCTGCAATTGATGCAATAGCCCAAGCTGGTGAAATACGTCTTCTGTCACACCTGAACAGATGCTAACTGAACATCCAGTGTTAAGGGTCTAACAGCACCCCCAAGCTGTGAACATCCTCTTTAAAGGAAGCACAGTCCTGTCCAGGACAGGTGTTCCACATCCATAAACCTCTGAACCCTTGATATGGGAAAGTGATTGATTGCTCAGTCCTTTCCTCACTAGTGTGGACCAAAATCAGACCTGTCACAGTAACTTCGTAGCTACTTCTTTCCTATTGTCTGTCTGATTTATTTTTTTTAAGTAGCTTAAAATTTATTTCTTAAAAAATGGAAGATTGCTGCTGAAGAGATTTGATACCTCCTGTGCTAAAGAAAGAAGAATAGCCATGAGGGTGTTTTTTCTTTTCTTTTCTTGCCTGCAATATTGCAAACCATACCACGTCTTGGCTCAGAAATCCAGAGACATTTGGAGAAATAAAGGGGATGTAGCTCAGTCACATCAGTTTTGTTCAGTCCAGACATTTCCTTTTTTGATACCAATTAACTGAACTCAACACAGAATCCTTATCATTAAAGTAAACAAGCTACAACAACACATATTGTGTAGTATATAATGCCTCTGTGCCTGTCTCGGAGTCTAATTAAATGTTGGGGGTGGAGTGCCGAGAGACAGTAAATAATCATGTATAGAACTCATTTTACCTTGGGCTATGCTCCCTGTTTTGAAGCTGAAATTAGGTGCCACCAGCTCACCAATGAATGCAGGGCTGATTTGTATAGACCCACATTGTTTTTAAAACTGTGGCTTCGTGCCAGTGGAGAAACCAAAATGCATGGTGCTTCCTAATGCCAAAGGAAAACACAACAGTTTGCATACAGAAGATGACATTAGTGTAGTGGCTAGAGCAGGAACAGGGAAGCTCAAGTCTGGAGTCTGAATGCAGTCCTCCAGGCCTCTGGCCCTCCGAACTTCTGTCAGGTCACACGCATCATATTTTCACACTTTCATGTTTCTCCTGGTTGCAAAGATGTCATTTCTCGGTTTTGAGGTTTCCCCTACATCTTGTTTATCCTTGCTGCAAGACAGAATTAAGACTAGTGTGCTGGCTATTGAGGGCAATAATTTATTTGCTGTGTGGCTTTTAGATTTTCTTGCCCTTCGTGGGTCTACTCTGCACTTAACAGAGCTCTTGTCGCTGAATTTATCTACGTTTTGAAGTGCCTGGTGTTAATTACACAAGTGCACACTTCAGACAAGTATGTCTAGGTGATCGGCATGCTATTAAGTGTGAAACATCATCCTGTGCTGGCATTTGGGATGCTGGATTTCCCTTCACTTATCGTCTTCCAAAATGCCCACCTTCTCTTGCTTACCACCCCTGTCCCATCCCGACCAGCATTCTCATTCATCCCATTCCATCAAGAAAGCAGGAAAAACACCAGTTCCCAGTAATCTGCCCATCTCTCCCAATTATCTGTCACAGCGGCATGACCAAGGGAACAGCAAAAGATGAAGCTATGCACATTTTTATGATGATTATGATAAGTAATAGTAGTAGAAGAAGAAGAAGAAGAAGAAGAAGAAGAAGAAGAAGAAGAAGTAGTAGTAATTTATTTGTTTGTTTTCTATCCAACATTTCCTTCAAGAAGCTCAAGGTGGCATATAGTTGTTTCTGTTTTTTCCTGATTATTTTAATATTTTATTCTATTTGTAAACTGTCATTGAGGCATCAGGCATAAGCCTGCATTTTATTAATGTTTGATCAGGACTTGTATATTAAAGAGAGAGCTTAGATTTTAAAAGTTTCATGCTAGGCAAGAAGGCTAGCTGCTTAAGAAAACACTGACAGTATTTTTCTTCCTAGACAAGGGGCCCCTTTTTGATTGATAGCAGAAAACAATTCTCAAAGTCGTAAAAGCTGAAATTACAGACTGAGTAAGGACACTGACCCTACATGTTATAGAAGATAAAAAGGCAGAGATAAACATAATTAATAGTTGGTAAATAATAAAATATTGATGTGCCTCCCAGTAAAATTAGCCAGATCTTCTTTCCAAGGTTAAAAAGGTTAAAAACCAAATGGAGAAACATCTAGCTGGTAGAAAGAAAGCATTTTTTTGGGAAGTCTTTTAAAGTTGTTTCTTTCTTAAACTGAGAGAGTTTAAGGACAATAAATATTGGGAAGAGCTAATGGAAACAAAGCAGCTGGCTGAAGCAGCTGGAGAAGGGGGGGAAGTGTAAACTGAAGAGGCTTCTTTTGAAGAGGTTTCTTCTGAAACTGTTTTAAACTGAGTTCCTTTTTACAAAGACCTTATTCCTTTTAAGAGGCTACTTGTGTTGTGTATTAAATGTATTGGCATAGATGTAATTATGCAAAGGATTTAGAAATGCTAGATTCTTATTTCATATAGTTGTAAAGAGTTGTATTTATCCTGGAATTAAGTCAGCCACCAGCCTGCCCCCCCTTGCCAGACAGGAAGACGCCATCAAATGCTGTCCTGATATATTAGCTGTCAGACATTTGTTTAGAAACCTTCAAATGAAGGAGATCTTTCAATGTTTATGTGAAAAGATAAAAATTTAAGATTAACCATTTGTTTTAGAAGGCAATAGGGCAAGGAGGGCAAGAGGTGAGCTGGTAATTAAGATTCCTTGTTGAGACACATGTAAGATATATTACTACTTATTTGTCATTTATAGATGTAACAATATATAGCTCTTTGTCTTCCATATAAGGACAGAAGGATATGGGTGTATCTTTTTGTGATTGGTTCTAGCAATCAGCCAATAGGAAATCCAACCAGGCTGATTGGACAGAGGCAGCCACAGGAGGAGCAAAGGGGGCTGGATTAAGGGAATATAAGGGCTGGCCATAATGGCAGGAGGCCAGGCCAGAGCTTGGTAACCATATACCACTGTGCCTCTCATTTATTTGTCTGACAAATAAATAATTATTTTAAATTCTCTATTGCTGCGTTGAATATTTCATTCCAGCTAAGCGTTAACCACAAGCAGGGTGCTACATCATGAGGTTTATTACAATCCAGCAGTGGGTTTTTAAAAAATGAAATAAACAAATAGATAGAATGGGGAGGGGGGAAACTATCCTCACAACAACCATGTGGGGCAGGTTAAGCTCAGAGACCGTGACTGGCCAAAGTTCACCCAATGAGCTTCATGGCTCAGCAGTCTCCCAGGTCCTAGACTGGCACTTACGCCACTACATCACACTGGTTCTAACTGGTTGTATCCAGACTAAGACTGCAATCCTATACCGACTTACTAGGAAGTATTTATGGGTTACACCCTATTCAGGAATTATGAAATCGGCTGAAATCAACATACAAGGAGCAAGGGTGCACATGAATACATTAACTCTGCTCTCCATTCATGTCGTTGTCACCCGCCACGTGTTCCAGGGTGCCTCCATGACAGTTGACAATTCTAAAGATGAATAATGGCAATGACTCTCATGCAGATATTATACTTGCTTTGTTGACTGAATTTCAAAAGCAATTTACAATACAAACTATGTCTTATGACTTACGGTCTCCTGACAATACATTTGAACTTTGAAACTTAGTTCGGCTTTAGTGGAGTTCAGTATTACAGCTGAACTTGTGCCGTTCATATATTAAAAAGCAACAATCATGTAGAAAGTGTGGCATGTGCTGCTATTCATTAATTTTATTTCATCATATTTAAGTCATCTGTTTGTATCTCGGTGCTATTATTATGCATTGTTCTGAAATTGAAATCAATGAGAAGCTATTAAAAACCTAAGCAGTTCTCATTAGTATACGTCACCTTGGGACTTTGAGTGCTGTGTTCTGGATTATAGCACTGACTTTTCAAACAGCATTAGAATCATAAAGGAAGAGTCCCAAAAGACAGAATCAGCTCATCCCCAGATTTGAAAGTCTGTCTTCTTTAGCTTTTGTGAGATTGTCATTTTCCTTCTCTTTGCCTGACTTCTTCTTAGTTTCCTGTTGGATTCACGTCATGAGGTGATCGGGATTTGAAGAATTCCAGTGTTAAACTTCAGGACATACATGTGCTTTCAGTTCTTGTCCATTACTTCCCATTGACCCCATTGCTTTACATAAACACACACCACTCTCTGCCCTTCGTTCAGGCAACCAAGAGGAATGGCCACAGCTCAATACATTCCAGCCAGGTAAATCACCAGTGAGAGGTATAGTCTGGAGCATGGGTCAGCAAACTAAGGCCCACGGGCCAGATCAGGCCCCATTGCCTTCTAGATGCGGCCCACGGATGGTCTAAGAATCCATGCAGCTGGCATAGCGCACACGCATTATGGTTTTTGTGACTCATCCAGGCTTAGGGGTCAAAAGTGAGGCAGGTGGCTGCTCAAGACAAAACCCCTTCTCCATCCGGGGTGGGGGGTGGGGAAGAGGGAAAAGGAGCCACAGTTCAGATTTCCACCATGGAGCTGCCAGTGACTGACCTCAGGGAGGGCAGTTGCAGTGGCAAGGGCTCGGAGGCACCTCAGGAGCGATGCCCGCCGGTGTCTGTGGTGGCGGTGTTCCCCACCAGAGGAAGCAGGGAGCGCCTGGGTGGCTGCATGCCAAAAAACTTCTGCTGAGGGGGGGGCGCTCATTAGCTACATGGTGTGAGCCATGGAAAGGTAAATAGCCGCTGCCTCGTCTTCCCTCATGTGAGTAAAAGAACGTTTTTGCTTGAGCAGCGCCGGCCTGACTTAGCGTGGCCAATGGCTTTTCCCTTCACCCATGCATGCACACATGCTCTCCAGGGCTTACAGGAATGACGCGCTTACCTCTCTTTCCCCCGCCTTACGAGAGAAATAATAACTGTCAATGCGTAAAACACAAAGGAAGCAGCGTGGGTGTTTGAGGGGAACCCCCCCAAAAAAAATAATCCCCTTTGGGCAACGTTGGGGTTGGTCCCAATAGGGGTTTTGCCAAAAATGTGGGTCATTATCATGGCAACATATAGTCCGGCCCTCCACAAGGTCTGAGGGACAGTGGACCGGCCCCCTGCTGAAAAAGTTTGCTGACCCCTGGTCTGGAGGCAGCCATGGCCGGGTAGAGTACTGAGGGCCAAACAAAGAGGAATGAAGAACTGTATGCAGTCCCTGAGCCTCCACCCTTAATTTTGTTATGAAGCACACCTAAAAATAATGAAGAATGTGAGGGCACATCAGTCTTTGCAAAAACTCTATCTATGCTATGTTGTTCCTTTCTTCCATCATGGAACTCAAGGTTAGGTATCCGGGGTTCCCAGTCAGTCTCTTATCCAGGCACTGACTAGATCCAAACTCATTCGAGTGATTGTTAGTATTATCAGAACTTATGATTGCGACATGTAAACCATTTAGAAGCCACCTTGGCAACTAAGTGTTATTTGAATTAATAAATGACCTTACATTGAGAGGAAATATCCTACTGGCACCAGTTTGATGCCATGTCCAGTTTGGTCCTTAGTTGCAACACAACTTTCTGAAAACTAATTTTCAGACTTGAGCTGGTTTTTACGATGCCCATAGGAAGTAGCTCTGCAACCATAGCATCACAAGCACCAGCATCTCACCATTTATTGTGTTAAATGTGTTACTTAGGCTTACCTCACCTGTGTTTTAATAGGTTGTCTTCTTTTTCCCTTGCATGCAGATATAGGAGCTCATGACATCTTCTCCTAACCCCAGGGCAAACTTTTTCAGCTTATGATAAGCACAAGACCTTGTGACAAGTGCACCTACAAGCTAGAAGTGCCCAGCCCACCTCTACTATCCTGTCTTCAGGGGGGGACTTTTCTTTCCGTTTCATATCTGAAACTGCTGCCTTGATGCTGTTGCAATTATAAGAAAAGTGAATGATCCAGGCCAAGAAAGAAAATGAAATGAAAATGCAGAGATCATATTATCCAGATGAAGGAAAACACTTTTCCAACTACAATGGTGGCTGAAACTCATAAATTAGATGACTGAAGTAATAAGACATGTGAAATGGCTTTTAAGTCCACTACCAGCTCTGTGCAATAAATTTCCAGTGACATCCAAGCTTTTAGTGGAGGGCATGATTTATTGCCATCTACCGGAAAAGAGCTTTCATGGATTATCTCTAAAGTGGCAAAACTCTATTCTGAATTTTTCAAAATTAGTGAAGCTGTGTGAATGCTACAGGCAAGCGAGCTCCCATGCTGTCTTTTTATTTTTAATTAAAAATATTCCTCGTTAACAAGGACAGAAAAGGTACTTTGGTGAAGGAGTGGGCAGAAGATAGATCTATGATTGGATCTCTGGATGGATTTGCAGTAGACTGGCCAGGATTTCTGACTCTCAGTTGTTTAACAATAGCAACAACAAAATTACTTTCCTAAATATATATATATATATATATATATATATATATATATATATATAGTCTGTGGAAATGAAAAAGGCTTTAGGTAGCCAGGTGTGGACATTTGTGTGAAAGGACAGTGAGTTCAATTATAAGTGTGTGTGGTATTTATTTATTTTTATCTACATGAACAATGGCACTCACAGCCTGGACACTGGAAGGAAAGGAAAAGATTTCTGGTCCGTACAGAGTGTTTGAAGCAAAAACAAAGCAGTGGTATAAATACCAGAATGCTTGAAGTAGTGACTAGTCCTTTAAACCCCAATAGAATCTTAATATGCAGGTCACCTAGTTATGAGAAGGAACAGTTAATTTGCTTCTCAGTGAAGCAACAGTTCTTTTTCAGGATTCAGATTGCTTAGAATAGATCTGGTAAAATGGAATTAAAATCCAGCGCAGCTACTTCTCCCTGTGGTAACAGACAGCTTTTTTTAAAGGACCGCCACAATGTTGATCATACAAAAGTTAGAAGATGTCACTTGGATCAGACTAAAGGCCCATCTAGTCCAGCATTCTGTTCCCCCCGTGGCTAACCAGATAGCTATGGGGAGACAACAAGCAGGACATGAATGCAATAGTCTTGTGCTCAGGCCAAACGCCCACCGCGTCCTGTGCCCTGTTCTCACAGTGATAAATGGGAGGAGCCAAACAGCCAGAGCCGGCCCGCCTATTAGACAGGTTGAAGTGCTTGCCTCGGGTAGCAAAAGTGCTTGCCCTGCTGCTTCCTGTCGTGACAGTGGGTATTCTGTCATCCCCTCCCGCCACCCTGGTGGGGAGAAGACAAGTGGCAACATTTTGAGGAGCACACTGGCTCCAACTTAGTTTTGTGAGAACAGGGCATGGTGGGGATGGGGATGCTGGCAGAAGTGGGGGGTATGGTGGGGGAAGGAAGTGGCAATTCCTGTTTTGCCTCAGGTGGCAAAATGGGATGGGCCACCTGTGAAGAGAGCACTCTCTGTCATGATCCCCAGTAACTAACATTCAGATAAAAGCTGCCTCTTACACTGCAGGTTGTAGCCAGAGATAGCCTTACCTGCCATGAATTCGCCTAATCTCCCTTTAAAGCTGTGCGCGTTGGTGGCCAGTCTACATGGTCGGAAACCTGGTTTGTTGCTGCAGAATGTCAGTCCAACACTTTATTATATCAGTTTTAAAGAAACTGAATAATCCAGGTTGATCTCCAAAAGAAAGACCAGCAGCCTCCCTCATTTTGGGTCTCTTTTCAAATGCTACCAGGCTCCAGAAAGTGTCTGAGACATCAGCAGCCACTGTTACCTAAGCTGCCCACACCATTAAGTGATTCTCCCTTTTCGGACTTTAACTGACACATATTTGTCAAAAGGCGAAAGCAAACGCATCTTGTAGTGGCCACAAGATGAGCGAATGTTCTTTTGCTCTCCGAAGTGCCAAGATAGCCCCAGGCCAATCACTTGCAGTGTGTGTGTTTTCTATTTCTTTAAGCCCCTATAAATACACTCAGTGAAAGAGATAACACAATAGTCCTTTACAGGAGTAAGGAGATAGATTTACAGCTACCCAAAGCCATTATCAAGGCACAGTGCTAAGTGTCGATGAGTGACAGGCTGCTTCAGTGACATCATAATCCAAGAGAAGCCTGTCAGTTGAGATGGCAGACTATCATACCTTCTCTTCCACTTTACTCTCACTGAAGTGATAAACCTGTTCCTGGGCTGAACCTAGGGATGGGAGAGAAACTCAATTCAGTTCAGGTTCAAGGGCAAACTTACCAAATTCAGCCTTTCCAAAACAAAATGAGCACTGAGCCACAGTCACTGTTTGAAATGCGCAGGTCTCCAAATTTTGCAATGCAGTTCACCAGCTAAGACACGTGCACAAAAATGCATATGCTAGGGTCAAGTGTGCATGTAAATGCATATATTGGCAAACTACAACATACAAAAAAACACATTACATTAGGTGAAGTTGCATTGCAAAAATGCAAAGCATATGAGAAGTTGTGTACCAAAACATGTATATTAGGAGAAATTCACACTAAAATTCTGGTGCATTTTCTTGAGAACCCTTTTTATTGTTATTTTAAAAAAATCAAACTAATGTGGAAATGTGGAGAAATAAACTAAGATTGGAAAAATGAGAAACTGAGTGAAACTAAACTTGACATTCCCCCCGCCACACACCCCAGCTGTGCTACTCCTAGCTGTAGATAGAGGGCTGACATGGAATCATAGAAACATAGAATTGTAGAGTTGGAAGGGACCCCAAAGATGAGCCAGTCTAATCTCAACATGATTGGATGCTTCTCCATACAAGCCTAGCTATCAAGGGAGAAGGCTGTTAGCTTATTTTGTGCAAGAATATGTACACATACACACAAAGAGAGACAGACAGACAAATATGTATCATATTTGTATGGATGAGCACTCAGTCACATGGGTTTCACCTTACACAGCCTGACTAAGTACAGTCCAGACACATGTCTATCACTTCAGTGAGAAAACAATGTTGCTTTGCTTTGCTTTGGGGTTTTTTAAGGGCTTGACGCAAATATACACAGATGCATAAGCATAAAGGTAAAGGGTAAAGGGACCCCTGACCATTAGGTCCAGTCACAGATGACTCTGGGGTTGCGGCGCTCATCTCACTTTATTGGCCGAGGGAGCCGGCGTACAGCTTCTGGGTCATGTGGCCAGCATGACTAAGCCGCTTCTGGCAAACCAGAGCAGCGCACGGAAACACCGTTTACCTTCCCACCGGAGTGGTACCTATTTATCTCCTTGCACTTTGACATGCTTTCGAACTGCTAGGTTGGCAGGAGCAGGGACTGAGCAACTGGAGCTCACCCCGTTGCAGGGATTCGAACCACCAACCTTCTGATCGGCAAGCCCTAGGCTCTGTGGTTTAGACCACAGCACCACCCGCGTCCCTTACACCAAGCATACCTGAGTCTAAAGTCAAGGAAGGCTTCCCCTGCAAGTATTCAGGGCACCAGGTTATGTTCCATCAATGGTCAAGATTCAAGACCAAGATGGCTTGCCAGTCTGCTGAGAGAACACACCAGGAAGACTGCAGGGAAGTGACGACTTCTTATGATGAGTGGCTCCTCAATAGAAACTAAATTTTGTGGATTGAAGAGGAACAATTATTTTCATTCCAGCAGATAATGTTTCATAGATACATGAGGTGCAAAAGAGATACCACGGCACTGCAGACTTCCTTAAAGGTGAAAATAAACATCAAGTCCAAAAGTCCATTTCCGTAAGCATCTTAGTTCCTAAATGGTTCCCATTTGATCCCACTCCCCCCCCCCTTCATTCTGAAACAAATACATACCCCAAGTGACTTGTTTTGGGAACTACCCAGTTGACATACTGGACAAGATTTATTGGCTACCAAGTAGTCTTGCCAGTTTGGAGTAAAAACCCATTAAGCCCTGCATTCAGTTTCCATCAGCAGCCAGCCTTGAAAGCTGACCAGCAGGCGATGAAAGTAATGATCATCTCATCTTCTCTGCTTCCACCATCAAGGGTAAGATTAATACACAGTTTTCACTTAGCTATTGTAGCTTACAGCTGCCACTCAAACTATTATCTAGGAATTTGTGGAATCCCCTTGTAAAAGCATAGTTCCCTTCGTTTCTGGCACTCAGGCTGTATCATCAGTTATACAGCCAAAACAGTCGCACACATAAGAAAGGCAAAGCAATTCAACACGCAGCCCTAGGGCCACGTGCAGCTGTGGATGCCCTTTTCAGTGGCCCTTGACAACATCTGATGTCCCCCCTCCAGCCCTTGTGCTGCCGCCCCAAATCCAGGTAAGCGATGCACTGGGCTTTGGGAAAGAGGTGTGACGACTTGAGAGGGTCCTAGAGTCCTCCCACCTCCTTCCCAAAGCCTGGTTGGTGCTTTCCCAGCTTTGGGAAGGAGATGGGAGGACTCTAGGACCCTGTCAAAGGCTGGGTTGTGTGTGTCAAAAGTTGGACCCTGACGGAAAAGTACAGAAGTACAAAAAATGTAGCTGGGGAGGGGAAAGACATAAGGATGGGGAACAACAGCAACTGCCCAATGAAGACTGAGCATGCTCAGTGGTTGTGCAATGCTGACCAATAGCTGCACAGAGGGAGAGGAAATGTCACAGAACGGGACCACTCCACACTATGGCATTTTGTTGCAGATTTCACTTGGCCACCATATTTTCAGCTAGCAGATTCTGTGCATCCACTGCGACTGACACCCAACGTTTCTGCCTTTGCCTTCAACACACAGCATTAACGAAAAAGTATTTTAAGAGAGGGAGTCTAACATTTTTGTGAGGATAGTGGTAAAAAGACGACTGAACTAAAATGGCATAACAGTAATAACATTCAGAGATGCAAGGCAGATAAGATAGTGGCACAGAAAGAATAATGACAGGCTTTGCACTAAGAGGCACAAAGCACGCTGTAATGTACTGTATAAGAAATGAGAACAAAAAAGGAACTATGGATGGTAATAACAGCAGGCTGCCACAATGGATGCGGCCTCCTAGCAACCCAAGATCACCACCCTTTCCGGAACAAAACGATGCAGAGGCAGCACATTCACATCCACACCTTTATCAGGCGAGCAGAGAGCTTCCAGTAATGCAGAGAGCTCTCTGACCCCAGATAATAAAAATGCAGGTGAATGGAACTGATGAAAACTCCAATAAAGTATTCTTGCCGAAACATAATGGACTGAATTGGGTAGCAGCAGCAAAGTAACCCATCACATATTTTTAAAAACATTATATGTGCTATACATAACGTGATTCATAACAAAGTTGGAAGTTTTAGGAGATGTTTTAGGATTTATCACAAATTTACCAAGCTAGCTTTCTTATGTTTACTTATGTCTATACGTATTTTGATCTATAGCTTACTTGATCCGCTATGTATTTTGGAAAGTGGTTTGTTCACTTGTCCATTTGTTCTCTATAGGTTCAGATGCTTCTTGAGATATCGCCCTATTTGACACAAGGTTTTCCAAGGTGGGAGCAGTGGTCATTGTCAAAGTTTGAACTCCACCCACCATTTTGAATCAAGATGGCAGACTGAAGTGTCACTTTTGGTGTTATTTCACCCATTTTTGGGGCACAGGTTTGGCCACCTCTCGAAACTGTCCAACAAAGTAATGCCTTAAGAGGGGGATATCTTTATGCATGAAAATTCTATAGAGAATCTTCTCATGGTGACCTTTCTTAGATGTCTAACAAGGAAAAGTAGGGCAAAGCAACTTGTTTGTTTCCCCTCTGTTGGTTTAATAGCTCTCACTGATTTGATTGTAATTTGAAAATGCCAGTGGCACTTGCCTACTTGATCTTATTTAGGTTTGCCTTTGCATTAAATGGATTTTCTTTATTTTCACAAGCAGCTTTGATTTAATGCTATGGAAGCTTTGCCTTTAAAGGGATCACTCCTGCTAACTTCCAATGAGTAGCCTCAGACACAGCGGCATTGCTAACATCTATTATTATCGTCATCATTGTCATCATTTCTGCAACATGTTTAGAGTGCACAAAAAGGCATCTCGTTCCTCTTCATAAGCATCCTATGAGATTTCAAATTTGACTACCGACGTTCAAAGCTAAAACACAAGAACTTGTGTACAAGAACTCCCCAGAGGAAATCAGATATTTAAACTCTGTTTTGAGAAGAGGTGCCAGCTTGCAAGGGCGATTGGGGTGTGTGTGTGTGTGTGTGTGTGTGTGTGTGTCAGACAATGGATGTGTGATGTCCCAACCTTGTGCGTATGATGTCGCAATGTCCTGGACAGGACATCCCAGGAGGAGCCAAGAAGAGTCAAATATAGTGGTACCTCGGGTTACATACGCTTCAGGTTACAGACTCCGCTAACCCAGAAATATTACCTCTGGTTAAGAACTTTGCTTCAGAATGAGAACAGAAATCGGGCAGCGGCGGCGCAGCAGCAGCAGAAGAACGCACCATTAGTGGTGCTTCAGGTTAAGAACAATTTCAGGTTAAAAACAGACCTCCGGAACAAATTAAGTTCTTAACCCGAGGTACCACTGTACATGACTGTGCATCTCAATGGCCAAGAGCTCCTCCTCCCATTGGTGCCACCACCAGCAGGAGGCTGCTTTGACCCTCCTTCCCCTCCCGTGGCAGGAGGAGGAGAAGGAAGCAACCATTGGAGGCATGCCACACTCAGAGCTTTGGCTCCACTCTTTTGGGACATCAGGGGCCGGCCTCTGCCCCCCAAAAATATAGGAAGGCCAAAAAGGCTTGGCCCCTAGGAGCTGGCACCCCTGGCTTTGAGGCACACTGGGGAAAGTTGTCACAAGGTACCATTCTCCCAGTTCCCTCCCGCCCAAACCTCTCCTTGGAATTAAACTTGCTTGTCGTGGCATCTCCCTAAGAAGTTCAGAACAAACACATATTTCAGTATGTTCTGGGTTACTTTCAGATACAGGCTGGTGCAAAAGAAAGTGAAATAAAAACTTGCTCACATGCATGAAATGGAAAATAACCATTCAGTCTATGGCAGTGTCCCTCCTTTCTCCCATTCCATATCCAGTACAAACATGTTGTGCACTGCTTTGGAATGCCCAGACAACAGGCAGCATGAAAGTATTTAAATAAACAAACTTATTGTCCTTTACACTAAGCCCAGCTACAGCCTTGCTCCCACCCCAGACCTTATTTCCCATTATACTCTTTATCTTCTTCAGTTTTAGGCTGGCAGCAATGTGGCTGTATAAAAAGGTTTTTACCTGATTGCTCTCTTTTTTGTTGATGTCTTTGCCCTTGAGTTTCTGTGGATGTTTTGGATTTTGTTATAGGGGCTTAGTGCTGATGCTTATATTTATAATTTATAATATTTATAATTAGTTTTCTCAAATAAATAAAATAAATGTGCATACCTGTAACTCAGGATAATAATTGATGTGTCTGATGAAGTGGACTCTCTAGTCTAGGAAAGCTCATGCCATAATACATTTGTTAATCTTTAAGGTACCACAAGACTCCTTGTTGTCTTTTTAGCAGCACAATCCTTTCCCACACAACCTTACACATGCTTAGAACCATGTGATCAAAGGGGTACCATTTTGGGGGGGGGAGTGCTCAGAGCATGAATATCAAAATGGGTACCTTGGAGCCATGATGAGTATGATAATGGCTAATATTCAAGGTCAGCCGCAGCCAGCAGCATTATTCACACACTGCAATACTTGCTTTATTACATCCAAATCAATGATACTCACAATTTACAACAAACCTTTCATTCTTTCTATGGAAAGAATGAGATTCAAAAACGCTCAGATCTTTCTTTCAAACCCAGCTGGGTGCCATGAATTATTTACATTTCTTGGTATGCTTCTTTTTTCTTTCTTTAAAAAAATCTTTCCTTCCAATTTGGCAGTTATATATCATGCTACATTTCCTCTGTGCAAGCACCCCTCCTCAAAAGCTTCTGCGGTTCTTGATCTGAGTACTCAGTCCTCCAACAGCGATGCTATTTCCAAATGAAAAACTGTAAGAGTTTCTTTCCTCAACAACCTGCTCTTTCATTTTCACTTCATTATTCACAAAGTGGTTGCTTACTGTAGCAATTCTATATGATTGTTTCTGGCTCCATTAAGCATACACATTCCCAAATCAAATCCCCCGCAGAACATATGCCCCTCTCTTTTTCTGTTATCTTCTGCCACTTCCCCTGGTTTTGGTGCTGCCATCTAAAAGTGGGTATTGGTACATCAAAATTGGGGTTCACAGCTAATCCCTCCCCACACAAAATCACCAGTCAGGTCTTAATTTTGAAGTGTTTAAAATGTGATCTCTCCTTGAATGGGCCAATCTGAAAACAGGTAGCGCACCATGGGCGTAGCCAGGGGGCACAGCTGCCCCCCATCAAGTAAATAAATAAAAATACCGTACTTAACTAACTGGCCAACTACATTGCAGATAACTCAGTTCTGCTCCCCCCTAACATAATGCCTGTCCCCCCCCTAAAATAAATCCTGACTACGCCATGTAGTGCGCCTGTGAAATTGGTTGCCTTAGGTGGAGCAGTGAAGCTTCCCACCCCAATCAAAGGACATGATATTGAAGGCTGTTCAATTCATTTTGGCCCTTGAAGAAAAGATCCCCTATAAATAACTTCCCTGATCATTAAAAACATTAAAAATAAAAGATGGTGATGGTACAGATTAGGAAGAGATCTGAGAAAACTGGTTTGAGTGGGAGACATTAACTATGAACCCTGATTTGATATGTCAATACACACTTGCAAGTATTGACTAGATCTGGAGGTTTGTATTTAATGGCGCTGCTCTTCCTGGCTGCAGACCTTCTGCTGCACCAGGTATCTGGCTGCTGACATGCTCTGTACAGTGGTTCCTCGGGTTAAGAACTTAATTCCTTCTGGAGGTCCGTTCTTAACCTGAAACTGTTCTTAACCTGAGGTACCACCATAGCTGTCAAGCGTCCCTTATTTGGCGGGACAGTCCCTTATCCCAGCACCATTCCCCGCTGCTGTCCCTTATTGATGATGTCCCTTAAATAAGCTACTGAAGGTAATGGGGCCCTTTCTATGTCCAGCTGTCCTTTGTCAACAACAAATTGTTGCTGTTTTTTGTGTTGAATATATGCTATATGGTAATTTATGGACCTAATAGGTATCTAAAGCCATTTGCATACAACAAAATATGTATTTTATCAAAGTAATTGTTGATCCCTTATTTTGGCTGCTGATCCCTTATTTTCGAGGCTGCTGGCACTTATTTTCAGATCTTTAAGTTGACAGCTATGGGTACCACTTTAGTTAATGGGGCGTTCTGCTGCCCCCGCGCCGCCGCGCAATTTCTGTTCTCATCCTGAAGCAAAGTTCTTAACCTGAGGTGCTATTTCTGGGTTAGCAGAGTCTGTATCCTGAAGCATCTGTAACCTGAAGCGTCTGTAACCCGAGGTACCACTGTAACATGGTCTCTTGCTGAACCATGTAAGCCCACTCACTTGTGGCTATGTGAGACAGGAAAACTATACAGGCAACTCCCAATTTACTCAGGGGTTATGTTCCAAGGCACCATGCATTTAAGTGACATCTTGTATATTTGAAACACTATTTTAAAAGTCTGCAGACAACCTGTTCTTCCCCCACCCCATTCCGCCCCTTTTTGTGACATTTACAGGGCTCTTCCAGGTCTGGTGCGTTGCGTGTGTGCACTACCCATCACTAATAAACAATGAAACAAGTTGCCTACCCCTTTATGGTAGCGCAACTCACAATTAACTCAATCCAGGATAACATTTCTAGGCATTCTCGCCAACAAAAGACGTTGTTTGTAGCACCCGTACATCAGCAGAACTGCCTCAGGCCTGCTGCTGCTGTTGCCTCTTCATAATTATATTTTATAATCCTCCTTTGCACACAAGAACTCAATTCAGGTCCTTCTCAATGCATTAGAATCCTCTTCAAACCCATTAGCTGTATCAGAAGCTTCGCACTGTCACTCTCTCGTCGAAATATTTTATTATGGAGTTAACTGTATTACAAAATGGTGAACTATGAATATTTTAGCACACTGCGTGTACCAAGCCACTGAAATCAACCCGTCTTTCACCACACCAGCAAGGCTGGGGAGGCTCTTGCCGAGTTAAATATATGCCCTCTCTTAACCAAAGAATGGAGATATGTGACTAATAAAAATGTGCCGTGTAGTTGTATCAGAAATGCTGTTGTTAGCATTATTTGTAGCAAGATTACCACAATGTATTACCCACCCATCACCCCAAGCACCCAGGGTGTGTCTTTGACATTTGCATAGTGAAAGAGTCAGGTGTACCAATGTGGGAAGGGAGCCCCCAAATTATAATTTACCCTCCCGGTGTCCCAGTACTCCAAGGACAGTCCCAGAATTACGAAAGAACTTCCTGGATTCTAATTTGAGCCCAGAATATCCCTGTTTCCCTCGCCAGCATCACCACTGTCGAGCTTAGGGAGGAGGATGAGCTGGCGCTAGCATCCCATTGCCTCTCCATGGCCTCTCTATGGCTGCTGCTGCTGCTGCTGGCCTTGGAGAGCCTGCAACTGCCAAGGCCAGGCCCTGGGTGATGCACCAGCTGTGAGGGGCAGGCAGAGGGCAGAGTTGCAGGGGAAGAAAAGGGGAGAGGAGCACAAAGAGTATTGACTTAAATAAAAAAAATACTCTTTGTGTGTCTGCATCTAATCTTGCCCCTTTTGAAAATTGGTTTATTTGTGTGTGTTTTTCTTTTTGTAAATCTACCAAGGAATAAAAAATTAAATAAAATTGGGATTCAGGGATTTTCTCAGGACGGAGGAGGGTGTGTGTGCTACATCCCATTGGTAGTGGAAACAGCACTTGCTCTTCTTCCGATAGGAAATGATCTGTGGTGGCGGACAACAAAAATGGGG
Organism: Podarcis liolepis; assembly: GCF_965112155.1. Classification (NCBI taxonomy): domain Eukaryota; kingdom Metazoa; phylum Chordata; class Lepidosauria; order Squamata; family Lacertidae; genus Podarcis; species Podarcis liolepis. The sequence goes on along the minus strand of NC_139560.1, from coordinate 59,605,561 downwards.
GGGGGTCAAGGAGGGTCAGTCAAAAGTTTGGCCCACAAAAAAAAGTTTGAGAATCACTGTCTCAGTGGGGGGAGAGGGAGGGCATGGACCTCCCAATCCTATGTGTGTTTACTCTAATGTATTGCCATTGTGTCCAATGGTTCATCTGCAGTGAATCTGCATCCACAAGATCTGAGTCAAGAAGGTGAGATCAGAGGCCTTGCTTCCCTTCTCTTTGTCAGTTATCCTGAACAACCGCAACAACAGGATAGTTATCTCTGGTGGATACAATGCACAGTTCCGCCAACAATAACCGGAATGATCTGGGAGCTACTCGAGGAGGATGTGTTTAAACTATCGTCCAATTCCCTGTCTGTGTGACCAGAGTTGTTATCTCAGTTCAAAAACTCTGACAATCCATGAACCTTGACACATAAGCAAGTTTGGTAAGAGATGTGGAAGCTGGCAATGTTGTTCCACACTTAACACCCAGTTATCTCTGGTTTCCATTGTTTCGGGTGTCGTGGCAATAGCACTGTGTCAGACCTATGAGAACAAGTTTGGGAAGTCATATCCACTGAGGGTTCTTGAAAATTAAATGCTCGATCCTGGAGGAAATATCAATGCATCTTTTGCAAATTTATTAGAGCAGATTGTCATATCACATAACAACCAGTCCCGGAAAGCTGAACAATCTTAACCTTTGTGATACAGAAGCATCAATCACTTCTGAGGTTGGTCTCTGATAAGCGTACAAAACTTTCGTACATTGAGCTCGCATCCAGATTTCCTCTTTGGAACTTGTTGTGTTACTATCAAAGGCATGAGTTGTCCTTATCTCATGCATTTCAGCTTGCCCCTCCCTACACACATTTTCTATTGACTGTGCTTAGATAAATTGGGGGAGAGACAAAAAAAGGGGGGCCAGCAGAATCCCCTTAAACCGCCCCCCTCCTTATCAAGTGAATTGTAAAGAACACATTTGCCACAGTTACGCGCCTTAAAAGCACAATCTATACTATGTCTTTTTTCAAACCTAAAATAAAAAAGCAAACTGACAAAAGTAATATATTGTGTTTCAGCATTCATGAAACATATTTGCAGCATTCCTCTGTCGTCATCTTTTTAGAAAACAGTTAAATTCCCTTGCATTTTGTCTTTAACTGAAAATGCTGCCACAGGGTAGAGGTCAACTAAGTGTTTCTCAGAGTAGACCCATTGAAATGCATGAACATGAGTAGGTTAGGTCTATTGATTTCAACAGGCCTGCTCTGTGTAAGACTTTACTGAATACCATCCGCTGTATCTTGCCAATGCATTAACAGTGCAATCCTACCCATGACTACTCGCTGAGTGCCACTGTTAAGTGGCTATTGCATTACAAAGAGATTTAGAGGTATATTCCTTCTACCTACTGACTTTTAGTGGATCTACAAGGATATTGAGATTTTGATTTTAAATATGTTTCCAGGTCTTACAGCGGATTAGAGGAAAAACTGGGAAATGTGGCTGCACCTCACCCTGGCTTCTAACACACTAGAATACAAATCCAAATTACTCCATGTCATTTCAATCCCACCTCCCCACCCCTTCCAAATAATGATGGAGGAAATAGTGTGCTATTCAGCTCATTTGCTGTTGCTTGAGATATCTTGAGCTAATTGTTCACTACATACAAAACACAGTTCACATTGCACATTCCTGCTTTTGGCACATTTATGGATCAGGATTAATCCCTAGTTGTGTGGATTGTACTCCCAGGGGGCTCAAGGGGGTTAGTCAACATAAAACTGCCCCCACTTCCAGCTCTATAGTTGCATGACTTATAAAATGTCCTGATTTCAAAGCCCATTTTATTAATTTGGCATGTATTTTATGACGATTCCTATCCTTTGGCACTGCCAACTTGGGTCATGGGGAAGCTTTGTCTACAGAGTCTGGAATATACCACACTGACCATGCTTGCTCTAGGTCTTGTTAAGTATGATCTAAAATATCCTGATTCTTATGAGATGGTCCCAGCTACCACCGTATTGATGCAAAGGGGTATGTACGCATGTGCAAATTAGCTGCAACCCTCAGGTTTAAGTTCTACTTAAAATTTGACCATCTATGTGGAGCTGGTTTGTCTCCTCTGTTCTGTATCACTGCATGCACTAAATATAGATCCATCAGGATGGGTGCAAATATGAAACACTGGTGAGGAATTCAAGGCGTCTCTTCAGCAGATGCTGTGGAATTCCACACTAATTTGAACAGACTTTATACCGTTCATTAGACTGCACTGATCCATGGCCGTGGGGTGGGAATGTGGGAGCAGGAGTATACAACCATGCCTTTAAACAATAAAGTTTCAAACTTGACACCTAATTTGTGTTTTAAGTGGAAAACACAACTGTATAACTGATTTTCCGAGAAAGAAAGAAACACATTAAACATTTCTTTTGTGCATGGCAGGGGGAAGCGGGGGGGAGGGGTTATAAACCTTAAGGTTTATATTCCCTTTCTCAAGCTCAATAAGAAAAAGGGGGAAACACATATCTAATGATTATACTGGCAGTGAGACTTTTTCCAACTGCTAAAATAGACCAGATCACTAGTCTGTCACATTCTTTATTTTCTGTCCAACAGCAGCTTGCGTCAGTGGAAGCCACAAAATACTGAAGAGCAGAAGATCTATTAACATACATGATGAAATATAAATGCAGGTAGCAAACCAACAATGAGGAGATATTAATGAATGAGAAAGCATTGTTTGTCCTCCACAAGTATAGACACACACACAAACTAATTTAGCATCTTTGGAACCTGTTCTTCTTTGCCTGGAACACAAGAGTGTGATCTACCTAAGGCACTTCATTCTGGCATCTGATTGAAAAGCCTTCAAGTTGTGCTACGGACCTTAGCCTTGAGGCCAAGTGCAAATTAGGTTTAAATCAGTGAAGCTGATTAAAGCTTCATTGTGGCTGAGCCCTTAATAGGAAGCCAAAATGAGAGGAAAGACCCACTTGAACACAGCAAGAGTTGCCTCTTGTAACTTGGAACACATGTAATGCTTTTCGGGCCCGCTTTACTCAGACAATACCATGAGAGGTTTAAGGCTATTTACCTGCTGACAGAATGGAACAGAATTTCCAGCTTGGGAAAATAAAGCCAAGTAGGAATCAAAGGCATGGCATTTACTGCAAACAGTAAACGGCTTCTTTTAGTCAGGGGCCGGGGAGGATTTAGGGGTAAAGATGGACATCAAAACAACTCAAAAGGTTCAAGTGGCTCACCTGAATTTATTGCCTTTACTGAGTTAAGAACACAACAAGACTGACTCTAAGGGTGCCTCCTGGAGAGAAATGGGGAAAGCACAATTTCTATTAAATTTGGCTATTTGCAAAATAGTTTACATGTTGCTTGCTTTTAGCATTGCCTTTAGCAACCCACACGAATCTGCCAAATCATGACAAACTTCGGAACTACAAAAAAAATCCTCTTGAATGAACATTTAAAATTATTTCTGCATTTCTGTTGTATATCGCTTGTTCAATATATAGAACACTAAGTAAGTATTCCCCTTTTTAAAATTCAAAATGAAAAGTTTAAAAATAAGTTTCCAGCCAAACCAAAATTAATTTTGATTGGACAGTTGGTACATCCTGAATCCCTTCCAAAGCATGACTTCGGCTAAATTATACTTAAAATGCATTTTTTACTGAGGGCCCAATCCTATGAACCTATAAGCCAATACAGTGGTACCTCGGGTTACAGACGCTTCAGGTTACAGACTCCGCTAACCCAGAAATATTACCTTGGGTTAAGAACTTTGCTTCAGGATGAGAACAGAAATCGCGCCGCAGCACAGTGGCAGCGGGAGCCCCCATTAGCTAAAGTGGTACCTCAGGTTAAGAACAGTTTCAGGTTAAGAATGGACCTCCGGAATGAATTAAGTTCTTAACCCGAGGTACCACTGTAAAGATGTGGGTGTTTGAATTGCCCATTTCTGATTTTCTTGTGTTTTTGTTGAAATATGCACTTGCTATGATTGCCATAGCTGAACAGCAATGTTTTGCAAAAGAAAAAAGGAATTTACATCCATTGCCAACCTTCCTATTCTGTGGCATTATAACAAAGCATGACTGTTACTTATTTGTTTCAAATTATCTTCTCAGGACAATGTTGGTTATGAAGTGGACATAATGTAACTCCATCGAAGGAACAATCCAATCCTGTGACTTAAACAGATCTGTGATAAATTATATAGATGAGTAAATTAGACAAATATGATAAACAAAGATGAATCTTTCTAAAATCTTCTAGAGAAAGCCTAACACCTAAGCGTGAGATGGAGAACACAGAGCTATGACATCATATTTAGTTCCAGCTCTATGGAAAAAAGGGGATCTGTGCCAGATAACAAATGGGTGGGCTGTTAGGGGGAAAAGGCCAGAGTTGAGCATAGAGTGATGTCAGCTAGAATCATATTGTTGTTGAATTGGAAGGGAACCCGAGGGTCATCTAGCCCAACACCCTGCAATGCAGGAATCTCAACATGTGGTCCCCCATCCAATTTGAAACCAGACCAGACCTTCTGAGCTTTGCAAATGTGCCAGAAGCTCGATTGCTGCACCACTAAGAGGGGCGACTATTTGCCAAAACCCAGGATTGAACCAGAGACAAAACAATGTTTGATTCCTGTTTCAATCAAAGGCTGCGGCTATGGGAGAAGTTAAACTCTCTTTGGGGTGTTCATGCTGTGAGTCCCTCCATTGTAGGCTCAGGTTGTACAGTGGTACCTCAGGTTACATACGCTTCAGGTTACATACACTTCAGGTTACATACGCTTCAGGTTACAGACTCTGCTAACCCAGAAATAGTGCTTCAGGTTAAGAACTTTGCTTCAGGATAAGAACAGAAATTGGGCTCTGGCGGAGCAGCAGCAACAGGAGGCCCCACTGGCTAAAGTGGTGCTTCAGGTTAAGAACAGTTTCAGGTTAAGGACAGACCTCCAGAACGAATTAAGTACTTAATCCGAGGTACCACTCTATATAAATGTAAATAAACCATAAATCCTAAAGAGTCTTCAATGTACCTCATTCCAAAGGAAACACAAACCCTGGGTAAGTGCCTGGAACTCCTGGAATCTCTCAGAGATTGCTTTAGGTGGCATTCAACACTAATATATACGTGTTTTGATAGGTTGCTTTTGGGGGAGCAGAAAAGCTAGCTCCTGGGTCCACAGTACCCAGCAAGCCACATGTGTATATGACTTTTTATTATTAAATACATGCTATATGAAAGTTTTAATAACAGGTTACTTGCCAGGGGTGCAGGAAAACTTCTTATTTTCTCCAGTGTTGGTGTCAGTCACATTGAGGCAGATTGGTGTCAAATAACGTTTTTTTAAAAAATAAAAATAAAAAATGCAAGCATGGCTCCTGAACATTTGGTAAATGAGGAGTCTGACAATCCATGTATAGACCAGACAGTGACAGTCCTATTCACACAACTTTTGAGGGGGCGGGGAGAGAGAAAGGGGACTTTTTAGAAAGTGGGTTGACTTTGTTCTGCCAGCCTATGTGAAGCAGGGCACCATGATCAATCATTCACATATGTTCATTGCACATTCAGACATGTCCGTGCCCTCCAGCAGCTGTGTACTGCTTGTGATGCAACTGTTCAAGGGCTTTCTGGAGCCAAGGCATGTGGTGAACATCTACACATGATTGGTCACCATGCACTGATTCAAGGAGAATTGACAAGGGGGGAAATCAACCTTGTTTGGATGCAGGTGTGGGGAGGCTTCTGCCAGAGTAATCTCAACCTACAATTAAACAACGTGGTGCAGTAAAATCGTATGAAATAGTTCCTTCCCAATGTCAATACTGCTATTTTTCAGCTTTTGCGTGTACGGAAACTTACTTGAATTCTTCAAGGAAGGATATGCAGGAGTGTATTTTCACAAGTGCAAGAGAATCAAAACAGCGATTCAGTGGCCTTCAAGCGTACTCCGAGAAGCAGCTGAGACATTTTAATTTATACAAAAGACCATAATAGAGCACCTTCTATATATGCTAGAGAAGCCTACAGGCATGGCTGCGATGAAGAATGAGGTGACAAAAACAAAGATAATAATCACTCACCATGCAAACGAGGCCCTACTAGCAAGAGAACGACTATAGAATTGCTGCTAATGTTGAATTATAGCTTTAGCCCTTTCTCCGGCAATTTGCCACTATTTGTAGGTGGTCCATATGTTTGGGTTTTTATCATTTCATTTTCCTTTTTACTACCATAAATCACTAAAAGGGAAAAGAGGCAGATGTGTTGCTCCAATCTGAACGCTTAACAAAAAAAAAACAAAAACAAAAAAAAGCTTCCACAGCAATTTTAGTGACAGTAAATGACATTTCGGGGGGCTGGTGAATTACCTCTCCCTGCAAACCAGCCTGCCAGTTCCTAAGGCTGCAACCCTAAACACACTTATAACAGACACTCCAAGTGTCCCCATAATTCCAGGGACAGTCGTGGATTTACAGAAGCTGCTCCAGTTTCTGATTGGATCCCAGAATGGAGGACATGGTAGGATGTCCCTATTTTTATCAGAGGTAAGTTGGAGGGTCTGGAGTTATGCGACCCCTGAGCCAAAGAGATAAGTAACTATACAACCTATACTCTTTTATACACTTGTGAACTTTTGAAAATCTCAGCTGCAAAATATTACATGTCAAAGTGGCATAATTCAAGGCTGAAAGCTACACCAGTCATTGGCTAGGGGCATTTCCTGTCTGCAATTTACCTCTTCTCTGTCACAGACAGAAGATTTCTTATGGGACATTTCACCATTACAAAGGTAAAGATAATGGAACGACTGACCATTAGGTCCAGTTGTGGACGACTCTGGGGTTGTGGCGCTCATCTCGCTTTATTTGCCGAGGGAGCCGGTGTACATTATAGTGTCCACTAAAAGGGTTTTTAAAAAAATTTAAGACTCAAACCTAAAAAAAATGAGGGTGGCAGCAAGTGAAGCAGAAAATGGCTGGGGGTGCAGAAAGATGTGAAGAGGAGGGTGGTGTTGTTGTTTTTAACAATGCTTCTGATTCTGGATTTGCTTTTCACACTCCAGTAATAATTCCAGATATTCAGAAATGTAAAGACCTTATTGAACACTTGGACACTAGCTTCAAGGCATTCGGCAGCCTCATTAAAAAAAAAAAAAGATGCAATCTTTTTAAAAAATAAGAAAATAAATTAATACTTTTCTTCAGCAGCAGACTTTTTTTAAAATAAAAAAAACCATTTCTAATGTAGAAGTTCCTTCAAAATTAGCTTACTCTGCGATATAAATTAGTTTTCTTTGTGATCTAAAATTGACTTGCCGTTCACTACTTAGTCAGAAAATAGCTGGTGAAAAGGCCTGGCCTCAGAGCTTTTGGACTGTGGACTCCTTTCATCCTGTAAACAAATGCTTCAGATTTAAAGCTTTCCCATAATTGTTATGCTAACCTTGGAGTGAAACCTCTCCATTTGCATTTGAAGGAGCTAAATATTAGGCAGGAAAGAAAGTGCTCTTTTTAAAAGCATGAGAAAATGTTCCTTCTTTTTTGCTCCTCAACCATCTGGGCAGGCTCTGTTTTTCTCTCTCCCTGGCAAAGGTAGAAGAAGAGGGAAGGGGACATGGATGGTGGTAATCTTGCTCAAATAAAGAGAGAGAGAGAGAGAGAGAGAGAATGAAGGAATTCCTTCTAAACATGAATGGAAGAATGAATGAGACTTCCTATATGGGACGGGAGAAGCAACGTTCCTGGAGGATGTAAGAGAGAGTAGGGGGGAAAGGGGTGGGGGTGGGGTGGGGGAACAAAGCAGCCTCAACTAAAGTCTTAGGTTAGTTGAGCAATGTAAGAGGAAGACAGGGAGGGATGCATTATTTATCTAGGTGGGGTCTTGGTTTCGCAGCCAGGTTTCTTTATAGGTCCACAAGCCGTACACTGCAGAGACATTTGCGATATATATGTATTTTAACCTTGATTGTTTTTGAAAGTTTAAGAAGAACATTTAGGGGAGCATGTCAGAGAGAGCGACAAGCATATGGTACATGACCTTGGCCTTATTTGCTTAGCTTGCTTGGGAAGCATGAAGCACTTTTAGGTCGCAATTTTATACACAATTCAATGGGATATACTCTGTTAAACCCCCCATACCCTCCAACATTTCTCCAACGTAATTAGGGATATCCTAATCTAGTAATAATAATAATAATAATAATAATAATAATAATAATAATTTTACTTCTACCCCACCCATCTTGGCAGCTTCCAACATATACAAAAACATAATAAAGCATTAAACATTTAAAAACTTTCCTATACAGGGCTGCCTTCAGATGTCTTCTAAAGGTTCTATAGTTATCTTCTTGGCTCCAGGGGTCGCATAACTCCATACATTCCAACATTTCTCCGATGAAAATAGGGACATCCTAAGGAAAAGTGGGACATTCCAGGATCAAATCAAAAACTGGATCGGCTTCCCAGAATCCTACAGACTACAGCTACAAAAGTTCCAGTCCCATCTTCATGAGATACCAGTTAGTTTCCCATGTCACTGTTGTCCTTTTTAAGGAGCAAGGCTGGCCCTAACATTGGGCAGAATGAAGCAGCTGCCTCAGTTGGCAAATACTAGCTGGACAGGTGGGTGGGTGTGGCTGGCAACAGCAATGAGTGTTAGAGAACAGAGCTGGGTATGCTCTGCCCTGAACTATCTAAGATGCTTAAGTGTGGTAGAGGAGGACACTGGCCCATTGTTTGTGTTGAACTAAGCATGTGGTTCTGCCCAAAGTGTGTCTGTATAGACACAGTATCTTCCATGTGAGCATCACTCAGCATGTATGCTCACACATATGCATGTGAAGTACAAAGAAACACAATCAGACCCTCTAAAATACCCACAGTTAGATGCTTTGATGTTTGCTGGCCTATTGTCCATTAAGTGCTACTATATTTAGTAAATGAGTTGGGGTCAGACTCCCCTAAATCTTTGGATTCAGTAAAGGTTAGAATTTAAGCAGACCCCTAAATTCCTGGCTCTAACAAGAGTTGGAAATAGCTGAGGTCAGCTTCCTCATGAGGTAATCACTTGCTAATGGTTGAGTGGTTGACTCAACAAAAGGAAGGCAGATGGGTCATCAGGAAATTCAGTGCCAGACAACCAGCTGGGTGAAGCCCCACCCCTGGCTCTGGTTTTAGTTAGTAAGACAAAAGGGCAGTGTTAGTTTTTAAGGGTGGCAGTTGGCAGTGATGTGCCAGCAAAACTGTGACGGGCTGTAAAATGAGACACAGAGCATGACTGACTTCTGTTTTGGATTCAAGGCTGCTACCTATGAGGAAAGCAGGAGACCCGCTTGGAGTGTAATGTTGCGGACCCCTCCATTGTAGGCTCAGGTTGTATATATGTGTAAATAAACCATATACCCGAAAGACACCACAGTCTGTGCCGTTCCTCGTTTCCATGCCCAGTAGAAAAGTATGCTGATATTTTTCCATCGGACATGGAAATGAGGAACAGCACAGACAGCATTTTCAGTGGCCACAGAACACCAAGTGTCCTGGGGGAGACAGAAAACCATGGGGTTAGGTTGCAATGGAGTATGCTGAAAAAGGGCATGGCTGGCTGGCTTGAACCATTTTGTTGTAGGTCCCACACATAATTTCCTAATGCTAATACCCTCTCACAAGTTCTGGCTAAGTACCCAATCCTTATAGTACATAAGAACATAGGATTTGCCCTAGAGCAATGGGGGGGGGAGAGAGATGCACCTTTTAAAGCTATGATCCAAGTGCCATTCAGTGGCGTAGCGTGGGGGGTGCAGGGGGGGGCCGGCCTCACCGGGCGCAACATCTGGGGGTTAGGGTTAGGGGCGCAAATCCACGGGTTAGGGGGCGCAAATCCACGGGTTAGGGGGCACAAATTACTTGCCTTGCCCCGGGTGCTGACAACCCACGCTACGCCACTGGTGCCATTAAACAAAACAAAGATGACTTGAGTGCAGGTCAGAGGTACATGCAATCTAAAGCTGGTAGAAAGTGGTAGGTTTCATTCAGTGGTGACTGATACGCATTGGAAAGCAAGAGAGGCCAACAGGAAGTGAAACCAGAGCCTGGAAGTGAAACAAGGCTGCTTTTGCCCCAACCTCCTCCCTGCTGAAAACACAGAGACTAAGGAGGATGGAGCTGAAAGCCAGCGCCACTCCTGGAATGTATATAAGCAAGAAGACAGACAGTTGGGGGGCAGGTTGAGGTTGGTGAGGAAACGACCCATTAGCCTTGGCTCCATTGTACTTTCAGTCACCCAGGTGGAATCTACACATATATAAAAAACACTGTGAAAATGTTTTTTAAAAAACTTGTAAAAATATATTGAATTTGCCATTAAGCTTGCAAGCGCCATCTAGTGTCACCTTTGAACAATGCACTTAAAACATTATATTTGCAGCTATACAGCTGAGTCCCTACTCTCCTGGCATTGCGTTCATTAATGACCACTGACTAGAAAGCGGCGGTGAGTGAGCTGACATTAACTATCCTGTTCAGACTGGAATGAGTTCTTACAACTCCCCAAGCAGCGGATGATGGGATTTTGCCCCTTTCAAAATCTCCAACAGGCTTTTGCATACACCAGTTTATCGCCATTATTTAAACAGATATCGTAGGCAAATATAGTGCAGAATCAATTAGAATATTTAATAGAATAGCTCAAACCGTCAGCAAGTGGCATGCAGTGTCTGTAAAAACACATGCACACACCTCCAATACACGAGGGAATAAATGCAAATGTGCCCCTTTCAAATGAGAAATGTTACCTTGGCAAAATGCCCACCACCTACTGTATCTAAGATGACAGCATAAACACCCAGCAGCAGCAGATCATTTATCAAAGACTCATTTCTGCATCCAGCAAACCAGAAGATATATCTGAGTTATCTTACATGTTCATTTGGGCTCGTGATATTTGATACAACGGAACTGGGTCTAATTTAAACCATGCATTATTCAGCAGCAAGAACCAATAAGGTGAGAGAGTCTGCTGCTCTCCAAGGTGGCAAACCTGTACGACTTCAGGGTGAAGGCTTGGGTTCACGTCAGGGCTGGATTTAGATGAAGAGAGGTCCTGGGCTACTCCACTTGTGATCCCACCCCCCCCCCCACCCTCACAACAAGAAGAAAATGGAAAAGTGTTATAATCAAAATTGAGGGATGATGACGGGTATTTAAAATTCTGCAATTCACAATTTCTCCTCTAAAGGACATAAGATATTATTGTTAAATACCATGGTGATTTGAAAAAATGCATAAAATTAACACTGAAATGCTTTTGCAATAACTGAACTTTGTAAACCTTTTGTGGAATAAGCATTATTTTTTAGGAAAATGAAGTTGTAATGCGCTGGATTATGGAGAAAGCTAGAGAGTTCCAGAAAGACACCTACTTCTGCTTCATTGACTATGCAAAAGCCTTTGACTGTGTTGACCACAGCAAACTATGGCAAGTTCTTAAAGAAATGGGAGTGCCTGATCACCTCATCTGTCTCCTGCAAAATCTCTATGTGGGACAAGAAGCTACAGTTAGAACTGGATATGGAACAACTGATTGGTTCCAAATTGGGAAAGGAGTACGGCAAGGCTGTATATTGTCTCCCTGCTTATTTAACTTATATGCAGAATTCATCATGCGAAAGGCTGGGCTGGATGAATCCCAAGCCGGAATTAAGATTGCCGGAAGAAATATCAACAACCTCAGATATGCAGATGACACAACCTTGATGGCAGAAAGTGAAGAGGAATTAAAGAACCTTTTAATGAGGGTGAAAGAGGAGAGCGCAAAATATGGTCTGAAGCTCAACATCAAAAAAACGAAGATCATGGCCACTGGGCCCATCACCTCCTGGCAAATAGATGGGGAAGAAATGGAGGCAGTGAGAGATTTTACTTTCTTGGGCTCCATGATCAGTGCAGATGGTGACAGCAGTCACGAAATTAAAAGACGCCTGCTCCTTGGGAGAAAGGCGATGGCAAACCTAGACAACATCTTAAAAAGCAGAGACATCACCTTGCCAACAAAGGTCCGTATAGTAAAAGCCATGGTTTTCCCAGTAGTGATGTATGGAAGTGAGAGCTGGACCATAAAGAATGCTGATCGTCGAAGAATTGATGCTTTTGAATTATGGTGCTGGAGGAGACTCTTGAGAGTCCCATGGACTGCAAGAAGATCAAACCTCTCCATTCTGAAGGAAATCAGCCCTGAGCGCTCACTGGAAGGACAGATCGTGAAGCTGAGGCTCCAATACTTTGGTCACCTCATGAGAAGAGAAGACTCCCTGGAAAAGATCCCTGATGTTGGGAAAGATGGAGGGCACAAGGAGAAGGGGACGACAGAGAATGAGATGGTTGGATGGTGTTCTTGAAGCTACTAGCATGAGTTTGATCAAACTGCGGGAGGCAGTGGAGGACAGAAGTGCCTGGCGTGCTCTGGTCCATGGGGTCACGAAGAGTCAGACACGACTAAACGACTAAACAACAACAACAACAAATGTTATTCTTAAAAAACCCCGCTGGCCTGGCCAGGGCGAAGGCCTCTTATATACCTTCTGGGATTGACAAGGCACCTGACCCTCACTTGAATCTCATAACTCTCCTGACAGATGATTTGGTCTACAGCCACAGTGTGGAAATTAAGTAATCAAATTTAATCTAGAATTTAAATTCTCAAAATTTTCTTATTTGTTAATTTGAGCAAGTAAACTACTGCTCTCTCTTCATTACAAACAGTATTTCTATACACTTGAGCAAATCTGCTCCTCTTCCTTTCACAGATATTTTGTTGCCATTTGCAACTGTCGCTGCCTCTGAGTAGTTACAGTTTAACTCTTGGGGGAAATAATAATCATCACATGTCATGTGCATAGAAGTTGCCGAACTAATTAATAAACTAGAAGGATTACTATTAATAGCACCAGTTTTCCTATAACTTGATATTGCAGGATAGTTTTGATGAACTGCAAAAGCATTTTTAGTTTGCTTTCTGTTGCCACTCTGGAACTTTTCTTTATTAGTGCTACTTTGTTTTGTATGATTCCTTGCAAATGAACGAAAACAAGTTTTCTGCTTGTATATGTTGATAATATAATTTTGGTTATTGAGAGCAAACCAGATTGTACAAAAACAAGATTGGGTGCAGGCCTGGCCAGGACATAGGCGTCCTGACTGTGACAAAGGTGACCTGTGTGCTTGCTTGCTTGCTTGCTTGCTTGCTTAACAGCTGTTGGGAACTTCAAGGTCCCTGCTCTCCCTTCTTATGGTCTTTGTACTGGACCTAGAGACTCCAATTGAGAGCATTCCATGTCAAGAAGGAGGGCAAGTGGGCACCCTATCAAATGGCAGGGCAGGAGCTACACGGAGCAGGGCCTTTTCACTGGTGGTGCCCATTGTATGCCTCGCTCTTCTCAGACCTGTTCTCTTTTGGCCTGCATTTTGGAGCTCTTTAATTTAGGAAGACTTTGGAAGAACTGGTTGACAAGTCTTATCAGTCACTGACATATGAGTGCTGACAAATGACACATTTGCTGCTATTCTGGGCTTCTGGTGTGCCAGGGTTTACACCAGTGTAACAGAGTTGGCCAGGATGTCAGAAGGGATACAATTTACGAGCTTTCTCCATTATCTGCACAGCAGGCGGTGTTCAGTCAACAGTGCAGAGGCTGAGCTGAAGCGTTCCCTCCTGGTTACCTGCTTTCAGCAATAGGGATCGCTGTTTGGTAGTACCCAATTGGTTAGCTGTCAGATTCTACAGCTCCCTATTGGTGGCTCTTAGGTAATTCACAAAATACAGAGTCCATTCATAAAACACAGTGTTCATTCATAAAGCAGTAACATAAATCTCCATTGCTACATATTGGGTGTGTATTTCAGCTGTTGAAAGTTTATGGCCATGCTGTAGTGTAGTGCTTATGCAACTGTGAATAAAAGGTGGCTGGGCTCATTGTCTCGGGGGCTGGGTGGGGAGAGGTGACAAACCTGAATTCCAATAAGTGCCCCCCCCCTATTTCCATAACAAGTCCTTGAGTCTGTACTCTGAATAGTGACACCAGGGACCTAGGAGGTGCAGGGCTGACCCCTGCACAGTCTCATCAGGGCTGACTGTAAGGCAATTGGAGCAATTTGGCCAAATTGGGCCCTGCATGCCACTCCGAAGGGGGCCCCCGCACCAGGGCAATCTAGATGGATTTTATTTATATCTATAAGATTTTGCAGACTTTGGCTATGAACTGCGGCCCTACCAAAAAAAAAAAAAATTCAAGTTGTGCCCCACTGCTTCAAATTGGGCCCCACTGGCTAGCCCTGAGTCTCATAGTTGCTGGGCCTGAGTTGCCCTGCCCTTGCATGACGTCTTGGGTTTGCAATTTTGGGAGAGGGGAGACTGCGGCACTGGGGAGAGGGCAGGCTGGTGAGGCCCCCTAGATTTAGAGGCCCAAGTTGTCCTGCCCTCACATGAAGTCTTGGGTTTGCAATTTTGGGAGAGGGGAGGTTGCCTGCTGGGGATTTAGATTTAGAGGCCCTAGGCTTCAGCCTACTTAGCCTATACATAAATCTGGCACTGGTTCCTGTGATGAACTGCTCCCCACTGCAAACAATTCCCTCCACACAGGAAAATGCCCACCCACCCCCATGCACTTACTTAGCTTTCTGTGTGGAGGAATTTATTCATTTATTTATTGCATACCCTCCAACATTCTTCTGGTGAAAATCAGTGCCACATTCTCGTGGGAGCCAGCTTTTTAGGAGGAAAGTGTCATTAAACTCAATGGGCGTGAACTTTGGATAAACATGTTTTAAGGCCGCACTACAAATGTTACCATGAAATATATATATATAGACACACATAGACACACAGTGGTACCTTGGGTTACAGACGCTTCAGGTTACAGACTCCACTAACCCAGAAATAGTACCTCAAGTTAAGAACTTTGCTTCAGGATGAGAACACAAATCGCACGGCGGTGGTGCGACGGCAGCAGGAGGCCCCATTAACTAAAGTGGTACCTCAGGTTAAGAACAGTTTCAGGTTAAGAACTGACCTCCAGAACGAATTAAGTTCTTAACCCGAGGTACCACTCTCTCTGTGTGTATACACACACACACACACACATATATACACACACACACATACATACATACATACACACACACACACACACACACACATAAACAAAACCAACTTGCTTTTTAAATTATTGCAGTAGTGAACAACACTGCTTTATCCAATGCTATTTAAAACGTCCACATAATGCCTGGCTTCAATGCCTTCATGCACATTCCAACACACACGCAGAATCTATAATCTACTGGAAGAGTGAAAACCATCAAGACCTATTAAACGCATCACACAGAGAATGAAGGGAAGAAGTATTAGTGGGAGCAGACGGACGCTTCAAAGACAGCAAAGGAAATCATGGAGCACAATGAGTGTTGAATATGTTTTTCTTCTTCCTTGCCCTATTCCTGTGGGTTCCCCAGTCCCCCGCCACCCCTATTTTATGGTCTAAAGTGCTAGTGCAAAAAGGGTGTGTTCTTTCAGGTTTATAGCCTTGACTAATGGAATTGCTCTAAATAACATTTTGATCTTGTAAGGTCACACAGAGTGCTATACCTTTCCTTTAATGATTCAGGTCTGGACTAAGCATTTCCCAGAATTGAGATGGTAATGAAGTCATTAGTTTCTTCCTACTTGAAGCTCTGGTTAGAAAAGGGATTTCTATGGGTAGAGCCTGAGTGGTCCTTTTTTATGCAGTTCATACCCAGCTGAGCTATAACACCTGTTACATTTTCCCAAGCAGCCTGAGCTGCAGACTTTGCCCAATCTATTTGCTCTTCTTATTCTTCAGCAGCACACGGGACAAAAGCGGAGCAACTGTGTTTTCTAAGGCAGTGCTAATTGAAAATTTCTGACCAGTGCAAATGTTAGGGCCCCTAATGAGGACTTCTTGATGATTTCCTCGTTGTCTTTCGTGATAGAAGAATAATGCAAAACTCGAACTAATTAGGAAAAATGACGTTTCAGTTGTTTTGAACTCAAACAGAGAAGCAGAGGGGTGAGAAACAGAATGTAAATGTGAAAAAACACCACCCCAATAATTACGTTATTATTCAGTGCTGCATTATTCTAACCAAGGATGGGGAAATTTAAGTTGGATTCATAATAAAGCAGAAATGAGGATTAGGGGAAGTAATAATTGCTCTGTGTAGATGTTGGGTACTGGAATGGCTGATAAACACAAAAAAGGTTGAACAGTGTGTTATGCATTATATGCTACTGTGTACGCGCTGTACATTTAAAGCACATGACTTCCTCCAAAGAACTCTGGGAACTGTAGTTTGATAAGGGTGCCAGGAACTGTAGCTCGGTTAAATTACAATTCCTGTGATTCTTTGGAGGAAGCCATGTGCTTTAAATGTATAGTGTGTATGAAGCCTTAATGTCATACCAATGAAAGTCAGAACAATAATAATACTAAAATGTAAACAATCCAGAACTAGGTTTCCTAAGCTGTGGTCCATGGACCACCAATGGTCTATGACCTTCATGCAGCTGGTCTGCAGCATCTCTATAAAAACACAATTTAAAATCCCACATTATCTAGCACAGAGCATTACAATCATGCTTTTCCTTAAGGTAAAGGTAAAGGTACCCCTGCCCGTACGGGCCAGTCGTGTCCGACTCTAGGGTTGTGCGCTCATCTCACTTAAGAGGCCGGGAGCCAACACTGTCCGCAGCCACTTCCGGGTCACGTGGCCAGCGTGACGAAGCTGCTCTGGCGAGCCAGCACCAGCGCCGCACACGGAAACGCCATTTACCTTCCCGCCAGAGCGGTCCCTATTTATCTACTTGCACCCGGGGGTGCTTTCGAACTGCTAGGTGGGCAGGAACTGGGACCGAAAGACGGGAGCTCACCCCGCCGCGGGGATTCGAACAGCCGACCATACGATCGGCAAGTCCTAGGCACTGCCTATTTTCATCAGATTAATGTTGTAGGGTATGGAGTTATGCGAACCCCTGAGCCAAGGAGATAAGTAACTATAAAGGTGAAGGTAAAGGACCCCTGGACAGTGAAGTCCAGTCAAAGGCGACTATGGGGTGCAGCGCTCATCTCACTTCAGACCAAGGGAGCCGGCGTAACTATAAAACCTTTAGAAGATATCTGAAGTCAGCCCTGTATAGGGAAGTTTTTTTAAAAAAATGTTTAATTATTTATTATGTTTTTATTTATGTTGGAAGTCACCCAGAGTGGCTGTGGCAACCCAGTCAGATGGGCTGGGCAACAGCAGCAGCAGCAGCAACAACAACAACAACAACAATTCTGAAATCTCACAAGATTTCTCATGCTCTGTGAGACTTCATGAGAATTCGATGAGATCTTGTAAGATCTTGCATCAGCACCAATGCTGGTGTCGGTGTGGTGGCAATGCTGATCGGCCAGACATACGGGGGGGGGACAGAGGTAGGTGGTATGGTGGCAGTGCCAGCAGTGGGGCGGGTGACGCAACAGAGTGGGGCGTCACTTCTCATTTTACCTCACGTGGCAAAATGGAATGCACCACCCCTAGCTCCTGTTGTGACTCACCTTGCATCAGACCCCAAGTCGCACCCCAACTCTGACCCACCAGTAAAAGACAAATTACTTAATGCATTGATTTCAATGAGTACAGCTGCCCCTAATTCTACATAGGATTGGGTTGCTATTTGACTACCGTGGGACCATATTTAATGGGGTTGTAAGCTAAAGGAACAGCTATTCTGTTTCCAGTTTGCTACTCCTGTTGTTGTTGTCATCCATCTGTCTCGAGTGACAATTGAAGAGTGAGGGCAAAGTCAAACTATTAAAGGGTTGCACTTCCTGCTGTAGCTGTACAGACCAATACGGGACAGACGTGTTTTTATTGCCGTTGGGGCAGATGAAGGTGTCTGGTTTTGCTGTTCAAGATGCACCATGGCTTTTCTTCTCTCTGCGCTCCTGTTGTAGGTGTAAAAAAAAGAATATTACAAATGGGCTCTCCTTCTAAGGGTAAGGTGTAGCTTTTGTTTTGTAACTAATATCTCCTCGGCACCTGAAAAAGTCACTTATATCGAGGTTTCGGTGAAATGAAAATGTAATGGATCAATTAACTGATTTAAAAGGTTGATGATCATCAACTAGAAATTCTTTAATAATTGATCAACAGTTATTAAATTCTTCTTCTTTAATAACTGATTCCTAATAAGAATATAGAAATATGCAAGGAATAGGAAAGACTGTCTCCACATGTATCACAGGAAGGAGAGGATTCTAAGTCGCAATCAGAAAAGGCCATATAGATCAGGCAGAAGGACAGTACTTAGGTAAGTTGCGCACACTTCCTGAATTCTGTGTATTTAACCATTTCCATTTAACATCATTACTCTGTGAGGATTTGCTAAATGTTAATTTGACATTAACCTTTTGAAATTATCAGGGGCAAGAGAGGTCAGATCCTTCCAGTATTTGCCAGGGATGATTATGCAAATATACTGACTCTGCTTATTGTGAGAGTACTGTTTGGCCTGGTGAATACAAATGCAAAGATGGAGAAATTTATGACTGATGAGATGCAGCAAGTGTGATTGAAGCATATGCTAATAAAGAAAAGCAGCATAAAGAATTTTAGGAGTGCGAAATTGTACTACTGGAAGGGTCAGGAGATGCTAACTAGTACATGCCCCAAATGGCGGGTCTTGCAATATCTAAAACTGTTCCTGGCATGTGTTTATTCTAACCTATTCTAAGGTCTTATATACACATTCAAACAGCCATGTGGGTGACTGCATAAAGAACAACTGCATGGACAAGTTGCTTGCTAAAGGAACTACTGTCAGGAGCTAAGCCTACACTTGAGTAGGACCCTGGCAGAGACACATGCCCAACTGGCATGTTCTCTCCCTCCTGGTCGACCGTTCAGGAGCTTCAAAAGCTTTCTTCAGCCCAAACATCACAGCGACCGATGCCAAGAGACATCGGCACACTTAGGGATCTGCAGAGTCTTCGCAACTTGCATAACAGACCTCAGCAACTCAGCATTTTGACTAATCTACTTTATTTACATATTAACACACACGGAGCACTGCAACATGGCTCCCTCTCTCTCTAGCACCAGCCAGCAAAGAGAAAAAACAAAACAAAGGACAATAGTCCCACTTCATGGAACACAGTAACACAAACATCCTGTCTCCGTCACTTCCCACTCTGTGGAGTCAAAACATATACCATCATGTGATAGATAAAAAAATCTCATGAATGCAATCACAGAGCAGGAATTCTAACAGCCACCAGCATTCAGGCAACTGTGACAACAACAAAGCCTTATTTTACTACTGCCATGCTCCAGCTGTTTCAATTGCCAAGACCACTTGGAGGGACCATCCTCATGCGCTATTAGATGTCAGAAAGCTGAATAGAGCTGACGTCAGCATGCAGCATCAGCATGCACCTGACCAGGTAGGTTGGCCCAAGGCAGCACAGATAAAAATACAGAGTGCCAAAGTCTTGACACAGGCCAAAAGGCTAAACGGAACTGGCAGTTACATTGCAGTCCTCTGCTATGCATAGAACCATAGAGTTGGAAAAGAACTCACGGGACATCTATCCCAACTCTTGCTAGTGCCAGAAAGTGGTGCTCTGTATTTCTGACAAATGGCGATCCAGCATCGTCTTCAAACCTCCAGTCAATTGGTGCCTGGGTAGTTTATTCTTGCCGCAGATTTCCATTTCTCCTACTTGTTGCACCCACCCCTTCACACACAAAAATGATTGTGGTAAAACATCGTGCAATGGGACAGGAGCTGAGCACGAGCTCTCATGTTGCTTTATAGCTTCCCTTTTACCTAATAGATGGATTTGGAAGATCTGGCAAAATGGGAGCTACAATAATTGCATGAACAAAGCAAAGCAGACAAAAACCTGGGGATGTTTTAATGTGCATTCGTGTAGGTGCCTCTCAGATAAAGAGGAGGAAACTCACACTGAATGAAAGAATTAGAAGATGCAACAAGAACAAATAGAGCACATACAACGGAACTGTTGCCGGTTCTGGAAATCCAACCCAGAAGAATGGCAGAAAGTAAACTATTGGTAATTCTGTGCAACTATGACAAGGTAAATTTGAACTACTTCACCTGAGAAAGAATTTGGGAGGATAAGAATTTTGGATCCCACCTCAGTGAACATACCCCATGCCAGAGCTCACCCCTTTCATTAAGGAAGTGCGAAAACAAGTTTAGTATTTAAAAAAAGAGATAACAGGTTTGTCCATCCCTGAAAAGTGAGGGCATGATGTACTTCACAGTTGTTGTATTTAAAGGAGGAATGTGTTTCATTTTGCTTCATTGCGCCAGGAAAGGGCCTTTAATATGGTACCATGATATTGATTGATTGATTGATTGATTGAATTTATATACCGCCCTATATCCGGAGGTCTCAGGGTGCTTCACATAACAAAATCAAAATATAAAACTGCAATATATATAATCAAAATAAAAACAACCTAATTAACACCCCCCCAAAAAAGAACCACATTTTAAAAGGGCATAAAGGATCCCCATTGCAAATGCATTGCTTTTATAAATGAATCCCTTTCCTTCTCTCTCTCTCTCTCTCTCTCTCTCTCTCTCTTAAAGGAACTCCAAATTCCTCATTTGTTTAGCCTAAAATCCTGTACACATTCCCACGAACTACTTCCTTTTCTCTGTCCCCCCCATCTTTTTTCCATAATCAAACTCCCTCCTTGTTCCCTCCCTCCTTCTCTCTTCTTTTAATGAAGAGAAGTTCAGAGGGTTTCTCTCCCCCCACCCCCCATGAATAGATGGCAGGCACCTGGGAGTTATGAATTTTAAAGTGATCATTTTCTTTCAGTGGCTGGAGACAATGGGGATCTCCTTTTGACTCAGTTTCACAGCTTTGAGAGGCTCTCAGATCAGCCACATTCCAGTCAGATTGGAGTCAGATCAGAGCTGCGCTGGACGGCATCAAGGTCTCTCACAGAAAGACAAGGAGCAGATGGCCAACCCTGAGCTCTCCTCCCCTTTTCAGACCCGCTATGGAAGGCAATGTGGGAAACGGTTCCCCCAGCATTGCCTATTGAGCACTGAATGGGACCACCGCATGCCACCAGCCTGTAGGTATGAACCTCTGTTAACAGATGGTGAGATCATTATGAGCAATTAATTCCTTTAATGTATCAGTGGGAACATGTTGGAAAGGATGAGGCAAGCGCAGAGTGAATAGTGAGCGTCTCGCTCCTAGGGGAGAGAAGCAGCCACATCACTGAAGGATGGGAATTTTCCTTCAAGGGCTCCTGCGAGCACAGAGAGAACTGCCGTGAGCTCTTTGGACCGCAGTACTGAGGCATGTTCTTTATTATCCAAATAGGCATCCCCTTGTTGATCTGCACAGTTAATAACAGGTTTTTCTCCCCAGAGATCACTTCTAGCCACACACACACACATTCAATAAAACAAGGAGGGCAAGGGGAAGGGCAACTAAAATCATCAGCATGGGGCACAAAAATAAAAACGCAGATCAAAAGATAACAGAACAGGGTCTCATTTCCCTTATGGATCTTTCTACTTAGGGGGGATATGCACACACACACAGAGAGAGAGAGTTTGGACTAGAAGGCTAAAGGGAAAAAAAAGGAAGGGAATCTGGGTAATCAAGGCTACAAGTAAATGATGACTAATGGCTAAAGTTATGAAGCACTTATCTGTGTGTTCAGATAAATGCATCTGAACATGCATTATCGTCAGTAACCTTCACCATGACCCTGTAAGCTACTGTAAGTTAAGTGTTAAAATCCTCATATTGTAGAATCAACAAGTCTAGTTGAGGGGAGGAGTGAGATACTGAACACAACTCAGACAAAATATCCACACACTGCCAGCATAGTATCAGGAGATCCAGTGGAAAATTCTCCTCTGCAACAACAACAACAACAACAACAACAATAATAATACTGGATCAGCCACATTGATGGCAATATGTAGCCAGGAGTAAAATTTGGTAATATGGTGCCCTGAGTGAGGACAAAAATTGCCTCCCCCCAAAAAAAAAACTTATTTTCACAATAATTCATTAAAAGGATGCTTTTGAATGGATCTTCTCAATTACTATTATTATTATTATTATTATTATTATTATTATTATTATTATTATTATGCACCCATTTGGCTCTGCACCCTGTGCGGGGGAACTGCCCAAACTCGGTGCTACTGTAGCAGGCATCACATTGCATTGCATTGTATTGCATCCTAAGTATTCACCGCACAGACTGCAATTCTCAACATACTTATTTGGAAGGAAGAACATAAGTGCTCTGCTGAATTGGGTCACTGTGGGGCTACCTACATCCAGCAGTGACTTCAGAAAAGCAGTGGCCAATCAGATGTCTCCAGGAAGAACACAAGCAAGACAAGCAGGCAATATGCTTTCCTCGTCATTTATCCCTCCATCTGGTGTTTGGAGGTATACTGCCTATGTACATGGAGGTTCCAAGGCCAATAGCTGTTGACAGGATACACCATTAATTTGCCCTAATCCTTTAAAAAAAAAGCAGTGAATCCCATAGGCAGTGGTTAAAATGGTTAAAGTTATAGTGGCTAAGTGTTGGACTAAGACTGGGAGACCAGAGTTCAAATCCACACCCAGCCATGAAGCTCACAGTAGCGTAGCTAGCCAGGGCCGGGTGGTCCACAGTGGAGGGGGGGTCCGCAGGGCACCATGGGGATCTGTAGTGCAGTGGCTGCTGTGCATTGGGATTCCAGGTGGCAGGGGAGCTTTTGGGTGGCATGGTGGTTCCTTGTCGTCTTGGGCGCTGCAGGGGGGCAGAACCACTCACTTCCTGTTCCTGAAACCGGCAGCTGCTCTACAAAAAGTTCAACAACTTTGTCTTTTCTCCGAAAGCTCCTTGGAGGAAAAGGTGGGATATAAATGCAATAAATAAATAGGTTAATTACGCATTTCAGGTACACCTCTTGCAGCCTTGAACATTCCTGCATCTGCTTAAAAGTGCCAAAGCCACTTAACAAAGTTAGTAAATACCGATCCATTTTCAAATAGACATATATGAATTCCAAAATTTGTTTTAAAACTACCATACAAAGTATACTGAAGTATTGGGTGTCCTCCATATTCTCTAGTTTGCGACTAATTATTTAGCAAAGCTGCCAAAGGTAGTAGTCTGCTTTCTTTCTTTCTTTCTTTCTTTCTTTCTTTCTTTCTTTCTTTTTAAAAAAGTACCCTGAGATAGATGTATTTACCCAGGGAAAGACTGAGGGGAAGCAATGCAGACAACCAGTTTGTTACTGAGCTTTAAAGCGTTAGGAAATAGTGAGCAGGAAATACAAGCAACAATTCACTTATTCATATTTAAATGACTCTCTCTCTCTCTCTCTCTCTCTCTCTCTCTTTTGCCTGTAATTAAGACACTCGGGTAGTGTTCTGTTCCTGGAATTTACATAATCGCACAATAGGTTATGTAACTAACAGCAAACGATAGTTAACCTTGAAGTGTATTATCTTAATTGAGTAAATCTGGCTTTAGTTCAATAAATTAAAACAGAAAAGTTTTCTTTTCTTTTTAAAAATAAAATAAAATATTTAAAAAACTACTTCTATTGTTGAAACCTACTAGGCATTTGTCAGTCTTTTTCCTTAAGATTCTTCTTTCCACTGTAACACATACATTTTGGGAAAGGAGGAATCATTGTGCAGCTAGAAAGACACTGATACACGTTTGTTGGTTCCCCCTCATTCTTTGCACTTTGCATCATACCACACTCTGGAAAGCCACGATAAGAATATCAGAATATTGAATCAAAACGTTTAACTTGCTTGTTGGAGATATCCCTTCCCCTTTATCCTGCACCCCCCTTCCTTGCATTTCTCAGTCTCTTTTGGGTTTCCGACTCTCCCTTCCCAACACAATGCAACAACCTAGCTGAATACTCCCCAAAGCAAAGCAAAGATTTTAGGTGGGGGAATGTAAGAGTTTTGTGTAGGCTAAAGATAGGGAAACAACACATTACAACTTCTCCGTTAAAATAGCTTTACATCACACAATAAGTCTCCTTACAGAATTGAACCATTTACAAAGGAAAGTCTGTTGTTTTCTACTTGCTTTTAATAACACTATTAAAAGCAATCTTGTTTAAGACTTTTAACGAAAGGCGGATAAGGGCAGTGTGCATCTAATGAAAAGTCACAGAAATACTTGGGTTTGATTTTTAAGAGGAAAAAGTTGGAGAATGTACTGCAGGTGTCTTCAAAGTACAGCATTCATTTTTGGGGATATCAGTTTTGCAAATGTGAAAACATTTCAGTATTCCCAGTTATACCTGCTTTAGAGGATAGTGTTTATGAGCTTACGTGGGTGATATTAAAAAAGGGAAAAACCAAACAAGACTGTGATTACTTGACTACTGAAAAACGAAAAAAGGAGGGAGAGAGAAACAGCTGCAATTTGTGGTTTTCTCACAATGTACACCATTGTACTTCAGGCCATATACATTGTATGGGCTCAGCTCTAGCCTATATTGCTGGAAGAGAAGAATTCACACTGTGAATTAACATTGCCCCCAGCATCTAGCCTTAGTTCGGGACAGCACAATAATAAACTAGAAGCCGCTTTGTCTGTTAAAACATTGTTTTTCATGTCTCTCTACAGAGGAGGAAGAACAAACTGCAAGCCCAGCTAGATAAGAACGGAGGATGAAGGGAGAATTCTGGATCACTAGCTGGCCCATCCATCACACAAGAAGCAATGCCAGCTGTCAATCTGCCCCTTAATAGGCCACCCAATCGCACCTCTGCTTCACAAAGCATTTCAGGCACAGTCAGCTGGGTCCCTAAGTTCAATGCAAAACCTAAATTTGGAAGAGGCTGCATGGAAGTCGATCCAAATTGCCATCCACAGAAGGCTTACGAAAATCACCTGTGTTCAGTCTCTGGGTGAAGCGTAGCAAATCAGCAGGATTATAATACCAAAAGGATTGATTTAGGTAAGCACAGGCAATTCAAGCTGGCAATTTAGGATGTAAATGTAAGAATCATATTTTTGTGTGATAAAAATGGCTAATCAATCACAATTCAGCATTGCTATTTGTCTAGGCTCATTCTTCTAGCATACCCATTGCTATTGTCAAAAGCAAAGCTTGAGCATATATACGGTGCCTCCAGAACTGTTCGTTCCTGACTCCTCCAATCTGGCAACCCAGGCCTCCCAAATACATAAAGCTGGAATGCCCAAATGCTGAAATAATAATCAGCCACAGGGAACCATTACCAGATATTAGAATCCAGCCAAATTCCTACAATTGTCGACTTGTGGAAGATGATCAGCCGTTGTTGCTTTGCAAGGCCCAGTGGAGGAGGGGCAAATGAATTTCCTCTTTGCCTTGTCCAACTTAAAAAAACCCAACCACTTGCTTTCATATTAAACTGGTTTCCTTTAAAATACTCAAGTGTTTGCTCTATATTTTATAGAGGTGGATTAGTGTGCAAACTTTAGAACCTTGTCTCTGTGCCTCTCTCTCTAGCAGTTTTCCATGCCTATGTGTATGTAGAAGGGGGTTGTGTGTGTGTGTTTTAATTAGAATGCTGCTCTATTTACCAAGAGCTGAAATGTGCAAGCACATTTCTCAATGAGGCTAATTAAGGTAAAAGTGATAGTCTTGTTGTCATTGTCGAAGTCAATGACCCAGTGCATTAGTAATTAAAGCACATTTGAAGTTAAGTTGATTGCAAGGTCCTCCAAAAACACGCAGTGTTCACCTTTTCAAGCCCCTTTTGCACCTTAATGTTAGTACCAATGTTAGGGATCTTTGATGAGGTCACTAAGCATGGATTAGTTCCCCCTCTGTACACTTTAATCACTTTCCCCTTCACCCAAGTTGGTAGTTAGAGAGGTGGTGGTGATGTGGTTTCTTTTTTAAGTTTGTTTAATTAGCATTTATGCACATAAGCTCAATGATAGATATTTGCATAGAATTTTCACACAAAAATAAAATAGTGTGATCTTGTGAATAGCTCCCTAGAATCAGCAGTTGCTGGGGCGGGGGGGGGGTTGGATTTAAAGGGCAATTCTGAACGTGCACCTTTGCAACATTGAAAACACTGAATTTCACGATGTGCTGAGTCTCCCCTTTGGCCTTTCTGGAGATGTTGTTATCCTCGCCATCCCCACTCTGCTTTTTACAGGATCTAAAAGCTTCCTCCAACTCCCAGGCAACTATATTCATTAGGGCAAATTAGATATTACACACAGGTGCAAGTAGCATGACTGTGATGGCCCTTTTAAATTTTTTTTTAAAAAAGGTTATATCCAGAGCCTTTGTGAAAACAATTTATTTCTTCATTCATTCACTCACCGAATGGTCCAAGAGTGGGCTACATAAAATGTCCCAATTTAAAATAATGTATAATGCATTAAAAACACTGAAGGAAAACCACCAGACTATATAATGTCATAGGAGAGATGAAACAGAAGTGCAGCAACACAGCAGGAGGGGAAACATCCCCTCAGGTAAAGAGGTACGTCTTGATTTGATGCCAAAAACTGTGACGGTGACAGTGTGTGGTGCACCTCAGTAGGGTGGACACTGCAGAAAAGGCCCACCACAGCTCTTCAAACCACACAAAGTGATGGAGCCACTGACAGGGCCTCCCTTGTCAGTCTGAACAACCAGGCAGTTGATATGGATAGAGGCATTCCTTCAGAAAAAAGGGGAAACATGAAAACATAGTCAGCTGCATTATGCTGAGCCAGACCATTAGTCCAGCTAGTTCAGTCATGTTACAGTCATACCTCAGGTTACAGATGCTTTGGGTTGCGCGATTTCGGGTTGCGCACCGCACCGAACCCGGAAGTACCCGAACAGGTTACTTCTGGGTTTTGGCGCTTGTGCATATGCAGAAGCACTAAATCGCGCTTTGCGCATATGCAGAAGCGCCGAATCGCGACTCGCGCGTGCACAGACACGACGCTGTGGATTGCGAACATGCTTCCCACATGGATCACATTCGCAACCCAAGCCTCTACTGTACACTGAACGGCAGTGCCCCTCCAGGGCTCTGCAATGCAAGTATTTCACAGCTCAACATGCAGATGCCAGGGACTGATGCCATGGGCCTTCTGACTGCAAAACCACTAAGCTATGGTCCTTTTCCTAAATAAAATATTTTGTGTGTGATGTCTGGTCATCGGAGCCAACTCCTAGGAGCTGAAGTCTTTTCAGCCCCACCAATAAAATATGGGGGGGGGCAGGGACCCCTAACGTGAGGGGCATTGCCATTCAAATGGTTTGTGTGCGCCATGTCATGTGACTGATTATGTGGGGCCCATATTTTATTCAAGTTGGCACCTGTGTCTGGTCTCTCAAATCAGGCATTCATAACTATTACGCACAGCAAAGTACCAAAGACTTCCTGAGAAGATATGCTTTATTTCCCATTGCCCACACCTCTATTCTCACCCATCGATACAAAGCATTGTCCGTTGTCATCCAAATGGTTTAAGGCCACTGAATCAAATTCAGTGCCAGACAAAAGCCAATGCAGAAAGCAGCTTTAAAACACTGGGCCTATATAAACTATATAGAAGCCTTCAGGGCTGCTGTTCTGTAAAGACTGGGTCAGAATAACTAATCCTCAATATCCGCACCTGGCCAAATGATTATGTTCAGGATTCTTTAGGAGAAGCCATGACTGCTCAGCTGATGTTGACATTAGCTTCTGGTGTAGACGTGGCTGCTGTGCATATGCTGGGTGTTAAGTTGTGGGTGAACACATCAGACGACACAGCGATTCTTCAAACAGCTCTTGTTTATTCACAGGCCAGAACAGAACTGAACTGAAGGGTTCAGCCAGCCTGCTTATATAGAGCTCCACTACAACGCAACAGTAACCACTTTCTGTAATTATCCAATCACTGAACACCACTTTCAATCCCTTATTTGCATATGTGGACCTGAGTGAAAACTATCTACAGGATCCCCCTGCTTGCCCAGGGTGAAAACTTCAGTACATAACACTGGGCATTAGGTGATAAAGTTGGAGAAGCAATGAGAGATAAGTGCAAGTGTCTCTGCTTGTTCCTTCTGCATAACACCCCACCATGCCTCCACGGAGAGATGTCATAACTTTCCTTGCTCCTGGTCTTTGCACATCACCCCATATGTCATGCTTCACTTTAAACATGGCATGGAGAACATGAGTAGGGGCATTTACACCTCTCTCCTCAGTCTCCCAACAAATTATATAATATCTAAAGCCAATAGACTTGTGGAACAGGAACTCAACAGCTTATACAATGTGCTGAAGCAACTGCTTAGATTTGTGGAACGGACAATTTTGCAAGTGCCATGTGATGCTAATTTCATGCTTGCAAGAAATCGGTCCTCTAGAACAGCAGCACTTAGAGTTTGGAACTCCCTGCCCATTCATATTAGGCAGGTGCCCTCACTGTATTGTTTTCAGCACCTACCCAGGCATATAACTTTGAGATTCCTTTTGAAAGAGGGGGGAGTTCGTTTCCCTTTCTGTCTCTCAGCATGTCATCTTCCAGATGCTTCTTGTCTATACTTACTTGGAAAAGCCTATCTGTGTCCCAGAGCTTGACTGGCCCTGCCTTACCACAACTTTGGTCAAGGGCAAGATGAGTTCATGAAGTTCCCTCTCGATACAGTGTGCCTTTGTGTCATGTGGGCAGGAGCTGTACCATTCCTAATGAAGTAGAATGAACCAGGCGCAAGGCACTCCAGAGCTCTCTCTCAGAAGTCTAAACATCTATTCAGATTCCTAGCACTGTGCGTCAGTCCACAGTTGCCACAGTACATGAGCTTTTAGCCATGGACAGCTGAGGCTGTGATTGATCATCCTTTTTTGGGGGGGTGGAGTGTGAGATACATCTGGTATGAAATATAAAACAGCTTTTTGGCTTTCTGGGAACTTTGAATTTCTGACCCCTTTGTGGGCGAAACTGGGGAGGCTTTTGTCCAGGCTGACTGTGAGAAAAAGCTCTCTCCTTTATTTTGGGACCTCCTCATTTTGCTATTTACATGTTTTGCTTTTCCCTTTTCCTAAAAATAAAAAGGAAGGAGATGTTTGTGTTTTGTGTATGGAAAAAGCATTTATTATGTTTTCTCCAGGCATCAGAAATCCATGCTATATAACTAGCCGTGGACTCTCCCTTAAGGAAAACACTATTCTGTCAGACACCCACAAACCTGGCAAATACTGACTTGGGAGCTAGATATGTTTGAATATATCAGAATGGTTCCACTTCTCTTGCCCCTTTCCTTAACCAAAAATAACCTGAAACATCTGCCACCAATGAATACTGTTGACATTTCACAGGCCATAGCCATACTGAAGCAAAAATAAAAAATCTGACACACAGACAACTTTGGACATAAGGGCTGTTTCACTAGTTGACAGAAAAAAGTACTTTCCTGTGGGAATTAAATGAAAAACCCACATGTAGATCATACACACGAGTTTTTCCCTTCTTCTACATGTGATAGGAAGATGGAATTAGTTGTGGCTGCCCAGAACCAATATCTGAAGAGGAAGAAAACACATATATTATACAGCCAGTGTGGTGTAGTGGTTAGAGTGTTAGACTAAGACCTGGAAGGACTGGGGTTCTAGTCCCCACTCAGCCATGAAGCTCACTGGGCCAGTCAGAGTCTCTCAGCCTAACCTACCTCTAAACTGAGGAGGGGGAGAACCACCTCGAGCTCCTTGAAGGAAAGGTGGGACATAAATGCAATAAATTATTATTATCTACTACTTGCCTAACTTCAGCCAGTGGTGGAACCAAAGGAGATCCTATGATTGAAGGAGATGTCCTCAGTTTATGGGCAGGGTCAGGTTAGAGTATCCATGTTTATCCAGCCTAAACCAGACAATTTTGTCACACCTGCTAATGCTGAACTGCGAATGTGCTGACCATTTTGTAGCCAAAACAGGACCACTGAGCAAAAAGAGGGAGGTATCAGAAAGATATGGATAACCCAGTGGGTTGCAGAGAAAAGCATCTTAAAAATCTAACACAAGGGGGCAAACAAACAACATTCCAAAACCCTATGGTGAGGACAACCCCCATGTTAGGACTGAACATCTTCGGTAGCTCTCCGTCTGTCTCACACATGACACCTCCCCATGTGGCAATGGTGGTGAATGGTATTCTCTGAGTTGTCACACTCAAATATTCCACGTGTGCGGGTGTGATTGTCGCATATTCAAAATGGCACACACACCACTGTCCCTAACCCAAAGGGTGGAAGAGGTACATGGATTATTTTGCTTGAGGAAAAAGGCATATAATCTCTCCTGCCACAGAAAAAGAAACTGCTCAAAATGCATTGAATATCACAATCTTTTCATACTCAACTTAGTGGCTCGCATTGAAAAGTATCTTATTAAAGTCTAATAATAAACTGCTGTGGAAGACAGATAAAAAAAAGAGTGTATTTTATTTAGAAAGTATTTTATGTGAAGGGGGGAGGATGACGTCTCCATCATGTCTGCCGTTAATGTTCTTGTATATGATATGTCCAAAGCATTAATGAAACATTTGCTAAAACTATTTAAGAATGCAGCTGTTTCATTCAATTTGTATGTATACAATATCTAACTTCTGCTTTTTTAATTTTAGGGCAGCATTCAAGATTTTGGATAACCACAGCTAAAACATGTCAACAACCTTGTAAACTTTCCACATATGACAGTTGTTGCAGCCCTGATATCATTTTGACTTCTTTTTCTGAATGCTTTCCAACTCCACAATATCCCTTTTGAGGTTCGGCAATCAAAATGGCACACAGTATTCCAAGCGTGCTCCATAGATTCACCCAGCACCGTTATACTGGCAGTTTTATTTTCAATCCCTTTCCTAACGATCCCTAACATATAATTCCCTCTTTTCACAGCTGCTTGCACACTGGGTTGACATTTTCAGCAACCTGGTTGAAGTGCGCAGGTTCCTTGGTTACCATAACTTGCCTGGGGTCGGTAGTATCCTTATGAAAACCTTCAAGGTTGCAGTTGGTAAGTAAGAGAGCAAGAGTGGTATTTTGTACACCAGAGACAGGGAACAGAATTCAATCAATGTGGGTCAGATCTTCAGCTCCATCCACCCTCACCCCACAGACCATTTCGACAGGTGGGCAGGGCCACCCATCAGTCACCTGAAGTCACCATGACAACAGATGACCTCCATCAGAAGATCCTTTGCATTGTCAGCCTGAGTTTAATGCACTGCCCATTCTTACTTTGCACCTTTTTGATGCAAAAGAAGAACTGGGAGCACAGGTGAGAGTATGTTCCCTATTCTTCTTCATGTTACCTGTGGCCTGAAGTTTCCTGATGTCAGGGGCAAGAAATGTTGGTGTGGCTTGCCCCAAACAGCCTGAAGGTCCAACCTAGTGGGCCTCACCAGGCTTTGGGGCTGGAGGTTCCCCACTGCTGCCATGCAGGGATGGTGGTGGCAGAGTGGGAAAGCTATGCAGTCCTCAATGAGTTAAAAGGTTGGGGGCGAATTTCAGGCAGACACATTTATGGCTCCAAACTACAAAAAATACAGGTGGGATGTCAGATCCCAACCTAGGGTGCAGCTATGTTACACAGCATTAGAGGCCTTTTGTGGAAATGGAGAAGCATTACCTGTTCAGGGAAGTTTTTAATGTTTGATGTTTTATCATGTTTTTAATATTCTGTTGGGAGCCATTCAGAGTGGCTGGGGAAACCCAGCCAGATGGGTGGGGTATAAATTATTATTTGTTGTTGTTGTTGTTGTTGTTGCCGCCGTTGCCGTTGCTGTTGTTCCCATACACTGCTGATCTGGGGCCTGCAATAGAGTGCTGCAGTGCAGAATGTTCCTCTCCAGAGTTCCAGCCAGCCATACTCTCTACCAGGATATAAAATCACATTGTGTCTTATAGTCTTGTTTTGCCACCAACTCAAGAGACATTCTTGCGGCTCTTTTCCTCCCCCCCCCTCTTTTTTTTTTGCGTTTCTGTAAGTCATGGGTTTCCCCTCCTTGTTTCTCAGTTTCAGCTACAATCCTGCTGCCGTTCACCACCTAAGCACATTATTAGAGGAAATTATTTACGAGTTGACAAGCATGGCAATAGCTGATAGCCGGTGGAATGTGGCAGTGGCTTACTTTGCATGCTAAGAAAGAACTTACAAATGTTACCTTTTTTATGGGCATTTTGTATTTAAGACTGGGCCAGTGCATACAAAACACATACCCTCCAATATTTCTCTGATGAAAATAGGGACATCCTAATCCATAATAATAATAACAGTAATAATGATGATAATGATGATGATGATTTTACTATTTATACCCAACCCACCTGACTGGGTTGCCCCAGCAGCTCTGAGCAGCTTCCATCATATATAAAACATAATTAAACTTTTAAAACTTCCCTATACTGAGTGCCTTCAGATGGCTCGAGGATCAGATAACTCCATACCCTCCAACATTTCTCCAGTGAAGATAGGGACGTCCCAAGGAAAGGTGGGACATCCCAGGATCAAATCAGAAACCAGGACAGCTTCTGTAAATCCAGAACTGTCCCTGGAAAATAGGAACACTTGAGGCTCTGAAAACATGGCATGCATAATAGCCTTCAGAAGTTGCTGCATCTTTTCTCCAGCACAAGTTACAGTACATAGATTTGTCCTTCCCAAGTCAAAGGCTGCACTAGGGTAAAAATAGACAATGTATTTAGCAACATACTGAATTAATTTGTTCAGTTCAGCTTCATCAGCTCTGATGAATTTGAGGAAATATCAATGCACTGTTTCAATGAAAATATCAATGGAAATATCAATGCCCTGTTTCCCCTTATTCTACACTGTGGGTGGAGCAGAAGAGAGAGAGGGTAACACCTTTTTCTGCGGGGGGGGGGGGAGAGGGACTTCTTGTTCTGAACTGCAGCCAATTCCACTGAGTCTCGAGTTCTCCAATCACCCATATCAAACACAAGCCTAGAAATCACACGCATCTGGAAGCTCCCAAAAATGACAGCAAACCTCGAAGGTTATTTTGAGTATACAATAGAGCTGTTGTCCGTCACTCATTGAACTAACTGAATGTGAATCATATGCTAGCACTGACTGCCAAGCACAACACGCCATTGTGAAAAAGATGGTCTGAAAGTTTGAAAAGGCCTTTGAGAGGAAATAAAAGTAGCTTCAGAAGGCTGGGAAGGAAGCGCTAGCAGGACTATGTGTACTGTAAGGATCCTGAAACATCTTTTGCATGGATGTTAGGGAGACATTCAAGCCTGCTTGGATGGGACTGCCTTTTAGCTTGAATGCTTTCAATCAGACCAAGTAGCATTGGCCTTAATTCTTTTATCAATGGCAGGAGTGGATTTCAAAGTAATTCCACTACTGCCAGATCGGCTACTGAACATGGGTGCCAAGCCAGTGCAAGAGAAGAATCACAGCTATTGTCTTCTGTACTTCAACTAATGAGTCATCTCCTGTTTGAATGATATAATGAAACAGCAAAAGGAAGAAACAGATACATAAAAGAAAAACCATAACAAAATAGCTAAGGGCTTCTGTGCATGGAATGTGTGAGCTGCTCAACGGCAGAACTGATCACTAACTATCATGCTATTCTTCCTGGGATAAGCTGCATTTCCTATTAACATGTCATAATATGGCAAAGGAGAGGATCAAGTGTGACAGTCCTACAAAGTAGTACTCTGGAAACAACAGCCTGACATGTCTACAGACCCAAGGAGATGAAATGTAGGGGAGTATATATTCAGGTCTCCTAATGCTTCTATTTTTCATTAAAAGCAGGCACTATGAGTAGGAGGAACAGCTCGGTCTGGAGAGCATGAGACTCTTCAGTTTCAGGGTCATCAGTTTGAACTACACTGGGCAAAAGATTCCTGAATCAAAAGGGGTTGGACTAGATGACCCTTGTGGTCCCTTCCAACTCTACCATTCTATGGTTCTAAGTTTCAGGGAGATCAGGGCAGAGGCACTGGGTGGAAGTATTAATGACTTTCCCCACACTGTTTCTCCAAATGAAATCCCCAGTGACAATTTACGTATAAGCTAAACAAGCTATAGCTTAGGGCCCCACTCTCTTGGGGGCCCCAAAAAAATTTAAAGGAAAAAAAACTGGATATACATTTCCAAACTATAAGATAAAAAAACAAATAAAATAAAACCTACACACAGCAACAGTGTTTTATGTTGTGTAGACTCCTATTTTGTTATGTGCGAATGGCTTTAGATACCTATTAGGTCCATAAATTACCATATAGCAAATATTCAACACAAGAAACAGCAACAATTTGTTGTTGACAAAGGACAGCTGGACATATAAAGGGCTCCATTACCTTCAGTAGCTCAGGGCCTCTTCAAACCTAAATCCGGCCCTGGAAATCCCTCCATACAAGCTTTCATTTGCCTCACTGAGGGGAAATAAACAGTGCAGAAGAAATGCCACTTCCTGAATGCTCCTAACCTGAACCCATTCCAGACCCTCCTGCCCCACAGCTGCTTTTAACTAAACAGAGGAATATCGGAAGATTCCGTTATTAATGCTCTGAGTTTCTCTGCAGTTTTTGACCCTAAGAATTCGTTCAGTTGATAAAAAGAGGTGGAACCACTATACATCCAATCACTGCTCAGCACACATGTCTCCATCTTAAGGTTCTTCCCTGCCTGTCTTCCCTAGTCCACAACCCAAGGGGGAGTAACTGCCAACTATTTCACATGTGAATAAGTAAAACTCAAAGGATATACATGCACACGAGTCCATGGCAGAGGCAGCGCTCTGTTATAGGTCACTTCCACACCACAGTTAAAGCCCTCTTCTGCCCCTTTAACAGCCAGGGCTTCCCCCAAGAATCCTGAGAACTATAGTTTAAGGATGCTGGGAGTTGCTAGGAGACCTCACACAGAGCTATAATTCCCAGCTCTCTTAACAAGCTACAGGACCCAGATTTCTTCAGGGGAAGCCATGACTGTTAAAGTGGTATCAGAGTGTGGTATGGATGTGACCACAAAACAGGCTTTTCAGTAGAAACCTGAGGGAACAAGAGGAACTCGGTAGAACTGCAAGGCAAAAACTATTTATCTGTATGAGGTGAAATATTCCTGAGCAATGATTTAAGAGAAACAGAAACCCTAGGTTCACCACAGCAAAATGAAGGGAAAGTGGAACTAAACCAGGGCATAGGGGAACCAAGTAAATGTTTTTGATTATGCAGGAACTCTGAAGGAGCTTAGCATTTTTCACAGGATTTTCTTATTTGCAGGAAGAAAAAGGCTGTGATCCATTTCTGCAATGAAGTATCAACTACACCACCGAGTGCTTTCTGCTTCACTGATTCTACAATTAGAACAGCACTCTCCCCTCCAGAGAGGTTTTTTTCTTTTTTAATGCTTATTTCATGGAGGAAAAATGGATGTGTCACAATACACTGTTTCAAAGATGGTATTTCGCAATTAAACTTAAATTATTTATTCATGGAGAAAATTAGCTTTGTCACATTCAAACATCCTTTCCCCTTTCTTTTATGGTCTTAGATGCAACAAATTATGCATACCAGAAACTTGACAGTACTGGGGAAATCCCCGCAAAGTAATGTAAAACTGTGTGTTAGTGGCACATTGAGCATACCATGTCAAATGATGGGAAATGTATTTAAAAAAACCCAAAAACCCAAAAACCTTATATATGACAGACCAACGCAATTTAAGAGAGTACCAAAAATAAAATAAAATAAATCACAATTCTGCCAGTGGTCAGGCTGTATGTATTTCTGCCCACCCTACTGGGGCACTTGCTATGTGAGCAACATTATGACATTTTTGCCTTTTTTACTTCGTATACATTTGCAGAATTGTTCTAGTTTCATATGGAGCATCATTGCCATGATTGTCACATATAGTTTAGTTTTCTTTACTGCAAGCCCATCCTCCGCTGGATCACGCAGTAGGGTACAAATTTAGCAAAGAATTTATCCGTGTACAAGAGCAAATCTCCTATGCATCATGTGTGGATTGTAGGCCCACTAATTACAGAAGCCCACCAAGGAACTACCTTTAATGCTTATTTACTCTGGAGATTCCCACTGAATAGTTTGCACGGTGGCCTTGATAAGCTGTTGTGTTGCTCACAAGGAATATTGTGAAAAATTCAAAACAAGGGATTGGGAAGCATAAAACA
Organism: Podarcis liolepis; assembly: GCF_965112155.1. Classification (NCBI taxonomy): domain Eukaryota; kingdom Metazoa; phylum Chordata; class Lepidosauria; order Squamata; family Lacertidae; genus Podarcis; species Podarcis liolepis. The sequence continues at coordinate 59,569,268 of NC_139560.1, read as the reverse complement.
TCCAAGTCAGTAGACAAGACCAACAAGTGTCTTTGAAACAAACATTGAATTCAACTGCTGTGACGCTTCGGGGGGGGGGGATACCACCTTAGCCACAGAGCCGTCTTTCCTATTGGGCTTACTGGCGTGTTGCGCCAGGGCGCTGGTCTCTCAGAGGCACCCCAGCGAGTGGGGGAGCTGCGCAGCTTTGCCGGCAACCTCCCCTTTCCCCTCTGCGATCCCCACAGAGGCTTGGGAAAAGGTCAATAACTCTGGGAAATGGAGGGATCTTTGCATCACGGTGCAGGATATGCTTAAGACGGCCCTGCTTAGCCATCTTCACAAAAGTAAGTTCTCATACATATTTCACACCATCCTAGAACTGTAAGGTAGGAAGGACCCTAAGGATCACCTAAGGCAAAACTTAGAGGCTCTTTAACAGGCAAGAACTTATAAATATTATGTGCCACAAATACAGAGCAAGAGGTGCTTACATAGGAAAGAGGCCAGAGCTGCTCTCATGCAAACCTTCAAGTTCTGGCATACTGCTTCCACAGTATCTACGCTGGGCAACATTACATGTTGCAAGGCACACCAGGAAGATCTCAAGCCAAGGACTCCAGCATTCAGCTAACACCACCTTTCCTCCTGCATTGCCAGCATCCTGGGCTTTCAAGCAGCTGTCAGCTGACTCCACAACCTGACATGTTCAGTTGGCCACCCAAACTAACATAGAGGCACCAGACCTTATAAAACCCTCCCACTTCTGGGCTACTGCAGTTTGACCAACTTACTGCACCAGATGACAGTGCAGCCTGCCTTGCCCTGCCTAGCCAAACCAGTAGCTGAGGTCTCCAGCCCAACTATGGCTACATTTCCTGCCTTGGTCCTTCCTTGGTGCTGTCCAGAGCCTCCTCCCTCCATAAGCATAGCCAGTGGCCTGAAACCAGCTTTCGCTCCTATGAGTGAAGTCTGTGAGCCAATCAAGTGGAAGCAGAAGACACCCCACATCTAGGGAGTGTAAGAATCAGCTCCTTAGTTGACATCCAAAGAAATTCTGTTTGAGATGTTACTTTATTCCCTCTATGCTAACAATTATATTGTTTGATAGTTGGCCAAACTACATAAGAGGCAAAGCAGTGGAGTCTGTCTCATGCAATTGTAAATCGTCCATGAGTAGACTCCTGATCTTGGTCTTATGCAGTTAGTAAGTAAGCTATATCTATCTATCTGAAAGGAAGAGGGATAGCAGAAAGTGAGAAGAAGGCTGGTTTGTCCTTCATTGGAATTGGAGAACTCAGCAGCAGTTATAATGAGGATTAATGGCAAGCTTCAGTTAATGGACCTCTGCCAATACCTCAGGCCATTAACTCCTCCCTAGCTGTTATTAATCCTAAAGCAATACCTCGGACCTCTACCTTTATTGCTCACTCATAAAGCTGCCATCAAATCAACAAGTCCAAAGAATGTTGGCCTATTATTAGCCATCCTTCCTTCCTTTCTTCCTATTTTTTCTTATAAAACAAATTATGCTGTAAAATCAGTTTAGTTGCTATCTCTTATATAAGGTTAGCAGTCCTCGCTTTTGGAATATGGCAAGCATTTTCCTTATTCGTTTTAGAGCACGTTGCTACCAATTATTATAGCTAGAAGAGCGAGTTTGACATGTAAACACTCTTCCTCGCTCTCACTCACAACCACCTTTAAAGGTAGGTAGTTCAATGCAGTTCCCAAGTGAACTGGAAACAGCACAGCAATTAATTAAATATTGCTTTTACAAAAAAGGGTTAACCAGCCCCCGTCAGTACCAGAGCCTGCCTAACTTCAAAAACCTGTCTCCCTCTTTCTTTGGGACAAGGAAATGTGCTGAGTTGAACATGGGTGTGTAGACAAGGATGGCAACATGGCTAATTATTACACAAAATCCAGAATTTATTGAGCAGGGAGGGGTGGAAACAAGCCCACAATACTTGGAAGAGAAAACACATTTGAATGAGGAGCACGTGAAGTTCAGCACCAGAAGGCCAAAAGGACAAAATGGAAGGAAATGTCACGAGGAGGAACACAAGTCTGGGCCCACTCTTATACACATGTAGGATTGAAGCAATGAAGAACTCCATACACAGAGATTGCCTCAATTATACAGCCCCTTATACGCTGTAGTTTGTCTAGCTCTGTGTTTTTTTTCTTCTTCAATAAGGGGTAATTACAATTACAAATGGTTGCATTTATTTATAACATTACAAAGGGGAAAATCCGTAATCTGCGTGCTGTTCTTAACAATCGTTCTTGTATTTTTACCAACACCAATTTGTCTTGTCTTGCTTGCTCATGGGGAGAAGGAAGAAATCTAATCAAATTCTTCTGAGCATTTTTCTCTGCTGTAATTTAGCGGTAAAGCTGGCATGGTGCCTAACCATGTAAAAAGAGAGAGAGAGAGAGGAGAGAGAAACATTTGAAATGCTGCAACTATAAAATAACAAGGAAGCTTTTAGCCACATTCAGGCAGAGGAGACTACGAAAATGTTTACTTGTAATGTGGTTAGCATATGAAAAGATTAATCCAGCAGGATAATACCTTTCAAAATTGTGAAATTGTCTGCCTTGATATATAAATATTTTATGTAAATAGAGCATGATATGAGGTTCATAACATTTAGATTTTTAAAAAAATCAAATCCAATGGCCCCATAGCTGACTACACATAATACTTCTTAGACTTGCTCTCTTCTTGCACTGGTAATGAAACGACATGAATTCTGCTATTTGTTTACTCTGACAGTGGCGCCAGTGGTTCTGTCTGCGAAAGCCACTGAAACACCATCACCCTAAAATGGAAGACTGTGTCCACTGACAGCCAGCAGTTGTGTTTCTCGGTGGCTTCAGGCAGACCAGCCAAGATTGCTCCTAGCGATGTTCCTCCAGCCAAAGGTAGCAGGATCACTGCTGCCTGCCAGTAGATGAGCCAGCTACTCCAAATACAAGATTCCATTGACAGTTTGCTCCTTACCAAAACAGCTGGGAATTACTGCCTTATGCAACATTAAATCCCTTTTAAGTTCTTACTTGAATCTATGAAAGACCCAACTCCTTTCATATGTGTCTGATACAAAACCTAAGAACTTTGATGCATGCTAACTACACTTGAAAATCACAAGTGTTTTGGTTTGTTTTTGTTTTTTTAAAAAAAATACATTAATATCTCACATTTCTACTGTCTTGGAAGCCCAACACATGTGGTTTCCAGGTGATTTGTCATCTAGCACACTGGCTATATCCAGACCTGCATAGCTTCAGCAAGGTGATAACAACAACAACAACAACAACAACAACAACAACAGTTGTTTGTTTATTTATACCCTGGCCATCTGGCTGGGTTTCCCCAGCCACTCTGGACAGCTCCCAACAGGATATTAAAAACACAACAAAAGATCAAACATTAAAACCTTCCCTAAACAGGGCTGCCTTCAGAAGTCTTCTAAAAGTCAGAGTTGTTTATTTCCTTGACATCTGATGGGAAGGAGTTAGACAGGGCGGGCGCCACTACCAAGAAGGCCCTCTGCTTGGTTCCTGATAGCCCCACATTCCTTCAGACCATGCCCTGGGACCATTATGCGTCTACTACTCATTCCTCCTGTTAAACTCTAATCCTCAGTCCATTGTTCCAACCTTTAAGGCTGCCTTTACAACAAACAGAAGTGAATTTGAGTTCCTACCTCTCCAGGACTCTAGGAGATGTGAAAAAATAACATCTCGGAAAAGAAACTATAAAGAAAGCAAGAAACAAGGCTTTTCCAAATGTCATCACTAAAGAAATGAACAACATTCCTGCATAAGTCGGTGTGGAACAGTGGTCTGAGTGTTGGACTATGACCTGAGAGACCAGGCTTCAATTTCCCCACTCAGCCAGGAAACTCACTGCAGGACTTTTGAAGAGTGTCTCAGCCTTGCATGCCTCTTCTTCCCATCCCTCCAGCCCTCTAAATATTCTGGGGTTTCTGTCAACCCTCCGAAACAGATTTAGGGAGGGTGCAGGTCATGAAGTGGGGAGGAGATAGAGGAAATCCCATTGCATTAGTGGACAAGCTGAAGAAGTTGGATATCACCCAGTATAAACTTTTGACTCCCTCCCCCTTTTGCAATGTAGTCTTTTTTGGGGAGCAGTTGGGTTTTCCCTCCCAAACCTGCTGATACCTCCTTGTGGGAGAGTTTTGCTGTTTTGACTGCTTACACGATGACACTCACAACCTGAACACTGGCAATAGAATGATGTACAGCAACTCACAATTTTTCTTTTTCAGCAAGTCCAAAAATATTTTTATTTTTCAAGTATACAGCACTGGGGGGGGGGGGACCACTAGAATGAGATGTGGTGTACCAGCCCCGCAAAACTAATTTCTAAGATAAGAGTTCTAACATGTAAAAATATAATTCCATTGTCTATATTCAATTATTATCACCTCCACTGCAATGACAGTTCTAATTGGACAGATACAGTGGGGGGTGGGGATATGATCCTTCAAAAATTAAGGAAAAGGAGAAAATGATGCCATGTTCAGATGCATACCAAATTAAGATTCCTTTATTGTGCATTAAAACTTGAAATAAACTGCAGCAAAATAGATTCTTTCAGATAACAAATGCTTTGCTGTAGCAACCATCTCTTTCTATGTTTTTATTATTTTTGGTAGCGAATCGGCACCATTGCTTCCAAAATGCAGCATTCTCAAAAACATAACCATTAGGGTAGTTGTTACATATTTAATTTCATGCTTCATTCAGCATAAAGCAGTTGTGGGATTGCTGGGCAGAGCAAATTAAGTAATCGGTTAGATAATTTCCTGCTTAATTGAAAGCAGGTAGTGGAGTTTTTTTTTCCTTCCAAAAAGTAATAATTGATTTTGCTTCTAATGAAATGTGTACCATTTTCTCCCTCATTCCTGTTACTCCCATTATCTGCACACAGCCAAGAAAAGGGAAATGAGAAACAAGGGGGAGAAGGGGGGAAAGCTCAGTAGTGTTGAAAAAATCACTGCTGGTTAAAAGGACACAGGGACGCTGTATTAAACCAAGTGCTTTGAGGAAGTGAAGAGAACCAGGTTAGTGGAAGATGTTGCTCCATTCCTCACTCTTGCCATTGCTTGCTTGGCTGAAGACGACAGGTGAACTGGCAGTGGCAGCAGGCAGAATGAGCAGGATCAGGGCCAGAAGCCTCCAGAGAATGGTGCTCGGTCCCTTGCAGGGGTGCAAGCCTTGGCAGGTACCCTACAATGCCTATTCCCAATGCAGCTCCTGTTCAGGATCCCATACTTCTGTGGCTTCTGCAACAATATGCTCTCCGTTCCACATACATTCACACAACCCCAGAGAGAAGTGCATTGTGGATACTGCCATTAATGTAGGGTTGCCATACGTCCGGAAGCAGTGTCCGGGCAGAAATCTCAAAAATGTCAGGGGAAATCCAGACATATGGTAAGCCATGTAGGCAGTGTCATTTTTGGTGATTTCCCTTAAAATAGCTCAAAAAAATGGGAATGTGCCAAAAAAAAAAGTTCAACAATTTTTCTGTCCGGGTTTTCACCGTTTGAAATATGGCAACCCTACATTAATGCCCAGTGCAGATCTAAAGCTGCTTATCTTTCAAAGCAAGTTTCCCCCCTTTGTTTCCTTTTCAGCAAAACTGGTGGTGCAGTGCAAGAGTGGCTTAACCTACAGCCCTCTAGGTGCTGCCAAACTACCTCTTCCGTCTGTTGGCCATGCTCAGTCATGGGAGACTGAGTCTAACAACATCTGAAGGACCACAGTTTCCTCCACCTCTAAGTAGGACTAACATTCAATCAGTGTTTGGAACCAGAATTTGAAGCTGATCTACCATCCAATTATTTTTAACCGTAGTCAGTATTAGGGCAGATGATACGCTATGCATTGCTAATGGTAACAAGGGAAGGGGGTTTATACAGGATTCAGCCCACCACCAGGTTTTGATTTCTGAACGATGGTGATATGTCTTATTTGAGCCTAATAACCAGCTCATTGCTACAATGACTCCACCCCCCAAAAAACCAAAACTCTTTACAAATGTTAGGTTCATTCAAAAATATATTTAATAAAATAAAGGACTGATAATCCTTCTAATATTATTTCTAAAAATATGCCTAAATCTGAAAGAAACCAGGTTGACTCACATCCATCTCTTTTTTCACTCATACAAAACATGCTGCAGAGAAAATCAAATTTTGCAAGTTTTAAAATGTCCTTGTGCACATATGGCATGATCAGTTCAGTGTTTTGACAACTTTGTATGTGTGCGAACCTGACACTTGTAAAAAGTTTTGTTTGAAAAGTTCTTACCTGTAGCACGTTACCCACAGATATGGGAATAGCTAAAGATTGAAAATGCAATTCTATATTTAGCCCTTGAAACCACTGACAAGACACAGGAATTGATATTCAAAACATGTTCATAATTACCAGGAAAAGGTTGGTGGATAAAAAAAATGGCATTGATGAACAAAATGAGATGACACTTTGAATTAAAGACAATACCAGTTAGTTGAAATCTAGGGAAGGAAGGGAATTATAGATAAGTTGTGTGTGTGTTTTTAAACCAGTCATCTTTCAGTAAAGATCCTGCAGCATTGTCTGGGAATTTGGGCTTGCAATTTCATGAGTAAATTGAAGTTCATATAGCTTCCCCTTATTTAGGGGTCTACAGCATAGCCTCTCAGGAGAGAAAACAGCTTTGCTATGGTGAATATAAGGAGCTATCCACAGAGATGGGATCATGTCATGCTTGATTTTTAAAATCAAAGTTGTTTGAAGAGATCTTCCTAGACACAAACAATATCAGCAGAAAGAAACTAATTAAAAATCTTAGCAAAGGGGGCCGGGAGACAATCAGATTATACACTGGAGGTGAATTCTAGAAAAACACTTGAGGACCATTGACAGGGGCAGGTTCTAATCAAAGATCTATGAATTCATGGATCGTGAAAAACAGGAGGACAGATTTCCCACTGCTCATATAGATTCATGTTTAAGGTGTAATGACAAGAGGATACTAAACTCCTTCCTGTTAGTGATTGAAAGCAAATTATTTAGCTTCACTGAACTGTTCCTTATTTATCTGATTTGTAACCCACCCAACCCTCGGAGCTCAGAATGGATAACAGATGCTTACAAACTTGAGGTAATTTTAATCTACTTTAGCATTTTAACTTTGTATGTTTTAAAGTAGGGTTGTAATTTTTTCTTGATTTTACTGTTTTCTCTTTTGTAAACTGCTTTGAGGGGTTTTTTAAAAACCAAGCGGTATACAGTAGTACCTTGGTTTACGAACTTAATCCGTTCTAGAAGTCCGTTCTTAAACCGAAACTGTTCTTAAACCAAGGCGTGCTTTCCCCAATGAGGCCTCCTGCCGCTGGTGCCCTTCCACCATTTGGATTCCATTCTTAGACCAAGGTAAAGTTTGAAAACTGGGACACTACTTTCGGTTTTCCAGAGTTCGTAAACCGAATAGTTCATAAACAGGGCTGCTCTTAAACCGAGGTAAAGGTAAAGGTAAAGGGACCCCTGACCATTAGGTCCAGTCGTGGCCGACTCTGGGGTTGCGGCGCTCATCTCGCTTTATTGGCCAAGGGAGCCGGCGTACAGCTTCTGGGTCATGTGGCCAGCATGACTAAGCCGCTTCTGGCGAACCAGAGCAGCACACAGAAACGGTGTTTACCTTCCCACCAGAGCGGTACCTATTTATCTACTTGCACTTTGACGTGTTTTCAAACTGCTAGGTTGGCAGGAGTAAACCGAGGTACCACTGTATAAATTTTATTTTTAAAAAATAAACGTGTTTAAAAAATAAGCCCACAATTAAGCCATGCTTATCTCACTCACTCTCTGTCCACCAAGTTAACAGGGTGAGGAAAACCTTTGCATCCAGAAAACACTTGGGTCTCACCCTTCAGGAGAAAAGTTATTACACATTTGAATATAACGTTAGCTTTGGACCTCTGAAATATTCCCACCTAATGCTGGCTTTGGTTATCCAGAAATAGAAGTAAATAGCAATTCTTTATCCTCCTGAGCCACAGCATCAGAGGCATATATGTTGCTATCCCCAAACCTAGAGGTCTCACTTCTGCCTGTCAAGGCTATGAAAAACACAGGAGGTACAATGTTCCCTATGGCCATTCCCCAGTTGATGTGGCTCTTTGGACAGCAACAAGAAATTGAGCCTGTCATGTCATTGGCTCAGTTCTGTGGAATACTCTGCCGATAGAGATTCGGCAGGCGCCTTCTGGGCCAACCTTTAAGCATCTGCCGAAAGCTTTTCTATTCTGCCAGGCCTATTCAGGCGATTAAGAGTACATCCTCCACAAGGGGTTACTAATATTTGTTGTTAACTTTTTTGTTCTTAACTTGTTTTTAACATTAATGTTATATATAAATATTTTTTACAAATAAACAAATCTTCCACGCCTTCAGAACTGGAAATCTGGAGTACTGTCACACTAACATGCACACATGGGGCAGTTTGAAAGCTTTCGCTGCTGGTACACAAACTGCTGCAGAGCTTCTGAGGATGGCAGGTCCTCACAAAAGCACTTCACATTTACAGCCAGAATCTGCACTGGCTCCATATATGGCAATGCTAGTTGTACTATTAGGCAGCAGCTGGCTTCTCTCCTGCAGCACATTTTGGGGTACTATTAGACCACACTGTTTTGATAGTTATCTAACTCGCTGTTATATATTTACAACCACACGGGCACTATTTGGATTTTATGTCTCACTCCCTAGAAAGCTCCTCTCTGCTTCTGAATGTGGGGACATGCCACCTTCAGAACGTTATCTTTTATGCATGAGAGGTACACATGCGCCTGCTCTTTCACCGTATGCACAAGACCACTGGAGAATATGTGGAATCGATCCTCAAACTCATGCTCCCCACCTTGCACATCATGTACACTGATGTTGTAGAATTGTAGAGTTGGAAGGGACCCTGAGGAATATGCAGCTGACCCATACGGGGATCGAACCTGCAACCTTGGCATTATCATCACCATGCGCTAACCAACTGAGCTATTCATGCACTAATCATGTTCTACATGTAGTAGAAGCTGGCACCTCACCACATCTAGAGCCTACACATCTGATCACGTTGTGAAACCTACCCCTAAAAAGTACACCTTTGCTCTGTTTCATGCATTGTCATTGACATGGCTTCTACAGTTTTGATTGGGATATGGATTGGACCACCTTGATCGCTTGATCGCCACCTTGAGGCCAAGCACTGGCAGCCTCGACAGTGGATTACTGCACTGCACTCTGTGTGGGGCTGCTCTTGACCCTCAGTTGGAAGCTCCAGCTAATGAACAATGGGATGACTTGCTGATGGGGCAGACAACCAACAGCATCTGTCCCCTCTGCTAAAACATCTATACTGGCTGCTCATATGTTACCTGCACAAGTTCTAGATTCTCATCATAGCATCATCACAGGAGAATGTTGTAATTTGTTCCCCATGTTTTTTACTATCTGTTGTCCATCCTCACTTCTAACTTTCAGGTATCTCTTGAGGACTTTTATATAACTGGACCTTTATATAAAAAGGACTTTTTATATAACAACTGATTGTTGTTAGCCGCCCTGAGCCCGGCTTTGGCTGGGGAGGGCGGGATATAAATAAAAATTATTATTATTATTATTATTATTATACTGACAGGCCTATTCCGTTTACATTTTCTTAAGATGAGCCAGTCATTTTAATGATTCCTTTGTACAGTTTCTATGGTATTTTTATGTTTTATGTGCATAAATTGTTGTACGCCACCTCGATATTTCACAAACAAATACAATTTCAAAACTCAGCATATTCTCCAGGAACTGACATCATCAATTGTTCTTTTGTTACACAAGCTTCTCCTGTCAAGGAAGAAACCGTGGGCTAGAAGCACCTAAGAATGTTCCAGACTCCCCACCAGCTCCCAAAAGTGTATTAAGGCACCATAAAGAGAAGCAGATTTATTGGCTGTCTGGGACCAGAGTCCACTTGTAGGTTGAGAGCCTATGCGGCATAGTGGTTAGTGTGTCAGACTGGGAGGCTGGGGTTCAAACCCCCACTTGGCCATGAAGTTCACTGGGTGGCCTAAGGTTGTGGGCATTAAATGAAGAACCATGTAAGCCACCTTGAACTCGTTGGAGAAAAGGGGTGATATAAATGCAATAAAATAAAATAAAAATCAGAGGAATGATGACCTCAGATGTGCAAGTGGCAGGGCTGGCAACCAAATCACTATCCTTTGCCGGTAAGATTTTTCAAAATATTATTGCCACCCACCACCGATTACACTCTGCATTTACATTTGTAAACGAAAATAAAATAAAAAGGCGCTTAATGAAGCGCACCTCCCCTATGGTTTAAATTATGCCTCTCTGACTGCGATGTCACTAAAAAACTAGCTTGTCTTGAGAGGAACGCAGCTTCTACCGTCCCCATCCATAGCACAAGAGGGAATCCATCGACACCCTCCCGTTGCGCTCCCAAGGAAGCTGCTCTCCGTCCCTCTGGCCAGCCGGCGCACGCGCAGTCGGAGCCGCCCGCCTGCCCCTTGTTCTACAGCTGGAAATCGTTGCGTGGAGCTTGGCGTCCCCGTTGCCAAGGCGACCGCCCGGGCGGCGCCAGCTGGGCCGAAGTGTGAATGGGTGATGTCACGAGCCAGGCGCCGGCCCGTCTAGAGCAGCGAGAGCCAATGAATCAGCTGAGCCGGGGGCCGGAAGCTCGGCCGAGTAGGCGCGCGCTGAGCGCGAGCCTGGCTAACCAGCAGGCGGGGAAGCGCGCTCGGCTTTCGCCGTTTTCTGCAGCCCCACGTTCTGCGAGGGAAGGAGGAGCAGGCTTCTGTTGCAGGAGAAGTCCTGGAAGGAACTTCTCTCCTCACCCAACTGCGGAAACGCCCAAGGTTAAAAAGATGATGGAATCTGTGTCTTTGTATTATGCAAAGCATCAATACTTCAGAATTATTATTTTAAAAATAAAAAAGCTAGGTTATTTTCCTTTGTCTATCAGAGCTCCTCTGCCTGAAGTTCACATCTGCCTTGAGGTGAGATCCCACCTTTCCTGCACAGGTAAACCAAGGAATATTTAGTAGTGGAACCAGGAAGACGGTGTAGTGTAGCTCCCTCAGTTACCTACTGTACCTGGGCTCTTGTGGCTTTTTGGCTACTGTTGTGACAGGCAGTCTATGCAGAGGCGCTGCTGCTTTTCTTAGCATGAAAAAGCAGAGTTGAGGAAAACAGATGTTTGAATCTAAGCCTCTCATGCTGATGTTGGCTGAAGGGGCCCTTCTGGAGATAAGGTGACAGGTTTAAGTTTCTCTCCCAGATGACCTAATTTATTGAACATTCATTATAGGAGCCAACTCCTAGGGGCCAAAGGGTCTTCCCCCACCCTAAAATATTTGAGGGGGCTGCCCCCCCCAAGTTGATAGGCATTGTTATTCAAATAGTGTGCAAGCGCCACATCATGTGGTCAGTTATGTGGGGTGGGGCTTGCTGCTCCCCGCCCCCAATATTTTATTCAAGTTGCGCCCCTAGTATCCATTGTGATTTGTTTGAACAAAGTTGTCGGGAGGCTGGACAACTGCTGTTGATTAAGCAGTCATTCTGAATTGCTTTTGGGGAGGTTATACAACAGTGTCAAGTGGTTGTTCTCCACAGTTTCCTGTCACTTTCCTTATTGCAAAAAAGTTGTGGGGGGGCGGGGGGGTTAGCATGTGTTTGTTGTGCACGAGGGCCATTTAACAAGCAACTTTAATTTGCTGGTGTGTGACTGAATTCCACTCAAATGTAGAGATGGTCTGGCAGCTCCCTTTTGTTGGAAGGTGTGCATTTAGCCTAATTGACATGGACAGCTGATTGTTGCTCTCTTCCTCACTGATATCTGGAAAAGCAATAGGGGAAGTGAAATTTAACAGGATCTATGGCCCTGGGTTGCCAGCGGTGAAACAAGCAAGCCTTCTCTACTCCCCACCCATAATATAGGACGACAAGCTCTCTCACTCCAAATGCAGCTTGTACTGTATGAGACAGCAAACTAGCCCTGTATTACAGTTACTATAATAATGTCAAATTATGCTGTGTTTTCATTCCAGGTACAGTACAACATATTCAGTAACTGAATAGTTCTGGTGTAGCTGCTGAAATGACTAGTTTGGACCCGGCACTGCGTCTTGCCATAATCATGATTCAGGAGAGATTCTATAATAAAACATTTTGGTGGAACCTAGACAAAACAGACTCGCTTTCAAAAATTTGTCTGTCTCTGATCCCTCAGATTAAGCCCTGGTTGCATGTTTTGGTCATCTGCTGCTTGATTACTGCTGCCTTCTTCCTGTCACACATCAGCACTCCTACATCTACTGAAAACTCTGCTACCAAAATAAGTGGCCTCACATTGCTCAGACGATGCAACATCCCTCCTCAAATCCCTTTACTGGACCTCCATCCTCTTCTGTACCCAGCAGAAATATTTTGCTCTTACCTTGTCCCACCTTATCTTTCAAATCTTGTTTCCTGTTTTACCTCTCACCTGTGGAGTCCTTCAACTAACACTTCCAGATGTTTTTTAACACAACTCTGCCCATCACTAACCCCATGGATGTGTGGACAAATATCCCCAGTGCCAGACCAAGATATTTTGCTGCCTGAAACAAACTTCCTGCTCTAGGGCCAGCACTTTGAGAAGTCTTGCTGCCACATTCACCCACACACCCCTGAAGCAGGTTGTTTGACCCTGCTGCAAAGCCTCTTCTTTAACACATGCATTGTACTGCTTCTCTCTTTCCTTAAAATAATATAGGAACCAGAAGTGTGGTGGCAAAAAGTGCAGGGTCCCTTTGCGACAGTCACAGCCACAGACTAAGATCATACAATAATCTTACAATTATATAATAATTAGGAATGCATTGCAATTATTAATGCAGATCTTCATGTGTTGCTTTTCAGCTAGCTCTACTATTATCTGTGCACATACATGGGCAGATGAATTGGAGTGCTCCAGCATTTTCGATGAAGTCCCATTGTACATCAAAGAACCTGCACAACATTCTCTTGACACTAAAGCACCTTGTACTTCCAGTGTTCCTGAATGCTTAGTTTTGGAGCATGTGGTGGTTGAAAAGCTTCCCTTTCATGCTGACTCTAGGATGCTGGAGACAGCGACTGTGCAGTTCCTCATCCCTCTGTGATCCTGGACCACTGACAGGAACGCACCTTTAGGTTAAGAAATCCCACCATCTTTGCACATTGATCATATTCTTGTATGCTTTTGCTCGTACAAAACAAACATCGCTCAGTAGTTAATAAAATTACCAGTCTGTGTAAATAAAGGAATGAAAGGATGCCAGTTTATATTTTACCCGTAAGAATTATAATGGGTACAGTTTTGCTGGCCTGCAGCAACCATGGAACACCTCACTTGCTACAAGTTACATGTACTAGACCCAGATCATTAGTACATTCCAACACTTTATTCCAGCAGCAGCATTTTGTACCTTTCATAACATTATTCCTCCCACTATTTCCCCAGCCAATGCAGCGGTTGACACTGTATACTATGTGCATGAAACAGTCCCCATGCCACAGCTTTGCTGCTGTTGACCAGCGTACACACTAAGCTTGCTGTTAGGAAGGGAGGTCATGCTGTAAAAATAACGAGATGCGTGGCTGGGAGGTGTGTGTGTGCAGTTTCTACAGCATTGCTGCGGAGGAAAGAGGTAGCCATGGTGCCTGTGGTATTTTGTGAATAATTTAAAATTTAGGTTGATTTACTATTTATTATTTATACTTCTTTAGATGCTGTACCACTCAAGCAAAGAAAGGTCCATAAAGCTCTCTAAACAATGGAAAAGGTGGTAGTAGTCACTGTGGCTATTGCTTTCCTCTGCAGCAATGCTGTAAGCAGGCTGAACACACACATCTTCTCCAAACACGCATCTCCAATTATTTTCAAGCAGCGACCTGCCTTCCGTAGTAAACTTATTCCGTGCATTAAATGAACAGAATATAGTGTATGGATTGGGACTAGCAGTACCATTGTTTACAGTTATTAAAGTACTCAAACTTAATTACATTGGACTTAATCCAACCAATTTAGGCACTTTATTCCATTGACGGGAGAAATTTAAGCACGAGTTTAATTCTTCCACTGCAGTCAATGGGACTTAAAAGTGCTTAATTTGGCCGGATTGCACTTTTTTCTTTCTATCATCATCATCATCATCATCATCTGGGAAGGCTTTTAAGCAATTTAACTGTTTGACTGTAGCTCAAGATTTCTTAGGTGGGGGATTATTAAGCCCAAAGGAGGGGGTGTATTAAATATATTCCTTTGCAATTTTTTGGAAACTTGAAACTTAATTTCAAGGGGGGGGGCACAGGCATTAATACTTTTTCACTGAATATTGACACTTTCGAGAGTTAAAACTTTCTATTCAAAACTTAGCTCCCAAACGATTGGGGTGATAATAGTGGTTAAGAATCAAACTGCTGTAAAAAGAGAGAAGAGGGAAAAGCAGGGTAATTAATTTTATTTTTTAGATTTCCTTTTCTTTAAACATTAAGCATGGATTAGGTATTTAAAGATTCTGATTCCAACCTATCATAGGATCATGAAGGAAGAGAAATATAAATCCTATATGTGTGTCTATGTATTGTTTTAAATAGATTCTAAATATAATTGCCAACATCAAGGTACTATTTAAATTAAGTGCATTAAAATAGGGAATATCACTTCTGGGGCTGAAAACATTAATAGAGCCTGTTAGTAAATCAATCAATCAGTTAGTTCTTTACTCAAATTTTTACCCAAGCTGTCTGCAATAAAGGGTAACGGAAGGGGGGGGGGTTGATGCTGACAGCTTTGTTGTAAATGTTCCTTGTTCCTTGAGTCTTGCAATATGCTTAAGATGATCCTCCAAATTATTTATCACTGTGTCCTTTGTTCTGTAGGTAAGAGGACATGTTAAATGCCTTTAAATTGTGGCTTGATGTATCATGTAATGTATTTATTGGGACATTCCCAATATTAAGTGCTGCTGTAAGAATTGTAAACACCAGACTGTGCTGCTCCTCCAGATTCTTGTTTACTGAAGACTGTACTGAATAAGATCTTGAAGCAGCTCCCTGCACCGTTCAATTTCTGTTCATGTTTTTTCAGCATTAAAGCACAACAAGTAAGCAATTTATGTAGGCTTTAGCATGCAGATTAATTTCTCAAGCAGGGTCAAACTGAAGTTTATGATGATTTGCGAATTCACAGAGTCCTCCTTTTGCTTCTCTTTAAAAAAAATTAAAAAAAAGTTTTGTGACATTTTAACACCGTTTCTCCATAACCTGAATTAAGAAAAATTAGCAGCACTTACATCTCTCCCACGTATAGCTTTAATGTACCTGGCAGAGATCTAATATGATGACACTCTGTTGTTGCAGAGTAGAAATGCCCTGAGAACCTTCCCTCTCTTTCTCTCCCTCTCCATTGATCATCACCTGCAGTGGACTTCTTACAATGGTTTAATCCTATTCCCTCCATCAAAGATTTCTAGTCCCAGCAAGCTCCTGACTGCTAGGGAACAAAGATTGGTATGTGGTTTTCGCAAAGGTCAATCATTAACCTGCCCCGACAACAGTTTTTAGTCAGATCAAGGCAATGAAGGAAAACTAAGGGAAAAGCACTTTCGCTTAGGAATGAATTGTTCCAAATGCCTCTTGTACATTCAGTGCCATTCCCCTTTCAGCCCAGCACTTTTGAGTTCCTGCGTGTATTCATTTCTCATCAGGCGTAATAGCATGATTTGCTCTCCCAGAGATCTGACCTTAAGTTTATTCCAGACACAACACTATAGACCGTTCCATTAATTATGAATGCACTTGTGTGTATATAAAGGCACCGATAGGCCGGTCTGGTAATTTTACCTTGTTCTGCTGGCTTACCTTAATAAATAAATTAGGGACAGATCTTTGTGAAATGCCTTTAGAAGGAGGAAAGGGAGAGAAGAAGGGGGAAAAACCCCAGAGTCTTTAAAGCCTCAATATTCAAAGATAAGAGGATTTGTAACATCAAACACTTTTCTTCATTCTCTCTCTGGTTTGCATTATATATGACCGGGTATATTTTTATATATGTGTGCATGAGTGTGAGAAAGAGAGACAAAGCATTGGATATACAGTGGGCTATCAATAAGACATTTATTTCCATGAGTTATTGATAACCTCGTAGCTCATAAGTGACAAGGTAAAGTAGACCCACGAGCAAAGTATGAAAGGCCATCAATAACAATTGGAAATAAATGATGTCTCGAGAGCTTACCCATTGTGTGCTGTGTTTCTATAGCGTCAGGTTAAGTTTCAGTTGGTGCTGATGTTGTAGCAACCTGAGGCTTTAGCTGAAGCAAATGTCTTTTCTGTCAGTGCAAGGTGGGGTGGGGGTTGGGAATCTTAGGGACCATATTCGTTACCACGCTGGGAGACGGGTGAAACTGTAGATTATAAGGATGAAAGGGGAGATGACTTCTCTTTGTAAAACATTAAACATGAAAGGAAGCACTGCCAATGCAGCTGGATGGCCATCCTTGTGAAAGAAGACACCTAGGTCATGATCCCTAAAAGATGCAGGTTGACATAGGGCCTGTTCCTATGTTATACTGGCAGCATCGTTCCTGCCAGGTAGACATATCTCATGGGCTTCCAGACCCTCCAAGTGTAGGGTTGCCATATTTCAAAAAGTAAAAACCAGGAAAGCCCAAAGGTTCTTGAGGGTTTTTTTTAACAGGAACACAAATTTTCAATCGACTTGCCTAAGATCCAATCCAGGACAAAGCGGGAATTTCAGAGCGTCCCTATTTTCCAGGGACAGTCCTGGATTTACAGAAGCCGTTCCCACTTTTCTTTAGGACGTCCCTATTTTCATTGAAGAATTGTTGGAGGGTATGGAGTTGTGCGACCCTCTGAGCCAAGGAGAGAAGTACAGTGGTACCTCAGGTTAAGTACTTAATTCGTTCCGGAGGTCCGTTCTTGACCTGAAACTGTTCTTAACCCGAAGCACCACTTTAGCTAATGGGGCCTCCTGCTGCCGCCACACTGCCGGAGCACGATTTCTGTTCTCATCCTGAAGCAAAGTTCTTAACCCGAGGTAATATTTCTGGGTTAGCAGAGTCTGTAACCTGAAGCATATGTAACCTGAAGTGTATGTAACCCGAGGTACCACTGTAACTATATAACCTGTAGAAGACATCTGAAGGCAGCCCTGTATAGGGAAGCTGTTCAATGTTTTGTTGTTGTTGTCTTTATTTTGGAAGCCTCCCAGAATGGCTGAGGCAACCCAGTCAGATAGATGGAGTACAAGTAATAAAAATTATAATAACAATTAAATATTAATAATTATTATAATAAGGAAAGCCCATATATTAAGGAAACTTAGCAGCCATGTAAATCCTCTTATAGATAGGAAACAAGCACAAATGCAGGAGACAGAACCAAATTTGACCATTCAAGTTAAAAGAAATATACAGAGGAGGGTGTCTAAAAAAATATATGCAAGGAATCAGACAGATGCTATTTAACTTGGAGGGTTGAGCTATTCTTTTGAAAGAATCCTAAGACTGTACCAATTAAGAATGATGGGGCTATTACATGACTGAATGCCCCATCACATCAAAAGTTCCTTAGGTAAAAGGAGAAAAATAGTATGTCTTGATGCTAAAATCCTTGTCAAGTCCATGGGAATGAGGGTTTTTTTAATGTGCAGGAGCACGGCTGGTCAAATAAACTTTGCTGCTTAAGGCAAAACAGCAAATGGCATCCTTTCCCTCAAAACCAAGGTGCGTAAAACCAAAGCGGGACCAATTTATATAAATACCTAAGAGATAAAATCCTCACAAGCTCTTCCCTTTGGGTTAAAGATTCAATAATAAATGAAAAACTAACAAATTGCTACCCTTCTATAACACACAAAATCAGTCACCTGAAACAGCAGTCTTGCTCTGTCTAATGATAGGACCAGCCCTTCAGATAATGATGGGAAGGGCAAAAACCTGATAGCAGAACACCTGAGGCATCTCCAAGCTGTGGGAGATTTCAGTCAAACATAACTATGCACAACTGCTAGTTCACGAATGAA
Source organism: Podarcis liolepis (assembly GCF_965112155.1). NCBI lineage: Eukaryota > Metazoa > Chordata > Lepidosauria > Squamata > Lacertidae > Podarcis > Podarcis liolepis. Next base: position 59,551,120 of record NC_139560.1, on the reverse strand, counting down.
GGTGTTAGAGACCATAGAGTTGTATTGCTAGGTAGACTGAGTTAGTTCTCACCTCCATCTCTGAAAAAATGGAGGCAGTGAGAGATTTTACTTTCTTGGACTCCGTGATCACTGCAGATGATGACAGCAGTCATGAAATTAAAAGACGCCTGCTTCTTGGGAGAAAAGCAATGACAAACCTAGACAGCATCTTTAAAAGCAGAGACATCACCTTGCCAACAAAGGTCCATATAGTGAAAGCTATGGTTTTCCCAGTAGTGATGTATGGAAGTAAGAGCTGGACCATAAAGAAGGCTGATCGCCGAAGAATTGATGCTTTTGAATTATGGTGCTGGAGGAGACTCTTGAGAGTCCCATGGGCTGCAAGAAGATCAAACCTGTCCATTCATAAGGAAATCAGTCCTGAGTGCTCGCTGGAAGGACAGATCGTGAAGCTGAGGCTCCAATACTTTGGCCACCTCATGAGAAGAGAAGACTCCCTGGAAAAGACCCTGATGTTGGGAAAGATGGAGGGCACAAGGAGAGGGGGACGACAGAGGATGAGATGATTGGACAGTGTTCTCAAAGCTACCAGCATGAGTTTGACCAAACTGCAGGAGGCAGTGGAAGACAGGAGTGCCTGGCGTGCTCTGGTCCATGGGCTCAGGAAGAGTCGGACACAACTAAACAACAACAACAACAAATTCCTAACGCTATACTGATGCTTAACTTTTGTGAGTTTAATCTCTGCTACTGGGACTCTCTCCCTGCAGGAGAGTGTGGGAAGCCCCACGTTTTGAATCCGGGTACCCAGCCATTTTCTTTTGTTGTTCATCCACACATGTGGGTCCACAGGGATTCATATATTTAATTCCCCACACAAGCAAGGGTGGGGAAAGCAACTGTCTGAAACCATGGAGAGCCGCTTCCAGCCAGGATAGACTCAGTTTAAGGCAGCTTCCTATGTCCCTATCTCACATTTGCATTCTCAAGAGCTGTCATTCCCAGGAGAGCTATATCACAGGATTCTTCTAATATATGGCTTAGCTCTTAAGCATAAAGGAAAGGAAATGGATATAAAGATTAATAGTATGACCATGTATGCTGATTTCCCATTTCAAGGTAGTTAAAAAACACTGAAGTGCTGCAGAGAAATATTTCCATACTGGGTAGTTGCAGAAAAGCAAAATATATTCAATGAACTAAATTGCCAGTAGTTACTCAGAAAGATATCTTAGAGACACAGCACAAAGGTCACTTAGCATACTGCCATAGTTTAAAAGACAATGTGAAATATCAAGAATTAATATAAAATGAATTTAAAAGAAAGTGTGTTTGAATGGCATTACAGCATAACGTATCTAAATTTAGATACACAGATTGTGTTACAGGAGCAGGGGTGGGGTGGGGGGGAATAGGCACGCAATCCTTCCCAATCTACCTCTTATACCAACCTTACCCAGCCTGATTTTTCGGACTACAAATCCCATCAGTTTCAGCCAACATGGCTATAGTCAGGATTGATGAGAGTTATAGTCCAAGACACCAGTTTGCAGAAAGCTGCTTTACAGCACTACAGTATAATACTATTTCCTTAAACATTCAGAGATGTAACACAAGTTTCTCCCCCATATAATTGTCCCAACAACTTTATTCTCAATGTGGGTTTTGTAGCTGTGTAAGAACATGAGCAATAGTCTCACATGTTATCTATATCACAGTGGTTCTCCAAATATGGAACTTTTTTTTTATGCGCCATCAGTGGATTAAAATACAAAAAAGGGCAATTAAAATGATGAGAGATAGGAGATGTTTAAATGGTCAGGGCATTTATAAACTCATTACTTAAAAGGGGGAAATAATTAAATAAAAATTAGTTCCACTCTTTCAAAATCGAGGAGAAGGCTCTCAAAATACAAGGACCGGTGGTGAACATCAAGTTTAATTAGGAAAAATAAAAAGGAAATACTTCATCACGGAGCATTTTGAAAACTTACGAATGCGACGTGTTGAGAGGGGCCCTTGGGTTAAATACATTTTTTAAAGGATTAGATAACACTCATTATATATGTAAGATATAGACAGTGCTGTTTTTCTAGAAAAAGAGGTGCTGGAACTCACTTGAAGTATTCTGTTGAGTGCACCTGTGAACCCAGCAGTCATGTCACTGGAAATGTCTCAGGTGCTCTTCTCTTGTATAAAACTGTAGCTGTTCCTTGACAGGATATGAGGTCCCAAGGAGACATGATCTAGTTACAGTGTCAATGAAAGAATTGTCTAGAGCAGTGCTTCCTAATTAGAGGTCCCTAATTTGGGACCCCTAGGTGTTCACTGCCTCACCCCTTGCCTCCCCACAACTAAATTTTTGTCATTTATGCATGGAAATATCACAAATGTTATGGTCTGTTTTTAGTATACAGTCATACCTTGGGATACAGACACTTCAGGTTGCATTTTTTGGGTTTCGGCGGTTGCACATGCGCAGAAGCGCCAAATCGCAACCTGCGCGTGCACAGACGCACCGCTGCAGGTTGCGAACGCTGCAGGTTGCAAATGTGCATCCCGCACGGATCAAATTCGCAACCTGAGCATCCACTGTACTTAAAATCCTTTGCTTATTAGGGGCTACCCCACATTATGTTCGAAACATTGCTTTGCAGAGGTAACAACCATAGAGTTATCAAAATTTTCAAAAGTAGGGGGTCCGTGGCTTGGCTTTTGAAAAATAGGGGGTCCTATTGGGAACCACTGGTCTAGAGTGAATCCTACACCACAGATTCATAGATGGCACAATTCAGCTTGTCATACGTCCAGGAGAAACCTTATCAGTTGGATTTCACTAATTAAAGAGAGGTGCCTGTTCACAATGATTGTGTAACATTCTTCTTCTCAACCTCCCTTCAAAATAAAAAAAAATAAAAAATAATAGATTCTGATTATGAACTCTTCTAGCGGAACTGTTGCTGCAAAATGCATATGGTAAATGGAAGTTAGTACTGTCTGCACAGATGGCTTGATACTTATTTGTATATTGCTAGAACCAGAAACATAAATATTATTTGCTGCATTTGTTTCCCACCCTTCCTCCAAGAAATTCAGAATAGAGCATTTTAACCTCACATACCCCCAGAATGTCAGGGTTGGAAAACAGGATCCTGCTCATGGTCACACAAAATTTTTTGTGGGCATTTAAGATTCACACTGAAGATTTCTTGCAATCATGCCTACTCATTAACAACTCATTCGTCTTCTGTGCTGTTTGTACACTATATTTATTTGAGAGTGAAACTGCTTAAAGGGAGAAGGGGGGAGGAAACTATGAGCTCAGAAAAGATGAAGATGACAAAAGATGCATAGATTGCACTTTATATAATAAAATGATAATGCTATGCTATATCAGACAGATTTGAAAAATCAGGGGATAGTGATATGAGCATCGACAAGATATAGTCTGTTGCCACTGGAGCAGAGGCAGTTTTAGAACAGCACAGCCGGTGTAGGAGCTGTGCTGCAGGAGGTGCTACACCAATACTGTAAAACAGTGCGTGAGAGGTGGGGGCGGATTTTAGTGTCACACGGTGCGCCGTTGAAATTTTGAGAGCCCAAAGTCTGCAACTGGCTGGAGCATTTTATTCAAGGATACAAGCCAGCCCTGGAACAAAATGTTGCAGTGTGAAGTTCTTCTGTTCAGTTTTTGTCAGCCAGTGATGCTCTCCTCGAAGAGATTCCGTTCCGTTCCACCTCCCACACCCCAATAGTTACCATTCTGCCCCACACCCCAATAGTTACCATTCCGTGGCTACTCAGTCCTCTTTGGGCTGTTTTTTTTTTTTTTTGTGCTGCTGCAAACCTTTGGTGATTCCCTGAGCCTGCTGATAATACTGAGGTTTATCTATGCCTGCTATGGTTTACCTGAACCAGTTATACATACACACACAATGCAACCACTGCGGGTGCAAAATTTGGTATCTCGATATGTTCATTTTTCATTTTAATAGCCCAGCAAGCCTGAAACTCACCCAAAAAACCCAGATTCTGGAAACAGAATTACCAGGTCTGAAGGCATATGAGGCAGAACCTAAGCCGGTCTGGGTCTTGTTGGTTTCTGGATGAGAAGAGATTGCCAAGGATCCTCATGTATGTTGCCTTGAGTTACATGATGGAGGAAAGGGGAGATACAGATGTAAATAATAATAATAATAATAATAATAATAATAATAATAATAATAATAATAATAATAATAATAATGCTTACCTATTGTGTTTATCTTTTTGCCAAGACATTTAACTCCGTTCACATTTAAAATGCGGATCATCCTCCTCAGTCCCCTTCCTCTGCAGAGAGGAAAAGGTGCTGAAAGCCTAAATCTCAGCAGGAAGTGATAGTGACAGGGTTTCAGATCACTCTCTTCCTGCCCAGTTGAGAAAACCAGGCCCTGTGTGAGGTCTGCCATATGCATTGGGCTGGTGACATGTTGAGACAGCCTCATGGTCGTCATGGCAGCCATGAAGTCCTGAGCCGACCCAGAGCCAGTTGCCTCATCATGGATGTTGAATTGCCTCCGAACCAGCAGTCTGGGAGTCTTCAAAACCACCTGTGTGACCAGCTCTGTCAGCTGAGGCAAGCAGACTGTTGGGCAGCAAGCTGGCGGTAAACCAGCAGAATCCCTAATCTGTCCCAATTGCCCAATGCCAGGAACACTTGATGCTATCTGGAAAACTGACTTCGACACTCCACACAGGTCTGTGTTTTCCAGCCACTGTTTCTTAGACTCTCACTTGCTCAGTATTTCATGTATCACTTTATTCATTAGCAAAGGAGGGGGAAAGCCAATAACACAGGAAATCTCGGAAGCCAGTGCACTCAAAACAAACCATTCAACTTAAGCATATGCATACAAATTATTCTAACCTGCATGATGTATTTTGAACACAGAATTCTAGACTATCTGACTGTGGGGGCACTATATAATTTAGAAGAGTCAGTCAGTTCACATAAGCTCAGACTCCTTTCACCTGCAAGCTTGCTGATGAAGACTGAAGAATGGTTCAGGAATGGTTTATCTGCCCATCTGTTCAGACCAGATTGGCGCCAGAAGAATGGGATCCATACTGGGATTTCCCACCAGTTTCCTAAAGTGAAATCAGATTAGCTCTAAGAACCAAATCTGTACAACCAAAACAATTAACTACAGTAGTGTATCTAGTTTCACACAGATTTTAATTAAGATGGAACAGTGAGATTTCACTGCACCTACTAAATCTAGAGATCCTGTTAAGTTTGGTGGGAGGGGGAAACAGCCTTCACATCAGGATTTTGTGCAAGAGAAAAATTATAACTGCAAGAAAATTCATGAGAATCTTACCTAGTTCTAGTAGTGACAAATTTTTAGAAATAAATGATGCTTCCAGCGAGGTGTCAGTGATTAAAAACTATACTTTATTATCCACCTCTCACATGGTGATTTGCTCAGCTCCAATTCTATTTTCTTTAGGCATGTTCTTCTGAAGTTGAGACTTATTTCCAAACAGAGTTTTAGATGGACATGTGCATTTTGGATCAGAATGGTAAACTGATCAGCACCCAGATCCTAAACGTTTTTCCTTGGAGTACAAGCAGGCAGCCTTAGCCAATGTATGTTGACTTTGAAGGCAGTTCCACTGCGTTTAATGGACAAACTCTTTGAGTAAGTGATTGTAACTATAACCCCAGTGACTAAAATTCTGAAAGTATTGCGGTTTAACTGGTTTCTGACTATTTTTCACTTACATTCCACATGCAGATGCGACTGGGGCTTTTTGGTGTGTGTAAAAATAACAAATGTTCCTCTAAACATTTTAAAAACTTGCTTAAGGAATAACTGCTGTCAAATATATTTTTAAATGTCTGTAAGAGAAGTAAAAGATACTTTTTTGTGTTGTATAGAAATGTGCTTGTTTGCATGTGATTGTGTGTTCCATGGTCTCTGCACACTCAGGACTTTAGAATTGTGTGTCCCAATTCGTATTCTAGCATTCTGGCTGTTCCAGAATCAAGAAGTATAATAAAATGGACATATACAATCAGTTTAAAATAAAATTATTCTCACTGCATTTGCTTCACAAACAGCCTGTGAACAAGGACTGTGCATCTTTGAACCCACTGGCTGCAGAGTGGCTTATTGGACATCAGAATCAGTGGAAGTAGATCCAGTACATTTATTCATGCGGTACACTAATCCTATAGAACTGTATGATTTCATGAGTACAAAATCATTGCATGGTGGTTCAGAAATATAGGGCAGTGCTTTTTTCCTGAGAGATAACATTTTAGCTCATTATTCAGCGGTTTAATGGTTTTAATTTGGAATAGTTTAAGAAGGCTTCATAGAAGGTTGGTGCAAGGCATTATGGAATTAAAAGGCTGCAGTCCACTCCAAGCGAGGTATGTGCGTGTTAATTTTAATGTGCTGTCTCAAAGTACAGAAATCCGGGCATTTCCAGCATCATATTTAAAACATGGTACATTGAACTAATACGTGATCTGGGGCACTAATGAGGCAAATTAAGTTACAGGTATGAATTTTACATTAAATGGATTAATATTATATGGCATGGAGGAATTTTAAATACCCTATCGCCATGAATTTTTAATAGTTATGTGCTCTAATTTAATGTTGCAAGGCAATTGCTTTTCTTAAGAGAAGCCCCCCTCCAGCCCCCCTCCTCCACACACTTCTCCGCATTCAAGTTTGGATCTGATTATTATCTGCTAAATACCCTGGGTGTCAAGAAATATGACGGGTGGGGGTGGGGTGGGTGAAAGAATCCTAGAGATAGGAAAATGCCCTGAATGGAACTGGAAGCTGCTGTCTTCTTCAGGGACTTGCTGGTGAAGTGATAATTAAGCAGCCTGAAGAATAAATGTTGCGCGGAGACGGGGGGGGGGGAGAGATAACAATCGGCCATTGCTTCTTCTCGGCCTCGGGGCGAGATCACGAGCAGAGCAGCGCCTGTCACTATGCAAGGCTGTGGCGAGGGCTCCGCGAGCCGCTGGGGAAAGCGAGATCCCGGCAGGCGAGGAGCGAGAGCGAATTCCATTCGCATTCCCGCAGTTCTTCGGAAGGAACTTCTTTCCCCCTCCCTCCCTCCTTCTCTCTCTCTCTCTCTCTCTCTCAATCTCTCCTCCCTCGGGTTCAACAGCCTCCCTTTTCGCCGAGACCCTACACAGCGTTTGACAGAATGGAGCCGCTCGCCATTGGCTGGCGCGGCGTTCCGTAGAGAAAACTGCCGCTGCCGATTGGCTAAAGCGCGGCGCTCAATACTCGTGCCTCACTTCTTTCTCTTTTTTACATACACATCGCCCCTCCCTTACTCTTGTGTGTCTCTCCCACCCCCTCGCTCTTTTCTCTCGCTCGCTCTTTTCTCTCCTTTTCCTTGGGCCCGGGCAGCGCGCGCCCCGCCCAGCCTCTAGCCCGCGCTAGATATATATACGGCGGCGTTGCAAACTGGGCTGAGCAGAGCCGGGTTGGGACTGGAGTGGCGGCAGAAGGGAAGGAGGGGAAGTAAGCAGCCCGCTAGGTATACAGTATAGATATAGATTTATATTGCTTGGGTAGGTGGCGGCTGGAATTTATCCATTTTTATTTTTCATTTTTACACGGTTTTCTCCCGCTGCTTCCTGTTTTTCTCCCTCCCCCTCGTCGCGCACCCCGTTTGCAAAACCCGGACTCTCCGTTGTTTTGATTTGCCCACCGCTGGCTGCATCGCCTCTTGTCTTGCTTTCACTGCGGGTGGGAGCTGCTTGGCCGGGGCGCCCGAAGGCTCTGCCCGCCCGCCTGCGTTTCTTTTGCACCATGAAAGCGGTGAGTCCCGTGCGACACCCCAGCAGGAAGGCGCTGGCGGGCTGCTGTTGCGGAGGAGGTGGAGGCGGCGGCGACCTGGCGCTGCGTTGCCTGGCCGAGCACGGCTGCTACAAGGGGAGCCCGTCTCCGGGCGAGGAGCCGGCGGCGCTGTGCCTCCAGTGCGATATGAATGACTGTTACAGCCGCCTCCGGAAGCTGGTGCCCACCATCCCGCCCAACAAGCGGGTCAGCAAAGTGGAGATCTTGCAGCATGTCATCGACTACATCCTCGACCTGCAGCTGGCCCTCGAGACGCACCCGGCGCTGCTCCGGCAACAGCAGCAGCAGCCGCCGCTGCCGCCTCCCCCGCTGCACCCGGCCAGCTACCCGGCAGGGCCTCCCAGGACCCCGCTCACGCCGCTCAACAGCGACCCGGTAAGAGCCGCGGCGGCGGCGGGCAGAGAAGCCGGGCGCTGCTCGCAGCTCCGACGGGCCGGGGAGGGAGAGGCGCGCCGGGTTGGGCAGCGGCAGGAGCGCACACGCGCCGCTCAACTCCGCCGGGGCGCTCGGAGGCGGGACGCGTGCGCCCCCAGAGCGGGATGGATGGATGGATAAACGGGTGGCCGTGGCCCTCCTGCTTATTATGGAGCGAGAACCTGCCCCTCTTTCTCCCCCCCCCCGTAGAGCCCCGAGGTCGCGATCCACCGACCCTCGAAAGCTCGGGAGTGCTTTCATGTGAAGGGTCCGTTTCGGGGCCCCGTTAAGCGATTGGGTGCAAGATCGGGTCCCGACACTGCGATCCACCAGACAATGAAGTCGGGGCGTGGGGATCTTTGGAGCGACCCCCATCCTCAAAGCTTCCCCTTTCCCTCCTTATCTGATTTAGGTAGAGTGTGCGCCTGCCGGACAGGGACAATTGTTCTTCCTGTATTTTGTACAGCATCTAGCATACGGTGGCAGCCTGCATTCTTGCAGAATACTAGCATCGGATCGGGTGCCGACCTCTGCAGGAGGGAAGCTCGTCAAATCCCGACAATATGGGTTAATTGGCTTGTGGGTTGCAAATTGCACGTGAAATTGGGTTGCCTGTGTCTTGGTGCGAGTGCCAATATAGACACATAACTGCACACTTAACAGAGTGCAAGATGCAATTTGCACATGTATTCCTATGTGTACACATACAGACTGTATTGTTATTTGGTAGCTATACATATGCACTACATAGCCTTTCTGTTACAGCTGGTGTGCAGCAAAGTGGATCTAGCCTTTGCATGTTTCCAGGCACATAATTCACTTAACGTGCCACTTGTATATGCCTCATATGCAACCTACTTCCATTTCTTGGAATGGGCTTTATTTCCCCATCTCACATGGGAGGTCTTCTTATGGAGCCAGTGTGGATACAGATGCATATCGGCACACATCTGCCTCACAGTGCTGAGCTGGGTCTCACAGAACGGGCTGGACACAGCTTTGGAAGAGAGCTGAGATACCTACTGCACCCACTAGTTGTGGTGTTTATGACTAGAGGTGGCTTGGGGTCAGTGCACTTAGGACTAGACCATTAAAAATACAAAGCACTCCAGATGGGTAGGAATATTAATTGTTTCAATTAATATTATGTGAGACTAGACTACCATCATCTTTCCCTATGATCTACCATCCCCTGCAGTGAAGATCTACTCAAAGAAAGAATCGTGCTCCAGTTGTTCAGTTAACAAACTTACACCTCTTGTCGAATCTCTGGGTTTTGCAATGAATGATGCCCTTCCTTGCTTGCACAGGGGAAGCACATGACCCTCAGCTGCAACTGGGGTTCCTGTGGGTCTGCAAAGCAAGAGGCTGTCAGTTTGGCAGCATGCAACCTGTCACTAGTTGCTAGACCAGGAAGGGATCCATAGAGAGCTTGCAGTTTCCTCTGCCCCTTTGTGAGGTTGTCCTGCTTCCCTTTATTGTGGGGCTTCTCCGTCTTCTAGAGAGCCACGCAAGGAAGGTTGCCGATTGCTAAGCTTGTTGTTTGTGCTAACTCTAACGCCGCACTCCTGTTCTCTCGTTACTGTGCAGGCTGGGGCTGTTAATAAGCCAGGGGACAGTATTCTGTGCCGCTGAACTGCACTTGCAAGGTGAGTATCCTCTTTTAAGATTTGGTGTGTCATCAGAGCTGGGGTCAGGGTCCTTTGCCATGCATGTTGGTTTCCATCTAAGGCTGCAATTCTAGGTACACTTACCTGGAACCAAGTCTCGTTGAATTCCCTAGGCCTTCAAAGTAAATATAGTTAGGATCAGGTTGCAATTCTTGCTCAACAATTAGGCACTCCAGTCTCAGGCACACTTACTGGATGGAAACTGAGTACAATTGGAACCGTAGGACATGAGTACCTGTTAGACGTATTTACACTTCGTATGCTAGGCTGCAATTCGCCAGCTAATTCAGGCAGATTTAAGATTTAAACCAATGTAATCCAGTCAATTCAATTGTTCAGTTGTTCTGGCTTAATGATTTTGTGACTCAGGTTCAAACGTACACTTATTTTCTGTTTAATTCTACACATTTACCTTACAGGGGCAGGTCAATATGTATACACTTATTTATTTACTATATATATAGGATTGTGGCAGGTTAAGTAAAATCAACCTTTTCAATAAATTCCAGACAGTGTAAATTAGATAAAACAGCTGGGGGAAACAATGCACTTTCTCATATTCCTTTAAGGAAGAGGAGTGTTGCATTTTGTCTACATCTTCAGGCTTTTAACTGGTTCACAGATCAGGCCGTCTCCTTGGCATGTTCCTTAGGAGTTCTGTCCCTTCCCATAAAAGCAATGAATAATACATTCATGGAAATGTTGGTTGTCTTAAAGGAATTCTTTGACAGTCAGGCTGTGATCTGCACACCCACTTGCTGGGAAGCAAGTCCCATTTAACTCCATGCGACTTGCTGCCAAGTAAACATGCCTAGGACGGGGCGCAGTGTTTTCTTGCCCCTCTGCCCGATCTGCAGCAACAAGAGATGGGAGGAAGGACGAGGAGGAGGAGGGAAACTCCTTCTTTCTTTTTCTCTTCCTCTCTCCTCCGGAGAGCTTCTAGCTTGGACCTGCAGCTGTGTGTTCCCCTGCTTGGCCTAGCCTGGGAGCTGCGGTTGTTGTTTGACCTGGTTTGTTTTGGGTTGTTGATCAAGCATGTCTTCTGTTTTGTTGGTGGCGCCAGTCAGTCTGGAGCAGAATGGTTCACACCCCCACTCTATTCATTCCTCTTCCACAGGTGTGCAGCAGGCAGATCCTGAGCCAGAGACGCAGAAAGAAAGACACATTAGAGAGGGAGGGGAAAAAAGAAAGAAAGAAATGTCAGCCACTGGGCAGAAGGAAAAATAATAATAAATCAACTACTCCAGAATTCTTTCCATACTTCCTTTAGAAAAAAGAGAAAGAGAGAAAAAAAAATTCACAACTTTGCACGTTCATAGCATTTTACACACATGTCTCTTAACTCTTTTGTTTTAGATCAGATGTGAATTGTACACTTGTCTGGGAGGGAGGGGGTTTAAATCTTCAGCATACGTAAGTGTGGCCCTTCTGTTGATAGAAGACCAAGGGCAAATCAGAGTTTAGAAGTATAACTTTAATGCGCTGAGCAGCTGAAAACTGAAGCTTTACTAATCTACCAGAGGCGTTGTAGATAACTTTTGTTTTGACATCTATTGTTTAAAATAGATGATTTTATTGTTTCCTCAGGGACTTTCTTCTCCCTGCAGGAGTGTTACATATTGTATAGATTTAAAAAAAAAAAAGAGTGACATTTCATACTATGTATATAGAGAGAGGTTCTATAAGTGTGAGAAAAGTATATGCTTTAATAGACCTACTGTAATTATAAAATATTTTTAATTAAATATTTTTTTGTAAATATTATAAAGCTGTGTATGTTTTTTTTTAAATCTGTGGGAAGATTTCTTTAGGAAAACTGTTTCTGGCTTAAGTGCAGAACTGCTGATGATGAAAATATGTTGGATGTCGGGGGGGGTCTCTTCCTTTCCTCCCCCCCACCCCCTTTAGATTCAGAAACCACAGCTGTAGGTAGAGTTGGTCCTGCATGAATGCATGAGATGTCTAACCACAAATAAACTTGTTGAGTCCATACAGATGTGTTTTTCTTTAATTTGAATTTAAAAAGATGTTTGTATCATACGGTTTTGAAGCTACATTTTTGTCTGTTAGGCACAGGGGGTGGTGGTTTATATTACAGTGTATGCGAAACAGCGTTGAGATGTAAGGGTTTTGTTTGTTACGAACTGAGGTGACTACTTTTTTCAATATGGGTACAGTGCTGAGGAATAATAATGAGCATTTATAAAATTCTTTTGTTGCCTAAACAGAAATAGGAATCACAAAACACGGAACACTTTTTTAACACCAAGAGGGATGCTGCCCCAGAATTTCAGCCCTGTGGCATATTGCTTTGGAAAAACAGTGAAAAATATTTTCTGCTTATAACCAAAGGGCAAACTATCAACAAATGTACAGTTGCTGTTTCTTTCGTCCAAAGACTATTGATACTGAAACTTGGGGGGGGGGGGTAGGGGTGTGACAAGAGGGAACATTTCAATCTGATTACTGGTGTAAATCAATTTCAAAGAACTTAGACCAAAAAATAAAAATCAGATGACTGTATCAAGATTATTTTTCTAATATACAGCAGCATTCATTTCATTACAGCTCTGTTACATCTGAAAATCCTGTTTAGTCTCTTGTTATGTGTAACTTCTACATGTAAACATTAAACTAGATTGACGTGCCCTTGTGCTGTGCTTGGTTTCTTTCTTCAGTACTTGCAGAACTGCTTATTATCTGCTCCACTTTCCTTAAAACGTGGTGCTTAATGGTTAATCTTATAGCAACAGTTTGTATAGCCCATGTTCCACCTTCTGTCCAGCCTCTGAGAAAGGTACACATTTTGTGGGATCATCAGTATTCCACACACCAGTGAGGTAGGATTTTCACAGAGTGGGTGAATTAAGTAGGATTTAATTGGGTGCTTTGTAAATAGTTAGCCAACTGTGTGTAGCATGGTCTGCTTGATTTATTTTTTTTAAAAAAGTGGGCGGATTTGTTTCAGATTTTTAAAAGTGTCAAAGTACTTTGGCCTGAGGATCTTTTTTATTCTGTAAAATACTTATGTGCATACTAAAATAATTTATCTACTGACAAATGTGGTAAAAGGTCACTGTTTTCTTAATCAAAATGCCTAGTATTTGCAATGAACTTAGCCAAAACACTAGCTTACAGTTGCAGATATGCTGCACCTAACACTATATATTTTTCTTACTGTAAATACTGTAAATCCATTAAATGAATGGTCTTTACATTCATGTAACAGCCTAGACACCTGAGTTTTTTGTTGCCCCAGCGTGAATTTGTTTGAAAGGAGTTTTAATGAACAACAATAGCAGCTGTTTTATAAAGCAACTGTTCATAGAAATGAAGAAATTCAAACGAATGAGGATTTCTTTATGGAGCATATTAAAAGGCTACTTAGAAGGATTGATAATTCGCTGTTGCATTGTGACATCTCAGAAGGAAAATATATCAAGCAGGTAGGTCAGCTCTCTGCTGGGGATTACCAAAATTGTTCTCAGGCTTCAGTTTAGTTAAGGTTAAAGAACACTTACATCCACATGTGTACATGGAAAAGGTACTATTTTTGTGCAGAACAAGAGAGGGAAATAATCAAAGACGTGCTTGAGTTGCTGTTTGCAGCTATTACTGTGTCTCATTCTAAGGGCAAGAGAAAAAGGCAGTTTGGAGGTTTGGATGGGCTTGCAGTTGCCCTTGCATTTCATTTACATGCTGCAATACCTGCTTCATCTCAGAAGTCACTTGAGCCTTTTTCACAAGTGACACTAAGAACACCTTTGAGAACATTTCCAGGGTGGATGTTAATGCAGTGCAGTGAGCAAAATAAAGCACATCCATGCCACTTAGATCCTCTCAATCAATTCGCATAGCGGGTGTGAGAGATGCAAAAGCCAATCCAAATGTGTCTTTTCAACGCGACCTTGCTCCAGCCAAACCTCAAAACTATTTTCATCCTCATTAGCTTGAATAATAATGATAAAAGGCTCCTCCCAAAGTGGTCCATCGCTGTCGTCTGTGCTGCTGACTGCTCAGTTCGATGGTTATTCCTTGCATAGTGACATTGAGAAGCAAGTACATCCTTGTAAGTGGAATAAATGTTTGGTTTACGCTGTAAAAGCAGTGCTAGCTGGCCAGTTAAATCCGGAGTTTCAGTTGCACTGTCAACAAGCAGTTAAACCTGCGCAGGCGGCTGGAACTTGCAGAAATGAGCCAACCTTGAAATGAGAATAGGACTGACAATAGGATTCACCGGAATAGTTTCAAAGCGCCGTTCCAGTTTCTTACAAGCTACTTTTGCTGTTCCACAGAATAACCCAATTATTCAGTAAACTCTTCCAAATAATTGACTGGATGCTCATTGTCTACTTATACAAAACTAAATAACCTGATCATTGCTGGAAATATTAAACATCACTGACAGGCCGTTTAGTATCCAAAGTTCATAATAATGATTGACAAAAGACATCACCATGTAAGGCAAAATAGGAAAGATCTGTTACATACAGTGGTTGCAATCTACGGCTTCATTTCCAGGCTTCTCTTACCAGTTTAATGACGGCACCAACACTCACGACTGGAGAAACTAGGTTGAGCTGCTGTGACGTTTTTATAACGCTTAAGTGCTTTTCCTCTTCACAGACACCGCTGTCTAGGTATGTGGAAGTAAGTTCTGCAGCTGTAAATGCAACTTACACAACGAGAGCCTTTCCGGATGAGGCCAAAGGCTCATTTTCTCCCAGTAGCCAACCAGATGCTTATGGAAAACGTGGGACCTTAGTGTAAGAGCACAGTCCACTTTTGCGATTCCCAGAAATTGCTATTCAGAAGCAAACTGCTTAGCTCCAAATGTACATAGGATTTTTAGGCGGAGGGAGGTACTTGGGATGGGGAAGCTTGCATATTTGATATACTTTTAGGCAAACTTAACAGCAGGGCAAGAAACGTCTGTACTAGTGCAGTTTCCCCCAATAGGGGGAGTATTGTGCAACATCTCTTACCAACTTGTCTCCTGCGTGTTCTCCGCTCCTACAGGATGCCAAGGAGAGTGGTTGCTATTGCCTAATGTAGGAGAAGCCAAGCAAATAAGTGCAATAAGATAAACACAGTACTGCACCCTGCCCTGTCATGGCTGCCACCTGATAGTAGGATTGCTGACTGGAGGAGGCTGGGAAAGAGTGTGGATAATCCCTGTTTATTGCTCTGTCCGCATTGATTCCTAAATATCTGTACAGCATCTGTGCAGCCATGGAGCATCTCGGTGCAGATGTTAGCCCAATGCTGTTTATGTGAGTCTCACTTTGGGCAGGTCATTGGATCAATACCTGCACCACACCTACAATACGTTGATGCTTTTTATCTTTGTGATATATGAGTTGACAAAGATGTCTCTGGATTCCACAGTGGGAAGAAAGCATGCGAGATGTGAAAGAAAAAAGCTACGCATCTGTAAACAAAGTAAAAACCACCAAGTTCAGTGAAGCCCCCTGCAAGGTGCGCATAAGATTGCAGCCTTGGCTTAATAACTAGGTGGCAGTTTGCAGAGGGTTGCTAAAGCAGAACCCCATTACCGTATACTTTTTATTTCTCGGGGGAAAAATTCCTGCGGAACCATAGACAAGGAGAGCAGATCTGTCTCTTTGTATTTTTAGCTGATGTTTTGTTCACCGAATGCCAATGATTAATGGACTAATACTGACTGTGTGTAATGAAAAGTAACAGCAAGGTTGTGGGTTTTGCAGTCTCTACATGATGATAAAGGCAACGAAATTGGTGTCAAAATGTAGGAACTGCTACTAACGCTTTCCTTGTCAGAAGTTATTCAGGTATGAGATGTTTTGCAGGTAAGCACAGAGTAACAGAGAATAAACTGGATATACCCCCTGGTTACCACAGGGGTTACTGTACACCAATGCTCCATTAATTAACATATATAGTATTTCTGAAAAGAAGAAAAATACTCTGCAAATATAGCATTTTTATGCTTCTGATGTTTTAAGTGTATTTGTACCAGCAAAAGAATTTACACACTGGTTTTAGTTGCAATGCCATGTCACAAGCTGCACTGTACGTCCCAATATTTAAATTAATTCTAAATCACTCCTCTGGTTCTCAAGCTTTTATTACAGTTATGTGCAATTTGTAAAATTTAATTAATAGTACAATAAAATTCGTTTCTCAAAAATGGAACATGTTTCCAAATACAAAATGTGTACCTGGAGATATACTCTAAAATGCAATGAAACAACATGAAGTCCTGATATGTTCGCTTTTTTGTGACTTCTTTTTATCCCTCATGGAGCATTCTAGAGCTTTAGCCACAGAGCTTGTGCTACACCTGCCTCCAAGAAAGAGGGCATCTCTAATCCACAAAAGAAACATTTCAACCAACCAACATAATACACACTAGAAACAGCTTCAGTGCAATCCTAGACATGTTTGCTCAGAAGTAAGACCCACTGTTAGGATTTAGTAACAGCAGAATCCCATAGGTCTACTCAGAAATCAGTCCCAATGAGTTCAATGTGTAAATGACCTCAGCATTGCTCTTGATGTCATCAATATCTTCTAAAATACATAATTTGGGTGAAATCCATTCAATGAAGAATGGCTTTTTCCAGATATCTAAGTAGATTGCATGAATTGTATACTTGCATGAGACCAGAAGATTATGAGCCTTGGCTAGAGGAACATGATTCCTGATTTTGAACAGTGTATGGTTCAAAGGAACCTGTGTACAAATTTGCGCCAAACAAACCCTAGTAGTAACAAGTTAAGAAGTTATAAGGATAAGAGTCTTTCAACATTAATCTCCCTGATATTTTATTTATTTATTTATTTATTTATACATACATACATACATACATACATACATACATACATACCCTGTCCATCTGGTTGGGTTTCCCCAGCTGTTCTGGGCGGCTCCCAATGGAATTAAAAGCACAATAAAACATAAAACATTAAAAACTTCCCTAAACAGGGCTGCCTTCAGATGTCTTCTAAAAGTCAGTTAGTTGTTTATTTCCTTGACATCTGATGGGAGGGTGTTCCACAGGGCAGGCACCACTACCGAGAAGGCCCGCTGCCTGGTTCCCTGTAACCTCACTTCTCACAGTGAGGGAACTGCCAGAAGGCCCTCGGAGCTGGACCTCAGTGTCCAGGCTGAATGATGAGGGTGGAGACGCTCCTTCAGATATACTGGACCAAGGCCGTTTAGGGCTTTAAAGATCAGCACCAACACTTTGAATTGTGCTTGGAAATTTACTGAATATGTTTCTATCCAAGGTTGCGTACAGATTTCCTTTTACTCTGCAAGCAATGTGCTCCCACCACTGGTTTGTGAAGCTATGTGCACACAACATTAGCCACAATCCACATGTATCCTGTAGTTTCTTGAGAAATGCTGTACAGTGGTACCTCGGGTTACATATGCTTCAGGTTACATACGCTTCAGGTTACAGACTCCGCTAACCCAGAAATAGTGCTTCAGGTTAAGAACTTTGCTTCAGGATGAGAACAGAAATTGTGCTCCGGCAGCGCGGCAGCAGCAGCAGGCCCCATTAGCTAAAGTGGTGCTTCAGGTTAAGAACAGTTTCAGGTTAAGTACGGACCTCCGGAACGAATTAAGTACTTAACCTGAGGTACTGCTGTATTTTGATGCATCTTCTCTAAAAGCAGCTTCAATGCAATTTGAAATCGTGAGCCAGATAAAGACAACGTGCCCTCTCTCCAACCGCTGGTAGCAGACTACATAGAAACATATCCCGTCACACTGATGTGTACAACGATGTGCAAACGCAATTTGAATCAGAACTGGGGATTCAAGCTTGTTGCTGTGTTTTAAACCAGTAACAGGTACCCAGCACAAATCCGTTTCCACTCTTGGTTTAACTACCTCACAGCCTAGCAAGTTTCTGCCTTTTGCATTGTCCTTTCTTTGCATTATAGGAAAGCAGAGTCCATGTTCCCAATCACCTCCTTCAAGTACTCTTCATTCTGACTCACAGCCTCTTTTGTCTTTTCATTTTTAAAGGTGTATTTCTTCCTTTTATGATATGGGCTTGGCAGAGTTCCACATTCTCTTGGGTAGAATTAGGAGAAAAGGGTGTCTGTATCTTTAATGGTGCTGTGTGAAGGAGAAGATTGACTGACTGGCAAGTTGATGCCTGAAAGTGCATGTTTCAGGAAGGGAAAATAGGCTAAGCCCAGGAGACTTAACTGGTTTGAGTGGCTTTAGGTGTGATGCAGTTGAAGGAAGCATTGGTGGCTTCTACTTCCTGTTCTTGCATATTTTTTTCAAGGATGGAGAGGGCTCATAGGTGACTAGAGAAGATATTCCCCATATAGAAGGTTCAAATGCTGTCATTGCCAATTAAATGATCTTAAGTATCAAGAATGAGACTTTGGCTTGTGACCTTGTAGATCTATCAGTTGAAGCAAACAGTACTGGGCTAGTGAGACCAACAGTCTGACCCAGAGAGATATTTCTATCTCCTTTTCATCCAAAACAGAACTTTCACATCTCTCAGGCATGGGGGGGGGGGGGAATGAATGATAGAAATGCAGGAGGAGCAGGAAGCATGAGGTACTTCCATTTCTGGTTCCGTCTACAACACAGGCATATCTGAACCTGAGCTTCTGGTGGTATGAACGCCATCCAATATTATGGGATGTATTCAACACAGTAGACCCTCGGGTTATGTTACCTTTCGGTAACATAACTTTCAGGTTGCAAAAGTGGCAAACCTGAAAGTGTATAATTATGGGTTTTGTTGCGCATGCATCCACAGAAGCACTCTATCACGCCACGCGCGTGCGCTGAAGCAGTGCCTCATGTTGCAGACTTTTCAGGGTATGTACGGATCCCTGGAACGAATTAAGTTCGTATCCGGAGGGTCCACTGTACTTTCATTGGGCTGGGACCTACCATGCAACAATAACCCTGCTAATTTTCAGGGTTGCCACTACTTTCTTCTTCTACTTCTACTCCTCCTCCTCCTCACTACAGCCGTACCTCGTACAGATGCTTCAGGTTACAGACGCTTCAGGTTACAGACTCCGCTAACCCAGAAATAGTACCTCGGGTTAAGAACTTTGCTTCAGGATGAGAACAGAAATTGTGCCGCCGCGGCACGGTGGCAGAAGGAGGCCCCATTAGCTAAAGTGGTACCTCAGGTTAAGAACAGTTTCAGGTTAAGAACAGACCTCCAGTACAAATTAAGCTCTTAACCCGAGGTACCACTGTATTTGCATTATATAATCTCCACGTAATACACCGACTCCACAGCAATGTGGAACTTCAGGGTAGAGCAATGAACAACATAATAATATGACAACTATTTACTATCCCTCACTTATGTTGGTCCCTAGAGCTGGCCTACCATGAGGCAGCCACCTCAGGTGATGGATACTGAGGGGGCGTGGCTATGTGTGCCACGTGACCTGCCCTGCATCTTCCCAGCTCACCCCTTAGCCCCAACCATGATGATGAAGAGCTACTTAGAAAATGAGCTCCACCTCAAGCAACAGACCTAAGACTAATGAGAGGTTTCAGAACTGCGTAGGGAGACAACAACTCCTTACGACGTTTGCAAGAAGAAAATGTGAGAAGTGACTGAGCAGACTAGAGAAGACACTCGCCAAACAAAAGGCTGCTTGGTCTCATGGTCTGATTACATGGTTTACAGCAGTCAGTAAGGATTTCATGGAGAATACCTGGTTGACCTTAAAGCAGCTAAAGGTAAAGGTAAAGATACCCCTGACCGTTAGGTCCAGTTGTGGACGACTCTGGGGTTCACGCTTATCTCACTCTATAGGCCGCGGGAGCCGGTGTTTGTCTGCAGACAGCTTCTTTGTGCAATTGGTTGGCTAAATGCTGAGGGAACATGCTTAGAATCACATTTAACATTCAATCTGGAGAACTTCTGGAGGAAACAATGCTCAATTACATTATAAGCATTATGACCTAGACAAATTTGCATACTGTGAACTCAGTAATCATGAATTTTGATACACCATTATTCAGAAAGAAATTAAATTTGGATGTCTTTCCACTTTCAAAAACTGCTGGAACCCTGACAGTTTTGGGCCCATGAGCTTTTTAACGGTAGACAGAAGCTGTCAGCATCAACTCTCAGCATTCATTCCTTTTATTTTCTATGGGTCTTACCATAAACTGGGTCTTAGCTGTCTTTCACTAGATATGAGAGTGTAATCCTGCATACAAATAACATTTATTGATAACCACAATGTGACCCAAAGTGAAAGATGTTCGTTTTCATGGGTGGAATGGTTGCCTAATTGACAATGGGCTTGAGTTTCTAAATCCTAATTTGGGGCCCATGTTATTGCTCATTTGCAAATTAACATCTTTTTGACTGGTTTAGCTTGTTTTGCAGAGAACATGATTCGCTAGCAGTTGATAAAAGCAATGCTTAGACAATTTTTACAATGCATCCCATTTACTTGAAGAGCGTAATGGCTCCTTCTGAGCCGTATGTCATGTAAATAAGTATTTCAAACATTTTTTAACATGCATATTATGCACTCCATAGATCAATGGCTCCTTTGAAGCACTTGCACTTTATCTTGTAAGTTGCATTTAGACTTTTTAAAAGATGTATTATTTATTCAATAGGCTATCACTTCTTTCAGAGATTCTTCATTCTATCATCTAAATATGTATTTAGTCCATTTAAAGATAAATATCTCTTCATGTCGTCAACAGATTGGAAGAGCTCTTCTGGAAATATTAATCAGGGAAAATGTGCTCAAATGTACCTAAAGCAGCCTGTAGCATAAACCAACATGCCTTGCTATGGAATGTTTTTTCATGCTTGTTACTTTTACTCACCACCCACAGATTTGGTGGTTCAGAACCTATTTGGCCTGGCAGTAATCTAGTGGTGCTAAATTTGAAACCTCACATCAAAATATGCAGATGTCAAAAATGAATAACATTATGGATGGATTGCATTAGCAGGCTCAGGGCTTAGATCAGGGGGGGGGGGGATCCCAGTTTCAATAGCACAGAAGCGTAATGGTATGAGCACAAGGTGGGTTTCTTCACCCTTTCTGGTGTCATATTAAAATATTTCCAGAGACCACGTGGAATGGACAAGACCAATGCTAGGAATGGAAGTAGCTGGAGGTTCCCCAATGCTGATACAAGTAGATGAACCAAAATGTTCTTTGATAATCATTCCATTTTCTTTACTATCATCCTATTAAGTGTGAAAAGATACAGTGGTACCTTTTGGGAATCATGCATGCTAGGGAGCAGCATCAGCAAGATTGGCCCGTCTGGGACATGAAGCTGTAGGTCTCTCTCCAGTGAGATTGGTCAACAACACAATTTGCCCATGTCATTCACTGGCAGCTGTGTGTAAGTTCCAGTGTGGTTGTTGGCAGGTGCTGTAAGCTATCAGGAGTCTCAGACTGGGAGCTGGGATCAAACCTAATAACTTGCCACATCAGTGTATCCATTTATTGAAAGGGGGAGATTTCTCTCTCCTGTGTTTCAGCACCACCACCATAGCTAGTGGCTAAGGAATAATATTAAACTACAAGCTCATGAAGCTGAGGGTTCAATACTTTGGCCACCTCATGAGAAGAGAAGACTCCCTGGAAAAGACCCTGATGTTGGGAAATATGGAGGGCACAAGGAGAAGGGGATGACAGAGGACGAGATGGTTGGACAGTGTTCTCGAAGCTACCAACATGAGTTTGACCAAACTGCGGGAGGCCGTGAAAGACAGGAGTGCCTGGCGTGCTCTGGTCCATGGGGTCACGAAGAGTCGGACACGACTAAACGACTAAACAACAACAGAAGCTCAACAAGGGTTAGGTGACACTAGGAACCAAGAAGGTTTCACCTGGCTCTTCAAAGCTGCTGGTTCTGGCTGAGCACTGAGACTGCTAGGGGCACCTACACCCAACCAAGGACTTGTCCTGCCACCTGCATGGGGCAATGCAGTCCCCCCAATTCCCTTACACCCCTTTCTCTCCCCTGCTGTACATCCACTTCTAAGTGAGTGGCAGCAACAGGAAGAAAGGAGAGAGAGATGTTGAGAATATACACCCAGAGAATCATAGCAATTCATGCTCATACAGAGCAGGCCAGGCTGCTGATGGTCCTATGAAATCACAGCCAACCCCATTATATTTCCTGGCGTTATCAAACTCTACTCCAGCCCCACAAAGTCTATCCTGTATGTCCTTTTGTGGATCTGTGGGAGGGAAATTAAAGCTTCCTTCCCTTTTAAGCATGGGATTTGATGATGAATGTTGAACCTATGGATCACTGCAAGGAGAAAAGGGTTGGTTTATTTGGTTTATTTGTTTACTTGGCCCATTAACTTTTTCCTTACACTAGCTATACTTGCCATGGTTCTTTAATATATATGCATATTTAAAAAGCTCCAAAAGTTAGAGGTAGATAGCTGCCCATCGGCTCCTCCATCCAGACACCAATGGAAGGCTTATACTCATTTATTTACAGAATCTGCATATCAATTTAAGCAGTTTACAATGTAAAATCATAATAATCAACAAACACTAGCCATAGAAGAAGCCCAATAAAATCTTTGGTGAGTGCCAAATGCTCCAAAGAACCGCAGGACTACATAAACTCTGTCCTCACCCTCAGACCTCCTACTTCACAACTGAGGGCATGGTTCTCAGAAATCCAGGAGAATAAGACACCTCTGGAAAAAGATGGAACTAAGCAAGCTTCCTGAGGAAGGGCATTCTATAACAACAGGGCAACAGCTGAAAAGGCTCTGCTCTCAGTGGGTGCTAAACTTGCACCTACAAATTAATGCAGCCCAGGAAATCCTCCCGAGGCCGCTCTTCGAATTCAAGAGTGGGGAAATCAAATGGGAGAAGTTACCATCTTGCATCTTCCCTCTTCATAAAACTATTCTGTCTCTAATGGGGAAACGGAGCTGAGGGCTAATCCACAGGAAAACCTTAGTGTCACTGCGTAAAAGGAAAAGTTTGCTTTGCAGGAGCAATCCACATAGACCACTACAGTATCTCATATAGGATGAAATAATCAAAGCTTTCACTGAAACAGAAAATGTGCAGCTCTAATAAGAAGAAAGCTAAAATTACTTTCAAGCTAGCTTGCCTGTAGAATGAATGTCATTTGCAAAATCTAATATGAGTGTTGTTTGTACACTCTTCTTAAATTCCCATTCTATGTTTATTTTATTAGCATTAACATCCAACAGAGACCTCATCATTTGCTATGGAAACACAATAAAAATAAGGAAGGGGGAGTTTCAATAAATGCACGTTTCAAAAAAATGGTTGCAAACTAAAAGTTTCTTAGCACTTGCTCGTAGGTTTTGGAACGATGGCTTTGCCAATACACCTCTGAGGGGAAAATATTTTGTGACTCTGCCTCTAATGTTTATCTTGCCACCCATTAATACCATCTATGTCATTCACTTTGGACCTGCCATCAATATTGTATGGGTTGAATCCAGACTGAATTAGTTGAATTTAACTCCCATTGAAATCAGTAAAGCAAAGTTAACTCAAGACTAACTTGCCCAATTGATTTCAATGAGACCTAAAGTTGTCTTCCTTAGTCTGGCTCCAAACCTTGTGTATTCTGCACTTCCAAAGTTCTAGCTTTGCATCAACTCTGAACTCATACTGGAATTAGAAAATTCAGAATATGTGAGGATGAAAGGGCACATAACACCAGGAGCAACTGAGATCCCTGATCCCTAACATTTTGCAAGCCTTGATTCAGCCTCTGCCTGTTTTCCTGCGTGGCTGTACCTAGTATTATGAATAAACTGCCCTTGATACTTGATATTTCAGCATGGCATACAGAATAGCATTCTGTATAAAAATTCAAAAAAGACCATGAAGCAACAATACAGTAAAATTAAGAAGTATTAAGTTAAAGTTTTAGCTTCAATAAGCCAAGTATATCCTCATCTAAATGTTTTTAACATGGTATGGAGAATAATATAGTAATTATGCCAGATGTAAAGGTAAAAAGTAAATGCTTCTGGTCCCACCTGCCTTAATGGAGGCAGCCCCCATGAAAATGGGGGATCATTGGCAAATCTTTAGCTGGAAGGAAAAGAATCCAGGGGCTGTGATAAGAACGCTACAGAGATTCTGGGAGTTGGAAAGGAGTATTAAATCTTCAGCACATTTGAAAATTCCCCATTTTTTTTCTAGGCTGAGGGGGAAATGGCGAAGACCTGTGAAATGTTTTATTAGTGAGACAGAATGGTTTCTAGCAGACTGTCACCTGTTCCGAGACATTGAAGCAAGGGACAGAGAGATAAGACCTCTGAGAAACTTTGAGATTCAGTTCCGCCCCAAGACACAATGGGAGAAAATAACAGCTGGGAAGTGAAAGAGATAAGGCCATATATGGAGAGTAAGAATCTCCATGGATATAACAGTTTACACGCAGGGTGAAATAACGATACTAGTTTGAGTTCCTCACTTGAAGCTTTATAAACTTATATATTATAACATCCCAAATGGAAATAATTAATTATGTAGCTGTTGACTAAGGGACTATTATAATAACTGAAATGTAACTGATATTAATTAAGATTATGGAACACTTTGATATAAGATCAGAAATGCACCCAATCCACCATGTGGGGAGCCACTTTAACTAAAATGCATTAATTGGAAGTTGATTGGCACTTTGATAATTGTATAATCTGGGAATTAATCGTTATTGTTATAATTTGGCTATTTTGGGGGGTATATTGGAAAACTAATTTAAAAATTTAAAAAAAGAAGGTAAAATGTAAAGGACCCCTGGACGGTTAAGTCCAGTCAAAGGCGACTATGGGGTGTGGGGCTCATCTCGCTTTCAGACCGAGGGAGCCGGCGTTTGTCCACAGACAGCTTTCCGGGTCATATGGCCAGCATGACTAAACCGCTACTGGCGCACGGAACACCATGACAAGAGCCAGAGCCCACGGAAATGCTGTTTACCTTCCCGCCATAGCAGTACCTATCTACTTGCACTGGAGTGCTTTCGAACTGTTAGGTTGGCAGAAGCTGGGACAGAGCAACAGGAGCTCACCCCACCATGTGGATTTGAACTACTGACCTTCTGATCAGCAAGCCCAAGAGGCGCAGTGGTTTAGACTACAGCGCCACCCACATCCCTGCCAGGTGTACCAATCCTAGGAGGACATACCAGAATCAAGGAGCCATCACACAGAAGTCACTGTTTTCCTCTACATATATAATGCACTTCTCCTCAGGATATAAAAGAGCCTTCTCTTATAATCTTGTGCAGAGGAAGAATTTGTGGTAGCATTATCAATTGCAGCTTCTGATAATGGCAAATCTATTAGATGAAGTAATCCCTCAGACAGACTGGGTTTAAAAAAGTGGGGGCACCTGATGCACAGGATAATCAAGTGTCCAGATCACAGGAAAAAAGTGAGTGAAAACTGGGGACATAGCAGTAGTAGGAGGAAAACAAATGTCTGAAGAAAAACGAGAGGGTTGAAGAACTTTGTTCTGAGGGCAGAGTGGGAGGAATAACACCTTGGGAATATAACAGGAAAAGTATAATGCCACTGATGCAGTTGAAGAACCACTGTGAGCCATTGGTTCCAGACTCCAGTTCCTAATAGAGTGGTACCTCAGTTTACGATCTTAATCCGTTCCGGAAGTCCGTTCTTAAACTGAAATCGTTCTTAAACCGAGGCACTCTTTCCCTAATGAGGCTCCCACCACCAGTGCCTTTCCACTGTTTGGATTCCGTTCTTAGGCTGAGGTAAAGTTTGCAAACCGGGTCACTACTTCCAGTTTTGTGGAGTTCGTAAACCGAGTAGTTTGTAAACAGGGCTGTTCTTAAACCGAGGTACCACTGTACATAACAAATGCACACATATGTCGGTTAATCGCTGTGCAAAAGGAATAGCTCAGTTCCTGTGTCTGTGTCTTCTCACATGCCTAAACTTCTGTGTTCAAGGGACATAACTCTTCTGAGCAACGTAGCTTGCAAACTAATGTTTTTAGATAAACTTTTCTGTGCTGCTGTTGAAATCAACAGGAACTTTGCCATTGTCTTCTATTGGAAGAGGATTAAGCTTTTATTGAGATTGTTTGGATTCAATTTTTCACTCTGTTAGGCCTGAGTGCTAAATATGAACCATCCTATCCTGCTTTGTTTACTCAGATTCACCGAAACCTTAAAGCAAACACACAATTCCAGGTAAATCTGAGGTTACAAACAATCCCTATTCTGTTCTCTGTCAGACAGGTGTGAGAGAGCACCTGTGCAACTCTGCGCAGAGTCACCCGTTTTCGGGGCGGGGCAGCATCGATGGGGGGCAAATCCTGCTCTGCAAGGATGTCAAGCTAATCTTTGTTTAACTCTTGCTGGAAGTATCTGTGGCAACAAACTGGATACAGGCAAACAAACAGCTCTATCCGCCACTCCCCCCCTCCATTCCCCGCCGGCTGTCATTTTGCAGCTTACTACAGGCGCTTATTATATGAAGCAAAAGCAGGGACTCAGTGTCAACAGAAGGTAATGGGCACGACGATTATTTGAACAGGTGTGTGAGGTGTTACTACACTGAGAGTATTCAAGAGTCGCTGGAGTGAGCGGTTAGGACAGAGCTGTGCATGCAATAACCGGAGCTCGCCGGAGTTTATTGTCATAACAATCGTGTACAGTTTTAAGGTTTCACAATGAGCTGCTGTGATTTGGCCAGTGTGTTTAACCGGTTTTCAGGTAATTGCCTCTCCTTACTCCGGGAAAAGTCAGCATTCACACTGAGAAATTGTTCCTTCAGCAACCATTACACACACAGGTAAGCAACTAGGGCAGTGATGGGGAACTTCTAGCATTAGGCTGTTTGCTCCCAAACATGTTAACCTGCTCCACACCTGATGTGTAGTGCGGAGAACAGAAAGACACAGCTTCGGAGGAACAATTGTCAGCCTTAGAATACACTCTCGAATGGTCTTCTGCAAGCAGGACTCGTTGCCTTTTAAATTTGGTGCCAAATGCAAGAACCTCTAGGATTGGCCCCATTTGGGAGCTCCGTATTATTGCTCCCAATTGAAGCCAAACCCTTCAGAAAGCAGGGTGCCGAAATTAAATTCAGCACAGAGTACAGCACCCACTGGGATAGGCTCCTGGAGCTTGCAATGAGTGGAGCCTATCCCTCCCCTAATCCAAGTGCAAACTCCCCTTTCAGCAGGGATCTTTGCAGCTTGAATTCAAGCCAGGGGGCGCAAAGGAAGGAAGCAAAGCCCACCTCAGCTGTGCTGCGCTGGATTTAAAGCTGACATTGGATGGCATTGAGTGATTGACAGACGGGCATCCCCGCTGAGCTGTCAGAAGCGGCTTGTGGTGGGCGGCCAGTTCTGGATCTGGCCCATTGGCTTCAGCAGCTCGATAACCATATGGTCACATCTGCACCATACATTTAAAACATAACTTCCTCCAAAGAATTCTGGGAACTGTAGTTTTTCCCAGGGTGATGGGCATTGTTGCTCTGTGAGAGGCAAACGATAGTTCCCAGGATTCTATGAGGGAATGCCATGTGCATTAAACGTAGTTTATGTGGCTGTACATAGCAGAGGGGAAGCCTTACTTCTCAAACTGGGTGGTGTAACTTGGGAATATTGCATACAGCAGGGTGGGGGGTGTTTTTCAGCCTGAGGGCCAGAATTCCTTTGAGGCAACCTTCCAGGGGCCACATGCCATTGGTTGGTGGGGAAAGAGCCAAAGTAGGTGGAGCCATAAACGTTTTACCTCTGAGCCTTAGACTAGATTTTAGACACAAACACCTATCTATCCTTCATCCAAGTAAACAAGGAGCATTATCACAGTTTAAGGAGAGATCCCAGCCAAGATGTGAAGTGGGGCCAATGAAAGGTGTGACTAGGGATGTGGGTGTTGTCTGTGGAGAGTCCTGAGCACTAGATACAGAGGCCCAGATTTGTTCCCCTGGCCTGAGATTTCCCCACGCTCACTTTTAAAACAAGGTGCTTTCCGCCTCGCTTCATGTGTGTATTAGTGCTTTTCCTTTCTCATATTAGAAACAATTTGAAAAAAGACCCGTTCTAAACTGCTCTAGGCAAAGGATAAAGAGAGGGAAATATGACATTATGTCTCATGGAGATTCTCCAAATGGCGAGTCTCCACAGCAGTAAAAGCGAGCTGCGTGAACGCAGCTTTATTGCCGCAGTTCTAGGACGTTTAGGGGCTAACGTTGATTTGCCCATGGTACAACTCCAAGTGCTACCAAATCCGCAAAACCACTCTGCCCAGTGACCATTGTGGGGCTCAAAAAGAATGAGTGTATTGAGGGCAACAGCAGCTGTACAATAGTGCAAGTCTTTGAGAGCTATTTCTGTACACACAGCTGAGAGAAAGAGAGGGAGAGGGAGAAAGACAGAGTGTTAAACACCTGGGTATTAACATCAGAAGAGGGCTCAGGGGATAAATATGGCTTTGTTCAAACTTGGTCCTATATATGTATGTGTGAAATAATGAGAGAAACATGCAAATCAGGTCCTTTGTTTTCCTTTTTCAAAAATAAGGCTAGCATCTGTTAGAGGTTATACTTCAAAAAAAATGTTGCTGGCGCTCTCCATGTCTGACTGCATAGATATATATCTGCTCGTGATTCTCAAAATGTGATTCGGGACTCCCTGAGGAGGCAGAGGCAGAGCTAGAGGGGATGTCATCTTGCTCCTGGTCATTTGAACCCTGTATTCATTTGAACCCTGAGCCTTGTAGCTAGAAACCAGAACACCGGGGTCCAGTTGTCCCCCTGCAAATGGGCTCAGCAACTCTGGTCTGCTTCTCACGAAGGCGGTAGACCTATGTCTAATGTTTACCAATTCAAGGTGAAAGTGGGGTGTAAGTTGACTGAACGGTTAATAATGACAACAACAACAACGCAAATAAAAAATGCCCCGCACACCATTCTTAGTTGGTACAGAAATCCAAGTATTCTCTCTGACCTGATAGTTTTCTATGTAATTCAGTCATGGGATTTCCAATCCACTGTCTTTAGATGTACACTTGCAGGAAATAGCTCTACATTACTTACCAGCACTCTTTTGGAACTGTTTATGAAGGGGGTCATTTGTAGGAGAAAAATTGTAGGCAGGAAAAAGCGACAGCCCTCCCTCTCCTGTTACATCTCCACTCTAAAGTTCTCCTCCAGAGGCAGCTTTTCATTTTAAAATATACTGAAGCTTAACTGCATACCCCTGCAGTTAGCACTTTAGGTGTAACACTTGAAAATACAATACAACATGAACTGGCTGTATGAGCAGCACATGAGGCCTCTACAAAAGCCCTTCCGGACTGGAACATAACTGCATCTCTTTATCTGGAGAGGCATGTTGGCTAAGAGTGGTGTCATCACTTGACCTCTTTCACCTCTTAAGCACCATGCAAGGGAGCATGGATAGACACACTTAGGCTCCCCACATGAAACACAGATGCGACACAGACATGAAAATGTTTTTCCGCTGCTCAGAGCAGTGATACAGGCAGCGCAGCAAGGAATAAACTGAATCAAAACAAGTGGAGGGCAAAGCGATGGAGGGGCTGTGGGGCTCCTCCCATTCCCCCACATGCTGAGGGAAATAACCTATGGAGCAGGGGGCAATTTTATCCATACAGTGGTTCCTCAGGTTACAGACGCTTCAGGTTACAGACTCCACTAACCCAGAAATAGTACCTTGATTAAAGAACTTTGCTTCAGGATGAGAACAGAAATCTCGTGGCAGTGGCACGGCGGCAGCAGGAGGCCCCATTATCTAATGTGGTACCTCAGGTTAAGAACAGTTTCAGGTTAAGAACGGCCCTCCAGAACGAATTAAGTTCTTAACCCGAGGTACCACTGTATTGGCTTTCTGCTAATTTGGAAACCCTGGAAGTTCAGAGTTCTAAATTGTCCGGGGGGGACGGGACTACACAGATGGAAAAGACCCGCTGCTTCAAAAGTTATCCCTCAACACATGAGGGGCTGCGAGGGGCCAAAGGGATCTCAAGAGTAGGGCTTAATGTGCAACCCAGCCCCCATAGTCTCCATGTTGCCCTTTGTAATGGCAGCTCATGTTTTCAGCCATAAAGAAAAGGTAAGCTAGAAAATGAAATCTGGGAAACTAAATCAATAAACAAACCAGAGGCTATTACAGGGCATAGAGAGTTGGACTAGATGATCCTTAGGGTATCTTCCAACCCTACAATTCTAGGATTTTCAGAAGGGTCTGTTTAATAAATGTTGTGTGAGTTGGGATGTTCTTTCAGCAAGAATGCTGCGCTTTCTTTTTGTGAATTGTTTGTACATCTTTAATGAGAAAAAGGAGGGAGAGGATAATTCTTCATAGGCATCCTCTTTGTACATGGATTTTCTTAACAATTCACTCAGGAAGAGCAGCTACATAAGATTACACAATGGTGGTATCTCCACAAATTGCTTAAAAGATGCTACAGACAACTTGACAGTACTTTTATTCATTCGTCAAATTGTTTACAGCTCAGCTTTCAAGGGTTTTAAACATCAAGCAAATGATGTTTCACTCACGCTTGATCGTGGCATCGGCTACAAATGTTTTTAACGAGCAACTTTTTATTAAGCTGAACGAGAATAAAGTGATGATTGTGTAATTGTCCCTGTTGTCTTTTCCCCACCTTAAAGTTACACTGTGTGCTGGCTGTGGGAAATATTTGTTTTAAAAAGTAAAGGTTGCAAAAAGTTCCAGTGCAAACCACTCACAAACACACACACACACACACACACACACACACACACACACACACACACACACCCTTCCCTGGAGAAGAGGAGTGGGGAAACATTTCTCAGTTTGGGGGCCACATCACATTCTGGGCCTGTGGCTCACATACCACTGGTGGGCAGGGCCAGAGCCAAACGTAAGCAGAGCAATGAATGTGACTTTTTACCTTTTTACAGTAGGCTGGGACCACTCCCTATCTTCCATGCAGGGAAGGAAGAGGCATTATCAGAGTTCAAGTATACATGCCATTGGAGTGGGGGTGAGGGAACCAACACGTTGTGAAGCTGAACCAGTGTGGACTGGGAAGAGTTCAGAGGGCCGGATGGGCCTGACGTTCCCTACCTCTGCTGCAGAAGGAAAGAGAAGATCTGAAAGAGCAAAACACTTAGTCCTTTCCCCCACCTGTTTCTAGGTGCCACCTCTCTACTACAGAAGTCAGGGCATGGGAGGGAAGAATCTATCCTCAGAGGCAGATTTAGGGCAGCTTGATCCGTTCCCCTATATAGGCTGTAGGGGTCAAGAGGGGTGACTTCCTTCCTCCTTCCCAAAGCCTAGTAAGCACTGGACTTTGGGAAGAAGGTGTGAGGGCTCTGACTGGGTCCTAGGATCCTCATGCCTCCTTCCCAAAGCCCAGAGCTTCACTTACCTGGCTTTGGAAAGGTGGCACAAGGGCTGGGAGGGTGGCATCAAATTCGGCCTGGCACAGGGCACTATATTATCAAGGTCTGCCCCTGCTATCCTGCTGGATGGATGGCAGAATAAGAGCTCAGCTCCACTCCCTTACACACACACACACACACACACACATACTACTACTACTACTACTACTACTACTACTACTACTACTACTAGGGTTCCCAGCTGGAGAGCTTCAAAATAAGGAGTGTATTGTATACACTCGCACACCCATTGTATCATACTCACAACAGTGGTGCCTTCAGAGCAGGACTTTGAGGGAGAAGCCCAGGCCCCACTCAGCAGAATGAGCAGGAGTGCCCCCCAGATTCAGAGAGGTTGGTTTACCACATCTTGAAGGAATACATATTTCTGTCTAAAGAGGGTGGGCCAGGTAAAACAGGCACTTTTAATTGTTGTGTTGAAGGGGGAATTTCAGCAGGCACAACTTGCCACACTCCAACCAGCTCATGCACAATGGCTGGATATCCGCCCAAGAGATTCGTAGTTGAGCACAGTTATGAGTATGTGTGACTCTCATCGGCTTGACCTTCGTATGTCAGAGGTTGCTGCTGCAGGTTAGTTTGAAACAAGGTTTAGTAAATATTTGCTAAATATGCATGGTCTCCTCTTTTCTCCCCTTGCCCTTTAGTCCCATTAGTAGGACCGAGGAGGAAAAGTGGGTGGAAGGTTTCTGAGGGAGAAAGAGAGACGAGCCACAGAGCTGTTTTGAAATGTAGACACTCTGCTCCCATCCACACCATACATTTAAATCACTTGTATGCTACTTTAATAGCCATGACTTTCCCCCAAAGAATCCTGGGAACTGTCATTTGTTTAATGGAGCTGAGAGTTGTTAGGAGACCCCTCACAGAACTAGAGAGAGAATTTCATGGGAGCTTCAACCACCTTTCATTATTTCTCACAGACAACCATAGGAAAAACCCGAGCCCAGAGAAAAACTGAGTCATCATCATAACTTTTGCAATGCCCTAAACACCTCCTCCTCCACTTCCAGTTAGGGATGGGTGAATTTGGGTTCACATATTGTTTCAGGAAGTGCAGATGAGGTAGGCTGAGATTGAAGTTCAAACCAAACTCAAGTTCTCCCCTGCTTCCTTTTGACTCCTTCCTGGGGAGGTGCCTCAGTCTACCAGCAGTGACAAGCAATTCTACGCAGTAATAAGGACCTGGAAATACTTTACAACAGGTGCATCTCGGTTTGGCATGAAACCAGATACTGTTTTGTTGCAAAAACAGTCTGTCACCACATAATGCAAACTGCTACTGATATTCACCGTAAACATTCGCACCAAGTTTCCAAAAAGAGCACAGGGATTCCAGAGACATTGTGTGGCAAATTATCACCATATAAAAGCCTGCTCAATTGAACCTGAATATTAGGAAACAACATATTTCAGCAGACAAGTACCACCTCTTGTTCCCTACAGAGTAAGAAAAGCAGCAGATTTTTTTCCGCACCATCCTCAGTGGCTGAACTGTGTGACTTTCACTATTACTATATAAACAGTGTTTGCTTTAAAAAACCCAAGAAACTTACGCTGACTCACATTCTGCTGTCACAGGGCCACTTTACATGCCGAGAAATTAGCGGCACATCTTGTAACATGTGAAACAGAAACTTAACATTGCCACCGAAACCCAGGCTTGTAGCTGCAGTATCCTCTGGAGACTCCTCAGAGTGTAGAGGTTAGAGTTTGGAACTAAGATCAGGGAGATCTGGGTTCAAATCCCCATTCAGCCATGAAGTTAACTGGGCGTGGGTGACTTTGGTTCGGACACTGTCTCTCACCCACAGGGTTGTAGTGAGGGGGAAATGGGAGAGGGGGAAATAACCACCCTGAGCTCCTTTGGAGGAATGGTAGGATAAAAATGTCATGAACAAATAAATGAGGAGCAGGAAGAGGATGGGCTGACTGCACAAACAATCTTGGAATGCAATCCAGTACTAAAAAAAAATTGTCTATGCTATGAAAACAAAGAGTTATGTTCAACAAAGCCATCCTGCTTGCGCAAGGGCTTCAGCTTGCACAATGGAACTTCCATGCCCTCCTGTCCCTGGCACATCCTAAAATCTGTTCTGGGTTTCTCCCCAACCCTCTGGAGAAAATGTGGGGAGGGAGCATGAGGGGAAAGGAGGAGGAAGGGAAGTTTTACAGCGCAAGTGGAAGTCCTTGCACAAGCAAGGCAACTTCATTGGATACAACCCAAAGAACAACTGAAGGGAGAGAACCGGCCTCAGCCCTTGCTTGTTTTGACAACTGGCCTGAAAGCAAAAATACTGGTTGTTTGGCAACCGAAAGCCAAATATTGGAAGTACAACCATTGCCCTTTTCGTGGGATGAACACTACCATTTTCAACTCCCTCCCCACAATGAAAGAATACAAGCTATATTATCAAAGAAGAGCAAGCACATCTTGAGTGGTGGATAATTTTTTTAAGGGTGACTATTACAAGATGAAAAGGATTGTCAGTCACTCTCCCTATGAAATTAGACGCAGCTTCCGTTAGCTTCCCCACTGATGCTGTAGCATGCCGACCATAATGGTTAACCCAGACAGGAACCTTATAGTCATTGAAGAAACATGGATTTACTTTGCACCTTTGCTGGCAAAGCTGTGCACGTACTGCAGCATTTCATCTCAATATGTTGCATCAGGGCACTGTTCATTTGAAGGAACAGTCGTCTTGATGCACGTATTTTATAATGACAGTCACGGATGTGCAACAAGGAGTCATTATTTTTAAGAAAGCCAAATGAATTTGCTAATAACTGCGACCAATTAAAAGCATTTCTATGTAAATATACAGTCTCAAGAACATAAATTCATTGTACATTAAAATTAATCTCTCAGAACATGATGTGTGCTTTTCATAACTACCAGTTTTCGCTTAAGAAATTCTTTCCCCGACTTGGATTCCTTTGCCTTCCTAGCAGCCTAAGTAAAATGCTGCCCTCTTTTGAATTTAAAGAGGAAGTGCGCTTTATCCAAGCAAGAGTTGCCTGACAAGAGAAAGAAAAACCTACTGGTATGACTATCGCAGGGTTTTAGCTGTCACCCATGACCTGTGAAAGACATTACTGTCTCCTATTGTTGCTTGGAATTAAGATAATACTGTATAATACAGTGGTATGAAGTGGAGCACTCTTCACATGTTCAAATCAATGCACATCACTTGAGGATGGAGCCCTGCTGCCATGATCCTGCCATAGCTGTCAACTTTTCCCTTTTCTTGTGAGGAATCCTATTCAGAATAAGGGAATTTCCCTTAAAAAAGGGGGGGGGGAATGTTGACAGCTATGGATCCTGCTTCCCAGGCCTGCCCATCTGAATGTGTGAAGCCCTTGCCAAGGGCTTTCTCTGCATCACTGGATACCTTGCTTTTCCAGGGTTCTTGATCGTATGAAGAAAGCCCTGAGAACATGCATACTGGCATTCTTCATGAATTAAAATGAATGAGAATAACTCAGCCTGACAAAACCTTGATCCCCTCATGCCCATCTGCATTTGTTTGAAGATCTACAGTGGGCTACAGGAGGGCCTTCTTGGTAGTGGCGCCCACCCTGTGGAACGCCCTCCCATCAGATGTGAGGATTTTTAGAAGGCATCTGAAGGCAGCCCTATATAGGGAAGTTTTTAATGTGATGTTTTACTGTGCATGATGTGGGCGCCAGTCACAAGGGCAGCTTATTATTATTATTATTATTATTATTATTATTATTATTATTACAGCCTTACCCAACCTGATGTCTTCCAGATGTTTTGGACTAAAAGTCCCATGAGTGCTAGCCAGCATGCTCAGTGGTCAGGGATGAAATCCAAAAGAACTGGAAGGAACCAGGTTGGGGAAGATGGGGCTAGAGTTATGAGTTCAGCATGCTTAAGCCTGTTCTCATGTTGTATGTGCCCCCCCCATTAAGAAAGGCCCAGCCCATATGTTGAAGCAAGATTCAGCCCAGAGATCAACCCAACTAGAGCAAGCAGTAGTGCAATGAGCTATTGAATGTTGGGATCTTCCACTTCCCCGTAACTCTGCTTACAGGGTCCTCCACTACTTTAGAGATTTAGTGCTGTGATCATACGATTCATCCCTGCCTCCTGTGTAGAGGAAGTTAAAATTCAAGCTGGCGGCCCTTATTTACAAAGAGTTGAAGATGGCATGTTGCGGCTGTCCTTTCCCATCATATGCTTTCTTTCGTTCCTATTTTTAATGTTCCACTATGGCCTCCGTTCAAACAATATTTTATATTGCGCTTTCGAAACTCGCAAAACCTCTTTGACCAGAGACATAAGAAAGGACGCTGTATACCAGAGACAGCAAAGGCTCTAAATTGCTACTTCAAGTCTCTTTAAAAACAAAAGTCTTTTCCCATTCCGTGTGAAGACCCTCTTTCCCTCCAATCGTCTGCTTGGCAAGGATGAAGGAGGCAGGGAGAACCACATGCGTGACTCCTCTTGTGGGTCCCTGGAACTGAGGTGACTTATGCAAAAATATGCACGGCGATTTCACAGAACCAAACAATGCAATTCTGTTACTGTTGCAACTGATGGCGAAACAAAAGAAGAGAAAAATACTGTAATATTTTCTTTTCAGAGCTTGCCGTACAGTGTCTGGAAAGACCTGAAAAGCACACAAAGGTCTAATCTTCATTCATTTCCCCCTGAGAATAATAGATCAGTCAGTGCTCTGATGCTGTTTTAATAATGTACAATTTACAATTCATTGGTTACTAAGCGCTCAGAGTATAATTAATTTCCACAGACCCTTCCTGTGAATTCACACGCAGTCTAGAGTACAATATGGAAAGAAGGTAGGGGAAACAATCTTCTTTCTTTCTCTCTCTTCCCCCCTCCTCCCCCCCTTTGGTAACAAAACAAACCCTGGATTCCAAGCCATCTGTGTGATTTTGACAGGCAGTTGCTGTGTGCTTCTGAGTGGGAAGTGGGGTTTTGATTTCCCGTCACTCACTACATATATGTTACTGGGAGGCAGCAGAATGTGGCACAGCAGACACTGTTGACAGTGTCATGGGAAGAGATCTGATCAAACCACATTAGTCGAGTTGCCAAATCACACAGCCACATTAGCATCATTCTTTCAAGGCACAGCTGTTCGGCTCCTTCTGGATGCGAGATGTGTGTGGCCCACCCTGTTGGTCCCAGGACGTGTGTGGCAAACACTGGAACACAAGCTGGGGCGAGGGATGCGCAGATTCTAAAGGATAAAAGGCAAGTGGTGAGCATTCAGTTTTCACACTGACCAATGCCTCTCCTGCCTTTCAGAGCCTCTTTCTCTGTTACACAGGCGGCAGCTGTAAATGTGGGAAGCCCTGGATGTATGGGAAGCGATTCACACCGAGGAAGAAGAGGCAGCAAAGCACAGGCTCAGGCATGCCACAGATTTCTGCAGATGCCGTTCTCAAACTGATGATGAAAAGAAGCATCTGTATAGCACTTTTCAGTGCTTGAAGGGCTCTGCTTTCACTATCTAGTTGTAAACAGTACAACAACTCTGTCCGGTAGTTTTATTTCTGCCTTCTACCCCATTGCGGATGAGGGAGGGATTGAAGTAAAGCGAGTTTGTGGCAGAAGCATAGGAACCAAGTCCTAGAGGCTGACGTCTCTTCAGCCTCCCCCAATAAAATATCTGAGGCAATTGACGGGCATTGTCATTCAAATGGGCGCTGTGTCTTGTGAGGGATTATGTGGGGCAAGGCTCACCTGGGCCCCGACAATATTTTATTCAAGTTGGCACCCCTGGGCAGAAGTGAAAGTCAAACTGTGGACTTTCTGACTCCAAACTCAGTCTCTGTTCATAGGCTGAGCCAGTTATTGGAATGTACCACTGAAATTCCTTCATTCCCAAAAGTATATTAGGCTGAAGTTGTACTACTTCAGGCTACGGTAAAGACTTATGGGACTGAATGTTCCTACTACACCAGGGGTGGAGAGCCTATGGCCCTCCCAATGTTGCTGGACTACAACTCCCATCATCCCTGACCATTGGCCATCATGTCTGTGGCTGATAGGAGTTGGAGTCCAACCACATCTGGAGAACCTCAGGCTCTCCACCCAGGACTGCTTGAAGAAGGGACTTCCTCCTTCATGCTCTGAGTCCCTTCACTGCACTACACATGAGCAAGGGGAATGAACACAGGCAGCTTCCCCCAACATCAGAAGGAAAGGGGGCAGACTCAACTCAGGTGGAGCTTTGTGTGCATCTGGGAGACTCGCAGATCTTTGGATTGCATGTACAATAAAGATATGAGACATTTGAAAGTCATTCATTACAAGAAATAAAGTTCAGAGACACACAGAGAGAGAAAGTGCACATACGCTACGTGCTAGAAAAACAAAGTCATTTTGTCTAGCATGAAGATGTGGATGAAGAGAAGCTATAAGCAGTAATAGTCTGCAATCTGCATACTAACCAACACTTGCCAAGCAAAAATAGGTGCACTTACTGTAAGTGAGAAAGCAGCAATGGGATATCATCCCAGCAGTGTGAACAATCAACTTCTACTAGGCTTGGTGGCTGACACATCATCCCATTATGCAATCTTGGCAGTTCTAATATTTCCTATTCCAAGCTCAATATAAAATGCATTTGAAGGCTACTTTACCACCATCCAATCCTGCTCTGGGTTGGTGGGGAACCTGGATAAAACTCATGCATGACAAATACTCAAAATGGATTTCTACGCATTCTTTATTTTAATTGTCTCACGACAGTTCTGCAATTATTGTACATGCAATGCTGCTTTCAACACATGGTAGTAGCTTTCAATCCCCGGAACAGAGAGAAAAACAGGACAGAACTTTTACAAATAAATCAATAAATCAATGTGTGCCAAAACACAAAGCTGGTGAATTATTATGGCAGCCTTCTACTACAGCACTCTCTGCCAAGCAAAGATAAAAAAAGATATCTCTGATTACACAATATATTAAAAATTCATTTATCCTTTCACTTTCTTCCTTAGATCTATAACAGAAGAGCCTTTATATCTAAGCTAGAAAGTGAGTAATGTGAAATAAAACACCTTCTATCACACAGAGCCCAGAGCACCAATGTTAAATTGCAGCACTATCCAAATAAAACAAAACTTACCGACAGCAGAGTGAATAACAAGTTATTAATATTTTTTAGACCACTCGGGTGGGGGATAGCACAGAGATCTGAGTGAGTGAGTCAGTACCTCCACCACCCAAACTTTGGTTCTTTCAGACATGTCTTTCTTCTCATCTTCTAATGTGACACATTCCATAACCTGTCAACAAAGCCTAAAGGCAGTGCTTTTTTTCTGGGGGAAAGCAGGGGTACACATACCCCTAAACATTTTGTGAATCTAAGTTTGGCCTCACTGAGGGGCAATATTTCAAATATGAGTAGGAAAACGAGACTGCACCTAGAAGTTTTTTTGGGGGGGAAAGCACTGCCTAAAAGAGCCCTTCTTGAACAAATAAACTTCAAAGACAAATGCAATGTGAAACTATTGAATTCCATCAAGAGGTTCAATGCTACAACTTGTGTATTGAATAAGCACAATGGATCTTTACCATACTACAGTGGTGCCTCGCAAGACGAAATTAATTCGTTCCGCAAGTCTCTTCGTCTTGCGGTTTTTTCGTCTTGCGATGCACAGTTTCCCATAGGAATGCATTGAAAATCAATTAATGCGTTCCTAGGGAAACCGCCTTCAGACCAGGTCCGGGGACAGTCTGTCCCCGGACCTCTTCTGAAGGCTGGGGGGGGAGGGCTTTTCTTCCCACCCCCAGCATTTTAAAAAACCCCGGGACAGCGGAGGACTTCTCCGCTGTCCGGGCGATCTTAAAATGCTGGCGGGCGGCATTTTAAAATCGCCCCGGGACAGCGGAGGACTTCTCCGCTGTCCGGGGCGATTTAAAAGCCCCTGGGAAGGCAGGCAGGGGGGACAAAGACTTTTGCCCCCTGCCAGCCTTCAGAAGAGGTCCTGGACCTCTTCTGAAGGCGGGCGGGGGGCGAAAGTCTTTGCTCCCCCCGCCTGCCTTCAAAAGCCCTCCGGGACAGGCAGGCAGGGGGGAGCAAAGACTTTCGCCCCCCGCCTGCCTTCAGAAGGTGTTCCCTCCCCCCGCCCGGCTTCGGAGCACCGGGAGAAGCGATCTCCCCGCAGCCCCTTGCTTCAAAAGAGGTCCGGGGGTAGCAGGGAAGAAGCGCTGCGCTTCCCGCTGTCCCCGGACCTGGGGCTGCGGGGAGAAGATCGCTTCTCCCCGCCGCCCCTTGCTTCAAAAGAGAAGACCCGCTGTCCCCGGGGCAAGCTTCGTTTTGCGAAGCAAGCCCATAGGGAAATTCGTCTTGCGAGGCAACTCAAAAACGAAAAAACCTTTCGTTTTGCAAGTTTTTCGTCTCGCAAGGCGTTCGTCTTGCGGGGTACCACCGTACATAACTTACCAATGCCAGGATGTCTGTGTTATTAAGTACTGGGTTTGGGGGCTTTTTTCCTGAATGACCACCATTAATAAAGTAGTTATTGCTGTATTATCTCATTTCTTTTTTTTATTGTTAAAATAATTCAGGATTAATACACATATGTTACAAATATACAAGCATACAAACATACAGTGGTGCCCCGCAAGACGAATGCCTCGCAAGACGAAAAACCCGCTAGACGAAAGGGTTTTCCGTTTTTCAATGCGCTTCGCAGGACGAATTTCCCTATGGGTTTGCTTCGCAAGACGAAAATGTCTTGCGAGTCTTGAGATTTTTTTCCGCTCCCCCCCTTTTTCTAAGCTGCTAAGCCTTTAATAGCCTTTTAGCAGCTAAGCCGCTAAGCCGCTAAGCCTTTAATAGCCGCTAAACCGCTAATAGCGCTAATCCGCTAATAGGGTTGCTTCGCAAGACGAAAAAACCGCTAGACAAAGATACTCGCGGAACGGATTAATTTCGTCTTGCGAGGCACCACTGTACATTTCATGCAATCCTTAAAAGTGTTCAAACATACCTACACTCAATCCCACAAATAATTCCTTTTCCCATCACCATTCACCACCCCTCACCCCACCCTTGTGGGGGTATTATCTCATTTCATTTCCTCTTGACCTTACTGTTTGCAGTTTGTCCCACCGCTATCAAATATATATGTACAGTGGTACCTCGGGTTAAAAACTTAATTCGTTCTGGAGGTCCCTTCTTAACCTGAAACTGTTCTTAACCTGAGGTACCATTTTAGCTAATGGGGCCTCCCGCTGCTGCCACGCGATTTCTGTTCTCATCCTGAAGCAAAGTTCTTAACCCGAGGTACTATTTCTGGGTTAGCAGATTCTGTAACCTGAAGCGTCTGTAACCCGAGGTTACAGAGGTGGACTATAGTCCGTGAAAGCTAATACCATAATAATTGTATTACTCTGGAAACTAGACACAGGGTGGATCTACACACAGGGGGAAAAACCTGCTATAAATGCCATAAATTAAATTGTTATAACAAAAGCAAAAGAAAACACTATGTAAAATCGCATCGAAACGTTTTGTGCTCCACAGCGCCATCTGGTGTTGCATGTTTATAACACATTCAAAACACTGTTTGTTTGTTTTTTGACTAATGTAGCTGAGTCCACAGTTGTTAATAGTGGTGATTTTTGGGGGGGGTCACAAAGCTGAATATGCTCTATGTGAGGCTTCCCTTGAGTCTAGTCACAAATGTGCAGCTGGTGCAAAATGCTATGAACAGGTTGCTAAGTGGAGCCCTGGACACACACGTATTACACCTGAGTGCAGAGGGAAGCGTACTGGTTGTGAAACAGCTACAAGCATAGGCGCCGACTCCATGGGGCTTGAGGGGGCCCGAGCCCCCTCAAAAATTCGTTTGGGGGGCTCAGCCCCCCCAATAATCTCGGGCGGCGGTGGGCGTGTCCGCGGCTTTTATAGGGCGCCCGGCGCGCACCAGCTCGATAACGGGCACCGGCGCAGCGGGGGGCGCCGGGCCGGGGGAGGGGGCGGCCGGCCTGTCTCCTTGGCAACCCCATTGAGCAGCGCCGGCTCCCCCGGGAGGGCCATCCCCCCGCGCCGCCGATCGCCAACACCGCCGACGCTGTGGCTGCCCGAGCCCGAGCCCGAGCCCGAGCCCCACCCGGAGCCCGAGCCTGAGCCTGAGCCCGAGCCCAAGCCCAAGCCCGTCAGTCAGTCAGTCAGGAGAAATGGGGAGGGAGACGAGGGAGGAAAATTGCGCGCAGGGTGAAGAAAGGAGAAGGGCGAACGAGACGAGCTTCCAACCCAAAAAAGGGCTGGAAGACTGGGAGGACGAAGGATCGGGAAAGAAAGCGATGCCTTCCCCGCCTGCGACGTCGCCCGCTTGTCATTGGCAGCGCAGCGGGCGCCCAGAGGGGCTGGGCACCGGCGCAGGGCCGCTCCGCAGCCGCGGAGGACAGCTGCGCGGCTAGCAAGGTGTGCCGCGTAGAACACGGCCCTTGTGTGGCCCGGTGGCCAGGCAAGCTCGGGCGGGGACCCCCATGAGAATCTAAGACGGGAGAAGAGGGCAGAGCAAAGGGGGTCCCTTCCCCAACCTCCGGCTCTGAGACTTCCCTGAGCCCCAGAAAAGCGAAAGGATTTTCTCTTCTTCTTTTTTTATAAATATTTTATTAAGTTTTCAAATACAAAGTTAGAAACATACACTGAAGAAAAAAGTAAAAGAACAAGAAAAAGAAAAAAAGGAAAAGAAGAAAAGAAAACCAACCATTCAACACATTTTTTATATAACTAACTGGACTTCCTCGCATCTCCCTTTCCCTGCATTCTTTATAATAAAGATATCAGCAAATTATTACCTTGTTTCGTACCTTATTTTGTACTTTTCAAATACTATACCTCTAAATTTAACATACTTTTCATCAGTTACTTATATCTTAAATTAAACATAGTATTACCTTAGATTTTGACCTTTTCTTACTTAAAATATAATTTCCTGTTTCCCAAATCTAATTGCTGAAGCTATAGTTTCCGAATCGTGTAAATTTTTAACAGTCATACAACTTATATTGTTTTTGTAAATAGTCCTTAAATTTTTTCCAGTCCTCTTCCGTTGTTTCTTCTCCCAAATCTCGGATTCTGCCAGTCATTTCAGCCAGTTCCATGTAGTCCATCAATTGCGTCTGCCACTCTTCCAGTGTGGGCAAATCTTGTGTCTTCCAATATTTTGCGATAAGTATTCTTGCTGCTGTAGTTGCATACATAAAGAAAGTTCTATCCTTCTTTAACACTTTCTGGCCAACAATGCCCAAGAGGAAGGCCTCTGGTTTCTTGGGAAAGGTATACTTAAATACCTTTTTTAACTCATTATAGATCATTTCCCAGAAGGCCTTCACTTTTGGACAAGTCCACCAGTGGTGAAAGAATGTCCCTTCAGCCTCCTTACATTTCCAACATTTATTATCAGACAGGTGATATATTTTTGCAAGCTTGACTGGGGTCATGTACCACCTATAAATCATTTTCATAATATTTTCCTTCAAGGCATTACATGCCGTGAATTTCATTCCGGTGGTCCATAACCTTTCCCAGTCCTCAAACATGATGTTATACCCAATATCCTGAGCCCATTTTATCATGGCTGATTTGACTGTCTCATCCTGAGTGATTTTCTCTTCAACCTGCCCTCCATCCTCTTGCAGAAAACTCTTTGCCTGCCCTGCCCGTATCTCGTTTTTGCTTTTTAATTCCACACACGCACCCTTCGGACTTCGTGGCAATCGGGCGCGCGGGTGCGTTTCCTAAGAGAGTGAGGACCCCCGCCTCCTCCCCACCTGCTCCCTCGCCAGCCAGCCAGCCACGCGCCCTAGCCGGAGAGCCCCGGCCCTCCCCGTCGCGCAATCGGCTGGATCTCCCTTCAGCAGGCCGTGCTCACAACTCGGCCCAGGGACCCCCAGCAGCGGATCTCCGGCTCAGCTGAAGAATCCGGCAACAAGCCCCCTCCTCCCCAATCGCTCCGCCGAAATACGCTCCAAACCCCCCCAGATAGGCCGCCGGCCGCCAAGTCTCGTGGCGCCCTGAGCGAGGGTCTCTCCCCAACACCGCCACCTCAAACTGCGTTCTCCCGGCTACCCGAGCGAACCAGCGGCAGGACCCCGGTATGGGCCCCCCCAATATTTTTTATAAGTCGGCGCCCCTGGCTACAAGGCCAAGCTCAAGGTTTTGTTACTAACATACGAAGCCCTGAACAACTTGGATATCTGAAGTACAGCCTGTGCCTCCCCCCCCCCCCCCGGACCTGTAAAATCACTGAGATCTGAAAACAGGCATTTTCCACCACTGTTCCCTGCATTGTAGAATGCCCTTCTCTCTGCTATATGTGAAGCACCATCTCTCTTGGCCAGGGATAGCTCAGTCGGTAGAGCATGAGACTCATAATCTCAAGGTCGTGGGTTTGAGCCCCACATTGGGCAAAAGATTCCTGCATTGCAGGGAGCTGCATTGCAGGGAGCTGGGCTAGATGACCCTGGGGTCCCTCTACAATCTGTGATTTTCAGTTCCTTCAGACATCATGTAAGGATATATCTTTTCTCCCAGAC
Organism: Podarcis liolepis; assembly: GCF_965112155.1. Lineage (NCBI taxonomy): Eukaryota > Metazoa > Chordata > Lepidosauria > Squamata > Lacertidae > Podarcis > Podarcis liolepis. Next base: position 59,507,166 of record NC_139560.1, on the reverse strand, counting down.
TTTTGCAGACCCGTATGACTGGACCCTTTTATCACTGAATTCCTTTCAGATGTCTTTATTATGCTTAGCTGCATCTGTTTTTATGATACTGTTGTGCTGTAATTTTTTGAATCCTGCCGGGCAGTTTTTAAATATTGAGCTGTTTAGAAATGCTTTTAAAGATGAAGCAAACAAATAAATAAATAAGCAGGAGCCCATGCCTCCCACTTGTGTTTTTCTTTTTAAAAAGCTATTCTCCGCCCCAGACAAAGGTGATCCTCTGGCTGCAAAGGCAGCCTGCCCTCCGCCCATAACACGGGGACAGGGATAGCACTGCAGATGGCCTCTCCTCATATAGCAGTAGCCATCTGCAGGATTATAGTGATGGGAGAAGACCTCCCATCTGGACACAGTCTGCACTTCTTGTGCTGTGTGGTGAAATAGATATGATGTGCTATGGAGGAAAAGCACAGGGAGGCTGCAATCTCCACTTGCCTGGGAGTAAAGCCCATTGAATTCAATAGGCCCTACTTCTGAGTTAGATGTGGTTAGGATTGCAGCCCTACTTATGTGTAGTCCATGGTGAAATGGTGGTTGTTTGCAGGGGGGAAAGAAAGCAGACATAGAAATTCAGTGGGCCAGCCCAGCAACAAGAATCACAGAAGCCTCAATCCAGGTAAATCACCATAAAGGTTGATTGAGGTCTTAATGAATTCACAGCAAGCCCTTTGCTCTTTACTATTTATTTTTTTATATTAAATTGTCAAAATAGCTGTATATTTCAGAATTTGTGATAGCTGCTTTTCATATTTGATAATACCTAGATCCTAATTGTGAATAATAATCAACTGTAATCTGAAAAATAGGGTGCTGTTGTCCCACATTCCCTAAACTTCACCCTGGTCACATGGTGTCTAGGTCTAGACCACTTTAGTTAATTAAAAGTTTTGCACATGTCTTTATTTTTTATTTTTTTATTTTTTTAACTGTGTCTGTTTTAGGAAATGGGCCCATCAAACAGATGGAGAGATGGCAACAGCAAAAGGGATTGTTTCTGAATTTTGTTTTTGAAGTTTGTATCAATAAGCAAGATGCAACATGGAACTTTAAATGAAAAATGCTGCCATGTCAGGGCATCAAAACTTCACTGAATCACATGTGAGGGGGATTACATGTACCCAATAGCATTATGTGCAGGCATCTTCTTTTTCATGTCTCTGAATTGCATTGTATCCTTATTTGAACTTGGGCTTATTTCCTGCTGACCTGACTAATCTTTACGGAGTGCATACTAAAATCAAGGAAGCAAACACTCATTAAAGCAAATAACCTTAACAAGCTATCAACAATCAGCCGCACAAGGTCAACAGCAGCACTCAAGGGCTTCAGCACAAGAAGTCCCCGAAGAACAAGCAGTGTGCTTAATAAGATCTCCCCAAACGACTCAGACAATGAGTCATCAATATTGGGAGACATGGCAGGTGAGTTTACGGCTCTTCCAACATGAAATACCTGGCAGTTCCAAAGGAACAAACTAACCACAGCTGTAATCTACCATGATCTGGAGCATATTCACTGATCACAGCTGTGTAATTTCAGGTAACATACTTCTGTTGTTTAGTTTTGTTTAACATTGTTAAATATATAGTCAGACCATCTGCACAGTATTTTTTTAAATTGGAAATTACAGCCATAACTTCCTTTTTATATATCAATAAACTAAACAGCAAAATTTCAAAGGGATCCTTCTCCACCAAACTCTGAGGCAGAATGTTTGTCCCACGCCACACCATTGCCTAATTGCACACTAATTGGACAAACGTGATTAAATATTTCAAGATCTTTCCTAATTGCCTCTATTTTAGCTTTCAAATTTGCTTGCCACCAACAAATTTAATGACACTGGTGTCTAGTCATCAGCAAAAAGCCCAAGAGTTGCTCTTTAAAATGTACATAGTCAGAATATTTACTGATTGTGCATTGTTGTTTCCAATGTAGCTTAATTAGAAATCCAATCAGTTCTCTAAGTCCAATTATACTTGATTTGTAGATTCAGAGTATGATACATAATGAAGCTAAGCAGCTAACGATAAACGTGCTTGAAATGAAACAAAAAAGAGAAATATTTTAATGTGTCTCTTGTTGTTTTAGAAACTTGAAGTAATGTATGATGAAAGTGAAATACATCAGGATATACTGAAATTTATGACTCAACGAGATATTTTTGGCAAAACCTGTTTCCATTGTTTGATTAATGAACAAAGAAATTATGTGGGCCTGCTGCTGTAAAATCTTTTTACTTGATAAGACATGAAGAACAACAATATATTTCCTGAATAGTTAAGACATTAAATAGGTACATTTTCTGGTATTTGAGATTCACGTGGCACCAAAATCTTCCCCTGACCCTCATTAGAAAGAAAAAACACAATAGATGAGAGAATATGACTGATTTAAAACAGCCACAATGTTCATATAATTCATCCATTCATGTAAAAGGATATAAATGAAAAATACCCCATTTATTTCCATATCTTTGTATGGGATATTTACAAACATTTGAAGAAAAGTATGTGTGTTGTTGACCATGGTCCCTGACCAAGAAATGGAACAGTGCCGGTGACAAAACTGGGAATGTATCCTGCCTAATAAATTTTGAATAAAAATGCCCTGCTTTGATAGGGATACAGTGATACCTTGGTTCCCGAACAGTTTAGCTGTTGAACAAATTGGCTCAAAGTAAGCAGGCACAAAGTAAGTGTTCTGGTTTGTGAACATTTTTCGGAAGCTGAACAGCCAACATGGCTTCCGATTGAGTGCAGGAAGCTCCAGCCAATTGGAAGCCACACCATTGTTTTCGAACGGTTTCAGGAGTCAAACAAACTCCCAGAATGGATTAAGTTTGAAAACCAAGTTACCACTGTATATCTTATTTTGTTCTAAAGGGACTTTAGATTGGTGTCAAAGAAGGACAGAACTTTCTTTATGTACGCTACAACAGCAGCAAGAATACTCATCGCAAAGTATTGGAAGACACAAGATCTACCCACTCTGGAAGAATGGCAGATGAAAGTGATGGACTATATGACATTGGCCGAGATGACAGGCAGAATCCGTGATCAGGGAAAAGAGACGGCGGAAGAAGAATGGAGAAAATTTAAAAGTTATCTTAAGGACTATTATAAACTTGATGAATGCTAGAATGTCGAGGTTTTTTAGGGGAAAAAAGGGATACAGTGACATAAGATTAGATTACAGAAAAGATTAAGATGACAGAGGTTGGAAAGGAATATCTAGAAGTTGCTTAAAAATTGTGGACATTGGGATGCAGAAAGGGGGGGTATGGGGGAGTCCTGGAAAAGAGGTTTATGAAAAAATGCTATGAAACTATATGTGTGTGTGTATGTCTTTTTAGCTGTTTGTTTGTCTTTAAAAATTTGTAAAACCAATAAAAAAATTTTAAAAAAATAAAAATAAAGGGACTTGATCCGGCAATTAATTCTGAGCTGAGAACTACATACATGCCCATGCCAGCCTTGTTCACTTCCCTAGACAGTGGCGTAGCGTGGGGGGTGTAGGGGGGCCGGCCGCACCGGGCGCAACATCTGGGGAATAGGGTTAGGGTGCGCAAATCCACGGGTTAGGGGGCGCAAATCCACGGGTTAGGGGGCGCAAATTACTTGCCTTGCCCCGGGTGCTGACAACCCACGCTACGCCACTGTCCCTAGAATTCACTCTCCAGTGAAGCAGGTTGATAATACAAACATTCATTTGTTAGTGGGAATTGTTTTTCTCCACTGAAATACGTGAGAATGCTTCCCGGCTATAGCAGAAGTTCCTCAGGCCTTATTTTTACCACAACAGTCAATGTCCTGGCCTTGGAACTGGGAAGCCCCAGGTCTGAAATTGGGATGTAGCTGACATAGATTCTGTATATGTAGGTGCCAGACTTCTCTGAAGTTGCATGAGGTCAAAGGGATTTACAACATCGCACCCTATAAATGTCAGGCGATAGGAAGCTTCTGGACTGCTCAGACCTGGTACAAGTACAGCTGGTTTAAGAACAGCTTAGTTTATGAACAACTTGGATTAAGAACGCTGCAAACCCAGAAGTAGGTGTTTTGGTTTGTGAACTTTGCCTTGGAAGCAGAACATGCTCCATTTTCCGTTGAGTGTGTTCCATTTGTAAATTGAGTCTGCCGCTGCTATGGGAAAGCACGCCTTGGTTTAAGAACGCTTTGGTTTAAGAATGGACTTCCAGAACGGATTAAGTTTGTAAACCAAGGTATCACTGCAGTCAGAACAGAATAACACTGGGAAGTCACACACCAGTTTAAATGTCCCACAGCACGCTGGAGAAGTGCAACATTAGAAAATGCAGGAAATTTAAAAGGGGTAGCAGATTGTGGCTGCTTGACACAGACCGCGGCATTGCTGCTGCCCATCATATGTCACTGCCAGCTAGCTTCTCAGGGTGGGGCAGTGATGTCAAAGGGGACCCACAATGATAGACAGCATCAGATGGCATTTTGCCAGGGGTTCCCTCTCACCTGGAGCTGCTTCTGACTACAAGTTCCATATCTCAAGATACTGACATCCAGGATGCGAGCTAGAAAACACATCCTTCCTCTTGTAGTCAGATAAATTATTTTAAGCGTTGAAATAAAATACTCAAAATACAGCTCCTCATACCAGACAATATTAAATAGTTCCCTGTGTGCATTCAGCCTTGAACATTTCTTCTACTTTCATCCCTGTGCTTTTTGATCCTCTTTAGATTACAATGTCTGCATAGAAACATCTTGCCCTGCGTAGCTCTGCCTAGGGCATTAAAATGCAGCCATCGTGTTTTCATTTTGTTTTGTTTATAGGGCATTGCTTTTATTGATTAATGCTTCCAACGAGCAAAATGCTAATCATGTGGGTGTATTTTTAAGCCATGAAATGCAACACACAGACCTGCGGCACCAGCAAGCAGGGGGAAACCCCTTCGTTTAAACAGGAGGTTCTTTTAAATTCATACTTGAAAGTATTCCTACTCCCAGGAATATAGCGGATAGTGCAAAATGTGGCCCCTAAGTACATATTAGTGGCAGGCAGAAAGGGTATCTGCATTGTACTGGTTGCACTGGTTGACAGCACATCTCCAGGTCCAAGTTGAAGTGTTAGTGATGACCTCTGAAAGTCCTAAATGTTGGGGTTACTTCACTCATATCTGCCTGCCCTCACTTTATGATCTGTCTCTGAGGCCCTGTTTGTGTGCTTGTCTATAAGAACAACCAGGCTGGCAGGCAGTTGGAACAAAGCCTTCTCTGTAGTGGCCCTTCTTCTGTGGAACTCAATTCTAAATAAAACCAGACAACCCCCATTCCTACAAGTTCTTAAACAGGCCTGAGATACACTTGTTCTCTGTTGCTTTTATGGAGTTATTTTAATGTCTGTAGTAATGGTGGTACTGGCTTGATTTATTTTATTTTATCTGCGTGTGTGCTGATTGCACTGGGCTATTTTTATAGGCTGGCTATTTTAAAGTTATTGGGTGCTTAAAGTTTTAAATTGTATTTTACATTGTTATTGCATATGGTTCAATTTCATGCTATTGTATGCTGCTTAATTTTATACTGTGTGTGCTGCTTTGTGAGGATATTCTCCTGGAAAAAAAAAACAGGATAAAAATCTATAAAATAAATAACAATTCTTACTTTTACCATTACGAACCAATAAGTAGTTCCATTTCCTTCTAGGAACCAAATCAATTTGCACAACCAAACTGGCTTATGTAGAATGTGGGTTGAACAGATACAGAGTTTAGTACACAGTGAAACAGAGAAACACAGGCTTCTAAACTGACCCAAATTTTCACGATGGCCAAAATGCTAGAAGGTGGATTGGATAGTGAGAAGATCAGTGTGAGCTGATTTGCAAACTAGGCATGCAGTTTGGTCTCACACATTCTTTGGCCACATGCTGAGCTCCGAATTTTGTCATGACACCTCATATTTAGAACACCAGTTTGTATAAATTTACCAAAACATTTACCTGTGTGACACAGAATCAATTTGATGCACCATCAGAAAATCCAGTGTCATAGTAAAATAAACATGCTCTGAGTTCCAACATAGGAAGACAGTCATGTGCAGGCTACATTTCTGCAGGTATGCCAAAACTGATGCCAGTGAGTTTAGTACACGACAGTGTAATGCATACATCTGCCTTGCTGGAGCTGATTCAGGTGGGACTTATCATGGGTTGAGAACGTTTCCACACATTATTGATGTAATTGGAAGAATACTAGACTAAAACAATAAATTAAAGAAGGTGTCGATGAGTGGAATGCAGACTCATTAAGTCATGCTTAGTGTAGAAGACTGAAAACAACAGGGCTTATGAATCATGATTTCAGTGGGGCTACTCTAAGCATGACTAAGTCTAGAGCCAACCCAGTCTATCCCAAGGAGGGGCAGACAAATGATTCAATGTTCTGTTTCCTTTCTCCTTCCTGCCCACTGTCTGTTGATCACGTAGAGTACAGTCCATGGCCATTACACCTCGTACCTAAGGCATTGGGATTTGGGAGAGAAGAGAAATACCTGGCTGGGCGTAAGGAGCACACATGGGCCCATCCCATCTATGCCACGATCAATGTTCTGTGATGGGCAGAGTGCAGTATGTCAACCAAGAACATAGGAGCCAACTCATAGGGGCTGAGGTCCCTTCATTCCCTTCATAAATATTTGAGGGGGCAAATATTGTATGTGTGCTGCTTGATTATGTGGGGTAGAGCTTACCTGAGGCCCCCCCTTAATATTTTAGTAATGTTGGCACCCTTCACCAAGAGCCAGTCAAGGATGGCAATCAAGGAAAGAGGGTCCCATTTATTCTGCAGGGAATCCTTATCCATGTGAAAATGGATTGTGTCCAGATGGCACAGCTCTGCCATTTTTAGGGGGAAACTAGCTATTAAATCAATAGCTAACAATATATTTGAGCTTAACTTTCTCCCTTTAATTCCCGCACTGGTACAGACACATTCCTCAGTGATTTCAAGGTCATACAATTATTATAAATAATTTACTATGTTTTTTATTGTTTAATAAAGAACACATTTAAATTTATTACTGCTCTTTATACGTAGATATTTGGTAGGTTCCTGGCTTTATCCTCTCCCCTTTATAATAAGGTCTGACCCTCTTTAGCATGCAACAAGAGTCTAATGAGCCATGCAGGCTTTCTGTAAGTTCTTCATTGTTGCAAATGCCTGACACTAATCTATGTCATTTATTCTAATAATAAGCAAATCAGCTGATATTTGGTGCAATGAAAATCTGCTAAATCTGTTTTGTGGCTGTAGCCATTTCAAACAAGTGCTTTGGCTACACCGTGGCAACAGACATAGTTGTAACTGTTGTGTGATGGACAAATGAATCAAATGTTAGTGGCTATGCTGGGGCAAGTCACATGGGTAGGTGTGATGCCTAGGAATTATTTATAGCTGTTGTTAAGGCACTGAGATGTAAATCAAGAGGTTCAAATTGTGCCTCTGCCATGAACTCACTTGGTAGCCTTAGGCACAGGCCTTGTATGATTGCTCCCCGAAATATAGGATAATCACACAGACATAAGTGACAGGGTTGTTGTGAGGATTATAATATGATAATGTATGCAAAGCACTTTGAAAATGCTAAAGGAATATACAGTATAAATGCAAAGTAGTAGTAGCAGCAATATTGTATGAAGGCAGTGCCCATCAACTGATATTTTCACTTCATCACAACTACCTAGAAAATAGATTGTGTCAGGGATAAGTAATGTGGTTCACTCTAGTTGTGGTTGGACTACCTCTCTTTTAAATTGGAACCAGTGAAGGCAGTGAATGTCCTGTGTGAGTGTCTGGAGGTGGTTGGAGGATGGATGGCGGCTAACAGATTGAGGTTGAATCCTGACAAGACAGAAGTACTGTTTTTGGGGGAGTCATTTTGGACTCACAGCTGTCCATGGAGCCACAGGTCAATTCTGTGTCCAGGGCAGCTGTCTACCAGCTCCATCTGGTACGCAGGCTGAGACCCTACCTGCCTGCAGACTGTCTCGCCAGAGAGGTGCATGCTCTAGTTATCTCCCGCTTGGACTACTGCAATGCGCTCTACGTGGGGCTACCTTTGAAGGTGACTCGGAAACTGCAATTAATCCAGAATGCGGCAGTTAGACTTGTGACTGGGAGTGGCCACCGAGACCATATAACACCAGTCCTGAGAGATCTGCATTGGCTCCCTGTACGTTTCTGAGCACAATTCCAAGTGTTGGTGCTGACCTTGAAAGCCCTAAATAGCCTCGATTCTGTATACCTGAAGGAGCATCTCCATCCCCATCGTTCAGCCCGGACACTGAGGTCCAGTGCCGAGGGCCTTCTGGTGGTTCCCTCACTGCGAGAAGTGAGGTTACAGGGAACCAGGCAGAGGGCCTTTTCAGTAGTGGTGCCTGCCCTGTGGAATGCCCTCACATCAGATGTCAAGGAAATAAACAACTATCTGGCTTTTAGAAGACATCTGAAGGCAACCCTGTATCAGGATATTTTTAATGGCTAATGTTATTTTTTTATGTGCTGGAAACCGCCCAAAGTGTCTGCGGAACCCCAGCCAGATGGGTGGGGTATAAATAATAAAATTGTTGTTGTTGTTGTTGTTGTTGTTGTTGTTGTTGTTGTTGTTGTTGTTATTAACTCCTGTCATCCCCAACTTGGCCATGCTAGCCGGAGCTTACAGGTGTTGGAATCCCAATGACATCTGAAGGGTACAATGTTGGCTGCCACTAGATTATGTGAATAGTCCTTCAACTGGTGCCCATGCATATTTTAGAGATTTTGCTTATGTATGTAACAACAACAGCTAGGATTCTCTATGCACACACACACACACAAAAAGGAAGGAAGGAAGGAAGGAAGGAAGGAAGGAAGGAAGGAAGGAAGGAAGGAAGTTCCCACCAAAGAATTGGCAAAGCTAAAAGCAAAAATAAGAGAACCAAATGAGGTTTGTTTTGTGGAAGAACAGAAGCCTTTCTCAGAACACCTAAAGAAATATTATAGTATGATGAATTTGTGAGCAAGATTTGAACTATGAGCAACAGAAGGAATTAGAGATTATTGTATGGTGATTAGAATATAAGAGAGAGACTATAGCATGCAGGAAAGGAGAGAAATTAAAAACACCATGGAAAACGGGAAGGGAAAATGTTTTGGAGTGTATATGTGAAATTTTTGAAACCTAGTAAACAACAACATCATCATCATTATCATTTTTATTGTTATTTTGAGATTTTGCAATGTCCACGAAATAAGAAGCCTAGAACTGGCTTGCTTCGGTGGAACAGCAACCAGCGAATGCAAATGGTAGAAATATGCTTATCCTTAGGATATCAGAGCACTTGGAGTTCAAGCCTAAAATGAAAGAAGACATTTCTAAATTCTCTCCCTCCCCACCACTCACAGGAGAGTGTCTATATTTGCATAAAAGATAATTGGCCAATTATCAGCTAGTTAGGAAGGCCTAGGTTTTACTGTTTAGGTGACAAAGGAAAACACATACTGAGTACAACCAATTAGCTTCTAACTCCCCAGAATGAAGCTCTTCACTTTTAAAATGGAAGCCAGTAATGTGTCACACTGGCTCGACCTAAAGTGTGCCAGGGTCTTAAGTACAATAACCCCACAACTTGTGCAGGGGTTATGTTTGATGGATTGCACCTAAAGCCAAAATTGTGTATACCGTATTTTTCGCCCTATAGGACGCACTTTTCCCCCTCCAAAAATGAAGGGGAAATGTGTGTGCATCCTATGGGGCAAATGCAGGCTTTCGCTTAAGCCTGGAGAGCGAGAGGGGTCGGTGCACACCAACCCCTCTCGCTCTCCAGGCTTCAGAAAGCTCAGCGCAACCCTCGGGAGACCGGCGCCACTTCGCGCTGGTCTCCCGAGGGTTGCGCAGAGCTGCCTGCAGTCCTGGGCTGAGAGCAGCTCTGCGCAGCCATCGGGAGCCCGGCACGAAGTCACGCCTGGCTCCTGTTGGCTGCGCAGAGCTGCCTGCAGTCCCGGGCTGAACGCACTTCTCCCCATCGCCAGCCCCACAAGCTCGGGGGACAGCGGGGAGGCGGAGCGCGCCTTCCCGCTGTTCCCCGACCTGGTTTGGAGGTTGGCGGTGGAGAAAGCAGCGCTTCTCCCCATCGCCAGCCCCACAAGCTCGGGGGACAGCAGGGAGGCGGAGCGCGCCTTCCCGCTGTTCCCCGACCTGGGGGGGAAATGAAATGTTTTTTCTTTATTTCCCCCCCAAAAAACTAGGTGCGTCCTATGGGCCGGTGCATCCTATGGGGCGCAAAATACGGTAGTCAAAATTCATTGCGGTCAATGGCGGGTGGGATTGCCAAAGTTATTTTTCCTGGAACCCTGCCCACTTTCTGCTCCTTTTCATTTATTTTTTTTAAATTGCCAGGCACGTAAAGCTGAATGCACACAAGTTAAATGTGCACAAGTTGCAGGTTTCCTGTACAATTTACCAGGGCTGCTCAATATTTGGGATTTTCATCTGGAGTGATAAAGCAGTGAACTTGGGCAGGGCACCCCGAGTTGCAACCAGGAGAAATAATGCAGAGATTAAAAATGGCAGGGAAAAACAAACAAATGCAACAAGCTGGGAAATGGCTGGGAAAATTGCAGGAGGAGAAAAGCAAATACCGTGTAATCAGCGATGGCAATCCTAGAGTGTCCTAAAAATATAACAGATGGAAACTAGTGGTAGAAAAACTGAAGGCATGATGTGTTAGTTTATTAGAAGAAAAAATGTTTCCTAGTGTGTAAAAGTACAACAATTACAACTTTCAGTTAACAGTGAAGGCCAGGGACTGACTTACAATGTGAAATATCATTTATTCCCCATGAATAGTAACTAAAAGTATACAATAATTTGTGTACTCTTATAATTCTGCAGAATTCTTGCCACCACCCCCCCCAGTGAATCGAAAAAGAAACATAAGTAATAATCCATGGTAGGAACTTTAAATTATGAGAGACTAGAACACAGCCTTCATTTTTTATCCAGATCAAGTAATCAATTGGCTGTTTACAGAATATTTATGGAGTGAGCCAAAGATATGCAGACAATTGACTATTAGTCCTCCTGCTTACCTAGATATCCTTTAAAAAAAAGATTTGTTGCCTTCATAGGTAGAAGAACAAAGGCAGTGTGTGTGTGTGTGTGTGTAGCAAGTTCATAATTCAAATGTTCCCAGGGTTATGTACAAAAATGTCCTATATGCACAACCACATAGCACCCAAAATGTACTCTTGATTGTGTGAATGCTTCCAAAACAGAAATTTGTGGAGATGCAATATTATGCAATAAGATAATGGTATACTGGTAGTATACTTCTAACAATAATCAGAGGCGTTGGCATTACTGGAGTTAGCAGCAGAGGTGGCATAAGACTAGTTTAAACTGATTTTATGTGCATATGTTGCTTTTCTCTTTCCTCCAGTGACATGAACATCTGTGCTCATGTAAATGATCCCTAGCTTACCATTTATAACTACTAGTGCCCAGAGTGGCATTTTCCCCCACACACGATGTGCTACAGTGATTTGCATAAGGAAGACACAGAAGCCATACTGAGACATTTGGTACCAGTGGGCAACCAGCACTGCTGGTGGTATCAAGAATATGCAGGCTAGCCCTTCTCTACCCAGACACTGATCTGTTCACTGGCAATGCCCCCGAGATGTTGCATGTTTGCCATTAGTCCAATGCGCCACACACAAGGACAGGTGTGCATGTTTAGGGCTTCCTTCATGGGGACAGGATGAAGCATAATGGGAGAGGCTGAGGATGATGTTTAAAAAACATCTTTTCAGGATCCGGAGAAAATCCAGTCATGTTTTCAGAATCATTGCCCAGAATTTTCTCAGCCCAGGGCTGTAGCTATTTGCCCTTAAAACAAATACAGCCAGCTGCACTATTGCACTCAAGCTAGGGACAGTGTGAACAACTTTTTAGAAAGTAAGCAGCTGTCTATATTGGGACTTTGACAGGGGCATTTACTCTTCACCCTCATGGTAATAGTCTGGATCCGAATTCCTGTGCTAGGTGTTTGCAATGGACAAAAAGTACCCATTCAGACCATTCAGGAAAAATGCACACTAAAATGCTGAAGAATTATCATAAGTTTTGGGTGTGGTTTTTTAAAAAATAAATAAATCACAAATTACTGTAGAAATGTGGAGAATTGGTTTTAAGGTTGGAAAAAGTAGGACCTGAGAGAACCAAAAGTTGACAGATTCATCCATCCCTACTCAAGATTGCATTGTGTACATTGTTGTTTAGTTGTTTAGTCATGTCCAACTCTTCGTGATCCCATGGACCAGAGCATGCCAGGCACTCCTGTCTTCCACTGCCTCCCGCAGTTTTGGTCAAATTCATGTTTGTAGCTTCAAGAGCACTGTCCAACCAGCTCATCCTCTGTTTTCCCCTTCTCCTTGTGCCTTCAATCTTTTCCAACATCAGGGTCTTTTCCAGGGAGTCTTCTCTTCTCATGAGGTGGCCAAAGTATTGGAGCCTCAGCTTCAGGATTTGTCCTTCCAGTGAGCACTCAGGGCTGATTTCCTTGAGAATGGAGAGGTTTGATCTTCTTGCAGTCCATGGGACTCTCAAGAGTCTCCTCCAGCACCATAATTCAAAAGCATCAATTGTGTACATTAGTTATGCTTAATACTCTTCAGCCGTATTATACCCAAAGTCATTGTATCTTCCCATCTTGCCAGCAAAACTTATGGGTGAACCGAGGAATCAAATCATGTTTGTTTTAGTGAGTATGGACCCAGGGACAGATAGTCATTCTGGATGTGTCAACATGCAATAAACCCTTTGATCTTCTGCATGTGGCACTTGTTGCATAGGATTCTGAGATCCCAGTCATGAATCCCGCAGCAGACCTAGATGATGCTAAATTTCCACAATAAGCTTCTGGCGCCATTTTGATAGGCCTAAGTGAGTGCAGTGGCAAACAGGCCCCTCAAATGAGTGGAACCACATGGGAGTCCAGTCCCCCACTGCCCCAAATTGACCTGCCTTACACCATTGACTTTTTAATGAGGCACTAGCCCATACCTGTTGTTCAGTCTCTGAATTTCCTCTGAACCCACAGAATAGGAAAACGCTTGCCAAATACAGAACGCCCACCATAGTGAAAAATGCTTCAACTTTGTAGAATGCCAAACTTCTATTATACCAGGAAATGCATTTACTTTGACTTCAGTGGTATTTTCCTGATCTCCTCATTGCCTTATATTGCATATTGAATTACAGTAATTTAACTAGTCATCTATAGGCTCAGCAGTCTCCCCGCCCCTTTCCTCCAAACCAAAACTCACTCAGTCAAAATCATTGTAGACCTTTAAGAGATACTGCTGCTAGAATTCATTGTTCTCCCAAACTTAGATGACTTCTGCTTAAGCATTGTTTTGACATTGACAGGTGGAGGGATTTGTTAACTATTGCTGTCCAATACTATGTGTTTCCACTTTTTTTCTCCCTTACTGGTAGTATTCATTATAGTGGTACCCTGGGTTACATACGCTTCAGGTTACATACGCTTCAGGTTACAGACTCCACTAACCCAGAAATAGTGCTTCAGGTTAAGAACTTTGCTTCAGGATGAGAACAGTGGACAAACAAATACAGTGGTACCTTGGGTTAAGTACTTAATTCGTTCCAGAGGTCCATACTTAAACTGAAACTGTTCTTAACCTGAAGCACCACTTTGGCTAATGGGGCCTCCTGTTGCCGCCACGCCGCCAGAGGACGATTTCTGTTCTCATCCTGAAGCAAAGTTCTTAACCTGAAGCACTATTTCTGGGTTAGCGGAGTCTGTAACCTGAAGCGTATGTAACCCGAGGTACCACTGTACTTTACAATATTAGGCTCCGGGTACAGAACAAATGAGAAGCTGCAACAGTGCAAATCTGCTTAGTCTGCTGCCCCAACTAAGCCCCCGAGTAAGCTTATCATACACCACCTTCTAAACATGTTTTTCCAAGCTGAAAAGATTGCTTAATGTGAGATGATTTCAGTCACTGCAAATATATAAATGATCTTGGATGCTCATTTGGCTCCCTTGGTGCGTCTTTCATTTATCTTAGTAATACTGTTGCTGAATTTTAGGCTCTCTCGCTCTGTCCCTTGCCTCCCCACTCCGCGGACAAATTCTGGGCTTGCACATTCCAGCACTGCTATCTGCACAATCTCCCCCAGCATAAAATGTATAAGTCCCCGAGCCTGTCTGGAGGGATGATCAAAACAAATTTGGTTCCTGTCCAGAATCGCAATGCCCCTTCCTACCAAACCAACTCCTTTCATCTTCTACACTAAAAGTTAAAAACAACAACAACCAGCAAACAAAATATCTGGCATGGAAAGCTGCCGGTACAATGTCAACAACATCGTTTGTGTCAATTGTTCCATTATTATCCTTATTGTTATTACCTAGCTGCTGAAACCAAACGAAAAGGCAGTTGCGGCACTGTGGGAGTCCAACATTAATTAAAATGGATGAGTATGTATAAGCAGTATATGTATGGATGCCATAGATTTATTTTTCGCTGTACAAACAAGTGTGGTGCAAGGCTATAATTCAGTTCTATATGTTCACAGAGGCACGCGGCACATTATTGCGCAGCCCCATTTGCAAAACCGCACTCCATGTCCCTGTTTTTTTTGTGGCTCGAACCCCATACGGACGCACACTTGGTGCATGCATACATCTCACGGCCCTGCATCTCGACAGATGTTAGCTAATGTGGTTGTAGAAGGTTCACCGTGGTTGCTGCGAGCCCAATAAATCTTCCTCTTAAATGCAGGCACTCCACCATCTCAGCATCTTCAACCTATAATACATTTTAATTACTTGGCTATTCAAATTATACTAAATTAGATCTGCACAGAGTCGTATCACAGATTTCTCAATTTACATTTAATCCACTGCAAACAAAATCATAATAGCAAAAGTGTGGGATTTGGAGGGGAGGGCGGTGCTGGGGAGGCAAGGAGGGAGGGAGACTTCTGTTAGAATTTGCAGGCGTTCCTGAAGTTTGATCCTCTTAAAAATTATTAAGTGACAAAATTACTAGCAGTAAGGTTCTACTTTGCTTCCCCATTAGCCATTTAGGTGACAGCTGCTGCATTACACATAAAGATGAACCATTCCTTGAGGGATGATAGTGGTTCCGCTGTGACACTACTGGCATAAAGCATTATCAGACCATAGCTGTGCTTAGAGCCATCACAGTCTCCTAGGCACCTATCAGTACCCTCATTATCTGCATCACAGAGTGTCTAGAAAGAACACTGCCAGGCTTCACAGCTTTGCAGCTCATTTGAGAAGCGGAAATTAAATGTCCCAGGAGAAAAAACAGGCACATTGTAACGGCACCAGAGCTATACCACCAATAACATGTTGACTGCTGCAGCGCACTGACTTCTGTCTCATTAATTTAATAGGCTCCTGGAAAGGGGGTGGGAAGGGGTGGGGGATGGGAGAAAGAGAGAAGGAACATCTACAAGTAGATTACAGGATGCTGCTCTCATTGCATTCTCATTGTACACTCAGTACCTGAGCACTTAATACTGGGTGTCAGCAGAGTATCAGATCTCGGTTTCATCCGCTGGAAATACTGCATGGTAAAGCAGAAAGGGCACACAGACACAAAGACTGGAGAACAAGGACCCCAAGCACAGGACTGTGGCCACACGCTCCCATTTATTTACTCTGCATCCAGTGTGCTCCCACTGTTGGTTTTGGAAGAGTGTACACACAACAGTAGACACAATCCACATCTAGCCTGCTGTTTCTTATGACATACTGCATGTTGCTGCACTACTCTCCAAACCAGTTTTGGTCCAAACTGAAAAAAAGAATAATGCCCCAGGTGCATTTTAATATGGTAGTGTGTACACAGACATTTTCTGTCCCTGATTCATGCCAAACCTGGCATGTGACCACAGGGCCATCCTTGGAAAGCAGCAGGATAAAAGAATCTGCTTTAGGTGATACCATGAGAGGGGGCAGAAGAAGACTGGGATTGGTATCTTAAGGGCACAGCAAAAATTTATAAGGGTCTTAGCTGGGACTCAGTGGGGAGAGGAGAGGGTCCGTTTGAACTCCACATCAGGCAGAAAGTTGTCTTGGGTCGGAACTGTGTGGCTGTGGCCAAAGCAAAATTTGATTATACAGAACGTAACAGGGTTCTTTTTTTGCTATAGCAAATATATTCATTGAAAGATACAGTATGAGGTGATTAGGAGCTCATTAAAGAGGGATTTGAAACTGTTTTTTGGCAGAACTGTTCCACTGAGATATATAATCTGTGGGATAATCAGCCTCATATAACCAACATGCTTACGGTAAATCTAATTAACACGAAGGGGTTAATACCACAGAGTAAGCTTTCCTGCTAGGCTTAGCAATATCCAGTTCCCCTCACCTTGAGAGGAACTAGGTAATCAATACTTTATTCTCCTTCCACTCTGCCTGAGAAGCTCAGCATATAATGAGGTTTGAGCTGGTTGCTCGAGCTCAAACCGCATGGCTTTCATCAGCCATTCTTGAGTTTCTATACCAAGAATTTAGAAATTTTCACCACTAACCCAAGTTTTAATGCCTGTACAACTTTTCTGAAGCACATGAGTCTGACCTATTGAGAGCTTGTAATTAAAGCATTTTTAAACTTACCAAACTGGTCTTTTTTCTAAGGTAGGGGAAGAGGGAAACCTTGGAACTCACTTGAAAGAGCATATTTTAAAGATCTAACACATGGGTAGGCAAATTAAGGCCCAGGAGCCGGATCCGGACCAATCGGCTTCTAAATACGGTCCGGGAATCAGCATGTTTTTACACGCTTTTGGGTACTTTTATTTAAAATGCATCTCTGGGTTATTTGTGGGGCATAGGAATTTGTTCATCCCCCCCCAAAAAAAATATATATATAGTCCAGCCCACCACAAGGTCTGAGGGACAGTGGACTGGCCTCCTGCTGAAACAGTTTGCTGACCCCTGGTAACAGCCTATATTTCTACACTTTGCTTTGATGCATATTTGGTGACTTTAAATCTCTGCCAGAGTTCTCTCACCAAAGAGTATTTGCCCCAAAGTTGGATCTTGGCATCCAGGAATTCTCCTTTTTTATCTGTTTGTTCCTTGAGCCAACATAATCTGCAGCAGGAGGCATAAAATTTGGCCCTATGAGGGACAACAGAGTTCTTACAGCAGGACTATGAGCACAGCCTTTCACATCTCCAGAAATGCTCATGAGCTGATTTAGACAATCCACAAAGGGTGAAAGGAGTTCCATGATACTGTATCAGCTACTGAAAGCACCCTTTCTTGTGTCCTGGTTATCTGTGACATGGCTAAATGCGCAAGTGGCAACTGCAGCCCTTCACGTTCAGGTGCAGTGCTGTCTCTTCCACATCTTCCACATGAAAACCACCAAACTCATCACAGTTACTTTCAAGACTTCTCCTTGATATAGTAACTTTTGTACCCGCATGTATTCACAACATCAGACTCCGTAACAGGGGCAGGGGGCAGCAATCCTGATGGAAAGGGCCCTGTGAGTAGGTTTATCTTGGTGTGATTCTTAGGAGGTGACTTTCCAGCTCAAGTTATCATGGCAGATCCTCCAAATGTTCCTATTTTCCAGGGACAGTCCTGGATTTACAGAAGCCCTCCTGGTTTCTGATTAGATCCTGAAATGTCCCACTTTTCCTTAGGACGTCCCTATTTTCATCAGAGAAATGTTGGAGGGTATGGAGTTATGGAACTCCCGAGCGAAAGAGATATGTAACTCTACAACCTTTAGAAAATATCTGAAGGCTATAGACATTTTCTTAATGTTTAAAGTTATATTATGTTTTAATATGTTGGAAGCCACCCGGAGCGGTTGGGGCAACCCAGGCAGGTGGATGGGGTATTATTATTATTATTATTATTATTAAATTGGACATCCTTGTTTTCATCAGAGAAATGTTAGAGGGTATGTAATGGAGCAAAGGAATTGGACTCTTACTGTCACAGTCCTCCTAACCCTGTTTTCTCAGAATTAAGTCCCATAGATTTCAATGCCACTTACTTCTAAGCAAACTGTTTTGGAAATGTAAGACCCAAACCCCTTTGAGGCTTTATAATAGAGTTTTTGGTGTATGAAACCATTTCTCATTTGTTCCATTATCTCCCATAACTGGGATTGTAGCAGGCAAAATAAGCGTAGCCTACTGAAAAGGAGAATAGGAATGCCATGCTGGAACAGTAAAGACTACAGAGCAGATTGTAAAGGAAATTTGTGCCTGAGTAATGAAAGCACTGACAGACTCTTATCTCACTTTACAAGCTGTGAGGCTCCAGTATTATAAACTTGATTCATTTCTCTCAAGAAAGGGTCACTTTTTGCACAGACTGCGCCTAAACTTTATACAAGCTTTTTAAAAGGCCATTAAAATAGAGATTTTGGGAAGGACCCAGCAACAAACATCCGCCTGCAGGCAACACACACACACACACAGTGGTACCTCAGGTTACAAACTTAATTCCTTCCGGAGATCCGTTCTTAACCTGAAACTGTTCTTAACCTGAGGTACCACTTTAGCTAATGGGGCCTCCCACTGCCGGAGCACGATTTCTGTTCTCATCCTGAAGCAAAGTTCTTAATCCGAGGTACTATTTATGGGTTAGCAGAGTCTGTAACCTGAAGCGTCTGTAACCTGAAGCATCTGTAACCTGAAGCGTCTGTAACTTTAAGCGACTGTAACCCGAGGTACCACTGTATTTTTTTAAAAAAAAAGGTTTTTCAAAAAAGAATGCAGTCAAGAAGTCACTGGCACCAGCAGTGACTCTGCAGCTCAGACACTTCCAAACCCCTTTCATCCCTCACAAAAGGCCTCTTTTTGTTGTTTCTTTGTTTTGCTGACCTACAATATGGCTGCTGGTGCCTGCTCCTGATAAGCAGTGAGCCATACAGAACTTGTTAGGTTTCCCTCTGTTCAGCCTGCCAGGGCAGAGTCGCAATGTGTGACAAACAAGCAAATAGCAGGTGACACTCCCATTCCTCGCCGCAGTCCAAGAAACCTCAAGTCATACGAGTATTAAAATTTACCCTCCATAGAGCTCTTTCCTGAAATGACTATTAAGCCCTGCTGAAAGCCGATAGCGAAAAGGCGGTCACCTAACCGTGAGCTGCACCGCCAGCCTGCTCAGTAAGGTTGGCGGGAGAAGAAAGGGAAAGAAGAAAGAACTGGCAGTAGTAGCAGAACAGGCACCATCTTTGTCCAATAGGTCTGCACAACTTGCGACCTTTTAAGCCAACCACAAGCCACCAATCATTTATTAAGGCCTATCAGGAGCTTGCAATCCCCTCTTTTGACTTGGCTACTATTCCCCCACCCCCCACCCTTCATTTTTCCTTCTCTTTCTCCACTTCTTTCCATCCACCATCCCTTCCCTGTGGGGTCACAATTTCTCACCAAAAAGCCAGTCTTGGGAATTATAGGGACGTTGTTGTTGTTGTTGTTGTTTAGTCGTGTCCAACTCTTCGTGACCCCATGAACCAGAGCATGCCAGGCCCTCCTGTCTTCCACTGCCTCCCGCAGTTTGGTCAGACTCATGCTGGTTGCTTCGAGAACACTGTCCAACCATCTCGTCCTCTGTCGTCCCCTTCTCCTTGTGCCCTCCATCTTTCCCAACATCAGGGTCTTTTCCAGGGAGTCTTCTCTTCTCATGAGGTGGCCAAAGTATTGGAGTCTCAGCTTCAGGATCTGTCCTTCCAATGAGCACTCAGGGCTGATTTCCTTCAGAATGGATAGGTTTGATCTTCTCGCAGTCCATGGAACTCTTGAGTCTCCTCCAGCACCATAATTCAAAAGCATCAATTCTTCGGCGATCAGCCTTCTTTATGGTCCAGCTCTCACTTCCATACATCACTACTGGGAAAACCATAGGTTTAACTATACGGACCTTTGTTGGCAGAACTACCTAAAACGTATAGAAACTTATTCATATATGCGACTACAGAGGCAAGAATGTTACTTGCCCCAAAAAGGAAAAGAAGAAGTAGTCCCAGCAAAGGAAGAATGTATACAAAAACTTATGGAATATGCAGAAATGGTGAAACTCAATGGAAGTATAAGAAATCAAGATAACAAACTTTTTATACAAGAATGGAATTGGTTTATTGACTATTTTCAGGTAAATTGTAAACAGATAAAAACATTGGCAGGGTTCTTGTATATAACCTGTAGTTTCATAATAATATATATTTAAAGGAATACATGAACAAATTAATTTGGATAAAGAGAATATATTGAAAATAAATTTCAGGAACTGCAGAAAGTGGGAAGGAAGTCAAGTTTTGAAGTGTCAAAATGATTGTAAAATCAGTGAAATGTATAAATCTGAAAAGTATAAATAAAAAGTTTTTTAAAAATTGAAGATGGTTAAAAAACAAAACAAAAACAAAAGCCAGTGCTATTTTTCTAGAAAAAGAGGTGGCAGAACTCGCCCTGAATGCCTCCCTTGTTCTCTTATAATGGCAATGGCATCTACCTGAGTTCTGTTGAGTTCTGGCTAGAAAGAAGCCTGGAACAAAACTATAACACTTCTTGCTGCAGAGGAATCAGCATCTCAGCACAACTGAGGGGGGTCTGACACAACGTCCTGACATACCATGTGTGATGTCACAGGGAGCCAGGGGGTGGAGCTGAATGTCCTCTGAACACTGGGGGGGGCCTGGCCCCCTAAAAAACATGGGAGGAGTGCTTCGGCCCCTAGGAGCCCCCACCTATGGCTTGCTGTCATTTTCCACCTCCCTGATAAAGTATGTGTATTTACAGTACAGTGGTACCTCAGGTTAAGTACTTAATTCGTTCCAGAGGTCCGTACTTAACCTGAAACTGTTCTTAACCTGAAGCACCACTTTAGCTAATGGGGCCTCCTGCTGCTGCACCACCAGAGCATGATTTCTGTTCTCATCCTGAAGCAAAGTTCTTAACCTGAAGCACTATTTCTAGGTTAGCGGAGTCTGTAACCTGAAGCGTATGTAACCTGAAGCATATGTAACCTGAGGTACCACTGTATTTTAAATTGAGATCCACATTATGACTGCCTAGTCTTATTACTGATCAGGGGTGCCAACTTGAATAAAATATGGGGGAGGGATTTGCAAAGTAAGCTCTGCCCCGCATAATCACTCACAAGTCACAGTTCACATACACCATTTGAATGGCAATGCACATCAACTTGGGGGGCAACCCCCTCAAATACTTTGTGGAGGTGGGGGGGCAAAGGGAACCCAGCCCCTAGAAGTTGGCTCCTATGTTACTGATCTTTGTGAAAAATCATACAGAAGCGCATGTTTGGCAAAACTGCTTTAAAAAATTGGTATATTAGTAAATACACACATTGAAATGTAGGTGAATTTCGTGAGAACTTTTTTTTAGAGAAAGAAAATCACAAACTGATGCAAAAATGTGGCAAACTGAACTTAAGATTTAGAAACTGGATTGTACCAACTAAATTCTGTTCAGAGTAGCATGAGACTATTAATTTCAGGGCCATGGGTTTGAGGGCTGGACTCGATGACCCTCGTGGTCCCTTCCAACTCTACCATTCTATGATTCTATGAAACCTATGGACCTAAGTTAGACATGCCGAGCAATTTCAAAGTACATAGTCTGAGAATGACTTACAATGGATTCAATCTGCTAAAACTAACAGATTTTGCCCGTTCCTAACAGAGGATGATCCCATTCATTCCCTGTGCAAATTCAGTTCCCAGTTCCACTGATAGCACTGGTCCAGCTAAATCAATGTCTGCTGCTGTTTCATCATGTATAGGATCTTAATAATGTGCTGGGCACATTCCTAGGTCAAAATCTAATAAAAAGTGTAAGAAATGCTCTCCCCCCCTCCCCCACCACTCCAATCTTGAGAAGTCTCTGGTACTCTCAAATATTTTTTATGTTGCAGAGTGAAAGTGTGAGTGGTTTTCCACAGAAATAACTTGAGAAATAATAATTGTGTGAACTCTGTGACAAGTTCACATCACAGGAATGTGGAATGGAGCTACTACCCGACATGGAACGTCAATTAATAAAACAGTGAATGTACCCTGAATTTTATTCACATTGTAGATGGGAGTTGAACCCAAACCTAATGAAGGAAATAATGTGATCTGTCAAAAAGAAAAGAAAAGAAATGACAGTCCTATTTCTTGATTCACACTAGTACATTTTGAAATGTATTTTACTGGCTTTTCTATTAATAGGTGCATTCACTATGAGCTACTCGGTATATGTTTTCTTTATGAACTGGGGAGGAGTGGGGAGCCTAGTATCTTAAAATCTTTCTCAGGACAAAGGGAGTTAATCATCAATACATTTAAATGGTAATTATTAAATTTTCACTTTCAATCTTCCATTGCGGTGCATTTTTGCATTTTCCTGTCCCTTTCCTTTGAAAATAGGTGCAGAGATCAAGCTGATATTTCTACTTTAAATCTAGAATTGTGTTCCAAACATGAGTACCAGATTTTGTTCCAATGTCTCAGTTTTCAAGGAAATATTGCATTAAAAATAAATAAATATAAAAAGAGTGAATCCCAAATAAATGAGTTTAAATGAAAAGCATAATTTTGTCAGACCAATAAGCTTGTTTGCAAAGAACAGGTCCTGCTTTCTGAAAGCTCGATATGAGAAAATTCACTTATCCGAATATGAATAATTATGCCCAAACATTGCTACACACATGGCTAATTCAGATATCCAAACAGCCAGAGTTTGCCCACTTCTTTACTTGTTTCTGCTTTGCTGGTTGACGGCAGTCATTTTCAGGCAAAAACCATGGAGAGAGGGAAGGGGGAGAGAGAGATCGGATAAATCAGAGAGCGGGATAGATAAGGCAAATAAGTTTTTCCATTGTCTCTCTTTTGTGGTTGGCTGCAGCCATTTCAGGAAGAAACTACGTTAGGAGAGGGGAGAGAGATCACAGATTAGGAATGTTCCCATAGGAAATAATAGAAATTGTCAGCTTGTTATCCGAACACTTGTCTAACAAACAATGTTTTGGGAACACACTGTTTTTGGAACTTGGGACCTGCATGTACTCAGAAATAAGTCTCATTGAGCTGAGTGGATTTACTGCCGTGTAAATGTGCCTAGGACTGAGCCTAAGTCCCATTACTTTCAATGAGTATGTCAAACCATTTCTCTGGTCAAATAATATTATTATTTATAAGATAGACAATGCAACCATCTGCTTGTCTTTGGACACAAATTTGTCTATGTGGATTTTCAATCACAATTCCATTCAAGGCTCGTATTTCTGAAAGAATGTAGAACCCATAAAGCACAAATCTGAGGCATATAATACCAATTTATTGAATGTCAGTGCATACTGACCTCCTATTACAAACACTGGCAGATGGCCACTGCTTCAGTGCTCAAGAATGCTCTGAATAGCAAATCAAGAAGTGACTTAGCTTGGTGTTGCGTGTGTGTGTGTGTGTGTGTGTGTGTGTTGTGTTTGCCTCATCACCATCGCCCATAGCAACACTCATTGGTATCTATATGAACATGGTGACCAGTTCCTTTGCAGCACAACAAAACTATTGGAGGTCCCATGGATACCATATCCTGCTCTGTCAAATCTACCAAGGATCAAGGCTGGCCTGCTGGTGGGAAGAGAGAAGCACATTGGCTGCTTGGCAGAAGTCCTAAGAAAGGAAGCAGCAGCATTAGCCGGTTTCCCATCGGAGCCATGAAAGGCGGCAAAGAATGGTAGTGGTAATTATTTTCATCAAGCGGCTACAGTCCTCAGTCTCACAGAAGGAAGCCCGTGACTAACTACATCCCTAAACTGGTCCCTTCATCTATAGTGCGAGCACATCTTAGCCCCGAAGCAGCCCAGTAGCGAGAGCATACATTAATCTGAGCGCTGACCTTTTCCTAAATGCTTTCCATTGTTAATGCTTTCTTAACTTCATTGCCACCAGCTTCTTCAAAGATTCCACAGAGTTAATGTTTCCATTCCTTTTCATTTGTTGGTAATGATGACCAGGCTCTACACAGCTGTGAGGAGCTGAAAGGAACACGGATAAACATTGCCCACTGTTCTCTTATCTCTGTTCATTCTTTGGCACGGAAGTGGGCCTGTACAGTATGTTGCTGTTCAGAGGATGTGGTGACATTTTCCTTCCATCACTGAAAAAGTTCTTTACAAAGCAAGTTCTCTCCCTCGCTCGCTCTCTCTCTTAAAAAATACAATTTCCTTCAGTGAAAAGCCAGCCCAGTTTTTCCTTGGCATAATGTACATGGCTGCACACTCAAAACGTATCACAGACAAATGGCTAGATCATGCTGAATTATTTTACGATTCAATTATCCCAAGATAGCCAGGGCTCATCTGCAGTCATGATGAGCTAATGCTACTTGTCTTTCTTTCAAGCACGTAGATTTATTCTCGGCTGAAAGGTAGCTGTCGCATTGTTTTGAAGATCTACTTGTACGGACAAAGCACACACCCTCCAACGTTCCTCAGATGAAAACAAGGACATTTCTCTCTCACTGCCCCCAACTGACCCTCCCCAGCCACCCATTTTTGTGTGTGTCCACCCCCACAGAACATTTCCTATCAGATGAAGGGCAAGTGCCATGACCATGACATCAACAGGACACAGTGTGCATGCCCTCTTAACCCCTTAACCCCGATTTGATTTCATTTATTCTTTGGTAGATTTACAAGAAGAAAAACACACATCAATAAATAAATTTTAGAAATGGGCAAGATTGGACATGGGCACACAAAGCAATTATTATTATAAAAAATTAAGACTCCTTGCTACATGTCGCTATTTCAACCACTCAGATACTCTTATACTTTGATAATTATCATTGTGTATGTGTGTGTGTATTGCATTCTGTTAAAATAGGTTTCTCAGTGTAGTGGACAAACAAATACAGTGGTACCTCGAGTTAAGTACTTAATTCGTTCTGGAGGGATGTTCTTAACCTGAAACTGTTCTTAAGCTGAAGCACCACTTTAGCTAATGGGGCCTCCTTCTGCTGCCGTGCCGCCAGAGCACAATTTCCGTTCTCATTCTGAAGCAAAGTTCTTAACCCGAGGTACTATTTCTGGGTTAGCGGAGTATGTAACCTGAAGCGTATGTAACCTGAAGTGTATGTAACCCAAGGTACCACTGTAGATGCACCATGAATCCCACTGCAGAATTCTGTTATTGATAGGATTTCTTACAGAGTGGCCAAAATCCAAAATGGAACATTTCTCTCTGTTTAATTTGTTTCCCCTTTTGTGTGATTTTTTTTTAAAAAAAACAATTTGGCAGCAAGTGAAGAGAGGTTTCCCAGTGTTCTAATTAAAAGCAGTTTCTGAAAGGTTAATCTAATAAATTACAGGATATAGGATTTCACTCTAGTTCTGGATAGTTACGTGAAATTAAAAAAAAAAACCACAGAGAAAAGCAAAGCCAATAGGCCAGGTACGTTAGTGTCTCTCCACTTTTGCTTACCACATGTGGTTTTCCCCAGCATACATGTTCTCATCATTTAAAAATTGGATCGCTGTTTGGACTGCCTGGTAGTGGTTTAGGCACTCGGCAGCCAGGTTTCTTTGGAACTGTGTTAGGATTGTGATCCGTATTACAAATTTAGCAAACACATTCAAATATACCATATGTTTTCTGTATGATTTGCTCCCCCTCCCCATTTATTTTACTAAGTCGAATCCAGCAACAATACTTATTGTTACTTAATTATGTTATTTAAAACATGGGATCTGTTATTATTAACAGTTGTAGCACACTGGATGTTGAATTTGTATTATATATCATTTATTCATTCCTTTTGTGAAACACCTTCCATAATATATCTCCCAAGGGTGATGTATGTTCCATCTTTAGAAACAGCAAAAATGCTTTTGAAAATAGTATAAGAACAACCAAGTACAGGCACCAAAAAAACACAGAACGAAACCCAAAGCAATGACCTTTCCGTCTACTTGGAAAAGCTTGTTGAAACAAAAACATTTTCAATTGTTTCCGGAACATAGAGATAGTGGGAGCCTGTCATATCTCAACAGAACTGCTGCTCCACAGAACAGCAGTAGCCAACTTTGAAAGTCCTGCTCTGAGTTGCTGTAGAGAGGGCTTCTGATATTTTAGGGACTTTACAGGAGACAATCTCCAGCAGAATGCAGTGACCTTGATTGACAGCCAGTGCAAATCCCACGAAAAAGATGTTATCATGTGCTGACGGCAGTTTGCCCACCATAAGCAACCTTGCTTCCACGTTCTGTACATTCTTGTTGAGATATGGAAATGGTTTAGAGATTTCTGCTAAAATACGAAGCAGTATAGTTATATGGCATCCTACACAACATATACTTTTGCAAACAGCAGCCCCCTAGACAGCAGATGCTGTGAGCCCAGAATGTTGGGAAGGTATTGTAGGAGAAAATTGTGAGTGCCATACAACCTGTGCTATCAACCCTACACTAGCCTGCTGCCCCATCACCAGTGCTGAAGTCAGATTCAGCTACCAGTCCAATTGGAAGGGGGACACACATTGTCTTGTCATTTTACCCTAGTGACAAAATGTCCTGAGTTAGCCCTGCACATATCACTTTGCAACGGGAGTGGGGAACCTGCAGCTTTCCAGATGTTGCTGGAACACAGATCTCACCACCCCTATTGACCATGCTGACCTGGGTGGAGGAAAGGTCGAATCCAGCAACACATCTGGAGGGCACCAGGTTCCCCATCCCAGCTTTTTACAACATGCAGGTGTGGTTGCAGTTCCATTCTGCTCATTGCCAAGTATTTTCAATGGACATTTAGCTGATTTTTACAAGAGACAAATAGTTCAGATATTGTACCTGAAGGTGCAGAAGGGGAAAGGGAAATTGCTCCCCCCCCCCCGACTAACCTTCTTATCATTTTCTAGCTCTCTTCTCAATCCTTTCTCCTTTGTCAGCACCTTTCTTGAATTAAAATGCTCAGACCTCCTGAACCCAGGGCTCTAAATGAGGTCTTCCCAGTGCGATCAAAAATGGCACAATTGCTTCCTGAATTTTGAATATAATCCTTATGTTAATTTGCCCAAAATGGCCTTGACCTTTAATGGCATGTTCAACAATGATTTTCAATGTCCTCTGAATCTTAGCACATATTGAAAATTATATTTTGGAGAACAGTCCCCTGCGTCGGACTACCACAGTGTCCCCAAAGCGCCTGAAGCATCCAGATAACAATTACATTAAACTGAATAATTGCAAATGATTTGGAGACTAAAATCTTCCATTTCTAATGCCTTTCAGCATAAGGTTCTGTCTGTACGTTCACACCACGGCACACCTGTTGGAGAAAAAGAAGGCTTGGTGCTCCAAGAAGCTAAGGAAGGGCAGCTGCCAAGCAAGGAATCTTGATTTTCAACAGCAGTGGAAGGAAGTTGTCAGGCAAAAAATCCAGTGAACCTGCAGCCGGATACAAGAAGAAGCAGCCTGTTAGGACCATGAGCTCACTGGGAGAGAGGGAATCCACAGGGAAAGGCTTGAGCATGTGGAAGTGTAGGCCTTGCTGTAGTTTGAGTGGCAGCCGTCATTGTCCCACAATGCCACATAAACTGAAAATTACTAGCTCTGCAGTTCAATAGTATCCATATCCAAAATGCATGCTTTACTGGACTGGGATCCAAACAAATGAAATTAAACGTATTATATAAATAGTTAAAAAAGCAAGATGATTGTATTGACAACAGCCAGCAGCAGTACCAACAACAAAGATCTTCCAGCCTTATTAAAATCTAGCAAGGCTAAAAAGTGAAACGGAACACACTCTCAAATGAACAAATATGCAGGCAATTACATACAAAAAGTTGTCGTCGTGGCTGCCAGGATCAAGCCTCAAATCCGAAAATACAGCTGTAGAATAAAGGCAGATTCTGACCATCAAAACCACATTCAATTATCGTATCTATGTTGTTTCTCGCTTTCTGTGGTTAAGAAGCTATTATTAGGCTCCCTTGATTTCTCTGTTGCTTTTTTCGTTTTCGTTTTTAATAGAAAATCTCCAAGTAATGCCTCTATATCACATTCCCAAAAGCAAATATGGGTTGCAGTCTATTTGATTATTAGTTTCCCAGAACACTCTGTCCAGTCCTGTTTTGTTCTCTTTAATATAAAGCACAGACTTTGGCTGAACCCACATGAAGCACTGCCCTAATTCCCGTCCCCCCACCCCACCTCTCCATGCCAGCAATAATCATGCCACTTACCCAAGACTGCTCTGAGATGCAGAACAATACCCTTAACCAGGATTAAATGGGTGGACACGGAAAACATTTCCTTGAAACACAAACAGGTTCACTCCCTTGTCCTAATGGTTAGAAAATTGCACAGCAAGCCTCTTGTCTGTAGTCAGGTTAACAATCAGTTTAGTTTTTTTCCAGGCTAGATTAGCCACCGAAATGGGAGGAGAGCTGGTAATGAATGTATCTTTAAACAGGTGGAGTAAACACTGGCGCAGGATAAGAAAGTGAGTAGGTTACAGAGTAAATGGAAGGCAGTACCCAAGAGATCTCTTTTGTCCCTGTTCTTACTCTGATAGAGACTGTTTACTTCAAGGTGTGTGTAGCGTTCTCTGGGATTTTCCTCAAGACGCCAAGAAATGTGACTGAGGTGTGTGACACAGGTGTGTGTAGGTATCTAGGTACAAAACCACTCCCCAAAGGGCAAACTGTGTGTGTGTTTTATAGGAGGCTGCTATGTTGTTGTTTTCCAGCCACCTTTAAGCCAAATTACTATTATTAGTATTACTACTACTACTACTATTTTGTACCCCACCCATCTGACTGGGTTGTCCCAGCCACTCTGGGCAGCTTCCAGCATGTATACAAACACAGTAAAACCTTAAACCTTAAAAAGCTTCCCTATACAAGGCTGCCGTCAGATGTCTCATAAAAGATATAAAATTACTCATCTCCTTGACATCTGCTGGGAGGGCGTTCCACAGGAAGGGTGCTACTACTGAGAAGGCCCTCTGCCTGCTTCCCTGTAGCTTCACTTGCAAATCCATTGCATATGTCTTGTCTTTTATCATCACCAAAGTAAATGTGGAATAAAGTTTGTTATTTAAAGAGCAACATCCATGAAAGATGACACAGGTAAAAAAAAAAGAGAAAGAAAGAGGATGGGGGAGCTAACTACTGGACAGTACCAAGAATGGTGCCATCAAACCACTATTGATTATTTATATTTTAGTCTTATGAGCCACTGTGGCAGGGAATAATTGTGAAGGCAAAACCCCTCACTTGTTGCATTGGGCTAACATCAACAATGTAAGTCACTGTCCATGCTGAATGTGCATTGCAGCACACAGGAACTTCAATGGGACTTAGCACATACCTAACCATATAGGTGTGTTCCTTTTGCCTGGCTTGGGAGAACAGCTTCACACATTACATTAAGTGGGTCAACAAATGTCTGTTGTGTTTGATGGCTTTCATTGATTAAGAACAAAGTGAAGAATTAGCTCACTGTCCTGCAGTTAAAAGCTGATTACGTGTCCTAGAGTGCCTTATATTAGGATGAGGAGCAGAATGACCCACAACTGGCATTTCAGTCAACAGTAGCTGTCTGCCAATATATCGTTCACTACATTGACTCTCCAGCATTGAGTTCTGTCTGCAGAGTGAATCAGTGTTGCAGGCTGAAAACCTATGCACTACCAAGTGACATAAATAAATCCCACCGAAGTTAATAGAACTGAAGCTGTCAAAAGGTGCATGGGATTCTGACTGCAGTCATGCTACTAGTGTGTTGTTGTTGTTTTTACACATTACTCCAGCTAATGAAGCTTTGAGTGCACATCTACCTCATCCCCATGTTTTCTTGGCATGCATAAGGCAAACTTTTCCCGTGCACATCTTATTGAATGTTTGGCAATCTGCATATAACCCGTTTAAGTTCATTAATATTGAAACATCCAAAGTTGCTTTCAAAGCAAAATTGGAAATTATGTCTGGTAAACATCTATGATGATTCTCCCTCCCCACCCCTTTTTGCTGCATTCAAGTTACCTGCTGCTCCTCTGCCCTGAATTTAACACCATTCTGCTTCCTTGCTGAGAGTAAAGAAGTGATCGTGTAATCAGTAACTCACAGCAGCATTTTTATATCAGGATTTCTCTTTTTCTTCCCCCCTCCCTCTCTTGAAGCATGTAAAAGGTTCTTTTCTTGTAGGCAGATGGACAGAGCTTGGAGGACTGTGTTTAGTAGAGAGAAACCAGATTTGAAAACTTTTAACAGCCGGCATGGTATCTGGTTCATTTTCTATCAAAATGAGTTCATTATCGTTAATTTCTGCCAACTGCCAATCAGTCCTTCCAATCACATCTCAAATTAGGTTAGTTGGGGGGGGGAGTTTTCTTCTTCTTCAAGACTCCCCCCCTCATAACTCATCATTATTGCACTTCAAGAATCTTCCTAGGAATATTCTTGCAGTATAATATTGCTATAATAGAATAGAATAGATTCTTTATTGTCATTACACAAGTGCAACATTGCACAAAGTGAAACGAAATTGGATAACCAATACAGAATTCCACCCCCACGGATCATTCATTAAGCTCATTAGGCACTTTACACAACCATCTCAAATTGACCATTAATAGTTAAAATAAGCAAGAATGAGAAACAGGGAACTTTTCTGCAACCATGCCTGTAATGTTTCTGAGTCTGCCCTAAGAGTCCTGATTCCATGATTTTGGTAGTTTCAGTGTACCAACTCTGTAGCAGTTCCAACCTGGTTTTGGCTATTGTTCAGCTTCTCTCAACAGGCTGGACCTGGGCAAGCAAAAATGAAAGATTTTAGTGGTCATCACTCTGTAGTTCTTCAAGGATGTTCAGCAGCACATTCAATGAATATGTATGGAAGTACCGGGGCATTAAACTCTGCCTCCCCAGCGTACTGGCATGACCTGAACGGTTTCATCTGAACACAGTTGTGCACATGGGAGCATTCAAATCAGTGAGCATAGGTCAAGAACCAAGTGCTGTTTCTCCATTCGTGCCATCTGTAAGCACTTATATTTCCAGTTTGCATAGCTCATTTATTTCCAGTTTATTGGGGACACATACACACAAAACAACTGGTTTCACAGCTGAAAATCAAACCACAGGGTGCTCTCAAAGTCTTTGCTCCCTTTTGTCTTGTTCCTTTGTACACTCACTTCTTGTTTTTTACCATAGGTTCCCAGAGGACTTGGCAATTTGTGATGTAGTCTATGCTTACTATGTCTCCCCACTAATCCAGACCCTGAGACTCACAGGTTGGGGACCGAGTGATATCATGGTGAATGCTACCACCTTATTCTGCTATTCCAGCTCCTTGCTTCTTAAACAAGAATACAGCTTTCCTGCCTGGAAAACAGGAATGGAACAGCACATGAAAGGACAAGGGAGAGGGGAGGAGGGAAACCATGAGCCAGCAGTGCATACTCCCAATAACCAAACTATAGTTTGGCATAAACCACTGTTTATTGCAAACAGCATCCTTGGAGGCAAACAGGACTTGGGGGAGTGTGCCAGCTATGGGCAGGAAACATTACAGATCAGGGTCCTGTAGCTGCTTTTTCTTCAAAATAAAAGTAGCGAATATATGCACACGTTTCTCAAAAGCATGAAACACAATCAGTAGTTAGGCCTCTTGTTGAGCTTAAAGTCATATTCACACCATATATTTAATCACACACACAACTTTAACATGCACGGTTTATCCAAAAGAATCCAGGGAACTGTAGTTTACACCTCATAGAGCCACAAGCACCTTTAACAAACCATAGTTTCCAGGATTATTTGGGAGGGGACCCATGACTGTTATTATTGTTATTTATTATTGTTGTTGTTGTTTAGTTGTGTCCTACTCTTCGTGACCCCATGGACCAGAGCACGCCAGGCACTCCTGTCTTCCACTGCCTCCCACAGTTTGGTCAAACTCAAGCTGGTAGCTTCGAGAACACTGTTCAACCATCTCGTCCTCTGTCGTCCCCTTCTTCTTGTGCCCTCAATCTTTCCCAACATCAGGGTCTTTTCCAGGGAGTCTTCTCTTTGAGGTGGTCAAAGTATTGGAGCCTCAGCTTCAGGATCTGTCCTCCCAGTGAGCACTCAGGGCTGATTTCCTTCAGAATGGATAGGTTTGATCTTCTCGCAGTCCATGGGACTCTCAAGAGTCTCCTCCAGCACCATAATTCAAAAGCATCAATTCTTCGGCGATCAGCCTTCTTTATGGTCCAGCTCTCACTTCCATACATCACTACTGGGAAAACCATAGCTTTAACTATACGGACCTTTGTTGGCAAGGGGATGTCTCTGCTTTTTAAGATGCTGTCTAAATTTATTATTTAGTAAATTTGTATACCACCCGTCATCCGAAGATCTCATAAAAAATACAGAATAAAACCACAAAGTGCATAATAAAAACAAGAACAAATAAAACAATAACCCTCCTCTCACAAACACATTTAAAAGGACATAGACTGTTGGGCAAAGGTTTAAAGAGGATTGAGTTCTCCTGTCATCTAAAGATGTATAAGGAAGGTGTCAGTCGAACCTCCCTGGGAAGAGCATTCCACAAACAGGGAGCCATGGCAGAAAAGGCCCTTTCTCGTGTTGCCACCCTCTAGACCTCTCATGAAGGAGGCACGCAAAACTGGGCCTCAGATTATGATTGCAGTGTCTGGGTCAGTTTATATGGGAAGAGGCAGTCCTTGAGGTATGGTGGTCCTGAGCGCTTTGAATTGGGCCCAGAAACTAACTGGCAGCCAATGCAGTTATTAAATTATTTGTATAGATACACAAAGATGGCTTGCTAAAGCCATGTGGTATTGGCTTGGACGTGGAGCAACCAACCCAAATGTCCTTCCTGGTACAAAAAGGTGGAAAGTGAGAGAACAAAGAGTTAGGTAGCCCTTCCCTCCAAGGTGAGGGAGTGTGACCTAGCTAAGCCTAGAAGAACAGCTTCCTCTATTGTCTTAACCCCTTCATGCATTAATTAGAGTTAAGCATGTTGGTTGCATGAGGCTGGTTATATCCCACAGAAATTTCTAAAAATCACCTGACATTTTCAGAGGGAGGGCTGTGGCCTGGTTGCCCCAGTGGACCAGCTTCCACTACACCATGGGGATTGCAGTTCCCATGACAAAAATAATGTCTCAATTGGCTCTCGCACATCAGTGTATTCTCAGTTTTATGCTTGGTTCCACGCAGCGAGAGCTGAAGTCCTGTTCAGGTATTCTTAAATTCTACCTGTGTCAGGGCTGTGCAGATTGAGTGGGAAAGTCTAAAGATGAATTGGGCTCCAATGTGTTGGAAGTGTAAAGAGAAGGAAGGCATGTTTTATCATTTATGGTGGAATTGTAAAACAATTAAAAATTATTGGGAAATGATATATAATGAAATGAAAAAATATATATATTTAAGATAACCTTTGTCAAAAGCCCAGAAGCTTTTGCGTTAGGAATTTTAGGTCAAGATTTACCAAAAGGTAAACAAAAACTTTTTATGTATGCCACAACTGCAGCAAGGATGTTATTGGCACAAAGATGGAAAAGCGATGAAATACCAACTAAACAAGAATGGCAAGAAAAACTTATGGAATATGCTGAAATGGCAAAATTAACTGAGAGACTTCGAAATAAGGACAAAAAATCCTTCAAGAAAGACTGGGAACCATTTTCGGCCTACATACAGAATCAATGCAAAGACTAGAACATTAGCAGGTTTTGAATAATCATCTACAATGAGCAAAAGTTATATAATTTATAAGTTAAAATATAAAAAAGAAGGGGAAAAGGTAATATACAGGAATGATATTATAGTCATACCTCGGGTTGAAGTTGCTTCAGGTTGAGCGCTTTCGGGTTGCGCTCTGCAGCAACCCAGAAGTAACGGAACACCCAGAAGTTACTTCTGGGTTTCGCCGCTCGCGCATGCTCAGGCAGTCAAAATGACGTCACGCGCATGCGCGGAAGCAGCGAATCGTGACCCGCACACTCGCAGACGCGCAGACGCGAGTTGCATTCGCTTCAGGATGTGAACAGGGCTCCAGAACGGATCCCATTCGCATCCTGAGGTACCACTGTATTGTGAAAAAAACCAGAGAAGGAGGCAGAGGGAAATTTTGAAATTGTGAATAATAATAATTGTTGTGATGTAATATTGGGGGGAAATGGAAAATTGAATTAAAAAATTTATAAATAAAGAGGAATTGTAAGTACATTGATCAAACATATTTATAGTCCTCCACGTGATCAGGGACTCTGACTGAGCAAGTTTCCCAAGTGCAGTGAGAACTGTAAGAACATTCAGCCAAATGCACTTAGAATTATCCTTCAAATCTTCCCACTCACCCCAGAAAGCTCAGGGGCAAAGAGGTTGGGTCTAACTGACACAGCCTTGTACCCCTTCCATGGATAGAATTTTTTTAAAATGCCTGAACAGGGGCTTAAGTTGTCCTCTTGAATATGCGAAGCCGTAAATCAGAGGTTTGCCACCAGCTCTTGCTCCTTCTACATCACTGTGCAACATTACAAGGAAGAAGCCGTCTGAGAAACAACCGAGGCAAACAATCTGCAACAGTGATGCATCCTTGATAGCAGCTCCATGCAAGCTAGCGATCCAAGAGCGGCTGCGGTTTGCCATGTGCAAAAAAGAAAAAAGCAGCAAGTCACAAGGGTTAGCATGCAAACCGGTCTGGGAAATTAGCTCTCGTTTCATCACAAATGAAAGGGAGCCTGCCATTGCAAGCAAGAAGAAGAAGAAGAAGAAGAAAAGGTGAATTATCCCAGCATATTGTTTTCTTTAAAGGAGAAGGAGAAAAACACAGAGTCGGTTTTGATGAGCTCAAATTCGCAGCAAAGCTTTTTAATATTTCCTGAGGTCCTAATCAAAGAAGAATCTTTGTCCCACGGGGAAATGTAAGATGAAAGAAGCTGACAGTGATGCCCACTCTACCTTGCCTCTATGGTGCTTTCCCCACCCCCACCTTCCTTGTGTACACACTACTAAAAATATCTTTGCGGGTAAGAATTGGCACTGGGATATTAATGAAAAGGCACAAACAAATGCATAAACACACACACACACACAGTCCGTCGCAGAACACAGCAGACCACCTTTAAAATTTTAACATCTATTAAATTAAAATCAAGGAAATTGACACGGATCGCATGAAAAAAGATAGAGCACCTCCAGCCTATGCCAACTAAAAATAAGAATTATTAATGAAGCTCAGCTTTTCTTCCGCTGTGCACATTAATTATTTATGATAATAATACTCCACACTGCCATATTAAAAGAATTTTCTTTTTCCCAGCTTCCCGGAAAGCTCCATCTTCAGGAACCTTCAACACGTTAAAGCCCACAAAAGAATGCCTCCCTTTCAGTGTATTTATTATACTGGAAGATGAATATAGACTTGGGTTATTAAACTGGAATGAAAAACACATCTTATTAAAAACTTACATGGTGATTTTTATTCTCACTAGTTTCATATAAACTTAATGATGCAGACTGCATTTTTATGCTCATCTATTTTAAAATGGTGCCTGAAGCAAAGGGGGTGGGGGGGTGGATAAAGCTTCCATTAATGCCAGTTTGGTGTTTCAAATACAATTTGATGTAATTTACGTCAAATATATGTGAACAGAGAAGGGTAATTTTGAAAGCCGTTTCTGGCTTTAGATGTAGGCTAGCTCATAGCAGCAATTTGTTGGCATAAGTTCTCCGCAGAATGCGGGGGGCAGGGGGAGAGGAATCTGAATTATTTTGCATAGGATAAAGCAAAAATTGAACATTGGTTGCCGCCCCCCACTGGAATACCCAGTGTATATTATGTTATTTTAAAGATTAGTTCAGCCATTATTCATGTTTATAACCCTAGAATATTATGGAACTCATTTAATATATGAACACTGTCAGGTGTATAAGTGGTAGAGAAGCTGAACTTCCCATTAGTGAATGCTATGGAAAGTCTACAGTATATAGTTATGCAGAGCAGTGATATTAAAGTTGTTGTTGGTTATGTCGGAATTTTTATTAAAGAGAATTTGTATACCACTTAATTAGAAATAAAACCTCAAAGCTTTTTAATGACTCAGATCTATAGAAGATCGGCCATCTTTGTTCCACTTAAACAAATGAGACTTTTAGACAATTAACTTGTTCCATTTATTTCAGCAAGTCTTGAGCCCATGAAAAGTGGAGTATAGCAAAATCCACAAACAATCAGAAATAGTTAAAATATACAGACAAATTTTGGTTAAAAACTCATCGTCCCTTTAATAGATGTGTCCTAATTTTAATGGCTAAAGCATGGTATTTGGCCAGCTATATTTTCTGCAGTCTTATGAGTTGGAATCTGCCATTAAAATTGAAACATAGGGTTCACCTGAATTGCCAAGCGCAGCGAAAGTACTGAAGAGATATTTCATATTTCCCAATAAAAATTACAGTGTAGAACAGGGTTTCCCAAACTTGGGTGTTTTTGGACTTCATTTTTTTGATTTAATTTATTATAACATATAAAACACATACATTTACACAATACACATACACAACACACTACCTTATTTTCATAGCATAAAACATACCTACATTACTCTATATCATACCTACCTATACTATACATATCAACATACCTACACACCTACCCCACACGGATACCCACCAAGTGACTTGACTTCCAGCCGTTCTTGTTATGCTACTTTATTTTTCCAACTAGCTTAAACTCATTTCATTATTTCTTTGATCTCTTCTTCTATCTTAACCTTACTCTCCTTTCACTCTAATCATTTTCTGGATTCACTCAGTTTTTGGACTTCAATTCCCATCATCCCTGACCACTGCCCCTGCTAGCTAGGGATGATGGGAGTTGTGGTCCAAAAACAGCTGGACACCCAAGTTTGGGAAAAGCTGGAAGAACATGAGCCAATGTCCCAACTGAGCAGCTTTCACAAGGACAGTCCCTCAAATGCCAAGTCAGTATGATAAAATTGACCAGCCACAACTTCTGGTTCACCTCTGAAGGAGGCATGAAGTCCTTGCTGCTCATGCTCAGAACGCGGCACAGGTGACAGGATGAGCTGTGGGAGGGGCACAGGGCAGATCCCACAGATACTTTCCTAGGTTATCTAAACTTTCATAGGTTATCTATTTTTGTGGCTGCTCTTGCTATCTCACCACCAGGAAATGACAAATTTGTCAATTTCAGTCTCTCAGTTTCTCTTCTTCCCCTCCCTTAAGTTCAGTTTACCACATTTCTGCAGCTTGCAGTTTAAAATTAAAGGCCTGATGACAATTTTTCAGCATTTTTGTGTTCATTGCTCCTCATATACACCGTTTTGCCTGTGAACAGTGGAGGCTGGTCCATTGCTCCACTAACCCCAGTCTGCTCACAGCCTATCACCACTTGCCTGACCTACCTCCAGTCCAGAGGGCGGCACTGCCTGTCACCTTCCTTCTCCATAATCTCAGTGCTGCCATTGCAGAACTCTGTGGGGGAAGGGGGGAACCTAGATTCGCTAGCACCACGGTCATTCTGTTGCCCTCCCTGGCTTCTTCTGCCCTACCAGTCCCAATGAGCAGCAGCCGTCCTTGCCAAAGACACATATTTTTGCAAGCAGTGTTACCTAATATGGGACATTTTTGTATGTTATTTCCACTTATAAGCATTTTATACACACTTTTGCAAAATTCGTACATTTTTGTACACATTATTTCGTCAGAGTTTTGCATTGCAAAATTCAGAGAAGAGTGAATTTTAGTTGCATTTTGGTTTGAAAAATGCAAACCGAACTGAAATCCTTTCCCATCCTTCATCACCACTTGGAGGCATTTTCCCTGCAGTAGTTGCATGCTCAGACCAAGAAACCTCCCCCCTAAATAAATTCACACTTGACTCAAAATTTTGGTTTGGTTTTTGGCAAAATTTAGGCCACAACTTTATTGATTACAGAAAGTGACTGGTTGCATAGGCTCTGGTTCGACTAGCTCCCTGTCATGGAGATAGTGCTGACCCAGGGCACCAGCATAGGTCAGCCAAGGGTGAACACCTGAATAAGCGGAAAGCCGGGCACGGGCTAACTCCGCCACCCAAATGTCCCCCTGGACTCAGGCACGGGCACAACCCCCTCACAGGGGTTGACCAAACCATCAAGTCCCTGGATTCCTTTAATGAAATACCCTTCACATAGGGATGGCGAGAGCGTTCTCCCACCCCTATCACTTGATCCAGAGCCTATCCGCAACCTTACAAGTTGTGATGATTTGCTATGCGGCAGGCAAAACCCAAATGGCAACAGCCAATCAGCCAAATGGGGAAAATTCCTGCCGTGCCCCTGTCCCAACGACAGACGACACAAGATGGCATAGCAAGGTCAAGCGCAACAAGCCCTAAAAGTAGGGAGAGGTGGGCAGGTGTTCTGAATGCATGCGCTGAAAGAGGAAGCTCTGGGTCGCGTGCATGGGCATAAATAGGTCCCTTGAACCGTTTGGGCTGTGTCCCATTGGCCAGATTGTACCCAGCTTTGAGGGACCTACCAATCAGGTGTTGTGGCTTACCAAATGTTCCCACCCACAACACAGGGTGTCGGCTGTCCAGGTCTCACCACAATATGTGCCCTCTTTAAGGGAGGACCCGATTTATCAAACTGAGAGGCCTCCTGTACGAACTGTACAATGCCTAGAAGATGGACCTGTGCAGGGCATGCTGAATTGCTGAGGATGTGAATTCAGTTGCAGTCTTCTGCTGCATTCATCATTTCAGCCTTAGGTAGACTGGAGAGACCAAGGAGAAACTGAATTCCTGCTGACACAGGGGCTGATTTTAGCTTACAAGATGAAAGAATAAATAGAGCATGTACACTTTATGAATAAAGTTGCTCTTTGATCAACAGGACAGGAATCTTCAGAACTACACTACTGGCAGAAATAAAATCTGGAGCTACACACAAAACCTGAAGCCTGTTTAACTTTCACTGCAACTAAACAATGTTAGTAGCAAGCATAATGGATTGAATCCTCAGCCGGTGTGTGAAACAGTTAAGCACTTGCTCCATTGGCTGGGACCCCTATTATACAAACTGTATTACTGCAGCCAAATGTTCCAGCCTGCTCCAATCTAGCACATCTGTTACAACATATAACTGATTGGTCAGAACAAATTATGACAGCAGAACAAGTGACCCGAAAATGAAAATGCTGGTTACAAATATTGTATGTGTATATATATTTATCAGAGAAAAGAAAATCATCTTTACTTGTTGGACAATTACTGTCAAGTTGATAGTTATCAGTGCAGCTTATGCATTTAATTCCCCACCCCCAGCCAGCATTATCTCTTGCATTGCACAGTGCTGATCTTACTTAAAAGCATTTTTAAAAATATTTATTTTGAGAACTTCCAACGCTGCCTTTCAGAACACAATGTCTTCCTCGAGATGGTTCACAGTAAATATAAAAACAATGTTAAAATGGCACCGATATCCAAAACATTTAACCAAAAGAGCAGCATGAGAACACATCAACAGAGTCTTGGTTCGATCAAGATTATCATCATATGTAGTTTGACCCTATGGATCTTCTTTGTTAATGTCACTAGTGGATGGTGTGGTAGAAAGGCAGTGCTTACTGGTTTTCCTGACGGTTGAGTTGCTACTGCTTACTGAGGGGTGGAGTGGCATGAAGGTCAGCATGGTACAACTGCACTCATGGAGCCAATCCAGAGCTCCTGACAGCGCATTTGCACCATGCCAAGCTTCCTGCTACCTCATTTCTCTCTTTTTCCTTCCAGTAAGCAGCAGCAACTTGGGAGATCAAATGGGCAAAGCCTCCATGCCACACCATCCACTACTTGTCAGTGTATCTACAATGTATTTATTTACCTAAGCCTTTTATATGTTTCTTTAATGTCAACTCTATTGTAGTGTCAAACTGTTTTTCAGTTTGCTCTGCCTCAGCCAGTCCTTCCAAGCTGACAGTGTTTCAAGATTTGTACTGCTTCCCTATGATCAGATATGAATGAGAAATAGAGCTGGGTATCATCTGCATATAGATGACTCCGCAACCCAAATCTCCATATGACTTCTCCCAGCATTTTGAACAGTATGGGGGACAAGATGGAATGCTGATGAACTCCATCAGCCATTGAGAAGAACAGTAGCATCCCTCCCACAGCACTACCTTCTGGGTCTCCCATCCCTTTGTGATGATCCAGAAGGACACCACAGTTGGTGATTTCAAACAGCAGCACTGAGAGGTCTAGGAGACATTTCCCTGCCAACTCTTGAAACAGGTTACGTACTAGGGTGACCCAGGAAGTTTCCATCCAAAAGACGTTTCCCGTCCCAAATCCAGATTGGAAGAGGTGATTCCAAATCCAGATTGGAAGATGATTAGGTTCTTTCAGGACACCATAGAATATCTGTTCCAGTACGTTATCTGAAAAATATCAGGTATGGCTATCCATGCCTAGAATATTCTTACCCAGGAGAGAATGCAATGAGCTGATAAGAAGAGATCATGGCCACCATGGTTGAGAGCAACCATCATTAAAAAAACCTACAGCAACCTGTGCCTTTCAGGTGTTGTTGGACTCCAATACTCATCAACACCAGCTAGCTCAGAAAATGGTTAGAGATTATGGAAGTTGTCCAGCAACATCTGTAGGAGTACAGATGACCCACTTCTGCATTTGTGGAAGGCTGGCTATTTCATGTTCCTCTTTACTTCTATGGGGAAAAGCAAGAAAAAGGTTAGTGTATTGAATAATATAATGTGGTCCATTGATTGTATACTTGCCTTTGGGAAGCCTAGCTGCCATGGATTCACTATGTGGCTTTCTGCCAGTCATTTTTTTCAGCCTTAGTTCCCCATCTGTATCACAACAACATTTGCATTCATTTGCAAGAAGATGCTTTCTGCATTTCTCTGGTCTTTGATGAAAGGAGAGGTTGAGTACCACTGGAAACATCAGCGAAAAAAGTGAATCCCTAGCCCTCCTCTGAAGAAAGTTATGAAGCAAAATGTACAGGTATGCTTCTAAGCAATTTGTGTGAAACAAGCCAGCCTGACTGCTCTTACCATCGGTGTTTCAGTCAATGTGCTTCCCATTACATGAACATAGTAAAATAGACATGAGTGCAATTGTCACAATAATAATCTGCCTGCTATTTCCTGTGTAAGAGATTTGTCAAATTCCTGAGGTGTGGCCCTTGAAACTGCACATGTTCAGAACTTCATTGCTGCCATCAAAGGGAAAATTCATGTTTTTGCCCATTGTGTATTGACTCTCCATAAGGGTGTTTGGGTTTTTTTGGTTCTTTCAACCCAAATTGACTTTAAATTCAGCCAAGCTACACATACATATGCTATCCAAGCTACTTCCAAGCATAGATTTTCTTACAATCTCAGTACACTTTTGAACCATGGTTGGTAAAAACAAACAAAACGAGTAGAGGAAAGAAAAATGATGGTTTGCTTTGTTTTGTGTTTTAAAGGAAATAATTTGATAGATTGCTTTTCAGAAAAAGATTGCTATGCATTTTGATAATGGCTTCACATATACAGTAAGATATCTCCTTTCCCCCCTAATGAATGGGTAGTCCATTGGCTTTCAACTTCATTCGTTCCTTGACGCTATATTAACACATGCGGTGTGATATGCCTGGAGTGACAACGTGCCCTTCAGGCATTAAAAACATGGGTCTTGTGTCCACACTCTTCTTAGCCACCATGATTTAGTAGAAGACTTGTTCTGCTGTCAGATCCGCCAATTTGAGACTCATCTCCCAGTGAAGTATATATGCTGATGAAAAGCTGCTTTAGCAGCAAAGAGACTGCTAATTGTTTGATTATACAGGTCTTCACATTAATGAAGCACTATTCCATGGATTTGGAGCATGGCGTGCAACCAAATTACCACCCCAGCACTCAAGCTGTGAAATCTGATTATTCATTAGCCAGTCAGTGAGTGGTACAAACATCTCCCCACCCCCCAACAAAACCATCAAATGAAAGTGACTGGGTTTTTTTTTTTTATTCCACCCCCTCCTATTAATAAGAATATTAGGTTTCAGATTTTTTATCTTTAAACAAAATCAGTGATAGTAGCCCACTCAACAGCATTAAGAATTAGTATGTTAGAGGAAACAACATAAGAAGTAGCATTCCACACACACACCCAAACTGCTGCACATATCATTTATCGTCCAAGTTTGTTTGTTTTTATCCCTGTCATCCTGCCCTCCACCCCTCAAGGCCTTTACTTCCCGGAGCTCATCATTGGTTACCTACTGTGGCCCATTTTACTGAGAGACTGAGAGACCTCTATATCCTCCCCCAAACTGACAAGATGAAAACAGCAATTGACTTTAAACAAAACAACACACCGAATCAAAGTAAGGACGGCTCACACTGTGTCTTCTTCTACAAGACTGACTGGGTCCAAGATAAATGAGTCTCTAAAAGTCATTCAGAGCTTTTTGCTTTTAATTACTTTATAAATCTTGTTCTTTTAGCTGGGAAAATATCACAAATTCCCTCTCCACCTAGTGTAAATAGTGAGTCATTTTGCTGAGAGTAATTGGAAAGGAAAAGACAGTATCTCTCCCCCACCCTCCCACCACATCCCAACTATTCTGAATCTCCCCGACATATTTTTTATACCAGCAGAGCATAGACAACTCCAACCTGAGGGAGATTCCCACTCCAGCTAGACTGTTTATACAATAAATGTATCTGGGATCGGTTACAAAGTGAGATGATGAGTGGAAATCCTTCCTCACATAGAGGCGAGGTACTCCTGACATCTTCAGCAAATGGGATTATCTGTAATGAGATTACACATAAAGAGATTAAGATGTGAAGTGACGCTCCTAGGAGATACAAAGGGGGCTCTGGAGACAACAGAGAAATGAGGTGTCAGAAGCAGAAGGTGGAATCGCTTCCTTAAGAAGATTTTTCATGATAATGATAATGATCACATTGTTATAATGACGCCTTTCATCTAGGGACGAACCCCCAAGAGCGGCATGAGTTATGTACGCGTATCTTATTCCATCACTGAGCAGTACCCACCTCTGTGTGGAAGACAAGAGTAGATCACCAGTGGGCATCGTTAGACTGGAACAGTCATGATGAATTCAGCCAAAGGAAGAGAAAATGTAATGGATGGAATTTGAAAGAATCCGATTGAAATCTCGTTCCAAATATGAGTTTATCATATCAAGAGATGCATTAGCGCATTAAGAGAAACCTCTTAAGCAGCCAGATAACATTTGGTTGATTAGATTTTTTAAAAGCACAAATGAAATAAATTGATTGGGGGACAATTAAGGCATTGCACCAGCACCCTAAAAAATGAAATCTACAAGCAGAAAAATACACAAAAGTATTTATTTATTTACTTACTTACTTACTTACTTACTTACGCACACTTATATTGTTGCCGTATAAGAAAAGTTCCCTTTTTGCTCACAAAGCAAAAATAAGAATATGACATTAAAACTACAAATGTCCCTATTTTCACCTGAGGAATATTGGAGGGTGGGTGGGTGGGTGGGTGTACGCGCATGTGTTTAGAAACCTCTTCCTTTTGCATGGTGAGAATGTAGCCCACTGATGAAAGGTAAGACTCACATTTGCTGCTGGCCCCAAGCACCAGTGGCATGTGGCCTTCAGAATGTTGCCCAGGAGGGAATGTGACCTTTGAGATGTGATATGGGAAGAGTGGACTTGGGCTGTTTGTTGGGCTATTAAAATTGTGTATCTCCATCTATATTCAGTCTTTGCCAGTAAATCCCCATTGACCTCTTTCCAAAGTGAACCCAACCTGGGTAACCCCTGAACCTTT
The DNA here is from genome assembly GCF_965112155.1 of Podarcis liolepis. Lineage (NCBI taxonomy): Eukaryota > Metazoa > Chordata > Lepidosauria > Squamata > Lacertidae > Podarcis > Podarcis liolepis. The sequence continues at coordinate 59,463,192 of NC_139560.1, read as the reverse complement.
GGACTTTTCACTGCTCAGAGAATTGGGGCATATGTTACATTGCCATTGCCATCATGGCTGCCTCCGCCATCCTGATGCCCTCCAGGTGTTTTGGACTACAACTCCCATCAGCCCCAGCCAGCATGTAAGTGTGGAAGGCTGCCCTTGTTGGAGAAACACTGCTCCAATCTTTTAGTTCATTCCCTCTTCAGAAATGGTGACCATGCCTGCAACTCATATTAAATTCTGACAGAAATTTGTTTTAAGTTATAGACTTTTAAAATGTTCTTAAAGCTAAACAAAAGTGAATTGATTGATTTGTTTGAAATTTGGTATGATTAATCCACTCGAGAGGGGCTCCTTTGCCTACAAATTCATCCACTTTTCACAGTGAAAAAGGGGGGAAAGGTTACAGCCCTTTTTGGATCTCCCATTGTAATCAATGTGGGCAAAACAAAGCTCACATTTAAAAAATCAGATCTCATTCCAGATCACAAATCTGATCAGAACAACACAGAGCAGATCTGAAACAGGACAGGCATCCCAATACTATAAAATACAGGTACAAAGTGAATATTGTGGTCACTGCAGTCCCCTCAGAAATCTGTTATTTTGGTTATGTTGTATATAGTTTTATATGGTTGTGAGTTATCTTTGATTAATGTTACCTTTGGACTTTTTTGTGTGTGTGTTTTTTGAAGATCTGTGCTTGTGTGAAGTTTTAATCCCAGCCAAACTGAAAACTTGCTTTTCCTTCACAGAATCTGGACTGTTAATGTAGTGGTTGGGAGTTACTCGTGCGTAATCCTGCTCCGTTTGAGCATTAGTTTGCCTGGTTAAACCCTCTGGACTGCACAGCCCATCTCAGCGTGGCTGCCCTTAGTCACTCGTAGAATCTGTCTGTGGGCGTTTCTTAAAGCGCTGCCAACATAAGAGTTGTTTGACGCCCAATCGTCGCCGCCTCTCACTGCGCGGGAGTCTCCTGCGCAGGGTGGGCGTGGGCAGCGGGGTGCCTGGGCTCTCCTCACTAACTTCCAACGAAGAGTCCTGGAGCCCCTGCACCTCCCTGTCCCGTTGCTCTCCAGGATCCCTGGTGTTACACTTATTCCCTTCCCCTTCTTCCCAGCTGAGTCTCCCTCTAGCGCTGGGACCTTCTCCTGCAGAATCAGAGACCCTCTCCTTCTCCCGTGCCTCTGATGTCAGTTCCCTGACAGTTAACATTCCCACAGCTCCTGCCTGCTCCCACATTGGTTAGCTGGAATATTTGTGAACAATATGATGTGCCCATCACATTAACTCAGTTAATCAGTATCTGGTATCTGAAGAAGAACATCTGGTATAGAACAAACTTAGTTGGTCTATAAGGTGCTACTGGACATTTTATTTATTTATTTATTTATTTATTTATTTAATATATATTTTATATTTTTATTCAGTTAATCAGTGTTAGAGGCTTACTACCACAAGCAAAATGAAACAGCATACAGAACTGCCAAAACATTCCTGCAAACCCCTGACTGAACCACCCTAGATTATCAGGCTAAGGCCAGACAAAGTTGTATCTTATTAGGGAGCAAACACCACAGCACTCCATGGACTACTTCTCAGTAAACATGTTTAGGATCACACGGCACATCCAATCAATTTGAAACTTACTTTGCCCAAATCAAACAGCAATTTGCAAAGGCAGCTTCGAGATCAAAGCACAGAGTTTAAAACTGCCCCTCCATATTCCTTCTTTCTTTTACTGAAGGCTTGAGAATGCTTTCATAATCTTGCCTCCAGGTGCACTTTAATGTCCAGAGGATGAGTAAAGGAGTGTTTACAAATTAAAATCTCTAAGCTCCTATGGAAGACACTGTCCACAAATCACAGTCAATGGCCATGAAGAAAGCATAGCTTGCTGGACTACTTTGCCCTGAGCCCCATTTCCATCTGAGAGAGATGCATGCAACTTTTAAGTGACTCAGTTCCCTGAGGCGACAATCCTGAGACAACCTTTGAGGGGCACATGTGGTGGGGCTTTTGATCTCTCTGCACTCCCAAATATGAGTTCTCCGCAGTGCATCATAAGCTACCGTCAGATGCTCCCCACTTTCTAAACTGGTTTGTCAATCTGAAAAATGCAGGTATTGTTGGTAGGAAATTTTAAAAAAGAGGCCCTGCCTGTGTGCACAAAACTGTTTGCATGGTCCTCAAGAGTACAGCTTCAGTTATTATTTTACTAGCAACATGTATGTCATTTGAATAATGCAGGAACCCTTGGGAAATACTGCATTTCTCCAAGTGCTTCTTTCCACTGAGACACATTGCCTCTCCCCTTGGGTTAGTTAGTTTTGCATTACGTTCCACCCTTTCTTCCATGGGAGTCCTGTCAGTGAGAACCAGGCTGCCGTGTCTGAGGGGGCAGAAGGCACGTTTTCCCCTCACCTGCTTCACTTTCCCCCTAATAGAATACCACAATTGCTCGCTCATCAGGGGAGGTAGAGTCAAAAGAGTGTACTTGGGGTTAAACCCGTTCCAGGCCCCTGGTGTCTCCAGTGATTCAAACTATTGTGAATCCAGACTGTTGCTCCTATCTGCATCCCAGAGTCTATTTCATGATCATTGTAGAGTGTCACAGAATGTTGGGAACTGACACTTCTGAAGAAGAAAAACGAAAGGGAAAGTACCAATCATAGAAAAAAGAAAGGAGAAAATCCTTTCCCTGGATACCTGGAAGTTATCAGGCCCAATGCATTTCAGAACAAATCTTTCTTCTAGGACAGAATAAGAGTGTCATGGATAAGAGTGTCATGAAGATAAAATTCTCCCAAAATGCATTGGGGCTAATAAACTTTGCCCTGAACACCGGAGATTCCTCCTTTCTTCTTCCTGTGTGGGTGTCAGTATGGCTTGTAAGCTAGCCTGGTGCATTATGGCATGATAGAGGATGCTCACTGTTGCCTGTGTTGAAGACATATTCAACTGCAGGCTTGTTGACTTCTGTACATGAAGTTGTGGGAGGTGTCATCTTGTCCTTTGCCTCAGGCAGCAAAAGGTCTTGGAGTGCCCCTGACTCATTCTCTTGGCTATAGATGCTCCCCAGGGGTTGCCTATGGGCACCACCAAGACTACCAATTTTCCAAAATGGAAAAGACTCCCTCTCTGTTTAGCAATTTCACAGGAGGGAGGATTTGGAAAGCACTTCTCATGTCATGCCACTGCTGTGTGAAATCTCTAGTGTGAACTCTATTTTCTGTAGTCTGATTAAAGGCTACAATTGCCTTGTCCCATCACAAGCCTGCAAATCCAAGTCTACCTAAAATGAGAACAGATATAAGCCTTTGTTTGGGAGGAATTCGTTTTATTATAAAAGGGAGAAACAAATCAATGAAAGCTAAACAAAGAAGCAGAAACAATGTCTGCAAAATTATATTACCAGATGTTTCGCCAGCCTTTACCGCTTTGTTTTATATTTACATCTCTTGCTTGAATGGCAGCCTAGTAACTGCAGCATACTTTGAATGGTTCTACTATTTTCAAAGTGATTTTGCTGCTAATTGAAATTTTCACAAAACGGAAGGCTGTGTTTTCAGAACAGGTTACCATAGTAAAAATTGCCCTATATTCCTTGACACGGACATGCCTCAGGGTAAAATCCTACTGAATACTCAGAAATAAAATGGCTTTATGTTCCCACACGCAAGGAGAGATGAAATAAATGTTTATCTCTGAACTCAGTTCATTTCTTGCCAGTGCCATAAATTGCCAAAGGAGTTTGTGTTATAGTGCTTAAATTTACTATGAGAGGAGGAAGAAGAAGAAGAAGAAAAGAGGAGGTAAAATTTGGGTGTGCATATTTAACAAAATATCAATCAAATGCTAACAGCTACCACCAATTGGGCCTAGTAAATACATTACGTGGAAAACAAGTTATATAGATTTTTGGCAAAAAAATAATATACATGTTATTGATTGCAGGCAAACCTTCTTCCATGTATTATACTCATTGTCGGGGCATGCAAGCATACTTATGGTAGGTATTTAAGATCAAATCGCTTGATATATTTAACCTTAGGGTCAGTGGAGAACTTGACAGGACTTGGGGGATGGGGAGTCTAGGGTCCCATTCAACAGAATGAGGAAAAGGCGAAGTAAGAACATTGGTATAAGTGAGGTAATACACATTACAATTTTGTCCAAAGGGGAACCTGTACAACCAGAGTCTAAATTACCCAAGTGTACCACTGCTTAGGGCCTACTACAGACCCTCCAGCTGTCCCTATTTTCCAGGGACAGTCCCGTATTTACAGAAGCCATCCCGGTTTCTGACTTGACCCCAGAATGTCCTGTTTTTCCTCAGGACATCCCTATTTTCATCAGAGAGGTGTTGGAGAGTATGGAGTTATCCCCCAGTCAAGCTGATAAGTAACTATACAACCTTTAGAAGACAGGTTTAATGTTTTGTTATGTTTTTATATGTGGGAAGCTGCCCAGAGTGGCTGGGGTAACACAGTCAGATTGGTGAGGTACAACAACAACAACAACAACAACAACAACAACAACAACAACACAGTGATACCTTGGTTTAAGAACAGCTTAGTTTATGAACAACTTGGATTAAGAGTACTGCAAACCTGGAAGTGGGTGTTTTGGTTTGTGAACTTTGCCTTGGAAGCAGAACATGTTCCGCATCCAGTTGAGTGTGTTCCATTTGTAAACTGGTCCCCTGCTGCTATGGGAAAGAACACTTTGGTTTAAGAACGGACTTCTGGAACGGATTAAGTTCATAAACCAAGGTACCACTGTAATGGAATAGGACGTCCCTATTTTCATTGTAGAAATGTTGGAGAGTATGCTACTACACTGAAAACACCTGTGGCAGGTCAGCTCCATTATCCATCAAGAGTAGTAAGCCTATGTCTGGAGCGTACTACTTTAGAATGCAAATGGATACTTGCAGGAATAAATGCTCCTACTCCAACACACACACATTCATGCACACATACATTCCCTGTAGATTAACAATCTGGTATGCTCTTTTACATGTGCAACCATATAACAATACAAGCCTTTTGAGAAGGCACCTGAGTGTCTTTGAGTTGCCTGGCTGCAAGCTGAGGAGATCTTTTCAGCCCTGTATTGACCATGCCCAAGGGACACTGCCAGCGTATAACATCTTTCACAATCAAGGGTGCTCAAGGAATGCCCTTTCAGGCTGCTCTTTGAAACCCCCACTCACCAGACAAATGGTTGTTTCGGGGGCGGGACAGAATGGCTTTAAAACTACAGAATCACAGAGCTGGAAGATTCCAAAAGAGCCTCAAGACCACTTGCAGTTATAAGGCAGTAATATCACTACTCACCAGTTTACCTGCATTCTCTATACTCCAGACCAGAGTAAACATGAGTGGCATGTGTTAACCCAAGTGAAAAGCTACACATGGGAAAGGTTGCAGCTAATGCACTGCCTGCCCTGTTTTACCACTGACCACCATGCCCACCCCAGCCTACTATAGGGCAAAACTCACTCTTGATTGCTGCAGCTGGAAAAGATCTGGTAGACCAGGAAGTACAATAGCTATGCTTTCTCTTGCTGCTTGTTAACTTTTGCAGAGCAGGCAGGCAGACTCTCTGCATTGAATTCTGACAAACACATGCATTTGTAAAGTGTGTGTGTGTGTACTTTCTATAAACTCAAAATGTTGAACAACCTAGAACATCTGATGACAGGGGTAACAGAAGTATTTTGTCATTAACGTTTTATTAGGGTGTTCCATAAAAAGTAGAGATCTCACAAAAGGGTGTAACAAAAGCATGAGAAAGGAATCAATCCCACATCATGTGGCATTGAAGAAGATGCCAACTCTCTGAAGTTTGTGAAAAACCAACTCTTATATGGATGGCAATAGTCTAGGAATAGTCACCGTACTTGTACTGAGACATGGAAGAATCTTTCTCAATATCTTCATGATAAAAAGACCCTTAGGTTACTCTCACCTTCTCTGTGGAGCATTAATGTGGAACCAATGTCACAAATGGCCAACCATTATGAGAGCATCAGATTTCAAATGGAGTGGAAATAATGTATCAGAAGGACTTTAACTCCATCAATCATTTTTGTGTCTTAATCTTGTTCTCTCAAGGCTAATGAAACCAAAGATAGCAAAGTCACCTGGGTTCTGAAAAGTGTGGGGAGAAAATGGCCTAAAATGAGTTGCTGAAGCTACTCCTTTCTCCGCTATGGTGGGTACTACTACAGCTATGGAGCTGTGCAATCCTTTGCGCCACCTTCACACTGTACAATATGCTTCTCACGATACAATACATATTACAAATGTTGTCATAGCCAAAACACAAAGTCAGTTTTGAGGGTTCCTTTTTAGCTAAGCAAAAATAATTTAATAAGACTAATAAATGTTTTGGCCACGTTCCGCTCATACCTACCTGGCATCTTCAGAAAACATTAATGGCCACTTACCAGTCTTTGCAGTACTGGCACTGGATGTTCTGCTGAAAGCCTATGGTTGGTGTGAATAGTGGCTGAGGCAAGGCTTTCCTGCAACATGAATTTTTGAGGCAAATTTGAAGATTCCTGCAAAGAGGAAGGAAGAAAAACTTTCAAGGAGCTTGGAAAAAGCAAGAGGCAGCTCAGGATGAGTAGCAACATTTCACAGAAGAATTTTACATTGGCCTAAGTACATACATTGAGTTGGTTTGTATGGCACAGTAAGACAAACCATAGCTTACTGAGATCACAGAAAAGTGCAATTTCTAGAGATGAGCTCACAGCCGCTCTGTTATTCCCATCCTCTTATGCTCTGCTATGCCAAGCTAAGACAAGGTTTAGCTTAGCATGTTGCTTCCTCACTAACTAGGTTTGTCCTGGACTACAGCTTGGGGTTAGAGTTTAACCACGAGTCATAGTTCGAATGACAAACTATGTCAAACATCAGCTCAGCTCGCTATGGAGTGCCATTAAATGGGACCAGGAGAGATCAATGTAGCTCCAAGCTCCCTGCACTTTTGTACAGTGGTACCTTGGGTTACATACGCTTCAGGTTACATACGCTTGAGGTTACAGACTCCACTAACCCAGAAATATTACCTCGGGTTAAGGACTTTGTTTCAGGATGAGAACAGAAATAGTGCAGTGGCAGCGCGGCAGCAGCAGGAGGCCCCATTAGCTAAAGTGGTGCTTCAGGTTAAGAACAGTTTCAGGTTAAGAACGGACATCCGGAACGAATTACCGGTAAGTTCTTAACCTGAGGTACCACTGTACAGTCTCAGTAAGCCCTGGTTTAGCTTACGGTTGTATACACCAGGCCATTATATAGTTTATTTCAGAAATCGTGAAATATTTTCCTACCTGATGATTTTAGTTTCTAAAAAGAAAAGAAAAAGAATAAAAAATATGACCTCATCAAAGTCACTGAGATTTTCCCACTGAAATGCAAGAAGATAAGATTTTTACTCTACTGCATTCTAAATTATGTTAAGCAGATGTTTGCTTTTTAGAGGAGAGAAAATTTCTAGTGCCTTATAAGATACTAGTAGTCAAGGGGGCATGCTTAGAATACATTATTCTATACAATATTGGTCTATACGGATCTCTGGCCAGAAGCAGCCTGTTTATTACATGGGGCTTAAGGGGCAAAAAAAAGGGGGGAGCTGTATTTCTTGTAAAATGCTGAAAAGTTAGGTTTGAACAGCCCAAGGTTGTTGGGGGTTTTCCTACCCAATGGATCAGGCTGCAGTTGTAACATGCTTCCCATATTTTCTTTCCAATACATTTTTCCAGTGAGAAGCCCCCTTAGAACCCTAGGGGGAGCCCAGCTGGGTCCGGTGTCCTCTAATCTTCATTAACTCTAATTTCATTATTACCTGTCCTCAAATGACCCCAACTTCCCTCTGTATTTCTGTTTATTCCCATAGGAAATTAATTTCTGTCTCTGGCTGTAACCCATCCATCTTTGTGAGCCCCAAGGCAGAGAGATGGAGTAAGAATTGTTCCCTTTCCCCATCACTAACCTCAGCATCCCAGCACACTCCAGCAACTGAACCGAGTTCTTTACACATCTCTTTGTTTCAAAAAAAGTTCATAGTTTTAGCTCTTAAAATGTGACCTGCTTCTATAACAAATGTCCATATCAGCCCTTGCTGTTTCTTTTCCTTCATCATTAATTATAAGACTTGTTTGGGAATATTCCACCCTAGCAAGTGCAACTAGCCTGCACAAAACAGGACAGTCATGGGGAAAGAATATAAAACATTGTGTATAACATTTAAGAAAATTTAAAAGGGTTCAAAGCAAGGAGAGCAGGGGATTCAAACTGCAAAATCCCAATGAAACACATTTAAAAGCTTGGCATTTAAGGGCACTATTAAAGAGTCCAAGGTTGGATGATTCCACAAGTGACATCTTATGCATGCTTATTTAGAAGCAAGTTCTTCTGAGTTCAGCCAGGCTTACTCTCAGAGAATCACACAAATAGTTGCATTTTATATAGCTGTTTATCTATCTACAACTGTCTATAAAGCATTTGAGCCTCCCTTGCTTTTTCAGGTCAGCTATGAACACTGTAAATGTGGGTGAGAATTCAAACGATAAATCAAATATATTGTTATCAGTTTAGGGTGCTGAGCTGGGTGCCATACCCCTCTAATCCTTGGATCCAGCAAGTGTTAGAATTTAATCAGTTCTAATACTTGGAATAGTTAAGCTAGCCTCCTAGCCATGTGATAAGCCATTAAGTGGAATTAAGGTGCTCCGTGTGAGATGGCAAATTGGTGGCGACTCCTCCCTCAACAGAGTTTAGAGTAGGGAGTTTGGGGAGCAGTGATGTGACCTAGATGGAAGGCAGCAAAGCTGGAGAGAGATCCAAAGCAATGTTTGATTTCTGCTTGAATCCAAGCCTGCAGCTATGGGAGAAACAAGACACTTTGGGGGTGTTTATGCTGTGAACCCCTCCATCATAGGCTCAGGTTATATCCGTGTGTAAATAAACCATATGTCATAAAGACAACACAGTCTCTGCGGTGCCTCATTTCCAAAAGGAAAGTTGATCACTTGGTATGGGCTGGAATCTCTGGAATCTGGCACTGCTTGGAGACTGAGGTGGCATGCATGGTATGTTGCAGCCATTAGAGCCAATTTATGCTTCATATGTGAAAAATTCCCTTTAGCTATTCCATGTACCATTGTGATGATTTGCTTGCCTGTTGTTGTTTTCAACTATGGCTTGTAAATTTATTTGCTCTCTGCCCAGATAATGTTAGGTTATTGGGTGGTGTACACATGTGTAAATAAAATATTTCTTCGTTTGTATGCCAGCTCACCTTCCAGTTAATTGTTAGAACTTTTGCTCTCGTTTTCCCATCCTCTTCCTTTAACTACCTTTATCTTATTTTCAGTTTCTGAATAACCAGCGATCACAAGACAACAATCAGTCGGAACATCGGCCATTTCAGCTTCAGGAATGTATCTGTCCAGTAGCTCTCAGGCACTAGTGAATGGAAAATAAAAGTTTCGAAAAACTGCCTGTAATCCTCCCTTGACAGCTGTAGAGAATACTGCCCTCTGATTGGACTACGGATTAAGTGGCACGGCAATAACATTTTATTTCTGCCCTGTACCCGGCTAATGAGTGTGCTTGGCACTGATCAGAAATAAACTCGCAAGGAAAAAGAAGAGGAAAAAAGGAGAGATGGGGAAACAAACCCTTCCTTTCGCTCTATGCCTTTGACAAACAGCTGAGGTAATAAACAGCGAGCTTTATGGCCTAATTGCATTTTAATCAATTTGAGCTCTGAACTGCATTGGAGAGGCTGCTAACTTATATTAGAATCATGTATGGTTTTATTACACCAAGTTCCTTCCATTAATAGGTTGACTATAACTAAGCCACATGGGGCTACCATGAGTGTGGCCTTTCACTCTAGAGGAGTTTGCCAAACCTAGACGATACTGGAAATATACACTAATCAGGTAAGCCTCCTGATGGCTTACAAGGACCTAACCTGAGAATAACATCAGCCTCTCAGCAATAGTCATGGAACTGACAGGAGATGCCAAAAACACCACTCCAAGCCATGGTTTGACAAGGACCATATCAATGCTCCAAAAGCCCTGAACACCAAGCCTTCACGTCCAATACAACCCCAGCGTCCACAATGGATCTCCTGTATCACAAAAGGCCATACAAAAAACTGCTGACCTGGAAGAAAAAGGAAGCAACAACAAAGAACTGGACACGGGTTATTCATGTAGCCATATCCAACAATCCTGCCCTTTTCTGGAAGATCATAACACTCCTCCATACTAGTAGGCCGCCAATGGCAGATTGTCACATCTTGCCAATGACCTGGGAGACACACTTCCAAAAATTCTACAGGGACACTGATGCTGAGAGAGATCAAATCTCCCTAAACATAGGAGGTTTTTTTAAAATGTTTAATGTTTTATTATGTTTTTATATACCGTATTTTTCGCTCTATAAGACACACTTTTTCCCTCCTAAAAAGTAAGGGTAAATGTGTGTGCATCTTATGGAGCTAATGCAGGCTGCGCAGCTATCGCTGAAGCCAGAACAGCAAGAGGGATTGCTGCGCAAAGCCTCTTCAACAACATTTGATTCTAAATATTTTGTTTCTTGTTTTCTTCCTCTAAAAACTAGGTGCGTCTTATGGTCGGGTGGGTCTTATAGAGCGAAAAATACAGTATGTTGGAAGTTTCCCAGAGTGGCTGGGGCAACCCAGTAAGATGTGTGGGGTATGGATAGTAAAATTATCATTATGGAATGGGACGTCCCTATTTTTGTCTGAGAAATGTTGGAGGGTATGCTGCAAATATTGTTGTTTTTCCTTCTTGGGAAGATAACAAACAGGGTATAGCTTAAGCCCAGGCTTACTAGGGAACCCTTTAACTACTGGTGCTCATCACTGGACCATGAAAAGTAATAATCAATACATGAGTTACTTAGGTCAGACAAGAAACCTGCCAAATGGCAGACAAATAGGTCTCGGGGAGTTGTGTTAGGAGCCGTTTTGGGGTGGTTCCTTTCTGGCGGAAATAATTGCACCTTTTCTTACAAGTTTGACCCAACAGCCACAACGGAGCTCTTCTTCCGAGCCCTCTCTCCCCACTCTGATGTTTGCTCTCCCCTTCCCTATCACCTCACCCTGGCATTATGATAACATGCCTTTTGCTTTCAGCAGATGCTTGTTTGCAGCATTTTTTACTTAAAAAGCAATTCCACTTTGGTATATGCCACCTCTTAAAGATCCCTCTCACCTCTGAGATGCCCCAAATCCCTCTTAAGGCACCCTGCTTTGCTTTGAGATTAGGGATTCATCCAAAACCAAGGCACCCCCTGCCAATGGGCCTTTGGTCTGTTCCAGCAAGCCTTTTCTTATGCTCCCTTTATTTATCCAATTTTGGTTAATTCACAGGGCATCATCCACATGTCTATGAGCTTTATCCCACAAACAAAAATCCCTGTTTGAGAGCATAATTCATACATCTTATTAAAGCAGCCCTAGCACTACATACAATCTGGCTCTTAGCTACTAACAGCGATGCTTCACAGCAGCAGAAACAGGAAACTGTGACTGGTTTTTTAAAAAAATAAAAAAATAAAAAACCACAATTGTGTGTGTGTGACAATATTTAGTTCCCACTATGTCCCTTTTAGCCTTCGAACAAACACATCCCCAACACCAATGTGGTGTTATGTCAAATATTGGACATAGATCAAGTCACATTTGTACATTTTAGCATACAAAGCACTCGGAAAACTTCTCAGTGTCTAAACTGGCAGCCGATTGAAATTTCCCCCTCCGCTTTCCCCAAGGTCTGAGGTGTGGGATTCACGAGCCAGGGTCTTAGCTAGAACAGGTGTCTATCGCTGTGTAAACAGCAATTAGGCCCAAATTTCAGACTTTTCTCTCTCTCTTTTTTTTACCAAATCCCTATCTGAGGAAAAGCCCAGGAATAAATAGTTGCTGTAACGGCCAGGGGTATTGTGCAGCATTATAGCCTCCAGCTGGGCTATTACATACTATAGACGGGTGAAGAATACGAGCACCTGACAGATGTGTTCTGTTAGCTTCATTAGGAAAAAAACAAAGAAGCTCCTCAATTAATAGCTGTGGAGCCAAAGGGAGGGGGTGGGAGGAATCATAGCCTGTTATTTAAACAGAGTCAGGGAGCTTTTCACTGGTGGCTTAATATGGTTCATTAATAAAAAACAGCTTTCTGAATGCCCAGTTTAAGTCAAAAGAAATCACTAGCATTTTTTCCCTCAGAAAAGGAAGGGCAAAATGACAAACTACAGTTGTTACATTCATGTTGTGTGGAGGGGGGTTGTCAAGAGGAGGAGGGCAGCCCATCTCAAGGATCCCTTTAAGCTGTGTGGCTGCTTGTTTTTCACGTTGAGTGAGAGAGCAGTGCTTCAAAGCTTGCCAGGGTCGCAGCAAGACCTTAGCTTGAATGGTTTGCTGGGGTTATATAACCATTTCCGAAGTCTTGCCCAGGAAGCTTTCACTGCTGTTCGACAGGAACGATGATTTCCAGAGTGCTGAAAACAAACTCTTATTATGGTGGAAATAATATGTGTCCGCAGACCCTGATGACATTATTATGATTATTATTATTTCAAGGGTTTGGAAACCCTAGTAAAATCATGTTAACTGCAGCTCTCCGTAGTAGCATTTCTCCACCACAATAGCCTTTACTATTCCTTTTGTTTCAAACAGTGCATTATCAAGACGCGTGTGCAGGCAGAGAATGCATGCTTCACCACATATATTATGCATGTCTATGCAAGTATCTGATAAGCTGTTACCAATTTTTATTATTAATAAAGAAAATCAAGTTATAGATAATTCAGAACTGTGGCTTTCATTCTTTTCTAAATATGAAACTGGGGGAAATAATACACAGTTTTTATTTTCTTTTTAAAAGACAAAGAAGAGAACTCGTTTCAAAATGTGTAATAATTTTGAAACTGCAGAGCTTATTACAGGGGAGCTGTATAAAGTCCCCTGTTGCCTTTTCAAAGGGATGGATAAGTCTGCTTAGATGTTGTGAATTTAGAAATAAAAGGTGGTAGCAAAAGGCACATTGTGAGCAGGAAGGATGTAGTGTAAGATTTTTAAAAACAAAGCAGCACCTAGAATATGAAAGAAAGCAGTGGGTGATTGTTAGAGTAGGACTGGAAACAGATAATTCGCTCTCCGAAAGCTGTTCCTGGTAGATCATCCCACTTTTCCTTCTAGTACACAAGGTTTGCAAGGTGTTGTTTTTTTGGGAGGGGACCCTGCAAATCATATTTGACCAGAAGTAACAATAGGACGAAATATATGTTTACACCATGAAAGCAATTCCTTTCTCCATGCAGTTAGTTAGGTCACAGGTCCATTTCAATGTTGTGTAAGTGTTGGAACAGGGCCTGGGAAACACAGGTTCAAATCCCCATTCAGCTCACTATGTGGCCTTGGGCCTGATATTCCTTCTCAGCCTAACCTGCGTCACAGGGTTGTTGTGAGAATAAAAAGGCAGGGAAAGAACCATGTGCACTGCCTTGAGCTGCTTGGCAGAAAAGGGGCGTGCTATGGAAAAAGTAGAACAAAACAAAAAAACGCACCAGGGTAGCACAGGTGCTGTCTCCAGCCTTTCAGAGATGGAAAGGAACAGAAATTCTGCTGCCCAAGCTTCCACACGTGAACCATCCGCATTATACTTTTAAAACAGGAATATACCACTTTGAACAGCCATAGATTCCCAAAACGAATTATGGGAGTTGCTGTTAGAAGACCACTATTCCCCTCACAGAACTACAATTCCCAGACTTGCTTAACAATAAACTCATCTTCCTGGGGGATTCTGAGAAATAATGATGATGATGATGATGATGATGATGATGATGATGATGATGATGATGATGGAATGTACTGTACTTCAGAGGTTCTCAAACTGTGCTCCACATGCTACTGGTAGCCAAGGAGAGCCATTCAAGTAGTCCATGAAAGGATTTCAAAAACGGTCTGTATGTGGCCCTTTACTTGACTGATTTTTTCCTGATACGCTGATGCCATTTTTTTACCTGCCAGAACCACTGAGCAGCCAAACAAGGCCCTAGCCTAGGATTCAGGATTTTCATAACACGGTGTTCCCCAACCTAATTTCCCCCTATTCATTTATGAGTTAAAGGGGCGCTTCTCAAAACCACAAGCACTTCCTTCACACTAGAAAAGGATACTGAAATATGATATATGGTTTGGAATTGAAGTGTTCAGGGCATAGCTGTCAACTTTTCCCTTTTCTTGCGAGGAATCCTATTCGGAATAAGGGAATTTCCCTTTAAAAAAGGGAAACGTTTACAGCTATGGTTCAGGGTGGGGGACTGATACCTGCTGCTCTGGAGAAAGATGAGTCCTGAGCTCTAGAACTGTATATTCCATGTTAAATGCATAGTTTGCCATGGAACCACACATGTATATATTTAATGGCCCTGTAAACACACACACACACACACACACACACACACACTCCTGTCTCCTCCCCCCACACACCCAAAACCTGTATGCTGCTTTTAGCACCAGCAAATGTAGAGATATTCCATGCCTCTTACAACCAGTGGCGGAAGGAGGGGGTGGTCCACCCCGGGTGCCATCTCTGAGGGGGGTGACAAGAAGGCACTCCGCGGGGGGCTCGCCCCACAGCCATGTACGGAGGATCCAGCCACTGCCACGAGCGGAGGACTGTGCTGCCACCACTGCAGCCTCAAGCAGGGGATCTTGCCATCGCTGTGAGCAGAGGACTGCGCTGCCACCACTGCAGCTGTGAGCAATGGATCCCGCCGCCATCTGTACGGCACATGTACGGTGCCGCTACGTATGGGGCATGCGTGTCTGCCATACATAGCAGCGCCCCTGTGGGTGGTTCGCCCCACCCCTCAACACCCCACACCAGGTGCCGGAGAGCCAGTGTGGTGTAGTGGTTAAGAGCGGTAGTCTCGTAATCTGGGGAACCGGGTTCGCGTCTCCGCTCCTCCACATGCAGCTGCTGGGTGACCTTGGGCCAGTCACACTTCTTTGAAGTCTCTCAGCCCCACTCACCTCACAGAGTGTTTGTTGTGGGGGAGGAAGGGAAAGGAGAATCTTAGCCACTTTGAGACTCCTTAAAGGGAGTGAAAGGCGGGATATCAAATCCAAACTCTTCTTCTTCTTCTTCCTTTGCCCCTGCTTACAACATACCCAAAAGCAGGTATCAAACCTTTTGGAATATGCTGCACCCTGCCATTCGCTCACTGAATTCCTTTTTTGCAACTTCCTTGCCCTTTCCAAGCAAGCCTCCCACACTGATATATTTCTCTCTGGGCTATCAGGTTTGAAATGCGAACGGACCAAGTCTTACTCTTTGGGTTTTGCAGGATTTTGCTCACCTGCCTGCTGAAAAAGTTCATACCTTTTTGTTTCAGGAGAATGTTGGCTGGGAAAGTATCTTATAAAACCCTTTACAATGCTACAGTTAGTTGTCATCCTTTAGTTCACTTGCTATGAGGCATGTTTATGGGGCACGTTTTGCAGCCTATAAAGCCTATTTTAGTTCCTAGGGTTTGTTATACCTTCCCCCTTTCATCTTTTCAGCACCCACACTGCAAATTATCCTAGCTCTATTTCTCTGGTGTATTAAGCTAGCATCTTTGCCAAGTCCTTGTTCTCTGTTTAGATTCTGGCATCCCAGCCTCAGGCCAATTTTTGTTTCATTTGTATGTGCTGTCAGAGAAATGTCTTTATTCTAAAATGCCCCTTGTATATCAGCACTCAAGTGACCTGATGGAAGTAGCATGGGAAGTCTCGCTTTGTTTTCCCTTGCCTGTAGACGCGCGTGTGCATTTCATTTTCAGCTCCTCTTGTTGCAAATTGCAAAATTAATACTCTTCAGTAGTGTTCTGAACTTTATATTCCATAAAAGATTTGGCTCCTTGAACCGAAGTCTGAGTCACTTCCAATGATCAGATCAGCCTTTGCTGCCACAAATCTCTGCTTGCATGAGCAGTCTATTCATCTGAGCTGTGTAACGTGAAGCAACTTTCTATTCCTGCTGCGATTTTTCTAGCTAACGGAAGGGAACATACAATCTTGCACAAGGGGTTGCTGCTCCTATTTCCCGCTCCTAATGCAATTAGACTACTGACATGAACAGTAATTTGGGAAAGCAGTTATTTGGGAAAGCTAATTTGGACATCAGAAACAGATCCTGGCCATATTGTTAAGGTGAGAAAGGTGGGCTACTACCAATTAAGTAAGTACTATGTAAACGTTTTGTCTTGGAAAATACATTTATGAAAGTATGCATTTTCTTTCAAAGTAACTATTTCAAACGACTTTGAGGGGTTTCCCCCCCCCTACAATCAAGCAGTATAAAAATGTATATGTAAATGTATTTTATATACATTTTAGTACAGTACATCTTTGTTAAAGCCAAGAACTGCATTGCAAAGTTCAGAGAAGTACAAAATCTGAAGGATAGATGTGTTGCAATCTGCACACATTAGTCCATCTGCTGCTGCTCATAGCCAGCTCTTAACTGGAATTTGCAAAGAACTAAGTCAAGCATCCTTAATGTTCATTGATCTTCCCCATTAAGTCCATGTGAGCCAAAGTCAAGTTTCTGGGTACTTATAGTGTGACATTATACTGCAGATTGGATTCCTTTCTACAGCAGATGAATTATACCCTCTTCTGTTTGCCTTGTTCATCTCTTGTTTTAAAACAATTGCTGTGTTTTTAATCAGTTTATTGTGAAGCGTTCCCCTCCCCACACCCCTCAAGTGTTCCTTGAAAAAGCAGTAACCACATAAATAGGGATTTATTTATTTTTGCATTTGACGATTTTGTACATTTGCATTTTTGGTGCAATATATTCCTCCACATATATTGTGCCTGGGAAACTGGATAGCGCTTTAAGCAACAGTCTCCAAGATTTCCATGGGCACAAGATGCAACTTTGTCTACATCACAGCATTGAAACGTTTGTTTATTTACCCCCAAAGTCTTTCCTTTTCCTTTCACCAATACCCTGTGGCAGGGCCCAGTGTTGGCACCTAGGCATCTTCAAGTCACAACATCCTGGCAGGGCTTGTTGGCACTGACACCAGCTCAAATACCCCTGCACTTGGCAGCTGAGTCTCAGCCAACAATGCCCCCCAATGCAAGATCACTCCAGGGCATTGCCATAAAATGGTGGTGCTGGTTTGCTGCTGCCAGGTGGGCCCACCAACAAAGGACAGAGGTCTATAGGAGAGCACTTGCCAAGACCTGCCCACACACTCTGAAACCTAGATATGGCCTGACACAACTGCATGAGGTTTGCAGCTGCACCTCCTCAGCCACCATTATCATGTGGTG
This sequence comes from Podarcis liolepis, assembly GCF_965112155.1. NCBI lineage: Eukaryota > Metazoa > Chordata > Lepidosauria > Squamata > Lacertidae > Podarcis > Podarcis liolepis. The sequence continues at coordinate 59,445,816 of NC_139560.1, read as the reverse complement.
GAAGCAAATTAAAGAAAAACAGAGCCAGAACGTACTCAGCTTCCTCTCTCTTTTGTGCCATATAGCACAATCACATGTCCACCGGCACTGGTGTGAACAGAGAGGCTGCCTGGCTGCCTTTTTTTAATCATATTTTTGTCCCTGATAAAATAATCTGTTAAGAGAATAGTTGCAGCGGTGTTGGCAGGGCAGCTGCCGAAGCAGCCAGAGGGGGCAGGGAAGAGTGATGGATACAGAAATGTAGGATCAGCAGTGAGATTAAGTCTTTAGCCCCCATAACGCTTCCCTGAAAGAGAAGAAGGAAAGGCTCAGTGAGAACACTTGTCACTGTAGATGGCTCGTTTGATAGGAAGAAGGAAGGGGGATAGGAAATGCCGCGTCAGAGCCTGCCTTGGCGACAGGACTCAGTGACTGAGTCCTGTCCTTGCATCACTTTGAGGTTGCTCTTTCTGCTCAAAGTGCCTGCACTCAGAGGAGGCCATTGGAATCAACAGCATGTGGCTTGTGGATGGGGATACATTAGGCTAAGTCAGACTTAGAACTGGAACACTTTAATACAGTGGTACCTTGGTTTACAAACTTATCCCGTTCCTGAAGTCCATTCTTAAACCGAAACTGTTCTTAAACCGAGGCGCGTTTTCTCTAATGAGGCCTCCCGCCGCCAATGCCCTTCCACCGTTCGGATTCCGTTCTTAGACCAAGGTAAAGTTCTCAAACCAAGACACTATTTCCGGTTTTGCGGAGTTTGTAGACCGAATCGTTCTTAAACTGGACTGTTCTTAAACCAAGGTACCACTGTATAGGAATGCTCTTGCTATGCCCCCACATAGGAGCAACAATATTGTAAAGAGGGAGATATTTCAAGCTAATAGCGAGTTTGAATCTGACACCAATAGGCAGCCAACCCGACACCCTGCTGCCTTTTTTTGGAACTATTGATTAGTCTTCTGAGTCAGTGAGTGCAGAAAGACTTTCTGTAATCCTTATGCTATTGTACACCTTTTATTGACGTTATGCTAAATAACAGAAAAGCCACTCATTGATTTTTCTTGCAAAGATCAAATTTCCTAGCCCAGAATAAGCAAACATGTAATCTACTAATGGAATGAACTGCAGAGAAATAATAAAAAGAAAAAAATCTCGAGGAGATATATGATTAGTTTGGAAGCCACTTAGCAAGCACTTATCGTTAAACTACTTTTATAGAATTTCCATACTTTGCTGAGACCAGAAGAAATGTGATGGCATTTTGAAAGAACACCTAGCTAATGGTCCCCTTCCTTCCTTCCTTCCTTCCTTCCTTCCTTCCTTCCTTCCTTCCTTCCTTCTTTCTCCCCCAAGCTGCTGAATACTTAGCTCATATCTCATATCACTATGCGTCAGCCCAAGGCCAACTCACTTAGAAAGCAAATGGGGCATTTGTCCTCCAGAAGAGGGAACCAACCAATCAGCTCCTGAAGGTCCCTTCCTGTTGCCTAGCAACTACTACATAAGCCTTTGTCTTGGCTCCGCAAAATTGCCAAATCAGAACTTAGCATGGGTATCACAAGCCATTGCATACCTGAATATGACAGTGGCTGGAACAAGGGAAGAAAGAGTGCATGGCACTAGGAGAAGGTCGCATAGCCTGCGCTCCCCCCAAAGAATGTCCCAGCACTTGCGGTGTGTACATAGTGAATTTCTGCCTTTGAATATGCTTTGTTTGACTTGACAACTTCCAGTTATCAGATAAATCCATCACAGTGGCTTGCCAAGCTGCCAGCAGAGGCTGGAGACCATAGCGCAGCACGAGGAGCCAAGGAGTTTTCATCTGTGGGCAAGACAGTGGAAGACACCAATATCTCCCCAAAGGAGCCTCCTGGAGAAATATGTTCAAATCTCTGTTCTTAGGAAATAGGAAGGCACCTTCATCTCAAATGTACGTGTTAAAAAATCAATTAAACCATGTATTCCATCAAGAAATAACAAAACCCTGATTTAACCAACAACCAATTTAGGAATTCTGCAAGTTGGAAACCAGGCAGCAGATTCAGAACTGAGCAAACTGAAATTTATATTTAGGTATAATTTAAAATATGCTATCAATATTTTACTACCACTCCAGTTTGTCCATGGAAATTTTCACGACTGACTTTGCTACTTTCTAGAGTGGGTTCTAAAATTGTATCTCAAGGACCTCCTTGAAATTTCTCAGGAACACTGAGCTCCTGTACACAGCTTTATCTATGGGCAACCACCACTAAAAGAAATTATTTTTTAAAAAAGCATAGTGTTACACTATCAGAGCTGAAGGTTACATAGCCATAGACTCTACATTTTGAACACACAACATGGATGTGCTGTTCCAGAATGCGGTTGTTAAAAAAAGGTGTTCTGAGATACTGTGCTGTTATCTCTCAGTGTCTCCAGATTGAACGTGCTCTATCCTTTGGTAAGAACATCAATTCCACAAGTCCCAGCTTGCTAGTTGAAGCATGAGATCCAAAAGAGACACTGAGTTCTTTCTGGCCCGTTCGTCTTCAGCAATCACGGCTCTTTGATTCCCTGCTAATTAATAATCCCGTAGAGGGCAAACAAAACCGGAACACAATCTAGCTGAGTCTCCAAGGACTTTATTGGCTTTGCAACGCTTAGAAAAGTAGGAGAGGCCATTATTTTTAGTCAGCAAAATAAATAGATGCAACTCTAAAAATACAAACATAGGGAAGACAGATCAGTCGGGGGTTGTTAGAAGGTGCCTTTTGATGGTGGGATGTTCTCCCCCTCATAGTGCAAACTAATCCTGAATTTTCTAGGGCTACCTGCCTTTCAGTTGATGTGAACAGGTCTACCCAGAACCAAGACCCACTTGCTTCCAGGTACTTGCTTCCAGGTAAATGTGCATGGCGTCGCAAGCCTACTGAGCAATCTGACTGCATATTTATGGTGGAAACGGGAAAACTCTGCTGGCAGAGCTTCCCCCATACACACTGCCCTGCCATTTTGCTGTGGGCATGGTAGGAGGTGCAGAGGACAGCTCCCCCCATTTCCCAAATTATGTATCATTTCTGTGAGCATGTTGAGGAAACAAAGGGGCTTTGACATATCAGCACCTTCCCTTACCAGAACACTGACATATCCTTCTCTCCCGCTCCACTGTAGCTGAATAGTAGAGCATCTGCTGAGTAAAAGTCTCAGGTTCAATGTCCAGCATTTTCCAGTTGGGCTGGAAGTGGACCCTACGTGAAAGTCTTGAAAGACACTGTCAGTCTGTTTAACAATATTGATCAGCAATGCCAAATGACAACTGTGTGGGCAGTTCCCCCGCACAGGGTGCCGAGCTGAGGGGGCACATCATCATCATCATCATCCCTATGCTGTATTTATACTACTGATAAAATCAATTTAAAATTATTTTATATTTATATTTTAATCAACTGGGTTTTTTTTTGTTTGTTTGTTTTTAAATGTTTTTACTGTATGTATATTCGGTGTTAGCCGCCCTGAGCCTGGTCTTGGCCAGGAAGGGTGGGGTATAAATAATAATAATAATAATAATTATTATTATTATTATTATTATTATTATTATTATTATTATTATTATTAAAAAGCAACTGTACCAGAATGAATTATTGTGCAAATAAGAAATATTGGGGGGAGGGCACCAAATTCTGCCCCAGATCAGGGCCCCATATTATCCAAGTCTGCCCCTGTAGATCAGTGTTGAGATAATGCTGAGATAAAAGTACCTCAGGGAAAAACCTTAATGGCCTCATTACAGGAAATAAGATTAAGGAATGTTAGTTTCATTGTAGGAAATGTAAATAAAAAATGTCCTCCATCCCACCCACCAAACATTGAGTGTTGAGGCTCAACAACTCAGCGGTGAGAGGGAGAGAGAGAGGGGAAGGAAAGAGAAATTATTATCTGTCCAAGCATCAGAATCCCATTCATTTCTTTATACCCCTAAGTGCAAGACATTTCAAGAAACTTGCCAATTAGCTTGAATATTTCTATAGAATAGCTTTAATAATCATCATCCTCATATAGCTAAAACGAGTAACTCGCTTATCCAAATATCAGGATGTGGAGAAATGTCTACTTTCAGTGTCGCACGAACAACTCCTTGAACCATTAATGATGTATACAAATTCATGCCTCTTTAGATATGACTCAACTCTGGGGTTTTGTGGTTTTTAATGTCAAAAAGACTGAACCCCAAACTATATCAATATCCTTTCCTTATTACCAGAAATGGTTCTAATGTTAGACAAGCACTCAGAAGCCCAGCACCTTCAGTGAAGGGTTTAAGACATGTATTTAGATTTTAGATTATTAATATTATATTATATTATGACTCCTAATCTGTTATAATCTCTTTGAGAAACAACTTCCAAATAAAAGAGACAATTTGGGGAAAGGAAGCAGAAAAGTAAGGACGATTTTGGGTGAGTGTAACTAGATGCTTATATAACCTTTCCAGAGCTGTACTGTGTGCTTGACCAATACAGTGGTACCTCGGGTTACATACACTTCAGGTTACATATGCTTCAAGTTACAGACTCCGCTAACCCAGAAATAGTACCTTGGGTTAAGAACTTTGCTTCAGGATGAGAACAGAAATCGTGCTCCAGTGGTGCAGCGGCAGCAGGAGGCCCCATTAGCTAAAGTGGTGCTTCAGGTTAAGAACAGTTTCAGGTTAAGAACGGACCTCCGGAATGAATTAACTACTTAACCCGAGGTACCACTGTAGATGTTTATGAACTTGCCATTTACTGAGTCAGATCCTTGGTCCCTGTAGCCTAGCACTGCCTACAAGAGTGGTAGCCATGGGAGTGCATTTCCCATTATCCCTGACCTTTGGCTACGCTGGCAGGGGCTGATGGGAGTTGGACTCCAGCAGCACATTTGGTGACTCCAGTTTACACTGATTTGCAATGGCTCTCCAAAGCCTTGGGCCAGGGATGGGGAATCTGTGGCCCTCCAGATGTGGTTGGACTATATCATCTCTGACTATTGGCCTTGTCGGTTGGGGATGATGGGAGTTGGAGTCCACCATTATTGCCAGTGAGGAAAAGAGGTCCTTGCGGAATTTTCTAAGGGTTAGTTACTATGCATTGTGACTTGCCCAGGGTGGGCAGAGAACGTCCTTTGCTCTTCTGCCTTAGGCAGCAAAATGTCTTCAGCTGTGTATACTATCCCTTTAAAGCACATTCAAAGCACATTTTTCCACACAAAGAATTCTGGGCGCTGTAGTTTGTTAAGGGTTGCTAGGAACTTTGTGAGTGTAAACTACAGTGCCTAGAATTCTTCAGGGGAAAGAATGTGTGTCAAATGTACTTTAAAGGTTGTGTGTGTGTGTGTGTGTGTGTGTGTGTGTGTGTGTGTGTGTGTAGGATTGGACTTGGAAGCAGAGACACACGAAGGTCCAGGGATAGAATGAAAGGTTGCTTGCAGTAGTTCTGAGCAGGTCTGAGGGGTACCAGTGCAGAAGGTAACTGTCCACTCACCTAAAATCTACAGCTTTGAGAAATGACTTTAGCTGGGGGAGGGGGCACTGCTCTTCCACTCCACCCCAAAGAAAAAGAACAGCCACATTTCAGAGAGAGTTAGGAATGGGAAACCTAATACCTTCTGAATTCATGGAACCCGCCCCACCCCCATGTGGCTTTGCCCTACCTGGACCAACCTGCAGCACTTGATAAATGATGCAGAGATCATCCGTTTGCTTTCACAAGGGAATCCATGAGCCTTGACATGTCTTTCAGGTTTATACTGACAGCTCACTGCAGCGTGTGGCAACTAGTAGTCTAGGAAGGAAGGAAGGAAGGAAGGAAGGAAGGAAGGAAGGAAGGAAGGAAGGAAGGAAGGAAACGAAACTAAATACTGGGCTCAAGTTGTCTAGAGAGTAAAAATATAATGGCAAACAATGCAAACTACAACCCTGCTAGATCCAAAGGATAAAATTACCCACCAAATTATCTTACCTTTCTTTTTCTTCTCATCTTGGTTTCTCCCTGCTCCCCTACACCTCCCTTTGTCTGGCTGTCTTAGCTTATTTTTCCAGGTTCTTTTCAGCTAGGTTACTATAGTGTGGATTTAAAGGCAGCCGTCAGGCTGAATAATGCTTGAGGAGGAGAAGAAATGAAATCACCTAGAAAGAAGGCAAACAGATTAGTGGGGGGGGGGTGAATGCAGACTCTCTAATCATACAAAATGAGTTCCCTCTTTAAAGGCATGCCTATTGTGTGTGTGTGTGTGTGTGTGTGTGTGTGTGTGTGTGTGTCCATAAACAAATGCACTTGCTCCTGAAACATTTGTTTCAGCCTATGGATCTTAGACACAAATAAATGCAATTCCAGACGAAAGCTTTGTGATAGTGCCACACCAATGACATCGGGCCAATGTGTCAATATGTTGCTCAGCTGATTGGCAGCTTTGGACAGCTCTCTACAAAATTTGGACCACCCAACTGCTGCTATCTTGGCACATTTGCTGCTTAGTAAGAGTACAGCACAGCCAGTTTAAAAGATACTGCGGCTCCATTACTTCCAGTGGCAAAGTTAAGCACAGGATGGTCTCATCTCCATTGATTCAATGGGTCTTCTGACTCCTGGATCCAGCAAGTGTTAAAATATAAGCCAGTCTAGCTTCCTGGTGAGGTGATAGCCTAGGCAATGGGCCATTAAGGGAAGAAAGGAAGTGGATCTGTGCCAGACGGAAAATGGGTGGACCCCCTCCCTCAACTAGCTGGTAGTTGGAAGCTGCCCAGAGTGGCTGGGTATAAATAATAGTTATTATTATTATTATTATTATTATGGCGGGGGAAGGCCAGAAAGGAGAGTTGAGTGATGTGAACTAGAAGCTGGAAAAAAGCTGCCAACAGGGAAGCCAGAGAGAGTCAGAGCAATGTCTGATTTCTGTTTCAACCCAAGGTTGTGGTTATGGGGGAGGAAGACCTTATTGGGTGCTGTGAACTTCTCCATTGTAAGCTCAGGTTGTATATATGTGTAAATAAACCATATATCATAAAGACACCACAGTCTCCACTGCCCCTCATTCCCAGGAAACATGAAGCCTGGGTAAATGCTTGGAACCCCTGGAATCTCACACTGCTTGGTGATTGGGGTGGCGCACAACAAAACCACGACTGAAATTCTAGGTTGGGTCAATTTTGATAGGCAGGTGGCCTGAATTAACAGTACACACTTGTGCATGGATCCTTCATTCTGCTCAGGCACATTGTACATTTCAGTTCCACAAAATTTCCACTTTTCTCATTTTCTGCTCATTCATACTTGCTGTAGGTGTTTGGTTTGAGAAGACCACACACCGAAGAGTCCCGTGCAGTAGTACTAAACCACAATTGTCTGCACTGCAGTCATAAGACAAAATGAACATTGCACAAGTCAGACAACACAAGACCTAGAAAATTATGAAGGAAGGGAAGAAGGGAGGGAGGGAGGGAGGGAGGGAGGGAGGATCATATATCAGATCACTGTAGCACTCTTAGCCCAAGCTGCAGGTATTGTAAAGGTGCCTACTAGTTATGCAAATTGGAATGCTTTTGCTTTATTTTATTTAGAAAGCAAGAGTGTTGCCTGAGAAATTCCACCAGGCAGCAAAAATAATGATGTCCAGAAAACCATCTGAATTAGTAACAATGCACTCCTCTCTTATGCATGTTTACATAGAAATATGTCCCATTAAGCCTAGTGGGACTTATTTCCAAGTAATTTTGCATAGGAGTGAGCCATTAGTGCTCTAATTAAGCGCATTCCTTCAGCTATTTCTATCAGGGTTTCACACAGAAAGAATTATTAAACCTATTTTGTAATGGAGGAAACTACGAGGAATTCAGTGTTTCTGCAGTATTGCTGTTTCTTCCATCTTTATCCTAGTTTAATTGAGGTGGATCTGCTACTAACATAGACTGAGGTTTCATCATCTCAGTAGCTCAAATGGGTCAGGCCTGCTTTCTGTAGATAGTATGGTTTGGGTACAATTTCCTAGCCTACTAAGGAGTGATCCCTACTGCAAACAATGGCTTCATTTTATCTTCCTTGCAATGCTGCATTTTCTTTCAGATAATGTCTTTGCACATTCCAAACACACATGAGGCTATCAGTCCTTCTCTACTTTCCCCCTGTGCGCCACTGATCTTCTGTATTGAAAAGAATATTAAAATGGTGGCCTGGAAACCATTATATACAATCTGTGGCACTGAAGCATGGGTCTTCACATCCAGCTTTCCAAAAAATATAGCATTGGTCCATATCATTCAAAAAAACCTCATTCAAATTACTGTTTTCCAAAACATTCTGAAGTCAACACAAGAGTTCATTGCATACTCATTGCACAACACAGCATGTATTGAAATACTTGCAAAAAACTAGGTACCAGCAGGACGTGCTGTAATGCACAAGACAAATTCAAATATGTAATTCATTGGAGGAAAAAATTAAATTACTGGCTTTCAACATGTAAAATCTGCTCAGGTGAACTGAGATCTTGTGTGCCACAACCTGAAACAGCAGCTATCAAAGTGCATCGATGCCAGGGGTCAGCAACCAGCTTCATTTATGGGCTCCTTAGAGTGAAAAGGACCAAGCATATCACCATGTGACCCACTGGAAATTCTGGGTATTTGTATAATCTTAGAATTGGAGAGGGGCTTTGGAAACAATCTAGTCTGGCCTAAGGTTACCAGATGTCCCTGTTTCCCGGGGACAGTCCCCAGATTTACAAACCGGTCTCCATACAAAATGCATTGAAGTTGAAAAGTGTCGCTGAATTCATTGGAAAAAATCTGGTAACCTTAGTCTAGCCCCTGCTCATAGCTGTCAACTTACAGATTTGAAAATAAGGGACCAGCAGCCTCGAAAATATGGGATCAGCAGCCAAAATAAGGGATTTTCCAAGAACATGTTCAACTTCTGAGCCCCTCCAAGCCAAAGGCAGAAAACTCAGCCAGCAGCAAAACAAAGCCTCAAGCGGTGGTTCCCACAGCGCAGCAACCCGGCAAAGGGGATGCAGCAAGGAAAACCACCGTCATCTCTCCGCTGGGAAGCACTGAGCAAAGGCGAGTCCCCAGGCAATGCGGCCGATTTGATCGGCACAAGCCATGCAAGCTCCACCCCCCAGTCGTTCTTAGACTCCTTACTGGGTGAGCAACACAGCCAAGCAACACAGTTGGAGCCTCTCTCCTCCCTGGCCAACAGGGAGGGAGGGAGAGGAGCTGCTTACTTTGAAACCCGGGAAATTTAAGGGACATCATCAATAAGGGACAGCAGTGGGACACAGCACTGGGATAAGGGACTTTCCCGCCAAATAAGGGACGGTTTACAGCTATGTCCCTGCTCAATGCAGGAAATCAAGAGCATCCCTCAAGAAATGCAATCGAGCCTCTGCTTGAAGAACACCAGTGAGATCAGAAGGAAACAGTTCTCTCTTAGGTCTGCTCCCAAGCCCCACCACCTCACACACTCATGATTGGCTAAAGGGCCACACAGGCACCTCCAAGGAAAGAGGGGGAACCCAGCCCCCACCCTGGCCATGTCAGAGCTGCAGCAGCCGCTCCCAGCGTGGTGAGGCAGGAATGGGTATCTGGAGGGAATAAAATGGAAGATGATTCCTTCCTTCTCACATCTCTCTCACACCACTGCCTCTTGCCTTTCCAAATCGAGAAAGCAGACAAGAAACGAGGCATTGCCTTTATTTTGCACCACTATGCCTTTGTTTGTCCCCCCTCCAATCCCTCTGTTACAGCTTCAAAAAGCATGGCAATACGGAAAGTAACAGAGGTTTTGTTTTTAGTGGCAGGGGCAGGTGTGGACAGCTTACCTCGTAAGACTTGCAGGACCACATCATCTCCCTCCCTGCCCGTAGAGTACACACACGTCTCACAGAATCCTCCCATGTATCTTCTGATAGCCACCATTAAAACCTACCTGTCAAGGAAATGTCTGCTCCAAAGACGTGGAATTGCTCTCCAGGCAAGAAGCAGTCCTAGGTCAGTAATAGCTTTCCTTGAATAAAAATGTCAAACTTTAAAGTCCTCTATATCACATTTGGCGGAGCTATGAATAGGAGTGTTATATCACTGGGACGCAGAGAAGACCACTTTGCTAATGGGACTCGCCACTCATGTCTAGACCTGGAAGTGTCCAAGATGTCAGACTTAAGACCACTTACATTTTATGGCTGGAAGAAGCTTTGGCTCATTTTGATCTGTGGCCTCAGACAGGGAGAGCAGCTCCCCTGAACATCATTCCCTTGTCTGCTCCTGCAAAGCAGAGCAGCACATTCCCACTCCTAGCCACATATCTTCCCTTGCCACATCTGCTTGCCTGGAAGATCTGCTTGCATAGTGCTCCCTTCGGTCTCCAAGTACATGCCACAGTTCTGTATACATTAGCCTTGCATTTAGGCAAAAAAAGGGGGGCATTATCCATTTGTGCTTTTGCATTCTCATGCACACTTAAAAACCAGTTTGACTATGTTGACACATAGGTCAATTCCATTACTGGGGTTAAGTGGAAGTATTTCCCACTCATATTATATATATATATATATGTTGGTCCCCCCCAATTTTCTTCAGATTTGAAGGGGACATAAATTGTTGGCTAGGGTAATAAAGGCATCGTCTTCCATATTCTTTCTTCACTTTACAGTAGCATGGGATAGCATTTACGAATGCACACGTAGTACAGAGTTTTGTATTTGTCTTTGAAGTTTTCAATTCAAATCCCTGCTTTCAATTCAAATCCCTGCTTTCAATTCAGCTCCTCCCAGAGTTGTTGTGAACAGAAACTGGAAAGCTCCACATGCACCTTTGGAAGAAGACCGGGAGACAAATGTGACGAATAAATAAAACCAGGTGAAATGCAAATGCTTGCCTAGTTTGGCAATTTGGGCTGCAACCCTGTGCACTGTTACCTGAAAGCAAGCCCCACTGATCTGAACTAGCCTTGTGTCTGAGTAAGCATGCATACAACCAGGCTGCGTAAAATCACATGGCATTCACTGTATACATCAATGAAAGCAGCAACAGAAACAAGAAAGTCAACATAACTCACAATGGAAACCTTCCTTAATGGCAGATCTCATGCATGTGGTTTTATATACTTTTGCTGCTGGACCTGTCAAGGCTTTTATGTTTGTGTCGTGGCTGCTTACTACCTTAAAGGAAAGTCCGTAAAACAAATCCCCCATGAAGCAAGTGAAAATATAGCTTCTTTGACAACTGACGAGGTTATTGTCTCGAGGATGATCTTTGTCCGTCAGAGCTCTGCAGGTTTTGTTTGGTGTGTGTCTGTATTCGTTTTAACAGAGTAGCCTGTCAGAGCCCCATTTTTCAATGATGCAAGTCTCTCCCCACACAGACACACATACAAAAAAGCAAAAAAAAAAAAGCACCTGATAACGCTCTAAATAACAGGTGAGTGACTTCTGGTAGGAAGGAGATTGTCTGACCTCATTGTTTGCCTTTTCTCTCTCCCTCTTTGTTCTTCACAAATAAAGGTTTTTTAATAAACTGAAAGGTCCTCCGCTCCTGGCTGATGATAAAATGAAAGGAACCAGTGAGGTATGGTACAACGTGGCAGCAAAAAAAGAGAAGCTCATCAGAAAATAACAAAGGTGCAAGTTAAAGATAAGGCAGCTGTCAGAGATTAATCCTGCTGGCCTGATTGTTTTCTTTAATACCAAGGCCTGCAATAGCAAGCGATAAGTTTGCTGAGTAATTTGGTTTTGGGTGAGGAAATAAAATTCAGGTAAGACTCATAATTGATTTCCTTTTCTTTAGTTTTCTAAACATTAAACAAAAAAACCCCCCATCCTCAACCTGCTTTGACTATCCCTTCATCCGTTGGCTTCCCAGCTGCACACCCATGGACAGGTTTTCTCGCTCTCATCTTCCAAAGACCCTGCTGAAGGTGAGAGAAGGTATCTTCCATAGAACTGGCACCCCAGTCACACCACACAAACAGCCAGAGACATTGAACTGCAGCTTCAAGGAAAGAACAATGCATCTCCTTGCTTGTTTTCTCCATGTTCATTTTCACAGATTTGGGGAGAAGACTATTGCAAGGTGACAAAATGAAGGGGGAAGTGAAAGGCGTTTCACAACACAACTACAGAGAAGATGCTGAGTGCTGTGGAAGTAACCAATAACTAGAAGTTACAAGGCCTCAATGATAACGCCGACCTGCATCTATGACATGTGGGTGAAATTCAACTCGCATTTTAATCAGAGTAGACCTAATGAATGGGCCCAACTTGGTAATGTTCAATCAGCTACCACCCTACGTCTCCCTGGCATCATCCAGTAAAACTGGCCCATGACTTGGTAAAAGTTTATTCAGAGTCCCATCCCTCATAAGAACTTAGGATGAGTCCATCCGAACCAGTCTAACATTTTCATCTCACATTGTCCAACCAGATACTTTTGGGAAACCTGTGAGGGCTTGAATGCAGAGGCACTCTTTTCACATGTGACTCCTAGTGACTAGTATTTGGAGGCATGTGGCTTCTGACAGTGGAGGCACAGCATAGCTATCATAGACCTCTCCAGAGTACAGGTTGGCTCTTAGCTATGTCAATTCCTAATCTCACCCTCCCTTTCTCTCCTTAGCACACACTCGTGCCCATAATTGCACCAGTAGACTGTTCCCATGGGGTTCCAACCTGGCACTGCCACCAGCAGTGCATTCTGATTGCCATATTCCAGGACCTACCTGTGTCCACACTGGAGACCCGAGACCTGATGAGACCTCCTCTGAAGATGGAGAAGCAGAACTTTGCCGCAGTCTCCAGCTCAGACTATGACATTGGCTTCACTATCCTGGAATAATTGTGATGGAAACAGATCATTCTGTGTAGCAAAAACACCCCTTTCATATAAGACATGCAAAACCTAGAAACAAAACTTGGCAATGAGAAAGCTGAGCTATATTTGTGGCAAAACTCTCTCTGTGTCTGTGGGTGGGTGGGTGGGTGGGTGTGTAGCAGGCTGTGTACACACACACGCACACACAGCTTCAGCATCAGCCAAACCTTATTTATTGTGACAAAACGAACAGCCCCCAGGATGCTCATCCAGCAGCTAATTTCTCATCTTATCTATTATGTGAATGAGATAGGAAAACAGTTTCCTGTTTCTCACAGATATCGCAAACATGAAAGATACAGAATGAATTCCCTTGAAAGCCATGCAGTCAGATCCATCCAGACTCATTTGTTTCAATGGGAGGAATTAATGCCGTCAGGGCTGCTGGTTGATGGGAAATAAGTCTATAAACCTCTCTATAGAAGCAACCTCTAAAATGCTGAGGAGGTTGACAGACACTTTGTTATCTGTTTATTAAATACGGTGCCTGAAGATATTGTTACCATGTCACACGGAGGTAGGAGAGATACCTTTCTGCTGCTGCAACTCACTCGTACCTGCGCCGTAAGGCTCTGATGCTAGCATTGGAATACACATGTGGCTTAGATTGTGGTTTCTTCTTCTCTTTCCTTCTGGTCCAGGCACAGTAATAAAGAAGGGATTGCACACTGTATGTACCCAGATAAAAACTAAGAATTTAGAGAAATAGTCACATGCAACAGCAACAAAAAGAAAATGTGTGCTATGATCCTCTCTTCTCTTTAAGAACTAGACCTCTGTGATCAATACTTCAGCATCATTAGTTTGGAAAGCCGTTAGCCTGTTGGCTATGTATTTGGACACCTCTTAATAAACCGTAACCCAATTTGGCATGATGGTTCCTGAGATCAAGGAACAAGTTTTTCGTCTATATCTGGATATAATTTTGAATCAAGATGGTGGGCTGAACAACACTTATTTTATTCACTGATTCCAAAACTATGCTATTTTTGTGTGTGTTTCATAACATGCCTGAGGCTGCTAGTAAGATATAAAGATAACACAACACAAAAGCTTGAGTGTTTTGTGGGGGAAGGTGGCCACACACTTTAAACGTGTTTTGTTTTTTTCCTGCCAGGTAAATTGATATCTCCCCTCCACGTTGTGCTTATATCTCTGAGAACCCAGCTGTCAAACTGCATGGTGGTGGCACTTTTCAAAGGCAGTTCTCCCAGCCACTGTTATTGAGTCTGCTGCTGTGTGTTGTTGTTGTTGTACGGCCGTCATAGGCACCTACTGGTTCTACTTAGACACTATTAACAGCAAGAGAGGCTTCTTCTCTTCCACTATGGCTGCGCAACCTTGGTAGTGGCTGTAAAGGGTTGGGGGGGGTAGCTGTAATTGTGTTTAAAACTCTATTTAAAGATTCAGTTTGTAATATTTCTGAATAATTAGTTTACACACACAAACAAAAAATATTTCACAGAGGTGTGTCTCCTCTATAATAAAAACATACCTAAAGCATATATCCACATCTCTTCAAACACCCCCCCCCAAAATACAGAAATTCATTAAATCAAATACTCACAAAGTATGAAAACAGAGACCAAATGTTGGGGTTGGGGAGTATATTCCTTTATTTAATGGCTAATTGCGTATATAACCACTTACAGAGGAAGAAGAATTCCAATGCGTTGAAGAGTCTTTTAAGAATGACCACATATGTCCGGATTCCCATATGGCGGGGAAGTAAACATTGTGCCCTTCAGATGATGTTAAACTCCAATACCCTTTACCCTAAACCAGTATGACAAGAGTTACAGAAGGCATTCGTCTGTGATAGCCTTTTAAAAAGGCAAATAAATAAATGTAAAAATCCAAATAAACAGGTGAATAAGTGTAAGGATAACTCCCTATCCATCCCAGCCAAGTCTCACCCAATAAAGAACTTCCCGTTCTTTTTGTAAGTGGCAAACAGGCATTCCCCTGCAGAAAAGCAATTCTGCTGTAAGAAGGCTGCACCAGCCCCACAATGTTATGTATGACCTGTGACCAGACTAGTGCTTCAGTCTGCAATCCAACCCCTTCTTGTGCCAAGTGAGGAGGAAGGGTTCCACAGAGCAGCAGACAATTTGTATTATTGTTCTTCCTGATTCCTGGCTAGGAGCTACCATAAAGCACAAGTTATAAGGAGGAAGACACGAGGTAGAGGAGAAATTTGCTCCAAATGCAATCTTATTAGCTGGTCCTCAACATATATGTGTGTGGATTAGAATGCTACTATCTCTGGGTGCGTATGTGGTTTTTTGTTTTTGCAATGCAGCATTTGTTTTAAAATGCATACAATGATGTGTCTTTTCTTTATTATTTTATTATAATACAGGCCACCCTTCACCAAATGGTACCAGGGTGGGCTACAAAAATAGAAGAGTTCAATTAAGCACAATGCACAATTAAAATCATAAAAAATTAAAAACAACCCACAAAATAACCAGAACCAGAATAACAAATCAGCTGTGCAGAACAGTGCACAGCAATGCAGGAATGATGTGTTTTCTTTCATGGCTAAATGCATACAGGAAGGAATATTTTAAGGAAAGAGTGTGTACAAAATACATACAATTTAAATGCATTTCCCCCTATTTTTGCACAGCAAAAACACACACACCCAACAACAGACTGGAGCATGTATGTGATTTAGCACATGCAATACTGACAAGTGATGGAAATAGATGGATCTGCCCATTGCTAGAAGGTACTCGCATTGCACCAAACAACAGTGCAATTCTATACATGCCTACTTGGAAGCAGACCCCATGGCATTCATTATATTACAGCCTTAAATGCTTGGACAAACCCCAACAGCTAACAGTTCTCAGCTTTTTAGGCTAGGATTATTGTCTCCCCAAAATGACTTATCATTGCCTTTGGGGATCTCTGAGCTCCTTATTTTAAAATTTTCTCTTTTAGATGCTTTCGACAACTGTGAAAACATAAAGGAAATGGGAGCCACAGTTCTGCCTACTCCAAATATGGGCATCTCTAATGAGACTGTTGTTGCTTCTCACAGATTTCTTAAGAGGCAACAGAGTGAAAAGTGAACGGGGTCTGGCCAATCTTCAGGCAGCAACAAAAATGAGAAATGCAGACGGGGCTGATTCTGCTGTTGCATTTGTCATCAAAGACAATTATGTGCAAAAACTGTTGTGTTGCAATGCAAAATGTGTGTGGAGCTTGTCAGAAAACAAGCAACTAGGCTTCTGCCCTACTCTGCAAAATGTGCATGGATTTGAGCCGAAATACTGCAAAGATAGTTGATTTTACCAGTGTAGAGGTTTTTTCCCCAGCCGGAACCCGCCAGAACTCACTTCAGGCACCTCTCAGGTGGGTGCCATTGCCATTATAAGACAACAATGGAAGTGTTCATGGTGAGTTCCGACACCTCTTTTTCTAAAAACAAAACAAAAACAGCACTGGGAGATACAACTTCCCTATGCAAGATTTACATACCCTCCAAGAGTCCCGATTTTCCAGGGACAGAACCGGAATTACAAAAGCCATCCTGGCTTCTGATTTGATCCTGGATTGTCCCTTTTCTCCCCCTAACAAGCTTTTTCCATTCAAAACTCCTAGCACAGTTATTATACGGGCTTCAGATTTGGACTGGTGCTCACCTTGGATCTACAGAAGCTGTTCAGTCTAAGTTCCTAAGGCAATTTTTTTGTCTGTTCCATCCTGTGTTCCCAATGCTTCATTGCGCTTGGAGGCTAATCTCCCCTCTGTTGAATTACAGATTTGGTGTAGGACATTTCATTATTGGCTTTGGCTAAATTCAAACCCCACCGGTCTACTACCCTTAGTATTGCAAGACTGTCATGAGAGCGCTTGGACTAAAATTGTCAACCAAAATTTTATCACCACTGGTTTATCACCACAACCATTATTAACACTAGGCTTCAGTAAAGCAAATAATTTAATTACACAGCGCCTATATGATATGAAGCGACAGAATAATTTGGCAACAATAAGAAAATTTTGCCCATAGTATGATTATTTTCCCTCTAGCCATTTTGATACGTTGGCACCCTATTTGCAAAATTTAACAATTCCAAAATACAGACGTGGTTTCACTTTCGCAAGATTAAATATACTGCCTTAAGCTACACTTGAGGGTCGATTTCAAAAAATTCCGCTAGAAAAAAACGCTTATGTCCATGTGGAGATGGCAGTACTGGCAGTGTGCTTCTAGTTTGTACTGTTTTAAAGATTTGAGGAGTGAGGTTATCACCCCTCTACTACTATTAATACTAGGTTGCTCAACCATTGCTACTGTGTCCTTTCTTCTAGCAGATCAAGATACTGTAATCAGGTGACAGCAAAAACTGCAAACCTTTTAGCAGGGGCAATTAGAATAAGATCTATTATTTGATTCTTGATGTAAACCTCCAGAATGTATTTTGTATAGTTAAGTTTTTAGCTCTAGCTTCAGTACATTGTATTTTATTTTATTGCTATGGCTAGTGCCTGGTGTAAATAAATATTATTCTGATTCTGATCCTGCTCTCTATTTCCCCTTGTCCCTATTTCTTCACTGTACTAACCTTGGCAGTGACTACATCATCTGGGAGTAGTATTGCATTTGCCCAAGGCCAAAGCATAGCAAACCTGGCACAATACTTAGAGCACTGATGCAATATTCACCAGCATACCACGAGGAAAGATGTGCAGGCTGTATCAAAATCCATGTGCTCTTAATGCACACACACACACAACCCCAACCCACCCCATCCTGATTTGAAAGGCCTTCAGGATATAGTATTTGAGGTATGCAAGACTCCATTCCATTCATGGACAATGTTGAATGAAAACCAAAGTGTTATTTTGAAATGCTTTTATAATATTCTGTGGTCACAAGAGCATTTAAAAAAGAACATTGGATTGTATCCAAAGTTGTTCAAGAGCAAGTGGAAAGGATTTCCACACACACAAAGGGACTCCAGCTCCCGGCTGCAGACCTCTGGGAACCCTCAAAATCTCATTTGATGTGAGGTGGGCTGCGGGGGGCAGCGGGGAGAAATAGAGGAAAACAGAGTTGGTTGCCTGGTCACATAACACTGGATTCCACCCTATGCATATGTGCAGTTCATGCACCAACCTCTACCTTGTAGGACAACATCAATGTGGGAGATACTAATGAGAAATAAATGTTATCAGCTAGAAAAATCTGCTTCATTTAACAATCATTTAAGTGTCATTCAACCAATTGTTCACCCTTCTCTGCTTCTGTAATCCACCAGGGCTTTGCGGATGAAACTGAGGACTGCTGAGCAAAATAAAAGCCAGAGAAGCTTATAACTGGCTGATAACTTCAGCCAGGAAATGTTTCATAAACTCTTTTGATAGAGTGAGATATTCATTTTAAAACTGCTAGCTTTATAAATTTTACATCTACTTGTTTTTAAAATTTGAGTGTATCTATATTTTTTAATGAACATTTTCTATGGTTTTATGTAAGCCACTTAGCTGAGGTTTTTGTCAATTGAGTGGTATATAAATCCTGTCAATTCGTCAATTAAATCTTGACTTTTGCACTGCGCATAAAAAGTGAACCATGTTCACTCTAAGGACTTTGCCCCACAGAATACTGCAACCACCAGAACCCAAACAATGTGATACCAATATGATCTCATGTTATATTTCCAGTATGGGGGAAAGAAGGGGTAGAGGACCCTGTAATTTTTGATGGTTTACAAAATATATCTGGCAAAACATTTGGAAAAACGGTGAATTGCAGACAGTGGTAATAACTAATGAGTGAATGGTAAATAATACTTTTCTCACACTTTGTCATTTTAATGCTTTCCTGACCATTAAGGAAAGTTGATGGCTTCAACTTTCACTAATTATTAGTGTGCAAGTAAGTGACTGTTTATATAGTTATTATATTTGTATTCTGAGCTTCCTCCAAAGAGATTTGGCACATAACTGTTATCTGATTTTCACCTCAAAACGACCCTAAGAACTTCATGGCAGAGCAGAAATATAAGCTCAAATCTCCTTGCTCCAAGTACAAAATTGTATCCACTAGCACAATTACCTTTCTTATTGCAAAAATCAGAGCAAGGAAAGGATAGGAAGGAAGGCTATGCTATTGTTTTCCTACTATATGTAGTCTTTGAGGAGCAGGATTAGAATCATATTTGTCAGCAGGCACAAAGTAGCTCTCGAAATCCTGCTCTGCTGTTTTTGTGACTAATATGTGTGGTAGACTAATATGTGTGGATGAACATGCAAAGGAAAGATCAGCTCCGAAGCTCTTCTTGAACTTGTAAATTCACCAGCTGAGTTCACAGATGAAATTATTCTACAAATTTGTTGTCCAATATTTATTATGCGCAATGAATGATTGTATTACGCATGTGTGTTACTCACTGTTTATAATAAAGGTGGGAAGATTTCCTCCACTGGAACATTTTTTAATGATTCCTATGAAGAAATATATAATATGCAGAAGTTGTAAATCTTTGTCAAAGTTTTAAAATCCACATGGATTTTCTTGGAAGGACGTTGAGCAAGAACCAGAAATTGGCTCATGCTACTCAGCGCTTATTTACATGACTATCCCTGAATAAGTAATACCTGTGGAAAAAATCCTTCAAGTGCTACCTCACTAGGTGACCTTAGACAAGTGTCTCAGATGCAGCCCCTGTCTGCACTACAGGGTTCATAATGCTTCCTGTCTCTTTTCTGCGCAATATAAAAGTGCTTTAGTCTATTTCAGCATCCTGACTGATATGCCTACATCATGCAAACAAAATACCCAAATTTTGGTAGGCAGACTGACTACTTGTGGTTTTTACAGACAGGTGTAATGTCCTTCTACTGTTTTAACTATCTGCTTTGTTTTTATTTGTAGTTTTTGTTTTTAAATACCGCCACTATCATTTTTTGAAAGATGGATGGCTTATATATTATTTAAATAAACAATGAAGCGAATACCACCCAGTATTAGGATGGTTGGTTTTTGGGGGGACTTTCTTGTAAACCAAAAGCAAGTGCACAAAACTCAGTGATTTGAAAAGATCTGAAAAGTGTTTGCAGGCTGCTTCAAAAAGCAAGTATATTAGAAAAAGAACAGTGTAACACATCTTTGCTTTATTTGTATCTATTTAATGATTTCTACCCTGCCATACAGTACTATGGGCCCCTCTGAGAGAATAAACACACACACACCCCTCCGTGGGAAGTGAAGTATGGTAAGACTCACAAAGGACTACAATACTGTTCATATGCAGCTCTGAGATATTTTCATTAAAAAAAATGTTCCAACTTTTTCTTGCTCCAAACCAAAGAACAAGAGCAAGATATTGTGTTATGCTAGGGCTGCCATACGTCCGGATTTTCCCAGACATCACCGGGATTTCAAATGTGGAATTTCCAAAAGGCAGCGCTTTGTCCTGGATCTTAGGCAAGTCAATTAAAAAACTGAGATTTTTTTGCATTTTGGGGTATCCTGGCAACCCTATTTTATGCACTTATTAATTTGTATCTATTTATTTTAAAACTACACCCACAGAGAAATTCTGCTTTCTGTACCAGTCATGCAAAGTTTGTGGAGAGACTGCCATCCTGTGTCGGAGCCACAACATAACAGTAGATTTCTGCATTGGAGCAGATCCACAACATTTATTTAGAGGACATGACTTCCCCAAAGAATCCAGGGAAATGCAGTTTTACCTTCACAGAGCGACAATTCCCAGGATATCTGGGGGAAAGTCATCTGCTTTAAATGTGTGCTGACTGTGCTTTAAATCTGTGGAGCGGATCTCAGATGAGAGTCTGCAGGTGCATCTGAGAACTTCTGAAAGGGTTGGCCTTAAAATAAATAATGCCCCGGCCAAGGAGCACATTTGGTCGCCCCCCCCAAAAAAAAATGGTGGTCAGTTTTGCAGAGCTGCCAGGTTTTGTGGCTTGTTTGCAAAACCTAGCAATATAACAGGCCCAACGGGTCCCATAATACGCCCTTGACCTCACTCCAAAGGCAGACTCCACCATTGTCTTCCGACACAGATGGATGCCATGACACTCAAATGAGCAATGTCTTCTCAAACGTCTGGGTAGCAAAATGAATTCTCCTGACACTTCCAGACACAGTTGCCAGTGGTGCACAAAACGTCTCAAAGCTGAAGCTCCCGAAAATATATTTAATACATTCATATCCTGCCTTTCCTCCAAGGAGCTCGAAGAAGAAGAGGAGTTTGGATTTGATATCCCGCTTTATCACTACCCTAAGGAGTCTCAAAGCGGCTAACCATCTCCTTTCCCTTCCTCCCCCACAACAAACACTCTGTGAGGTGAGTGGGGCTGAGAGACTTCAAAGAAATGTGACTAGCCCAAGGTCACCCAGCAGCTGCATGTGGAGGAGCGGAGACACGAACCCGGTTCACCAGATTACGAACCTACTGCTCTTAACCACTACACCACACTGGCTCTACGCTACACCACAGTGGCATATGTGGTTTTCCCCTCTCTCCATTTTATCCTCATAGCGACCCTGTGATGTAGGTTAGGCTGAGAGATCCCAGCAGGCCCAAGGTCACCTAGTGAGGTTCATGGCTAAGTGGGAATTTGAATCGTAGCCTCTCAGGTCCCGGTCTGACGCAGCAACCACTACGCCATACTGGCTCTCTTGTGATTTATCACAGCTGATCGAAAACTCACATCACTTGTTGCCCTATCCACAGAGAACAACATTGCTTGAAACCCCCATCTCTCAGTCACTGTCCTAAAGCTGGCACAAGCCAAAGCTTGCAAGGCCATATTATGAACAGCAAGAGTGCACTATGGCAAAATGGCAGAACCACCACAGGTTTTACTTCAATATTTTGGTATTGTCAGGGAACTGCCATCGGAGCCAGAGGGAGAGGGAGGAGTCCAGAGGGATTCCGGAGAGCGTCCCGGGAGGGAGAGAAGCAGCCCACCTTATGGGGAAGGAAATCAGCGTAGCACAAGTGGAGAAGGGGGGCAGATGGGGGAATCGGCGAGGTGGCTCCATGACTCTTCGCCGGAGACCAGCTGGGAGAGCACTGGCCCTCCGCTGCCCACACCCTCCCTTCCGTGCAGGGAAAGTAGGCGGTGACTAGGCATCAAAGAACTTTTATGCTGGAAGAAGTTCAAGAAACGCCCACTGACGGATTCTGCCAGCGATTGAGACAGCCACGGGTGAATGGCTGTCCGGACAGTGAGAGTTCACCCAAGTAACCCAGCCAGTGGTAGTGCCAATTTACGCACGAGCAACTCCTAGAACCATTACAGGTATGTTTTTGGTTAGTAGCAATTCTTATATCCATTGTCCACTTGACCTGCTTGGCTAAAGAGGAAGTGTTGGAAAAAGTCCACACACAAAAATGTCTCCAGCACACACACACACACACACACACACACACACACACACACACACACACTTGCCATCTGTAAAAGGGATGGTGAATGGGTGCTTTAATATACCTTTACTAAAAAAAACCCTTGCTTTTCTGCAACAATATTTTTATTAACTTCAATTTCCAATCTGTAAAGTAAAGGCACAATATGACAGGGACTGATTGGATAAGATCAAATGGTCTGATTTTTCTTCTTTCTTAATGTGTCTGGACTATTATAGTGACTATTTATTCATTTACAGTTATTTATATCCTGCTTGTCAGGATACAGATGCTTCAAAGACAGTTTGAAAGTAATGTGAAGAGGCATTAATAAAATCATTAACAGTTTCAAATTATAACGGTTCATTTGGACTCTTCTGTCACAGGAACAGGGTCTCCATTCCCTCAGAGTTCATACAGCTGTCCTTGCTTCTTGCAGCAGCTGACTGTGTTTCTTTGTCAGTCCAGAGAAGTCATCCTGTAAAGGTAAAGGTACCCCTGCCCGTACGGGCCAGTCGTGTCCGACTCTAGGGTTGTGCGCCTATCTCACTTAAGAGGCCGGGGGCCAGCGCTGTCCAGAGACACTTCCGGGTCACGTGGCCAGCGTGACGAAGCTGCTCTGGCGAGCCAGCACCAGTGCAGCACACGGAAACGCCGTTTACCTTCCCGCTAGAAAGCGGTCCCTATTTATCTACTTGCACTTTGAGGTGCTTTCGAACTGCTATGTGGGCAGGAGCTGGGACCGAAAGATGGGAGCTCACCCCGCCGCGGGGATTTGAACCGCCGACCATGCGATCGGCAAGCCCTAGGCGCTGAGGTTTTACCCACAGCGCCACCTGCGTCCCAACTAGCTCATCCTGAGGGGACAGCAAACACCTCACACTCATAACAATCTCCACCTTCTGGAGTCAGGGCTTATCCACACCGTGTCAAAGTTTGTCTTGTACGCTAGCCATTCCAGCATTTCACCGGTATGAACCACATGGCATTTTCACTGTCCAGGCGACATCTCAGTTTACTTAGAGCTTAAAACCCACTTTTCCCTAATCACTAGTAGTGTAAAGGGGTTTTCTAAAACAATTATATTCCACTAAGCCATGTGGCATGCGTTTGGCACATCATGGTTTAAGGATTATAGCAGATTTCCTTAGTTTCACACCCCACAACCACCTCACATATTACTTGCTGCTCCCTGCATCAATTCTTTTAAGAAAAAGCTCTTTCATGCCTTTCCCTTGGACTTATAAATAAAGTCTCACACTGGAGGGTTTCTGCTTCTTAACCCTGCCCTTACTCAGCAGCAACCTGTACACACACGCACACAATTTTTATTTATTTTCCATTTAATATTATACAATTCACATCATTATCCACTTTACGGCTTTGCCTCTTTAGAGCCTATCGACTTCCTTCCCTCCTGCCTCATGGCTTTCAAAATTAACCTTTGTATCATTGCATTTTGTACGTTTTCCAATTCTAATTGCACTCATTACAAAATAGCTCAAAATTTAAATAAAAATAGGAAGATAGAAAATTTCTCATTACAAGTCTTCAGACAACCCTGCTAGTAATGTTAACTGCTTACAATAATCTTTCAGATATTGTATAAATTTACTCCAGTCCTTTTGGAATACTTGATCATGCGGGTTTCGGGTTTCTCCTGTCAGCTTTGCCAGTTCTGCAAAGTCCATCATCTTCATCTGCTTGTTGTTTCCATTTGGGGGCTAAAAGAATTCTTGCCGCAGTTGTTGCATACATAAACAGTCTTTTATCTTCCCTTCACCCACTATACCCAGTAAAAAGGCTTCTGGTTTTTTAACAAAAGTATTTTTAAACATTTTCTTTTGCTTATTATATACCATTTCCCAGAAAGCCTTTACCTCTTTACAAGTCCACCACATGTGGTAGAAGGTATCTTCAGCAACAACCTGTTCTGACTGATTGCTTGTTGGGCTGCTGACGAGACAGCAGCCATTTTAACTGCCTCTGGCCCACACCTTCCCACAGGGTAGGGGGCAGAGGAGAGAGTCTAGCAGGAGGAGACCCTGAGATTATAGTTTCCTGTCTCTCCTGGACTCGTCCCCATAGGACAATGATCAATGACCCTATGAGGGGAGGCAACGGATCACCTGCAGCATGCTCTGAGGAGAATTTTGCCTGCCTATCTCTTGCTCTCTTGAAAATTTTCCTCACAGGGCAGTTAGCGGAAGTAGGCCCTAGTGTCATTTTCACCTGCCTGCCTCCTTCCCTCTCTGAATTATACCAATCTGCCAACCTGCATGAATATTTCTGAGTGTGTTCATGTAAGAAAAGAGCTGAATGAATGTCCTAGAATGATGTGGCCTCTAAGATGGCTGCCTCTGGATACACTGAATGGTGGAAGAAAAGCAACTAAAGACAGAAACTGTTGGGCAGATTATGCAAGTGTCCCTATTTTCCAGGGAAAGTCCTGGATTTACTGAAGCCATCTCAGTTTCTGATTTGATCCCAGTGATGCCCATAAAGACCTATAAGCACAGCTAACTAGCCAAGCTAGAGGCCTTGTGCCTTATCTTGTGCTAGGAGCAGCTTTAGTCCCAATGTTGTAAACAACATTCCTAAGTGTCTACATTTGACAAGAGAGTCCTTTATTTCCTTGCCTAATGAATAGATAATGAAGGAAAGACCATACATGGTATAATTAGTATTGTGTTGTAACTGTAGATTGGAGGAAGTTTATGCATATTGCTTTAACAGATAACAGCTATGTATATAAAGCAGGCCCAACCCTTTTGGGCTTGGGTCAGCTTTTGGAGAGTGATCCCACTGAGCCATTATTTTTCTCCGCCATGGGGAGATTTACATCAGCCTCAAACGTTAATTTTGCTACACCAGAACGTCCCACTTGTCCTTAGGATGTCCCTGTATTCATCAAAGAAATTTGGGAGCGTATGAAGTTACACAACCCCTGAGCCAAGGAAATAAGTAACTATATAACCTTTAGAAGGCATCTGAAGGCAGCCCTGTATAGGGATGTTTTTAATGTTTAATGCATAATAATAATAATAATAATAATAATAATAATAATAATAATAATAAATTTAAAAATGCAGAAGGTGTAGAAGAAGTAGAAGTTTAGCTCCATAGCCTGCAGAGAAGGAGGACGTAAGGATGACTTTATATGTGAGCAAAATTGCCTACCCTCTTTTGTTCACCAGAGGTGTTAACTTCATCTGAGCCTGGAGGGAGAGCCAGGGCTGGGGATTAGAGAAGGGGGCCATTTTGTTGGGATGGTGAGCCAAGTAACTGAAGAGCTGTGGAGTGGCATGAGTCTAAGGACCTGGCAGAAGAGAGGAGGTGGGGCAATGCAGTTTTTTTTTTTTTTTTAATCAGGGCCTTTCTTGGAAGTAAGTCACAGAAAAGGAAGAGGAAGCAGAGCCTGGAGGAACTGGGCTGTGTGCAATGATGAAGGAGAAGAAACAAATTACAGGAAACAAACTAACAAATTAAACATTTCTGATACCGCTTGCTGACCTGCTTAAAAGTAACTGATCAGCAGAGCAAATCATTCTTTACAGAGTGGCCAGCTTTTTATCTGCATCTTTAGCATGCAGTCTGTGATCTTGTCCTGGTCAGTTGGCAACCCTAATTCCACGCCTTTTCATTGGCCCTACATACCATGTAATCATAGTTATGGGGAGCCCTACGGAAGGAATAATTATAAATGGATCTTCACAGCAGTGCAACCATGTGTGTGTGTGTGTGCGTGTGCACACACACACACACATGCACACACATTCAGAGAGAAACAGAAAATAATGCTTTGCAATTACAGTCCACAGCTGCTGCAGTTCCAGTATGCTTGCTCCACACAGGTGCAGCTATTATGACAATGAATAGTACACATTAAAGGTGCCATCTATAGGGGTAATAATACTAGGGTTGAAGAGGTATTTTCATTTTCAGCCTAATGTTAGGAAGGAGAGAGAGAGAATAATGTAAAATAAAAGAAGGCAATTCACAACCATCCCTGATGGTTCAGCTGCTGCTTAGAAACATTCTGGTTTCAAAGAATTCGCAGGTAATGAGTATTAGGCCAGCATGTGAAAATCAAAGCACTAAATGGTTTAGAGGTGATTCCCTTTTAGCATCCAAAGGAGAAGGCAACATCAGGATTCATACCAAAGAAATGTCATCCTGTAAAATACCTTGGCAGAGTGCAGACCAGGTAACACTGTAGTCAGAGTGAATAAATTATTTCCACAGCTCCACCAAAGGATAAATGCCGTATTTACTAGAATGTAATGTGCACCTTTTTTCTGCTAAATTACATCACGAAAATAAGGGTGTGCATCAGATTCAATGGCACATTACATTCAAGTAAATATGGTAAGTGAAGAGTCTGCAGAGCTTAATTTTTAGCAGAGGTCACCAGGGCTCACCTGTTTTCAATGCCAGGGATTAACCCTGGGGCATTTGTTTTGTATTACATTTATGTCCCATGTTTCCTCTAATGATCTTGGGGCAACTTACAAGGTCTTACTCCTCTTTGCTGCATTTGAGTTATTCACAGTTTATTCATTTGTTGTCCAAACTGCCCTTCATCAGTTATGATTACTGGGCCCTTTACCATCTAGACATCAGTACAGCAAAGCAAGAAATAATATTAAACCAATATTAAAATGCAACCATAATTTTTAAAATGCAGCTGATCTCAGTCAGAATAATATTTTCTGAAAGTCCAGCTGAAGAGATAAATTGGGAACTGGTGCCAGAAACCAAGTATTGAAGGAGGAGGAGGGCAACCAAAATGGTCAAAGGCCTGGAAACGATGCTTTATGAGGAACGGCTAAGGGAGCTGGGCATGTTTAGCCTGGAGAAGAGGAGGTTAAGGGGTGATATGATAGCCATGTTCAAATATATAAAAGGATGTCACATAGAGGAGGGAGAAAGGTTGTTTTCTGCTGCTCCAGAGAAGCGGACACGGAGCAATGGATCCAAACTACAAGAAAGAAGATTCCACCTAAACATTAGGAAGAACTTCCTGACAGTAAGAGCTGTTCGACAGTGGAATTTGCTGCCAAGGAGTGTGGTGGAGTCTCCTACTTTGGAGGTCTTTAAGCAGAGGCTTGACAACCATATGTCAGGAGTGCTCTGATGGTGTTTCCTGCTTGGCAGGGGGTTGGACTCGATGGCCCTTGTGGTCTCTTCCAACTCTATGATTCTATGATTCTATTCTATGATTCTAAGGTGCCAGTTGTACTTCCAAGGAAAGGAAGTTCCATAGATGGGGCACCAACTCAGAAGAGGCCCCATTGTGTTTCACTGTACAAGAGCCTTCACATAATTAATAATAATAATAATAATAATAATAATAATAATAATAATAATAATTTTATTATTTATACCCCACCCATCTGGCTGGGTTTCCCCAGCCACTTTAGGCAGCTCCCAACAGAATATTAAAAACATGATAAAACATAAAATATTCAAAACTTCCCTAAACAGGGCTGCCTTCTAAAAGTCAAATGGTTGTTTTATTCCTTGACATCTGATGGGATGTTCCACAGGGCAACAAGAAGGGCCTCCTCTGCAGACAGATCTCCATACATAAGCAGGCTGATATAGGAAGTATTCCAGTTTTTGGCTTCTAAGCTGTTTAGGGCATTATAAGTTAATACACATTGTATTGGGCTCAATAGTATACTGTATTGGTAATCTGTGCATACCAACTGCCAGTGTTGTTGAAATCTGGCAAACTGTGGCTAATCTTAACTATAATTTGTTTAAACCAAGCCAACTTCAAACCAACAAAGTATAAAGATGGCTTGTTTAGGATTAAAACCACACTTTAAGGTTTGACTGTACTGTAACTCTAAACTGCAGTTGATCAAAAAACAGAAGCAAAAGTGCCGGGGGTGGGGAGCATGAAAGCCCAAGATTCACACAGGGCTCATTCTTATTATGATAGGAAAAGCCATGGTTTAGAAGGTCATCTGAAGAAAGCCATTTTCTCACTGATCTTTACAGTGGTCTGATAAAGGCAAATCTCTAAAGGAGCAAGCCTGAGGTAGTAGCTTGCCAAATAGTATCTAGTGAATTCGTGACTGAGGGGATGTTGTAAATGCTATTGCCCATAATAATCTCTAACGGCTTCTGAACGTCAGAAACCATTTGTGATAATTCCCCAACTCTCCAGCCAAAACCCATAGCTTTTCATAAAATACCACTTTATTTCATGTATCCGGAAGAGTTTGCCATCTCAGATTATGAGCATACTTGTCGTTATGAGAGCTTCTAGCCCTCATTTTAGAAATCGGTGGTCCAGAAATGTTAAGCAGTTTATTAAAGTGTTCATAGGCCACCTTTCAGGATACGTATCCTCACTCACAAGATAGCATAAAAAGCATGAAATGAAGAAGAAGCATAAAATGCATGAAATGAAGAAGAAACATAAAAACAGATAAGATAAAATCAAAACAACTATCTAAAAGTCAACAAATGTACAGCAGTTAAAGCCATATTGTTATAACTCAGCTAAGCATCACAAAATAATTAAAAAATATTTTAGGCTACAAGTATTGGGCAGTGGAGGGGAACTGAATATGGCTAATTCACCTTATCCTCCTCCAACATTCTTCTGGGATCTTGCAGACAGGGTAGAAATTGGGACAGAGGAACAGTTTTGCTCTCCTGTCCTTTTTCCAGTGGTTTTAAAACTGTTTACCTCTTATCGGATAGGGGTAGGGACAGCTGAAACAAAACCAGCTTTAGAGTTGGTGTGATTTATTTTGTGGTTTGGGTGTGTGACAGGGAATTGGGAAGGTTATAGATCCTTACGCTCCATTTCTTCCCTGGTCCACTCCCTACCTCTTGGCATTGCGAGGGTCCAGGTTGCAGAAGGTGTCACAGCACTGGGGTGGGAGAATATAACACTGGATCCTCTCAGAGGTCAAAGCACCTCAGAGACAGTGTTCAGAAGCATCCTATGGCCCCTGGGATACCACCCCAGGCAGGGCCATAGGATAGCAGGGTCAACTAAAAAGTTTGCTGGTTGTTGCTTTTTTTAACACATTCACAGAAACCAAGCAGGTGATGGATGAGAACGCTAAAACCGACAGCAGACTAAGACCACATTAGAGCACTATGGTACTACTTTAAACAATCATGGCTTCTCCCAAAGAATTCTGGGAGCGGTAGTTTAAGGATGTTGAGAGTCGTAAGGAAGCCACTATTCCCCTTAACAGTTTTCGGAGTTCTCCGTAAAGGGGGACCCATCGTTAAACCACTCTGTAAACCAGAGCTTTCCAAACTTCTCATGTTGGCAGCACACTTTTTAGACATGCATCATTTCGCAACACAGTAATTCAGTTTTACTAGCAAACCAGTTTAAACTAACCCCTTTCCAGTCCCGTGAGGAGCATGGGGAGCGTTTGCGTGACACACCTACACATTGCAGCCGACACACTAACGTGTCGCGACACACGGTTTGGAAAACTCTGCTATAAACGGTAGTTCTGGGTGGAGAACAGGGGACTTCTAACCATGCTACAGCTCCCATAATTCTTTGGGGGAACCGGTGATGTTTAAAGTGGTATCATAGTGCTTTACATGAATGGTATGAATGTGGCCTAAAAAGCAGTTAACTGCATGCCATTACACATTCGCTAAAACTGTTCTCTGGATTCACAGCACACGCCAGTTTACCAGAGTTGGCAGAGCAAAAGTGCCTTAAAGGGGCCTAAAACTGAGGGGAGGGAACATTACACTCAATTTGAAACACCATAGGACATCAGCGTAATGAAAACAAAACTGAATGGATAAGCTGGCTGGTATACTAGGAATGGGAAAAGGCAGCTGAACTCAAGAAAAGCCACTGGATAGAAGTAAACAGAAAGTCTGGGAAGCAACCTGGCAATAAACAGGGTTGCCAACTGGCTAGAAAAATGTGGGCCGCCCTGATAACCTGCTGGTGCCTGCACACTAAGCTACAGTTAAAAACACAGCTACAGAAAAGTTGCCAACCCAGCGACAACAGGGCAGCTGTGTCACATACAAGGTTTAGAAGGAACAGAGTTTGCAGGCTCTGTTCCTTATTTCCGAATGTCTTTGCACACCCTTGAACAGTAATACAAATGCACAGTATATCCCCCCCCCATGGCACATGCTGGAATCTTTACTGTAGAGCAGCCTTCTCCAATGTTGGGCCCTCCAGTTGTTGTACAACAACTCCTATAATTCCTGATCAATGGCCGTGCTGACTGGTGTTGATGAGAATTGCAAGCAAACTATATCTAAAGCCAGTTTGGGGCACCTTGGGCCTAGAGGCCAATCCTTAAGTTTCCATAGTAACTTCTCAAGGGAGGAGAGTGGAGACACAACAAGAATAACAAGGCCGTACCTGCTCATTGGCCGCATCCCCACTGACTCCTAACAACCCCACCAGTTCTGGTGGGCATTAGCCACCATTGTTAAAAGGAAAAGAGGCTATTCCGTTTTTGTCCTCTCCTTATGTGTCATTATCTTGCGAATGCAGTGGTTTCCCCCCTCCGAATAATTAAATCATATTCACGAGGACAGCAGATTAATTGAATTTAAATTCTGAACGACTACAGAAGCAGAGAGGCATGAGTCACTAGTCCATTCTAATGAGAAGATTTATTAAGGACCTTTCTCTGATAGACATATAGAGCAGGGTTATAAATATTTCATATTCAATTAATTGAATTTTGCCCTCCGCCTGCGATGCTGCCCTGAAACGTTAATCCACTGGGAAATAAAATCTCAAACAAAGTAGGAAAATTTGATCATTGCAGCAGAAATGTTCTGCTACCTCAACCCCACCCCACCCCTGGCAGATAACCACAGTGCCTACCTAGGACAGAAGCCCAAGTGTCAACTGCTTCTGGATTTCTACAGAGATTGAAAAGATGACTGTTCATTAATTGAGCCGTGGCTGTATGAAATGGATGCATGTATAAGATCATAGGAGTCCTGCCTGATGCAAAGCAGATTTATAGACGCGGTTGCGATGTTGAACAACCCTCAATAAATAGGTCACATAAACCTAAGAATCCTTGGGGTGGCTAATGTTTTTGGACAACAGAAATATTTTGGACTACAACTCCCATCAGCCCTGGCCACGGGCTATGCTGCCTGTGGCTGACAGAACCTGAAGTTCAACAAGAACTGGTAGGCCATATATTTCTCCCTTCCTGCTTCCAACATTTCAGCGTTATGGTGATCGTTCACATATGAAATAAGGTGCTCGAGTTTAAATGGAGTTGATGCTTTCTAAGGGCATGTCAACAAGACAATGCAGCAGGTCTTACACTGTGCAATGGAACTCATTGCTTTTCTCCAAGACAAGCCCTTCTCTGTAATGCTTAGGGTCGATTTGCTCTCCTCTCCCACAGACCGCCTTTAATGCAACATCAGAGTCTGTGTGTGTCCTCTGCCCATCGCCGCCATGGCACTCTTCTTTGGGCCTGCCCATATTTACATCCAGCTGGGTCGACAGAGCAATGCCACAGAGACCAGCAATCAGCATCTCTGAGCCCACCTCACAAATACCATGATGCAACAAAAAGGTAGGTTGCTGCCAGGGGCAAACTTGTTACTATGGCGCCTTGAGCGAGGCCAAAATTTGCCCACTATCCTTTGTACTGTGCTGCACTTTGGGAAGAAGGTGTGAGTGCTCTAGCAGGGTCTCAGAGCACCTCCACCTCCTTCCCAAAGCTGGGCAAGTGCTAACTAGGTTTTGGGAAGGAGGAGGGAGGACTCTAGGACCCTGTCAGAGCCCTCTTGCCTCTTTCCCATAGCTGGGCAGGTGCTTACCCTCTCTGCTCGGTGCCCCGTAGGGGGGAACTGGTTGCGCTGCCCTAAAACCACCTCTGTTGCCACATTTTGGGCTGGGTTCAGCTAATGAGTCCTGCCAGCAGAAGCAAGCACAAAGCACACTAGCACAAAGGGGTTGCCTGCTGCCCTCCCACTCAGGAGGCATAGGCAAACTCGGCCCTCCAGATGTTTTAGGACTACAATTCCCATCATCTCTGGCCACTGGTCCTGTTGGCTCAGGGTAGGTTGGAGAAACCATAGAACAGCACACAGGGGGAAGAGAGGGCAGGATGTGCTGGCAGAACCTCCTTAGCACCACGGTAAATTCCTACAATAACCTAACTGATGGAACCAGTAGTAGATAGGTAGCCGTGTTGGTCTGCCATAGTCAAAATAAAAAAATTCCTTCCAATAGCACCTTAAAGACCAACTAAGTTAGTTCTTGGTATGAGCTTTCGTGTGCATGCACTGTGTATCTGAAGAAGTGTGCATGCACACGAAAGCTCATACCAAGAACTAACTTAGTTGGTCTTTAAGGTGCTATTGGAAGGAATTTTTTTATTCTAACTGATGGAAGTTCACAGAAGGAAAAGCTTCCCATCTCCTCCCCTCACCCCACACACTCCCCTTAAAAAAACTTATCTAGAAGATCTGGGAGGGTCTCCTGAACAAGGGGGGATGGGGTACAAGGGGGCTTCTATAGGAGAGGTTAATCGCCCAAAATTTGACTGAGAGGCTGGGAAACTTTCCTTCCAGTTAACTTCCTCACATTAACCTATTTTATGATCCAAGCCATTAGGCTGATTATAAGCAAACAATTATGGTTCCAAGTTCTCCAACAAAAAGCTCAACGGGAGAAACAAAAGCAATTCCACCCTCCAGGCAGCTGTGCTCTTTGCACTCCATGCTCTTTGGGGAGAATATGTCAAGTTGCTTTCAGCCATATGCTTTATTCTTTAGGAAAACAGCTACTATTCATTCTTCTGCAATGTTTTAGCAAGGATGAAGCAAGCATTTATCTGAAGTAGCTGCTGAGACACCGTTTTAATCTCATAGCAACATCATAATCACTTCCCATAAAATAAATCTCTATCCACACACAAGGATTTTTGGAAGATGTCCCAGAGTGTATTATAAAGTTCCTTGAAACCATAGCAGTGGTTTCACATCTTAAAATATTCTAGCAAATATTTCTACTTCACCATGACTGATCCGAGATAAAACAAAACATGGTGGAATCTTTTTTTTTTTTAAAGAAGGAGGAGGGATGCACATAGTTGGCCCCAATAAATTAATGCAGAGTTGGGAGGGGGGTAAGTAAACTTCAGAGAGTTTGGGAGTTGCCGTTATCACAAGAGGTCCTTGAAAACTCCAGGAATTGTAGCCAAGGATGGGAGAGAAACTTAGTTTGGTTTATATTTCAGTGTGATCCTCCATTAAGTCACACTTCCCAAAACAATACACAAACCAAAATGTAGCTATTTATGAAATTCACACTTCTCTGAATATTGTGGTACAATTCTCCACCAAAAAACCTGTACAAAAAAAAGTTATGTTGGGGAAAGTGTCTTTACAAATCATCACTACCACTTATTATACTTATTAGTCACCTTCATGAGGATTTTTTTTCTTTTAAAAAAATTGCAAACGCATGCAAAAATACAGAGAAAATGAAACAGGAAAAATGAGGAACAGAGACAAATGAGAACTGACAGATTCGTCCATTCCTAACTCAAAGCTGGCTACCTTGTAGAAAGTTGTGCTGCAGTCAGCAAGATTATGACAAGGAGACTGAAAAGATCACTTTACCTTACATGTACCCGTCTGTATCCGGAGGTCTTCTTCAGCAGGCCCCAATCCACCAAATGGGTGCCTCTGCCAAGTGAAATAAGGGAAAGGATGACCAGGGAAAGGGCCCTTTTGATGGTGGCACCCCTGCTGCAGAGTGCCTGCCACAAGTCTTGCTCACCTTTCAATGTTGCTTTTGATGATAGTGCACTTTACATTTTCAGTTGTCTCCCTTTCTGCTTTGGTTGGGGGAAAAACCCCAATTATGCAGCAAATTGTTATTTTCTGGTATTGTATTTTTAATTGCATGCCACCATTTTCTTTGAAAGCCACCCAGAGAACTGTGTTATATAAATACTGCAAATAAAACAAAAAATGGTATGAGAGCCACTCCCCTCCAGGCACCCACCCAGGCTCCTGCTGAACGGACACACTGCATTGCAGTTTTATATATACCAAGCCTTGGGCACAAAACAAAACAGCATTCCAGAGATGAGTTTCCACCCATAAACTCAGCATTGTTTACCATCCTGTCAATGGAAGGGTCTGAAAGGCAGATAAGTGTCAAGTTCTCTCCTTGCTGTCCCAGCTCTTGGAAGAGCTCCTAGGATTCTTTCCTTTCTTCTCCAATTCATCTCCTACAGCCAAGACTGGTCATAGAATCATAGAATTGTAAAGTTGGAAGGGACCCTAGTCTAACCCCCCCCCCCTGCAATGCAGGAACACACAGCTGTCCCATACAGGGACCACACCTGCGTCCTTGGTGTTATCAGCATTATGCTCTAACCAACTAAGCTGTCCACTGCTAGATGGATAGCTGCACAGGGAACCTACCTTTACACACCACCTCAGAACCTGAAGATGCTCCTCTCCCTTGACCAGACTTTGGAATGAGATTGCTTGATGATAACATTCACGTGAAGGTCTGCATTGGACACACTCTGCCTTGCACATAGCAAAGGTTTACCCAGCAGAAGTCAACTCTTTCTTCATAAGCAGGGCAATCTCTTTTCTGATGTTTTGGGTGGTCATTCTCAATTCATGCAGGTAACACAGACTCAGACATCTTCACATTCATGCATCATAAGGTAACCAGGCAAAGGGATGCAACCCATAAGAGAGAGTATATGGCTTTGCAAGCAGAAGGTCTGAGGTTCAATCCCTGGCATTTCCAGGTAGGGCTGACCTCTGCCTGGAAACTTGAAGAGCTGCTGCCAGTGTTGACAAGACTAGGCTAGACAGACCAGCTGTCTCAGTAAATGGCAATTTCCTAGGTTCCTCTGGCATTGTGCTGCCAGTATCACAAAGTGAGAGCAAGAGCAAAAGCTAGACAAGTTTCTCTCCGTCCCTTCTTTTCCGACTCTGCTAATAATGTTATGAACTTCTAGCATAGAATCATAGAATTTTAGAGCTGGAAGGGACCCTGAGAGTCATCTAGTCCAAATGCAGGAATCTCAGCTAGATCATATCACATCCCAGCCTTCAGTTACCTTTTTCTCCAAACTTAAAAATCCCCAAACGCTTTCACCTTTCTGTGTTGGAAAGGTGCTCAAATCCAAACAGGGTAAAAGGGTGAAGCCTGAAACTACCCCTTGCCAAGAATGATTTTGAGTCCTTCAATTTCGTTTTAGGGGTCAGCAACTGGCAACTCCTGGGGATAAATCCAGTCTTTCCCCCTGAGATTTGTCGATCCAAAGGGGAAAAAAGAGCAGAAACTCTTGACAATAGGATTTGATGGCTGACAAGCAGAAAGTTGTGTTCCTTTACTGCTTTTCCACACCCTTCTCAGAGTCGCTGCTGTTGCTTCCCAACCACACAAAAACAGAAGCATTTCCTTTATCCATGGCAGGGAAATCTGTGGGCCAAGGATGATGGGAGACCAGGCCCAATAGAAGCTCAGTTAGCAGAGCATGAGACTCTTAATCTTGGGTCATGAGTTCAAGCCCTGCGTTTGATGAAAGGTTCCTGCATTGAACATCTGGAAGGCTGCCAGTTCCCTGCCCTCTCACACAATTAAAATCAGCTCAAAAACTAAACATAGATTGGACAAGTGTATAGCAGTGGCCACTAGATGTCACCAGTACTATATGCGATTTTTAAGCCTGCTCTTCTTCCCAATATGTGAGAAGTCACATTTTTGAAAGGGAAGCTTTTTAAACTTGTGGCATTTAGATAGATCCCTTTTTAAAAGGATCTGACAAATCAAATAAATTCGCTGTCTATCAACAGCAAATAGCCAGGAGACCTAAATGGAACTGGCGAGTTCAAAGGCAGACTGCAGCTGCAGCAGAAAGGAAGCATAGACCAGGCCACGGTGGGGAAGTCAACTAAGTATTGCTGAGAGTAGACTCACTGAAATTAATGAGCATGGCTAAGTTTGGTCCACTGATTTCAGTGAGTGTACTCTTGAGCAAAATTTAGCTGAGTAAATAAAATTTATTGATAAGACAGCCAAATAAGAGGTTGTAGCCAGACAAAAACACATGAACATAAATTATACATAGGAATCATACATAAAAATAAAAGCTTGACCCAAACAATCCTTTTCGATTATTTTTCATACATTGTGATCCACCTTGAGTGTTCTTATAATGGAAGGATGGGGTATAAATACTCAAATAAATAATAATTTAAAAAATGCTCTTTGGATTTTTTTTAAAAAAATATTTATTTTAAAAAGCTTTACAAAGATTTGCGCTTAGAATCCCTAGATTGAAGAAGAGGGTGAAAATGTCCCAAAGAAATACATAATATGACCACACAGCAATTAAGTGATAACAGACAGCAGCAACATTGGTTCCCAAGGCATTCTGCTTCACTTCCACCTTTTAAAAGATGATTTAATGCTACTCTCACATTGATCATTTGATTTGGAAAAGTCCAGCTCATTAAAATCAGAGCTTCCCCTCGCCTTTCCAACCAGAAACTGGAAAACGTTTTTTCATCCCTCAACTTTATACAGAATTTTAATACCTTTCCCACTGTAAAACAAAACAAAAAAACTATCAAAGCAAATTCAGCTCTGAAGCATGTAGCCAAACAGGACTTTAAAAGAACAGAAGTGTGGATGGAATGTGGAACCCATTTGGGCAAAAAGATTATCATTGCGCCTAAGTAGTAGACAGGTGCAACACCCATGTCTTTCCCTACCAGGGCACTCCATCCTTGAGGCTCAGTAGGCTTTCTGAATTCGGATAGGTTATAGGTGACAAGGCGGGCAGACAGAGGGAAGCACTTATGAGCTAAGAGTAGACAGGGGACAAGGATGCAAATTTCCAGGACCAGAGGTTTGCATCAGTTCCATTAATTTTAAATTTATCCCGTTCCCTTCATAAAGAAAACATATTATTTAAAAATGGAAAGAACAGGGATTAACCATTTACATTTTAAAAACCTACAAGCATTGTTTTGAATATTAGGAAGCATATTCTTTTTTTTTTATAAATATTTTTATTAAATTTTCTTATACATAGTCAGAAGTGTAGTACAGAAAAGAAGAAAAGAAACGAAAATAGAAAAAGAGGTATATAAAGAAAACCAACCTTCCAAACCATTTTTACCAATCCAACTGGACTTCCCCACATCTTCCAAACCCTGCGTTCCTTGCAATAAAAACATCAGCAAATTGTTACCATGTTTCATACCTTACTGTATCTTTCAAGTATTATGTTTCTAGATTCAAAATACTGTTTCTCAATCACTTATGCCTTAAAATAAACATAATACAATTACTTCAATTTTCCACCTTGTCTTTCTTATAACTTAATTTCCAGTTCATCAGATCTAGTTGCTGAAGCTAAAGTTTCCAAATCATGCACATTCTTAACATTCGTACAGCTTATAGTGTTTTTGCAAATAGTCCTTAAATTTTTTCCAGTCCTCTTCCATTGTTTCTTCTCCCAGATCTCGGATTCTGCCAGTCATTTCAGCCAATTCCATATAGTCCATCAATTGTGTCTGCCACTCTTCCAGTGTGGGTAGATCTTGTATCTTCCAGTACTTTGCGATGAGAATTCTTGCTGCTGTAGTTGCATACATAAAAAAAGTTCTATCCTTCTTTGACACCTTCTGGCCGACAATGCCCAGGAGGAAGGCCTCTGGTTTCTTGGGGAAGGTGTACTTAAACACCTTTTTTAACTCATTATAGATCATTTCCCAGAAGGCCTTCACTTTTGGGCAGGTCCACCAGAGGTGAAAGAATGTCCCTTCAGCCTCCTTGCATTTCCAACATTTATTGTCAGACAGATGATATATCTTAGCAAGCTTGACTGGGGTCATGTACCACCTATATATCATTTTCATAATGTTTTCCTTCAAGGCATTACATGCCGTGAATTTCATTCCGGTGGTCCATAACCTTTCCCAGTCTTCAAACATAATGTTAGGCCCAACATCCTGTGCCCATTTTATCATGGCTGATTTAACTGTCTCATCTTGTGTGTTCCATTTAAGCAGCAAGTTATACATTCTCGAAAGTATCTTAGTTTTTGGTTCTAACAATTCCGTCTCTAATTTCGATTTATCCACCTGGGACCCAACTTTTTTGTCTATTTTGAAAACCTCTTGAATTTGAGCGTAATGTAACCAATCTCGCACCTTATTCTTTAGTTTCTCCAAGCTCTGCAGCCTCCAATTGTCTCCAATTTTTTCTATTATTTCCCAATATTTCGGCCAGTTGGCCTCCATATTGGGTCTTTTTCGAGCCTTGGCCTCCACTGGTGATAGCCACCTCGGGGTCTTACCCTCTAATAAGTCTTTGTATTTTATCCAGACCATAAATATTGCTCTTCTGACAATATGGTTTTTGAACATTTTATGAATTTTTACCTTGTCGTACCACAAATATGCATGCCACCCAAAAGCATTGTCGAACCCTTCCAGATCTAGGACATCAGTGTTCTGAATATTAGGAAGCATATTCTGAAACGGTTTAGTCAAGTGCTTCACACCAAGTTCCCTGAGTTATTTTCCAAGTGCCAAAGTAATTTATCTTTGTTCGGCTATCATGAAATAATGAATGCAGGCAACATTTGAAAGGTTTGTAGTATCAGGAAAAGATTATGGAGTACAGTGGCAGTGGGGGGGGGAGAGAAATCACCCAAGCTCAGCATAGAAAACAGGTCAAACAGGAAGTGTTCTGGAAAAGCCTGTAATTCTCTTTCAAACCCTGTCTAGCCCACATTTCTCACCTCGGTCTATACCTGATTTTATATCTGTATGGGCAACCACAGCCAGCCTGCTCCATGGTTTTCCCTTTCCTAATGTCTATTGCCAGTCACTCAGCATGCACTTTGTTTGTTCTAGGTTAATGGTTCTTATGGTAATTTTACCAAAGAGGACCCACCCATGTAAGTTTCCTTTTTGCAGGGAGGTACTGTCTATGTGGGCCCAATGGTCCCCACACCTGTTGACCATGAATCACAAATTCTTTGCAGCTTTTGTTGCATCCAGGAAACCCGCCCATGAAATTCCTTGCAACCCACCATTTGGGAATTACAGGTACACACTACAAGTTATTTTTCACCTTTAATCGTTTTATGTGGGGGTGGGGGAAGAAATACATTTTGATGCTTAGGGCACCCATCTGCTAATGTCAAGGTGGGCGTCCGGGTCAGGTCAGCCAGAACTCACAAGATGTCAGTGAAGTTAACGCTTTATACAAAGAAATAAAAAACAGCTCAGGCTGAGTCAGCACGGCAACTCTTCCCAGTAGATCCTGCCTGAATGAGGCAGTTGTGGGGAGTGAAGGTCATCCCACATTTGCCTATGTATCCTCCTCCCCTGGGACCTTCCCAAGCAACCTGAGACTCCTTCATCTTGTCTCTCTTTGCTCTGGCCTCTTCATTCCTCTTTGTGTTCTGGGAGACTGGGGGGGGGGTGAGACTCCCTGGCTTCTTCAGCAGCCTGCCTGATCACTGCCTCTTGCCCCCCCCCCTCCTCTTGAGCCTCCTTTCCTGCCTCTGACTCAGGACTTGTCTCTGCCACGGCCTCTCCCTGCTCACTAAACCCTGTTGCCTCTTCAGCTCCCGACACCTCCTCCCCGCAGTCTGCTCCCTCTTCTCCCTCTGACCACTCACTGTCATCCCACCACCAGTCCCCTCACTCTGAGCCTTCTTCCCCTGGGGGTTCCCTTGGGGGTTCCCCAGCTAGTGCCCCCCACTCCTCTGCATCTAGCCAGTCCATGACAGCCAACCCCCAATGTTTATCTTTCCCCTACATCTCAAAAGCACTGGATAATTAAGATTAACTTTAAGAGATGATAGACGTGTGCAAGAATTTAAATGCATTAAAAACACTCCATTATTCTCTTTAGTTTACAAAAAAATATATTATCTTCGCCCATCAAGGATGTAAACATTACCCAGTAACAAGTCTTAACTGGTAATCAGTCCATATCCTTTCTGTCCATTTAAAAAGTTTCTTCAATTAAGCCACTGCAATGGTGTATTGCTCGTACCCATTTTTCCAGCGTCTCACAGAAGAGGAGCGACAATTCCCTTTTGAGGTATCATTTTGCTTTCTCGTTTATGTCAGAGTTGTGCGTGCCTTGAAGGGGAAGCTGCTGCCTTTTCATGTGTTTCTGAGATCTGATTGGAAGGACCAGCAACACAACTACACATAAAATGTGCATATGAAAGTACAGTGACCTGTAGGGGACAAAGAAAGAAGTAGCAAGGAATATGAAGCAAGTGGAAGTCAGGTTAAAACAACCTATAATGATGAGTAGTGATTGTTTTTCACTGAGATGCAACATACTGGGTTGTAGCTCTTCCTGGTCTACTAAAGCAAAGTATTTTGAAAAGGGGAACAGACCATTATGCCTCTCAAAGCAACAACTCAGGATTTCTAGAAAGTGCCCTGGTCTATCTGCCAAACCTAACCTTGTATGTTTGGGCCCTGAGTTGGAGATTTACACTCCATCAATAATAATAATAATAATAAATTTTATTTATATCCCGCCCTCCCCAGCCGAAGCCGGGCTCAGGGTGGCTCAGGAGTTCAGTTTTAAATTTTCACCACATCCTACTAACAAACATTCCCATGGAACTTCCCTCAGTGTTGTTCTGCACCCTTCTTCCATCTACACAACAACCTGCCATCGCCATACACTACGAATTTTAAGGGAAGCAACAGATATAAAAATAAAATTGCTGAGTGCACTTTCCAACTTGGAATGAAACAGATGCATTGCCCCTTCTTATTCCTTGCAAAGTTCCGCATCAAAGGCCCAAGTATACATTTCAAATATTAACTGAGCTTCCAAAGGTGACACAGCTAGCAAATATATCCAGCTTAGCTTTCCTTCAAACCATGGTGAAACATCACCCAACATGGACCACAGGCTGGCAAATCTGAAAAAGTTATGGCCTGATGCAACCCCAAGATTTTTTTAAAAAACAGCTATAATAATAGGTGGCGGCTTACTTGTATAATTTAATTGTAGGCTCAACAGCTAGCAGAACAAATGGTGCAACGGTATAGCAGACAGAGAGCTGAGTTACCAACCAGGTCACAATGTCATAGCCCGTTTTGAGAGGCTTTGGGGAGACGAAGAAATGCCGGAAATTGTTCCTGACCTTTAAAAAGGCAAAAAAAAAAAAAAAAAGTTTAAGGCAATCTTCACATAATGGCTGCTGTCCTATCCACTTAATCATGATGTGGTCTGGTATACCAATAAGGAATATTTGGTTTCTTCTTTCCTCTTACTAAATAAGAAAGAAGTGTCTCAGCAAGAAACTGAGGGGAACAGCAGCTGAACAGACCTGGAAGAAGTGGCTTGGGCTGCAGTCCTATACACACATATTTCCTAGCAGGCATGCATAGGATTGCATTGTAAAGTACAAAGATTCAGTAAAAGATATCTCAAAAGGCCAAAGCCAATGCAATAATTAGCATACAAACGAATGCACACCCACCACCCCAAATTGTACAGTCAAAGAAGAATACCAAGCTTACATAAATGTCTGGGAGCAGTCACAGGAGAGATGACAAAGAGAGGGGAACCATCTAAGCTACCACAACTACCAGGAACTGCAGTCAAATCCTTCTCTAGTTTCTGATTCTTTAGCAAACACTGTTGTCAGGTTTTTTTTGGTAGGAACATGTTGATGATATATGATTTCCAATAAGTGAATTTCCTTTTCCTTTTGGACATCTTCCCATCAAGCAATTACAGTGGTACCTCTGGATGCGAACGGGATCCGTTCCGGAGCCCCGTTCGGATCCTGAAGCGAACATAACACGCGACTGCACATCTGCGCATGTGCGGGTCACGTTTCGGCGCTTCCGTGCATACGAGAGACCATCTGCGCATGCGCAAGTGGCGAAACCTGGAGGTAACGCGTTCTGTTACTTCCAGGTTGCCGCAGAGCGCAACCCGGAAACGCTTAACCTGAAGCGTATTCATCCCGAGGTATGACTGTACAATCATGCCTTTGCACCCTGACTGGTCCTGCCATGTACTATGTGTAGGCATGGGGTCTGAAGCAGGGAGTCTCTGTACACATATTTATAACCAGGCACAATAAGCCTACATGAATGCAGCGGGCTCCCTGCTTGAGATCTCCACCCCACCCAACACACGGAGAGTGGTGGGAGGTTGACAATGGGGGCAGGGATAGCAAGCATGGCCCCTAAATAGGTCAGCGTGAGATAGCTCAGAAAACGTGGGGTTTCAGACAGAGGCAGGTTGGTATATTCAAGAAAGCACTCTGAAAACCAATAGGACTCATGCCCACAACCATGTTCCAATGACCTGAAGAGAACTGAGTGTGAATAGTTACATTTCAGATTGCACCCATTTTAAAAAAATAAAATGGAAAGGAGATACATACTGCTCTGGCTGCTAGTGTCATAAAGATCCCAGTGACAAATGTAAAATAATATCCAGGGTAGACGCCATGCCAAACAGCTGACAGAAGAAACGTTAAAGCTGTAGGGTACTGAGGAGCTCTATCATAGCAGATGCTGGGAAGAAAAGCAAAACCAAAATAATACCATGTGCAGACAATACATGGATTGCATCTCAAACGCTTTCGAAGCTGACTTCGTAACTACGCCAGAAGGCAGGCGTTTCAAAAGCATACTTATACGAGAGGACAAAATTGGTTTCCCCAGAATGGCGAAGCAGCAACCTTGGTTTCCTGGCAGAGGGGTCGCTGCTGCTTATTGGGAGGCGGCCAGAGGTGAGGCGGCAGGGAGGTCAGCTTGGTGTGGGGGCGCTGGCAGGGACAATGCAACACTTCTGCCTGGCACTGTGCCAGGCAGACCTCCCTGCCACCTTGCCCCTCCTAGTAACTAGCAGCAGGAGCCCCACTGCTGGGAAGCATCTTGCTGCAGCCCCACCCCAATGGGCAAGTTGCTTCTGAATAAGGACAAGACAAGCTTCAACTAGCGTAACCTGCTTTCATGGCAGTAAATCTTCAGATTTTATAATGCTGTCTTTTCTCTACCCCAGATTTTCATACCTAGAGACACCTTAAAGGGCATCTTACATTTTTAAAGTGTTAGTCCATAGGCACCCAGAACATATACTTTCCAGACACAAAACTCCTATTTGAATTCCTTATAGTTTGGCCCATTTTCCTTCCTTTAACTCAATGGAGTGTTTTGAAAAAAAAGAAATTCAAAATAAGTATTTATGACAAGTTTCTAGATTTTTGGCATGTATAGATTTTTAATTTTTTGTAGCAGAAACACACACACTCTCTCTCTCTCTTTCTGATTATGTTTTTAAATGTAAGTCATGAGTGTGACTTGTAGAAATCCAAACAGGTTTTATACATGGCAAACCAATACTGTATATACATTACTGAACAGAACTATTTTCCATGGGAAGGAATTTTGCTGTGCGTCTGTAGGCATGTGGAATCAGAATTAATCACTTTCCAAATTAACAAAATCACTCTGACACTCTCTTGCGCAATGAGAGAGGGGAAAAATAAAGGCTTTGTTGTGGGGGAGGAATTGATGTAAAAATTCAACCTATTTAACTCAGGCACACAGAAAGCAGTGGTGACAGCAGCCCAAGCTGATATAAACAAAGCATTAATTTTAATTTTATATCTTGCCTACCAGATCTAAAAATGCACCCCGGGGTATCTTAAATATAAAATCACAACATGAAAATTAAAATCTTAAGCCACCACATCAGCAACCAGTTGAGATAGCAGCAAAATCAAATGCCTGACCAGACAAGGAAGTATTCCAATAGTATAACAATATTCCAGTTTCCAATAATGGCAAGTGAGCAGGCCTGCTAGGACTCCTTGAAGAAGCCATTTCACATGCAGGGTGGCACTAGCAGGAAAGACCTGATGGTCATAGCTTCCTACCCGACCTAGGAATACCCAGTGAAGAACACACGTCTTACCTAACATTATTGGAGTCCTAGACAAACATACAAGGAAAGGTCCACCTAGTGGAACAGCATTGTCTCTTTTTCTTCCCCCTGTAGCCCTTCCCCAATCAGCTCTGAAGCTTGGGGGACCCCCTGGAGCCGATTATGAGGGTGTACTGCAGGGAGAAAGAGAAGCTGAAAGTCCAT
Source organism: Podarcis liolepis (assembly GCF_965112155.1). Classification (NCBI taxonomy): domain Eukaryota; kingdom Metazoa; phylum Chordata; class Lepidosauria; order Squamata; family Lacertidae; genus Podarcis; species Podarcis liolepis. The sequence continues at coordinate 59,401,397 of NC_139560.1, read as the reverse complement.
TGCACGTGTAGATGAAGATCACTGGATGTCTCCCACAGCTGACTGTAAGGTTTAGGGCTTATTTACAGTTGCTCTTGTCCCGCTGCTTTTCCCCAGGGGAAACTGCTCTTTCTTTAATGCTTAATTGGAGTAAACAGCAATTCAGGCTTCTCCCAGATCGACATTTGCACCGATTTAGAGCTAAAGAGTGAATTTTTCCCTAGGAAAGGAATGGGGTAAGGGGGGAACTGCTCGGCCCTATGCTAGAGGGACGAGCCCTTAGTGTAGAAATAGGCTTCAGTGACAAATGTTAAAAGCCCTGTTAAATGTATGGGCAGATGAGGAGGATTATCAAAGCAGTGTAAAAGCACCTCGAGTACATTGCTCTTACCGTTTGAGCCAGGCAGTGGTTTGGATATTCCAGTTGTCTACATACATTTTAAAACTCGTTGCCATCTAGGAGAGAGGAAAGCCCCGCACATTACTGGTCTGCGTTCACGTTAAAAATGTCAGTCCAACTCATCCTCACCTATTGTATTCAAATGCTTTGCCTGTGCTTCTTTCACTACCCTAGAACTTTGAAGTCTGTAATTTATCTTAAGTAGTACACAGAGATGAGGTTTGCAATTTATTTTAAAAGATAAGAAGCATAACCATTTTACACCAGCAAAACCCTAAATGGTAAATCCAGAGGCTAATGTTTGTTTTACAGCACAATTCTAACCATGCCTATTCACATATAAGCCAAATTAAATTCAGTGGGCTTTACTACTAAGTTGGGATCAAAATCCATCCTTAAATTGTTTGGATTCTCACAATCCATATTTCATTTAATATAATAATCCCTTGTAGAGAATTTTTTATGTGAAGGGTAAGATTACTGCTTTTTACAACAGAACTGTGCATAACATAAGGCCATTGCTGAAAATGTCAGATATTTGAGTTCAAATTCTTCAAGTTAACAAGCCAAGGGTGAGACATGGTCATGAGGTTCTATTTAAAAGCAGCAGCAGCCGCCGCTTTTTGTGGTTTTACATTTTTAAAATTTAATACACACACCAAAATAATGTTTCTGATAATCTAAAATACAAAATAACTTTTGTTTGCACGCATATCTGTGTAGCAATAAGAATTTTTCACTGGGTGTAATGATCTTATCAGGCTCATGCTATTCCTTTTCCATGATGTTTTCTTTTAAACTTACCTCAATGTTCCTGATATTCAAATTAGACAGAAGGTCCCAGTGGAAATTGCCTGTCTTGTCAACACCACTGAACCCATAGCCAGCTGCATTGTTGACTGCATCTGCTATAATTGCAAAATACAAGAGTCTTAGGCTGAAATCCAAAGACCTGCTTTATGCATGCCCAAGGACTTTGGCGTGCCCAGTGGGACCTTTAATTCCAGCACATACACACACACACACACACACACACACACACACACACCACAAAGAGACTACAATGCCATATGAAATTTCTCCTGGTTTAAAAGAGCCTTCCTTTGTGGCATGGAGAGCTGCTGCTTGAGCTCTCCATGCCACACACTAAGATTTATTTTTAAAAACAACAGGAGCTTCAAAGCCCCTTTGGGTATTTGGAACTAGTCGCAGAACCACAAAACTGTAGAGTCGGAAAGGACCATGAGGGCCATCTAGTCCAACCCCCTGCAGGGCATGAATATTTTGCTCAGTGTGGGGCTTGAGCCCATGGACCTGAGATGAAGAGTCTCATGCTCTACCAACTGAGAGCAGAAACAGTGTTCACTGGAGCAGAAGCCACAATTTCATAAGAGTAATGCATAAAATGTCAGTTAACAAAATGACTACCTGTGTAAGAACATCATAATGAGTTGAATCCAGAATAAATAAGTTGGAACTTGGGTCCCACTAAAATCAATGCGAAAAGTTAACAATTATGAAGTTGAGTGGAATCATAGAATCATAGAGTTGGAAGAGACCACAAGGGCCATCGAGTCCAACCCCCTGCCAAGCAGGAAACACCATCAGAGCACTCCTGACATATGGTTGTCAAGCCTCTGCTTAAAGACCTCCAAAAAAGGAGACTCCACCACACTCCTTGGCAGCAAATTCCACTGTCGAACAGCTCTTACTGTCAGGAAGTTCTTCCTAATGTTTAGGTGGAATCTTCTTTCTTGTAGTTTGGATCCATTGCTCCGTGTCCGCTTCTCTGGAGCAGCAGAAAACAACCTTTCTCCCTCCTCTATATGACATCCTTTTATATATTTGAACATGGCTATCATATCACCCCTTAACCTCCTCTTCTCCAGGCTAAACATGCCCAGCTCCCTTAGCTGTTCCTCATAAGGCATCGTTTCCAGGCCTTTGACCTTTTTGATTGCCCTCCTCTGGACACGTTCCAGTTTGTCAGTGTCCTTCTTGAACTGTGGTGCCCAGAACTGGACACAGTACTCCAGGTGAGGTCTGACCAGAGCAGAATACAGTGGCACTATTACTTCCCTTGATCTAGATGCTATACTCCTATTGATGCAGCCCAGAATTGCATTGGCTTTTTTAGCTGCCGCGTCACACTGTTGGCTCATGTCAAGTTTGTGTTCAACCAAGACTCCTAGATCCTTTTCACATGTACTGCTCTCAAGCCAGGTGTCACCCATCTTGTATTTGTGCCTCTCATTTTTTTTGCCCAAGTGCAATACTTTACATTTCTCCCTGTTAAAATTCATCTTGTTTGTTTTGTGTGGCTTTGATTGCAAACAAAAGTTCAAGTCACTTAATCTGGACCAGTGACATTTTATTTAGAAACTCGCCCCACTTTATTTAGAAATTAAGAAAGTAATGCAAGAAGAAGAAGAAGAAGAAGAGGAAGAAGAGGAGGAGTTTGGATTTGATATCCCACTTTATTACTGCCCTAAGGAGTCTCAAAGCGGCTAACATTCTCCTTTCCCTTCCTCCCCCACAACAAACACTCTGTGAGGTGAGTGGGGCTGAGAGACTTCAAAGAAGTGTGACTGGCCCAAGGTCACCCAGCAGCTGCATGTGGAGGAGCGGAGACGCGAACCCGGTTCCCCAGATTACGAGACTACCGCTCTTAACCACTACACCACACTGGTGAGCCTCCTGGATCAGGACAATGGCCAATCTTGTGCAGCGTCCTGTCTGCATATTGGCCAACCAGATGCCTGTGGGAAAACTGCAAGCAGGACCTGTTCCCCATACCCCTCTGTGGTTTCCAGCAGCTGGTCTTCAGAAGCACTACTTCTTCAACTGTGGAGGCAATTGCAGAGCCATTATAACTAGTAGCCATCGACAGCCTTACCCTCCATGAATTTGGCACTACAGTCATGAACCCAATATTACAGACTTCTTTTTTTGGAAGACGCCTGCGCATAAATTTGTTTTATGTGTGTAGATCAGTGCACGCTGATCAATGCACAGTCTTCACAGTAAGGCCCTACAGTGGTACCTCGGGATACACACGCTTCAGGTTACAGACGCTTCAGGTTACAGACTCCGCTAACCCAGAAATAGTACCTTGGGTTAAGAACTTTGCTTCAGGATGAGAACAGAAATCGTGCAGCGGCAGCGCGAGGCCCCATTAGCTAAAGTGGTGCTTCAGGTTAAGAACAGTTTCAGGTTAAGAACAGACCTCCAAAACGAATTAAGTACTTAACCCGAGGTACCACTGTATTCTGATGGCATGAGTATCACGACGACCGGTAGATTCTTATCTGCTGCAGCCTTCACAGCTGTTGTAACATACTGCTTGTTATCATCCGCCTGTTCTGCCATTGAGGACTTCTTGGATCATTCTTTGTCTAGCTCCTCCCCTTTGACCTTACTGCCTTGGGTGACCCTGCTGGGAGTATGAGACTCCCAACGGCTTCGCTCATAGGGTCATAGGAACGTGCGAGCCTATTCACCACAACAAGGTGATGATGCAGTGAGTGACCTTCTCTCACTGTTCAAACCCTGTTTACGGAAGACAATCTTATTCGGCTACAAGTGATTGCCAAGAAAAAGAAGATTATCAACTTCTGCTACAGCATCTCTGCCTCTGAAGAAGCAACTTCAAAGCTCTGATCGCCCACTGATTAAAGCCACTTCACTGCAGCTTGCGTTAGCAGAGCACTTTTGAAGACTGGCTTCTTAGTTTCGATTCCAACTAAAGTTCAGCAGTTAACATTAGGACAAAAATGAACTTATCTCTCCCGCCCCCCTTTCATGAGCAGAGAATTCAGTAATTGACTCTCACACAAAAGCATGCCTGTCCTACTTCACAAGCAAGAACTGCTTAGCAGCAGCTATATTTGATCAACAGGCTATTCTGTGTCACTAGATAAAATTTGTTGAGAAAGCGAGGAAAGGCCACTGCTGCCCAAATGATATTTTGGTGTCCAGGACGAAGAACAATGAGAAGTCTTGCCCACTGCTATGCAGAAGAGGACGCTGCTGTCCCCAAAAAACCACAATGCAAAGCAAAATGTTGTTTACAGCCCTGGTTGTTCCAGACACCCAATTCTACATTTTTGTTTCCAATTTAAGCAGCTATTCTCCAATGTCTTCTCTTCTTTGCACAAACCTTTCTGTGCTGCACTGCACCCTGCCTGTGGGATTGCTCAGATGTGGACTGCACAGGTGGAATTGTGGGTGGGAAGCGGCAGGTGTCCCTGGCTTTAGAAAGCATGGTAGACTGGGGGACTGCTGATCCTTTCCAATACACACTTGGAATTAGGGATGGGTGTCAATTTGTCAGTTTCAGTCTCTCTCAGTTACCCCTTTCCCCAGTCTTTAAATTGGTTCTCCACATTATCCCATCAACTTGCAAATTTAATTGAAAGAAGTCCTTATGAAAATTCAGCAGTATTTTACTGCACATTTTTCTTAATACATACATTTCTGCAGATCAATGTTTCCCAAAGTAATGCATTTTGTATGCTATTTTTACTATGAAAGGCCTTTTTTATGCACACTTTGCCCTAGCGCATGAGTTTTTTGATACACATTACTTGAAAGGAGAACAGTACTGCAGAATTCAGAGAAGTGACGATTTCAAAGGATGGCTGTGTTTTGGTTCATGAGTTGTCCCAGAAAGTGCAAATTCACCAAGTGTGAATTTAATCTAAGTCCCCCGCCATCCTTACCTGGAATAGTGATATATGACATTCTAGTGAACTGAAAAAGGAAGGGACAGTCTAAAGAATGTAAGCATGCCTAAAGCACAATAGGGTAATTCTTGAGATATGTCCCATATATTGGGACTTTTCCATACCTTATATTCTTTGCATTTTTCTCAGACTGGTCAACATTTGTGTCTCTCTAATCACAACTTTTGATCATGAAATCTGTTGGGGGGGAGGGGCTTCTGCTCCATGTCCCATTTGTGGGAACTTGTACATTTTGTAGTGGCATGAAAAGGTGACTTTTTTCCTGAGACGTCTAGCTATGTAGTGCTGCAGCAATGAAACTGCTAGCACATTTGCGAAATGAAGCAGTGTCGAGGATGGTTTCAAATTGCAATGCCGGTGCGGGTTGAACTAGATGACCCTCAGGGTCCCTTTACAACTCTCCAGTTCTATGGTTCTATGTAATGCTCTCCCTGTGATGGCCTGGGACTTGGGCTCGGACTCGGAACCAGAGGAGTCTCGGTCCACACCAGATCCTCTGCCTCAGGCGGCATCTGAACTGAGTCTGGGGCCTGATTCTGAAGAGCCCCAGTCTGCACAGGTTCCCCTACAACAAGCACCAGCTGAGCCGAGTTAGGGGCCTGAGCCTGCCCTGGCTCCAGATGTGGGGATTACCTCGTTGCCTTCAGCTGGGCAATCCCTGACAGCTGCTCCACTACCAGTTGGGTCAGGAGAGACTGAGGCGGCCTCTGGGTCTAGTAACCCACCGACATCTCCCGAGCTGAAGACTGAGGTCTGAGAGAAGGAGAGACCTGAGTACTCGCAGGAGGAGTGCTCACCTTTGGGCGAGACAGGGAGGTGAGTCACCGGGGGATCAGGACGGGCCGTTACCCCGACAAAGATAAAAGGCTGCCAGACCCCGCCCCAGGTTGCGGGAGCAACATTGCTGCTTGCTGGAACCTGTCTGTTACCCTGTGCCTGACCTAGCTTGGTTTCCTGCCTTGGCCCTGTTGGACTGACTCCTCATGGAATCCTTGGATTCGGGACCGGACCTGGACCGTGTTGCTCCGGTTAACCCCCGGGCCCAGCACACTCCCTTCAGATATTTGGGATTTTATGGTTGTATATGGTATTGTCAATGTATGGATTGTAGCCAGCCCTGAGACATAGGGCAGGCTAGAAACAAAGTGTGGGATTCAACAAACGAGCCCCACTAGCAGAAGCCAGTGCAGGGGCTCCTACTAATGCAATGGGGCTTTCTCCCTCTCTACTCCCCCCGCACGCCCCTACATGACTTGGGAGTGGGGCTGGGAGAACCCACAGAACAGCACATGGAGGAGGGAGAAGGGGGATTGTTCTGTCTGGCAAGCTGAAAAGCTTGCGCTGGCTGAACTACTTCTATTACCAATACCCTAGCAGAAAGAGTAGTAATTAATCACACTTGTTCCATGAGTTTATATGCCTAGATATAGCCATGCTATCTGAATGTATGAAAAGAAACATCACTTCAACCTCAAGAGTGTGTATACATTTTTTAGAAAGAAGAGGTATATCAACCTTACCGAGTGTCCATGCAAAGTAGTATTTTGGCTTTGAAGCTTGCATGGCAACATATAGGAAGCCAAGTCTGGACCAGAACGAAGACTTGCTGATGAACTGGTTATCAACAAGATAAGTCGCCGGGAAGCTCTTGGTAAGGGTCAGGAACAAAAGCAAAGATACAAGTGTGATGGAAAGTTTGCGCAGCACAGCTCCCTAGAAGAAGAAGAAAATGAGTGCCATTAGTGGTGAGAGAAGGCAAAATGTTTCTCCCCTATAAAATACTCAGAGGTAACTGGCCAATGAAAAGTATCACCCATTGCTTACACTTACTATTTTGCAAGGAGGAATTGGTAGCACAAAAATGGAGTGGTTCATTAACCCCAAGACTAATCACAAAGCAGCAGTTGAGGGTGCGGAGCATTGCACACAAAACCATAAGCTCCCACTATGCACTAGTGAAGACAGTGCAGAGCACAGCCACCTTCGTTCACTGAACACCATTTTGGTAATGCTGGTGTTCCACTTAGGAGTCATTCTTTCTTGCAGAATCAGTGCCAGGGCAGGTGCAGCAAATATTGGTTCAATAACATTACTTTCTTAGACAGGTGCACCCCCAAACAAACAGGTGAAATAAGCATCTCTATCCCTGGAAACTTGCTTGACTTCAAGCATCTCTTGGGTGCTGGGATCTGTGCAGACACTAGAGGGGAGGAGTTTACTGAAAAGTAGATCATGGCATGTTAGAAAAGAGGATGCATGACCCAGAGAAAGCAAGTCCATTTGTCTTGTGAGGTCAGATAGCTTCTGTCTCCCCCACCATCTGATTACCCTTAGATTTGGCTTCCTAGGAGTTCAAAGCAATGGCACTTTGATGATGATGTCATCATTATTTTATTATTTGTACCCTGCCCATCTGGCCAGGTTACCCCATGACACCACTGTTGGCCTGTGAAAGTTATGAGTTTGGACAATTAAGACGGAACAGGGGAAAGTTACAGAGGAGACGATTGTCAAAACGTTGAAAGCTGCCCCAAACTGACACAAAGGAGTAGAGTATGAAATATATTTTTTGAATTTATGTCCCATCCTATCAAGCAGCTGAATACATGAAATTAAAAAGTATTTAACTAGAGCAGCAGCTACTGCAAAAACGACTGATGAGTTTGAAAGTAAGTTCTTAGTACTTTACAACCTACCACTGGAGAAGGATCAGGGAGTCCATCGTGACCTTTTTGTTTCCAGCTGACTTCTGATAGCTTCATCTGCACATGTCTCCCTTCGATGAAAGCTATGTAGTCCTTGAAATTGCTGCATGGGCCAGCTATGATACTCAGGAAGTTGAGCTGATAGCTCAGATATTCCAGTAATGAAGGCCTTGTTCTACCAAAACAACCACACAATAATTATTTCAAAATCTGATTTAAAAAAAAATGTGGGGGAAGCGTAGATGGTTGACTCCTTTAAAAGTATTATGGGGAGCAATTCTGAGCGTGGAAGAAGTTGGGTTGAACACAAAGTCACTGTATTTCTATGTGCCTGTTTTCAGGGCAGTGGGCATGTGTTCAAGCTACTTCTGGATCAGTCTGTCTTTACTCAAAGACAACAAAATAATACATACAGAAGACACAAAGTTGATATGACACAGGAGATCCCTTATCAAAGCCTCTACTAGGCATGGATAGATGAGTCTATTTCTGGCCTATGTCAGTTTTGCATGTGCTCATTTATAAATTCATCCCATCCTATTGCCACATCAATCAGTGCTGTTGCTGTTTTTCAGAAAAGCTACACATATTTTTTAACCTGGAAGAACTCCTGCATATTAAGCCACACAATGAAAACTTCCACTTAAGTTATTCTATATAAACACACATGTATTATATTATCTATGTACATCGATTTATTTCTTTGAGTTAAGAATAGGACCGGGATAAATTGTGTTCGCTGAGCCCGTATTTTATACAGTCTGTATATGATGTTTGTTTGTTAATGTGTGGTGTGCTATGCCTAATAAAGGATTTTGAATTGAATTGATATAAACACACAGAAACAATACAATCCAGGTGTGGTTTTTTGGGGGTGGGGTGGGGAGGGGAACAATTCAGTAAAATAGATGCTTTCTTACTTTATAGCAAGCAGGTTTTGTTCAGCAGTTAGTTCTTCAACTTTCCGGCCTATTCCTAGCAAGAATAAGCGACACAAGAATCAAATCACATGTTGGAGGACGATGGGGATGGTACATATAATTGTCAAATATGCTGCTAGGGTTAGCAAGTATATTAATAAATACTGTATGTTTTCACACATTTATTCTTGGCCTCTTCTCCATGGCCTACTTTCTTACATCAGTTTATTACCAAGTTAAGAAACCTCCAACATACACAAAGGGCTTCACCAATCAGACAATTTTCCACCCTTGGCAATGAATGCATGTTTCTTTCTGAGTTCTGGAAGATGCACAAGTCCTTATTTCCATGATTTTAGTTTTTCTTCCTTCCCCACTCTTAAATAAAAACAGGAGCAAACTACTGCTTAGTTCTGTACCCAAGTGGGGGGGGGGGGAAATGGGCAAATGTTTTTTGAGAAGCAATGCGAGATAGGTAAGATTCCATAAATGTGACCTAGTTATCGAACCAAGCAAGAGAATCATGACAACCGTCAGGATCTCCATACTAGACCACAAACCTGGAATTTAGCAGATCTGGTTACGAAGCCTCAATTCTCTTCTAAGTATAGAGAAAGCAGCAGAGCAAAAGGTGGTGGGTGGGTAGGTGGGTGTTTCAGCTTTCCTTTCCTATTCTTAATTCCAAGCAAAGGCAGCCAGACTAACTGCAAAAAGATGACTTAATATCTTGGCAATTTCAGCATAAACTTTCAACTTTTCCTAAAAGGTTGCCAGTGTATATTTAGAGAGCTTTGTGCAGAAGACACTGGAAGCCCCTTTGCTTCTGTGGTATCACTGTACCGGCATTTGCTTTAAACAGAAGTTGCTTCATGTCCACATGGCAATGGTTCTGTGACATTGCCGCTACCTTCCCTCAAGCACAACCCTTTCCTTTCCCCATTTTGAGGCGAGATGGCCAGAACCATACACAGTACTCCAAATGTGGTCTCCCACCATGGATCTGAATAACAGAATATGATATAGGCAGCTTTATTTTCCAACACCTTTCCTAATGATCCCTAGCATGGAATTTGCCTTTTTTTTCACTGCGTCCACGTCTTCATCAAGTTACGGTATCTGATTATAAGGTTTCGTTCCTGGTCCATTGCTGCGAGTTCAAAACCCATGAGCGTATATACGAAATTGAGATTTTTTTTGCCTCAACATGCATCATTTCACACTTGTTTACACTGAATTGAATTTGCCACCCCACCCCCCAAATGCATTCAATTTGAAGAGGTCCTTCTGGAGCTCTTCACAATCTCCTTTTGTTTTACTGAAGTAGGCTTGGAAAAGCACAGAAATAAAAGAGCAGAGATTGTAGGGGAAGGGCTGAATCCATTGTCTCGCAGAATGACATTTGCTGTGCAACCGAACTTCCCACTTCCTTTACTCCCCCTGCACCTCCCCAAATCTGTTTGGGCGAGTTGGGGGAACGAACCCTGAGCAGATTTGGGGGATGAGAGGGAGAGCAAGTTCCATTGCGCCAGCAGCCATGAACACAATGACTTCCTTGGATATAACCTACAGGAGAGGTGAATGATAAATTGTCATTCCATTGTGTGGGATAAGAATGAGCGAGATATTGCAGTGATGTGAAAAACCCTAGTGTGGACAGGCCCTGGGCTGGAAAATGTATCTTTTCTTACCATCATGCACTTGGAAGGCAAGAGTAGTGATCTTCTGTATTACAATCATCAACGGACTATAATGAAATACAGGAAAACAGTGTGCATCACATGTTGCATGGTACAACATTTGACTACATATTTTCACATTCTGGCTTAAAGGAGCTCAAAGCCATGTACTTGGGAGTTATCCACATCACAACAGAGAGAGGTTTGGAAAGATCATCCAATGACCTATCAGTCTGAATGGGGATATGAACTTGGGTTTCCCTGGCCCAAGTCCAACACTCTATCCACAATGCCATATTGCCACATGAACTTTAATACTAAATAACACCAACTAACAGGCTATATAGATCACTTCTACTCAAGCATGCGCTGGACTACAATGACTATTATTTTAACATTTTTACTGCAAAACATTACACATTTCCTAACTTGGTGTACTGCACTTAAGTTGACTGAAGTATTCACAGAGGTCTTTGCCACTTAAGGCACAGAAATGCAATTAAATATGGGGCATGAAGGAACTATTAAAGGACAATGAAGTAAATATGAATGCACTTAATCTGTCCTTAATGGGTCTTCATGCATCAGGTCTTGACTACGGAAATGAACACTTTACAGGGCTTGAAGACTGTTCAGAAAGTGTAAGTCCAATGTGGGAAACCTTTGGTTGTTGTTGCTGAACGTCAACTTCCATTAGCCCCAGGAAGCATGGCCAATGGTCAAAGATGATGGGAGTTGTGGTTCAGCTACATTTGGATGGTCAGAAGTTCTCCATACCTACTATGGTATAGAACAGAGTGGCTTACCTCCTGGTGGGGTGGGCAAAGAGACACAACAATACAACAAAGTGTCTTGTTGATTTACCAGTAGTGTTGTTTAATGCTTTTTCCTATCTTTCCAGTGTTTCATTGCATTCTTATGTTTGTTATTGTCTTAGTCATATTTGTAAATGGTGCTGAAAGACTGGGGAGGTAGGTAGAGCTATTTGGAATAGGTAAGTAATATGTGCTAGCTCTGAACAGTCTCATACACATTGTGTGGTGCAAATACCCTCATCCTCAATTAGGAATGAGTTAGAAGCACACACAGGAGGGAGAATACCCCACACCTTCTGACAAGTCGCTTGTATGCTGTTCACAGCTGACCACAAGTTTGTGCACAAATGTCTGAAAGTTCTCCACTACTTTTGGAGGCTCCCCTGTGATTTAGAAGCCTGATTTTCAGGGCACTCACTTGTTTGGGGAGTCTCAATGAGTAGCAGAGGTTCCTTGCTTCAGAGCCTCATGCATAAACGCACAGACAATTGTAAACAAAACACAACTGACGTGTTGTGGGGGTGGGACTTCCCGTGTTTGTTTACATGTGAACGATTCAAAAGCACTAAGGTTGCCCTCTAATCCGTATCTGAAACAGATAGTAAGGAGGTTTCTGATTATGTGTGAAGACCTAACAGAGGCAAGGCTCCCCAGCTGGCAAGGAATCTGAAAACAGATCAGGGTGCTCAATCACATCAGAAGCCACTGACTATTCCTCTGAACCACCACCAGTTGTTATCATTTGAAAGCAAACATGCGAGAAGTTCAGAAACATTAAGAGCACACATAGAAGAGAGCAACTCACCGACACAATCCTCTTGGCATAAGAGAAGACATGCAGTTACAGAGAGAAGTAGTAGTATGAATTAAATGCAAACACCAACAGGTAGAACATATCAACAAGCAGAAAGAGTGTTAATGTTTTAATATTGAAGCAAGTAGAAACCAAAAACAGAGAAGATGAAACTGAGCAATATGCAAAACTATATTTTACTTTATTCACAGGTTCGCAATTAAAAGTAATCATGCTGTGCTCGACCGGTTATTTTTAATATGATGCCTATCCTATTTCTACCTCTGCCCAGGTAGGTTCATTTAAATCTTTTGGACTTAAATGGGGTTTGATATGTCCCAAGTGAACTGCTACAGCAAGATGGCAGAATACTAAAAGCAGTACAAGACTGTCTTGTCCACAAGAACAACTGTCGCACATTGAAACACATTGGACCTCTTATACACCTCAGTAAATGTCCATGTTGTGAATTTGCGGGGGGGGGGGCAGTTAACCTGTATGCCTGAGTCCCCTTCTTATTCCTGGATCCAGCAAGGATGCAATTGCTGGAATAGCCAGGCCAACTTCTTGGTGAGTTAATGGTGAGTGTGGGCCGTTAAGGTAACAAACAAAGTGATTTCTATGTATTATTGAATACAAACATTTTAATTTTACAAATTATTTCCTCTTTCTTCCATATCCCTGCTTCCTTGTGTTTTTAAGACTGTAAAGCCTGCAGGCAGGGATTGTTTTGCTTTAATTAATCTGGGAGCCTTTTTGGTTGAAGAGGGACCTGCAAATACTCTAAATAAAAGAAATAAATAACTTTTATCACTACTTACCCAGAGAAATCTGTAGTGAGAATACCATAGTGGAATATGTATATCCGGCTAATGTGGCATAATGTGAGATACCCCATAGCTACCATAAAAGAGTACCTATAATAATAGACATTTAATACACAAAACATAAGTCTTACCAAGAACAACTGTAATAAAAAAAAACCCCTCAAAACAACTGACTCCCAAACCAACATGTTGATTCTGCCACATCAAGGGGTTTGGGACTTTAAAGCTTAATATGTAGCATCAAAAGGTTGTGTAACTAACTCTTGCAAGTCCATATCACTTTCCTAGAACTTCCTACCCACTAAGTACATCCAAATAATGATTACTGGTCTCCCATGCATAGCAATATATTTGTCCCCAGTCATACCGGGGGGGGGAAAGTCCTGCCTTCATGCCATATTGCAGACATTTAAAAAAAACCCTCCAATGCACATGAAGAAAGGCAAAGCAAATATTTTGGTGCAAAGAGTTCCACAATCTGGGTGCTGCCACGCCACTATCAGCTAACTGCACATCAGCTCCAATGAAAGGAGGTGGGGAAAAGGACACAGTTATAATAAAAAAAGGATAACCTAAAACACGTTGCTTACAGTAGCCATGAAACCTCACCTGTGAATGTTGGGAATGCTAGCCACATTCAGGATGCTGTAGCTTATCATCACTAGCATGAAAATATGGATGGAGTACCTTAAAAACAAGAAAACAAGTTTCATATTCAAAGATCAATGAAGGATACCAGGGGAGGGCAAAAACCTTTTATAAAGTAAATAAGCAATATAGAACGATAGAGCAAACACAAACTCCACTCTCCTCCAACCCTGCATTCTACAATTGCCTAACTAGATCCCTTTTCAAGTTACGGTATTTGTTCCCAAATCACTGAGTTTTTGGATACATCTCTCTCTAAAGCACTACTTGCTGATAAAACAATTCCAAATTTGTTTCAGGGGTTCCCATAGTTGCTCAACAGCATGCCTTAAAGCAGTGTTTTTCAACCACTGTTCCGCGGCACGCTAGTGTGCCGCGAGATGTTGCCTGGTGTGCCATGGGAAAAATTGAAAAATTCGAAAGATTTTTTAAAAAGTCAAATTTTCGCCCACTAGGCGGGTGCCGGACTGTGTCCACCCTATTTTCCATCCGTCCTGGGTGGGGATCAGATCGGATGGGATCGGATGAGAGCGGACAGACGGTCCGCTCTCATCCGATTCCCCACAGAGAGCAGCGGGGCTCTGACATCTCCCTCTCCACACACAGTGGTGGTGTGCCTCATGATTTTTTTCATGAAACAAGTGTGCCTTTCCCCAAAAAAGGTTGAAAAACACTGCCTTAAAGCATGGAGAGCGTGCATCTCTCTCCACGACTCAATGCATCATCATCTTTGTTGCAATTATTAGTTATTTAGACAGCAATTACTCACCAACCAAAGCAGAAAACAGCAAAATATACTCCAAATATGGTGGCAAATGCGTGACGAACAGCAGAGCTGGCATGGCTGGGACTTAAGTACAAGCGAAACCAAAAGGCGGCCAAGAGTGCAAAGAGCTGACAAGCAACAAAATTGACCTAAGGAAACATGAAAACAGATTGCAATTGACTTTTGTTTGTCAGCATTCTCCTCACCGCCAAGAAAGACCTCTTGGGTACAATCCTGGACAAGTCGTCGCGTATTTTCCCCGCACAACGTAGCACTGCACTTTAAAGAATGGGTGCAGAAGTAATTTGGAGCTGCTTCCTCAAAAATATTCAAAAGACACCTAAAGTTCCCAGTAGGATAGTTCAGAGAAAGCGGTTTCAGACCTTCACATTTTATTTCAGGTGAAAGGAGCCTCTTCATAATTTGAGCTAGATCTAGGCTACATTACAGTGGTACCTTGGTTTACAACCATAATCCGTTCCGGAGGTCCATTTGTAAACCAAAACAGGTTGTAACCCAAGGCGTGCTTTCGCCAATGGGGCCTCCAAAAAAAATTGGTTCGTAATCCAAAATAAAAATCCAAAATAAAAAATGGGTTGCAATCCAAAAAAAGGTTGCAAACCAGGACACGCACTTCCGGGTTTGACGTGCTTGTAATCCAAAATGTATGCAAACCAAGACATATGCAAACCAATGTACCACTGTAGTTGAATACAGATCTCAATGAAAAGAATGGAAAAGGAGTGGAACCATCATAGGCATGTCTTATCAGAAGTCAATCTCACTGAATTCATGGGAGCTTTTCCCAGGGACTTGTGAATAGGACCAGGTAAGTGAATGTGTGTGTGGTAGTTCATTATTAGTCTGGATCCAGCAAATTGTTTTCAGGGATACGCCCAGGGTGTTTTTTATATCTACACCGAAAAATGTAAAACATGAATGCGACAGATGTGTGTCTTGTACTGGAACACTTGATTAGGTCCGGCTCCCTGTCAAGTATATACTCAGTGGTGGCAAATCCAGGTTTTTCTTGCATAATTCATTAAACTGCCCAGCGAGCAAGCCAATAGCAAAAGAAGTTTGCTATGGCTAGTTATCCATATCTCCTGCAGTTGTTGTTTTTTAACTGGTACATTTAGGACAAAGCACATTAAGGCAAATGCACAGGCACACTTAATGAAAAACCTAATTTACCACATAGAATTGCTCCCTTTCAAGAATAAGAAAATGTCCAAAGGTGAAAAATTATTAACAGGAAAGCCTCAAAAGAGAATTACAAACAAGTTCCCAAGAAAGTTTGCAATTTAACAGAGAAGTCATGGAAATCAGAGAAATATACGGTACATGTGCATTGGGAAAAGGAAGAGTGTTGCTTGTAGGAACTTAAATGGCAAAGCAGAAAATTGCATAGTTCCCTAGATGCCTACATAAGAAATCAACAGAAGTACATTGTGGCTTCTTGTGAGACCTAAAACTGTAGAAGACTAACATTCATATTCCAAAGAGGCAGAATTTCCTGTAATGTGTGCATGTACACCTGCATACTTTCATGGCATACATATAGAATATCAGTGGGTCATGTTAAGCTAAACCCACTAAATGTTTAATATAGGAACATGCTAGGATGAGCTACTTCTGCTATCAAGGCGTTGTGATTCTTAAGTTGTCTACATAAAATGAAGCAGATTGATATTTCAGAAAAGGTTTCAAATCAGGACTGCCCCCATCAAATGCTATTGGCCTACAACTCCCCTTGCCTGGGACTGATGGGAGTTAGAATCCATATCTGGCTTATAATACTCTGCTGAAAAAAAGACAACATCCATATAAATACTGTAAGTGATTTTGTACAGCACATATGTGTTTGTTTGTTTTTAAAGCCGGAGTGTTATTTTAAAATGGAAAATTACAGTCTTCCAAGGAGGGCATAAAAATATGCACACACATTAGTTTGAAACAATTACACTTTGTAGTCATCTTTCTTAATTTCATGCATGAGCTCTCACACGGTAAATCTGACTGTGTTGTGGACTGAAGTCTTGCTTCCAGCAGTAAGTTCTGCTTCTCTCCCAATTTAAAAAACCTTCTGAGATCTGAACTCAAAAAATCAAAACAGATGTTCTTGTGAGATTACCATGATGAAACAGCTGAAGGAATAATCACTAGCAGCCCTGGCAGAGAAACTGCAGAACAGATGACAGAGTCCTTAGTCAACAAAAAAAAAAAAAAAAATTAAGAGGAAAATCCTTAGTCAACAACGGTGTGAAGAGGAGAAATGTTTAAAAGTAAATCTGAAGAATTAAGCGTTACAATGTATGTTTGTTGACTCTGATACCGTAATCGTTTCTACTCAGGTTTTTTTTTAAATGACTGAATGAATGAGTGGCTTTGATCCAGATGCAATTTTATTTGCTTCTAAAAAAAGTCACGCTGAGCTGCCATTTCTTTGAATGTCGCCCAAGAGTTTCTGAAGTGTTCGGCTATGAGCAACCAAGTTCTGCCACTATTCCACAGGATGGAAATTGCAGAATGCACGAAGAAGTATACATTTCCTACAAGGGAGACACAAAACTCTTGATTCCTGAGTATGCGAAAGCTGTCCAATATTAAAAGCGTGGAGAGTATGTGTGGGCTGCTCCTTCTCCTTCCTCTCTCTCAAGTTTTGGGAGTGCTTGCTCCAAATCAATTTCAGTTTGAGGTGTGCAAGTAGAGACTCATGACACTTGAACCCCAGAAAATTGGGATTCTAAAATGCACAGGAAGCTTCCGTTAAAAGAGGAGGCTCCTTGCTTCACCCAACCATCCTCTAACTTGTGCAGGGCAATGAGAATGACAAGGAGGGACAGAGTTAGCTATGCTCATCCCCACAGCACCCCACTCTCCCAGTCACACAATTACACAGTGTCCGAATGCCTGAAGGAGACTCCAGCTTGGCCCAAAGTTTCTAGTTTCTGAAGTGTCACACATTATTCAATATTAACCAACATATCGCCCCGGGAAAGGCGTTTTCCTGCAGGGGAGGTGTTTTCATTTTGGCCCACAAACCAGATCCAGCTCCCACCCCTGACTTATAGGAAGTGAATGGAGCATTTCTGCAGTTTCTGCAGCCTGCCCTTACTTTGCTTGTAGGCAATCTTGTTTGCGTTAACAACTGTTACTGCAATGTCATTGTGGTGTTTGGCACATAGCAACCAAAATAAACAGGAGGAAATGCACAGTATAATTTTATATAATGAATAATTTTAAATGAGAGACTAGAGATAAAAGGGGAGTTGTTTCAGAAACCCTATAATTTATACGCTGAAAATGATGGAATAGAGGATTATTTCTATGGTTATGACTTTATTTGATTGTGTAATGCCAGTATGGGTCAGAATGGAAACTTTCATGAAAGGATAATATTTGGTGTAGTGATTGATAAAACACGCTGCAAACTTGAAGCATCTAAGCACCAAACTTGTACATATAATGGAATTATGTTTCTGTAAGAAAATATGTGGTATGGGAATAGCTCTGGGCTACTTCATCATGAAGGACTGAGGGTAGAAATGTGTTTGTTTTCTCACTAAATGAAAACTCATTTTTTCCTTGGGCAAATAAGAAGGCAGCACCTTTTGGCAAACAAATGTTCAGTAAGCTTAGGCACAGACATGTTTGCATTCTGTTATGACAATACTGATAGGATTGTTATGAGTTTGTGGGTGCTAGACACTCCTAAATTCCTGGAACCAGTAGCTGTTAGAATTTAATCAAGGATCCAGGTGTTAAAACTCTGGGTACCAGACCCGTGTATATATTAATCCAGACCCGTGTGTATTAGGCTGTGTGCTAGACACTCCTAATAATTTAATTAAGCCAAGTGTTAAAGGATAATTAAGCTAGGCTAAACTTCCTGGATTGAGCTGATAGCCTGGGAATGGGCCATTAAGAACAAAGGATCGAGGGACTCTGCATGAGATGGCAAATTGATGAGACCCCACCCTCCCTCAACAGATAAAGCCAGAGTTTAGAGAGATTAGAGTGAGAGTTGCTGCAATGTGTCCTAGAAAGAGGCAAAGCATGATGCTTGATCTCTTCTTGAGCCCTGTCCTAAGCTGTGCCTATGGAAGAAACAAGACCTTCTTGGAGTGCTGATGCTATGAACCCCTCCAACGTAAGCTCAGGTTGTATATATATGTAAACAAACCAAACAACTACATATATAACAAAGACACCACAGCCTCCAGTGTGCCTCATTCCCAAAGGAAACATGGATCTTGGATGAGCCCCTGGAATCTCACGCCACTCGGATTGGGGTGGCCTGCAGCAGTATTGAACTAGACTTTGCCACTCTCCTTCCTGACAGTCAGGGTGGAGTTGCCAAGCCCTGTGGTGCATTCCAAAGGCAAAGCACTTGACTTTCAGAGGCAGTTAAAAATCTCTGTGCAACAGTCATGCTGCGGAGGTGGTTGAACTTGACTCTGCTTCCAGGAAGAAAGAAAGGAATGTCAGGGGGGAAAGTCAACAGGGTGAGAGTTATACCAGTGAATGTTTCTTTCAATCCATCCTGTTGACTTTTTTCAATGTCTGCATCATCCTATATTCTACATTCGCTTTAATCTTCTGCATCGGCCCTTACTGAACTCAGTGATTAAAGAAAGGAGATTCAAATTCACAGAATTCATGTGAAATAAAGAAAATTAAATTTGCCATGTATTTTGTTGGTTCTACAGAAGCATGGTTCCCATTTCTTATGTGTGTTATACATGCAAGTCATTCACAGTAGGGCAATTCTAAAGGCTGCTAAGCACACATATGTTTGCTCAAGCAATCCCCAGGTAGGTTATTGACCCCTTTAAGATATGGTGCTTACTGTTAGTGGTTGATTTCACTTAGATTCTATGTAGATTCTAATACTTATTTTATGTGTTTTTAGCATTTTAGAGTTTTATTCTGTAATCTGCTTTGGGATCCGTGGATGGTAAACATTCCAGAAATGTTTTTAATATACAGTGGTACCTTGGGTTAAGTACTTAATTCGTTCTGGAGGTCTGTTCTTAACCTGAAACTGTTCTTAACCTGAAGCACCACTTTAGCTAATGGGACCTCCTGCTGCCGCCGTGCTGCCGGAGCACGATTTCTGTTCTCATCCTGAAGCAAAGTTCTTAACCTGAAGCACTATTTCTGGGTTAGCAGAGTCTGTAACCTGAAGCGTATGTAACCTGAAGTGTATGTAACCTGAGGTACCACTGTAAACAAATTCTAATTCCAGTGCAAGACAAACTGCAGTAGCCTTATAATAAATAGTTTAAGACGTGAATAAATTAAACTCTCCACCCCACATAAAATGAAAATCCTATTGGCCCCGCCCTTTTATTCAACAAATCCACCAGTAAACATGTGAACATTTCAAGGAATTGTTTTCAGAAAGAAGCTGACAAACATGCCCCTTATTACCCAATTCCTCAAACCCCCAAATCTTCCCTTCCCTTAGCTACATGCATATACCGGTAGTTTCAACCTTCACTTAAGACAGGCAAACTAAACAACAAACAGAGATTCAGGTATATACGCACTCCTCACCTCCCCACCCCCGTGATTGTAAGATTGCATCATTATTATTTTCTTCCACACTAAGCGGATTGAACCAAATATCACACACAAATAATTTCTGTTTTCAGCTCCCTTTTTCTAATTAAGTTTAAAAAAGCAAGCAAGCCTCAAACAGTAGACCCTGCAAAACTAAAACCAACTCATCCTTGTTCCAGAGAGTCCTTTTTTGTGCTGCTTTTAAAACCTAGTACACTAAATCCTTTGCTGCCTGGTTTATCTCTCAGCACAATCTGTAAGTGGAGCCCATTTTTTCCCCAGTTAGTGGAACAAATAGTATCACCACCACAAGCTTCCTCATTGCTGAGGGAATACAGAAAGGGCAGCAAGTTCATGGCTGCCTCAGAAAAATCTAACAAGGAAAGACCAATCACATTTGCTGCCAGGAAAAGAGCAAGCCTCCCACGAGCCTTGAAAGAAAATACATCACCACTGAGCTGCACATCCCATGTTATAGTTGTATTGCCCTCCCACCGCCACCCAAGTACATCTGGCACACGAGATTTTGTGCTACCACAATATGTTATTCTTATTCATTTCAAAAGTTCCTAATCCAACTATTTCTGCAAAGAGACTCCAGGTGACTAACAAACAGTGAGAAAAACAGAACAAAACGAACAGAATCACCTAGAAATACTTCAATATATACATTCAAATTCCAGCAGCACTGAAAGAATATGGAAGTAAGCCAACAAAAAGTACACAACAAAAGGGCTTTTAAAAACGTCAGGTCTTCACCAACCGCCTGAAGCAGCATGGTGACAGGGCATTTCAATAAGGTGGGTGCCGCAAAAGGCCTTACCTCTTAGTTAATACCAGACTTTGCTGCTGTGGCAAAGAGATGGCCAGCAGGCAGTAGCAGGCAGGTTTGCACAGCTCTGTCCTCCAACATCTTGCTTGCTGTCACCCATTCACCGCCCACCAGCACCTGTGTCCTGAGGCAGTAGTCACATTCTGCCTAACGGTAGGGGTGACTCTGCTTAATAAGCACATCTTAATCAAGGATCCACATGCACAATGGGAAAGGGGTAATTTTCAGGAATGAGAAGTGTCCCTGAAATGCATCTAAACCTTGACAGCATGTCCTCCTAACCTATAAAGTGATGGCTCCATACAAGGGACAGGTGATATTATGGTTGTCAGCCTCATCTATGCACATGATCACATGATCTATGCACAGAGCAACAAGACAACTCTCTGGCCCACGGAGCTCACATTCTGAACATATAACAAAGGGAAGGGCAGGTTGTAGAAGCAGGGAAGGAAGGTGGCGTGATGTAAACATAAGAAGAAAGCATCTTCATTTCAAAGACAGGCTTAGTTTCAATTTAGTTGCCATGGGAAAACTTCCACAACAATACTTTCTTTTTTTTTGGTTGCTACTTCCTGTTCATTTAGGCTGCTGCTTCCTGCACATGTAAGCTTCAAGGGCACACTGCATCACTTGCACCTAGTGACTGAGATTAAGTACTAGTCAAACAACACACCCCATCATGCTTTCTTACACAGCCTAGTATCTGTCAAGTTTTTCCAACGGTGACCCATCTTTAATACCACATTAGGAAGAAAAAAATCACAAGAACAGGCAAGTCTCACAGGTCTCCTGACTTTAAGCTCCTGTCTTCTGGGAGAGGCACTTGACAAGCGGTACACCTAATGACAGAAAATTGGAAGAGTTTTTGCAAATCAACCAAACCCAACTCTTCCTGCTTTATCATTTCTGCGGGGGGGGGGAGTGTAAAAAAGCTAAGGTAAATCGGTGCCATAGATATGACTCACCTTAGGTTTACCTGTGACTCACTTTGGGGTCCCAACCCATTCGATGAAACCCAATACATTATCGCCATAAGGCACACCGATTGCTACCATGCAAATAAAGCCACAGTTCTGAAACCCGAGCCTTTCCAAGCTCTTGCGGGTGCAATCCTACGCTCGCTTATTTGGAAATAAACCCCGTTAAGCTCAGCAGGAGTAAACATGCTCAAAGACTGGGCTTTTCGTTCTTTATCATTGTCCCACAGAAAATCACCCTTCCGTAGACGGGGAAGAAAAAACAACAAACGCGATCAATAGGGAGGAAAAAAAGTCCTGTTCGGTCAATTTCTCTTTTGAATGAAAAACAACCACCCGGATTTCCACCACGTGCCACAATCCCCAAAAATCGCGAGCTGCTCCTTTGCCTGCTTGCAAACTTCTCCGCGTTCCCCTCACCTGGTCCAGCGGGATGCCCAAGAAGTCGCTCAGCGGGTGCAAAAGGGTGGACCCCGTGGTCCTATAAGGGATCCGGGCCGCCTCTGCCATCGCGCATCCCGGCTCGCCTGCAGCCTCTTCCCTCCCTCCGGCGCCCCGCCTGCCCTCGCCCGCGGCACTGGCGCGCTGCGCTCCCTCCCTCCCCGGGCGCAGACACCCATCCCAGACACGTGCGCCGCGGGCCAATGCAGGCGCTGGCGGGCCGAGACTCCGCCTTTCGCGCGGCCTCTTCCTCTTCTTCCCGGTCTGCCGCGAAAACAGCCGCTCTCGCCCGAGGAGGGAAGAAGAAGAAGACGGGGACTGGGCGGCCGGGCGGGGCTCTGGCTCCTTCCCAGCCCCTCGAGCCCGGCGCTCGCCTTGCTCCTCGGGCCGCGCCCGGCTGGCTGGAGTTGGGCGGGCGCCGCCGCCTTTGCGCAGCACAAGGCGTTCCTCTTCTCTGCCCCATGTCGGTCTCGCTGCGAGGCAGAACCTGTTTTGCTTGCCAGGGGCTGGTTTCGACGCTGAATCCTTCGAGGGCTGCCCTCGAACTCTCAGTCAGCCCTCCAGTTCCGGCTTGGTGGCGCTTTGGCACTCTTCGCATGCTCCAAAGCAACCTCCTCCTCCTCCTCGCTTTGGTTTTGGAGGAGCCCTGCTGGACCAGACTAAAAGCCCGTTGAGGCCAGCATCCTTTTGCCGTGGTGGCCAAGCAGGTGCCTATGGGATGCCATGGGGGGGAGTAGGGGGACAGTTGCCCCCCCCATTAAGTATATTAATAAAAATAGGTTCTGCTCCCAATAACATAAAACCTGACACACACACCCCCAGTGTAAATCCAGGCTATGCGCCTGTGTGATGCTCACAAGCAGGGAATTTGCTCAGTAGCTTTCTCCAGACTTGGGAGTCTCCCAGTATGCAGAGGCATACTGCCTCCAACAGTAGAACTAGAATATAGCCATCGTGGCTAGTAGCCATTGACAGTTTAATTCTCCACAACAACGACAATTTATTCTTTATACCCCACCCATCTGGCTGGGTTTCCCCAGCTACTCTGTGTGGCTTCCAACAAAATATTCAAAATACTGTACAATAAATCATATTCAAACATTTAAAACTTCCCTAAACAGGGCTGCCATGAATTTGTCTAACTTTTTTAAGGCCATCCAAGTTGGTGGCCATAACTACAATAGTATTGCATTGTTGGAAGGGACCTTGAGGGTCATCTAGTCCAGCCCCTGCAATGCAGGAATCTCAACTAAAGCATCCATGACAGATGACCATTGCAACTTCTGCTTAAAAACAAATTCCATAGCTTAACTATGCACTATGTGAAGAAGTACTGCATTTCCCAACATTCACGTTTATTAGAGGGCCCTGAGTTTTCGTTTTATGAAAAAGGAAGAAAAACTTTTTCTTATTCCTATCTCCGCACCCCATGTTTAAATCTGTACACTTCTGTCATGCCCTCCCCCTTACTTGCTTTCTTTTCTTAATTAAAATCCTCAAATTTTGTAACCTTTCCTGTTGGAGGATGTTTCTTCATACAGTTATTTCCTCATAGTTTTTATTTTCTGTCTGTGTGTCTGTGAATTAAGTTGCAGAGTTAAGGTTTGGCAAGGCTTGGGTCCAGGTGAAACCTTAGTTCTCAGCCCTCGTGCATCAAATAATAGTAAACAGGATCTTTGAGCATGTGCAAAGTATTTCTGTCTCTCCACTAAACAGCCACACTGCTGGGATCTCTCGCACCACCCACTCAACTAAGAATGGAGACTGGGCTTCCAGACACACTTGAACTTCAGCCCCTTTTATTGCAGGCTTTGAAATTTTATTTTAAAGGTTAAAGTGGCAACTGCAAGAGAAGGCTGCCTCCCAGTTCTGTCACTTTCCCTGTTAGGCTTCTCGTCTCGCTCCAGTTCTGTACAAAGCAGAATTGTAATTTAATTTAATGTCAGCTTTTGCTGGAAGCTGTCAGGCAGAATAATTCTGTCCCACCCCCCTCAGGATGATTCCAGTTTGCAAAACCTGAAGGCAGAAAGAGTCTATTGACAACAACGTTGACAGGGTGCCCAGTGACATGCCCTCTTGACTCCTGCCCTTTGTAGCTGACCAAAGCTAGCTAGGGTTTCTCAGACTATCTCAGCTTCATAGAATATATAGTGGAAGTTCATATTACACAAAATAACAGATTCATTAGGTTCAAGGCAGCTTACAAAGAAGAGTTCTGCCTTGATGCCAAGTCAATTCAGAAAGGAAGTAGAGGGGGATTTCTTGCAGATGCAAACCTGGAGGCTAAGCATGTTTGATTACTTAACATACTCTAAACAATGCTATTTTTTTTGTTTATTCCTCAAGATGTACTGTTAACATTTTTTATTGCAAAACTGTTTTCTTAAAACAAATTATTTGCTTGGTATAGTTACTATTACAAATATAAGGTAAACTGAGCCCCTTAGGCTTGCCGATTGGAAGGTCGGCGTTTTGAATCCCCGCAACAGGGTGAGCTCCCATTGCTCTGTTCCAGCTTCTGCCAACCTAGTAATTCAAATTCACACCAGTGCAAGTAGAAAACTAGGTACTTAAATAGGTACTTAACCATCCAGGGGTCCTTTACCGTTTTACCTTATTACAAATATTTGTAAACTTTTTGTTCCTTTATCTAGTATACATTTTCTTCTTATTCTTTGTATATGTTTTCTCTTATTTAATTTGCTTCTTAATTTTCGATGGGATGCTGCCATATATGTAATTTCATTGACCCATAAAAATATGTTTGTTTGTTTTCAAAAGAGTGCATTTTTTGAATGTATATTCCAAGGTGGATTGGCCAAGAGGAAACGTGGCTTTGGGGCTAAAAAAGGTTACTCATCCCACAAGTCAAAGCCATCCTTCAGATTGCATCTGAAAATACACTGTAAGCCTTTGCAAATCTTTCAGCAGAAGCAAAATATATTCATTACGGCACAAGGCTGTTAATAATCAGGCTGTTGAACCACCTGGAACTTTCTGAATGCCTTTTAAGCACGGCCTGTTTACAATAACCTGACCTGTACATTGTCCAAGTGTATATAACTAGCGAGGTCATTCTTCTTCTGAAGAAGAAGAGTTTGGATTTGATATCGTGCTTTATCACTTCCCAAAGGAGTCTCAAAGCGGCTAACAATCTCCTTTCCCTTCCTCCCCCACAACAAACACTCTGTGAGGTGAGTGGGGCTGACAGACTTCAAAGAAGTGTGATTGGCCCAAGGTCACCCAGCAGCTGCATGTGGAGGAGCGGAGACGCGAACCCGGTTCCCCAGATTACAAATCTATGCTCTTAACCACTACACCACACTGGCTCTCTGGCGACCAGCTGCTACACCAAACAACTCAGACTTGGTGGAAGGTGATTTGTGCCATGGGTGGCACTTGTGAAAGGATGGATCTAAAATGGGGGTAGCTGAGGTGGTGCCCTCTGTGTGTTGCAGGATGCGTAACTCCTATCAGACTCTCTGGTCAGGGAGGATCAAAGCTGGAGTTCGGTGCCATTTGGAGAGAGTCCTATGTCTACCTGTGACCAAAGAGTATACCCATGCTGCAAACCTGATCCTTACAGGGCAGGGCAACCTCTGTTACTGCTGTCATCGGTTTACCTGGATTAAGCTTTGTGGTATTAACGTTCATCCATCCTCATTATGGACTCCTGACACTTGTTGATACTTGTTCATCTGGATACAGTGAAAAGCAGAAACAGCCTGCATACATACTATACTTTTAAAGCACATTTCCTTCCTCAAAGAATTCTGGACATTGTAGTTTGTTAAGGTTGGTGGGGAGTATAACTTGAGGGGTAAACTACAGTCTCCAGAATTACTTGGGGCAGTGTGTGGGTGTGTACAAAGCCTCAGAGTTCAGTGTCACATTACCTCATACCTCTGGAGTCCTCCAATATATACATAAATGCATATATTCAGGCTGCTTAAAAAAGAAAAGAAAAGCAGAAGAGAATACAAAAAACAAGTGGGGCCCTGTAACAAAATGTTGCAGTGTTAAGTTCTTCCATTCCGATCAGAACTCCATTCTCTCCTTGCTTTTTACTCTCCCTGCCCCAACTGCCAGCTGGCATTCCAAATTATCAAGTACAGTATCAACCCAAGCTACGTGAAGTGATTTGCAGGTGTTTTCACCTGACAACTGTAACGTGTGTGCCCTAGGCCTTTGAATGTTCTTCTAAAGGTGTTCTGAGCAATTTGCTTCTGAAAGAGCAATTGCTTTTTGAAATGTATCTGAATGTATTCTAAAGCAATAACGATTGACTCAATTGCACTTTTAGAAATTGCAAAAGTTCCTTTACACAGGTGTGTGTTGTGTTGTGTTGTGTTGTGTTGTATGTCTTTCTCTATGTGTGTATCTCTCTTTTAGGGGGAATTACCTGTGAAGCTATGACCCCTGCTGGTGGATGTGTAGAACATCTATGTGTTTGTTTCTAAATGTAAAATGGAAGCTATCAATGTGCCCTCAGTGGATTGAGAGATAACTGCTTCTTGAATAGGATACTTGTTACATTTTAAGACAAATGACCAAACAACAACTTTCCCTCCCACGCCACTGAACTTCTTTTAAATTTTACACACACACACACACACACACACACATATGAGTACAGTGGTACCTCCGGTTACGAACTTAATTCGTTCTGGAGGTCCGTTCTTAACCTGAAACTGTTCTTAACCTGAAGCACCACTTTAGCTAATGGGGCCTCCCACTGCTGCTGCACGATTTCTGTTCTCATCCTGAAGCAAAGTTCTTAACCCGAGGTACTATTTCTGGGTTAGCGGAGTCTGTAACCTGAAGCTTATGTAACCCAAGGTACCACTGTACTAGTTTACAGCACTATTTAACTTTTTTGGGAGCAAAATAAACTAATCTACCAGTGAAGGCAACTGTCCTTTTCATCAAATTAATCATTACACTTCCTGCAGTTTTGCACACTCAAACCACACCAATCAAAGATGATTCTTTAGGACAGGAATGGTTAAAATCTTTTTGTCTGAGGGCCACATTGACCAATGGTCCATCTTCCAGGGGCCGCATGTAAGAGTAGAACATAGCCTAATAGTAGAAGGAGACACTGCCAGCCATTAATGTTTTTTAAAAAAGAAACATTTGGGTGGGGTGCCACAAAGCACTTTGGGATGCACAGAATCACATCTGGGGAATTGTGGAAACGGTGGGGGGGGGGGGAGAGAAATTTAAAATGGGCAAACTTTGGGAGGCTTTGAGGTAGCACAAAAACATTGGGCATCACAGTATTACAGCAGGAAACCTGTAAAGCGGTTGGTAACCAGGTGTATGTGTAGACAAGCAGACAGACAGACAGACAGACAGACAGACAGACAGACAGACAGCTCTCTCTCTCTCTCACACACACACACACACGCAAAAAAGGTTTTTGGCATCTTGACATCCCATATGGAGACAGAAGCAGTCAGAACAAAATTACATTTATTCCTCCCCCGCTGCAAGCTTTTAAAGACAAATGGGGGGGGGGTCTTAAGGCATCACAAATTCTTGGGGTGGGGGCTGCATGAAGTTCTGGGGCCGCAGGTTAGCCACCTCTCCTCTAGAAGCACCCTGCATTTCTGGAAGCAGTTTCCGGGGTTGCTGTTTTCCCAGCCCCTTTGCTGTAACAGAGCACTTGTTTTATAAAATTTCATAGGTCTTTTTTTGTTATCTTTTGCATTGGGGCAGGAGAGCTGCTCACCGAAATTTGTTTCTTTGCTTTATCTTATATTTGAAAAAGGCCACTCTTTCCTCCCCTGTGTGCCATTCACTACGACAGAACTTCTAAGATTCCCCCCCCCCCTTCTGTAGTGTCAATAACAAAGCAATACGGGCACTTTTTTAAAAAAGCAAAAGAGGATTGTATAAACATGAATGTGGAATGACAATCAGAAGAACTTTTACAGCCTCTGTTTTGTAACCATGGGGTTATCACCGTGTGAAACTGATAATGAGCTGGATCTGTGTGTTTTGTTTTGTTTTTTAGCTTGTCTTTGCTGTGTGTTGGGCAGAAACTAGAGAGACCTGGATTTAAATCCACACTCAGCTATTAAGCTACGTGGGTGACTTAGGAATGGTTGGAATTGTTTATCCCAGTCTACCTCATAGGGTTATTATGAAGATAAATGGGGTTGTGGAAGAGAGCCACGCACATTGCCAAATGCTCCTTAGTACCTATCATCTGAGTTGTAGCATCCTTGTGTGGGGTTTGTATATGGGTAGTGGTGTACTGGGGCTTGCGACATAGCCCATAATGAGTCATGGTCATTGTATTCATTTGCAAAGCCCTCCATCACTTAGGGTGTCTTAACGGACCTCTTGAACCCTTTCATCCCAGTGCAGTCATTGAGATCATCTGCAGGAGCAGTTGGGCATCCCCTGAGCTGGTGAGCCTCATCTGACAATAACAAGAAATTGAGCCTTTCGTGTCATCGGCCCAGACAGTGGCGTGTGGTGAAATTTTCGTAGGGGAACAGATAGGGCCAGAGGCTCCCGCTTATGAGGGCGATGTTGTATGTCTGAGCATTGTGCCTTCCTCCCTAAGCTGGGCAGAAGCTTCCTAGGCTTTGGGAAGGAGTCGTCAGGGGACCATCTAGGGGACTAGGATAGTCCCCCTAGTCCACTGAGTGCAGACCACTGGGCCCAGTCCAGTGGAATGCTCTGCCAATAGAGATTTAGCAGCATCTTCTGTGTTAACCTTTGAACACCTGCTGAAACTTTTCTTCTAAGCTTATGCAGGCAATTAAGAAAACATCTTTCTGTAACAGTTGATGATCTCTAATTTAAATTGGACTTTGATGTCTTCTGTGATATAGCCATATACAGTGCTTTTTTCTGGGGGGGGGGGGTACGCATACCCCTAAACGTTTAGTGAATCTTTGTACTTTTGTCCATTTACTGTATTTATTTCCTCATTTTGAACTATAAAATGGTGGATTTCTTGAGTCAAAATGAGAGTACCCCTAAACATATTTTTAGAAAAAAAGCACTGGCCATATATAAATCTTTTTATAAATAAATGGTGATATAGGTACCACAGAGCACCTATTCCACCCCACCCCCACCCATATTCCTCTCTGTTGAACAAAATGGGAAGGAATTTCCTTCTGCTGGTTCTGATGTCAGTGTAAAGTTGCACCATCAACAGGGTGTGGCCTGAGTGAGGACAGGGTGGTGCTGTGGTCTAAACCACTGAGCCTAGGGCTTGCCGATCAGAGGTTGGTGGTTCGAATCCCCACAACAGGGTGAGCTCCCGTTGTTCAGTCCCAGCTCCTGCCCACCTAGCAGTTTGAAAGCACGTCAAAGTGCAAGTAGGTAAATAGGTACCACTCCGGTGGGAAGGTAAACGGCGTTTCCGTGCGCTGCTCTGGTTCGCCAGAAGAGGCTTAGTAATGCTGGCCACATGACCTGGAAGCTGTCTGCGGACAAACGTCAGCTCCCTCGGCCAGTAAAGCGACATGAGCGCTGCAACCCCAGAGTCGTCTGTGACTGGACCTAATGGTCCGGGGTACCTTTACCTTTACCTTATGCTGGGACCCCACCCTCTGGTTTACAACGCCATCCTGCTAGTGAATTTTCAGCAATTCAGCAGCTGTATGGGTACAGTGTTGTACAATGGTAACTCAGGTTACATACGCTTCAGGTTACATACGCTTCAGGTTACACACTCCGCTAACCCAGAAATAGTGCTTCAGGTTAAGAACTTTGCTTCAGGATGAGAACAGAAATCGTGCTCCGGCGGCGCAGCGGGAGGCCCCATTAGCTATAGTGGTGCTTTAGGTTAAGAACAGTTTCAGACTAAGAATGGACCTCCAGAACGAATTAAGCACTTAACCCGAGGTACCACTGTATAGGCATACCTAGGAAGCTGAATCCCATGTAGTACAGCAGTGGAATTTCTGCCACAGGCAATATGCAAAGGTAAAGGTAAAGGATGCCTGGATGGTTAAGTCCATTTAAAGTTGACTATGGGGTGTGGCTCATCTTGCTTTCAGACTGAGGGAGCTGGTGTTTGTCCACAGATAGCTTTCCAGGTCATGTGACCAGCATGACTAAAATGGTTATAGTGCAATGGGACACCGTGACGAGTGCCAGAGTGCATGGAAAAGAGGTTTACCTTCCAGGTGCAGCGGTACCTATTTACCTATTTGCACTGGTGTGCTTTCGAACTGTTAGGTTAGCAGAAACTGGGACAGAGCAATGGGAGCTCCCTCCTGGATTTGAACCACCAACCTTCTGATCAGCAAGCCCAAGAGGCTCAGTGGTTTAGACCACAGCGCCACCCGCATGCCTTGCCGCAGCCAATAGTGCATATCTTCAATATAGGAACACAGTCTTATTTGTAAGTCAATGTGGTTTCCTAATTAGATTTGAACAACTGTTTATGAACTACAAAGAGGCATCAATGGGAAATTTGATTTAGCTCAATAATTTAAATAGGCCTTTGTTTCCTCGCTGATTTCAGTTGTCTTGATTTAAATCAACCCACTTTGCTTTCGGTATGTATTGTTTTCAGTTTCTTATAAGCTACATTGGAGAAGTTAAGTCAAAAAGTAAATGACCAATATTTCAATTAAATAAAAGTGGCAAACTTTTCCATTTCAGGAAATACGCCCAAAGTTGCACAAGGGAAATCTATTTGCAAAAGCTAAAGAAATAGTTAGCTGATAAAAGTCTTACCAGAAATAGGAAGCCAGTGCTTAACAGGAAGTCAATAGTCCTTCCACTTTCAAGGAGAAAAGAATAAAAATTGAAAGGGAATAACCCACTTTTATAGTAACAGATGGACTAGTGCCTTTGCCAAAAGTAGGATTGAGGGGGTTTTTTTTCTTAATCCCAGTTTAATTTGCTACATACATTCCAGTTAACCTACATTCGATTTGTTAGATAGGAAGCTGCAAATTTGCTTTAGTGACATCCTATACACAGTTTCTTTCTGCAGAAACTAGCAAAAAGGAGAATTCAAAATGAGCTCTATTATTTATTTCATATGTTCAATGCCTTACAGAAAAATCTTAAGGTGATTTACAGTAAAAAAAGAGAGAAAGATACAGTGTAGATATCAAAAATTACAAAAGGAAATTAAGATTACAACAAGGCCTTATGGAACAATAAAAACAAACCCCAGTCTCCCCAACACTTCAGTATAATCACCATTAATCATTCTGGCTGCTTCTGTTCTTGATAGATAATATCTTTCTTGAGGAAATGCTGTTGACCGGTGCTTTTAAAATACATTCTTTGCTGCTTTAAAAGACATTGTTTAGGCTACAAATGTACTATGTATATACATCACCCACAATGCCTGAAGAATAGTTCTGTGAAATTCTCTAAGATTTTTTAAAGATTATTATTTATAAAAAAACTCAACGTACATCTTACAAAGAAACATAAGTAAACAAGGCAGGTCACAAGGAGCTTACAGTGTAAATGAGAATCATGGAAGTAATAACAGAGGGAATAAAAGGCAACAAATTCCCCAAAGTGGGGAAGACTGGAAGCTGAGTAAAAGGTAGCGTATAATCAATGTGGCAAACA
Source organism: Podarcis liolepis (assembly GCF_965112155.1). NCBI lineage: Eukaryota > Metazoa > Chordata > Lepidosauria > Squamata > Lacertidae > Podarcis > Podarcis liolepis. Next base: position 59,369,732 of record NC_139560.1, on the reverse strand, counting down.
AAATTACACCTATTTGAGCTAAGTGTGAGTGGTGGAGCAACATATGGTGAGCAGGCATCTATTTGTACAACAGGGCTTCTTCTTTTCCTACCTCCTTCAGCCTCCCATGTGCCCCCTAAGTCTGCTCTAGGGGGTTAAGGAACCCTCCAGAGCAGACTGGGGCCCCACTGCACACGTGGATTTAGGAAGAAAGGGCGCTTCTTTATGCTGAGTCAGACCATTGGTCCACCTAGCTCACTAATGTCCATCTTCATTGGTTGCGGCTTTCCAGGATTTTAGACCAAAGACTCTCCAAGCCCTACCCAGAGATGCCAGGGATTAAATCTGGGACCTGAACACATAAGCAGATGGTCTATGATCCCTGAGTCATGGCATTCCCCCTTTCCATGGCTTTGATCAAATGTTTTGAAAAGATCTGAAGGCTGAAAGAGAGATTGAAATAATGAAGACTTTTATCCAAGGGGCAGAGAGGGAGAGGTGCATTTTCATATTGTACAGGGAGAAGCTGTGATCTGGTGGCAGGTTGGGTGGGAGAAGCAGAGGCAGAGAGGCAGGGGAGAGAGAAAAATCAAAGCCAGAGTTTCATGGCTGGTCAAAAGGAGGGATGGCAATGCTGTCATTTCATAAGATAAAGGTAAAGGGGCCCCTGACCATTATGTCCAGTCGTGGCTGACTCTGGGGTTGCGGCGCTCATCTCACTTTATTGGGTGAGGGAGCCAGCGTACAGCTTCCGGGTCATGTGGCCAGCATGACTAAGCCGCTTCTGGCGAACCAGAGCAGCACAGAAACGCCATTTACCTTCCCACCAGAGCGGTGCCTATTTATCTAATTGCACTTTGAGGTGCTTTCGAACTGCTAGGTTGGCAGGAGTAGGGACCGAGCAACGGGAGCTCACCCCGTCGTGGGGATTCAAACTGCCGACCTTCTGATCAGCAAGTCCTAGGCTCTGTGATTTAACCCACAGCGCCACCCGCGTCCCTAATTTCTCTCTCATTTTGTCTCTCATTTCATAGAGAGTCTAATAAAGGAGAGGACAGTTGCTTAGGAAAGATATGTAGTTCAGTTTTAGACATGCGAGTTAGGATAGTGATCTAGGGTTTCTAGACTTCAGGCTGAATCCCAGGCCTGTGATTGGTGTGAGGAATCTGAAAAGCCTTAGCAGGAGATGGAGAAGTTAAGCAAGCAAAATCAAAAGGGATTAATAAATTAGCAATAGTTCTAATTACTTTTCAACGTGACCTGTTCAATGCAGTATCCTCCAGACTTCCAAATTCAATGCAAGGGAATATGGTCACAACACTTTTTCTCTGCACAAAATGCCTATGGAAGAACATTCGGGATAAAAAGTAAATAACTTATATTACAATGGACAGGAAAGAAGAGGTTCACATCATCTGGGGAAGTATATTCTGGAATGTAAAAGGGTATGTTTGAACAATATTTGTTTACAATTTAACAACAACAGCTGTCATTTGGATCACTTCTTGTCTTGGGTAAATAATTGCATATCTGTTTCAAAGGACCATAGAATTATAGAGTTGGAAGGCACACACCAAGGGTCATCTAGTCCAACCCCTTAGCAATGCAGCAATGGAAACAAAAGTTACTAGGCTACATTCATTTTCATAACACCTGGCAAGTCTAGACAAACTTATTTACAGCGCTATCATATACATATAATGTCTGATTAAGATCCCTGAGGTCAATGGGACTCAGTCTCAGTTACTTGGCTAATACCGCCGATCAAACTTATTCGAAGTACTGTATGTCTCATTGAAATCAGTGCTTACTTCTTCTTCAAAAAAAGTCTAAGACCGCGCTATAAAATGTAATATCTGACGAGTTCTGAGTTCTCCCATTCCCTCACTTGTGAGACCAATTTCGCTGGCCTTCAGCCAGGCACCTGCGGGCTTTCCCTGCCTTTTCCAAGCTCGGGAACGCGCGCAGCTCAGCGCCAGGAGAAGCAGGAGGAGGAGGAGGGAAAGCAGTCAGCCCGGCGTACGGAATCCCAGCCGCTCAGAAGGGAATCCCCCGAAGCCACAGCCAATGGACAAGCACTATGCAAAACAGGGCAACCCCGCGCCTCCGCAGCCCAATGAGGAGCCGGCAAAGTCCCGAAGCCCCTCGCGATTGGAAGGCCCGGCCGAAAGAGCAAACCAATGAGACGGCGCTGCAGGCTCGGCGTGGCGAGGGGGCCTGGCTATGCAAATCCGATTTGAAAAGCGGGCGGGAAATCTGAGTTTCGCGGGAGGCTCTTGGCGCGTAACCCTTCTCCCTTCCCTTCATTCATTGTCAGCGGCAGCCGCTGCCGCTGCTTCCTGGAGCCATTTTCCAGGCAGCCCCAGCGCGCGGCAGCGGCCGGGCTCCATCCGTGGCATCTGCCCGCCGCGCGGGCTCGCTCGCTCTCGCGCCGCCGCCTCCGGCAGCCGCAGACCCCCCGCTACCCCCGGCCCGGACCATTTCGAGTCCGGCGCGGGCATCGAGCGGCGAAAGAGCCCGGCAGGCCGGGCGGGGGGCGGCGGCGGCGACGGAGCAGCGCCAAGGGTGGGAGGAGACTCCGCTCCGGGCGCAGGCAGACCCACAAGGGGAAGGATGCGGAGGAGAGCACTGCAGCCGCACGCCCTCGCTGCTCGCCCGCCCTCGGCTCCCATGGACTCCGCGGCGGCGGCCTCCGCCGTCGCCGTCAGCTTCCCTGCTCGCTTCGCTCCCGCCGCTGCTTTCCTCCAGATCCGCAGCAGTTCCGGGGCATCCGCGCTGGGGGCGCCTTGGGTCTCCTGCTTTCCCGGGGCGGAGGGCGGCGGGGCGGAGGGCGCCCGGCCCAGTCTCGTGGGCAGCGGCAGCGCCTTGTGCTGCACCCCGCACGGGCCCGCCGGACAGACGGTGTTGCTGCAGCCCGCCCTGGAAAGTGCAGGCCGACCCTCGGTAAATGCCTCCCTCCCTCCCCAATCTTGTGCATGTCTGGCGGGGCTCAGCCCTCCTCCCACACCGGGGTGTGGGGGGTGGGAGAGGAAGCCCGCCTGCCTTGGATCGTTCTGTTTTGCTAGAAACTTTATTACTGTATTATGATTATTATTATTTCCTGGCCCCTCTTGGCGCAGGGTGGGTTCTTGTGGGCCGGGATTGTGGGGGGAGGGAAGCGATCAGTCTTCCCCACCCGGTGCAAAAAACACGCAGGGGGCCGCGGGTGCCGTTCCCTTGAAGAAGAGGGTCGGGGGCGGGGAGGCGTCTGTTGCGCCCCTCTCCCCCCTCAATTTCTGGTGGCTGGAACAAAGAGAGCGTAGCAGAGGCCGGTGCTGCAAGCAGCATGCTTGCCGGACTGGGACACCCGTGACACCGGAGCGGGGTGCGCGGGGCACGGGACCTCGTCTCTTGTGTGCGGCTGCACTGGAGGGGGCGGCCGTGGGGAGGGGACGCGCCATCCGGCTGCCCCCCGCCTTCCCTGGGGGCGGGGGGGGTTCAGGGTCTGCCTCGGCAGCATGGCCGTGGGGGAAGGGGGAGGCCCTCTGTCCCGCTGGTCTCCTTTTCGCTTCACCCCCGGACTCGGCGGCGGTGACGTTTCGCACACGTGCGCCGAGGCCGCGTCTGTGACTGGGAGCCGGGCGAAGGAGGGAGAGGGAAGGAGGGGGGCGCGGAGCCGAGCGGGGGGAGGGGGACACACAAACGCGCGCGCACACACACACACACGCTCCTTCTTCCTCTGGCCTGGGCAACCGCGCAGCGCAGCGCACACCCGGACACACAACAGCGCGCGTGTGCCCGGGTCTCTGCCTTCCTCCCTCTCTCGCACACGCGGCCCTTCCTGCTTCTCAACTCTGGGAGCTGCCGGGGGGCACCGCTAGGCTTGGAAATGCCCCTGCAGCAGGTAGGCTGGGGGAGGGGGGGCGTGTGGGCTCTTTGGGGGTGCGGTGGGGGGGGGGTCGGGCACTTTCAGAACTGGCCGCCCGCTGAAGGAACTATGTTTCAGTCTCCCGGCAGAGTTTCTCAAAATTCAAGCACTGTCCTTTTCCTGGGGGGGGGCATTAAAGTTGGGGTGCTAGGTTATATTTAAACAGTACCCCCTCACTTCCCCCCCATCTTGCCCCTCGACTGGAATGACCGTGGGGTCACCCTCCCCGCCCCTGAATGCGGTGTTTTCCTTCCTGTGGCTGAGCTGAGTTGGGCCTCTGCCTGTCACTGGAGATGACTCCCTGAAAGTTGGGACGGTTCAAGTAACTGCTTCAGGCCACCGTTGCCTGTGTGCCGCTTCATGTTTGAAATGACTTCAGGGCTTGGGTGTGGGGTCAGGATGTGTGGGGTGAGCTTGGGTCAGTGCGGGGTTTCAAACTGAAACTTCCACTTGTCCTGTTTCCAACTCTTCTTCTCCCCCCCCCCCTTCCTGTTAAGTATAATTCGATTATAATTTCTTTACTGATAAGGTGGTGGAAGGGTGATCTCTGTGAGGAATGGAATGTTTTTTCCCCCTTTAAGTTGGAAAAACCCTGTTGTGTTAGGCTTATAAACTGTGGGAATGTGGTTTGTAGGCTACAGAATAATTAAGTTACTGCACCCTCTTGACTTCTCTGAAGCTGTTCCTGGAGGCCTTTTTGTACCTGTTTGTTATAACCTATAAACTTTCCACAGGAGTTGGTAGTTCAGAAGCAAAATGAAGTTTGGATGTACAAGTGGCAGTGGGGAGATAAGAGACAGGAATAGAACCCCATTTTTCTTCTTGCTGTGTAAGGAAATGTAGGCCTGCAAAATAGGACACAGCCATAAAATGGGGAATCTGCTAGGTGTGGTCTTCAATTTTGGGGCAGCCCTATTTTGGGCCTTCCTGGACCAGAAGGCATTTTCTGTTACAGTTTGTTGAGTTTTGAGCCTTTCTATGGGTATTGTCAGGTAGCTACTTACACTGATAGGTTTGAAAAGAGTGCCTGACAGTATGTATGCATGCTTGTGGGAATGACCCTTCTTGCCCCAATCACCGTGACATTGTTTTGATGATGTAGGATACCACACCACTTATTTTGTATGATCTAACATTTGAACCTTTCTTTTTTAGGCTGAGGCTTATACCCACAACATGACTGTTGTCTTGATCATCACTCTTTTGTTTTTTGTCTTGGCTGTTCGCTCAGTTGAGAAAAGGCCTATAGCCAACTGACAGAATTGGAGGGTAGGGGAAGAGAAAGAGAAAGACAACCGAAATTTCAGCTCCTTTTAAATAAAGTGAATGGTTCCATGTTTCTTCCCCTTATCAGCCTTCAAATCAGATTATTAAAATAATCAAACAAATGCCATCTCACCACTATGGCAATTCAGGGTTAAACATGCAGTAAGAATTAAAATGTATGTATGAATCACATTAAAATGGCCTAATGGACACTTTCTGTAAATTGGAGAGTGTTAATATAAGCTTTTGTCATATGAAGCATGCTCTCTAAGGGATTTGGGATGGTGAGATAAGGCTTTAAATCTTGATGACATCAAGCCAGGCATCTGCCATAGTGCAGATATATTTCATGTACTACCAAATGGTATTGAATCTGGAAAACTGATCGCCCAATTGTCTTTCATAGTATTGGTCCCATAGAAACTCTGTCTGTCAAGTAGCAGATGATTACTTGTGTTGTGAAGAAAGCCTATTTGTAACATGATGGTTGTGTGGTTTTCAATGTGAAGAACAGTCTGTTCTTATTCCAGTGGTAGTGTCTACAAGTATAGATATTAGAATGATTTAACACATGTACAAATCCTTGTTCTACCACTAATTCTTCTCACAAATGGGTTATCTGTTGCTGAGAGCAGATTCTGTGATCTAGGCCCTTGCCCGTGGTGACTGGGCACTCCAGTACATCACACTAATTTAGGTGACATTTTAGAGAAGTAATTTAACAAAAACTTTACCTTCAACAACCCTTTTCTATGTCATCTGTTGGGGCATCTGCTTGGCAGAAGTTCTGGGGTCTCATATAGCTAATGTAGTGAAGGTTAATGATTTATCAACTAATATGAACTATAATATTATAGAATTATTTTTTCTGCCTTTTCTATATTGTGGTGGGCATTAATGTCCACAATGTATGCAAGCAAAAAAAAGAGGACACCATAGTGTTTCTAGTGACAGTTTATAGTTGATTTCGTGCTCTACAAATACACAGACTTTGGAAAGTAAGAATCTGAACTTATATGCCTGAAACAAACTATGGGCAAGTAGATGGTTGTATTCATATCACTTCCTGGATAGGGAAGTACAGTACTTGTACAAATAGGACATGCATTGGAATACACATTGAAAGAGGATACTATCTAACTGCATTGCTTTCACTGGGATGCTTATTTGTACCCGTGTTTTGGGTGCACTGGGTGCAGGTAGTCATGCCTTTCTTTCTTTCTTTCTTTCTTTCTTTCTTTCTTTCTTTCTTTCTTTCTTTCTTTCAGAATCTGATTAGAGTTGGATCAGGACAAGGAACTACTATGATCCTGTGACAATTTCAGATTTTAAACTCTGAATAAACTAAATACAGGCATAGTTTGTATTCTCTTAAGATATACATTTAGAGCTGTGCCAGCAGTTTGTATTCCTCTATAACTTGAAGCTTGCTGTGTAGTGGAAAAATGAATATTTGAGCGCTATCTGCAATTACTGCTTAGGATGTTAAAAATCAGCTTTGCTAGACAGTTTCACACAATGTTACTAGTTTGTGGCATATCAACTGGCATATCGTGGGGGCAGAAGGAATTAAATCCCAAATTCTGCAAAGCCTTCCTTGCCTTGTTGCACAGTGAAAATGCTTGTAGCCCATCATGGAAGTGGCTATGGCTTGAATTAAACTAATACATAACTCGTAAGAACCTAGAGAAAAGGGACATTTGGTTCTATCATGGCCTCTTACAGAATCTTTTAAGTAGGATTTCTGATCATCTCGGATAATTTCTATATAAATGGAAAAGTTAGATATAAGATCTGTGCCTAAGTGATTAAGATCTGAGAGCTGTGAAAGTTAATGATTAACAGTGCAATCCTAACAAATTCTTCTTAAAAGTACTATTTACTTCATTTGGGCTACTTCCAGGTAAGTGAGGTAAGATTGTGGCCTTTTATTCTTTAGGGCAGTTCAACCTAACCATAACCTCCCACATAAAAGTTTTCTGTGAGCAAGTAGGTCTCTCTTAGGTCTGTGATGCCCAAGATTATTGTTTCCAATAGTGGTTTGATGCTCTGGCAGAATTTGAGTTGTGGATTCCTAAGAACGGCAAGGTAGGTTATGGCTTCTTAACTGTATGAGCACTCATATGTTAGTAGGTGTATTAGGATTGTGAAATAACCTGTTTTAGAAAAACAACCCAGGCAAGGTAAGATGGGGATAAGACATAATCCATTCAAAGTAATAGAAATAAAATTCTGATAGCGATACTCTTCCCGATGCTTTTCAACATCTTTATGGGCCCCCTCACCCAGCTTGTCTGGAGTTTTGGGTTGGGCTGCCATCAGTATGCTGATGACACCCAACTCTATCTGTTGACGGATGGCCATCCTAACTCGGCCCCAGACACACACTGATCAGATGTTTGGAAGCTGTGGCTGGATGGTTACGTGGGAGCCAGCTGAAGTTAAATCCTTCGAAGACAGAGGTCCTTTGGCTGGGTCGGGATGATATGGGATTGGGGGGAGCAACTCCCATCTCTTGCGGGGGCGCAATTAGTGCCAGCGCCATCCGTTAAGAGTTTGGGTGTAATCTTCGACACCTCCCTTTCCATGGAGGCGCAGATTGTAGCTATAACAAAGGCAGCATTTTTTCATCTCCGCCAAGCTAAGCAGTTGGCTCCTTACCTCTCTCGCCCTGACCTAGCCACTGTGATCCACGCGACGGTCACCTCCAGACTGGATTATTGTAACTCGCTCTACGTGGGGCTGCCCCTGAGACTGAACCAAAAACTCCAGCGGGTGCAGAATGCTGTGGCGAGACTCCTTACGGGGTCTTTGCTGCGAGATCACATTCACTCGGTGCTATACCAGCTGCACTGGCTCCTGGTGGAGTATAGGATCAGGTTTAAGGTGCTAGTTTTAACCTTCAAAGCCCTATACGGCTTAGGACCCTCGTACCTACGGGACCGCCTCTCCTGGTATGTCCCACAGAGGAACTTACGGTCTTCAAACAAAAACATCTTGAAGGTCCCAGGCCACAAAGAGGTTAGGCTGGCCTCAACCAGAGCCAGGGCTTTTTCGGTTGTAGCTCCGATCTGGTGGAACGCTCTGTCACAAGAGACTAGGGCCCTGCGGGACTTGACATATTCCTGCAGGGCCTGCAAGACAGAGCTGTTCCACCAGGCCTTTGGCCAGGGCACAGCCTGACTCCCTCCTTTGGCAATCCGCACAGAACTTCTAACCCAATGGTTGTCATTAATTTGATTGGAATTAATTTTATAATGGAATGATTTTAGAATGTTTTATAGTTTTACTGTTGTTAGCCACTCTGAGCTGGGGAGGGCGGGATATAAATAAAATTTATTATTATTATTATTATAGTGATGGAAGGTGCATTTGCTCTAAAATGGACAAGAAATCAAACAAGGGTTAAGTTGAGAGAAGTGGTTATAAAATACTGGCCCCAGTTCAGAGAAAGCTAGTTGTGCCTTGTTTAAATTGATGGGACTTGTTAGACTGAAGTCCTGTACACACTTGTCTGGGTGTAAGCCCTGTCTGAGTCGACAGGCATAGGATTGCACTGTTCACTACTCAGTGGGGGGGATGAACTTGTGTATTGGGGTACACTGCCTGTGCAGCTTGCTGTCTTATCCTGCTCATGTTAACAAAAAGTAAAATCAGTGGTGCTTTATTTGAATTAAATTTTCCTTAAGACTGGACCATTCGTAATTCTTAAAAGGTAAAGGGACCCCTGACCATTAGGTCCAGTCGTGGCCGACTCTGGGGTTGCAGTGCTCATCTCGCTTTATTGGCCGAGGGAGCCGGCGTACAGCTTCCGGGTCATGTGGCCAGCATGACTAAGCTGCTTCTGGCGAACCAGAGCAGCGCACGGAAACGCCGTTGACCTTCCCACCGGAACGGTACCTATTTATCTACTTGCACTTTGATGTGCTTTCGAACTGCTAGGTTGGCAGGAGCAGGGACCGAGCAATGGGAGCTCACCCCGTTGCAGGGATTCGAACCGCCGACCTTCTGATTGGCAAGTCCTAGGCTCTGTGGTTTAACCCACAGAGCCACCCGCATATTTCTTAAGTAGCGTCTTAAAGTGAAGTAGGTTTGAACTGATTTGGGGAATTGGATGCTGAGATAATTAGTGCTTTGAATGCTTTACTTTAAATTAGGGCTCTCTTTTTGGTCCTGATAAGGTGATTCTATGATTCAGATACCATCTACAGCAGGGCTAGCTGACACATTGCCATCCAGATGTTGCTGAACTATAACTCCCATCAACTCTAACCATTGCCTATGAGGACAGGGGATAATTGAATTGGAGTTTGACAACATCTGGAAGGCACTGCATTGACTACCCTTCATCTGCAGGATGGTAAGTATTCCAATCTTTTTTAAGGCAGCTAATTGCTTTTAACAGAAACATACTCCTGAGTCCTGTGGCCCATTGACGTTAGCTACAGGGAGTGTGGCTTAGTGCATGTCTGAAGTGACACACTGGGTTTGTTTCCAAATGGAAATGCGTATCTCCCTCTACCCCTAAAATGGGTCTGGATTTCTAGGAAACTGGATATTACAAGTGAAATGATGGTGAAAAACAGCAGCTAATGAGAGTATGTTTAAAAGATAAGCAACTCACCAAGGAATGGCAGTGAATCCATTAGTAATTTTGGATTGTGAGAGGGATAGAAGCAGCATACAAATTGATCATTTTCAATATCTTCCTACCTGAACATTTAATACAATCTTGCAAAAAAAAAAGAAAGATGAATTTTTCTCTTGGGTAGGGGTTTGCATGTCATAGAGCTGTTCTACTGCCTACATTTCAGGAGAGTTTAAAACACGCACAGAGAGAGAGAGAGAGTTTTTCATTCTTTTAGAATATAGCTGTCTGCAACAGCAAAAATGAAGCTTTTGGTGAATCACTTAAAACAGGCTTCCTCAACCTCAGTCCTCCAAATGTTTTTGACCTACAACTCCCATGATCCCTAGCTAGCAGGACCAGTGGTAAGGGATGATGGGAATTGTAGTCTCAAAACATCTGGAGGGCCGAGGTTGAGGAAGCCTGACTTTAAAAATCACCTTTTCCGACCTGATCGGCAAAGGTGATCTCTCTTTTTCTGTTTAAAATGCTGTTTATATGATCTGCTCTTTGAAATATTTAGGAGTGTCTCAAAGCACAATCTTACATCTTTAAAATGAAGGCTGCTTTTGCAAAGGACTTCGGCATTTAAAAAACAACAACCCACATGCTCTTCAACTGTAAAGCCATGATCAAGATAGTACTTTGGAGATTATTGCTGAGGGGAGGGTGGCAGTAAAGTTCTTGTTTCTGAAATATTCTCCACATTCAGCAACTCCACACCTGGATTGCTATGTTCTACCTCGGCTGTCGGAGGCAGCTGCTGGGAATCACAAGTGGCCAAAGTGCTATTGTGCTCAGGTCCTATTTGGCTGACCACTGTGAGAAAAGGATGATGGGCTGGATCAGGTCCACTGACCTGTCCTAGCAGGGCTCTACTTAACATTCTTTTAAAAGGTTTATTGAAAGCATGAGACCATAATTTTTAGCATTTAGGCTTATTAGTATTGGAGCAGTTCTCATGTAAGCCAATCATTCAAGCTATGATCTTAAATGTTTGGGGGAAAGTGATGAAATCAGGAGTTTAGGAATATTTGTGTTTCTGGAAAGGAATATTCTGCTTTGATTGCTTTATATGGAAATAACTTGTCATTTGCAAAAGGGGCACTCCATTATGAACGTATTTAGCCTATGTCTGCTTCTCATGTTAGGTTTTGCACTCTAAGTGGACTCTCAAATACAAAATACATGCATGCTGAATTACTGGTAGTTGTAAAGGCATGTCTATGTATAATTCCCTTTTTTAATCTTGACAGCACACAGAAGCAGAATCTTCCATTAACTCTGGTTTCCCATTTAGTTCAGACCAAGAAACTATGGTTAAAAGCTTCAGAACAATGCAGGATATGGAGCAATGCTGTGAAGTTGGCTTCATACCCAGGCTTGTCAAAAAGTCATTAACCATGGTTTCCTGCTCCAGAAGGGCACCATGGTCAATGGTGCCAAAAGCTGCTGAGAAATCAACGGAAACCAACAGCTCACACTTAAATAAAACCAACTCCCATCGCCTTGCTATTTTTCTCCGCATCATTTTACCCTCCCCTTTGCTGGTATGCAATTTATGATAAGGGGAACTAAAGCTTCAAGGAACACTGTTAACTACGTTTTATTCATGAATTATGTTGGTGGCTGAAAAACATAGATGGAGTTCTGTGTGTTTTTCAAATAACTTGATTTACAGAAAGTGCCTAAGCCTACAATCCTATGCAAATTTATTTCTCAGTAGATGGGCATAAGATTATGATATAAAACTGTGAAACTTGCAATTTAGAATGAGGGTTTCCATATGAGTCATGCTAGTGCAGCTGCAAAGATTAGGTTACATGTTATTGGAAGTCACTGGTAACCATTCTGTACTTAAAATGGTTTCTGTGATATTTCAGAAGCCATTTCAGGTTATTTCAGAAGCCATTTCAGGTTGTTGTTTTTTGGGTTGCCACCTTATGGAAGATGTCAGCATCCAGCTGTCTTTTGCAAACTTCAGGTTAGCTTGTAATGACTGAAGTAGAAAAGTCAACAGGCTTAATACCCTTATTTATATGTTTACAGGTTAACTGTAAGACCAGGATCCAAAGAGCTCACTGGCCACCTTCAGATATCTGCCAAACTATAGTTTAGTGTGACTAGAACAAGCCTCAGCTGGCCTTGGGGACTTCTTTTCAACCAAGGAGACACTTGGGTACTTTTGATTATGTTGCTCTTCAACCACAACATGTATCATCCCAACTGTGGTTATTATTAACTGATGAAAACAGCACTTTTTAAAGTACATCATATATTTAAAGGTAAAGGGGCCCCTGACCATTAGGTCCAGTCGTGACCAACTCTGGGGTTGTGGCGCTCATCTCCCTTTATTGGCCAAGGGAGCCGGCGTACAGCTTCCGGGTGAGGTGGCCAGCATGACTAAGCTGCTTCTGGCGATCCAGAGCAGCGCACGGAAACGCCGTTTACCTTCCCGCTGGAGCGGTTCCTATTTATCTACTTGCACTTTGACGTGCTAGGTTGGCAGAGCAGGGACCAAGCAACGGGAGCTCACCCCGTCACGGGGATTTGAACTGCCAACCTTCTGATTGGCAAGCCCTAGGCTCTGTGGCTTAGACCACAGCGCCACCCGCGTCCCATATCATATATTTAATTTGTGTGAAATATATATTGGCCTGAATTCTGTAGTTTGTTAACGGGTGGAGGGTGTTGGCCATTGTAGAAGGCATGGATGTCTCTAGGTACATGCTCACCTCAAGTAATTCTTGTAGTTTTCAACATCTGAATTGTTGCAGACCAAGATCTTTCAGGAAATAAGTGGCTGCTGAGATTGTGACTGCTGTGTACAAGACTTGCATATTTGCATTTTCAATTTGCAGCTGAAGGTGCTGTTTGAGTTGTTATTATTAAATCTCCCCCCTCCCCTCACACACAGGCAGGTTGCAGCAGATCTATGGTTTACTTTTAAATTCTGTGTCCAATAACTATCAGAAAAAGAAGCCCACATAACAAAGCTGAAACCCTTTCAATCTTCCAATGCCTACCCCATCATATAAATCCAAATCTAACAGCCAGCTCAAAAGTTTTGCGGCTTCTTCTGTAAGCGGCTGAAGATTGGTGCACTTCAAAGGAGACAAAATTACACAGTTGTGGAAACAACCCCTAAGAGTGTGCTGTACTGTTGTATACATACCTGAAACCAAAATGGACTGTGCCAATAAATATGAAGGGTGTATCTTTAGAATGGGGTGTGGATTTCCTTAAATTCTGCAGTAGTGGGCCAGTCATTCTCACAGCCCTTGCTTCGAGATATTTAAAGCTGGGGTGGGAACTGTGGCTCACCAGATGTTAATTGGACTACAAGTCCCATTGGTTCCTACTGGCATGGCTAGCGGTTAGGGGTGATGGGGGAGCTGTAGTCCACACACATCTGGGGAGTTGCAGATTTCAAAACCCTTTTCTAAATGCTCTCATTTTAATGGCGGTGCTCATGCCAATATATAAGTGGGTGCGTGATGGAAAGGTGTGTTGAGTGTCAAATTAACTAGTGGGGGACCTATCTCTGAACTAACCTAACATGAACTATATTTCATAGTACATACTTTATAAGCTTAACTTTCATGGTGGTTCTTTGGAAATTTACTACTTGAACATGTTTTCTGTTAGAATGCTGTTACAATGGATGCCTTCAGTTAAGTAAAATGTTAGGGCTTTGCAGTAGAAGTGTTAATATAGCCCACAAAGACAGACAACTAAAGGGATGGCATCAGATTAATATGGTGACCACAGAAGTATGTTAAGATATAAAGAGCTGTCTTTATATCAAATCTTACCCAACACTAGGAATGGATTTTCAAGATCTTGGGCACCACTTAGGTCTACAGGTCAATTCGTTCTGCAGGTCTGTTCTGAACCTGAAACTGTTCTTAACCTGAAGCACCACTTTAGCTAATGGGGTCTCCTGCTGCCGCTGTGCCGCCGCTGCATGATTTCTGTTCTTATCCTGAAGCAAAGTTCTTAACCTGAGGTAATATTTCTGGGTTAGCGGAGTCTGTAACCTGAAGCGTATGTAACCTGAAATACCACTGTATTTCAACCAGATGTTTAAGGAACTGAACTTGATTCCATTTTCTTGCAAAGCATGTATTCTTCTCTGAGCTGTTGCTCCTTTTTTGCCCATATTTCTCAAAAAGTTTCATTTTTAGTGAATCAAAACATCGTGGCAAGTTTGGAGCTTGGTTTTGTGGGAAAACTCTTAGTCCCCAAAGACTTAAGCGTAAGATGACTAAAATGTTTTGGTAGTATTTCAAAGCTGTTCTCACCCCATCTATGGTTACCACCATAAAAAAAGGATTGAAATAGCAATGAGTCTCATTAGGCAATTTTACAAAGTTTATGGTGCTAAACCTCATATTGTCTGCATGTGTGTTGTGTTTGACAAATGTCGCCACTGTGGAAGTGAACTTTGCTACTGAGGTCCATGAAAATGTTAGTCTGTCTGATATTCTAGGTCAAATGAAAAACCTAGAATGTCTTACAACATTTGTTTCTAGCTAACAGCATTCAGTTAACCTATGTTGGCCATTTTTTTGGTTTTCTGACAAATTAAAATAATCACGATTATAATAAAACGCAGGAAATAAATAAAATGCACACCACAGAATTCATTGAATAGAGTTGAGGCTACCATATAAAATTTGGCTTGTTATAACATGGTGAATAAGGAAGACATGGTGAACATAGATACTCTTCTATAACTGGATAATTTTACTTGGCAAAACAACTGTACTTGCATGATTTGGAAATACTGCTAAAGTCAGCCCCTACAGTTGTCACGATGCCCACAGAACTTTATCTGTAGCTGCCACATTAGAACTTCAAGCTATCTGCATGTAGGGGATGCCTGGTGTGGTATACTAGGAAGTTATATATTTGGAAGAAGAGTTTAGCAGAAGCAACTTTAGGTTGTGTAGCAGAGCATCACTGATGCAGACTAAGTAACCCAGTTAGAATGCAACAATGGTGGGTTATTCGCTTAGCTGCTGAATCTTGTTTGTGATCCAGGGCAGACAGTTGAAGGACATAGGAAGGGTGAAAGCTGTCTTGCTATGGCACTAGGAAAGGAGGAGATAGTGAACTATTTGCTTCAGCTGCATAATGAGGAGGTGGGGAAAACTTTGTGATCACAGTCTTTGTTTTGGGGGCCTCAGATCCTAGCCTCAAGATGTGCCAGTTGCATGAGACGTCTGCATCTTCTTTAATTGCAGGGTTTGGACTAGATGATTCTCAGGGTCCCTTTCAACTCTATAGTTCTATGATTCTATGCAATTATCAATGCAGGAATATGCAGGCTTTCAACTTGAAGCACTTGTGAGTTTCTGTGTTACAGAACACCATTAAGAGGGAGCCTTTGGGGGTGGGTGTCTGCAACAAAATAAAAGCATTCTACAAGAAGTTGAGAAAGATACATGGATTTCCTGGCTCACCTCCTGACTATAATAATTTCTAGGTCCTGTAAAGCACAACTTCATCTTATAAGGTTGATTTTGCTCTTTACGAGAACTCTGCTCTTTTGACAGGCAAAGCGAAGACTGGAACTGGGAGGAAGCGGACAGCAGTTTCTGGCTGAAGGACTAAGAACACCGAAGGGGAAAGGGAGAGCTGCAACTAGAAGTCCAGATAGTCCCAAAAGTAAGGAACATTTTTGGTTAAATGTGTTTCAAAGAGCTTCAAAGCAGCATGTTACCGTTCTGGATTTTGAATCACTGCTCCTTGCCCATTGATCAAGCCAATGCATTCAGTGTGTTCTCAGGTAGCATTTCATGGTTGTTTTCGGTCTGACTAAAATTATCAGCCCCTGTCTCAAATTGCAGTTTTGTTCTACCATGTATGCAGGATCACGGGTGAGGAAGCTGTGGCTCCCCAGATATGCTTATACTCCCTATCAGCCCCAGTGAGCATGGCCGGTGGTCAGGGTTGATGGGAGTTGTAGTCCAATCCAACTGTACAAGTCTGTGATTCTATCTCAAAGTATCTGGAGGGCCACAGGTACTGCTATTGAGATTAGATATTAGTCTTCTTCATGTGTTCTCTAGCTTGTGGAAAGTGAACATGTGAGGGTAGGGGATAGCAGATGAAAGTGAGCTAGTTTTATGCACATACATGTGGGTTGACTTTGCAATTGCCCTCCATGACTTGGAAGGAAATCTTCTGAAGTGGGAGCTACTTGTCCCCTCATGCTCTAGAATTGTGGAAAATCAAGGTTATTGCCAACAAAGAAAGGCTTGACGTTCATCATGCATTGAGTGAGTTCTAGCCATTTGCCTCATTCCCTTGCTTTTGAGGTCTTCAGTAGGACTGCTGCTTGGAAACTGCCTAGTACAAGTAAGGGAACTTTTGTCTCCATCATAGACTGAGCCTTCTGAATAAACGTGCCCGCCATGTTGCTTCTGATTTATATGTGCAAATTATTTTGAATGTGAATGCAGATTTTTTAAAAAGCTGCTCTTGGGGCCACAGTGCAGGATACACACATTCAAAATAAATGCATAAAATGTTAGGAGTTACATTGAACGTCACAACAGAGGTATCGGTCATAACTGCAGGGTGGTTGAACCGAGGCAACTGTTTTTAAAGCTTCTGTTAGCTTGTTATTTACAAGCTGGTGATGCACAGAATCACGAAGCACTTTCTACCTTTTTCTTACATGCAAAGCTATGCCTCCAGTTTATTCGCACTGTCTTTTCTTTATACAATAGATATGGCTTGAAAGTTAACATGTCTCGAGAAAAGCAATGGAAAAAGGTACTTGAGCCTAGCTACTCTGTGGATGTATAATGTTGAACTGGCTCTGAGTGGTCCCTGTACAATGCACAGGATTACTCCCAATTACTCAGAAGGTTTAAAAAAGAGTTTTAACACCAACTTCACAATCATCATGAATTTAATTTTTCTTCAAGCTCCCAAATCCCCTTCAGAAAAGACGCGATACGATACATCGCTGGGTCTTCTCACCAAGAAGTTTGTTCAGCTTCTGAGCCAGTCCCCAGACGGTGTCGTAGATTTGAACAAAGCAGCAGAAGTCCTTAAGGTACAAAAAAGGAGGATTTATGACATCACCAATGTCCTGGAAGGCATTCACCTCATTAAAAAAAAATCCAAGAACAACATTCAGTGGATGTAAGTATCCTAGTGCTATATTCTTGTTGCCTACAGGACGGCCTTGCACTTTCACATTTCATTGTCACGAAAGTATTTTGTATGCTGGAGGGTAACAAGAGTTATTCCACTAAGCTTTACTCAGAGTAGGCCTACTGAAATCAGTGAACACCGCTAAGTTAAATCTGCTCTGAGTAATACATGGTTGAATACCACCCAGGGAAATTTAATCCTGCCATTCATGGAGGTATCTTATGACGTGGTCTGACATTGTGTGTTTGGATTGGCTATAGTCAAGGCCACATAGCACATGGAATCCATTGGGAAATGGTGGCTTGCAAACCACTGCCCATAATACTTAATCAGATTAATATTTTTTCAGAGGCAGCATCCCTCTGCTTGTCAGGTGCTGTGGACAAACCCACAACATGTCTTGCTTATGAGCTGCTTGGAGTCCTCTGGCTACCAGTGGAGACAGACAACTGAATTCTGATGTGCCCAAAGTGATTCAGCTACATTCTCATGGCTTACTCAAACATCTAGAAATATTGTGTAGCACAGCCCTTTCCTTGATATTGTATCTTGGAGTGCGGTTGCTGGCATATTTTCACATTTCTTTAAAAAATAAAATAAAAGCAACTTCTCTGTATGTAGAAACTGGCATATTATGGGAAGTGAGCCCTCTACTCTCCTTATCCACTATCTTTCCTCGGCTGGGGACTTACTTGCCTAGGGAAAAAACAAATATATATATTTTCACTTGTAATTCAGAGCTACAGTCCAGAAAGGGATCAAATTTTGCATGTTTAAGCTTATGCTTAAATAATGCACATGAAGCATTTTGAGCTGTGGTCAGGGACACATCCATACCATACATATGAAAAGCACATTTATACCACACAGTCATGGCTTCCCCCAAAGAATCATGGGAAATACAGTTTGCCTCCAGAGAGCCATTTTAGCACCCTTAACAAACTACAGTTCCCAGGATTCTTTGGGGAAAGCCATGAGATGTCTGCTTGGTGCAGGTGTGATTTTAGACATCCCCAGCTCAAGTATACACGTTACACCAGCAGTACCGTTGAGAGAGAAACTCAATCAGTTCCTCTTGCATAGGAAGCATATGAAGGCAAGGGAACATCGTGGGATGTAGGAATGCAAGATGTTGCCTTCTCCCCCACGCCGTCCAGTAACAGTTTGCTTGCTCTGAAGCTTGAGCATAGCCTCAGTGGAAATTTGGTTTTAATACGGTGGTGGATATTTTGGGGTGAGCTTGGAAGAGTGGCTCACCCGACAGCTACATAATGAGTTCATGACTGAGTTGAAATTTGAACCAGAAGTTTCCAGTTCATAGCCATGTACTTCCCATTAAATGAGATGAACTTTAAATTTGATCCAGATATGGAGGTGGCGTACATTCAACTTGAGAATTTTGATACTTGATGGTATCGATCTCTTGGCAAAAAGATACTTTGCAGCACATGTGCATTTCTTATGTGCTTTGACTTAATTCTTCTAAAACGGAATATAATGGCTGGACTAAGAAATGAGAATCAATTTTTTTCTTAGTCTGAAACTCTTATAATGGGGTCCTGCTTGGACTTGGGTCCAAGTGGAGAAGCACCCCACTATCCACTACCCAAAGGTCCAGAAGAGGCTCTCTCCCACCCCCACATTTCTTACTATATAATGAAATTGCAAGAATGTGATCATGCTGCAGTTCACATGGCTGCACTGTTTATAGGAAAGTGGGAGGTGCTTCGGAGAGCATGTTGGCAAGCAGCTCTCTGAAGCACCTCCTACCCTCCTTTAAAAGGGTTTGGGAGTTGGGGTCAGCTATAAAGTGTGCTGGGAAGGAAGTGTGCAGCTTGGGGGGCTGGGCTGGGTGTAAAGGAAGGAGGGCTTGGCCAGGTGTGGGGTTGGGATAGGTGGGATTAGTTAGCAGAGCAAGCAGGCGCGACAGCTCTTTGTTATTAATAACTATGTGAAAACACTGAATCTTAAAAGTAAACGACAAAAACAAATGGAACCAGAGAGCGTTTTCAAACATGCAGCAAGAGTCACTGCCACTAAAAGAAAGTTATGCCCAAAATGCCATTAGTAAATGGTGTTTTGTTATCTTTGCACATCAGGTAAGGCACACCATCCTTCCAGAAGGAGGAATGAGATAATCATGGGTGGAATCTGGAAATCCCTCTGTATATGTATGGAATAAAGTGAAACAATGTTTTTAAAAAGAGATCTTGTTAAGCCTCGCCTCTCGCCAGCTTGCTTTGATGTGCTAGTTTTTCAGAAGATGTGGCTTGCCAAACTCTCAGCACTCAGCTTCTTCTGAACTGAATAGTCACATGAAGTTTTAAGAGAAACTCTTGTCTCGTCTGGACCGGGGAACTTTAGGAATGCCTGTGAAGTGTCTGTTCACTTGTCTTGTAGGGGCTGCAGTCTATCGGACTTTGGGGGCATGTTGGCACACTGTCAAGGCTTGTCCAAGGAGGTGGCAGAACTCAACCAGGAAGAGCAAAAGTTGGACGAGTTGATAAAAAACTGCTCTCTTGACCTAAAGCTACTAAGAGAAGATTCTGAGAATCGGAGATATCCTTTTATATCAGATACGCTGAACTCATTTGGGAAATCTTAACATTTCTCTAACGGCTAGGGCTAGTGGATTGTATTGGTGGTATTAATGATATACTGCAGCAGGCATGATGCTTACTTATAGCTATTCTGATAATTTTAAATTGCATGTAAGTAAGCGATTTTAAACTGTTTTCATTGTGTAACCTGCCATGGGACATTTGGGTGAAGGGTGGGTAATAAATAAATAATAATAATAATATTTTTCAAACTAGGACTGATGTTCTGCAGTAGCAGCTAACTTCAACACTGTTTGGATTCTAGTTAATACAAGACTGATTTGTTGGTGTAATTTCTAAAAACCCTACAAATTATTTCATAATAAAAAAATGTGAAGTATAGCCAAGAAATCTCAACAGATCGTTCCTCGCTTTGTCTAACTTCAGGGCTGTTTCAGTTTCATTCTTATTTATTTTTTAAATTTAGTATTAGAAGTGGGGGGGGGGGGGGGAGCAGCTAATGGTAGCCTTGATGGGGGAACAGTGTAAGAATATTTACTTTAGTGTGCTGATACATGTGACTGAAGGCTGCTGCTGAACAATTCTTTAACAAAGTTTACATTAGCTTATGTTAGATACGAAGACATTCAGGAAATAAGTAGCCTTAAAGACCAAACTGTCATACTTGTGAAAGCTCCTCCAGAAACAAAACTTGAAGTGCCTGACCCAATAGAGGTAAGAATAAAATGCTTCTGGTTTTTCTTCTGTAAGTCAATCTTACACAATGTGTAACATTGGCAGTGGTCTTATGCCATATTTATGCATAGGCTTTACTGAATGGGATCGTTTTTCTATATGGCAATAAAAATGCTAATGGGCAGTCTTTTAATTTTTTGGTTTCTGGAACCTGGGAGATCATTCTTCTATGCCTCTCTTTCCTTCTGACTACTCGATCTTGGTTAATGCTGTCTCATTCATCTTTTTTTGCTCATTCTGTTCCCTGATAAGTTGGTCTGCTACCACCCTCTCTGATTATTTCACTCATGGTAGTGTTTGTGCCTTGTGTCTTGCTGTTTCTTACACTGACTTTCCACCCTGCACTTCTTTCTCAATCTAATTTGATTTTTTTAAAAAAAAAACCATTGGCTTTTCCACCTTCTAAGACAGCAATGAGGAACCTCTGGCCTGCCAAGTCTCCCAGTTTGGTCCACCAGGCCATTTTGGGCAGGCCACATCCACCTGCTGTTAACATTCATTTATTTTTCATTCACCATTTTACTGGTATGCTGCTTTTCCACAAAAAGAATCAAAGTCGCTTACAGCAAAAGGGGGGAAAGAGTACCGTAACACTTCAATATCAACCATTGCAAGAACCGCTGCAATACCCCTCTAAGAAGGCTTCAGCTAGGCAACTTGGAATGGGCAGCAAGCAGAGGGGTGCTGTGGGTGCCGTGTTCCCAGGACCAATTTTGAGAGGGGGTGCAAACAGGCGCCCCCAACAGCAGGCTCCTTCATTGGAACCTGACTCCGTGCCAGAAGGAGCTGCACTTAGGCTGCGGCGCTTGTGCCTGGCGCAGCTCTGCGGAGCCCGGGTCAGGCCTGACCAGGGGAAGGAGAGCAGGTGAGTGGGCAGCAGCACTGCTGCCCACCATCCTCGGCCACTGCAGCAGCTCTACCACCAAGTCACTTCTGACCCGGTGGCGGAGAGCTGGAGAATCGGTGGCAATGCTGCTGCCCACCCTCCTGAGCTGCGAGGCATCTCTGCCAGGTCAGACCATAACAGGAGGAGAGTGGGCAGCAGCTTCCCCGCCCCTCTCCTAACCCTGAACTGTGGCCTGTGGAGGGCGCACTCTGCGGGCATATGCTCTGCTGCTGGCTTGTTTAGCATTAGCAGTATATTTTGATGGACCAATTCTCTATTGGTTTGTAAGCTTTCAACCTATGCAGGGCTTTTCCTTAGGCTAGGCTACCAGCTTATACATACTTTACTAGAAGTAAATCCTGGTGAGGTTAGTAGGATTTACTTCTGCGTAGGTATACACAGACTTGCACTGTTAGTATATCAAGAGTGAAATGGATAGTGAGGTTGCATATGAAGTACTTTAATATGTTGTCCTGAGACAAAGGTTGATGTTCAGGAAGAGAATGTGCCATCTACTTATTCCTTACGCATGATTTTTATATCATTTGTAAATGAATAGCAGTCTCCCCTGCATGATTAAATGTGCACAGACCCTTGCAGAAACATGTTACTCTTCCACACAAAACTGACTTTGATTAGCACCCTGGACCTTATAAAAATGAACCATAAATCTCCAGTAGCTGCTTGTAGCATTTTGTTGGCAGAAGACATATTGAAAATGGGGATATTTTGTCTTTGCAGAATAAGCTGATACACTTATCTAGTACCCAGGGGCCTATTGAAGTTTACTTGTGTCCAGAAGAAACAGATTACCACAGTCCAATGAAAACGCAAGATCAGGATCATAATGGAAATATATCAAGGAATGTTTCCAAAGGTAACATTTTACCTTTTAAAATTGTATTGACCAAGTATAATTAAAGGGAAAGTGTAATTCAGTCTGTTCAGTTAATAAATGATGTGCTGAATGCTAGATTTCTTTAGACTAAAGGAAGAATGAATGCTATGGCGGGGGGGGGGGTGTACCTTCCCCTTCTACGTTGTCATACTTTATTCAGAATATCGCCTTGATTGTAAGTACTTCCATGCCCTGAGCTTGCCTTCTGGGTTGGTGGATGTGGAAAATCACGGACCATAAACTAATTCTGCTGTGCATGTACACTCATGCATGTACAGGTTAAGGCTATCACTATGAGCTGTCTATTTATGCATGATAGGTAATGTCATTTATGAATTATCTCTTGTCACTTAAAAGTGGTGGCTGACTATTTTTGTCTGTTGTAAGAGACATGCTCTGTCAAGTTCCAAAACTTTTGTGATGCTCAGAGCATGTGAGGCAGAGCAAAAAAGGGAAAGAGGATAGATGAGTTTTCCATAGCTCAGAAGGTGGCTTTTGGCTGGTGGGACAGGAAGGAAGGTATTGTCACTACTTGCATTTGCCACAAGTTGCAGCCGTTGCTTCTTCGAGGGCCAGGCAACTATCTGCTGGGTCTGCTCTTATCTGCTCTTCATAGCTGTCAACGTTTCCCTTTTTTTAAGGGAAATTCCCTTATTCCAAATAGGATTCCTCGCAAGAAAAGGGAAAAGTTGACAGCAATGCCGCTCTTCCCAGGACAGGTTACAAGAATGTAAACATGCAGTATTAAAAGCAGCCAACACAATTTACAATCAGAAGAATGCTTCTCCTGCTACAACCCTCCTGTCTTCTTAGCAGGATGGAGAACCGGTGTGTGGGGAGATGATGTCTATATGTTGCAAGCGGCGGAGAGTTAAGGGTTAAAGACCTCCTCCTCATCACCTGGGTGTATCTTGCCAATAAAATGTCATCCCTATTTGGGAAGGCATTCTTTTTGCAGCAATTACTCCAAATAGCTGCTGGTTGAAAAAGATAGTGTTAACTTTAGCTGTGTCTGTTGACGTTCGCCTTGTCCTTGCTTTCAGTTTTAGCCTGGCTGCTTTACGTACAACCATCCTCTGATAACTTTATTTTCATTTATCTCCAGAATAATTATTTGATTGTTTTGGGTCCACCTCTTGGCCACTAAGATATAAGGCTGTGTGTGTAACATTCAGCATTGAGAAATGAAACTTCTTTCTTTTTATAAAAGGTCACATGAGACTTGGTATTGTATACAATGGTAGTTCTACTCTGAGTAGACCCATGGAAATTTAAGGACACGGCTGACTTGGTTTCATTCATTTCAGTAGGACTACTTTGAACAAATACAGCCTTAAAAACCTATTTGTTACACTAGCATGGCCAAAAGACCAAATAGCTGTGCTGACTTCTCCAGTGGCATCTTGAGATGAACTCTGCGCCTGATAGAAGCAACCGCCAGGAATTATTCCCACACCCCAGAGATCACAATTTTGTGCACCCCTGCTCATGTGTTAAAGGTCACCCCTGTTCCGCACTGAACACAGCCAAAGGGAGGGAAAGACTTGTATCCCAATCATTCTGATGCATTCTTATTGCTCAGAGCAACCTACCCACTTTCTAAATTGTTTTGTCTACCAAGATAAGCTGTGTAGAGACAGCAACAATAGACTTTGAAGGGAAGGGCTGAGTGGGAAGGGGAGGGGGGAAAACATTGACGTGCATTAATATTGTAAAATCGTGTGTGCAACCCTCTTACACGTTTTTAAAAAATAATGCTATTTCTTGAAACAGATTTGATTTCTGATAACTCGGGAAGTCTTGACTGTTCAGTAACTACAGCAACCATCTCCCCATTGGCCTCTCCAACCAACCTTCTGCAGCAGACAGAGGACCAAATTGCATCAGGTTTTGAAGGGCCATTTGTAAGCTTGCTGCCGCCTCTACTTCATGAAGACTATTTGATCAGTCTTGGCGAAGAGGAGGGTATCAGTGACCTCTTTGATTCTTATGATTTTGAAAAATTGCCAGCATTGGTAGATGAATTTTTATGCAGTTGATTATCCCTTGTGTCTCTCCCCCCCCTCTTTCTCTCTGCACCCCCCACATATTTTTAAAATGAAACCAGAGTACCTGCTGTCATTCCATGTTCTCTGTTCTCTTACCTCTTAATCCTTGTCCCATTTCAATATCATAATTTGGAATGCTTGATATTTGGGGGGAAATAATTCTAGAATAGTGCAAACACAGGACTGCAGACTTTCTCATCAGAGTTACCTCAATCCCATGTTCTGGTAGCTCCTGGTTTTAGCAAAGTATAGAAGGATGAAATCTGAAATGGAGGAATGATTATACTTTCTTGTGTCTACAAGCTTTGTGAAGGGCTGAAGAACAGTTTTAGTCACACATAGCAATTATTCCTTTATATTTCAAACTGTGCCTTCCGTAGAGTGTGTGTCTTGAGTCTTTGATTTGTATGTTCCGTCATAGTAATTGCAAAAAAAGTGCAAAATACACAAAGATGTGAGATGGACTTCTTCCAAAGCTTTTGTGGAATGTTTGAAATCTTCTCCATGTCTCTATCTTGGAGGAGTTTTTATATAAAAATGTATTGCAGTTCTAAATAAAACAAACTAATGGTGGCCCAAGTCCAACACAGCATACCTGGGACAGCCAGGATCACACCCCTAACTAACCTTTTGAAAACTGAAGTTCTGTAGACCAGCTGTTTCACAGAGAGAGGAGGAGAGTGGACAGGGTAAATTCAATCCAGCTCCTTGGTCTCCCTCCTGGACAGTCAGTCGATGGGATTTCACTACCCCCAAAGAGCTACACGCGCACATCCCCATGTGTTGGACAAGGCTGGGAATTGTACACATTTTTGTGAAGTTGTCCACCCACTTTTTTGAATACTTGTGTGGAAATCTGCTTCCACGTGCCTGTAACCTTTAGCTGGATCAGGGTGACCACTTTGCCATAGGAACTAGAAATTTAAAAATTCTATACGTGAGGAAGTCACTTGTTAAATATAAAATAAAAACACACATGTTAAGTTTCATGGTCCGCAGTGTGCAATAGAACTGGTACGTAAACATTTTGTGGTACGAAGTGGGGCTTTGTGTTAAGTGCCTACTAGAGTTGCACTGTGGGCATCTTCCTGTAAGGGATACTATTTATGCCAAGCTTCACTTATTCAGAACACTGTGTTTATTTTAGTGGATTAGTTGCCTCTGCTTCCAATTTTGGGAGTTGATACAAAGCTGACATTTCACCCAAAGTGTAAATAACATACCTGTCAGTACTCTCTGTAGTGAATTTTAATTTATAACACTTTGCTGGTTTAGGGTATGTGTTCTGAAACTAATACCATTCATACATCTTACACACAGTTGTGTAAAATGTTGCCACTTTAGATGAATTAGCAGTTTGTATTTTTTTCTATCTGATGATTAATAAATTAGTAGAATGTTTGTTTTAAATATATATGTGCGGATTTTCTGGTACCACTGATATGCTGCTATAAACACTCACAATTTAAATGGCTGAGTAACAGTATGAAAGCTGTATGAGTGAGCCTTGGAATATAATTGTGTGAAAAAGGCAACACATTAAGAACTGTTAAACAGTGTTAAGTGTGTTTGTGTACAAACATGTGCATAGTTATTCCATTGATTATTTAAGTTGTATGTTCTTAAACTTTAGTCATCTAACAGTTTTGTACAATAGGAATGAATTTGTAAAACCTGCCAGAATATTTTATAGCTGGTTTGTAATTTCTTGAAAAATCTTACTGTGGGTCTGTAAATAAAATAGAGTATTTAAAGTTTGTCTTGTGGAGAAAAAGTAAAAGCGCTGTGAGCATGAACACTTTGGTGGTATGAAGGGGATCTCTGTGGGTAGAATGAAAAAAGGGGGACTCTAATGTTGTATGCTGTTTTGTACAATTTACATACTTCCCCAATGTGTGAGCAAAATACTAACCTTAATATACCTTTGAATAGTATGCTAGTTCTACAAATCTGTAAAATAATGTAAAAACAAAACAACCAAACAGCTTTGCATTTATAAAGATAACCTGTTCTAGCTGTGATATTGACTCTTCAAATGTATGTACCTGACAGATTTTTTTTATGGTAATCAATAAAGCTTTATATCGGTATATAAATTCTTCAGCATTATGGTTACATTTCCTCCCCAGCTACAGCAATGGCTCTGGCAAAGCATTGTATACCAGGGAAGGTATCTTCAGGAGCCGTGAGCAAAATGTGGTTGGGCTGCCCTGCTTTCCTAACACGAAAAAGAAACTGACTGGGTATAAACTGGGGCTGCTCATGGTTGTTTAATGGTATGAATAACAGTAATCATCTCAAGGTGTTGTACAATAAAAACAGCAACATACAGTTAAAAACACAAAAAGCAATACATTTAAACAAAACTCAGCAACACAA
This sequence comes from Podarcis liolepis, assembly GCF_965112155.1. NCBI lineage: Eukaryota > Metazoa > Chordata > Lepidosauria > Squamata > Lacertidae > Podarcis > Podarcis liolepis. The sequence continues at coordinate 59,343,273 of NC_139560.1, read as the reverse complement.
AATACATACTCATTTCCCATTTATCCAGCCAGGAAAGTATTCAAGCAAAAGTGTCTTCAGTCATTCTATTTCACAGAACAGGCAGCCACCCACCCTAAAAACCCTGCTCTTGAGCTACTGTGGCTCCTACGATTTTTGGAGTCCTGCAAACTAGGGATCAGGGGCTTTTCCAGGTAGTTTAGGGCCTTATGCTAGTACAACATCCAAGAAGAAGAGCAGCCAGTGCAAAACTTAAAAGAAAGGTATGTGCTAGTGGTAATTTGTCTCCCACAAGCAACAGCTGCTGTGTTTTGCACCACCTGTAGACTTCAGTTCAATACCAAATCTGAGGAACGAGGCAGAATGAGTCCCAAAGTTGGGTCTGAAGACTGATTGAAATGGGGCTAGATAATCAAGATTCCTCCAGGAATGCCTGCAGGTTTGCCATGAGCCTCTCAAATACTTTGACCAAAATATTATTTGCAACAGGATGGTAGTTGTTAAATACCATAAAATCCAGGGTAGCTTTCCCCCCACAAATGGCTGTTGCCACCTCTGTGTGCAGAGATGCATTCATCAAGCCCTGCCTAGCTTTAATAAGCTGTGAAAGGCAAGGGTCCAAAACGGCCTGTCTGTCCTGTAGCAGATTTCTCAAAATAATAGAAGCAATGAAATAGGTCCCTTTCTCTGCCTTTATTTCATAAAATCTACGCACTGTGGTGATTGTAAAAAAACAGCCTTCAAGGCAGTTACAAAAAAAAGGAAAAATTCACAACCATACAAAAGTTAAAATACTAAAACATTAAAAGTACCCCTACTTTCTAAGCATCTGGTTAGGCTTCTCTAAACAATAATGTTTTAGTAGGTGGTGCTGTGGGTTAAACTAAACCTGATGGGCCTAGGACTTGCCCATCAGAAGGTTGGCGGTTTGAATCCCTGCAATGGGGTGAGTTCCTGTTGCTCGGTCCCAGCTCCTGCCCACCTAGCAGTTCGAAAGCATATCAAAGTGCAAGTAGATAAATAGGTACCACTCCAGCGAGAAGGTAATCGGTGTTTCCATGACCTGCTCTGGTTCGCCAGAAGCGGCTTAGTCATGCTGGCCACATGACCCGGAAGCTGTATGCCGGCTCCCTCAGCCAGTAAAGCGAGATGAGTGCCACAACTCCAGAGTCGGCCATGACTAGACCTAATGGTCAGGGGTCCCTTTACCTTTAAGCACAATTACGTGCTCTACCACGTTTTCTGTCTTCATCTCAGGACTTGTGTCACCTGTGCTCTAGCTGCTGTTTGACCTGTTTCATTGCATGTAGCTCCCTAATGTCCTAAATAACCTAGGTGTTGAATGTCAGTTTTAATTATGTTTTGGCCAATATATTTGTAGAGCGTTTTTGGGCGGTAACGGCCCAACCTTAGGGAAGTCCACCTACTTCAGTGCAACTCACTTCCAACAAACCAGGCGCAGCAAGGTTTCCGCTTCAAACCTAAATAAGCGATTTCCCACCTGTTCCTTTAGATTACTATTTAAAGGCATGCTTCAGTAGACCCGTGTGTGTGTGTGTGTGTGTGTGAGAGAGAGAGAGAGAGAGAGAGAGAGAGAGAGAGAGAGAGAGCTTGATTGGGACTGGGACTGGGACGGGACAGCGACACGTCCTCCTAAAGACAACAGCACACACCCAGGCAAGGGATGAATTTAACCTTCAAGCTGCTCCAGAATTTGTGACGGGAAAGGCGGGGCCCTCCTTGGCTATCCCCGTCCAATCAGACAGCGATTCTATTTCGGGAGCCAATCACACCACTTGGGGGAATCTCCCAGGTCCTTCCTTCTCCCCGTTGCGCGAAGCTGCCAACGGCCTAAATTTGTTCTTTCCCGGACGCCGTCGAAAGGCCGTCTCTCTCTTCCCTCCCCTCCTTCCCGTTTAGCTGCGTAGAGGGGCGGCGTTCCATCATGGCGTCGTCCATGTGAGGCGAGAAGCGCGTCAGGTTCCGCAGGTAAACTTTTCGTTGTTGTTGTTGCTGCTGCTGCTGCTGCCGCCGGTCGACGGGTGGGGTGGGCGAGCGGGCTAAGTAACGGCTTCCCGCCGTGAAAGCGGCCCGCAGCGTGCAGTGGGGGCGCGGCGGTCAGAATGGGCCCATATGGCCCCTTCTCCTCCTTTAGCTTCTCCCTCTCAGCCTTCAGACGCGAGCCGTTTCTCTTCCCGGCAGCGCGGCCCACCTCCCTCTTCTCCCCCCGCCGCGAATGTCCCTCACGGGAGCCACCTCGGGGTTGCCACTCCACCCCACCCCCGGTTCTCTCGGTACAACCTCTTCGCAGCTTTGCCCAGGGAAAGAAGGCAGAATCTGGAGGGCGGCTGAGGGCTTTTGGCGGGACTGAGGGGTCCGCCGTAGAGTTTTCAACTTCGGCTGTTGGGGTTCGAGCCACAAACGTGTGAAGACGACGTTGCGTGTCTGATCCAGGGTGCCTTTTGTGGCCCCTAGGAAAAGCGAGGACGCAGCTGGTGTGCGAAGCTTGCAGTTTTCTAGCGAGGGAAGCATCCAGCAATGTTGTGGGATGTAATGTTTTCCGCGACAAGATGCTGTGAGTCTCGCCCCCCCCGAAAGGTTTACATTTCTAAAAAAAGATTTTGAAAAACGAGTTTCCATCATATTCATATCCATATCAGCCAGTAGAAAGGCCTTGAACTTGCATACACAAATTAGCGTATTCTTACGCATTCTTAAGAAATATGTCTCATTTATTATTATAAAATTACAAGCTGAAGATGAAAATGAACACACACCTACACACACACACTCTTACATGAATCCAAACCTCAGGGGGAAAAACATGTTATAATACACTAGAATTTCAAAATACTCTAAATTTATTCATTCATTCTTTGCTGAAGTACATAAGATAATAGTGTATTCCTGCATCTGCTGGTTGGATGGAATTAGGAAGGAATACCAGCATGGAGAAAATGAGTAGCAGAAAGGCAAGTTCTTCCACTAGTTCTTTCATTCATTTCCCCCCAAACTAAGGAAAATGGTGGAAGGAATATGCAATCCCAAGGCTCATTCCCAGTTTTCCTCAAAGTAGAATATGTTGCGTCTGTGTATACATATATGAAATATCATTGGATGGAACCATGACTTAGGCATTTTGAATCATTTATTAAGTATCTGTAGAAACATATCAATTTGCCTCAGCCTTGGTGATTTATAGAAAGTATAATTATGATTGAAAACCTTTTGATTTTTTTCAGGATAAAAAAATGCTGGAACGCCAAAGATAAAATAGTAAGTTAAGGTACAGTGTTGTTACAATAAGCTATTTAGTGTTGCTGGGTTATAGTTTAAATTGCTAAGAACTATAGTGGGTTTACAGCTAGGGCCCAGATGAACAAGATGCATTCATCTGTTTTTACTGGGTGCTTAGTTCTTTAAGATAATGGACCATCATTACCAAGCATAAATATCTGTTACATCTTCTGAGATGCTAATTAGCATTATCAGCAAATTTCAGACTCAGTTGTGTGTATATAGACACTGAGTAGAATGGGAACCACATGTGTAGCACCTGTTTGTGAGCTCAGTACTTCATCTAACTAGGGATGTGTGTACTGAAGACCCAGAACTAGATAAATTTCAAAGGGTTCAATATTCCAGGCAAAATATTTAGCTAATCTATTATTATCCATTGTTACAGACAGATAAAAGGCACATGGAATGTTTGTAGGGAATTGCTGAACTGTCTTGTATAGTGAATTAAGATATGACTTAAAACATGTACTGGTTATAATGCTGGCAGGTACCCTTATTTCTGGCATTAGATAAGCCAGGGGTCACCAATCATTTTGGGCCAAAGGGCAAGTTTGTAACCCGGAAAAGTGGTCACGGGCATCACATGCACACATCACAACTAAACATGCTTCACAACCTACTTGACTAAAGTAGAATGTTTCTTTCAAACTTAATTTTGGCTGGGGCAGGGAGTGGACCCTATGAGCAATAGGCACATGTGTGCCTGTGGATGCAGTGTTGGCAACCCATGAGATAAGCTTTCATCAACATATATGGACATATCAGTCACTTTGACTCTTATTTAAAACTCAGATGCCCAGCTTGATTCAGTGCTGCTGTTTAAAATGCATTGTTAATTATTGGGTCATTTTTTCTACCTGTAGGGTCTCTAACGACATTTAAGTATTTTAATGAATATTGGGTTAACAGTTTTATAAATAAATTAGTCTAGTTGTGTTGCTGTATTATTAAAAAGACATGAGGAATTGTTTTTAATGTTTGCTGTGTAGAATAGTATGTATATTTTTTCAGTTCTTGATCTTACACGTTGTACTTCAATCTTCATAGAAAATGCCTGCTGTCTGTGATTCCCTCCTTGGAGACATTGAAGATATTATCTCAGAGCAAGACCCAAAGCCGCAAGACCTGCAGTTCAGGAGAAAAAATGTTATTCCTAAAGTGCGAAAACGCCATTCACAAAAACATGTAGAAACAGATTATGATGATCCCCCAAGTGACAGGTATGTTTGTTTTTTGCCAGTCGTATGTGGAGAGATGGTTTTCGTTGCATAACTAATGTACACAATTGATGCTTTTGAATTATGGTGCTGGAGGAGACTCTTGAGAGTCCCATGGACTGCAAGAAGATCAAACCTCCATTCTGAAGGAAATCAGTCCTGAGTGCTCACTGGAAGGACAGATCCTGAAGCTGAGGCTCCAATACTTTGGCCACCTCATGAGAAGAGAAGACTCCCTGGAAAAGACCCTGATGTTGGGAAAGATTGAGGGCACAAGGAGAAGGGGACGACAGAAGACGAGATGGTTGAACAGTGTTTTTGAAGCTACCAGCATGAGTTTGATCAAACTGCGGGAGGCAGTGGAAGACAGGAGTGCCTGGCGTGTTCTGGTCCATGGGGCCATGAAGAGTCGGAAACGACTAAACAACAACAATGTGGAGAGATAGAAAACACCAGCACTTGTACTGATTGAATGATTTACACTTGAAATAACCTGAAAACTTTAGGTCTTAGTCTTGTTGAACATATTAATAACTTGAAATATTTTACTACACAGACTACAGCGTGTGTTAGGTTGATTCTGTTTTAATATAGTGAGTTCTCTTTCTAACCTCATGCATTTCAAGTAACAGGACATTTGTCCTTTGTAAGTGAGAAAAATGGGTCTATGAGTATAAAGCTAAACAAGTAGCCCATTATACTTCCCTTGTTGCAGACTTCTCATAGTCTTCATGTTAGCCACTGTGAGAACAGGATGCCAGACTATGACTGATCCAGTTAGGGTTTTGTTAATGTTCTTGTGTAGATAGGGATCTTACACTAAATGGTGGTGAGTTACCCTCTTACAGAGAGCATGAGCCCTCCTGTGGTGCAGTGTGTCAGTGTGTCTGGCTGTTAACCAGAAGGTTGGTGGCTTGACTTCACCCCCAAAGGTGCACTCCTCCAACATGTAGTTGCTACTATTTATTGTTTTAGCTGTGATGTGTTTTAATACTTATTCTAAATTGCATTTAAAAATATTATATGACTTGTGCAATCCCACGTTACTTGTTCATGAGTTTAGGGGGTCCTATGATGAGACAGAAAGCATGGGATGAAAACACACCTGCAGAAATGCCATTGGGTTACGGCAGAAAAGCTCTGCTGGCTGACTGCTCCACCAGCAGACTTCTGCCTGAAAATGGAGCAACACAGGTGAAGAGAGTGTTTGTGATTATTTCTAACCTCCCTGATTGCATGAACATATTCCCAGCAGAAGAGGGTCTGGAACAACTTAATCTCCCAGTGACTTCGGTGGAAAGATGTTGCGAACACTCCATAGCCATTACTACAGTGGATCTGATGCTTTCTACCTTTGGAAGAAATGTGACTGTAGCGTTGCTTTGTCTGTTAGTCAGTTTTGGTATTTCATATAGAAGGGTGGGAGCAGTACTTGTAACAATATCTTTGTATCCCTTTAGCTGTGCTCCTACCTTAAGCTGGATAGCTTCTTCTGTTAACATTTTATGATTTAACTCTTTTGTCAAGCATTTCAGGAATAAGATCCTTGTCCATCTTTTTTCCCATGCTTATCATTTTGTCACTATTGGATCAAAAGCCTATATTTAATATTTTTTCACTTTGTGCAGTTCACACAAACATTCAGCAAATCATACATTTACAGTAATTTCTTCGCCAAAGGATATTGTGAGCACTGGTCATCATAGCCTTATACAGATCCTAAGTGGTAGTATTTTATAATGGCCAAAGCTTTGTTTTCTGATGTGGATGAAATGAAATGAATGCTCTTACCTATTTTCCTTGCCTTTTTCTTTGATAGTGTTATTCCTGGTGTACAGAAAATTTGGATACGCACCTGGGGATGTTCTCATAATAGTTCAGATGGAGAATACATGGCTGGACAACTGGCTGCATATGGATACAGAATTACAGGTAATCAGCTTGACACATTTGAGCTCAGGATTGTATAGGAGCTTGAATATGCTGCCATTCTTTCTAGTATCTTAATATTATTTAATATTACCCAATATCTGCAAAATGAACAGTTGACTTTCATTTGCTGTAGGATGGCTTTTTCTAGTAGCATAAATCCAGGCCTTTGAGGAAGTTCTTATTATAGACATGCGAAACTGGAAAGACTTGAAGATTATCTAGTTTTTTCTCCTGTAGTGAAACTGGGTCTGACCTGTCTGACAGAACTTATAACTATAGTTGTATATCTCCTAAGCAGGAGAAAGCAGCCATCAAATTTACTAATAAAAAGGCACATTTTATTATCTTCAGTACAGATTTAATTACTTTATCTTTACAGCTAAAGGGGATGTTTAAAAAATGAATACTGAGATTCCAAGGAAACTTTGAAATTCCTACTATTGTCTGACAAGGCGTAATAAATGTAGTGTTATGGTGGGACTTGGTCTCACAAACACCCATGTTTGCTGACTATTTCCTTTTGTGTGAATGGAGTAAATGTAAAGCTTCTGATCATAGTTTACAGCAAGCTGAGTATGGGGCTCTGGTTTCTAGTTCATTAACAGACCCATTAACAGATCTGGGCTTTGTCAGGCTTATTTGTAAGGCTCTGTAGAAATGTGGAACACTTCACTAGATATCCCTTCAGAAATGGTGAGCCCTGAACTCTATTCAAGTTCCAATGATATTCCAATATAAGCAACGCAGGAACAAGGTGTGGGACTGTGTTGAGTAGTCATTCTCCTGACACTGATTAACCCTGATTAACCCTGTTCCTTGGCATCTTAGCACATAGCACAAATATCTACAGGGAGAGAGCCGTTGTGTGTGCCTGGGTATGCATGAAGGCTTTCATGCAACCTGGAACTCCGCACAATCAGTATTCCATTTTTGTGCATACCCTGTACAAAGTCTCCATCCCTACAAGCTTTCACACTGGATATTCCAGTGGCACCAACTATGGGAGGCTCAAGGGTATCCAAACACCCACAAAAAATTGTTGTAGGTGCTTAGCATCCAGACCGCAGGGCCCCACGCGCAACTTCTGAGGTCTCGGAAGGCCTCAGACAGCATCTCCAAGGCCTTGCATGACCTCAGAGTTGTTGTCCATGGTCTTCTGAGACCTTGGAACCCAACTTCCAGTAGCACCAGAAGTCAGGTTCTGAGGCTGGGGGGCATGCGTGACGCCATGATGTCACAGTCACTGGGCACTCATAACCTGGGGCCCAAGTTGGCACATTCAGACTCTGGGAAGCGGAGGTTCTAGTTGGTGTGGCACCTCTTCCTTCCTCTCTGTTGCTTTATACTGGAACTGTTAATGCCCAAGTAGGCATTGACTCAGAAATTATTTTGTGGAAGTGTTCTGCTTTATAAATACCACTGATCGTAAAGCCTTTAATAACCTTTAATGATTATTGCTGAGTTTCTTATCTCCTCCCCACTTATACCTGGCATTTTATAGACCTTAAATTGTACTTACCTTTAGTATGCCCTAGGTGGCAGTACTGGCTAACATCTTTGTGGTTGTTGTTTTTACTAGCTGTGTTCCCAAAATGTAAAAATGCCTGTCTTGCATGCTCTAATAATTTTAAAGTGATAGTAAGATACTGATTTCAATCTTTTGAGTTAGGCATAATTTGTAGCAATTTATTTCCATACTCTTAATATATGGGATTTTCCTGTTTCTGTCGTTTGCTGACATCCTGAATTTCTTGTTGCTATAACAGGATTGACCTCAAAACCATTAAATGACTGTTTAGTAATGGATAATTTTGGTTGATTTGGGTTAGTGTTGGTGTTGCAAAATCATAAAACTAGGCTTTAAACTTGTAAACTTAAAATTATATTTTCTGTTCAGGTAGACTGCAATTTTTTTAAAGGGAGTTGCACCTAGAAACTTGGATGCATAATACTTACTTTCAAATGGTAGTTTCCTAAGTAAGTCACTACTCTTCCTGCCCTTTTAATAAGGACAATTTGAAGACCCACATCTTTTGTAGTATGTGACATATAGCTTCAGAGGTTTTGGGGCAACAAAATGGCAAATGAAACACCTTGTAAACAGTTGAAACATGATGCACACTAGGACAAAAGAATCCTAACTTCACATATGGTAATAGGATTTAAATTGTTGGTAACACCCAAGGAAAATAACTCTTGGGGTCATGGTGGCTAGCTCAATGAAACCATTTAGTTAGTGACTAAGCTGTAGTGCTGAAGAAAATAAATTCCATGCTGCGGATAATTGAAAAGGGCTTGAAAATAAAATGCCTCATATAATACTCCTCATATGCAAGTCCATGGTTCAGTCACATTTGATTTAATTTCTGCACCTTAAAAAGAAATTGTACATCTGGCTACAGTGCAGAAAAGGTTAACCAAAATGATTGAAGTGTTAGAGTATATTCCCTATGGAGAAAATACTATAAGCATAGAAAAAAGATGACTGAAGGTTAGCATACTACTGTAGCTTATAAAATTATGGCGATATGGAGGGGCATTCTTCCTCATATTATTAAGATTTGACACTACTAATCACAAATGATTGACAGTTGATTCAGAATGGATAATAAATTTGTTCAACATTTATTTTATGGAACTTGCTTCCACAAGGTGAAACAAGTTTAGGTGTTTTTAAATGAAATTAGACAAACATAAGGAAGTCTGATCTATCAGTGGACATCAGCCATGATAGTTAAATATTACAGCCTGGTTCAGGGGCAGTGTTCTTCTGCATGCTAGAAGGAGTGGGGGAAACGGCTGAGGGTTTTTTCCTTCATGCCCAATTGACAATTTTGTATATAAGTCAATTTAAGTAATTTCCATTAGTAAAACTACTAAACAACATCATCTATCATTGGAAATGGAATTCTGGGCTAGATTGATCCTTGGGCTCCTATATTCATTCTAAATTTCCCACAAATATTAAATATTTGTAGTAAATTCTGAAAAAGCTACTGATGATAGTAAACTACATTATTGAGAGCTGCAGGAGTGTTACAGTTTGACGCAATGTATTTGTTAGATGCATATTTCCAATGGATTACTTTAATTAACTGGGTTGCTAGTATTTTCAGCGTGTTGCAAAAGTCACACACTGATTTTCTCTTGGACCAATCCTAAGCTCTCAGAAAAGAAACCCGACCGGCTTTTGTACAGTGTGAACATCCCTCTTCACTGTCAGAGGCTGGAGGCCTTCGCATTGCTGCAGCAAAAAGCTCTACCTCTGTTGCTGATGTGTTCCGAGGGCAGTAAGACGAAAATGGGAGTGTGTGGATCAGGGTAGACTTTGGTTGTGCCAGCTATTACAGTCACATATCTGAAATGGAAGGGGCGGGGACTGTGCCACCTTTGATGGTGGCATGATTTTCTCTCCCATTGCAAATAGTTGGAGGGAACATTTTAAAAAGGAAAAACTGGTGAGGTGAAAAACAAACCCACATTGAAGCCACCACCATTCCTTTTGTCTGGCCACAACAATTCTTGGTAAGACTTTGAGAGTGGTAGTTCCTCCACTACAGACTCTTTCTGAAACCGCTGTGGGGTTGCTGTGCCCTTTTCCAGCAACCTAGTTTCCAATTAGTTATGAATAATACTCAAGAAGTGAGATATTTTCTGTTTGAGGTGGTGCACATGCTACTTACATTTGCACAAAATTGCTATAAGTTCTGGAAGGCAGCCTGCCAAATTTGTTGCGGTAAAGCCCATTTTTCTGTCGAGCAGCGTTCTTTGTTTCATTGACATTTAGCTTACTCACCTTGGATGTATCTGGAATCTTTTGCTTTCCCGCAAAACACAGATTGGAAGGTCAGTTAAATGTTGTTGCTGACTTGGATGGCTTGTCAAAGACTAAAGTTTTTAGTTGCCAGCATAGGATGAATGCAGTTTGAGCTTTGCACTCAATTGCATGCTTGTGAGTATTTTGGCATTTCTGCCCTACCACAATGAAGCATTATTTTGTGTAAAAGCAGAGAGAGAGAGAGACTCCCACTGAGCAGAAGACACTGACATTTGTCTTCTATGTCAAATCTTTGGCACCCGGGTCTACTTATAATGCAGAGCAACTTTGTCTTGGATGACTATAAATAGCTATTTGACTTCAGCCAGCCAAAAGTGAATTGCTGTTGATTAGTAAAAGGTATTGCAATATAAAGGAGTGAGGTTTTTTGGCTTGCTTTTTAATGCAAGACAGATGCTCATATATTTTTAAGACCTTCAGACCTTGAAAGTTCATTGGCTAGATTTCAGGGGCAAAACATGCTTACTCATTTGTTCTGTACTGTGGTTGTTTGCTAAACTGAAATCCTAAATTGTATTCGGCTTTTTTAATATAGTCTCTTATTTATGGTGTGGCATCGTCCTGCTTTACAGGTCTTGTAGGATTTACCTGCGGTGAAAAGGGGAAAATAAATCAAAGCATCCTATGAGTGTAATCATAGGATGGTTTGTAATCAGTTTGTGCAAAGCATATCTTTACAATGTTAGATCCAGTGAAATATTTCAATTACCCTTTCTCACTTTCCATAATTCACAGCTCTTAATTACTACGACTTTGGAAAGGGCTATGTAAGTTTTAGGTTTTGACTGTAGTTTTGTGCACACTTAAAGGTAAAGGGACCCCTGACCATTAGGTCCAGTTGTGACCGACTCTGGGGTTGCGGTGCTCATCTCGTTTTATTGGCCGAGGGAGCCGGTGTACAGCTTCCGGGTCATGTGGCCTGCATGACTAAGCTGCTTCTGGCGAACCAGAGCAACGCACAGAAACGCCATTTACCTTCCCGCCGGAGCGGTACCTATTTATCTACTTGCACTTTTATGTGCTTTTGAACTGCTAGGTTGGCAGGAGCAGGGACTGAGCAACGGGAGCTCACCCCGTCGCAGAGATTTGAACTGCCAACCTTCTGATCGGCAAGTCCTAGGCTCTGTGGTTTAACCCACAGCGCCACCCGCGTCGCATGCACACTTACCTTGGAATTAATCCTATTGAGTGTAGTGGGATTCATATCTGAGTAAATGTATTTAAACAAAGCAAAGACAATCAAGTATAAAATACCTGCAGAATTAGGTTATGGTAGATCTTGGATGACATCTTGTTTAGTAAGCCAAATATGAAAAATCGCTGCTCCATGCCCTATCTGGTCTTTCCATTTAAATGGAAGGGGCCCACATGTAAGATCTCTCCTCTCCTTAGATCTGCATGGAACATGGACCTGTAACGAGAAGGGTATGCCAGGCCTACATCACTGATACCTGTCTGGCAATTAACTATTGCATTGAATTGGATCGGATGCTGAGAAGTTTGTAATACAATCGTGTTAGTCTTCTCATTCCTCTCAAGTAGTAGTCCACTGTATTTTGTGCCAGCTGTGGTTTCTCAGTATATATCAGGGATCGTTTAGAGAGCATTGCAGCAGTCTGTCTTGTCTTTACAAAGACATAAACAATAGCTTACAGATCCCTACTTCCCAGGAAAGGTTTTGAGTGCATGTGGATGACAGTCTGTCATAATACCATACAGCTACCATTTTGCCCTTCTAGTACTATTGATTAACAACATAAGAATAGCCCTGCTGGATGAGGCCCAAAGGCCTTTCTAGTCCAGGATTCTGTTGTCACAGTGGCCAACCAGATGCCTAAGGGAAGCTCACGAGCAAGGCCTGGGCACAACAGTACTCTCTCCACTTGTGATTCCCAGCAACTCTATTCAGGAGCATTCTGTCTCTGACAGTGGAGGGAATGCATAGCTATTGTGGCCAGCAGCCACAGAATAGTCTTTACTCCGCAAGACTATTTCTGATCTTTTGGAAATAAGTTCCATACTTTAACAGTGTGCTGTGTGAAGAGGTACTTTCTTTTGTCTGTCCCAAGTCTTCCAACATTCAGCTTCCTTAGATATCCCCAGGTTCTATTTCACTTGCCATTTGTTCAAAACTAAAAAGCTCCAAATGTAGTAATGCTCTAGCCTCTTGGTCATTTTAGTTGCGCTTTTCTGATCCTTTTCCAGCACTACAATATCCCATGTACCTTCTTGTCCGCTTACTTTTTGGGGGTCAAAGTTTGTGTTCCTTTTTGTTCTCATCCAGACAGTACTTTTTCTAAATGGTAATTATGGCTTACATTGCCACTGATTTTAATTGCGGTTAGTGCTAGCAAGGCATTGCTGTTAGCCAGCCTTGCAGCTACTAAAGCCTTAGTTAAGAGCAGTGTTAAATATTGTTAAGTTGTGGGCATCCATCTGTCTCAAAAGACAATGGATGTGCCTCGGGTGAAGTCAATGTTTATCAGCATTGAAGTGACCTCCCTGGGGTGCAAGCCTGGGCAGTGTGTATGTACGGAGGTCCTGACCCTGTTCTTGGTGTTGCTGAGGAAAGCAGAGCAATACTTTTAAGCTGCTTTGGCACTAGCTTAGTTGCAGGACTTGCGGAAGGAGGTGCACAAGGTGCCATAAAACTGTCTAAGGAGCCTCCACTCCTGATTTGTGTAGAGTTTATTCCTTAGCCATTTCTTTTCCTGATGATATCCCGCAAGTCTGCAGAGGTTTAGGACCAGAGTTTTCCTTCTAGATGGGCTAACTTTCCAGGTTGACGAGCCCCATCTCCCCCTCACTTCCCTAGCACATGCACTATTCATCTCGTCTGCTCAATCCACTGGAGCCTGTCTTCGCATGCAGGGGAAGTCCCTAACTCACTGACACTGAGAGTTTCAGACTCATTGGCTACCCTCACTTGGTTTAGCCTGCCAGGTGAAGCCCTTCCTAGGGTGTGGCTGCTGTCGCATGTTGACAGCTTCTAGGAGCCACAGGTGAGAGCTGAGTGCGGGGTGGGGACCAAAGGTGGACAAACCACCCCAGAAGGAGCATGATGTGTCCCCCACCAGAGGTGCTACCCCTCCCCTAACACCCCATACACCCCAATTATAACAGTAGAAGTATAGTATTTAACCACTACAGTTGTACCTCTGCTTCCAAACGCCTTAGGAGTCAAACGTTCTGGCTCCCGAATGATCAAAAACCAGAAGTGAGTGTTCTGGTTTTCGAACGTTCTTTTGGAAGCCAGACATCTGATGGGGTTTCTGCGGATTCTGATTGGATGCAGGAGCTTCCTGCATCCAATCAGAAGCTGCATTTTGGTTTTCGATTATTTTGGAAGTTGAACGGACTTCCAGAACGGATTCTGTTTGACTTCCGAGGTATGACTGTATTGAGGTTTACAGGGATAATTTTTATCTTGTGATGTTAACCATGGATCTGAGATTGGGAGCATTGACTATCCTACACAGATACTTTTTATTTCCTTCTCTAGGAATCATACAATTACTTGCCAGAAGATGGCACTGTTTATCCATACTTAAAATAGGCCTTTATAGAAGATCTTGCTCATGAAGACTTCAAAAAGCACTGACACTTGGTTAAAAGGATTAAGTTTTATTAGATTTAATTTTCAGTATTTGTCACATAATAGATCAAATGAGAAATAATCACCTAGCTTATGAACAGCCTTTTACATTGCTGAGGCTGCTTCATATTTTCCAGGTGGCGTCTATTAAACAGTAGTGAGGTTCCATTTAAATTGCTGTACAGTTATGAATTAAACAATATTACATGTCTTCAGCCTTTCTAAACACCCTGGCAGATATATTTTCTTGTTTTTACATAATTTCTTGAATAAATAATCAAAAGTTTAGACCAAATTATGGATAGCATGTCATGACATCTGAGATGCTGGTAATTAGCATAGTTTCTCCACTTAGTAATCTGCATTTTGTTTTACTAGGGCAGTTTATTATAAAAACTGGGATGAAACAATTACGGACATTGAGACTGCAAATGATAGTTTTCTGCACTATGTCCTCAATATAAATATGGCTGGGTAATGATGCTTCATTGTATTATGTGCAATCTTCGAAAGCGTTCATTCATGAAAAGAGTCTGTATCCAAATAAAGCTTTCTGGTGTTAGGACGTTAGCAACATGCTTTAGATTGGACTTTCTCTGTCCAATCAGAGTAGTATACGGTTTTTTTCATTACGATCCATGTTAGCTAGTGGTTCTTGCTGATAAGCTGGGAATAGGGAGTACCAAACAGTTGTGTCTCACTTACCATAAAGGCTTGGTGTGTCGTCTTACCAAAAAACCCAAAACCCACAACCAGGTATGGCATATTTTTTCATCTTTTCCAGGTACGCAAGTTGTGAAAGTTGCTTCCCTGTATGAGGAAAGCTATTACGAGAGAGAGAGAGAAACAATTAAAGGTTCTATTTTGCAGCTGCTGCGACCTCCCTTTTCAATATTACACTTTGGGCGATACAAATTGACAGATAAGTTAGCAGACAACATGCTTTCTGGAATCATGAGCTAAATATTTGGCAGAACCTATGTCGTCTACCAAATAAAGGACACTGTCCTTGATGCTGCATAATATTTATTTTGTATAGCTTTGCATGTGTTATGTACTGCTTATTTCTACAGCAGTGATGTATAATGTACTGTTTATTTCTTCAGCAGTGATCCCAGCACTGCTTTGGGGCTAATATCTTCACAAGTAAATTAAAAGTACTTGTGTGGGTATGAGGTATGCAGCATACAATAAACTTGACTTCATGAATTTGTCTTAATGGTATTTGAAATAGCTTAAAGGTCTTGACAGGAGCCATGCACATTTTAAAATTCTAGATATAGTTGATTTTAATTCTAGGTGATTTTGGGATTGAATTTGTAATATGGTTCTTTTGGTTTTTGCAACTTGAAGTGGCATAGGCCAAAAGTGGTTTGTTTGCTTGTTTTTGAATGAAAGCCTTTCTAAATCTGTTTAGTTAGGTAATGTCAATACACAGTCAGATGAGTATTAAAGAGAATAATAAACCCTGAAACTTTATCAAACATTGGTTATTTTTGTACTGCAGTGGGTAGCGCTGTATGGTATTCTTATACATGACCACTGACAATGTTTCTTGTAAGAATGGATACAGAGTACAGGAATTAGATTCCTTAAAAGTGGATAAGTTCTCTGCCTCACTTTTTGAAGATGAGTGCAATGCAGGTTATAAAGACAGATACTTTCATTCCTTAAACCTAGTTTTAAAAATAAAAAGTTACATTCCGTGTTCTCCTTTCAATCTACAGGTTTTCACAGGCTTTGCAATTGAAGCACAGGCATTTGCTAGGACTTGTTAGTTGTAGCTGATGTTAATTTTTTCATGCCATAATTGGATTTGCAGAGTGTTCCAAGAATGATTTACTGTCCAGTTCTGCATGTCTTCTTTGGACTGGTCGTCGGCTTCCAAACATTTCTAGATTACAGCATGAGCCACTGAACTATCCAAACTGGTTGATGAGAACAGTACATGGTGGAGCAACTCCTCCCCTTCCCATAATCTTTTCAGAAACCAGTTTTTAAATAGAAAAGTCTTAACTTCAAGACGCTTCCTAGATGACATTTTGCCCTAACCTCTGCTTTAGAAGAAGCATACTCAGAAATCAGTAACCTTTTTTCCTGTGAGTCCATATGTTTAGAGAATATCCTTATTTTCTAATAGCTTGAAGGCCTGCAATCCACAGCTTCTAGTTTCTTGGCTGCATCCCTGGTTCTACTTTGTGTTTTACTAGTGTTTGCTGTGTTGGATCATCTCAAAATGGAAAGTTTAAAAGAAGAGGATCCATTTATTATTGAGCAAAGAAAAATCCCTAATGGAGAGAGAACTTTTTCACTTACAATTCACTTGCTTAACTCCTGGCTCAAGTCCCAAGGTCTGAATTTCTTTTGCCAGAAAAATACTTCTCTTCCTTGAAGCTTGGAGCTGTTCAGACTCAGTGCTATCCAAGCAATGTCCATGCCAAAAATCTGTTTCCTTCAGCATTCGATACCAAAGTAGATCTATTAGATGCATGTTATAATTTCTTGGTGAAAATGATTATAAAGGCATGTATTGTGTTCAAATAAGCTAGGAAGACTGAGCATATTCTCATTAAGAAGACTGGGAAAACATAAGAGTGACATTTTGGTTTGGAACTTCAGGTTTATAAGTATCTGAGGAGAGACAATATTTCACTTTGGCTTTCAGGCAAACTGCCATTGCACACCATATCATTCAGGCAATAATGTCAACATTCTTCTTGGAACTACATTTAGAACTCCTTGCAAGGGTAGACTTGGAACAAATAACATTTTTAAGTCTGTTATGTTTGTATAGCTTCCTTAACTCATGATAGCTGAAACATACTTTTCTGATTTAAATCCGGAGGCAAACTTTCCTTTTACAGCCATAAAGGTTTTTAAGTGGATAAGAATAAGAATAAATTGTCCTTGGAGGAAAATGGCCTGTGATTTGTGTGAATTTCCTGATTAGAAGCAAGCAAATCTGGACCACTGATTCATGCAGTAATGCAACAGGCAGCATTCTTTGAGGGCAGCTTCTGCTGCATCTTTGCATATTATTGTATAATCCAACTGCACCTTTGAAGAGGCACATTACCTGCCTAAAAGGGCTAGCCCTGCCATCAGGCAGAGTTAGGTGGCACTCTCTTGAGCCAGCACTCTGGTGGCAGCAGCTCTTGCTTGTTACTGGCCTGGGTTAGGTAGTGCACCTTATCCCAGTGCATCACAAACAGTACCTTTTGGGAAAGGCCCTTGACCAACCAAGCAGGAAGAGTGGCAACCAACCCTGTCCCCAAACTCCTATCTGTATCACATGTGCACCTGTGTTGCTCTGCTCATGTGGTGCATACAGTTGCTGCAGTGCAGAAATCGTTCGGGGAGAGCAGGAGTCAGATGATGCAGTGAATGAGGGCAGCAAGAATTGTGTGTGCCACACACCTTGCTTGCTGCCATCAGATGCTGTGGAGGACATTGTCCCATTACCAGGGTTGAAATACAATTCAGCTACCAGCCCAGTTGGCTTCTGTATATTTAATGGAAGGTTACCATCTTTGACTTGTGCAGGAAAATTTCTTGAGCTGACTCCATTTGGAAGGAGGTCGTGCTAGAGCAGTAAATCATGCAAAGACCCAGCAGGTGGTCTCAATCCCAGGTGGGTGCTTTTGCATGTGTGTTGGCTAGAACTCAGATCTATACTTCTTACACTGTGTTGTGGGATGCGCTAATATGGCATGGGGAAACTGTTGGTGTGCAGCAATAAATTAATAGCTCAACAAAGCCTTCAATTTTATTATTTTTAGCACATTAGCAGTTCTTTTCATAGTGCATTAATTGTTCACTACTGGAACTAAGCATTTGTGCTTTATCTATCCAACCAGTTTGGAGTGACATAATGAAGTTGCATTGTAGTACTCCACTACACCTTATTGGGCTGGGGGTTTCTAGTGTTGCCTTGTGTCCAACTCCTAGTTATATTGCTGTGTGCAGTTTTTCCTATGGCCCTTTATTCTCTCTCATTTCTGTATGGTTGTTGTGAAGTTCTATCCTATCTTCACATAGATGACTAGAAACATTTTAATGATCATCCCTAGTTGATGAGCTATCCTGAACCAGAACTTCCTATCAGACACCTTTTCAAACTCTAGTAGTCTAGTCCTATGCAGTTTAAATGGAGCCGCTCCCCTCTTTCTCTTTTGTACAGGCTTGACTATAAAACAAACACACACTTCATTCATTTCATTCAGTGTTTTTGTACTTCCCGTTTCATCCATTTTGGTGCACAGAGTTACTATTCTCAGTGTGCATCACATGTAAATCCTTCTTTCCAATACCACCTTCTCCTCTCTTCACTCGTCAGTCTGGCCTTGTATTTTGAACATGTACCATTTCTGAAGGCAGGAGTTTGGAGTTTTGATTGTGGTCTTCAACATGCTACCTAGAAACCTAAATTATTCTTCCAGGATTTCCAAAAATATATTGCAGAGCTATTGATGCAATCAATGACTTTGGCCCTGGGCCCACAGGCCCAGTGACAACATTTTCTCTCTCTCCCTAATTATTTAATATCCTACTGTACCAGAACCCCGCCTCTCTGGAGGTCCTGACGCTTCCCATGCAAGGATAACAGTTAATCACTTAAGAATGGTTCTTTTCTAGTGGTTTGCTTCTCTTTTTGCCCTCTTGCTCCGTGGCCTTTTTTTCTTCTGTGAAATGTGAGTTATCATTATGGGACAGGGGCTCCTATTACAACCCCAAAGGTTATGTCTGCATATTTGCCAGTGCATCTCAGCTTTTCTAAATTAGCTATTTTTGCCTCAAACAAAGCAAATTTGTTTCAGGAATGAGGGCTATGTTACTCTCAGCAGAAACTGAATTCATTTACTTCTTCTGTATCTACTTTCCAAATATATTTTCTGTTTGTTCAGGGAGTCTTTTGATAGGCTTCTGCTTTTTATTTGGGGGGGGGGCACAGCAGCTCTTAACTCTGAGAACCACTGCTGCTGTCTTAAAAGAAATTTCCTTCCATTTATGGCAGTCACAATAGATACTTATGGAGTTATTAGTTTGTGCGTCTTACCTTCTTCCCGATTCTTTTCCAGCTCCTATAAGACTTTCTCCCCTTTACTAAAAAGCCTCTGTGTGCCTTGCCATGGTGGCTCAGCAGCTGTTGTGCATCATTCATCAACTAGATGAACTACCTTTCTTTCCAGATAATTGAGTAAAATTTGACTGACTTGTTTGCTAATAATTTGTAAATAATGGTAGATATAGACTAGTATGGAAGCCCAAAGTATGACCTTCAGAATTTAATTGAAACTATCTTAAATTAGTTGGGTCTTATTCTCCTCAGATATGGGATGGGGCAATTAAAGGCTAGTTCTGGTATATCTAATACTTGACTTGCAATGCCATCTCCGTTTTTGATTACTGTTTTTGGTAAATAGCATACTGAACCTCTACAGCATGCATTTTAATGAGAACATTACTTTTTCCACCTGCTGGAAGTTGGAATGGCTATTGACATGAAATAAATGCACATGTTCAGTATTAATACTTCATGTTTCAGTCCAGACAAAAGTCTTTCAGTGTGGCATGCACGTAGTGAAAGTAAATTAATGTTTAAAGCTTGAACATTTTAAGTTCAGCTGGAGTCTGCAACATTTGTAATAATCCTGGAGAAGCTATTTAAACAGAATTGCTGAGTACTCTTTATCCTTGATGCACAGTTTGCGCAGGTAGGGTTGGCAATGCTAGATAACTGGTCTTAATTTAAATTAATCAATATCATTTTAAAACCCACTGGAATATATTTATGAAAAGTATTTGCAAGCCCTAGGAAAATTTCAGTTAATACAGTTCCAGTGCATTTTGCACATCCAAGTGTAGTGCACATGTTATATATTTAATGTTGCGAGAGATCTCATAAAAATATAGAATGTTAAAGAATGGACAGCTAAGGGACATACATCATCAGAAAAGTGGTTCTGAAAAAAGAGGCCAATGTCATCCGTCAGATCTTTAAAGTAGAATGCATCAGACCAAAGAATTTAATAGAGAGCTTATTTAATTAGCTTTATAAATACAAACACTGCATAGATACAACAGTCAATATGTCCTGTCTTTTTGTGTGTCTTTTTCCTGTTTTCAAACCTAATACATGTCAGTAGAGCATGAGGCTTGTAATCTCAGGGTCATGGGTTTGAGCCCCCATGTGGTATAAAAGATTTCTGCATTGCAAGATGTCTCTTGTGACCCCTTCTAACTCTACAATTCTATGATTCTAAATATGTTCAAACTTATTAACCTGATGTATATTACCATAAAAGACTGCCTTCAGTTTTTTATTTAAGTTGAGATGAACACAATTCATTTTTGTTCATCTTCAGCTAGGTCAATACAAGAATACGGTAGTGCAAAATCAGTTTAATAAATGCCCCCCTCCCCTGACCTTGGTGCAACTGTTTAAAGAGACATTCTGATTCTTTCTGAGGTCTTTGGGATTGTGAAAACTCAGAGAAGACTCCAAGGCTTCAGGAGCAGCCTGGTTTGGGCCAGGAGTCTCCAAAGGACACCCGCTTAGCCCTGGAAGAGCTCTGAATCTGCTTGATTTGGCTGGGGATTCAGGATTTCCTTGAATCAAAGGCACACCCCTGTTAACAATATAGTTCAGAGGGGAAATGCTAGAAGTACTATTTCTAATCTAGTGTGATATTTGCAGTGTGATATATTTTTCCTGGGTTTAATTTAAATTCAGATTTCAGCACCTGTGCAGCTTTGGGTGCCCATATGGAAATTATGTGGGCATATGACTGTTTCTTTAAATACTGCATTAAAATGTTGATGCATATTTAAGGAAACAGTCACATGCCTCTATGACAGTCTTTTTGCTTTAGAAACTGGTTTTCCCAAGGGCTGTAGGAAATGTTCTTTTAATTGTAATGTTGATCCTTCAAATCATTTTCAGAAATAGATGCTGCCTCTTATTTTTGCTGTTATGTGATGGGAAAGTGCACAGCTGAAAAAATTAATAAAGTCGTATTTGCCAATACATCAGCCACTGAATGTATGTAGCATGTTCATTGCTAATCAATTAGTTCAGAGCTCCAGAGCCACTACTGCCTTTATCTTGCTCTTTTCCTACCATATAATGGTCACAGCAAGTAAATAATGGGTGATATCAGCCTGAGGAGCAGCACTTCTTCACAGCAAGCTATGGCCCTCTTTTAATATATGCCACTGTGTCTTTTCGTATGGTCAGATAAGCATGACCTACATTAAAAGGGCCCCATGGATATGTCTAGTGCATCACTGTCTGTTTGGATTCTTTGCAGTGCATTGCAGATGCTCCTTGGCAGCTCCCACACTTTGGGACGACATGAGTAATGTAATGGTTTTGAACTGCATCACTGCCAGCAGACAGCGGAATGAGGGTTTGGTTTCCTGTGAAATCTTACTTGTAAGGATTGCATTCAGAGATAGAAGTTGCCTTCAACCTCTCCTGTCCTTTTGGAATAATATATGGGATATTCCTACTACTTTGTCATCAGCTGCTCTGGAGCTGAATTGGGTAGTATATGTACATTTACATGTACATCTTTTTTTAGAAAAACTAACCTGTACAAATAATTATTTTAGAATAATATTGCACTTTCTCTTTGGAAAGCATTCCATGCACACCAATAATTCTTTATAAATGTGAACATTATTCTGCATTGCAGAGGTCAGCTTTTTTTGTTTTTATTTCACGTCTTGAAGCAAGGTTTCCAAGTCAAGAACAAGGCTCTGATTTTTGCTTACACTATGTCTCTCTCGTACCCTCCTCCCTACCCCCAACTAGAGACAATGACCTGGTTTGAATGTAATGACATTGGAATGATAAACCATCATTTGTTGGCTTGAGAATGAGTCCTGTAACTGCACCCCCCCCCCTTTCTCGCCACACACCCAGCATTGGTGCCTAGTATGGCTGATTTAAACCCACAGTTTCCTGTTACATCCAAATCAGGAAATTGTGGTTTAATCCCTGCTTACTAACTAGGATGTAAAACTAGGGATCCAATCATGTTATTGGCACCAAAGTCAGACGTGTATGGCAAGGAGAAGAAGAAGTGCAAGAGCATACAGCTCATTCTCTTTCTAATAGACAATCATTTACTGGCCTAAAATCATTATGTTTGAATTAGGCCAATATCTGTAAAAAATCCTGAAACTGACCATGTATGAAATTTGTCTGGCACTTAACCAAGACCATGCAGTCAGTGCTGTGCAGATCTATGTAAACTGAAATAACTATTTCCTTTTGTCTTAAAGTTAGGGAATTTTTTTTTGGGGGGGGTCATGCTTTGCCAAGCTTGACTAGAAATTATTTGTGTTCCACTGGGAAGCCTACCTCATACTTCAGTAACCTGAAAATAATCTGTTGCTTTGATTTTGAAAATCCTCTTCTTATACATACACATGTGCTTTCTTTTTTCACGCCAGTTCTTCCTTCCCGCAAAACTGCCCCTTAACCATATAACCCCCCCCCCCGTTTTGTTACCTGCAGTCTAACTTACATTTATTTCTCTTCGTATTGCGGAGAAAAAGGTGAAAACAGTTCAACCAGTAAAAAGAAGCAGTTTGTGTTTTGTAGATTTCTAGATTTACATATTAGTAAATCATTGCTTCAGCCTTTATCAGATGTTTGCACAAAAGAAACACCCTGCTAGAATTATATTTGAAGCAGACCATCTGCTGTGGTTCCCAGTGTTGTCAGAAAGATAAGAAATGAGCAGTTTCCACAATGGTACCACAAAAGGCTGGCTCTTTATGTGTACTTGTTTGGTGGGAGGAGCTGGATTACATCTAGGATTTAGGTGATACACAGCTGAATAAAGTAAGCTGACATCGGTCATGTATCAGGATACAGAATTCTATCTTTAAGTACAGAACCACATCTACATACTTAAATCCTACATACTTAAGCCCTATTCAGGCTTTACAAAAAATAAACTTGCGTTGGAGGCTCAGGGCTGTGAATATTGGGCCTTCTAGTCTTGTCGTGTTCATTGTCAAGATCTCAAAGGGCTTTTTAAAAGTGTGTTTGCTTGAACACACAACCCGCTGTGCAATCAACTTTTGTGGGAAGGCTGTACATGTCTTGAAGTACAGGGGCTAGGTTTAGCATTCATGGCCCTCTTGCCTCCAGGATTGTTTGCCTTTATAATGGCTGAATAGGGCTTGATGGCAGAAAGTGAGGAGGAATTAAAGAACCTTTTAATGAGGGTGAAAGAGGAGAGTGCAAAATATGGCCTGAAGCTCAACATAAAAAAAACTAAGATCATGGCCACTGGTCCCATCACCTCCTGGCAAATAGAAGGGGAAGAAATGGAGGCAGTGAGAAATTTTACTTTCTTGGGTTCCATGATCACTGCAGATGGTGACAGCAGTCACGAAATTAAAAGATGCCTGCTTCTTGGGAGAAAAGCAATGACAAACCTAGACAGCATCTTAAAAAGCAGAGACATCACCTTGCCAACAAAGGCCTGTATAGTTAAAGCTATGGTTTTTCCAGTAGTGATGTATGGAAGTGAGAGCTGGACCATAAAGAAGGCTGATCGCTGAAGAATTGATGCTTTTGAATTATGGTGCTGGAGGAGACTCTTGAGGGTCCCATGGACTGCAAGAAGATCAAACCTCTCCATTCTTAAGGAAATCAGCCCTGAGTGCTCACTGGAAGGACAGAACCTGAAGCTGAGGCTCCAATACTTTGGCCACCTCATGAGAAGCGAAGACTCCCTGGAAAAGACCCTGATGTTGGGAAAGATGGAGGGCACAAGGAGAAGACGACAGAGGACGAGATGGTTGAACAGTGTTCTCGAAGCTACCAACATGAGTCTGACCGAACTGTGGGAGGCAGTGGAAGACAGGTGTGCATGGCATGCTCTGGTTCATGGGGTCATGAAGAGTCGGACACGACTAAACGACTAAACAACAACAACAACAACAAGAGGGCTTTAGTCTTTCTTGTAGTTTCAGTAGCTTCCATCAGATTTGTTGCAGAAATAGCCAAATAGTCACTTGTGAGCAAAGACATTGCAGGTGCTTATCTACAATTCTGCTCTTCCAAAGACAGGCCTGCCCAGCAATTGACAGTCCTCAAGTCACTTTGGAACTTGGTTGACTAGTGCTGAAACCATTTTTGTAATCTCCGTGATTGGAAGGAGAAGTTGGGTGTAGCCAGGTGGTCAGTGGCAACTTAACCCCACTATCTGAGAACTGCAAATCCTGTCATCTCTAACAAGCATGGACAGTCCCTGGGGTTGATGGAAGTCATAGTTCAGCAACTTCTGGAGGGCCAAAGGTTCCCCACACCTGAAGTTAACACTTGGGGATACTGCTGAGGTAGAGACTAAATCTAACCCCAATTGTTTCAAGGTCTCATCAAGGTGCATTCCAGTTGCATTCCAGTTGCACCCCAGATTTCAGCTTGTTTACATTACCCAATGGAACTCAATTGTAGCTATTGAGATTTGATGCAGGTACTTTGTGCAATGCAGACACACAAAAATGTCTGATCCATATATTTGTTCTGAAAAAGCATTTTTACAATATATGACATCGAATGTTCAGGGTGGATGCATCTGTATTATCCTGGTTGTCTGGTGGGTTTCAGAGCTTATTGACAAATGACACAGAAGGAGCTTCAGCTTGTAAATTGCACTTATGTTATCTATAATTTAATGCAAGTCTCAGTTGAAACTGCCTGTTTTTTATCAATTATGTGTTAAAGTAGATTGTGCCACAGGATTTGCTGCTTCTCAGCTAATGCCTTAGGCAGCTTAGTGGGGAGTCCCTCTTAGCAGTTCTGCACTGCGGATTAATACTATTTTCATAAATGTATAATAAATAAGCTTTCTTACTTAAAGATACAATTATATAAAAAGGCATTTCTAGAAAAACTTGTATTTTAAAAGGAGTTAATTTGCACTGTTTCTTGTCTGCATACTTTAAGTTCTTCTGCTTACTGAATAGTCGACTGACTAAATCAAAGAGCCTTTTTCATGTAAGATACTTGCTAAATTAGGTTTTGTTTTCACTTGAGCTGTTGACCTTGAACTTCCTTAGATTCTGTTCTTTTAGCTAAAGACAACATTTTCCACTGTTAAAACTGTGCCTTCTCTATTTCTTGTCTGATGCTGCTCCCTTACTGTTTCAGTCTCAAAAAGAAATAGGAATTAAATGTTGGAACCCCATATATCTGTTGGAAGAAAAATATAGTTTTTGCCAGAATTAAGTGTGAATTTCAATGACTAAACAAAAGCCTGCATAAAGCCAGATCCTCTAAGTGCTTACTTGGAAAGAAATCCCACTAATTTCAGTGTAGTTTTATTGCGAGTCAGTGGTACCTTGGGTTACATACGATTAAGGTTACATACGCTTCAGGTTACAGAGTCTGCTAACTCAGAAATAGTACCTCAGGTTAAGAATGTTGCTTCAGGATGAGAACAGAAATCACGTGGCAGCAGCGGGAGGCCCCATTAGCAAAAGTGGTGCTTCAGGTTAAGAACAGTTTCAGGTTAAGAATGGACCTTCGGAATGAATTAGGTACATAACCAGAGGTACCACTGTAGTGGTTAAAACCATGTTCAAATTCCTACAAGGAATGAAACTCACTGGGTGACCTTGGCTTAGTCACTTTCAGCCTCAGGATAACACTGAAAACCATGTTCTGTGGCTTAAACTCTTTGCAGTGAAGGTGGGATATAAGTGTAACAACATAAGTAGGCACACAAATAATTGTAGCCTCAAGCCTCCAATTAGCAAATGGTTTCTGCTCTGAATTTGTAATAGTTCTGAATACCATTTGAAAGGATACTGTGTTCTAAGGAGTAGACCTGATGTTCTGTTGATTTCCGGCATAGGCAGTCTTAAGGGCCAGTTCTCAAATGCATGTTTGTCACTCATTGACTCCTTGTACCCAACAGTGTCTTGGCATGTGTGAAATACTGTATTTTTCTGTGTATAAGATGACCCCTATTTTTTTGAACCCCAAATTAAGAAATCAGTATTTCTTGAGTTTTTGCGCTTTTGTGGGGGGGGGGGGAGATCTCTCTGAGTTGTTTAGCTTTTTTTGCGGAGGTCACCCAGTTGGGGAGGTCGCCCTTCAATTGTTGAGCTTGGGGGGGGGGAGGTCGCCACTGCCAATTGCCTGCTTGCCATCAATCACCACCCACTCACCACCAATTGCCTGCCCACTCACAGCAGCTGCAGCCCCCAATCGAATGCATGCATGCCACTGCCGATCACTCACATGCCTTGCCACAGCTGCCAAATTCCTGTTCACTGCTGCTGATCGCCCAAATGCCCACTCGACATCGCTGTGAGCTTCACTCATAGATAAGCTCAGGGCATTTCAAACTGTCTCTGCTCTTTCCGTCACCTCTTTCTCTCCCCACCTCCAAATTCAACCCCTTGCCAAAGACTTTTAAAGCACCTGAGCTCCTCGTAAGGACAAGAACACCCTGCCAAACTCCAACTCCCAGGCATCTTTGTATTGTTTGTAAAGCTTTAGGACCTAAGAAGGACCTAAGGAGCTACACACAATTGCTCACCTCCACAGTCTGCAATAGCTGCTGCTAGAAGGTATGTTTTAGAGAAATGAGAGCAGGTGGAATTCAACACTATTACAAACATTCCATTTGCACAACCATTTCATCTTGCCAGACAGAACAATCTCCCCTCTGCTCCCCACATATGATATTCTTGGGCTTCTCCTGATTTTGGGGGAGGGGGAATCCCCTTTGTGCAAGTGGAAGTTCTTGCACAGAGCTTCTTCTGATGGGGCTCAGGTGAATCCTGCCCAGGAAATGAAGGAGCTTACCAAGGGGTCTTGGATGTGGGGGGCCTTCCTTTAACTGGTTTCACTCCCCCTCCTTCCTTGAAAGGTATTTCTGAGAACAGGGAGGAAGACAGACACCAGCAGTGAGCCGGCTGAGAGGCATTGGCAAAAGGCTGGATCTTTTCAAGTTTTCAGATACTTGGAAAACCACAATAACAGTCAGAAAAAGATTAGAACGACCAAACCACTTCCAAAGCAAGAGAGTTTATTTTATGCCCATCTGATTATGAGAGAACTTGGATCAGTTTTCCTTTTGTTTGTGTGAGTTTGAATTTGATAGAAGAATTCAGGATACTCTTTATAACCACACAACCATTGTCACCTGGTTTTTTTTTAAGAAGAGCTTTGCATAATAAGCAGATGCTCCAACTAGCACATTGTTCTACTGTTCATAAGGCAAGGGAAATCCTTATGAGTAATGGGAACGAAGGAATCTGAATATTCTTTTGGTCTGTGTGCCATATGTTTAAAAGTAAAATGGGAAAGGTATGAGGAAAAGAAGGAACATACTTTTAGAAGAGTACTTTTAGGCAAATCAACCATGGGTCTGAATCAGGGATGGGGACCCTATGGCCCTACAAGTTGGCATTGGGCTTGAACTCACATCAGCCCCAAACATCAAAACTGAGCGCATGATTCTGAGAATTGTAGTCCCAACAGAAATCAGCATACTAGTTTCTTCCTGCTTGACCTATTCCCAACTCCTCTTGCTGTTCCTCCATAAATAAAAAAATGACAGTACTATTCTGTATAAGTGCTTCAACTGTTGCTGATAGCATCTCTCGGAAAGCAAACTAGAATCATAGAATCATAGAGTTGGAAGAGACCACAAGGGCCATCGAGTCCAACCCCCTGCCAAGCAGGAACTAATTATACTTGAGTCAACAGAGAAATCAATCATCTCAGACCTCAGAATGTTTTCAGACCTTCTGATAGAGGCTGAATTCTGCAATAGGTAATAAGCCCCAGTTTCTAACTAAACTTTTATAAACAGTCTGTTGAATGGCTTCCTCTAAATGTGTTTCAGAAAAGTTTTATCAATTTCTGACTTCCCCCGCCCACCCCCACCCCCTGATTGTGGGCTAGTTTCCTAAGTGACCTGCTCCCTTCCAGGTTCTACAAATCAGTTCTCTTATATACCATATACTTTACAGATTTAGGTAACTAAGAATCTTAGTGCCTTGGCAGCATTAAGGCCTATTGTGGGCAAGATCTGCATAATTGCTAGCTCCTTCTCCCTCCTTGGTACACTGTGTGCTTCTGTTGGATAACTTGCATCAAAGTTGAGAAGCAGTTAACTAATTTGGCTGAGAGGATTCCCTTCACCTTTTGTCAAAAGATGAGGAATAATTAATCTTTATGTGGGCTTGGTCTCATTTTTATATTTTTAGGAGGGGAGTACTTTTTGCTTTTGGTTGGATGAGGATTTTATGAAGTGGAGGAGTTATTGGTGTAGTACCTCCAAACCAAGAGGGACACGGGTGGCACTGTGGGTTAAACCACAGAGCCTAGGACTTGCCAATCAGAAGATCGGCGGTTCGAATCCTCATGACGGGGTGAGCTCCCGTTGCTCGGTCCCTGCTCCTGCCAACCTAGCAGTTCAAAAGCATGTCAAAGTGCAAGTAGATAAATAGGTACCTCTCTGGCGGGAAGGTAAACGGCGTTTCCGTGCGCTGCTCTGGTTTGCCAGAAGTGGCTTAGTCATGCTGGCCACATGACCCGAAAGCTGTACGCCGGCTCTGCCAATAAAGCGAGATGAGCGCTGCAACCCCAGAGTCGGCCATGACTGGACCTAATGGTCAGGGGTCCCTTTACCTTACCTCCAAACCATTACCTGGAACCTTCTTATGTAGCTGTTCCAATCTTTACACTTTTGCATGGCTGGAGAAATAATTAAAGCTCTCAAGATTAAGAGGAATAATTAAACATATAAGGAGGAAAAAAATATAGCAAGCATTTTTTCCAGCTACCATAATTTGCTCTTTCAAATGGAAATTATGTATGCAGAAAATTTTCAGTTATTTCTAACTACTGAGCCAGCAAAATCTAAATCCAGACGGTACGTTTTTTTGGAAAGAGATTGCAAGTAACTGCCTTAGTAAAATATTACCTTAGCACCAGAACTTTTGGTTCAGCTTGCCTGTGTCTGCAGAGACAGAATTAACTGCAAACTGTATACACAGAGAGCTTTGTGGATAGTTGGAAGGTGTTAGCAGGTGACTGAATATCACCCAGCTGTTGGGAAAATGTAGCATCTGCCCAGCAAAAAACGGACAGAAATGACTATACCAGGCATAATCAGAAATGCATGGATAGTAATATATTGGGAGACCCTGAGAATCATATAAAAGAAAGTACAGTAGGTATATAAAACATTTACCTACTGCAGGAATCTCTCCAGAAATTTGTTTCCTGTGTAGCCATAGAACTTGTATTCAAACAAGGGCTAGTCAATAACAACTTCCTCTTGTCCCTACTTAACACCTGCTCCTTCAAAGTCAAGCATGTTTTCCATGCAATGAATGTTTGGTCTGACAGAGCCATCCGTTATAATTGTTTCTGTTTGACCCAACCCATGCAAACTGACTTATGCAAACTTTCAATATTTTATACAAATCTGCAGCTTGGAATTTTAAAAACAGGGCAGGATTCTTTAAACAATTTGCATAATGAGTTGGCTATCTGTTGCCAGGAGTACAGATACTGATATGAAAAGGATTAACTTGCATGCAATTGAAAGGCTGTCAGTTGAAAATCTGTCAAGTCCTGTTCCCAGGATAAACCTGTTCATGGCTGTTTCCATGCACTTTGCATGTTAAATGTTGTCTTATGGGTAGCATAACCCCACACTATACTTGCAGTTAAGAAATTTGCATAGTTTTTGCTTGCTTAGTGAACAGAGCTTAATCCGGCCAAAACTAAATAAGGGAGCTACTTTTGTTCATAATTGGAGATTTGTCAGTGCTTACAGAACAAAGATGAAAATGACCAACGTTTTTTCCTTGTATTGTAGCAACATTTTAAGGTTGAAAAAGAATAAAAGTATTCAGCAGATCTGACTGTTTGACCTTTCTGTTACACAAGTGTTTGGTGGATGGCATATTTCCAAATGTAACATCTGCAGCCTCCAAAGGACATTATCTTTTGAAGTTTATGCTTGATGGCAGGAACAGAAAAGGCACAGGGCATGCACTACATTCCTTGTTCATTTCTTCTTCTCTCACCCTTTTCAATTTAGAGGGATTTCTGAGTGGCCTCCCCTTGTTACTTGCATTGCTGCTTATGATTAATTGTTATATGGCTTGTCAGCTACTGTTTAAAGCATTCACCTAGGATTTTCTTGAGAGAAGAGAAAAATTGCCATGCTGTGGCCAGACCTTTGGTCAGCATAGCATTTCTTTTGCGGAGGGTGTCTAGATATCGCACAGATAGCCCACACAGGTTGTGGTGGCGCTAGCCACCTTTTGACTTCAGAGAGATATAATCTCCTTGGCTGGAAATACCCATTTGGCTGCCATACCTTTTAGCCATATTGCTTTCAATAATGATGGGTTCTCCCCATTGTAGCTTTCATTATTGATTTCTTTGCCTGTATACTTATATATTTTATCCATAAAGTACTCAGAAAGCCAGCAGTAAATAGGGAATACATTTATTCTGCTGAGGTCCATGAAAACTGACTCTATGGGGAGAACACGGCCTTCTTTTTTTAGCCTTTGTCTTAATATACAAGATCCCCTCTCCAAAAAGCATTTGGCTTTTGACCTTGAGTAGAATTTTCTGGTTGAAAGAGCAGCTAAGATAAATGAAATAGATAGATTTAATTTTTTTTGTTAATAAATCACTATGAACAAAAAAATAAACTTGTCAAAGAAGAAGAAGAAGAAGAAGAGTTTGGATTTGATATCCCGCCTTTCACTCCCCTTCAGGAGTCTCAAAGCGGCTAACATTCTCCTTTCCCTTCCTCCCCCACAACAAACACTCTGTGAGGTGAGTGGGGCTGAGAGACTTCAGAGAAGTGTGACTGGCCCAAGGTCACCCAGCAGCTGCATGTGGAGGAGCGGAGACGCGAACCCGGTTACCCAGATTACGTGACTACCGCTCTTAACCACTACACCACAGAAAAATCTGACCCATGCTTCTTTGGTATTTTGCTTTCCAGACAGCACAGGAGACCACAGTCAGTTTTGTTTGGGCAAAACGGTAGTGCAGTGTGTATTTTGATAGAGATTGTTATGTGTGTAGGGTGTGTAAAGGGTTTCTAAAGAATTGCACTGTGGTGTGTGGATGTTGTTAAAATGCTGAGAATCTTAGCATGTGGATGTCTTCCAAGTAAGGAATCAGCTTCAGGGTATATGTAGTTGCAACATCATATGGATTGGTGGTAGGAAAAAGCAAATTAGATGCAACTTTGGTAACCAATTCCTGTTTTATTC
This sequence comes from Podarcis liolepis, assembly GCF_965112155.1. Taxonomy (NCBI): domain Eukaryota; kingdom Metazoa; phylum Chordata; class Lepidosauria; order Squamata; family Lacertidae; genus Podarcis; species Podarcis liolepis. Next base: position 59,312,117 of record NC_139560.1, on the reverse strand, counting down.
CCACTGCAACCCTCCTCTCTAATTATCTGTACAGGATGGTTGCCCCGTCCTTTTGTGCCAGTAGGCAATGCAGAAAGAAAGTGCATCATACTAGTGTTACACATTGGTCAATTTAGCTTAGTATAGTATACTCTGGCAGTGATTTTTCAGAATATCAAGCAGAGGTCTTTCCAATTTAGTCTTGAGATGCTAAGGTTTGAACATGGAGCCTTCTGCATGAATTGGTGCTTGCTTCATTGGAGATCTACACAGAATTATGATCCCTGAGATATGCAGAAAGCTGGAGCACCTGTATGGACCCTGAAAAGGTGGAGCACAGATCTGGCATATTCTTTTCAAGCTGGTCAATCTTCCCATGAGTTCAGCAGGAAAGTCATTGGGGGGGGGGATGGGGACTGGCTTGGAATGCAGGCAAACAAAAGTGTGTGGCCCCAAATAAGGAAATGACAGAGAAATATATTAAGGCAAGCAACAGCCACTTGATGTCCTCAAGCACTTGCTCTTGAATATTTACATAGCTGCCTGAGCAGGCAAACAGAATTCAGGCCATGTCTGAGACTCAACTAACTGGCTCACTAAGCTGCCTGTGTTGCTCCTCTTTTCTGCATGAACTCACAAAACAGAACCACAGTCTTTAATTTTTTAAAACATTTGTCCTCTTCCAGGGAGTCCTTGATTTCTTTCTTTTTAAAAAAGATTTGTATTTCACTTTTTTCCATCACTGAACCTAAAACAGTGTATAAGTGATTCCTGATGGTTTTTTATGGTCCTTTTTGTCTGCCAACCATCTGGCATACAGCCACTGACTACTATTAGATTGAATTATATTTTGATATACACATTTTACATTTATATGAATGAAGATGTAGGTTTCAAGGGAGGTGGGCACACAACATTGTTTCATAATTTACATTGACAATTAAAGTATGTTTAAAAATATGGTCCCAAATCATAAATTGGTCCTGTGGAGCTATTGTAACAAAGTTACAGATAATAATTTTCCTTTTGCTCAATATGTCTATTAATAAATTGAAATGAAATGTAAATTTGGTTTGAACATTTTGTTGTTGTCCAGATTGCTAAATAACCTTTTCAGTTAGTTCAGCTGGAATGGCATTTCTAATTGCATGAAAATAATTAGCCCATATGGGTAAAAAGTCTGTCTTGAGGAGTATATCCTGCACATGCTTAATTGTCTTGCTTGTACCAAAACATGACTTTCTGTGACAAGGAAAAATAGCATAGCTGAATTTTACACCTGTTCCTGCCCTATAATCAGAAATAAACCAGATTGTTTAGATGGTGGTACTTTAAATCTTAGCAATTTTAATATTTTATTTCTGTCATAGGACTTATATCAGTCTGAAGGAATGTTTTGCATCCTAAATTTGGCTTTGTTGAATAATGTAGTATCTGGACTGTTTGTACTCCTTGTTGAAGGAAAGTTCTATACTATGAAAAACTGGATTCTGCCACCTTTTTATATTGTGTAAATTTGCACAACTCGTCATAATTTATGCCACAGTTTTTAAGAATACAATTTTAATCTACTTTTGTAGATCATGGAAAGTGTCAAGGAACTATTAAGGGTAATCAAAACCTTTTCTGCCCACTGGAAATCTTATTCAGCCATCTTTGGTTTCTGAAACCTCATCTGGCGTTGCCCACACATTGTCAGTCATGAATTCATAGCCATAAGGGTTTTTTCGGTGGGAAAACAACAAGCTGAATTCTGCACCCAATACCTTGTCACTTTCCTGTACTTCTTCAGAATCATTACTTACAATGTTGTGTAACTTATTCTGTATTGTAACTTTTTATTCTATTACAGTGGTACCTCGGTTTAAGAACAGTCCAGTTTACGAACTATTCAGTTTACGAACTCTGCAAAACCAGAAGTAGTGTTCTGGTTTGCAAACTTTACCTTGGTCTAAGAATGGAATCTGAACGGTGGAAGGGCACTGGCAGTGGGAGGCCTCATTAGGGAAAACACGCCTTGGTTTAAGAACGGTTTCGGTTTAACAATGGACTTCTGGAACAGATTAAGTTCGTAAACCAAGGTACCACTGTAAATGCTTGGATATAGGCATGAATAAATAGCTGGGTATATTTTACTGTTGCTACCTTACAACCAGCAGGCAAAGTTGCCTGGAGAGGAATAATCAAGGCAAATAGTCTGTGAAATACTATGCCAGATGTGCAAGTTTGCAAAGTTTGTTGATACTTATCTGTCACTCAAGCTTTATAAAATTGATCCTTGCAGAAGGGGAAGCAGTTCAGCTTGGGTGCCCTCTTCTTCTAAATAGTAAACAAAAAAAACCCAATAGCATGTGACTCAATAAGTCTGTTCCTATCGGCATTCAGATAGGTAATTTAGTAACCAAGTTTATTTTTAAAACTTCCAGGTAACGTTGCGTAACTGAGTGGGCGTAGAGTTCTGTTTCTACTTGTCTGTCAACAGAATACAATAAGACTATGGCATATTAATGTATCAGCCTTTGGTAATGAAGCATGCTAGAGAATCTTAACAGGTTTCTCACAGGCAGGATTTACTGGAACTGGTGTATAAACCATGGAGCCTGGCTTCCATAGAATAGTCTGCTAGCTAGCAATCTTTTTTTTTCTTTTTTTCTTTTTAAGCAAGCTTGTAGTCCTTTGGCAGAGAAAAGCTTTAAAAGGTTAGGACAGTGTCTGCTAACTAAATTATGGCTGAAAGAAGTCCCAAGAAGAGTCCCCAAATGGAATCTATAAGCTTATCAGGTTTCGTATATTCTGTGTTTGGGGCATGGGGAACCATTTTTCTCACTTATATGAATTTGTCCAGAACATTTATAAAATGGTGAGCTCATGCCTACCCATAGATACAGAGAAGATTGGTGCCTTTCCATATCTATGAAATGAGAAAAGGTCATTCGTTTCTATTAACGTAGGAAGCTGCCTTAGTCAGGCCATTATTCCATCTAAAGCAGCACACAGACAAGCAATCGTTCTCCAGCTTTTCTGGCAGGAGTCTCTCTCAGCCCTGCTTGGAAATGCCAGGGATTGAATTTGTAACTCGTTTGCATGCAGAGCATGGGCTTTGCTAGTGAGCCACGGCCCTTCCCATAACTAGGAAATAACTAGATCTGAGCAAAACATCTAACCCACTGTGCATGTACTTGTAGATAAAAACAATGGGTTGAATTTTTTAAAAGCGTGAGTAGGAGTTCACGCATTAGTACTGTTCAGCAAACTGTTGCCAAAATTTTTGCACAAAGTAACTGGAGGTATGGCACATTATGCCTATGTCCATCGATATCTATACATGGGTTGTGTGTTGTTACCTATTGACGATGTCTTCACTTTTTTAGTGAGGGAATATTTGTGAAAGCGTAGGAGAATTCTAAGGGAGAAGATGGACTGCTCTTGCACAGTGCTCTTCCGCTAAGTTAGGAAGAGGACTTAAACTCAGATAAGGGTATCTTTGGACTCAGGCAATGTTTTGGATATGCTACAGATAACTCTTGTTTCTTTTCTTATCTCCAGTCTTGTACAGAAATAATTTGATAGGTGTATGAGAGAATTAATGGTTGTCCCACTTTCCTTTTAACATGTACACCCCATATTTCTGTAATCTGAAAAACATAAAAAGCCCAGACTAAAAACTGAATACTGTAGTGATATAAGACCAGATTCTATTTGTTGTGCTCCTGTTACTCATTTTATCTTCTGTGACCCCTTGCAACATTTTCAGCTTCTGATTGGCCCCATGAAGGATAAAATAGTCCCATTGTTAATTGTCTGATGAGGCAAATTTTAATGCAGACAAATTAGGTTTTGCCCAAGCCGTTAGTAAGCGATAACAACTCCATAATTATCATTAACCCCTCATTTGTTTGCTCATTGATGTTTAAAAGTGTTAATGAGGCTGTGTTTCATCTCAGGATCAGTGATTAGTCAGCATGTTCAGGGCTTTTACCTATTGAAGTAAAAAGGTAGAGGGAACTGAGAAGTGACTGGAAGATGCTAGTGGTAACCTGTTGTAAATAAAGAACAAGAGATGTGTTTAGTCAAAACATTGCATAACATTTTGGCCATGGAAATAAGAGCTTCAAGCTAATCCAGGTTTTATGCAAATAATTAGTTGGTTGGGGTTTTGTGTGTGTGTACTCACTTAAATTTTTTATGCAAAAAAATATAGAATCCGTAATGTGTTCCTGTGCCATTCTTTTCCACTTAATGTCTGCTTTTAAAACAGTCTTAACTTGGGTTTTATCATATTAATTTGCATTCCATTATTCTTTTTGATCAACAAGAATGTTGGAAGGATAGCATTATTTCTTTCTCTTTTTGATATTTTGATATGGACCAGAAAATTCAGGTTCCTTTGTATATAACAAATTCTTTTTTTTCCTACATGGAGAGGACTGAAGTGTAATGGATTGCATTTTGTACAAGCAAACCAAAAGGAGTTTGTTCCTCATCTGAGGCCCTTCTTGATGTGCCTCCTTTGAGGGCATTTGGAAGTTGTCACCACGAGAACAGACCTTTTAAGTGGTGGTGCCTCACTTATGGAGCTTTAGACAAAATATTCATCTGGGAATGAACTCCCTGATCAACAATACTTTGAAGCTCTTTCCCTCAACTGGGCTAATCAAACTTTTCCCGATCTTGAGCTTATGAAAATGGAAATTGACAGAATCCACAGAGTCGCTCTGCCCAAACTGAAACCGGGGGGGGGGGGATGAGATATTTTATTCTGCTTTGCTAGATATTCCACTTGAACAGATATCCTGAACTTTGGGAAGCTGTTTGATAAGGAGCTGCTGGTGGCAGCAAGTGACTCAAACGGGGAAATGGAGGGTACAAGAGAGGGCTATAATGCTGTGGCCTGGTCTCACTTTCCCAGGTGGCAGGTACCCAGAGTGGCTGGGTTATGGCTGTCATTTCTGAACAAATTTGTCTACTACTCTTAAGTACAGTATGGAGCATCTATTGAACACCTAACTTCACCTCCAGTAAGCATCTAAGAGGGAAGCGCTGCAAATCTGTAGCACCCTACAGACTGCTCCATGGACTAAACTTGTTAAAAGATGTTCCAATATGATAGTGTACCATTTGTTATTAAAGCAGAAGTCTTGTGCCCTGTGGTGGAGAATCCTACCTTGATTATTGCCTGTTCAGCATAAATAATAGCATTTGTGCACATCATATTGCAATAAAGAATTAGACAGGTGTGGGAGGAATATAACATTTGCATTCCTAAACCATTGCTCGGAACTCTTGTGACTTGCAGCAGATAGCTCAGTGGTGGATGAGATCAGCATTTTCTGAAACTGTACCTGTTAAAAAACAGTGCAGTATAACCCTCGCCAGCAGCTCTGAACGTCATTCTATCTATGTTGTGGTAGGTATGAAAGGAGAAATGCCACAGTGTTGACAGTATCTGGATGTTAATAAGGCCTGTGTTTGTGAAACCAATTATGTGCATGATCTCAGTGCATTTCTTGCAAAAGCATATCTGTGCCAGTCTTGCTTCTGAGAAACCAGAAAACTGGTGTTTTGTTTTAAAATTGTTTATATAGATACCCCCTTTTTTCCATCAACCTTCCTAAAAATTGAGGCAGTCAAAAATAGACACCCCCCCCCCACACAAAATGCTAGTATTTCTGAAAGTTTAAAATTGAGCTTGAATGCTATTGGAAATTTCAGGAAAGGGTAGATTTTTCTTGTCAAGGCAACTTTAATAAAAATAACATATGCATTAAATTAAATATATCAGGCACATCCAGCTCTCAAGAGACTGCGATCTACTCCCAGTATAAAAAAAACTGGAAGTGTTCTACCCATTGTCATTGGAGGGAGGAGGAGCGTGCGTGGGGTGTGTTGCTCAGAGTTGTTGAGTTTCTTTGGGGGAGGGTTGCCCTTAGTAGTTGAGTGTTTTGGGGGCAGCGTTGCTCAGAGCTGCTGAGCTTTTTCCAGGGAGGGTTGCCCAGATCCTAACCCGCGCTGCCACTCGCTAGCATCACGCTTACTTGAGCTTGCTGCAGAGAACAGCTTAATATGCTGCAGCAGCGGGGGGACCTGGCACCGGGGATGGGGAGCAACAACCTTCCTAGCCACCTTTATTTAATCCCGCAATCGATCAGGAGCACCTACGGTCGACTAGGAACACCCCAGGATCTACCTGTCGATCCCTACATGTCTGAAATATATGTAGGGATATTGAGGTGGGCAGGATCATGAAGTAACAAGGAGGAGATCCTGAGGCAAGCTGTCCATTATCTGTACAGTGTGTGCAGAAGAAGATAATCCTGGAATTGGCATGCATGTCATATGTAGTATTGCTGTCCCCCACAATATCTTTAAAAAGTGCAGTGGTACCTTGGGTTAAGTACCGTATTTTTCGCCCTATAGGACACACTTTTCCCCCTCCAAAAATGAAGGGGAAATGTGTGTGCGTCCTATGGGGCGAATGCAGGCTTTCACTGAAGCCTGGAGAGCGAGAGGGGTCGGTGCGCACCAACCCCTCTCGCTCTCCAGGCTTCAGGAAGCTATCCACAAGCCTTGGGAGCCCGCGGGAGTTCCTGCCGGGCTCCTTAGGCCAGTGTTTCCCAAACGTTTTTGGGCAACGGCACACCTGTTAGCCGGAAAAAAATCTCGCGGCACACCACCATTAAAGCCCCGCCCCGTGACGTCAGCGCGCAGCATCACGCCGGGAGGGACGCACAAAAGCGAAAGTTTTTTCCCTCCCCCTTGCCGGGGTGGGAGGAGGCAGCAGAGCGAGGGCAGCTGAGGCGGCGGCGGCGATAGCGGGCGGAGGAGGGGGCGGCGGCGGGAGTTGCTGCTGCTGTTGTTGCTGCTGCTGCCCGGACATGCCGGCCTCCTCCTCCTCCGCTGTCTCGCGCTCCTCCCTTTTGCGCGCGCTGCCCCGCCGCTCGGCACCACCACCGCGGAGCCGCCCCCGGCTTGACGCGGATCCTCGCCGCCGCCGCCGCCTCTCACCGCCCGACTCGCCCGCCTTCCTCCCACGGCACACCAGCCGGTGTCTCACGGCACACTAGTGTGCCGCGGAACACCGGTTGGGAAACACTGCCTTAGGCTTGCAGATAGCAGCCTGCATCCCGAAGCCTGCGCGCCCCGGGCTTCGGGCAGATATCTGTATCCCCCCCCCAAAAAAAAACCTAGGTGCACCCTATGGGCCGGTGCGCCCTATAGGGCGAAAAATACGGTACTTAATTCGTTCCGGAGGTCCATTCTTAACCTGAAACTGTTCTTAACCTGAAGCACCACTTTAACTAATGGGGCCTCCTGCTGCCGCCAAACCGCCAGAGCACGATTTCTGTTCTCATCCTGAAGCGAATTTCTTAACCTTAAGCACTATTTCTGGTTTAGCGGAGTCTGTAATCTGAAGTGTATGTAACCTGAAGTGTATGTAACCTGAGGTACCACTGTAATCAGAAAGGTTTGGACAGAAATAAAAGGTTGTAAATGTTGAATTGAAGCAAGAAATTAACATTTGTTAGTTATTCTGGTGAAATGTTAGCAAGTGAAATAATAAGCCATCAAAGAAGTCCACTGTTTGAAGATGCTAAACAATATTAACCTCTGTGTTAGGTTTAAAACTTCCGCATGATGACAGCCATACATTTTTATGTTTATAGGAAAATATAATCTATCCTTCATCTGTACAGATACCATGGTGAAGTGAAGTACACAAAACAAGTCATTCAGTAATGAATCATAAAATTACAACATAAAGGCATGTAAAAACAGCAGCAAAGTGAGTAGACCACCAACAACATAAAAACCTTCGAAGTGCTTGGATAAAAAAGTCTTAATCTGGTTCCAGAAAGATAGCAATGTTAACAACACACTTCTAAGAAACTGTCCTTTTAAAATATGTGATTGTTGTGGGGGAAGCTTTTAAAAATGTCCAGCTCTCGTGGTTTCAGAACAGTTGGAAAATGCGATACTCCAATGGAGTACTGAGTAACAAAATGTGTGCCTAACTTGATGAAGCAGTTTTATTATTCTATATATGTAATTGTTCCTTTCTCTAAAAATTTGGATATTGACCACTAGGGTTCACTCCAGGCTTTCAAACAGTTTTCCAAGAAAATGGTTTAAGCATACCTTTTTCTCGAGGTGCAGGTTTACATGTTGCTAACTTGTAAAGACTTGATATTCTATTTTGGTTTAGATCTTTGAACACAGATAAATATAAATGCCCCAGTCATGTGCTGTGAGAGAACAGCTGCAAAGGTGGTGGAGATACAAAATATACAAACACACAATTAAATTGTGATAATTGAAGATGTAAGATTAAAGTTAGCAATCAACATAAAAGGAAAGTTTTTGCATGGGCAGTTGTTTTTCCACTACAATATTTTTAAAACTGTAGCTGTCAGTTTATTACAGCTGTTTTGCTGGTAGACTGTGATAGATGAAGCAATTAATGGATCCCTCCTATAGTTTGAATACTCTCAGAGGAATTTCACCAAGGATATTTCTTCCCTCTTCTTTTTCTCCATAGCTTTACACTGCTTAGGAATTCTGCAGTAAAACACCCATGATCATTGCAATGCTCAAGTGACTTTCTACTTAAAAGAACATCTAGTCTGCCAGTGTATTTTGTCCTGGCTGCTCTTTGTACTGTCATGTGCTCTCTCTGATGTTGTCTTATAAACCTAAGCAATAGGGATTAATTTTGAGGTGCAGCAAAAGGAAAAAGTTGGCAGAGGCACAGATGAACTTCTAAATATTGGTGATAGTAAAAGACTTGTAGTATTCATCAGTCTGGTTTAATTCAGGGATACACAGAAAGTTTTTAGGCAACACTTCCTCCACAGGTTCTGATCTCTTTTACTCCATTTAGTATAGCAACAAACCCAAAAGTTTACAGTGCATAGCCCAGTGAATTATTGTTTCCCCATGTGATCATAATGTGCTGGCTATGCATGCGGGAAAGTCTTCCTGTATGGATCAGACGAATGATGATGAATATTTAAGAGTCTACTTAATTTCAACTATTTGTTTGTTAATTTGATTAATTCATGCAGTGACCTTTGACTTGGCAGAAGTCACTTAGATGCAGTATTAGTGTGATTAATATGACTGTGGAGACAGACTAGCTATGGCAGTCCAGCACAGTAGTTAACTACTTTTTTTGAGTCTTGGTGGTAGAAGTTGTTTTATACACAGCAGAAAATGCACCCCAAGCCTTTTCTTGTCTTCTCCTTGTATATCTGGCAAACTCTAGTGGACTGTTTACTTTCTACATAGAATCATAGGATTGTAGATTTGGAATGGCCTACAAGGGTCATCTAGTCCAACCCCCTGCAATGCAGCAATCTTTTGTCCAATGTGGGCCTTGAACCCATAAGCCTGAGATTAAGAGTCTCATGTTCTACCAACTGAACTATTTCCTCTTCAAAATAATTTATTGATATTTCAAAAATGGTGCTATGTTGTTCTCTTGAATAAGACACTAATAGACTGTTCTAAAGCACAAAAGCATTATGATTCAAAACAATGTAAGCTAGGTGGTGTCAGGTCTGGAGTCAGATGCGGGTCAGCAAGCAAGAAGCAGAGTTTGTCAGAGAAATTAACTCTTTATTCAAAGAAACAACATACAACTCAGCAACACTTTCCAGTTATTTTTGCCCTTATAGAGCAGTTGCCAGGACTGACAGTCCTTGCCTTCAACCTCATCTAAGGCTTCTCTTCTGCCAGTTGTTTCCCAAGCAGTCTCAAACTGTGTCTAGGCATCTCTAATCTCTGTTCCACTCTACACTCTGCATATCCTTGGAGACGTGGTCCTCAGTACCCGCCCAGATGCCACGCTCTGAACTTTCACTGAATCCATCTCACCACCTCGCTGGTCAGTCAGTATCCCAGGAAGTCCACCATCATGACAAATGGGGAAAAGAAGTTTGTCACAATAGGAGAGGCAGAGTCCATGCAGCCTCTTCCCCCTCCTCCTCTGCTTCATCCTCTTGAGTCAGAACTGCTCCCTGTCACAGGCTCTCCCTGTTCACTGAATTCTGTTGCCTCTCAGCATCCAAAAACTCCTCCACTCTGAACTCTCCTGGATGTATAGCCCATCACTAATCCCCAGGCTCTGAGCCCTCCTCCTCTGGGATTTTCATTGGTGGTTCCCCAGCTAGTGCCTCCCACCACTCCTCATCAGCCTGCCAGTTCCTGACAGTTGGGTAAAGTGCATTGGAAGATGAGATGAGAGTGCTATCATAGATAATACATACCTCTTGCCATTCATTAAGAGGTGGGCGGGCTGCCCTATGACTTCTTTACAAGCTAGTTTTTTACATCAGCAAAAAGATCTGTACACTTGTCAGGTATTTGTCATTATTCTTATACCCATCCCCACCTGAAGCTATTTGGGACTTTTGAAGTATTGGCATACATATTGTATATTTTCAAGGAAGTAAACTTGCATCAGGTTTCCAAGGTCAATGAAAATGCAATAGAAGTGAGGGGATTCCAGTTTCTTACCTCATGCCTCCTTAGTAGAAGACACTGGAAGCAAGAGGGGAAAGACTATAGAGTCAAAGGCCTGCATAGTGCAGCTGACTATTTCCATGCCTTAAAACACTTCTATATAATTCAGCCATCCTTTTTCTGAGCATGATTCCCACAGCCCCCCAATTTATTTTGATAGTTGCTATTCCATACCCAACTTTAGTGACTGATAGAGATGAAACTACTCAAGGGGGAGTGGAGAGGACCAGCTCACAGCTTTAATAAAAGCTTATTGGTGTCTGTTATTAGAAGGCTTTGTACCCACAAGACATCCATTAAGAGTACTCTTAGTTTTAATTTCTGATGCACTCATTTTGAAACTTTCTCAAGCAATTCTATTCACTTAATATCTTAGGCTGGGAGATAACTGCTAAGCACTGCAAGGCTTTAATGTGACTTCTGGGTATGAAACCTTCAGCGCTGGTATCTGAGTTTTCAGAAGACAGATACAGTAACAAATGGATAAAGTATGGAGGTAATTCTGTGAAAGTCAATAACTAGCTGGAAGCTACAATTTAATAAGTGTTTGGACATATCTGGCTCAGATAAGTTTTCTATATTTTAGCCCTCTCTCTGTTAAAAGTGATAGATGTAGCTTAAATCCAGACTCCATGTGGGATTAGATGTCAGGGGAAATAAGTGGAAGCAAGGCATTTGAAATCAATATATTGCCTCTGGGTGCAACATAATACAGACAAAAGTTACAGAAATATAGGCTGGGAAATAGGTATTAGAACAGAATATGATTTAGTTTATAAGCTGACCTTGGCTCTTGTGAAAACATATGTATGGAAATCAGTGGGAGACTTTAAAAACTGCAAGTCAGCTTGTATGGGAGTAGAAAGGAGCCATGTCAGATGAAATCTGAAGTTTTAAAAAGTAGGAGCTCTTTTTTGTAGCACAACATGAAATAGGTTGTAAGCTGTTTATTCTTGCCAAATCACACGAAAATCTCTGTATAATAATAATAATACATTTGGTGTGATCTGAGTTTTCCCATACTCCTTTTGATTCATGGGTGTATATTCTATGTATCTGTGCAGATTTCACTGCAGGATGGTGATACCTCTATTATAATGCATGACCCATTTTGAGGAGGCCAGTTTGGGTGGTAAAATAGGCTTCTAGCCCTTTCTGGAAGCTGAGAAGCTGGTCATCCATGACCTAGAAGAGATTAAAAACTGGAAATGATGCCCGAATCAGTTCAGCTGCCAAGGATCAGGTGTCCCATAGCAAAAACACTTACTTTAAAAGTAACTTTTATTAGGTTTTCAAGAATATGTGAATACAAAAGCAGAAGTAGTTACCTGTTGAATAAAGCATGCTGTTGCACTATTATACTTCCCCCTGTCAGCAAACAAACATACACAGACCCACTATAAGAAATGAACAAACTTAATAATTGAAACAAAACTGGCAAAGAAACTTCTTAAAAATAGACAGCCATGGCACATTAAGGAGAGGTATTAACATTATCTAAGCATTTTGCATATTGTCTTAATTCATTGAAAACAGGGTTACAGTGGGCTCTGTTTTCACTAGATACTTGTCACAAGTTAAATTTCAGTCATTTCATACTCATTTCTACTGTCTGTTTTGCCTGAACAAGGTCAGAAAAGTTCAACTTCTCTTTACACATCCCCACTTTGCCCCTGATGCTAAGACAGTTCTGCTTAAGGGTGGAGGCCTGTATCTATATTCTTAAAAGAACATTGATATAAACAGAAAGGGCTAGCTAGAAAACCAAAGTGTAAATATTTTGATCCTTTTTGTGGATATCTGTATTGCTTACTCAGTGTTTTACCAAATTTCCCTGTATCTTAATTGCATAATGGTGAGTATTTGTGCTTTTCAGAACCTCTAGTGTTTTGAAATTGTTCAGAAGTTTCCATGACCTTTTGAATTTCTTTGGTGTTGGTGTTTTACAAATGCATGATAGATGTTGTGGTTTGTGCAGTATTTGTTTCTTGGAGAAGGCAAACTGAAGCTAAAAGTCATTGTTTTGAGTTGTTTGTAAGTTGAACAGTGTTAATTTAGTATTATTGTTGGATTCCTTGTATCCAATCTGGTTTACAGAAACGCTGTTTGTGGTAGCAAATATTTTTAGGACTGGAGCATAAGGGAAATTTTGAACAGCTAAACAGTTCATCTTAATCCTTAAAAACAACATATGTGAGTTGATCCAAAAAGAGCTGACATTAAAATAGTTCCAGTACAGGATCATTGCGCACAAATGTATTATTATGTTTTAGCACTCCTACAAATATATACACAAATATATACAAGCACACACAACACTTATTCAGTTTCTCACCGGTGTTGAATTCCAAAAATATGCATGGTGTAGGATTAAAGTTCAGATAAAACTAACCACACAACCTGGCCATCTTGCTCCTGTAAATGGGCAAATGTCCTTTTAATTACATTGCCATCCATACAAAAATAAAAGATATTTGTATATTTTACCCAGAGTGGTCAGGAATAATAATAATAATAATAATAATAATAATAATAATAATAATAATAATAATATCATCTTGGGGGAACAAATTCCATAATTTTAATTGCTGTGTGAAGGAGTACTTTATTTTGGCTGTCTGAATCTTCCAACATTTAGATTCATTGGATGGCCCCAGAAGTAAGTTTTTCTCCTGATCTCAATCCACTTTTCTCACATCATGCATTAATTTATATACCTCTAGTCCCCGCTTCCTCATCTTCCCCACAACTAAAAATCTTCAAATGTTGTAACCTTACTTCATACTGGAATAGTTCCAGCCTCTTGATCATTTTGGTTTCATCTTTTTAAAAACCTTTTTGAGCTCAACTGTGTCCTTTTTGAGGTTAAGCACAGGAATCCTAATGTGGTTGCACCATAGATTTATATAACAATATTATAATATTTGCAGTTCCATTTTCATTCATTTTCTTAAATAGCAATAACTTGGCACTTTTAAAAGAGATCCTTTTGGACCCTTTACAACCATTTTTAGTCAACTTGACTAATTTTGTGGCATCGGCAAACATTGCCCACTCACTGTTTACCCCGAATCGCCAGGTCCTTTATAAACGGGTTAAAAGCAAAGGTCCCACTACTTATCCATGGGGAACTTCACTTGATGTGACTGACCCAATGATTGCTCCTAATACATTAGTATTCAAACACCTGCCATACTCCTGCCAGCTCTTCAGTTCTGCTCTTAATAGGAACCTACCCTTAGTATTAAACTATCACTTACCTAATATATACAAAAGAAGCTACAGCTAAATTCTTGCATTTTATTAGAGTTTTTGACATGGCCACACTTGTGTCTCCTTCACCTTTGTTAAAACAACAACTGTGATGCTTTTAAAAACAACAGTTAGAATGAGAGACACCTTTAAAATATTTGTTATTCTAGTAGAGAACAAATGGGTGAGTTTGAACATTTCAGCCATGTGTGTGGATGCTAATTGGCTGGTTGGAATATTCACCCATACTTCTCTGTGCTATGGTATTGCACTGTCAGAAGTTAAACCTTGTGTTGCAATGTGTGTGTAGAAATAGTGTGAGAGAGAAGGTAATTGTATTTAGACACTGAGAATGCACTTCAGGAAGAATCAGAATTTGGCACATGAGAAGAACGGGTTATCTGGTATACAGAAATGGGTGAAAACACAGGTGTGATATGTGATAATGAAATGTCGTATACTAGATATGAGGGATCTTAGAGCCAAGGGCTGAATCCAAGCTTCTCCTAACCAACCTTCAGGGCTTTCTCTCCATTCTTTTGCCTGACTGCAATGTGAACTGTGATAACGGCTCTTGCTTGCTTAGATGGATAGAGGGGTGTGGGTGTGGAAGTGGGTATGTAGAAACCTCTGACATCTGTGTGACCAGAATATAGCCTGCTATACAAAAATCAGAGTGACACCTGTTGTTCTGTCTACCACTGACATCTGGCACCCAGTAGGTTGTCTGTGAAAGAACATTGCTGTCAGGTTCCTCATCCCTGCTCTATACGGTATTGATTGATCAGGTTGTCCATCTCATGAGCCTTAAATAGTTGTATATGAAACCTCCTCCCTGCACTGAAATCTATTTTTAAAAAAATATGTTAATGCTTATTATGAACAATGTTGTATTCATATTTTTCTGTTTTCATTTGTTAAAGGGTTAAATCCAGTCCTATGGAAGACTCATGAACAAATTCTAATTACTCATTATATATTTCTGTCTTCCAGACAATGCTGCAGAAGCTGATCTGTGGCTCCTGAACAGCTGTACTGTTAAAAGCCCTGCTGAAGACCACTTTAGAAACTCAATTAAGTAAGTTGCTCTCTTGGAAAAGAAAATATATTGCATTTGTCGGTGAACAGTCGTTGTTTCAGAGAGACCCCTTATAATCTAGAACTGTAACTTGACTGTGCAAAACAGGGTGGGGTCTATTTAGAACATACGGAATACCTTTTTGCAGTATTATACAGAAGGACTGATAGAGTTGAACTGTAGAAGTAGCATCTAATCCATGTAGTCATTGCCTTGAATAAAACCCTGTAGTCTTGCTTGCTTGTTCACTTACAATATGTGTGCACTTACTTGGTGCTATTTTTGGTAAACAATGAGATGCAGGTACTCATATCTTCCAAGTGTTGTGGTTGCTATGGGCAGCAACAACAAAAAGAGAGGTGACAGTACTCTGTACCTATGAGCACCATCACAAACAAAAGCACTTCATGCATTACAATTTTTCTCCAATAATAATAATAAGTCCTCATAGCAGCCTGCAGTTATGGTTTTCACATTATGACCCAATGAGATAACTTACAGGGCCAACCTACTTAGTTTCCGCAATAGAATAGCATCATTTTATCTCTGACCACTATTTTAATTATATGCTGCTTCTTGTGGTTTAACTTTGGTTAATATAGCAGGAGCAGAGCCCGTTCTGGCTACCTTGATTGACATTCTAAGGCATGGTTAGGGAACCTGTAGTCCTCCAGGGAACCTTGACTCCAGCTCCCATCACTCCTGACCATTGGCTGTCAGGTTTGGGGCCATCCGTACTTGAAGGGCTTCTTTCTCCTGCATGAAACTGTAGATTGTATTTTTGTGCTGCCTTGTGAGTAGGCATGAGTTTTGCCTACTTGCCAGGCATGGGAGTCAACCTTTAGCCTTCACAACAAAAACCACTAATTGTGGCTTCAAGTGAATTAATGTGGTCACATCAGCTTTGGGTCTACGTGTAGTTTCCCAAAATTTACACAACATTGAACTTAGCCTGTGCTACACTTTCTTCGTAACTGCTTCTAATGCTGATTTATTTATTTGTTAAGCATACAGCTTCCCATCACACCACCCAAGAAATGGCATGTTATGATTTTAGTAGAGCCTTGTTGATCTCTTGATTATTAGTAGATAGGAATGAGAATAGGTGGAATTTGACTCATGTGTCCAGTGTAAACTAAAAATGTTGCCTGTTAGGTAAAGATCTTGTCTTTATGTAAACTTCCATGTGATTGTTTTGTAATCAAAGTTTTAGTATAGTGCGCAGAATGGCATCTACTGAAACTGAGCATGACCTAACCTTATAATTATAGCTAAGCAGCTAGTGTGCTCAGAAGAATAAAGCAGAGGGTCATATTGGTGCTTTAGCTAGTAGATTAACAGAGATTCCTCCTCTACCTTTCATTGGGCTGGTTTGTTAGCAAGAATTAACTGTATTGAGCCTTGGGCTCGAGTCCTTCTCCTCTCTTGCTCCGCGCCCCACCCCCCGCCGCCGACATAACTATGATGTGAGATATGAAAGCTTTCACTTCTATTTTACATTAACCACAGTTTGCCATGTGTAGTGGTAATGAGCCATTTCAAACCATAGGTATTGAAGCTGGCTTGTTTCAACTAGCCTTAGTTAATAGTCATCACAGTTTAGGGTAGATGTGGTACACCTGTGGCCTGCTAGCCTGGTGAAGCTTGCCGAACCCTTTCAAGCTGCCAGTCAGCTGTCATCTCCCTTCACATTGCGTTGCTGGTATGGGAGGAGAGGTTCAGTAATATGATTCCATGTTGCAATGGGAAGGAAAACCCCTGAGAGAGATGCTTGTGGTGTGTGCCCAGGTGAGTAAGTGTGTGAGAGAGAGTGTGCCATGTCTGAGTGTATGTCTAATCTGCATATGTGGAGAGTGCATGTTTCTGCATATGTGGTATGTGTGGGTTGTATGTGGGGATGCACATAGGTGAAAGTTCAGGAGAAACTTTGGTCATGACCATTGTGGGCAGGTGGCCCTCAGACTGAAAATGTTGTCCACTATTGGTTTAGAGTTCTGAACGTAGTCGTGTGTTCACTGTAGACTGAAGCACCGGCAGCCTGGCAATGGTAGCTCTTATTTTGCCAAGAAAAACCTAGTTTACTAAACACCAGCTATTAATCTGCTGTTAGGCAAATAATAATTGTGGGCTACTCAATTATCCTCATAACAAAATCCTTATAAGTTTAGCTCCAGCTGTTACAAGTGATAGCTTTTGAAAATAATCTGTGTGCATTGAAGAAGAGAGGTGAAAATGAACTTTCCCTCAGTCATCTCAGCTTCTTTTTATGTCTTTATAAGAATGTGATGCTTATTGGGACTGAATTGTGTTCCACAGGATTATACAGTGACCTGTTTCTTGTGGAAAAGAGAATATACTTCCCTTGTGCTGAAACATCTGCACTGACATCCTGTTTGCCTCCAGGTGCAATTCAGAATGTTAGTTTGACATATAGAGCATTAGATGGCCTTGGGACTAGGATATCGAAAGGACCCTTTCCTCCTTTCCCAACTTGTTTGTTCACTCAGATCATAGTTTGAGGCCTTTCTCAGTCTACCACCGCTTTCTAAGGTTAGGTGAGTGGTACTAGGGCCTTTTCCTGGACAGCAGCCTCTCTTAGGAACACCCTCAACAGGTATATTTCTTTAAAATATTTAAAATATTTTTTCTCTTGGGGGAAAAATATTTTTCTCTTGGAAAACTTGAGGCAGTTTTATGTGTAAAATGCCATTATCAGTGCAAAAAAGCTGCTGCTATTTTGAGGGTCAAAGCTGCAGGAACTACCTTAAAAACCCCTCCTTTTCTCTTGATGGTATGCAATTCTCATATAAAGCACATAATTTATAGAGTGCTGTAGAAGGTTCACAGTGCTTCATACGTATCACAATATTTTAAATTCTTACAATAATCTGTTAAGATAAATCAGTACTAGGGACTGAAGCTGAGAGTATCCTCCTTAAAGCACATAGTAAGTATATAGTAGATAGAGGTGAGATTCAACTTGAGGACTTCCTGAAATCTAATTTTGGCTGCAATCCTAACTGGTCTTATCTGGGAGGAAGCCCCTTTGAATTCAAAAGGTCTTAGTTTTGAGTAGACATAGTTAAGATTATGCTGTTAGTCTCTGTGTTACCAGCTCTTATTATAATGTTTAAGGTGCAACTTGAATGACTTTTGGAAAGGAAAACAGAATCTGTGTTGCAGAATTATTCATGCTGTTTAATGTTTAACATCCTAAAAATCACTTGACTGTATTTCAAGAATAGAGCCTTTGAACTGTGATGTTGAGCTCTATTTTGAGGTTATGTTAATTGTTAATGTGTAAGAATGCAGGACAAAGGTTAACATATTTTGCAAAAGTGTCGCTGCAGAAACACTTGGTAGGAGGTGTGGCAGTCTGGGACCTTGTGTGTACATAAAAACGTTGGTAGTCCTTAGCTAATAAAATAAAATCACTAGTCCCTTTGTCCTCACATAGCTTTTTATTTTAAAAAATAACTTTTTCTTGGGTTTTATAAACAGGGATTGTAGGAATAATAAATGATATCAATAAGCAGACAAAGTTTTCTATGCCATTTGCTGTTGGCTGTTGTTGGCATCCATCTGTCTTGAGAGGCAATGGAGTGTGCCTCCAGGGGTGAAGTCAGAACATTGTGTTAGCCGCACCAAAGTGTCCTCCTCAAGGTGCTAGCCTGTGCAGTGTGTATGGAGGTATTGGGCTGCCCATATGACAAGACAAGCCATACTGAAAGCCTCAAAGAAAAGCTGAGCAAGACTTTTGGCACCAGGTTGGCTGCAGGAGCTGCTGGAAGGAGGCATAGAAGGCATCATTCAACCATCTTAGGGACTCCACTCTGGATTTTTGTAGGGTTTACTCCTTAGCTGTTTCTTCTCCCACAGATAGTCCACATGGTAGCAGAGATTTAGGATCAGTGCTTTTCTTCTCCTTGATGGTCTACCTTCCCAGGTTGACCATCCCCATCTGTCCCTCATTCCCTTTACAGCACGTGCAGCAACTGCCTTGTTGATGTTGGACCCACTATGGGTCTTGTCCACTGAATCTGCCAGAGCTTGTCTTCTCATGCTGGGGAAGCCCCTAACACATTGAGGGCTACCCTCACCTGGTTTAGCTGGCCAGTAGAATCCATTTACTGGGATGTGGCCGCTGTCACATACTGACAGCTTCTAGGAGCCACAGGTGGTAGCTGAGTGCAGGGTGGGGGCCAAAGGTGTGCAAACGACCCCAGAAGGAGCACAGTGTGCTCCCCCACCAGAAGTGCGAGTCGTCTTCTAATACCCCACACATCACAAAAATAGCTTAATAAATTGGCAGCAATAGCTACTACATATGGTTCATTATTAGTGGTCATTGTACAAGTTCTTGGTTCATGGAGTATTTTAAATAAAAACAATAACAAAGGGGAAACAGGATAGAACAGAGTTAACAGATAACATTCAACATCGCTTAGCTAAAATGCCTAATCAGGAGCCATTTTGGTTGTGCTTAGATTAAGTACGAGTCAATTTTTTCTCTTATGTTTCCAATGGAACAATATAAAATGCAATATTAATGAACATGGAAGGAGGCTTCAAAGTGAAGATAATAATTTATGTTTAAATTTAAATTTAGATCAACCAGATTGAGCCAAACACGGATGGCAGGGATTATTCATTTTCTGGAATACTGGCATATGTTAATAAACTCAACCACACCGGGGTAAAGCCATCTTTCTTGATCTGTCCACATGTCAACTGTAGTTTATTTGTTAATATCTCAAGAAGAGCTGTTTCCCAAACTGTTTTGTACCAGTTGTCTATTGTAGTGCCAGAAAGGTCTTTCTAGGTCTTGTTATATTGCTTCTCCCTGCTTGTAATAAATGGCTTACTAATTCTTTATTATGTAAATCCTGATTGTTGTCTTGGCCGCATAGCTTTTGTGAGTCACTTATGGTTAGGGAGAAAAATACATATATCACAGCTCATATAAACATTCCCTGCCTGGTTACCTGGAGAAACCTCTTCCTTAATTAGTGACTTTAGAGGCCTTATTAGAGATTGCTATTACCCTGATAAAATCTAATGTATTTCTTGCCTTTGCATTATAGATACATAATGAAGCCTTCATTATACACACAAATATTGTGGTCTCAGTTATCTGAGTTCTGGTACTGGCCCGGTGGAGTATTGACTGTCACCACCTTCTGAATATAGAATATTAAGACTCTACAGTAGCTTGGCTAAAAGGCATAAAACAAGAATGTAGGGTGAAATACTGTATAGGTTATTTGGAATCCCCTTAGATTAAATCACATCAGCTGTACCTTAACCAAACGTTTTGATTTTTCAAAATATACAGAATATGGAATTACAGTCCATTTAAATAAACAAGCAAAGTTTATTCTGGACTACTAACATAGGCAGGTAGCTGCAGCTCTACAGAATTGCCTCATGCTACCATTTGAATTGCTGGGCTTGGATGGGTAATCATAGTGACAGGAGCAGCTCCTATCTGGTCTGCTGAGGGGTCCCCTAAGAGTTTCTGGGCCCTCAGCCACTGCCTTGCCTGCTTCCTCCCTAGTGCTAGGCCTGTGTATTTGGCCTATGATTTCTTTGACAGAAATCTTTATCTTGTCAGCTACTTCCTTAATTACAGATGCAAGATATAAACCAGTAATAGCATGAAACTTTGTCCATTATTGTGTGTTTTCGGGGGCTGATTTCCTGACATAGCAGGGAGACATAACCCACTGCCTCTTAAAATTTAATTTTGTAAAAGAAATCCACTTTAAAAGTTCATAAAGCACAGTGAGGCTGTTCTGTATGTAATGATGTCACTGTAGCTCCCAGGCAGAGAACTCTGCTGATGGATGTGGCTATAAAAAGTGAAGCAGGTTAGCTTTTTGATTGCTTCACACTGTAAATCTATCTGACAGATTCATGCTGAGTTTTCCTATTAGATATTAGTTAAGCTTAAGTCTGATTTACTTGTTCAGATCATTGGCAGTTTTTCCTAATGGCATCAGTTCTGCTGAAGACCAGATAAGAAAGCGGGAGCCCTGTCCCCAAGACGTGTTTAGTACAGTGGTACCTCGGTTTATGAACTTAATTCGTTCCAGAAGTCCGTTCTTAAACCAAACCCGTTCTTAAACCGAGGCACACTTTCCCTAATGAGGCCTCCCGCTGCCGGTGCCCTTCCACCGTTCGGCTTCCGTTCATAGACCAAGGTAAAATTCGCAAACCAGAACACTGCTTCCGGTTTTGCAGAGTTCATAAACCGAATAGTTTGTAAACAAACAGAACTGTTCATAAACCAAGGTACCACTGTACTTCTGTTGCAATTTGGTGAAATGAGCCAACCCTCTATTTCACTGTCTATCTCTATACCTGCATGGTTCTGTATCTGAATGATTAATAATAATAATGTATTTTGAAAAAGATACGGTTAGCATTGGTTTTAGGGAAGTCTGGCATTTGCCTGACCATGGCAGATGCTGACACCAGGTCTGGATATCTCCTTGGGGGAGAGGCCATTGTTCAGAGGCAGAAAACTTGCTTTGTCTGCTGCCAGTCTGTGCTAGATGGACCAGTGGTCCAACAATATAAATCAGTTGCATGTGTTCCACTTCTGAATGTATTTTCAAGGGGAGAAGGAAGTTTGTGTGTGTGTGTGTGTGTGTGTGTGTGTGTGTGTACATAAACACACAAATAAATACAGTATCTGACATGAAGATGGAGATACTGGAATGAAAATAGGCATGTACATTCAAAACACAATTACATGTTTCCCGTTTGAACCCCACCACCATTTTCACAACACCTGGTGTTTGTTTTTTTTGCAAAGTGAGGCATCTCAGACATGTTTGCAGTTTCCCTCTGCAGCTGCTAATCTACAACCTTCTTCCTTATGGAGGAAGGGGATGAAGTCCTGTTCTCAAGTCAGGTGTTCCAGCGTTTCTCAAAGGAGTGTTATAGAAACCCTCTCCTTTCTAGCTGGCGAGTTCTGAAGTTGGTTATTGTTGCATTTGACGATTGTGGAATGCAATATCATTTTCCTCACCCTCTCATACACACACTCACCGTTAATAAGACATGCTAGGTGGATTTGAGCAGGTCCTAGTAGATATTGTGTTGAATTCTGCATTAAGTATATGTTGGTCTCTGTCCTTACCTCTTTTTGTTAGGCAAAGAGCTCAAGAAATCATGTCAAACCTCTCCATGTGAGATAAATGGGAATGACACAAAAGTTGCCATTGCAGGTCTCTCTCATTTCATTTGGAAAGGTATTCATTCTGTCAGGAAGAGTACATGAACAACAACTCAGTTATTCATCAGTTTATGCTTAATCATGAAAAGCATGTTTTCGACAAAATATCACAAAATATTAGTCATGTCACTTGTTTCAAGACGCAGGAAAAATGTGAATTTCTGTTGCAAACAGCAAAAAGGTACTTAATTGCTTGCACATTAGGCTTTTAAAAGAAGGGGGTGGTTTGATATTGTCAGGACACTATTTACTACCAAAAAAAGAGCAAGTGGGGTGGGGGGTGTACAGATGATGATGTGATTGCTTTTAAAGAGTTTACCATAGAGCTCTAAATACAGTGGTACCTCGGGTTACATACGCTTCAGGTTACAGATTCCACCAACCCAGAAATAGTACCTCAGGTTAAGAACTTTGCTTCAGGTTGAGAACAGAAATCATGCTCTGGCAGTGCGGCAGCTGCAGGAGGCCCCATTAACTAAAGTGGTGCTTCAGGTTAAGAACAGTTTCAGGTTAAGAATGAACCTCCAGAACGAATTAAGTACTTAACCCAAGGTACCATTGTACAATGGTTCTTTTTGCTTCTGATTAGTAGTATAATAGTTGGTTTTGTCTGTAAGGCAGTTTTTATTCTTTTTAAACTGAAATGCATATTTATTATTTGTTGTAGCCTGGCTGAAATAAGTATTAAAATAGTGCCAGCTCTTAATAAAACAGCCCCCTTAATTACTCTTCATCCTAAGATGAAGCTGTAGAGAAGAACAATATGGATTTATTACAGTTCCTTCTGATTCCTGCTTAGTAATTCTGAAGTACAGGGGAGCTATACTAAATGGGTTTTTCCACTTTTTATGGTTTTAGATGCATTTTGTAACTGATAATACAGCTACTTTATAAGACTATTGTGACCTGTAGTTGATTGTATGCAAGGGAAGATGAGTTCTACATGAATGCTGAAGTGTTCAACCTGTGCATTCTCTTATGGCATAATTAGTATAAGTAATCTACTTGAAGTATTCTCTACTGGTGGTACATCAGCTTTGCTTTTATGCTGTGACACCTTTTCTGGATCAATGTGACCTTGAGCTGATACTCTGATATTTAAAAGTAGTGAAGATTTTGCACAAGGGCAACCAGGTGGGTGACTCTCGGGTTTCTTTAGCTGAAATGTGTGAAGTCTCCATGGAAACATTTGGGTGCAAGTTCCAGCTTTCCTCTCCAAAACATAAGGAATTTTTCTTCCATCCAGGTGTGCTCAGGCCAAATTCTACTTCTCAATCTGTCTTAATGAATAGAATAGAATAGAATAGAATAGAATAGAATAGAATAGAATAGAATAGAATGGAAATGTCTTTATTGTACTGTTGTGCAAACCTCCACTGACAGTTGCTTTAAAGTTGGTGGTTATACTACTACTACTACTACTACTACTACTACTACTACTAATAATAATAATAATAATAATAATTTATTTATACCCCGTCCATCTGGCTAGGTTTCCCTGCCACTATGGGAGGTTCCCAGCAAAATATTAAAAATACAATAAAGAGATTATTGGCTTCCCTGCTTCATGTAGTGCATAGTTAAACTATGGAACTCACTCCCACATGAGGCAGTGATGGCCACCAACTTGGATGGCTTTAAAAAAGAGGATTAGATAAATTTGTGCAAGAGAGGGAGCGGTTTGGAGGCAGCAGTGCTTCTGAATACCAGTTCCCACAGGCATCTGATCCGCCTCTGTGAGAACAGGATTCTGAACTAGATAGGCAACTGGCCTGATCCCGCAGGCTCTTCTTATGTTCTTGAACTAAAGATGTGCCTGATTTCTAGTTTAATGGGTTCATTATTCCCCTAGGAAAAGGGGAGCTATTTTTCTTATGATTTTGTGGCAGGTATTTGAAATTTTAAAAACTTTTACAAATTACTCATAGTGCCGTGAGGAACTCTGCATCCTCCCAGGATGACAGCAGCATTCCTTTGGAATATTTTTTAGAAAGTACACCAGCAGTGGCAGAGCTCCAAGCTCCAGCGGGGGTGGAGAGAGAGCAGGCAGGGGCGTGGCTGGTGCACGTCCCGGGGGCTTGGCACTCTGCCCACAGGGGCGTGGCATGCATCCTGGGGCCGTGGCGTGCCACCTGTGGGGCAGCCACGATGGCACCCCACCTGGATCGTGCCACCAGGGGCGGTGCGCTCCCCCCCCGTTCCTCCGCTCCGCCAGTGTGCACCAGTACTGTAACAGTTATTAAGTAATATAATCTTCAAACCCCCTGATCCCAATCCTCAAATAGTCTCAGAAATTCAATTATGCCATCAAGTTTTTGTGGGTAACTTCACCTGTCCCATCCTAGCAAATGGCCAGGAAAAAAAACCCTTGACGTGATCCGTGTAGAACTACTTTGAACTTTGAACTCTGTTTTTGTTACTGTTCTCTGTTTCAGATTATTTATTATATAAACTTTTGCACTCACATTGGTATTTGCTTAAAATTCTGTAAAAGTTCTGTTTAGGCAACTCTATTTAGGCATGTAGATGTTACATGTGTATTTTCTCTTTTAAGCTGCTGTTGGTTTCCATCATGTTTTTAATTTTTTTAAATACTTGTTTTTAACTGTCTTTATCAAGAATGTTAATGTTTTGTTTTCTAATGTTTTCCATATTTGTAAACCACTTAGATGGTGTGGTTTTTTTTACAGCCTAGTAGTATATAAATTTTACCAAGTAAATAATAAATAAATATCCGTGTTTGCGAAAGTCTGTTACTGAAAGGTTAGGTTTTAGCTTCAGATTTTCCCTTTCCCCATCTCCATAATATAATCTGGGCAATGTCGGGTGGGTAGCATGTAAGCCTTTTTTACTCTATATTTCAAGTAAGTGTGCCTCAAACCGCCAAAGCCATTATTTTTACTCTTAAATCATTTTATTCTTACATGAATATATATTAACAGTTGCAACCCTGGTATGGTTATTGCCAGCCCACTAGACGCTACTGGCTTTTATGGATTCTTCTTGAACACCCCAAAGTAAACAAGGTATTTGTAGTAAACACAATTCCATCTGTAGTGCACAATTGTCTCAAATAAATAGTGTTTCAAATCTCAAATTAGTTTTTCCATGAATTATTGCACAAGGTTTGTATGCACTGGCCCAGAACAAGTAGATTTGGTAACCAGTCAGTTTCGAAAGCAGTTTTGAAAGCAAAGAGTGGGGAAACGTTAATTAACAGAGAGGCTGTACCCTGTAGTCTGTCCAGAAGTCATCTATCAAATGCCATCATTATCTGATTTAACAGGCTTCAAAATGTCTTTTGAAGCTATAGTTGGTCACGTTATAACAATTCCCTTTGGAGTTTTTAAAATTCCTAAAACATTTAAAGATGTACAGGCTTGAGGTTTCACTCTAGCATTATAATATTTAATCTTCAGTTATAAAGCCCCTAATGCAAGATTAGTCGTCAGTCTCTTGATGTATTTCTAATGTGACCCGCAGCACCGAACAAGTTGTTCTCTGCTGTTTTTAAGTAAATGTCTATATCTTATTTAGTAAACAGGCACTGTGAAACCTGTATATAGAGGAACAGTATATACAAGATGTACCTTTGAGCAAAGAGCTTTGACGTATTTGGTACAAATGCTTCATGTTTCAGAATAAATGCATTGCAGACTGGCACATGGAATCAAATATTACCTTGAGGCTCCTTCTTTCAGTCAGCCACCCTTACCTAATCTTATGAATGAAACCTGAACCATCTGCTTGACAGATGGTGTGGGCAGGTAGGTAACCAAAGAAATTGTGTGTTTTTCTTGCAGATAAAGTTGTGCTTACCATATGCACTTTGTTTACCAAGTGCTAGTGAAGTCTTTAAAGAAAAGGCTTTATACCATCTGGATTAGAGAGCCATAATGGGAAGAGAGGTAGTTATGTCTGTACAAAGTGCCTTTCCTCAAACTGCTGTTTACTGGATCATTTATGACTAATTAACGGGCTGACTAATTCATATTGCTCAATAGTGGGTGGACCCTTCAACGCATAAAAGCAGATGTGAATGCTGCCTTTCCTCCCCCTTTGTTTAATCTACAAAACAATCAAATAGTTTAAAGAACTGAGCCCAAATCCTCACAAAACACTGAATATGCAATTACCCCAAACAGGACAATACGTGCATTGTATCGTATTACAGCTTTTAAATCTAACTTCAGATTTTCACTGAGTTGCACAATGGACTTTCTTCTCAGTATTTTTTTAAAAAACACTTTCTTTGGTTGGAAGTGCAGCAAAATTTAAACTAGATAAAGGTGGGGACCCATGAACAACTATTTAAACATATGTTTACATGTAAGCCTTGAGGGATAACTTTTTATTAAAAGAACTTCAAGAACAAGGGGTGTCTCCCGCCCAAGACAGGTGCAATGCTGTGAATAATTACAGTCCTGCAAAAAGATTAAATTAAATTAAAAAATAGCAGTTGTAGAGCAGCTGGCAGGCTTACCTGTGACAGGTATCTCTCTATAGTGAAGATAGGATATGTTCTGTGTATGTAGGTTACAGTTTGTGTAGACTTGTTCAGTATTTCAAAAACCAGCCCGCTTCAGAACTAGCAAATAGTTTTATGGGGGGAATGTGGCATGTAACAATGATGAGGCATCTCAGTAATTACAGAGCCAGCTGGCTGTAACAAAACACCATTCTTTCTGGAAATTCAGACCAGAGCCCAGGAACCTTTTCTAATGCAGGCTGTTAATGCACAATCCAGTGCTACTGTCCTTGTCCATGCCACTACCACTCTGTCTCTGAGCAGGCATAGGAATGGGTAGCAGGGGTTGTTTTAGAGGGCATAGGAAAAAGTAGAGCTGAACACCTGGACTATGCATCCTGTACATAGGATTCTACCTGCTTAGGTGCATATTTCAATGTAGGCAGATAACCCCTGATATATGATTACTAATAAACATTATTCTTGGAAGCTCATTGAAGGTAGTGGTATTGTTTGGTATTCATGGAAAGGTAGGACATTATATACTTTAAATGAATAACATGCTAGAGTGAAAGCATGTGCTGTGTTTAGTAGTGAAGTGTTGCTGTATCTACATGTAGAGTAGAATCAAAACTGTATGCTAGAGTTTATTCCTTGTAGCAGCCACTTAGCACCATCTCTCCCATCACTGGCCCTCTGTCAAATAATCTGCAGTGATTCTCTCCTTTACCTGCACTGTTGTACATGAAAATATGTGGATGAGAGAACTGTTGTAATCGGGAGTCTCCCTTTTCCTTCATTCTGTTGTTTATTTTATTATTTAAAGGGCTCATATACTGCTTTTCAGAACAAAGAAGTTTACAATTGCTAAAATATAACAATAGCAATTGTAAAAACACAACAGTAAAACTGTTGAATCTTACTGCAATGAGACAAATAAAGGCTAAAATAGTCTCATACTACCATTGGACACATATTCTAATTATTTGACCCAACTGCCACCTTACATCTTATTTCCCAAATGCCTTTAAAAATGGACATTGTAAGATCTTTCTTTAAAATCAATGGGCCTTGTGTCCTTTCTAAAAAATTGAATTCCATAAATAGGGGGCCACTGCAGAAAAGGCCCTGTTCCTTGTGCTCCTTCAGACAAAAAGACCCCACAACTTTTATTGGCAGAGACTTTACTTATATCCTAAGTCTTAAGATTTGTGTAGACTGGTATATCAGGGTGAATAACCTTTTTCATCCTGGGGGAAGGCCAGATGGAAAAGTGTGCAGAGCAATGAATGAAAATTATATTATTGTATTTATGATTGGTCTCTTCATATATACACCCCTTCCTTTTTCTGTTTTCCATCCACAATACAAAAACAAAAAATGGAATAGTTACATCTTGTAATTACTAACAAAAATTAACACACATTTCCTCTTTACATATTCGTAAGCATCTATGTAAGATCAATTGTCAGCTTGGAGTTTTTCTGTTTACATGCACACCGCTCTCCGTCCTCCATACTGACAACCCAAGAGGCATTATTTGAATTCAAGGACACATTCCAGCCTGGCAAAAATATTTGTAGTGGGAAGCAGGGCCAATGAGGGGCATCATCTGTGGAGAGAGGGCTGTGTGGCCTGAGGAGAGTTCCATGGGCAAGATAGAGAGGCCCCAGGGCTTTAGGTTTTCCTCTCCTGTGTAACTGATCCATAAGGTAACCTAGTCCCAAACTGCTTAGGGCTTTAATGGTTATCATCAGCACTTTGAGTCAAGCCTGGAAACGCACTGGCAACCAGTACAACTGGTGCAGTAACACTGTGATACTATCTGATCCCCTGGCCCAGGCTAAAAGTCAGGCAGCTGAATTCTGTGCTAGCAGTAGTTTCTGAGCTATCTTCAATGGCAGTGATAGTAAGAATCTTAACAGCCTTCTAGTTTCTGTCACCGAAATCATCACTAAATGTCTGTGGTGGTGAGGGTGTCAGATTTGCAAAAGCAAAGTTAGCATTTTTCTCTTACCCAAAGGGTCAGGTTTGTGAGGGTGATGAAGTCTATATTTCAGGCAGGGTTGCTAGCTACGCACCCTCAGATTCCATGAGTTGAAAGTAGGGCCGGGCGATATCATCCAAAACTGGGTTGAAGTCCATATTGCGATATTGGTTTTTATAATGTTTGGCCTAGCAATATATCACAAATCCTGGGGTGTGTGCATGTACATGTGCGTGCGCACTATGCAAAAATCACAATGTGGGGAAAACGGTGAAGCCAGCCAATACCTCTACATAGCTCCATCCTTATTTCAGACATTGTGATATAGTGCGATGTTTGTTGTTGTTGTTGTTTAGTCGTGTCCGACTCTTCGTGACCCCATGGACCAGAGCACGCCAGGCACTTCTGTCTTCCACTGCCTCCCGAAGTTTGGTCAGACTCATGTTGGTAGCTTTGAAAACACTCTCCAACCATCTTGTCCTCTGTCGTCCCCTTCTCCTTGTGCCCTCCATCTTTCCCAGCATCAGGGTCTTTTCCAGGGAGTCTTCTCTTCTCATGAGGTGGCCAAAGTATTGGAGCCTCAGCTTCACGATCTGTCCTTCCAGTGAGCACTCAGGGCTGATTTACTTAAGAATGGAGAGGTTTGATCTTCTTGCAGTCCATGGGACTCTCAAGAGTCTCCTCCAGCACCATAATTCAAAAGCATCAATTCTTCGGCGATCAGCCTTCTTTATGGTCCAGCTCTCACTTCCATACATCACTACTGGGAAAACCATAGCTTTTAGTGCGATGTTTAGCTGGTGATAAATCGTGATTTTGAAAATCAGATATCGCCAAGCCCTAGTTGAAAGCCGACACACATAATGCCAAGGAGGAATAGAAGAAAGTTGTGATTGTCCTGCATTTCCCATACAGAACACTTTGTTTCGCTGTACAGATTTCAAGAAATGCAAACAACCTCGCTTACTCATTCAATGTGACAATAATAATGGAACGGTGATAAACAACTTCTACTCTCTATCTTTATCATGATGTGAGGATTTAAAAAACTAATTGAAACATTAGCTTTTTATCTTTCTTATCTGTTGCCCTCTTCCAAGATTATGTTCTGCTTGCTGTGATTGGCTGTGGTCATGACTTTGCTTTGAAACACTAGCTTTTACATAGATCTGTACATGCAAGGTGTGTGTCATAAAGATGTTCTAGGCCATCTGTTGATAGAAGAATGTTCCCAATGAACCACCTGGTGTTTCAGCAAGGATTTGTTCCAGATAAGCCCTGGTTTACTTAATAAACAATAATATTGAGAGAGGCGGGGAGGAGGAGTGAATTCAAGAGGTCAAAGTTTTCCCTCTTGTTACATAATGTCGAATAATACCATTCAGATCATCATTACTTTCCTTTTTGCGGCTTATCTATCATTAAAGCAATTTTCTTTTCACTTTGCAAATTGAAGATGATGAGTAATGTTAAACAAAAGGAATCGCACAATGATTGGTATAATGTTCTGTGCAGTATATGATTTAATTTGGAGCTTCAGATAGCCACCTGCTGTACTTTTGTCTGTGCGGCAATCTGGCAGGAGAGGCTCTGCTGTTTTGGATCTCTCTTTATTTGTCGTGTCTTTGGAACCATCTGACTCGGCTGTGAACTGCAATGATGAAGTGCTTAGCTACTGGGTGTTTATACAAATAAAACCAGGATTTTTTCCACAATCATAAAATGCTTTTAGCATGTTGATACAACATTTTAACTTTATCAGAAGCCAGCCTGTCTTGTTATCTAAATCACTAAAGTAAAATAGAAAAGGATACTGTTACCGTTGGGGACTGTGATTACCGATCAGGTTTTAGCAGTTGCTTGTTCCATTTTAAGTGGGTGATTGGATGGCCACGCCTGTAGTTAGGTTAGAAACAGGGAACCCTGCAGCCAAATGTGGTCCTTTGTATTCAAGAATATTACTGTATTGGCCTGAATGTAAGCCTCACTTTTTTCCAGAATCTGACTTTGAAAAGTTAAAGTGTGGCTTAAATTCTCGACCTTACAAAAATTGGCTTTTACAATATCGCTGCTGAAACAGACATACAGTAAAACGGAATGGGTGTGAGTGCCTGTGGAATTTTAAGTGAGTGGCTTATATTCAGGTATTGTCTTTTATATTCAGGTATTGTCTTTTATATTCAGGTATTGTCTTTTAAAGGTGTTGGCTTTAAAATTGAATTTTAAAGGTGTTGCTTATATACGGGTGCTTCTTATATTCGAGCCAATATGGTATGTCCACAGCAAGATACTTTGGGCCCCGGCTTTCTGGATGCAACCAGCATAGAATACAAGGGCTCAGTGAGCCAGTTAGAGCCAGTTCCAACATTCATTCAATCATTCATTAAATTTGTATACCGTGCTTCATCTCAGGGATGTTCACAGCATAAAAATACAAGATAAAAACACAAAATACACAATAAAAGCAAGAACAAGGACAAAATACAGTGGTGCCCCGCAAGCCGAGTGCCTCGCAAGACGAAAAACTTGCTAGACGAAAGAGTTTTCCGTTTTTTGAGTCATTCCGCAAGACAAATTTCCCTATGGGCTTGCTTTGCAAGACGAAACGTCTTGCGAGTTTGTTTCCTTTTTCTTAAAGCCGCTAAGCCGTTAATAGCCGCTAAGCCGCTAATAGCCATGCTTCGCAAGACAAAAAAACCGCAAGACGAAGAGACTCGCGGAACGGATTAATTTTGTCTTGCGAGGCACCACTGTAAACCAGTCACCACCCCTGCTTGTAGGGAGTGGCAGTCTTCCAACAGAGTATCTCACATTTTAAAATGAATTCAGATATTAAGGAACCAGCTGACAGAGAAGTAAAAGTGTCATTATTAAATCAGGTTTCCCATGAAATAACATTTTGATAAGAGGAATAAATCAAGAACGGAACCTGGTCAGTTGTGGATAACACAGGAATCAAACATAGGTCTGTCTAGCTCAGTATTATTGACACTGAGCACTGAATGAGCACTTGCAAAGTCTCGTCTTGTGTTTCCAACAACAGTCGACTTCCCTGTGGGATAAGCAAGTTGGGTGCATGGCTGCACTGTGAAAGGCCAGTATTGATACCACATAGGCTTCTGAGTAGGCTAGGAGTAAAGGTGCAAGGCACAAATCCACAGGCCCAGCATTAGAGCAGCCTTTCTTCTCCCTGTTGCTACCTTTTTGGGTTGCATATCGAGAGAAGCTTAAAGCGAATGGGATGGAAAGAGTGTCAGAAGTGGGGTTTAATGAAGGATCAAGTGTTTGAGCTTCCCTGTGGTCATACCAGCTACTGTGTGCCTGCATGTGTCTGCCTGAATTTGACTTTGTCTGTTGTGCATGTGGCACATGTGCAAGAATGTGAGTGACTGCACCACTGTCTAGTCACATTGAAACTAACGGGGCGATCAAGACCACAGATTGAAAATGGTTAGCCCCCGCCCCCGCCAGTCAAGTCATAACTCCAGAAATCTCTGCTTTCTACAGAATGTCTAGTACTAGAGGACCCAGCTCTCCTTTTTAGCTGATCACTTCATTACAACTAAGGAGAAGCTGTGTATATGGTGGCGGCGATAGGGCAAGAAGAATACATATATATGTCGTTGATTTACTCTTTTGAGAATTGGAATAATAACTACCGGTAACTGGAATAGCAGTAATGGTTTGGTGTAGGGATCAAGGACAGCTACAAACACAGAAATTAGAGAACAAGCAGCTGTTTGTCTGCCTATATCACCTTCATGGAAATGTCTCAAAGGTACAAGCATGGAAGACAGCATCCCTGGCAGAATACGTGGGTATATTATCTATTGGGAGTATTCTCGCTCCTTGGAGGCAAACTGGTTGATGTATGATCAGACCTTTGGAATGTGAACTGCATTCAACTACACTCTCCCATGGGACAGGTAGCATTGTGAGTTATTGTTCAAAAGGATGGCTTGCAGTCAGGAAGATAGTCTTTTTAATGCCGGTTCTTAGCTCTGCTTCTTCCTTTTCACTTTCTAGCTGTATAGGGGGAAGTGGAACACAACAATACACACTGGAATGATAGAGGTAGCTGTTCAAAATATTGTTGCAATAAGCAGAGGGGCATAATAACTCTTATGCCCCTCTGCTTCTAGTTTTGACTCAGTCAGCATTGTACTACTGTTGTACACGTTTGCTTTGCTATTTTTTATGCTATAATACTATTAGTATTTAAATTGTTTCACTATTGGTATATGGGTTGTTGATCTAAAAGTGTCCAGGCAAAATCCATGCTTTAGGGACCACTAGAATGATTATCTAATGCTCTCTGAGATTTAGAATAGTTGCATTCCTTCAGTATAATAATTTTGAAAGAATTAAGGAACTTGCTACTGCATTGCTAGAGAATATTAATAATAACAGATTGGAATACTTTTTGTTTGAAATAGGTGGATTATAATGTAGGCCTTGCTGGCATTGTATATTAACACTGTATATTTTTAGGCAGGAAAAAATCTGGATATTTTAGAAGCAAAAAACTTTCAACATCACGGTACTTTTTTCTAAAACATACAAATATTCCTAAAAATCATAAGAATATCGAAAGGTGTATATAATAGGATGTGCTACTATTTAGGTATTTACGGTCGTGCCTTGACAGTTGGAACAGCTTAGTTCCCAAACATTTTGGCTCCTGAACGTTTCAAACTCGGAAGTCACTGTTCTGGTTTGCGAAGTACAGTGGTACCTCGGGTTACAGACGCTTCAGGTTACAGATTCTAAGAACAGTTTCAGGTTAAGAATGGACCTCCAGAATGAATTAAGTTCTTAACCTGAGGTACCACTGTATTTTTGGACACCAAATGTCCAACGGGGCTTCCGCAGCTTCTGATTGGCTGCAGGATCTTTGGTTTTTGAACATTTTGGAAGTCAAGCAGACTTCTGGAATGGATTCCATTTCACTTCCAAGGTACGGCTGTATTTATTTATTTATTTATTTGTTTGTTTGTTTGTTTAGCTTATATTCCCTCCAAGGAGCTGAAGGTGGCACACATGGTTCTCCCCTTCCTCATTTAATCCCTACAACATGCCTGCGAGGTAGGTTAGGCTGAGAGGCAGTGACTAGCCCAAGGTCATCCAGTGAGCTTCATGACTGACTGAAGATTTGACCTTGGTTTCCCAGGTTGTAGTCTGGCACTAACCACCCAATATATATATTGAATGAGAGAGAGATATTTTAGAAGTTGTCTATTAAAATTATGGTAGTTGAAGGCTTTATTCACTCTCAAGTACTTGTCCCAGTGAATTCACTTAATTTTTAAAGCAGTAATGTTTTCTTTCAAAAGAATGGGGAAAGGATTGATGTCATTGTTCTGTTTCTCAGCACATGGGTCAACTGTAGGCCAGCACTGCTCTGACGGTTTTAAGAATACACCAGAGAGTGTTAACCTATGGCTTAGTATCCTTATTTTGCTATAAATGACTGAATTCTGCCTTGATTCTCCTGTCCACGTGACTCCCTTAAGTGCACTGGCATTATGCTTCAGCTTCCAGCTTTGCTTGCAAAATGGATCACTACAGAAAAGTCACCTATTTCAGCCAATACTTGGTGAGTGCACAAAGTTGTTGCTGGAATTCTAGGTGAAAAATGCCATTTTTCACAACAAAGCCATTAGCTTCCATTCAAGCTTTTCTCAGTGCTAGGGCATAGCAGATCTGGTCAGCTGGAAAAGTACATAGTCAAGGTCAGAGTGGGGTCTTGGTGGAGGGCAGCAAATTAAGGTCAGTGGGGCCAGAGCCAGGTGTATAGATAGTCAGACCAGATAGAGGTCTGGGGCCATAACCGAGATCAGAGAGCCTGAGGCAAATATGTCAAGGTTGGGTTGAAATTGAAATTAATGGACCTAACTTAGTCATGTTCCTTATTTTCAATTTCAATATTAATTACTTTACTCTTGAGTAAAACCTAGCTGAATACCATCCAATATATACAATAAATTGTAAATTCAATCAAGTGTAACCAAGGGTCCCAAGTAGTATCTTGGATGAAATCAGATGGATTAGAGAACATGGATCAGATCTGATCTCCCTTCCTAATTATATTCTCCTTACCAAGGAATGTAAGCACTGAGGCTTATTCTCACTCTCTCTCTTTCTCTCACAGTGTATCACTAAAAGAAGAGTGTATGTTTTCATTCTCACAAAAAAAATCCGTCATATCACTGTTTGAGTTTCAGCCAAAATACATGTTAACCTCTAAGAATTGTACATGTTGTTCTTTCTAAGGCAAGGTCAAAGAGGAAGTCTTTTTATTGGGATCCATGTTTATTTTTCATGGCTTGTTCATCAACCATAAAAACCATATCTGTGTTTGGATACCTACTGATTTCTTTCACTCCTTCCTGAATTACTAGAGAATTTGCATTGAAAACTCATGCATAATATTTGCACCACTGCCTCTGAAACATTTTTATTGATTTTACAGTGTGCGGCTTTTTACTTCTTTGCTTCATACTGTGGTTTGATAAAAATGATTGTCACATTTCATTTACCTTAATTAACTCATTTCTTTCAGTAGGCCCAGTATACCTCTGAATACAGTTAAGCAAACTTTGAAAGTAATCTTATTATTACTTCCAGGAATGTATTCCAGCGTTTGGTGGTTTAAAAAAATGTATAAGAAGTTTTACCAGTCCATTTGAGTAATTAAAATCTCCAGTGATTAAAGTCTGGCCCCTTTCCAGGGCTGTTAACCCACTTCCTGATTCAGTTTTTCCACCTGCCCTCTAGGTCTCTAGTAATGACTTTGCATCACCTTGACAACTTTTGTTATCCTTTACTTGATGCTGCCTTGTGAAGATGTATTATGTGATACCTGCACCATGTTTTGCTCTAGGAACTGTGGTTTCAGCTTTGTTTTGATCTACCTTGTGTTTGGCATTTGCTTCTTTGACCTCTTTTCCTTGGGTTTCTGGGGGTTTCCTGTTGTTATTCTGTCTCTCACAGCTACAATAAACCTGCCATTAAAATTATGGATTTGTCAGGGGGCAAATGGGCAAATTTAGCAGGGATGAAATACTTTCCCCCCTCACTGTAGGTCATCTAGCCGTTTCCCACTCTTATTGTGAGATACATTCTCTTTATGTTAAAGTTATAGCAATTCTTTCTAAACATGCTTCTATACATATAAAATACCATATACAGATTTTATGCAAATACTCATTTTCCTTTGTCCTCAGAATTGATGTGTAGGTCCCTTTCAGTAAAGTGCCCCCATATCAAAAGCCACAGACTCCTTGGGGTGTGAGGTTGACATTGAGGGAGGTTTGATAAAGCAACGCCACCCCATACTTTTGAATTCTGAGGCGGTACATTAATTTGAAAATGCTGTTCTACACTAGAAACCATACATCTGAGTTGCTCTTTAAAGGAGTCCTATTTGGCTGCTCTTATTGATCCTTCATTACCTCCCCACTCGACTTGGAATTTAATAGTGGCACTAGCTATCAGTATCTGGTTGCATAACAGCTATTACCATCTCATTAGCTGTGTTCCATCTCAAGCAGGAAAATGAAAGAAAAATATGGATTGCAGGCCCTTTTCAAGGAAGATGTAAACAACCTTTTTTTCTTATTTGAGAGAGAACAAATTCTGTATAGTATTATATAATATTTAAATTAGGCTTGGAGGAGGAATCACAAGCTTTAATAAATAAGTATTATCAATATATTAGTTTTTCATTAAACTACATAGCCTTGGGTTGTTCATTGACAGCAGATGGCAATATTGCTTTGCTCAACTCCTGCTAAGACCACTTGGTTTATGGGAGAAATCTTCAAAACTGTGTTTTGAATGTCATTCCTGAATCTGAACTGCATCATATTATAAGGGAGATTTAGTGTAATCAGCATAACCTAAATCTAGCTTTGTATAATAATAGATGATGGTGTATCAACTCTGATAATTAATACTGGTTTGTCCTTAATGATTGGTCCACCAAAACTACATTGGCAAAAGTCCACCCTGACTCAGTCAGGGCTCAGCTGAGGCTGGAGTAAATCTTGAAAAAGGGGAGTGGCAGGATGAACCAGGGGCAGACTTACTCCTATTCCAAACTCTGTTCAGCTCAGTCATGTGGCCTAGCAACCCAGCGGAAGTTACACCACCGTTTTTGCCAGTGTATGTCAAAACATGGTTTTGAAGGATTGTTTTTCTTCTGCCTGGCTTGTTGAGATTCAGCCACTCTTGAACAGTTTGGAACAGGGGTGAGTTACCTTGTGTAAC
Source organism: Podarcis liolepis (assembly GCF_965112155.1). Taxonomy (NCBI): domain Eukaryota; kingdom Metazoa; phylum Chordata; class Lepidosauria; order Squamata; family Lacertidae; genus Podarcis; species Podarcis liolepis. Next base: position 59,275,318 of record NC_139560.1, on the reverse strand, counting down.
TTATTCTGGCTTCCTATAGTTCGGATTGCTCTTCCCACTGACTGATAGTGTGAGTTTAGCTGTCCAAGGAATCAATATTAGCTTGCATATGCGTGTAAGTGATGCACATATATCATTGATGCACAGTGTTAGAGGATATATTCCGTACTGTGTGAAGGAGGAGAAGGGATACTTGCTTTAAGATGGCAGCAGCTACCTGCTGGTTTTGGTAATGAGATGTGATTAAAATTATAATTCTGCTGCCAGGTAAATCAGTGGCATCTTTTAATTGATCAACATATTTTAGTCAACTAATGTAATAGTCTATTAAACTAATGGAGTGCCTGACTACATGTTTCAACTCTTATTTTAGTTAAAACTAGGGCAGAATTAAACGTGAAACAAAATGACAGCTCAGTGGTAGTGCTACATATCTTGAACACTGGTAGAGGTCCTGCTTCACTCCTCTGACCAGTGGTTATGATTATGTCTGAAACAAACCATGATTTGAGGCCAAGGTTTCACAGAGGGGGAAATCCCTATGTAAGGGCTTCCACTTGCGCAACAGGGCTTTCTTCTTCTCCTCCTACAATTTGCCCCCCAAATTGTTTCTAAGGTGGTCAGGAGAACCCTCAGAAGAGCACACCAGGAGAGGAGGGGATTGCTTGCTTGCTTTCTTAACCCAATATGCTTGCACAGATAGAACGCTTGTAATGTTGTGATGTTAAATTCCATTAACAATTTTTTCACTAGCGTTATACATTGGTAAGGAAAGGTTAAGTGTATATGGGTGTGTTCCTCTGAATTCAATGGCATAATAGACTTGGGTATTTGACTATTTAATATCCTGTTTCTTTGTACTTGAAAGATTTGTAGTGGGAGAGAAATGAACAGAAAGATTGTGTTTGTGACTGAAATCCAGCTGCCTTTCATATTAAACCACAGAATTGTTTAAAAGGGCATTGCAAACAATACCATGTTCAGATGAAGCAACAGCGGATGTTACAGTAAGCAGCAGCATGTCGCGTTCTGCAACAACACATGGCTTAATCCATGTGATTGACCTTTTGAGTAAACGGCTGAGATAAAAGCACCTTGGAAAGATTTGAATTAGCATAAAAATATGTTAATGTATTTATTTACTACCCACCCTTCACCCCAAGGTCCCAGGGCAGGTTACAACAATTCAAACAGTTTAAAGCAACCTACAGTCACAGAAATAGGTTGGTCCTAAAAGCATGCATCTCAGTTGTCAAAAGCCAGGGTAAAGCAGTATACAGGTATGTGTTTGCGGTGGATGAAAAGCCCATTGACAGTCTGCATGAGAGGAGCGGTTTGTACTGAGCAAGAGATATTCTGAAGAAGCAGCGCATTAGCTATAGGGCTGGAGCTGTAGAGGAGCATGCTCAAGCAGCACTTTCTAGGTTCTTGTGATGAGGGCTAGAGTGTAGGGAGGAAAGTTCCCTAATAGCGAAGTGAAGCATACAGTTGCTTAGAGCCATCAGGTAAGAGGAGAGTTTGCTAGACGCAAAATGCTTCTGCAAGATTAGTGGCTGCTTCAATCACAGTGGATCTCAGCTTTTCAATATTTCCTTTATTAAACCTAAATTGGTACTGTAGAGATGCCTTCTTCTCCCAGTCCATTGGAACTCATGGACTGCCTCTCCCTGTACCTACCACTTTTTCAAGAGTTGGAAAAACACACTTCAATCAGACAGGTTGGGAGGGAGAGAATTGTTCGAAAAAGTGTGCTGCATTTTGGTTGGTACCCAGGTTGTGGAACTCTCTCACTTTTGAAATTTGCCTGACTCTCACCCTTTTTTTCATTTAATGCCAACTTAAAACATGGTTACTTAGCCAAGGCTTTAGCAGTCTTTGAAATGCAGCAGGAATTTTTAGAAGTTCTGCAGTTTTGCGATTAATTAAATTGTGAATTTTATCTGCTTTTACCTGTGGATGGATTGTTGTTTGAAATAAAGCTTTGATTGTCCCTATCCTGAGATCCTGTGTGTTCCCCCTAATGTTTCTAAAAACCTGTACATCCACACATTCCAAGTTGCTACAGCAGTGTTTTAAGAGCACATTCCTTAGCAAATATTTCATGTTAGTAATACATAGGCTTGATGACAAGAACATGAATTGGGCCATTTAATGCAAGTGCTAATAAATATCATTTCCCCCTAGTTTATTCTTTCTTCACACTAAGTGGTCCTTTAAATAACACCTATTTTTCTACCTACGGGACCGCCTCTCCTGGTATGCCCCACAGAGAAACCTACGGTCTTCAAATAAAAACATCTTGAAGGTCCCAGGCCACAGAGAAGTTAGGCTGGCCTCAACTAGAGCCAGGGCTTTTTCGGCTGTGGCTCCGATCTGGTGGAACACTCTGTCACAAGAGACCAGGGCCCTGCGGGACTTGACATCCTTCCGCAGGGCCTGCAAGACAGAGCTGTTCCACCAGGCCTTTGGCCAGGGCACAGCCTGACTCCCTCCCTCGGCAATCTTCGCAGAGCTCTGGCCCAATGGTTGCTAGTGGCTTGAATTAATTAATTTTATAATGAATGATTTTAGAATGTTGTTTATGTTGTACTTTTGTACTGTTTTATTGTTGTTAGCCGCCCTGAGCCCGGCTTCGGCTGGGGAGGGCGGGATATAAATAAAATTTATTATTATTATTATTATTATTAATTGTTGTGAGATTTTTGTTCAGCTTATCCCATATATATCGTATTTGTATAATGCAGTTCAGACAGACCTGCTTTCTCAGATATAGTCCCTCAGAAGCCCCCCGTGGTGGCAGCTCACTGAGGTGTTTCTTCGTTTTCCATCGTAATGTAGCCCACTGCATGCAAAGGGTTTTCATGGGTTCGGTGGAACCTCTCCCTATGTGCAGACAATGGTAGGGGCAATTACCGTATTTTTCGCTCTATAACACGCAGATTTTTTCTCCTAAAAAGGAAGGGGAAATGTCTGTGCGTGTTATGCAGCGAATGTGTGGTCACTGGAGCCGAAAAATAAGGCAAAAATCAAACCGCGCTTCAGGGAGAAGGGAGCTCCGTGAGACAGGAAGCTGCTGTTTTCCTTCATTCTGCCTCAGGGTCTTACTGCCCACCCTGCTCTGTTTCGTTGCTGTGTTTGCTCAAACGGAACAAAGAGCAGGGAAAGCCCCTCCCCTCCAGGCAAGTAGAGAGGAAAGCAGAGCGTCCGTCCTTCTATCCTCTCCCTGCTCTGGAGGGAACAATGTTTGTGAAGGGAAGAGAGATTACAGGTTCGGCTTAAAATTCTGATTTGACTTCCTGCTTTTTGTTTTTGGAGACACACAGCATTCAAATATGCTTTCTTCCATTTAAAAGGATGAAATCCTTAAACAGTGGCTGGCTTGTGTGGGTGGGTGGGTGGGGGGAAACTTTTGCCTTCCTTTCCTCACGTTATAGCCCTCTCCTGCATTCTTAGCCTTCTGTGTTTTTCCTTCCCTCCCCACTTAAAATGTGGTTACAAAGCATGGATCCACATGGATCCTCAGGATCTTTGCATTGGGTCACCCCAAATTCACCATCAGAGCACACAGCATGTCCATGGCTACAGCCTGCCCCCCCAAAATCACACACCCATTGTTGCCTGGGGCTGCAATGGTGCAAAAACGTGGTTACAAAGCATGGATCCACATGGATCCTCAGGATCTTTGCATTGGGTCAGCCAAAATTCACCATCAGAGCACATAGCATGTCCATGGCTACAGCCTGTCCCCCCCCCCAAAAAAAATCACGCACCCACTGTTGCCTGGGGCTGCAATGGTGCAAAAACGTGGTTACAAAGCATGGATCCACAGGGATTCTCAGGATTTTTGCATTGGGTCACCCCAAATTCACCATCAGATCACATGTCTGTGGCCACAGCATGAAGCACAAAAATGATACGTCCACTGTTTCATTCAGAATATTTTTTCCCTTGTTTTCCTCCTCTAAAAACGATGTGCGTGTTATGGTCAGGTGCGTGTTATAGAGCGAAAAATACGGTACCTTCCATATCCCAGTTAATCTCTCTTCCTTGTCCTTATGGAAATCCTTTGCTTGTGTGCACTCTTTGCTAACTGGACTGGATTATTCTCCTTGCTATTTATGGCCTTGTAGGCAGATATTAGTTACCAGCATTAAAATAACTCAACATGTGTTTTAACCATTCTACGTATTACTTTTTCCAGCACACCAAGCTTTTTAAAGAAAATTGGTCTAATTAAATTTCTGTGCTGTGAGATTTGATAAATCAAGTTTAAGTTGAAGTATATTTTCTTGGAGAAAAATTGTTCTGAGCCAATTAAAGTGTAATTTCAAGGTGAAGTTCATTTAATTGTAAAGTGGGAACGTTTCTGGAAATGGAAATGTATTTATTTATGCTAAATACACCCCCCACACTCCCTATAGCATTAAAATTTCTGAAGGTTAAAGATATTTGTTGTAGTAGTATTCTAGATGTAGCTAGCTTTCTAAAGAAGAAATAATGTGAAGGCTTTTGTTAAATTCAGCAAAGCTCATTAGAGAGTATTAAAAAGATTACATTGAATGTTTGCTCATATCTAAACAGCAGAATTCAAAATATGACTGCTCTTCTGTTTAGTGTGAAGTTAAAGCTGAGAAATATATAAAAGTCTATGTAAATTTCAGCTTAAGGGTAAATTAAGCCAATATTTGATGTGCAGTTCTAAATAACAGTGCCCCAGTTCCTATCTACATTTCATGAAGATTTTGCAAAAAATGACAAAGTTATTAAATAATGTTACCATGCCAAATAATATGTCAAAAAATATTTATGTGTTTTTCTGCTGAGACCAGCAGAGTTTTACCTTTGCTATCCTTGCAGATATTTGAGTAGAAGGATCTGTACATGTTCATTCTTACAACGTAGAGATAACTGCTAGTGGTGGTATATGATTATAAGAAACAGGTCATGTTGCTTTGCCATTAAATATTGGACCAAATATGTCAGATTACCTGAATATTGGTGCTCATTTTTCATACTTTGATTTTTTAAAAAATAAAGTTAAAAAAACAAGCCTACAAAGTTTCCTTAAACCTCATATATGGTGGTAAAAAATCCTCTCTTTTACTTGCTGTCGTTTTCTTTAGTACTATACCAGTCCCATTATCTAATCTCCTTGATGCTGATATTATGGATGCACAGGCAAAGCATACTGCTGGATACTGATTCAGTATTATAGTTTAACATTTAGTATCATCTATTGAAATACAGTGTGGCTTGTTGTTCCCTCGTTGACGGCTCATGCATAGCCACTGTTTTGTAAATGCCACTCCAGTAGAATTCCATTCCAATTGCCACCAGCAATGTTTTCACAAGATGTCCACCAACTGCTATGGCATGACCGAACATGAAAAATGCCTATTAGGTTTTCTTGCAGGAGGTAGCAATGTATCACTGGGTGGGGCTCAGAGGACTGGTATGCACATTTCCTTGGCACTGGAGGTCTGAGTTTGCAGCACTATGCTAATGCAGTTAATATAACAATGCTTTTTTATATATTCCCCAAACTAATATCTTCTTCATGATGACTGGAGAAAATACCATAAATCAGGGTAGGGAACCCGTGGCTTTCCAGCTGTTGTCAGACTTTAATTCCTGGCTACTATTGCCAATTGCAAATGACTATTTAATTTACAATCTGTTAGAAAAACTTACATACCGCCTTTTATGTAAGCATCAAGATACAGTAAAAATTTTACTGATGTAAACTAAAACAGCAAACAGGTTTCATGCACCCTGTGTTGCCAGGCAGGTGCAGCCAGGAATGGCAAGATCTGCCAGAGAAAGAGGAGGACCCTAAGATGGGGACAAGGGAGACAGTTTGAATTGTGATCTGGATGCAGCTTCTGCCCCAGGGTCATTGGATGTCTCATTTGGGGAGGGGGAGACAGTCAAACCAGTTTCACCATGCCTCCAGGGAGTGAGGCACCTATAGTAGCCTGCTAGCCAATCTGCAGAGCTGGCCAGATCAGAGGCAGCCAAAGTGTTGGACTTGAGTCCTGTTGCCAAGGGCACACTGCCATCAGTGCAGACTCAGCCCTCCAACTAGAGTGCTCGCTTGCAAGCAGACCTGTACAAATTATGGGTTCTACGCCTCTAAAAGTATAGCAGGAGCAGCAGGCCAGGTGTTGGGACATCTTTGCTTATGCCTTGTGATGTATCATGGATTCTGCTGTTGTGCCTTTTGAACCTTGTAACGTAATTCTCGGCTGATGCAGAGATTGCTTGCTGATGTTGTCAACAAAACTTTTGGGATAACCTAGCCAAGAGTCTTGAGTCAGGATAACAGGGAAACAGTCAGCAGAAAATACGTTCAGGTCCACTGAATGCCTGCCTGAATAAAAATGATTTCGATTTCTTGTGGAAGCAAGCTACTGAATAGGCTTACTGAAGATGAGCGCTGCACCCCATAGTCAAGGACTGGACTTAATCGTCCAGGGGTTATTTACCTTTTACAGGAGCACTCAGGGGAGATTTTTCCACAACACAGATACCACAATTGAAAATGGTTCCTTCCTTTTTGCCACCTAATGAGTAAAAGCAGATTGTGGCACAACCAAGAGAGACTCACCAAAAGATCGCAGGTGATGAGTTGTAGCCTACCATCATCTAGAGGACTACAGGTTCCCCATCCCTGCCATCAATTGTATCTGTGTACAGGAACGTGATCTATTGACTACATATCACATCAGGCCAAGCTTTGCCTTTACATCTTACAAGTATGCTACTACAGTTTTTGGTAGATAGTAAATGCTGTAGCTGGGGTATGATAAGCTACAGCATGAAATTGGTGCATTTTTGTAAGCTTCTTCAGTAAATGCTACTTACAGATATTAAGTAATGCAATGAAATATGAAGGTTGCTGCGCCATTCAAGGAAAATAATATTTGCTTTTAAAAATGCCTTTTAGGAAAGCACAAGAAGAAAAAAAGAAAGTTGTTCTAGCTGGATGTGTTCCACAAGCCCAGCCTCGACAAGACTACCTACAAGGCCTGAGTATCATTGGGGTAAGGAGATGACTATGGAAGTGGCATTGTTAAAACCTGAGCCTCAGACTTTAACTCAATAGTTTTAATAATGTTAACAATATTGAGGTTTCGTTTGCCAGTGTAATATCACTGGGTTTGGCTTACTTGCGCCTCTAGTGAATGAAGGCATGAGTAGCTTACAGGAAATAAGCTGGCCCCTCTTCAGATTTTTCTCCTGCCTCAACAAAGCAGTCACAACCCTCTAGAGCAGATTTTGGGGTGGCAAACTTGTGGCATCAGTAATGCACCTCCAAAACATGACTTCAGAAGGACTTGTACACCTATATATGCTTGCAAGTCAGGCACAAGCATACTCATTCACTTCTAGGGTTCTTTATATATCTGTAACTACTTCTAACTAAGACAAATACAGAAATAAAACATTCTGAAAGTGTCATTTTTGCTACCATTTGAGGCAAGGAGAAAAGGCAGTGGAATATATATGATCACTAAGCTGATCCTGACAAACTGAAGAGAACTAGTGGCAGACCTGTTATCAGCATCAGCTTCAATTAATATAATGAGCATTTTACATAAAGTTAAATGAAGCATGCTACCCAAAGGGGTTTAACAAACAAACCCAGAGAGAAAACAAATACACGAAACTGTAGTAGAAGCTGACCTGAAAATTTGGAACTAGAGGCTGGGAGTTGTATATAGTGGAGAAAACAATTAAAAGTGTGTGTATGGGGTTTTGTTAGGTTATGGCATGTTTATATACCGTATTTTTCGCCCTATAGGATGCACTTTTCCCCCTCCAAAAATGAAGGGGAAATGTGTGTGCGTCCTATGGGGCGAATGCAAGCTTTCGCTGAAGCCTGGAGAGCAAGAGGCGTCGGTGCGCACCGACCCCTCTCGCTCTCCAGGCTTCAGGAAGCTATCCGCAAGGTTTGGGAGCCCGGCGGGAGTGCCCACCGGGCTCCCAAGGCTTGCGGGCAGCAGCCCGCAGCCCAAAGCACGGGGCACGCTCCGGAGCGCATCCCGTGCTTCGTGCAGATGTCCGCAAGCCTGTTCTGGGGGCTGGGGTCGGGGGACGCTTGGGCTTCCCCCGCCCCCAGCCCCGCAAGCAAGCTCCGGGAGCGATGGCGAGGTTGCGCAACCTCGCCATCACTCACAAGCTCCGGGAGCGATGGCGAGGTTGAGCGCAACCTCGCCTTCGCTCCCGGACCCCCAGCCCCGAGGCTAAAAATGAAGCCAGGACAGCTAGCGGGATCCATCTTTGCTCTTCTTTGCTCTTTGGGGCTCGGGGGGGGGGAAATAAAAATTTTGTTCTTTATTCCCCCCCCTCAAAAAAAATAAGTGCGCCCTATGGGCCGGTGCACCCTATAGGGCAAAAAATACGGTACCACTTTTTGGCCCAAATATTTCAGAACGATGAACAGCATATTAATAAAAAAGAAATACGCAACACTGGTACAATAAATACATGCAATGACCATTATAGGGGCATCCAATTGATGTGCCATCGCTGATGCGTGGGTCCTTTTGGACCTAGAAGAAGGCAGAATGGGGTGTGCTTATACATACTCCTCTGATGCATGTGGGGGCCAGGAAAAGTGTACCCGCACAACATCAATATAAAACTGCAAAATCGCAAAATATTCATCAATTACCCTGGGCATGTATTCAGAATGCCGGTTAATCTCTGTGGCAACAGAGTGGCAACAGAAAAAAGCATGGATCAAGCTATTCCTTTCTCCCACCTAGGAGTACAAACCTACCTCTCACCTTTTACTTGGGGGGACAGATTCCACCAACAGGCTCTCATCCTGAGGCAGAAAACACTTTTACATTGCAGTCAGCCAGCCAGCAGACAAAATTATCATTAACGCCACGTTATAATAAATAGAGCCTTGAGAGGAAATGGGAGAAGTCCTACAAACCTGGCATACTTCACCCAATTTCCACCTGTCTTCCAATCAGGGGGAGCAAGATACACAGCAGCCTCCCATCTTCTTTCAGCAGGTAATAAACATCTCAAATAACACTACAGTATTATATAAGAACGTAGCTAAGGGGTGGGTGGGTGGAGAGATCATGTCAACAAGCTAAAACTCAAAAAGGAGGTGACCCTGAAGTATGTGTGCATTGTGTTCTCTGTGTGTGTATGTATTCGTGTACATGTACACCATACCTGTCTTCATTGCTAGAATTGGAATTCTACAAGGCCAATTGTACAAGGGAAGTGGTGGTGATGGATTTTCTGGGCATCTGTAGGTGTTTGCTTGTGGGTTACTGATCTGAGGAATTTGCTACGGGAGAGGCAGATAGGAGTGTAAGTCTGAATCTGAATCTAAGCCAGATTTGGTGTCCCATCCTGTTTTTTATCCATATCTGCTATTAATCCCATCAGACCAAGCGACTTTGCTACTCATGCATTAATATATCAGTTTGCTGCTTTGTATAAATGCTCCTTGTCTTGGTGGTCTGAAACTTGCACCCATCTTTTCTTTGGATTCAGTTATTTCTGTGACAAGTAAAGGTGGTACCTCATTTCTTCATTATTATGAAATAAGTTGCTGTACACCAGCCTTTACCTTTGGATAATTGCTAAAGGAGTGCAGTGGCTAGCTTGTGTCATTAGGATTTGTTTCCCCACCCACTTATGCTGGAGTAAAATGCTGTCTTTCCTATATTACAAGCAGAAATATAACACAGATTCAGCAACATGTATGCTTCTTCTCTATGTGAATTAAATTCATGGAGAATGAGAACTGTCCAAAAATCATCAGAATATCCACATTGTATTTTTTTTTAATCTTTACAGGTTCAGCAGATAGATCGTGTTGTAGAAGTTGTTGAGGAGACTATCAAAGGTAAGCTTTTCACCTGAAATGATTGTGTCTTCATTCTTTCCAGTGCTCATTACTGACTTTGAACACAAAGACCCCATAAGGAGCCGTACTGTTGAAATATATCATAGAATAGAATAGAATAGATTCTTTATTGTCATTACACAAGTGCAACATTGCACAAAGTGCAACGAAATTGGATGCCATCCCTTAAAACAACAAAAACAAAACAACAACAACAACCAAACAAACCACATTCCAGCCACACCCACACCACACCCATCAAACTCCCAGGTCACACTATCGAGTTACAGCATTCAAAAAGGCCACAGCTCTTGGATAGAAACTGTTTTTCAGTCTATTTGTCTTTGTCTTGATGTTTCTATATCTCCTGCCAGAAGGCAGTAGTGCAAACAGACCGTGTCCCGGGTGAGATGAATCCTGCAGGATGTTATTTGCTTTCCTAAGACAACGGGAACCGTACAGTTCTTCCAAAGATGGGAGAGGATGACCAATAATCCTTTGGGCTGTGTTTATGACCTTCTCGAGCACCTTCCTCTCCCTAGCTGTACAACTGGAGAACCAAGCACAAATACAGTATGTAAGAATGCTCTCTATGGAGCTTCGGTAGAAGGACACCAGCAGTCTCTCACTCAGATTGTTCTTCTTTAAAAGTCTGAGGAAATAAATTCTCTGCTGGGCCTTCTTCACCAGAGCAGTGGTATGTGCGCTCCAAGTCATGCCCTGATCGATAGCTACTCCCAAAAACCTGAATTCCGCCACCCTCTCCACCCGTTCCCCGTTGATATACAAGGGCTGAATGTCCGCCTTTTTTTTCCTGTAATCCACCACCAATTCCTTGGTCTTAGCCGTATTAAGAGCCAGATTGTTCTCTCCACACCAAACACAGAGCCGCTCCACCTCGTCCCGATAGGCGGACTCATCCCCTCCTGAAATGAGCCCTACCACCGTAGTGTCATCAGCAAACTTGATGATTTTGTTGCTGGAATAGATGGCTGTACAGTCATACGTATAGAGAGTGTAGAGCAGGGGACTCAACACACAACCCTGTGGTGAGCCGGTGTTAAGGCTAAGGGCTGTGGACATGTGTGACCCTACTCTAACCCTCTGGGAACGTTCTGACAAAAAATCCAAAACCCAGAGACAGGTGGAGTTGGAGAGTCCAATCGCCTCTAGCTTGGACACCAGTCTATGGGGGAGGATAGTGTTAAAAGCAGAGCTAAAATCCACAAACAGCAGCCTCACATAACTCCCCGGCTGCTCCAGATGGGACAGAGCAGCATGGAGAGTGGTATTGATGGCGTCTTCTGTGGATCTATTTGCTCTGTATGCAAACTGGTAGTTGTCAAAAGTTGATGGAAGACAGGACATAATGTGACGGCGCACCAGTTTCTCAAAACACTTCATGATGATTGGAGTCAGTGCAACTGGTCTATAGTCATTCAAACTACTGATTGTGGATTTTTTAGGCAGAGGGACAATAGTTGACGACTTCAGGCAGGGTGGGACAATAGACTGGTGTAAGGACTTATTGAAGATCTTAGTAAAGACCCTCGCCAGCTGATCCGCACAGCCCTTCAACACCTTTCCAGTGATGCCATCAGGTCCAGCCGCCTTCCTCGGATTCGCCATCCTCAAAACCTGTCTCACCTCATGTTCCTCTACCGTGAATGAGGGGCCCCTATGGGCTGGTGGCTGTAATACCGGCGTCTCAGGTGGCTCCTTCTCGAAGCGAGCAAAGAAGAGGTTAAGCTCCTCTGCCAGCAAGGGGTCACCGTCGACAGCACCAAGGTTAGGTTTGTAGTTGGTAATATGCTGAATCCCCTGCCACATCTGTCTTGTGTTGTTGCTCCTTAAATTATCCTCAATCCTCAGCCTATAATCCAATTTTGCCCGTCGAATACCCCTCCTCAAGTTTGCTCTTGCTACACTGTAAAGCTGCACCTCGCCTGACCTGAAAGCCCTGTTCCTTTCCCGCAACAGGCACTGGACCTCTCTATTCATCCAGGGTTTCTGATTGGGGTAAAACCGGATGGATTTATTTACTGTGACAGTGTCTGTGCAGTGATTGATATAGCACAGAACTGCCGCCGTGTGCTCCTCCAGGTCTGAACTATCGAAAATATCCCAATTGGTTCTCTCAAAACAGTCCTGCAGCTGGTGAATAGCACCTTCAGGCCAGATTTTAACAGATTTTAATATTGTGGGAGCCCGTTTCCTGAGTGGGATATATGCTGGTACCAGGAACAGAGACATATGGTCGGACTGGCCCAAGTGTGGCAGCTGTAAAGCCCTATAGCCGTGATTTACATTCGAATAAACTTTATCCAGTGTCTTGTCCCCTCTTGTGGGACATTTCACATGCTGATAGAGCGTTGGGAGCACTGTTTTAAGTTCAACATGGTTGAAGTCTCCCGCAATGATGTGCACAGCTTCAGGATACTTGTCTTGCTGGCTGCTGATAAGGTCCTGCAGGCATCCCAAAGCCAAGTTGGCATTGGTATCTGGTGGCACGTACACACCAGTTAACATAACAGCTGTGAACTCTCTAGGGAGATAGGCTGGTCTACATTTAACAGCCACATATTCCAAATCCGGTGAACAGTGACTGCCCACAGTCTTCGAATTATTGGACCAGCATTTGTTCACATATACACACAGCCCCCCTCCTTTGGTTTTTCCGAAGTCCATGCCTCGGTCATGACGATGTACCGCACAGCCTTCCAACTGAATAGCTGTGTCTGGTATGGACGGTTGAAGCCATGTCTCAATGACAAATAAAACGCAGCAATCTTTTACAAGGCTGTTCTTTGCTGCCTGCAGCCTCAATTCGTCCATCTTGTTGGTAAGAGATCTCACATTAGCAAGAAATATGCTAGGGAGCGGTGGTTTAGATGGACTCCTCTGCAATCTTACCAGGACGCCAGCCCGACAACCCCGCTTTTGCCTCCTGTCTCTACGCCGCCTTCGCCTCCTCCCTGGAGGCATAGTAATCCATGGAGAGCCCGGTGGCCTGGCTACTCCCACAGGAACGTTATCTGGGCGAAAATAATCAGCTCTTACAGCTTGTTCACACTGTAACCCGACCTTCAGAAGTTCCTGCCTGCTGTAAATCTTTCTTGCCCGGCCAGACATACTCAGACCAAGTAAAAATAATAAAAACAAAACAAAACGCTGAGGGAGAGCACTAAGCCACAGCGTCTATGCGCGCTGCCATCTTGTATATCTTGTATCTGGTTACTGGCTATTAGATTCCCATTAAACCACTCCTTTCCTTATTCGCTTGTTCAAGGCTGAATTAATTTTCGGTCCTCTTCACAATCAGGAAGGTGCAAATCCCGTGTAGACAAATGGCATCCCAAAGCCAGCGCCCTACAGCAGCTGAACTGTCAGTTGGACTTTAACTGCCAGTTGGACTTTACCTGGCTACTCCCACAGGAGCGTTATCTGGGCGAAAATAATCAGCTCTTACAGCTTGTTCACACTGTAACCTGACCTTCAGAAGTTCCTGCCTGCTGTAAATCTTTCTTGCCCGGCCAGACATACTCAGACCAAGTAAAAATAATAAAAACAAAACAAACAAAAACAAAACGCTAAGGGAGAGCACTAAGCCGCAGCGTCTATGCGCGCCGCCATCTTGGAAAATGTATCATGTATGTACTGTAAATAATGACTGAAGTGTAAACTAATAACAATAACAATAATAATAATATTTTTATACCCCAGCCAGAGCCGGGCTCAGGGCGGCTAACACCAGTAAAATTACAATAAAAACATAATGGGGGGGGGACCAATATGTTAAAATACGGGTTAAAATACAATTTAAAATGCAGCCTCATTTTAATAGTAGCCCATAGATCAAAACCATAAGGGGAGGGAAACATAAGGGTCAGAGTGAGTCCAAACCAAAGGCCAGGCGGAACAGCTCTGTCTTGCAGGCCCTGCGGAAAGGTGTCAAATCCCGCAAGGACCTAGTCTCTAGTGACAGAGCGTTCCACCAAGTCGGGGCCAGTACTGAAAAGGCCCTGGCCCTAGTTGAGACCAATCTAACCACCTTGCGACTTGGGACCTCCAAAATGTTGTCATTTGTAGACCTTAAGGTCCTCCGCGGGGCATACCAGGAGAGGCGGTCCCGTAGGTACGTGGGTCTTAGGCCTCATAGGGCTTTAAAGCTCAAAACCAGCTGAATATATTAGAAAAATGTGTAAAAAAAACTTAGCCAAATCAATATAGAAATGCACAATTTTAGATCTTTGGTCATTCTCTCCCCCCCCCCTTTTAATCTTGCTTCAGTGCTTCTTTTACTACTATTTCATGATATGAAATACTTCCAAGAGATCACTGCTCATTTTATTGCCTATTCGTGACTTGTTGATTTGGAATAAGTGTGGCTGCATACCAATGGGCATTGGCCAATATGACTTACTTCACAATCTGATCATGAGTACATGTCCAGTAGAGGAAAAGCTATATCTGTGTTTAGAATTTAAGATATTTTGGGAAGGGAACTGCATTCTGCTTTGTAAAGTACCATGCTCACTGAATCCTCGATGATAATCATTGAAATTATGATTCTATAGATTATTTTTTTATTCACTCTTGCCTAACAACTTACAGTCCCATACAGAGTATCTTTCTGAGAATCTAAGCACTTTTATACTGCCACGTTTGTTTGTTTTTATTATTTATTACACTTGTTGCATTTTACAAAAAGAGTCCCATAGTGTCTTAACAAGATAAAATACAACCAATAAAAACAAAGCCAAAAAATTTGAAGCAGTTTATGATACTAATGCCTAAAATGCTTGTCCGATGACATAATAATAGCAAGCCTACCCACCCTGCTAAAAGATGAGCATTCCTCTAGAATGGGCTTAGCTACCTAAGGCGTAAGTGAATAAAAAGGTGTTAGCCTAATGCCTAAAAACTGATTGTGCCAGGTGCGTTTCCCTGATGAGGCCATTCTTCAGATGGGGCCACCACTAAAAAGGCTTGTTCTCATGTGGTTACCTTCTGCTATTCTCTCAGGTGAGGCATATAAAGAAGAGACTCTGCTGAAGACATGATAATTAAAGCATAATGGAGAATGTGCTTGTGATTCTGCCCTTGTTGCCAGTGCCGTCATGGCAACACTGGGGATATCTGGTCCTGTGAGGTCCGCAAGATTGCAGGTCCTGTGAGGGCATTTTCTTCATGCCACAAGAGAGTGCTCAATTGTTGTTTGTTGACACAAAATTATGTCAGATTCTTTTGATACTTTAATACTGCAAACACTATCAGGCTTAAATATTTTAAATCAAATTAATTAGCTTCCTGCAGGAAAAATCAAATGCCATCATGCATATAAAGTGCACCCCTATGGGATTAAGGGGAAACTAGACTTTGTGACTGAGCAAAAACTGTTTCAGTCTAGAGTATTTCACAAAACATTTTGTGAAATGGGTCACTGGACAGGATTGTTGAAAACAAGTCAAAGGAAATAACTTCAATGATGCTGGACTTTTCAGACTTCATATACGCTTACTAAGTTTCAGTCACATTAATGTGTCTAGTAATATGGTCTATCTGTTCCTAGTTTAAATATTAACTAATGTTTGCTAACTGCTAGCTACCAGCCTATTTTATTATTGTTGATTGCTAAAAGCTTATGTGATTTGTGTGTGTGTTGTATAGCCTAATGAATAATGCTTTTACTGGCATGGTGTTTTTTAGCAGTTTGTTTGTTTCAATATTTATGTAATGGCCTTCATAATATTTATTTCAGGGTGGTTAAGAGTAGAAGTATCAAAGTGCTCTCTAACATTTTCTGTGGGCTGTTTTCCGCAATACATTTTTTTAACAGTGAGATCACTGTCCTTTGAAAAAAGCATGTACAATCAATGTGTAAAGAAGCACGTATATATTTTGTCACGTGTGCATGCATTGAAAACCTATGTCTTATTTCAGCATTCTGCTGCATGTGCATGTAGCAAAATAGTCATATAATTTCTTCACACTCAATGTTTTAAAATCACTGTGGATATTTCTTCCTATATGATAGTGAAATCCAAGTAATAAAAACCCATCAGTCGCTCATGTCTTCATTCAGTCAACTTGTTACTTCCTACTTCCATTTCTACTCCAGAATATGGAAGGAGGCTCTCCTTTTAAACTTTCTATAGCCATGGTGGGACGCGGGTGGCGTAGGTCCACAGAGCTAGGACTTGTTGATCAGAAGGTCGGCGGTTCAAATCCCCGCAACGGGGTGAGCTCCCATTGCTTGGTCCCTGCTCCTGCCAACCTAGCAGTTCGAAAGCACATCAAAGTGCAAGTAGATAAATAGGTACCGCTCCAGCGGGAAGGTAAACGGCGTTTTCGTGTGCTGCTCTGGTTCACCAGAAGCGGCTTAGTCATGCTGGCCACATGACCCGGAAGCTGTACTCCGGCTCCCTCGGCCAATAAAGCGAGATGAGCGCAGCAACCCCAGAGTCGGCCACAACTGGACCTAATGGTCAGGGTTCCCTTTACCTTTACCTATAGCCATGGTAAATTAAATAAAACTAGTAAATTAAGCATTAAAATAAAACACTAACATCTTTGAAACATAATAATAGAATTGGCATTGAAATGAAACACTTAGCTGGAGAAGAGAGGAAGATACGTTCTACATAGCTTATGGGAATCTGGTCAGTCGTACAAATAGAAAAAGTAGACATTGTCATAGTATTGCTGGAGGTATTATTAATGGGAGAGTTTTATATAAAAGATATTGGTGGAATGGGAGGACAAATGATGTGCTTCCACCTACCTAAAAAACCTTAGCAAAAGAGATGGAAAGGGTAGTGGGTAACTCTGAATTGATGGTGTGAATATTCAAACTCCAATTTCGGATCAAAAAAGAGGATGTTGCATATGTGTTTAGTTGGAGCACTGGGAAACTATAGTTAATTAGTGACTTCCTGGTTTAATTACAGCTAATGGGAGGGGAAGAGCAAAGGAGTTGTGTTCATCGGTAAAAGTTTTCATAGCTTGTCTTTTTAAATCTAGACATTCTCACCCTATCACAGCCATAGTGTGGGCATCCATTGACACGCTCTGTGTAGCCTTTCTTGTTGATGTTCATTAGTCCCATGAAAAATATTAAATACAATATTTCTTCACTATGTGAATAACAAGAGTGGATTGCTTATTAATTGAATTAATACTAAACAGAAAGCTTAAACAGAAAGAGGTATGCCAAACAGCATTCTGTAGTGAGAGAGGGTTTATACAGACAACCAATTTTTCCCTTTCATGTTATGACAGTTGCAATACATTTTGATGGTATGAATCCAGTACTGTCTCTCACAGTATTCACCAGATTTATATTTATTTCCCTTGCTTGACAGGGGAGAGAGTTGTCATGTCTGATGGCTTTATGTTCAATATAAGCTTTATCGTTTGCTTGAGTAGTTGGTTTAACCAATTTAGGCATGTTTTCCCCTTGTTTTCTTCCACTCTTACTTTCTTTCTCACATTTATTTCACTTGGTCAACATAGGAAGTTTTTTTTCTTCTTTGAATTTTTCAGCAGATAATGAGAAATGCGCTCCCTACAATGGGTGTTTATAGCATGCTGACTTTGAGAGAGTTTCTGGCCTGACTGGTGGTGGAATGCCCAGGCATTCCATTATTTTTAATGGTCTGTTTCTTAGGGCTATTAAAATTAAAAAGTGGTGATCATGGTTATATGAAAATAGTTTTTAGGCAAGCTTAATGCTAATTACTTGACTTTGTGAAATAGTTCTTACAATTTCCCCAGTAATTAGTGGGTTGTCCATCTGTTTTGGCTTATTCACTGTGAGAGAAAGAAGGAGGGGGAAAGCTTGGAGTTTACTTATGTTACTCATCCTTCCCTTGAATTCCTCTTCACCTTGATGATGGACATTATTGAACAAAGTTGCTGCTCAGATAAAACAACTGGAAGTACAGTATCTTCAGATAAACTTTTCCACTCTTAATTTACCTAAGACTAATAGGTATAGCTGGAAAAGGAAGTTGCCCCCGCTTTCCTCTTCCTTTTCTTCCTTCTCAATGTGTGGCTATAACAATTATGTGAAGCAAGTTGCCGTCTTCCTTTAGTGCGTCTGAGTTTTGTGTAGCAAGAGGGTGCTTGGCATATTTGCATGCAATGCGCTGTCACGAGTCCGTGTGCTTCTGGTTGTAAACAGTAGCAGCAATATCAACAATGCTCTAATCTGAAATCTGATATTCAGTGCCCTTCACATGGTCATTTTGTTGTCTTTTTCTCAGGCAGCAACCAAATGTTCTGCAGTTCTGTTCTGTTGTTCGGAATAGAGAATGGCTTGAATCCTAATATTAGTCACACTGATTGATTGCATTTTAGTTTGCTTTTTGGTCCCTCAAAACTCACAAGAGACCAATAACAAACAAGATAATCCCTGTCGGCAGACTTAGATTCTAAAAGTCACAACACATAGGAAAAATGGATTGTGAGGGAAGTTGTAGATGGGATCTTAACTGTGACTAACTTGCTCTGGATCCAGTTCAGTGTATAACAGTTGTAAAACACTGAAAAACATGCCATGTGTTCAGCATATCAAATGACTATGTTTTGGTTTCCCTTGAGAGTACACTTATCTGCTGGCTTCTGAAGCTGGCAGATATCACCTCCCTTATTCAGATGAAATGCCTTTTTAAAAGCTTTCCCTACCCAATCATGCATCATTTTAAGATTCGTAGCATAACTTTTTCTTACTTACACTTGAATTCACTACAAAAGAGATCACAGATAACAGCATTACAAAAGGAACTCAGTATGTTAGCTTCTGAAAATAGCTTTTTTATTTTTTAAAGGGAAGGATTCTATTTATCTGTAGCTTTCTGGAGCTCTGTAAAAATATGTATTGATAGGTTAGGAAGCTGGAGCATGGAATTTCTGCTTCCAGTAGGCCATGCCCTTAAAACTCTTCAAAATATCAGTCATTAACCAGTCCAACTCTGGACTGGATCCAAACATGCAGAGCAATCCTAATAGGATCTGGGGAGGGGAAGTGCAGAGGGGTAGAGACTCTAATGCATGTAATGTTATGCTGAATCCTGCCAGCCACAAGGAAGGAGACAGGAACTGAGCCCCTTGACGCATCCATGAAGCTTTGGATCTCATAGATTAGGGCTTTCTGCGTGTTACCATAGCAGAAAAGCTGGTAGCAGTTTTCAGGGCACAGCCATCACCATCAGGGGGTTAGGATTGTACCTTTAGTCAGGTTTAATAGTCGACTCAAATCAACAGAAATAAACATTAATTTAAGCCCTGTCAGCTTTCAGTGTGTCTAGACTAAGCATGCCAAAGTCTGGATCCAATCCACTGTATTGAAATGGACTGAACTAGGTGTTCTTATATTTCCAGTGAAGTTGTTTCATAATTTAAGACCTTAAATAGAGAGCAATAAATTCATTCTTGACCATTTTGTAAACTTTCACTCGCATTCCCACAGGCCACAATCCAGCACAGATATAGGTAAGCACAGAGTTCATAGAATCACGCAATTGTAAAGTTGGAAGGGACTCCGAGGGTCATCTGCTCCAAGCCCTGCAATGCAGGAATCTCAACTTACGCATTCATGACTGATGGTCACCCAACCTCTGCTTAAAAACCTCCAATGAAGCAGAGTCCACCACCTTCCAAGGGAGTCTGTTCCACTATCTGACAGCTCTTACTGTCAGAAAGCTCTTTTTGATGTTTAGCTGGATTTAATTTACCTGAATTTTAAAGTAGTATGCATATTGTTAAATCCAAGAATACTTAAAGAACAAAAGTATGGGCAAATAATTGTCTCATCAGTTGGCGATATTGCTGTTATTAGTGTGATACAGTGGAAATGAATAATTGAGTGAATGCTATTAGCAGAGTCCATGTATTGCTGAAATCACAGTAAGTTATAATGGAATTCTTGGCATTTGCTGGTATGAAAATAACAGGCCTTTTCTAGATGCTGTTGAACTTTTTGACATCTATGATAGGTGTAACACTCTTAACATAAAATGGTGTTTTACCTCTTAATTAAACTGAATTTTTGACTAAAAGTTTTACTTGACAACTCTGAAAAGGCTGGCATGCCAATTGATTTTCTTGTCTTCAGTGCTACATCAGTGGAAGAATTCAGTGCGCTACTGCCATGATACTATTACATTTGTCTTGACTCACAAATGTAAACAATGGTGGTGTAGCCCTTTATAAGGCAAGTTAGGTGGCCGTTGCTTTGAGGAGCAACCTGGTCACATAAAAGAGCTAGCCATGCAGTTCTTCCAGTGTTCACTTCCAGTAATGTTAGCAGTAGAGTGTTGTATATTTTTTTTAATTGTGACTGCTGGTAGGAACAGCTTGGTGAAAACAATTTGCCACCCCAAACAACCTCTGTACAGTTGCATTATAAGCAGTAGGACCATAGAGCAGATTCATCTGTATTGGGCCACTTCAGACAGATTTAAAACTTGTGCGGGGTGAAGTGGGATCTCTCTGCCGTGCCCTAAGTTGAAGCAGGGACCTCCAAAGCAATTTGGGACAATTGGAGGAATCAGATGTTTCAGAAGCGCTGCAGACGGTGTGCCTTCAAAAAATGAGACATTTCTTCCTCAGCGTATCATTTTATAAGGAAAATAACAGGATGAGGAAAGGTGGTGAAGGGAAAGTTCTTTTGTGACTGAGAGATCTATCTTCTAAAAAGAGGGAATGATTTTACCAGGGCTCTCCAGTCACAATGTTCTTTGCTAGTTTTGCTAGTTCTTCTAGTAGTGCTTGCTTGGAAAATGCTGGATTTTCATATCCTTCTGCTTCGGTCCCACATACCCATTCCTTTCAAATCAGCTTTTGACCTTAGTTGAGCCATACAAAAACCTAAAGCTCTTTTTAAATGTTAAGTCCCTAAGATTCTGTTATCATTTTGAAATTTTGTGGACTCTTTTCCCAGAGACAGCCCTGTGTTATTTTTATAATAAAATTATTGTCCACTAAAACCACAGAGCAGGTAGCGAAACACTTTAAATACCCCCTCCCCAAAATCAGTGTTAAATATACGTAGCAGGAAAATTCCTGGTCCTATTTATCAGTATTTTGGCAGGTTTCTTATCAAGGAAAATCTCTCATGCATACTTTTTTTCCCTCACATCCTCCAAACTGTAAAGGCTATCTGTGTAGGAAAATCACTGCATTTATCCTTTTGAAACTTGGCAGAATTCATCTCCTCAGGTGTGGCTACCATACCCCAAAAAATTAAAATTACAGACAATTCATTTGCCATTGGGGTGGGTAGATAAAAATCATCACATAAAATAAAAATACTGTGACAATTTGTTTCTGATATGTCAGAAGTGACTATGTCCACAAATTTCATGCAGTTCTGTCAATAAGGGGGAAATGCTGTAATGTTTCATTTTAATTTGCCCATAATAGTGAATGGGGAAGTTTGACACTTAATTTTTGCAAATTGGGATTTGGCTGCAGACCCCTAGCAAAACTGGATTGCTTCCAGATCAGTTCAAACCAAATTACAGTACAAATTGAGTCTTGCGGTCAGTACAGACCCCTAATTAGTAATTAGTAATGTTGCTTGTTTGCATATGTAACTTAAGGCCATTTCTACTGGCTTGGGAAAACCTGCGAATGAAAAAAATGGTTTTTAAAATAATGTTTCTGTAACTTTCAATATAAAGGGCCAGTATGATTTTGCCTCCTCAGCCTTTCCTACTCC
Source organism: Podarcis liolepis (assembly GCF_965112155.1). Lineage (NCBI taxonomy): Eukaryota > Metazoa > Chordata > Lepidosauria > Squamata > Lacertidae > Podarcis > Podarcis liolepis. Next base: position 59,253,734 of record NC_139560.1, on the reverse strand, counting down.
AAAAGAAACAAGTCACATTTTAAAATTAAATGACTGACTTAATGGCTGGGCATGGATGATCATATTAATAAGCTTAGTTATGTATGAGTCTTTTTCCTGTGTATGCAGGTCCTTCCCCTCCTCCATTTGTGGCAATGCTGAAGTCTCCAAGTTTGTTTTATGTGCACAGGGAAATTATGCTTACCAACTTTGGAACAAACCGGGACCGTAAACTAACTTCAAAGGATGGTTTCAGTCCCACAGTTGTTCCACAGATGGTAACAACCATAGTTTCATGGTTCAGATGAAATGGAAACAATGGTTAATTGGAGACTCCACCATTTCATTAAAACATGCCATGAAGGAAGGAGGGAAGGTGCTGCATGTTCAGGCACAGTGGTACACTCAGGTGATTCTGGACTGTGGTCTTACTGATCATAGAATCAGAGTTGGAAGGGACCCTGAGCATCATCTAATCCACCCCCCAGCAATGCAGGAATATGCAGCTGTCCCTTACAGGGATCAAACCTGCAACCTTGGTATTATCAGCACCGCACTCTAACCAACTGAGCTATCCAGTGGGAGATATGATGAATGAAATGAAGTTAGCGCTTGCTATGCCAACATGAAATAAATGTTTGACTGCATGTAAAAAAGGGTAAAGGAAAAGGACCCCTGGCTGATTAAGTCCAGTCGGTGCTCATCTCACTTTAGGCTAAGGGAGCTGGAGTTTGTCCGCAGAGAGCTTTACTCAGATTGGTTGGGCTTTTTAATCTTGATTATTTACATTTAAATTTGAATTATTATTATTATTATTATTATTATTATTATTATTATTATTATTATTATCATCATGGTAGGTGCCAATTCCAATCCATTATTGGAAATTATATATATATTCTCTCTCTCTCTCTCTCTCTCTCTCTCTCTCTCTCTCTCAAAATAACATTTAATTAGAAATTGTAACTCAGTATTTTGCAAAGCTACCCCCCCCCCAAAAAAAAGCATTTACTTTGATTTGGGTGACCTGAAACAATGTGTCTAGAATTATGGGAAATGAGCCTTCTGAATATTTGTGTTTCAATATTTTGAAGTCAATATGCAGTTGCTTCTGAATGAGCTCAGTTAAGCTACAGATGGAGCCATAAATTCCAATAAAGTGCTCACATGTCAGTAGTATTATACGTGAGAAGCACAACAAGCTGGGCTGAATTGTGAAAATGTTCCCTCATCCGAATCTTTTTGCATTACTTTGTGAGAACTTAATGGAAATTCTTGCTCAAGCTGACACCCATCAGTTCAAGCATACTGCCAAGAACTTTGGGTTTGTGGTCTAATACTGTTCAAAAGGGAACAACAACACCCTTAAACTCAATAGTAATATTTTTACAGTAATTATAATCAAAATGCTGTTTCTTGGGAATTTGGCTTTTAAAATGGATTGACTTGCTTTTGTCAAATAGCTGAACAAGATATAATGAAAGGAGCTAAGCTTAATAATAATAATAATAACAACAACAAATTTTAATGTTGGCTTTTCCTTTACTTGGTAAGTTGTTGGTTACCAGAAGACTCCTGGGTCTATTTTTGTTTAACAAAATGCAAAATATTTGAGTAGAATATATTAAAACAAATGAGTTTTATGTATAATGGTACCATTTTCCCCCTTTATTTGAAGGTCACTCTGTGAGATTGCTGGGTCAGAAAAAGGATAATGGAAAACGGTTGGGGGGAGCGCGATTGGATTTGCCAAAGATTAGAAAGAACCCACTGATAGAAATAATTTCCATCAATACAGGGTAAGCATCATTCAAACTGACATAAAATATTCAATACTGCCTAGAAATTCAATTTCATTTTTGTCCATTCTTAATGCAGAGCTGCCTCAGGTCATACCATAAAGAACAATTTAGGGGGAAACAGTGAAAATTCCCATGATATTCAGTAGCATTAATACTGTAAGACAAGTTACCTAATTATTTACTTATATTTCACAGTTACAAAAATAGAAGGGGTGTGTGTGTTTGCTTAAACTGTAGTGTCTGCTATTTCTAATCTTTCCTGAAAACATAATTTTGTGTTGGGATAGATCTCTTTTGTATGATGACTAACTCTTCCTACACCAGCTTTTACACAGCCAATTTCCATGTCCGTTTTGTGGTTAGAGGAACCACCATGGGACTACTTTCCCCCTCAGGACCCACAAGATACTGTTGGAAAGCTCTCCTGAAATCAAATAGCACTTTTGAGGACATTGCTTTTTTAATATGCTTGGGCTTTGGCTCTTAATTTGGGTGATGCCTGGGTGCCAGAATGATGCCTGACATCTCCAGCATCTGAAAGTACATGGCTGAGGATCATTGGATCTGGACTGTTTTCACACACTAACACCCCATGCTGTAGAATTCCATCAGTTATGTTTTATCTGCACAATTGGAATGAATTTCTGGATCAAATTTGCTATTTCTGTGCAGCCTGAGCAGGAGCAGTCACCATTAAGAAAAACAGGTCGGAATATATAGGCTGTCCCTGGATCAAATGACTTTTCAAGTTCTCAAAGCTCTTAACCTAGTTCAAGGTTGTCATCTGAACTAGCTAGATATTTGACTTGGAGCCAGTGTGGTGTAGTGGTTAAGAGCGGTAGTCTCGTAATCTGGGGAACCGGGTTCGCGTCTCCGCTCCTCCACATGCAGCTGCTGGGTGACCTTGGGCTAGTCACACTTCTCTGAAGTCTCTCAGCCCCACTCACCTCACAGAGTGTTTGTTGTGGAGGAGGAAGGGAAAGGAGAATGTTAGCCGCTTTGAGACTCCTTAAAGGGAGTGAAAGGCGGGATATCAAATCCAAACTCTTCTCTCTTCTTTAGCTGAGAATCAATCACAGTCAGTCCATCATTTGAAAAATAAGACTTTAAAGCCGTCTTGCCCAAAAATGACAACTAAACATTCCCTTTTGGCGACTGTAGCCTTGTTTTAAGGACCCATTTGTGCCTAGCTTATATATCTGAGTTTCTAACACTCTTTTTAATTATCTCTCAAAAGCTTATACTAGTCGGCTAAGGTGAATTGAGGTTACAGGACAGTGTTATCTACTCTAAAGTCTGCACCATGGGAACTAAGTCTTGCAGAATCAGTTATTTATGTAAAAGAAGACTGAGCTGCAAATGTCATTGTTTTTGTGGTGTATCTCTTATTAGGCAAGCAGCTGGTCTAATTAAAAACAGAACACTATCTCTCTTGCCTGGGTCATCCCTGGTTGCTAACACAGCAGTAACACACAAACCCTCCTCCTCTCTCTCCACCAGTCCAATTTCCCCATAGTCATTGCTTTCCCCCCTCCCTGCTTTCCTTTGTTCTCTCTGGAACTACGGCTCCCTTGTCCAGAAAACAGTCCTCTTCCATGAGTTTTTCCTCTCTTGGTCCATCGATTTCCCCTCACAGAAACTTTGCTTTCCCCAGCACTGCCCCTGTTTCTGCCTTCTCCTTTAGACAGTGGGGTAGGACAGCTGAGAAAAAATTCACATCAGTCAACCAATGTGTCCTTTTGGTTTCAGATAGCACATGTGTAGACTAAAAAGCCTGGGGCACAAATTTCACAGCCCTCCAGCGGCTGTGGTGGCTCATTTACCAGAAGTATTTAGTGCTAACTCTGGAAGTGTTTACTCGATTCGGACCAAACTAAGCCTCCTAGAGCATAATATACAGTGACTGAGCTCATAGCAGTGCAGAATCAGCAAGACCAAAGGAGGAAAACAGACACAATCTCCTGTCCAGGGGCTCTCACATTCACACTAAGCCATAGCTTGGTTTAGCATTACTTGTGAACTGAACCATAATGTAATCATGCACATTCTTTCACAGTATTCAAAGAGTAATTAAAAATGAAAAAGCTAAATGGAGAAGCCAGTAATAGGTGATGTGGATCCATCTTACTGAGAGCAAAAAGGATATAAAAAGTTTTGACGTTTTTTCATATGAATCAAAACAACTTGTGCTTAAAAGTTAGGAGATGAGAGAGGAAAAAAATAATTGTTTACCATAGAAATAATTGCAAAATCTTTTTTTATTTTTGTCTGTTTCTAGAGGTATGTGTACACACACATGCATGTACATGTATCAGTGGTACTGGAATACATCAAAGATACTATTTCTTAATTAAACTATTTAAATGGGATCTCTGACACACAGTATTTTTCCAATTACTTGTCCAAATATGTAACCACAGCTTTGTTAATCTAAGTACTTTAACATTATTTTCTTTGTTTTATTTATGAAGTTCTACATCACTGAATATGTTTGAGCTGTTATAAAGAACATTGCTCTTTAGATTTATGCATTTATATGTTTAGTTTGATATTCCCACACTTGCCCCAAGGGGTAAAAGCAGCCAACATGTGCAGTTTTTGTAGCGCAAAGTTTATCTTAATCCAGCATCGTTCCAGCGGCATCTTACATAAGGAATGTGCTGCCAGACCTGCTACTGGGCCTGTTAGTTGCATCCCCTTTAGAATTGTGAATTACAATTTATCCACTGGGCAGGGTTGCACTGAAATAGTTGGCCCTTTGCTTTTTTGTCGAGTTGCAGCTCGGCATCCAGAGAAAAATCAGTCTCACACCAAGATAGGTTCCGAATTATGGCTGCTCCTAGGGAAATATGGCAGCTCCTAGGGCTAATGCAGCACAGCTTTTATTGTGTGAAAATCAGAAAGATACAAGCCAAGTAAGGATACAAAAAATACAAGTCAAGCAATTTGTTCTAGCCAGCAGATAAAGACCTTCGTAAACCGTGCGAGCGATCAGGCCATGCTACGTTAGCCAATCATATGGGACAGCACGAGCTGTTCACGCGCTATTCATGCTCCAAGGATGCTTCTAGCTATGAGATCACCCTGTAACAATAAGAACTTTGCTCATGCTCTCATGTACAAGCAATCATTTTCCCACATGTCCCCTTTTCTTATTTATATTATTAGAGGAAAAGAGGGACCATTAGTCCAAATCGTACACTTCATTGCCTAAGCGTCTACACTTTGCAACATAAATTCCTCTTGTAACCCCTGTGGTGGGCCGTGGTCGGTACCACCATGCAGTGCATTGGGAAATCAAAGAGGGTATGCATTGAATGCAACAACACACCACGACGAATCCAGCAACACATGCAATTACAATCAATAATACCTTTCTTAACCATACTCCATTGGGTAACCAAGAAGACAACCACTCCCATGGATCAAAACCTTCAGGTGGATTCAAAGGATTATGAGCTATCATTTGTTCCATATAATCAATAGTAGCAGAGATATTGGTCGATTGATCAGTTATATACATGCAGCAATGAGAATGAATTAAGGCACAAATTCCACCTTTAGAAGCAAGGATCACATCTAAAGCATAATGATGTTGAAGAACCACATTTCTTATTTCTGATATTTCTTTGTTAATCATTTTTAAAGCCAAAATGGTGGAATTAAACAAATTTTTTGTCCAGTTTGCCAATTTATGCAAATCACGGTAATTCATGGCTGCACCTAAAGAAGGCAGAAGGGACCTAGAAATGGCTGTCCCTGTATATTGAGAAATAGGTGATTGTACTTCCCTTCTGTTACGCAAACGGACCGCTGGGAGCTTATCTATTTTGTATATCAGGGGTATCACTATTCCTAGAATGTAGGTTCCAGAAAAGGCAAAGGGGATTACTGCAAGCAACAAAACACAGGTGATAAACTTATACGATTGTCCTTCATATTATTGCTAATCTTAAATGAAGCATTTACTGGAAAGCTAGAATACCATCACCAAAAAAGACTCAAAACTTCTCAAAACTTTTTAAAATCATTTTTCTCAGCAGCTAGAAGGCACTAGCCAAGCATATTCCGCTTGCTGTAACTAAAAAGATTGCAACAAGGTCGAGAACAGAGTCCATTGTCTACGCGAGCCTTACTAAAGAAGCACATTGCAACTTGCTTTCTGTCCGGGAACCATGCCAAAGCTCAAAAATGAAACAACTGGAACACACTAAAATCCCTTCACCCCCTCCCTAGCCAAGAGTCCACAATAGTTCCAAGACAGCCCTCTGTACATGCTCAGGGGAACACATCATAGGGCAGGACTCCTGAGGGAGGAGAAGGAAAAAAAAAAAAATATGGGGGGTAAAATCCAAGTGATGTCAATAAGGATGAGAATGGTAAATTAGTCCAATGGCCACTTCCAAGCAACCTGTGTGATATTTCATGGCTCGATTATTGGCATGTAAAAACCACAATCCAGAAGAAGTCACACAACTATTTCTGCAGATACAGGAGCCCATTTGCTGTAAATAGGTCTCATGTATTGCTCCTTGTACTGCTGAGACAAAAGTCCAAGTCCAATGAAGCGTGACGACACAGATGGGATGGTTGCTATTAGGAGGCAGCAAAACTATAATGATGTTTGGTGGTTGAAGTGGCTTCCCAGGGAAAAGGGGGGCCAATGCAGTAGGGATGAAGATGGCCTTTCAGCGTGCCAGGAAACACTGGAACAGCTGTGGAAGGGCCTCTTCCATTGCAGAGGTGGTTGTATCTTGTCCGCTGGATTCTTGTGTCCCTTAAGGGCAGAAAATAGTGGAGACAAAGTGGAGGTGGGCAGGTCCAAATAACTCTTTATCCAATTCAGCTGTCCAAGAGTTTGTTGTAAATCCACCAGTTTAAAATCAGGAAACTGTAGTTGAGGCGTGACTGGAATGGCTGCAGATGCTGGCAGCTTGTGTCCCAGGCACGTAATAGGTAAGGTCCGCTGGATTTTCTCCTTAGCCACTGTCAATCCAACAGGTTGTATCCTTTGCAGGATTTTGGGACACGGCGGAGGATAAGGCCGTGGCTAGCAGGCCGTGGCTAGCAGTGCCCACTGACTGGCAGGCTTTAAGCATATCAGCAATGGCTATATTTGATGTTGCCATTAGAAAGTGCAGCGCTTGCTCATGTGCATTATCAAACGCAAGCTGGCGTACAATCAGTTCTTGTGCTGCCAGGTCCTGAACTTGCCGCTTGAAGGTATTGTACAAGCGATCAACAAATTGTCCATAGGGCTTTGCAGGATCCTGTCTGATGCTTCCCCATCGGCCATCTCGCTCATTCTTGTCATCAGGGACAGAGGCCAGAGCCTCTTGGGCTGAGGCTGTGGTGGCTGCCCAATACCGAGGGTCGAGAGTTGGCTGTTGGGCAATGGTAAGAAAATTGCCTCCTCCCGTTAACCCATCGAGGACATCAGCTTGGGTTAACATGACGGGGGCTGGGGGTGGGGCGGCACCAGCAGCCAAAGCAGCCAAAGCAGCCTGATGATTAGCCAATGCAACATTATTAAGATTATTCCGAATCCCATCAACACGACGTTGGCAGGCCCAGTGCCAAGCTTGTATAAACAAAATCATTTGATGAGGCTGCATTACAGTGCGGGCCAACAGCTTAACATCCTCTGGTATCAAATTTTGTTGAAAAATAGTGCCAAACAAGCCCAGGGTGTAAGGAGATTGTAAACCATTGTCCTTGACAGAGGAATGTAGTTCCTTTATGAATCTCAAATCAAACTGTTCGTGCCGGGCTGGGCCTCCCCCTGGCGCGGCAGGAGCAATCACAGGGAAGAGATTAGGAGGTGTACAGTCAAAACCCAACAATGGTGCAGCGGCACGGAGAGATTCTTGGAGAGGAGTGGTAGAAGATGCCTTGGGCGGAGGAGGTGGAAGAACGGGGGGTGCTGCAGAATTTGAAGAATGCAGGGGAGTGACAGGATGAGCCGGAGAGAGAATGTCCGGCGGTTTAGGAGGAAGGTTTGAGGCAGGCAAAGCGGGAACCGGGGGGGCGTTTGAAGAAGCTGTTCCAGCAGCCAGAAGAATGTTTGAAGGAGTTAAGCACGACATAGCTTTGTAGACGTTACTCCAGGCATGCAAAACCTTGACATCAATTTGGGGATGATTTTGAAAGAAGTGTCCAATTTTTTTCCAATCATCTAACTGCCAATTTCCGTCCTGGGGGAACCACGGGCAGTGAGTGTCCAGGGCTATTATAAGGGACTTAAGGTCAGCTTTCCGAACAGCAAGGTTGTTACTGGCCAAAAGGAATTTAAGGTCTTTTAAAAATTTTTTCTGTGGTGCAGAGAGAGATTTTCCCATGATTGCAAGAGTTGCAAAAAGAGCAGGGAGCACTTACCGAGGGATCCGTAGGAGGATGAGAGAGAGAGACGCCTTTTTGCCCTGTCCGGGCGGAGATAAGTGCTGATAAGTCCGTAACGTAGTCCAGAATCACATTCACACGGGAGCTCTCACCGGGGATCCACTACGTGGATGAACGACGCGTCTGCAGCCCTTGCGGGGCGAGGTGAGAGCTGAACGTTGTACACACGGGAGCACTCACCAGGGATCCACTACGTGGATGAACGACGTGTTGGTGAGTGCTGAATAATGAAGAACAGGCAGTCACACGGGAGCACTCACCAGGGATCCACTACGTGGATGAACGACGTGTAGGTGAGTGCTGAATAATGAAAAACAAACAGTCACACGGGAGCACTCACCAGGGATCCACTACGTGGATGAACAACGTGTTGGTGAGTGCTGAAAAACAACGTGAAGTTCGAAGGCAGTCACACGGGGCACCAATTGTCGAGTTGCAGCTCGGCATCCAGAGAAAAATCAGTCTCACACCAAGATAGGTTCCGAATTATGGCTGCTCCTAGGGAAATATGGCAGCTCCTAGGGCTAATGCAGCACAGCTTTTATTGTGTGAAAATCAGAAAGATACAAGCCAAGTAAGGATACAAAAAATACAAGTCAAGCAATTTGTTCTAGCCAGCAGATAAAGACCTTCGTAAACCGTGCGAGCGATCAGGCCATGCTACGTTAGCCAATCATATGGGACAGCACGAGCTGTTCACGCGCTATTCATGCTCCAAGGATGCTTCTAGCTATGAGATCACCCTGTAACAATAAGAACTTTGCTCATGCTCTCATGTACAAGCAATCATTTTCCCACACTTTTTCTTAACAGCAGCCCTTCAGAACTGCTGGATCAGGCCAGTAGCTCACCTAATCCATCTCATAGTAGCCAGTCAGATGCCCATAGGAAACATGCAAGCAGAGACCAAGCAAAGAGCACTCTCCCCACCTGCAGTTTCCAGCAATTGGTAGTCAGAAGCATATTGCCCCCAATTCTGGGGTCAAAGCCTAGAGCATAGCCAACATGACTAGGAGCCGCCATCATGATGATGATATTGATATTGCTTCCTATGAAGCATCTCAAGGTGATTTCACAATAAACACACACACAAACACACAAATTGCATATCTAAAAAAATAACAGCAATTACACACACAATACAGATGTTAGGGGTGCTGCGAGTTCTAGTCCTAGACATCTGGAGGGCACCGTGTTGGCTCCCTCTGCCCTAAAGGACTTGGATATTATAGAATTACAATAATGGTCCATGTATCTTTTCTGAACTGTGATTCCATTAGTATGTTCTTAGGACACATACGTTTCCTAAGAGAAGCAATATTATATGGAATTGACCTGTCTTAACTGGTTTAACAGTCTCACCCAGCAGTGGACTGTGGAGAAGAACTCTTAAGACATGGGCTGAATTATATAAGGAGAGGCAATCCTAGCTATGTCGGTCTATATAGATGAGCACTTTAGGCCCAGAAGTAAATAGGCGACCAGTATTGGTATACAGTGGTGCCTCTACTTACGAGCACCTCTCTTTGCGTATCCTTTGGGATACGCATATGGCAAACCCGGAAGTATTTTTCCGGGTTTACCATGCGCAGATGTGCTCTCCCGCTTCACGCATGCACATAACAGGCACCACCAGTTGCGAAAACCTCAGGATCTGACTGGAGCTCCAGAACGGATCCCATCCGCAACCAGAGGTACCACTGTAGTATGATTTCACTGGCCAATATATTCTGGCAGCCACAGTTTGCAGTAGTTATTATTAATTAAATGTCTGGAGCTTCTGGGTTTTCTGGCTTCTCCCCAGTAGCAGTTGGAGAGGGTGATATAGATCAAGGGAATTGGTGCAGAATGAAAGGTTTCAACACTACTTCCACCTGAAGCTGCTTGAATAGGGTTGTTAACTAGTTATAAAAAGAAGGAAATGGTGGGGGGGGGGAGACTAGAGATACTGATCACAGCTCTCCCTCAGCATATCCATTTTGGCCCTTAGCACAGTGGTTTTTAAATACACAACAGGGTAGAGGGTTCTTCCGTTGGGATGTGCACTGTGAAATGTGCAAGCAGATACGGATTGGGCAGCCTTGCAGATAAGTATTGGGAGCCATTCAACTATCCTCATGCTCTGATCCCTCTGTCCCCTGCTCATGTGAGCATCTCTTCAGCCAGGAGAGAGGAAGAGTTTACCAGTGGCTGCCTCTGTTGTGTTTCCATCTGTGGAAATTGCAGTGCGTGCTTGCATCTGCATGCTGTCATCTTCCAGAATGGGGAGAATGTGTTCAGGTGTGGTAGCAGCAGGGGCTGCACCTGGCCACCTCTAAGTGGTTACCGATCACAGGCAGCATACTTTTATTACAAGGGAGTGGTTAAGGGTCTGCTAATTTCCTTATTGCAGTGGTGTTCTTACATGAATAAACATAATTGCCTAATTCCACGATCTGCTGCAATGGTCCGTGAATATTTCAGGTTGAGCTCACAACTGAATGCAGCTTCATAACCTGTGTCTCACTGTGCTCTCATTGCAAGTTACCCCAGCTTATTTTGCCTTGGTTAAGTTGCTGCTTTGCCAGATGTAGCAGAGTGTAAGGCAGAGAGAAGGCATGGCAAGTTGTCATTGATAATGCTTTGTCTCCACAGTTTTCTTGCGGGTATTTCAGTCTCTGTGAAGCTGTTGCACAACCTTCTACACCTCATGTTTCACTGTAATGGCCAACAGGAGGGACTTTCCAAATACAGAACTTAGCTAAATTACTTGTCATTCCAGCTATGAATATTTATGGGATCAAGGTAACTTAATGGCTACTTGTCTAGTCCTGCAACCCATTTTTCAGCACAGTGGTATGTGCTGGGTGCGCACTCCCCAGCACATGCATGCTCATGCGCACACACCCTTTGGAGGATAGCCAAAGCACTAATCAATGGCCTATTTTTCGTTGCAACCTATGTTAGCTAAAACTCTCAGTGAGCATTTTTAATTCACTGTAGTCTCAAAAATTGCATATAAATGCAATATTTTAAGCATCTGCTCAGTATCTCAAAGGAACGTTCTTGTCAATAGCTTTGCAACTGGATCTGTTTCACATTTAGAAGTAAATCTCACTGCATTTATTGGAGACACTGTTGTGTCAGTGTACACAGGGCTGCAGTCTTAAGAATTTACATATCTATTTTGTGTTAAGTCTTTCTGAGAATATAATTTTGACCTATGATTCCTAAATCTTGTTTGTAAGTCAGAGGAATTTCATACTCAGAATGGCACTCATAGATGAAATTTGCCTGCTGACGTAAAATGCTTCATTATAATTGGCCTTTATTTTCCCAGTAGAAGACCCTCTTTGTTAGCAAGAAATAGAAAAGTACTGAAGCAAGTGCTGACAGCTCACTTTAAGCAAAGGCTAATTACTCTTTTGGTTCTCGTCAAAATAATTTCTGTTGATTACCTTCTTTAGCACTCTGCATTCAGACTCTGCACCTGACAGAATTTCTTATGAATATATTGATAAAAGTAATTTTGAGTGTTGTTTTGTTTAACAAACCAGACCCCTTGATACCATAGAAATGGTATTGGAATCATGTGAGCAGAAATACTTTTCTCATTATAATATTAAAAGGGGGGGGCGCCTTTTGAGTGGCTAATTTGTGTAACCACATTTTATTATACAGGAGTAAGAATTCTAATATTAATACAGAGTTTTGGTAAGAGATCATTTCCTGTTTTGTGGGGGTCTCTTTTTTTTTGTAGAAATCTCTACTCCCTTCAGAAAATGCCAAGTATGAGAGCCAAAGTTTATTACTGCTCCAATAAGATAATTGGCTGCAAGACTGAATCTATATTTCAGATTGCTTGGTAATAGCAGCATGTTTTTAGAAGCTAATTCTTGTAGGGATGGATAGCTAGTCAAAATTATTTGGTTCTTGAGCAGCTAGGCAGCTGAAAACCTGTATTTTTGATTGTGAACATGCATCATTTTCTCTCTCCCCACCCACTCATTTCTAAAGTAGTTTTTGTATTAATTGCAACAAAAAGGCACCTGAAAATCATGCTTTAGATGTAGGACAGATATCGGTGAAATGTCAAAACTATGCATTTTAGGATATGGTATATTTCTGTGAGGTAAAAACTGTTTTGTGATTTCCTGCTTTTGAATTATTTAAGGATAACTAAACGATCTTAAATGCAGAAGCCATCGTTCCTGTCTAACTGTAACTTGTTGAAGTATCTGTTGCCAGGCCTGAAGCATGCAAGAGCACCAGCTGGAGTATATCAAATATTCATGGTATCAGATAGTTAACAATAACAGAATGGAAAGACAGTTTCACAGATCACAGTCTGTCCCATTATTTTTCTAATCTAAGTGGCTGACATCATATATTTTAAAGAAATGTAGTCATCTCTTTTTGGCTGTGACTTACAAAATATGTGCCCAAATCTTTATGCCATGTTGGTCGCAGATTGGCTTCAAACTGCTTCAGATTGCATTTTTATTGAGCCAAGCCAAGAGTAGTTTATTCCAGTGTTTCCCAACCTTTTTTGGGCAAAGGCACACTTGTTTCATGAAAAAAATCTCGAGGCACACCACCATTACAGCCCCGTGACGTCAGCGCGCAGCGTCACGCCGGGAGGGACATGAATTGCTAGCAAATTACATAATCACCTCCTTGAGGGCTGGCTCATCTTCTCCGAGGCAGAACCCCGTTAATTAACAGCACAGACTCACACCATAGCCAAGACGAGGGGGGAAAACCTCAGTCATGCACAGTCATGCACATGTGGGGGCTAAATGAGGACGAAGACCGGGCAGAGAGCAGGGTTCAAATCACCCCACCTGGCCAGGACAATCCCTGGGTGCTCCCTTGGGCCACTCGCCTGACCCACCTCGCAGGGCTGTTGTTGCGAGGATAACACGGGGAGAACCACGCGCGCCCCCGGGAGCTCCTTGGAGGAGAAAGCGGGTGATGAATGCAATGCACAAAATATATGAGAGGCAACCAGGTTTTGCAGGTGAGGGGCCCCCGCCAGCCTCCGCTTCCAACACCCGGCACAACGACGCCGAAGTTTCCCCCCGGGCTTTGCTCGGGGAGCAGCGCTGCTCCCCCCCGGCTCCCCTTCGCCCTCCCGGCTCTCTCTGCCGCCCACTGGGGACTCCCCTCACCTGCCAAGTCCAGAGCGCCGGTGGAAGTTGCATGCATGCATGCAGGGCGCCGCGTTGCCATTGCATTGCACTGCACTCCATGCAACGCCTGCACGCATGCATTGCCTTGCACACCTGCCAAGGGGTCTCCCCGCGGTCCGATGCGTCCCCTCCGGCGCGGATGCAGCATTGCAAAAATACCCCCCCCCCGACGCAGCCCTACCTGGGGGGCAGCCTCCGCCTCCGCCGCTCCGCCTCCGCGGGGATCCCCGGGCTCCATCCTGCCACCCGATCTCCACGGGGGCGCAGGCAGGCTGCGGGGGTCTGCGCGGAAGAGCCCCTGCCCGCCCGGCCGCCGCCGCCGCGCTCATTCCATGGCCGGGAGAAGAGCGCTTCAAACAAAATGCCAGGCCACGCTGGGAAACGTAGTTTGCGCACCCCGCGCGGGCGCGGAGCCCAAGGGCGAGGGGACTACGGACCCCGGCAGCCCCCGCGCCGGGGACGGAGGGGGAGAGGCCGGGTGCAGGGATGGAGGGACAGGTGGGCGAGCGAGTGAGTGAGTGGCAGCCGCCAAGCCTTGGCCGAGAGCCAGGAAGGGCCTCCCCGGAGGAGGAGGAGGAGGAGGAGGAGGAGGAGGAGGGAGGCGCAGAGCGGGAGGGAGGGAACCCCAGGGGTCATCTAGTGACGGCGCTCCAATCGAAAATTTGACTTAAAAAAAAAAATCTTTCAAATTTTTTAATTTTTCCCGCGGCACACCAGGCAACATCTCGCGGCACACTAGTGTGCCGCGGAACAGTGGTTGGGAAACACTGGTTTATTCAAAGGTGTTGTGTAATGTCACTTTTTCTCTTGGAACAAAGGCCCAGTGCATTTCCCGCTATAAAGCCCAAGAGGTATTTTCCTTCCTTTCCACTTTTTAAAGGGGAGTAGCATTGCTTTTTGTCCACTTGCTAGCTCTTTCTCTCTCTGCTCTTAGTAAGTAGAAAGAAAGAATGAGAAGAAATTTCTTTTTAGTTATACTTTTAAGCAAAGGTTAAAAACATAGATTAAGCAGTCCCCAGTATTGCACGTTTACCAGTCCTTAGAAGTATCTGTGTGGCTGTTGTCCATGTCTTCATTTGTAACAGGAAAGTTTGACTTTGCAGACATTCTAGGAATGTCAACTTCTCTTATTTTCTCTCTTAGAATCATGCAGAATAGCAATCTAAATAGTAGGTTTCTAGTCTTACATTTGAAAACATCAAGGCTTCTGTGTGCTTGAAAACAGATGGTCCCATTTTCTAGAGTATCAAGAATTGACATTTCCTGTCCTTTGGCTAGTGTTCATCCATTGCTGTCCTGTCATTAATTGGGCTGCATTTTGTTGTTGTTGTTTGGGTCATCTGATGGCATATCAACATACTGAGCTTAAGCAGTCTGATTTGAGTTAGTGCTATTCCCCCATAGTCCTCTGCAGATAAGTCATAGAATTGTGCAATCACAGAATTGTAGAGTTGGAAGTGGCCCCAAGGGTCTGCAATGCAGGAATTTCAACTAGATCATGTATGACAGATGGCCATCCAACCTCTGTTTAAAAATCTCCAAGGAAGGAGAGTCCATCACCTCTCATGAGAGTCTCTTCCACTGGGTGTGTTGAGGATGTATCTCCCAGTCCCTTCCACTCATCACTCTCAGTCTTCACATTGGAAATTCTGTTTACCCACGGTCCTAAGCTTGTACACTCCAAATAGGTCCTGTGTCTTTTATTACTTCAAGGATGGGGATAATGTATATGGAGCCTATGTGTGTTGTGGTGAATGCATGTAAGCCCTTGGAATTCAAGTGTCCCAAAATAAGTTGAAGTCTTCTCTTTTTCTTTCCTTCTTCTTTTTGTTTTTGTGTAAAGGCAATTTGTAGATGGAGTGGGGGGGGGGGAATTAGAGAGCAGTTTATGCAAAGGTCAAGCAGGAATGTGCCACTCACCACATCTATTAATTTAGTTTTAAATTCTCAGCAAATGTTTGGCAGTCCCATGATCTCTTTATATAGCAGCCCGGAATGAGACTTGGTGTCTCTCTTGTTTTTAAGAGATAAACGTCTAGTATGCTTGTGTTTTGGGGTTTGTGTGTGAGTCATGTGTGTTTATATACTCATTTTAAAGCCTTAGTTACCTTGGAGCAAGGTAACTTGTTGCTCAACAACTTGAGTTCCTATTAGGCTGAAAGTACAGCTGGGAGTATGTTTACAAAAGAGGTTGCTTAGTCATCTGCTTTTCCCAGCTTCTGCCAATCTGTTTTTCTTTTTACTTTGATAAACTATCCTCATTTGTTGGCGTACTTTCTGCAAACTAGATTGTGCTTGATTCACTGTACTATTTCCCATGGTTTGAGGGTAAATAACCATTCCTCTCCCTGATATTTTTATTGATTTAGCTTAAGTCCTAAACCATGGCAAAAGAGAGAAATGAACCAACATTAGGAAAATAGAAAAACAGATGCAGGTTTACACTAGATATAAATAAGTTTCACCCAGAGGTGTGAATTCCATATTCACTATAGGTTTAATAAACCAGGATTCATTGAATTAGATGAACCTGTTTAAAATCACATGATTCTATTGTACAATTCTTTGTCACTTGTGCCCGAGCACTATTTGTATTTTCAACTAGACATTTGACAACAAGATGATGTGTGAACTTCTTATGGCCCTATATGACTATAGAAATAGCTATTGACAAAACAAGTTATCAGAATAAATATGCAGAACATTGCAGTGCGGGTTAACTATTTTCTAAAGCGAAGGAATGGAGGTTAGTGTGCTTGAATAGTAAAGAGAAAATATTAATATTCACCTTTTCTAATCCTAATCAGTCATGTCCTAATCAGTCATGTCATATAAAGAAAAGTGCAGAGGTCACAAGAAAGGTTCTATGTTTTTAGAGAATTGATTTCAGTAGGCCTAAAAATTAAGGTTGGTTAAATTTGCATTGGGCTGCAGTCCAGAATGGTCCTTTACTCTTGAAGAATTTGCAGTGTGGCAATGAGGTTGGGAATTGAGGCTTGGGAGTATTGTACTCTCAGAAAGTCAGCTGCAGTAATGGTACATTGACTGGTTCCACCACCTGCAGAAGAAGGCAAGCTGGTGCTGTGGCTCTTTGCATGGAAAGGCTGTTTGGTGTCAAATGGCCTACGTTTTGGAGATAAATTTTTGTGAGGATGCATAGTTGGCAGAGTAAATGTACAAATTTAAAATGCTTTGAACTATTTTACTTTTTAAATTGTTAGACCGTGCTGCTGAATATAATTATTGGTTATATCCTATTATTTTAGAATCATACCATGAACAGCTTATGATACACATAAAGTACAGTGCAAAACAAAACAATCATTTAAAATAAGCTGCTAAGAACACACATATTATTTGTATATAATTAAGGCTAAATCTCAGAATTGAGGCAGTAGCAGAATTAAACACTGAAAGCCTGCAAAAAAAAGTTTAATTTTAAGTTCTGTTGAAAGGAGGTTAGAGAGGGCGTTCTGACACGGTACCATTAGAATAGTGTGCCAGAGCCATGCTGCTACCATTGAAAAGGCCCTCATCATGGCACCAAGAGCAAGGCCTACAAGACTGATCTCAAAGTCCAGGCATGTCTCTATGGGAGCAAGGTGTCCTTAAGATGACCTTGTCCCAGATCATTTAGGACTTTAAAAACAGCACTTAAATTGAGTCCAGAAACAAACAGATAGTCAATAAAGTTGTGAGATTTGAGATGTACATTCTGATCTCTGAGCACTAAACCAAAGTATATTAGCTTTTGGTAGAGATCTCAATGCAAACTTTCTTCGCAGCTTCCAATACTGAGCCAAATAGCTGTGTTACTGTCTGAGCTAATTTACAAAGCAATCACATTTCCAGCAGCTACCCTCATATACACCCTGTAGCAGACACACAAAAGTGTGATTGACAGGCATAATTCTATAAATATCCATTGTATACATGTCAGGGACTTGCGGCAAATTAGAGCTCCTGAGCGCATTGACACACAGTTTATGCATCTGCCATGGTGTGCGTAAAGTGTGAAACAGCCTTCATAATAATATATAATATAATTCCTGTTGGTTATGAATATATAGCTACTTCACTTTCCACTGGCAGTTGTAGAACAGTTAAGATAGTGGAAATACAGAGATATATATGTGGAAATGGAAAACTTGCAAGCAAAGATTACATCAACAATATACAGTGGTGCCCCGCAAGACGAATGCCTCGCAAGACGGAAAACTCGCTAGACGAAAGAGTTTTCCGTTTTGGAGGTGCTTCGCAAAACGAATCTCCTATGGGCTTGCTTCGCAAGACGAAAATGTCTTGCGAGTTCCTGCAGGTTCCCCCCCCCCTTTTTCTAAGCCGCTTATCAGCTGATCCGATAAGCAGATAAGCCGCTAATAGCGCTAATCCGCTAATCCGTCAGTGGCTGGCTTCGCAAGACAAAAAAACCGCTAGACGAAGAGAATCACAGAACGGATTCTTTTCGTCTTGCGAGGCACCACTGTATGTGGAACGTGGCTTGCTTCAGTCATTACTATTATTCATGCATTTGTTGTATTTATATATGGCATTTTTTGGCAATGCTCCCAAGGCAGTTTACTAAAACAAATAAATGATATAAAACGTAAAGTTGGCCCAAGGGAAGGGACAGTCTGATCAGAGCAGGCCCTGCTGTTGTTTTTGCTTGCTTTGCTTGCTCTGTTCTTCCTTCTCTCAGGACAGATAGTGTCAGTTAGCTGCAGGGGGAAGGCTTGTTGACTTTACTTGCCTCCAACTGCCAGCTGTTTTTGTTGCAAGGTTTGTATGCCTTTAACAGGTGTGTGATTAAAAGTGTATGCCCTCAATGGTGGGAATGATTTCACTTGCTGCATTTCTGCTTGTCACCCTAGAACCTGTGCCCCTCCAATGGTTACTAGATCCCAACTCCTGGAAACCTCAGTCAGCATGGTCAATGGTCAGCCGTGATGGGAGCTTTAGTTCAGCTTCAGAAAGGTCACAAGTATGTAAAATCATAGAACTGTAGAGTTGGAAGGGACCACAAGGGTCATCTATTCCAACCCCCTGCAATGCAGGGATCTTTTGCCCAACTTGGAGCTTGAACCCACAACCCTGAGATCTCTCCCTCTCTACGACTCCCATGCTCTACCAACTGAGCTATCTCTCTGAGCTATCCTGTGTAAAAGGCACAATATCCATGTCAAGAGGAAAAGTTGGTGTTTGGGTAGAAGCTCACAGAAGTTTCAGCTACTGAACAATTTGAGCAATATCACATACACTTTTACCCCATCTACCTTTATCACAGGTTTTCATTTAGCTCACATCTGTTTTCTTCCTTGTTAATTTTCACAAATTTATTCTTGAAACTTGGCAACATTTTGTGATGGTTGACTAGAAGGTTGTGCCTGCTTGTACTTCATTGAACTGGTTTTTATGCTCCATTGTGTATTTTTCTTAATTTATTGTCTAATGCCTTATAAAAAGCCTTGTCATATCTGTATTGCCAGGAGGTCACTGCTTCAGAAAGAGACGAAATGGATTTATCTTGCACAGTTGCAGTTGCTTAAGACTGACTCATGAGCTGAACACCAGATTGGAAGAGTATCTATTCTTTTTCAAAGAGTGTATTTAAGACATTATTTTTATAATACCTGGTTGCAGGTGACCTGGAATAGTTCCAGGCTTGAGTTATTTAAAAGAGGAAGGCAAGATTGGGCCAAGGTACATCAAGACAATCAGACTGGTTTTTGGTAACTGAGATATGAAAATGTGGCAGGACAGGTGCAAACACAACATTTAAAATGTAAGAAAGATGAAAGGTTGATCATTTAGGCCAGGGGTACCCAAACTTTTTTCAAATAGGGCCGGATTTGATGAAATGAAACGGACTTTGGACATTCCTGATTTAGGCTGATCTGATAAGTAAGTGAAGGTTTCATTTCCCTTTCCCAAAATACTTTCTTTAGTTATTGGTAATAACTTTATCACACTCTTCCTCTATCCAGCAATGTTCAGGGCCAAAGTTGTCATTTACAGGACTTTTAAAAAATTAAGGAAAGGACATAAATATCAACTACATACAAGAATACAGAAAGATTGAATTAAATTGAATATACACACAAATTTGGGTTATGTTCACAATCCCTAAAAAGAATAATTATTGTTATTGGCAGTGGGAGTAGTAACATTCCTTCCCCCCAAATTTTAATTATTTTATTGCATATAACAATGCCCCACCCATCTGGCCACAATATTAAACACAATATTAAAAACACGATAAAAGATCAAACATTAAAGACTTCCCTAAACAGGGCTGCCTTCAGATGTCTTCTAAAAGTCAGATAGTTGTTTATTTCCTTGACATCTGATGGGAGGACATTCCACAAAGTGGGCGCCACTACCGAGAAGACCCTTTTAAAATCATCTATCATCTATAGAAGGTTCTGATCATTCCTCTGCACATTTTCCACAGAGCAAATGATTTCCCCCAATCTGTGAAATTTTTGCAATAGGGCCCTACCTCACAGAGTGCTTGTAATTAGAAATTAGAAAAAGAAATATTGTTAGCTACTTCTGAACTTTCAAGAGAGCAATGGACTTCAGATATTAAACCTTTTTATTAGCTTTAAGCATAATTTGGGGCAGCTAGATGTGTTACTGTAGCTGTGCATATTCCTCTCAAAAGGAGAAGCAAAATTCTTCCCATAAAAGCCTGTTTATTGAATCCACATAAGTAGCATTCTCCT
The DNA here is from genome assembly GCF_965112155.1 of Podarcis liolepis. Taxonomy (NCBI): domain Eukaryota; kingdom Metazoa; phylum Chordata; class Lepidosauria; order Squamata; family Lacertidae; genus Podarcis; species Podarcis liolepis. The sequence continues at coordinate 59,233,658 of NC_139560.1, read as the reverse complement.
GCTAAGCTGGCTTCAAATTTTTATGGCAGTTACTGGTTGCTAGTAATTTAGATCATCTTTTGAGAAAACAAGGTGCTAGCAACATTAGTAGTATTGGAACATGCTTTGAGTACCAGCTCCTGGTACAATTTCATACTATTTGAGAACCTAGTGCAAATTGTAGCAGAAATATGAAGAGAAAAATCTTGCCTAAGTGTCACTGTAGGAAGCTCATTTTCAAAGACATGGTGTTGCATTTTTTTATGGCTTACGGTGTTTTTGCTATTATTCTACACAATTCAGAAGCTGTGTTCCCACAGAGACTACTGACATACTTTCTTTTCTTTTCTTTTTTGAAGCAAGTCTGATAGCTATCTCTGTCTGTCTAAATTAAGCTCCCTAACATGCCCCACTCACATAGAACTCTTAACCCCTTTCTTCCGGATGTTTTGACCAGTACTAAAACAATACCTTTTATCCAAAGAACCTGTTATATGTTTCAGAATTAACTGAAGCCTAATGTTTCCTGTGTGATTTAACCACTCTTAAAGACTATGTCCCAAAAGCCATTCAGGAAGTGAAAACAATAGCTCTTATCACAGGCAGCGGCCCACTTTTCAGCTGAGTTTTCTATATGGCTGGTTTAGGGGTTGTTAATCTTAGAGGACTTCTTGGTTTGCTAAGTGCATTACTCAATCCACAGGAGTGTGGTGGGGCTAGCCATTCTTGTTTTATAAATAACTGCTAAAACTATTCCTCCATGTTATAATCCAGTTATGCTGTGCTGATGCAGATTGACTTTGTACAAAAATAGGTATAGTAAGGACTGTAAGGGAATCCTGTGATTTCCATCATTCTGGTAGATTGGAGGGAAAGGGGGCAGTAATGGAATTGAGGTGGGGAGAGTAATGTAAACAATATACTCCAGCATTAGGTATAGCCACACCAGCATATGATTTCTAGAAGTGCATTACTTCTTTACTTAATTTGTTACTTAACCTGCAAAAGCCATAATGTCTTGCACTTCCAAGTCAACTTTCTATAAAATAGTAGAACACAAACAAAAGGGGAGGGGCATGATTCTCAATCTACTCCACTGTTCTCCGCTGGTCCATAATGTGACGTAAGCTCCACCAGGGAAGTAACCAGCTACCAAGAGAACAGCTTACAACTTGCAGAAATTTCCTATCCAACAGGTTTGTTTACCATAGCGCATCTATGCATTGCCAGAATTGCAGCAGTTTCTTGTTTTTGAATTCATTTCTTAACATCAAAATTCTGTCAGTTTTGGAATTAAAAATTTCAGTAATTAATATTATGAATTCTTCTGTGGGTGATTTCTGTTTTTAAAAAATTGTTCCATCTTGTACATGCTGCCTGGTGCTTGTTCAAGTACTATCAGAAAAGTATTAGGCATTATTTTAAGGGGGGGTAAACAGGACAGGAAAGGTACCTGAGAGAGTAAGAGAACAGTGTCCTTTCCCAGATTGCTACTGATGGAAAACCTTTTATAACTAAAGAACCTTCTGCTCTTGTGTAAATATTGAGAGTGGGGGCAGATACTTTATGGTGTGTTCAGTGGGTATTGCCATAGCAGTAAAATTAAAAGTGCTTTCTAACCTAGGCTGGGTTTTGTCTCTGTGTCTCCTTGCCCACCCCGCATGTAGATTGTGCAGACTCCCTTAGTGCACTTTCATAAGCATGATGATTGAATTTGAAAATGATAATGGATTTAAACCTTGATAATTTATACACAGCAATTCTAAGCACTTATGCCAACATATCTGCCTGTTGACATTACCTAGCATGTTTTATTGCATAAGGCTGTCCCTGCCTTGTCCTAAGCTCTTAAGTCCTGGCACAGCCTTAATTAGACCTGGGCTGTTGCAGTAAATCTCCCAAGTCACAAAAAAATTAATTTGGAGAGTCTAAATACCCTCAGATTTGTTCTTATTTAAAAGAATGCTATATTTTCAAGGGTTGCTCCACTCTGGAACCAGCTGCTGATGTCTTAGAATAAGGTCAAGTGTCTTCATCATAAATGTCACTTAGAGCTTTTAAGGAATGTTTGGTGCTTTTATGAATTGTAAAGCATCTTTTATATCACATTGTGTAGCTTGAGCCCTAAACAGTTTAAGTAATACTTCTAAGATACATTGTCATCACAGCATCCAAGCTATCATAAAAATTTATTCTTTACACACGGAACAGTGAACCAGAGGTACAAATTTGAAGTATGCTAATGAGTTGGGGCTTTAGCCCCTCTGGTCAATGTCCAGTCCTCTGTGCTATGCTACTTCACAGTTGTACTACTTGTCAATAATAATTTTGAGCCACAAAATAGAAATTGCACCAGCCGTTTGTTTTAGGCAGCCAAAGCGGTCCCTTTTGCCATATTTTTGCTTCTGAGTAACAGTTGCAGTTCCCAGATTGCTGTCTTGAGAGGATTGCTGATAGTATCACATCTGTGTGGTCTTTAGTTTTTCCCCATTGGTCTGAGCTGAAGTTTGCTTTTGAAATGTCAATTAGTCCATCTGTTCTGCATAAAGACAGCCTTCATCACCACCTTTCTTTTTTATATGTTTGCAATAAATGCCTTCATTCTCTTCCCCATCAGCTTCTGAAGCAAGGACTCAAGCTCCTGAGAGACATTTGTGTAGCCTGTCATCTTCCAAATCCTTGTATTTCTTTACTTACTTTAATTATGTTTTGCTTTTCTTTAATACACTTGCTTGCTGTATTAAAACTTTACAAAATTATTAGATTTGTTCACTTCTTAAGTAGTGTTAGAAACTGGGATAGAAAGCTATTCACTACATGAATCCTAGAACCTAGGTTACGGGCGCAAAAACAGGATGGCTAGTCGCTATTTTCCAAGTGCAGCAGCACTTTCTATTTATTTTTCTGAAATGTATGAACTAATACACAATTCACATCAGTGAAGCATTGTTAATATATTTTTAATTGGACACCACAAGCATAAATAGGACTCAGCCTCTGCAATTGTGGCTAAAACCATAGGTCATTTGCATATTTAATATTTATATACAGTGGTACCTTGGGTTAAGTACTTAATTCGTTCCAGAGGTCCGTACTTAACCTGAAACTGTTCTGAACCTGAAGCACCACTTTAGGTAATGGGACCTCCTGCTGCCGCCACACCACCGGAGCACAATTTCTGTTCTCATCCTGAAGCAAAGTTCTTAGCCTGAAGCACTATTTCTGGGTTAGCGGAGTCTGTAACCTGAAGCGTATGTAACCCGAAGTACCACTGTATACTAGTGTATGTGTGTGAAATAGATATGTAAAGTATTGTGCTAGATTTGAACTTACCTGTTTGGGGTAGGGAGGGGAGGCAAAGTGGAACATGGAAGGCAGCAATCAGCGAGCTAGCATTTTGGGGAGGTGAAACAAGGCAAAACAGCACGGAAGGCAGCAGCTAATGATCTTACTTTGGAGTTGGGCAGGGAGGCATTTCTCCTCCTGCACCCTCTGTGCCAGCAGCAGCAATTTTAATCTTGAATCTCAGTTGCCATACGTGGCACCAAGACTTTTCAAATTGTCTGCAATCAGACAATTCCCAGTCACAAAATGCACCTGTCTCCTGGATGATTTCAAGCACTGTTCTTAAGCTGATTCCTGATGGCAACCTACAAAAAAATAATAATGAAATACATAGATTCAGTCTTATACAATAATATCAATATATCATCCCTTGATATTACAAAACTATGGTAAGAAAAAGCTTCCTGGTGCCAAAAACAAAAAATGGTAACCTCAATAAGCCACAATAAAACTATCAGCAGCTTGTTAACATTATATGTAAAATATATATTTTACTTACACGGTTCATGTGCATACACATGCACGAGTGACTAGTGTTTTTCTTATCCAAGTAAAACTGATATCCAGAGAGCTACCATGAGATGTTTCCTTGGCATAATCATTAATCTACTCTTCATAGTGTTTGCCACCTCTGAACCTGCCATGATGGAGTGCATGCTCTGCATACGAAAAATTCCAGCTTCAATCTATGGCATCTCCAGCTAGTAGTAGAAAAGACAAAAACTTTCTGAAATGCTGGAGAGCTGCTGCTAGTCAGCACTGAACTTAATAGGTCCATGATCTGACTATGCATAAGGCAGCCCTTCCTTTTTCTTCTGGGGCTCCTCCTGATACTTAACTGCCCTTCCTGTCTGAGGCAAAAGATAGCAAAGGCTAGAGATGGAGGGGAATGTGCCATTGAATGCTACAGCTTGAAAGGTGAGAGCACAAAGCCTGCAATAAACTCTGCCTTTTTACTCCCAGGAAGCAGGCTGAGCTATGGTCTCCTCAGTCCACCAGAGGTTCTTTGCATTAATCATTGTTGGGCTTAGTGAATACTAAGAAGGAAAATCTTGTAAAATAATGAGTCCATGAGGAAGGCAAGCTAAGGATTGGTATTAGTGTTTAGTTTAGTTAGTGTCTGTGTTACATGGACGCTATACATAAATTGAAACAATAAGCCCTGACCTCAGGCTTATGATCTAAAAAATATGAGCCATTGCAGAAGGTGAGTGGAGGGAATGGAAATCATCAGTTGGATAATGTCAGAACAAAACGTTAAAAGATACTTGCATCCAGTGGGAGCCAAATGCATCTTCTTTCGCTGGTGTTTCTTGGGCCCCAGTCAGAGCAGAGTTCTTTCCAGCAAAAAGAGATGAACTTGCTCCCTCAAGCTGTTCATTCTCAAGCTGATGACTTTAGCTAAGCTAGACTTCCCCTTGCTGTGACAGTCTACCTAGGAGGGAGAGGGTGCAATCTTCCAGAGACCCTTGATGGATGGCTTTTCTCTTTGCGTCAGCAGTGATGCATTAGTTGCACTGCTATACCAGGAACACAGCATTACTCTGGGGTGCTGTATATCGCATGACTTGTTTAAGCCTGCGGCAGTAAGTGAAGTATTAGGCCCCAGGCCCTGACACAAATTCAGTTGTGTAATTGCATATTACTTCCAGTTGGATTAGAAATGAACCAATTTCTTATCTGTTGCGTACCATTGGTTTCTACAAGCAGAGATGGATAAAGTGGGCATCTAAATGCACTCTGAGGGCTGTAATTGGCTTATAAAATTTGAGCTCTTTGATTACCCTTCTCCAAAAAGCACTTTATCTTTTTTAATGTCTCTATGACTGTCTGTTTTCATTCTCTTCTCCAGATGAGAGCCATACTTTGGGGGAGTCTTTTTCCCTGTTCTGTCATAGTTGTTCTGATTTCCAACTGTGAGGCACATCACTTCAGATTCAGTTCAGTTTAAAAGTTGAAAGGAAAGTGGTGCTAGAAAATATGGTGCTGTGTAATCTTCGCTGTAATGTGAATCAACCATTATTTTACTTTCTGTTGTGGTTTTATGTATCTTTTTGTCTTAATTCATGCTACTTCATAATCTTGTTCACTCCTCGTATTTACCATTTCTAGCTCCAGGTACCTTTACTGAATTATCTTTTTAGCAGGTTTACTATCCCTAAAAACATGATGGACATTATTTTCCCTTCTTGATGTAGGTTTTCTGCTTCGTATAATATTTATGGAAGTTTATGGAACTGGAGTATAAGGAAAGAATTTAAGTGGGGGGAAATGCAAGAGAAGTATATCTTTACTATTCAGCTGTTGGCCTGAGTTAAAACAAGAAGCTTACCAGCACTGAGCATCTTAACTTTTAATAGCCTTCTATTAACCAGATTAAAATCCATTCACTGGGGTGGGGAAAATGAAATTTTAGAATGGCTTACTGGGGAGATGGGTTCATTTTCAGTACAATGAACATCAAGATCTGTTGCAATTTATTTTTGTGCTCATCTAGCAGACTTTTCATCTGTGCATTTTAAAAAGTTGTGGTACCTGCTCACCTAATTTTTCTCCAGATACTTCTTTTAGACTCTCTGTATTTCTTCAAGTACTTCTTTTAGACTTTACCACTGCCAGCAGAAGGCAATCTGGCAGTGGTGCTGAAGCTTAAACAACTGCATTTAACAATATGTTGTGGGGTTAGGGAGAACTGATTTATAAAGTAATGCTTTCTACTTCCTCCCTAGGTGTTTGAATGCATGTACCTACTGCAAAACTAAGCATGCCAGAGGAGATCTAGCAAGTTATCCTATTGAAGAACTGGTAAACAGAGCCAAACAATCCTTTCAAGGTAGGCTTTTTTTGTTTTCTTTTGTTTTCTAAAACTTAAATCTGGTTTGATCTATCAAATTTATATCAGTGTGTATATAGTAGTATTTGCTACGAAATCCCATCATCCCCAGCAGACATGACCAGTGGTTAGAGATAATGAAACTTGTGATCTAGCAACATCAGGGTTGGAAAGGCTGTGCTAAACATACCAAAATCACAAAAAAACACAAACCAGCCCATAGTACTGTAAGATGATCAGCATCAGGCAAAATGGGAATTGCTCCCTATAAGCCGCAAGTGTAACATGTCTGTAACCAGTGGCTTTTATTGAAGGAATCTAAAACTGTTCAGCCTTTTTTATACCAGTAAAGCATGTTGTCACATTGTTAATTGTTATATTGTGAACTACCCTGTGATCCTTGGGTGAAGGGCGGTATAGAAATTTAATAAATAAACAATTCAATAGAAGTTGCATAAGGAAGTTAAAATTCAAATCTCTTTATGCTGTTGACCGTAGGCTCTCTCAACACTTTGTTGTCTGGTTCTAAGCTGCCTAGTTACTGAGTGGCAACAGCTTAACCAAGTCAAGGGCATTTGGAAGGGCTGTTAAAGCTCTGTCTTCCCAGATCCACTGTAGTTTCAGCAAAGGCCAAAGATAGGATTTTGTGGGAAAACAAAACTTCACTCTCTTTTCTAGCTGAAATGAAAACTGGAATGGTAACATGTACTGAAGTGCTGTGCATTACCATATCATTCTACTGTCAATCCTCCCCATGCATCTGCTAGATAAACATATCCAGAATTTACCTGAATTCATTAGCTGTGGCAGCTGGTGCCCGCTGGACCTGGTAGGACTATTAGGAGGTCTTGGGGGGCATTCTGGGTCTCTCCCCATCCTCCTGTCTTGAAAAAATACTGTGGACACTTAAGAAGTGCAGTCTTACAGATCTGTAGTCATATTTCCTGGTAGTAAGCTCCGTTGAACATAATGGGGCTCCTGAGTCAGCGTGTGTATGATTGTGTTGTAGATTTATTAGTAAAGCAAATGCATCAGGTGATGTTCTTAGATACTTGGGTTGTTTAATTTCCAGTAAGGCCGTAGATAGCTCCGTTGGTTAGAGCCTGGTTCTGATAACGTCAAGGCTGCAGGTTCAAACCCCATAAGGGACAACTGTATATTCGTGCATTTCAGGGGGTTGGACTAGATGATCCTCAGGGTTCCTTCCGGCTCTGTGATTCTATGTCTATGTCTGGTTTGTTTTAAGTAGTCAGAGGCCCAGGAGAAAAAGGTTCAATTATTGATCTCAATCACATGCTCTTTTCTGTGTGGGCTTTGCTACTTGCTTCACCAGAAAAGAAAACTACAAAGTTTTGATTTTCATTCCCATAGAGCTTTTCCTACTAAGAACTTCCTGATGACAATGTAAGGTTTGGTATATCTAACCCTTTATCCTCTTGCTTTGAAATACTGCCGTCTTATTCTTTACCATTGTTTAAAGTTTGTTTTGGGTTTCTTTTTTGACATACAGCAACGTTGGGCTCTTTTTGCTTTGACTTTTTTCCCCTTTTTCTTAACTGGCGTAGCATTAAACAATTTATATATCATGGCATTGTTTCGCTGTCTTTTGTTGAAGTCCCTTAAGACTTTAAGTGACATGTTGTTCGGCATAATGGAAGGAAGGTCAACAAAGAGGGAGCCTGTTTGTACTTGGCAGTGCAAGTATTTGCTTTTGATTAAATCCAAAATATTTTTTTACTGTAGTGTTTGCTGAAGATCATTTAGTGCCTTATTTAATAAATGTCGTTATGCTTTCATTATACACTCAAGACGTGAGTGACACACTTGATAGCCACTTGATAACTGGATGACCACTGCTCTGCCCAGCAAGTAATTTATTTATTAATTGATTCTATTATTGTAATATTCTCTGAAGTTATTTGTGCAGAAGGCTAAAAAATGTACTCACTAAACAACCCTACTTTATGTGAGGTCTTGGTTTAAGATAACTTGGGTAGCTTATTTTATTCTATTATCTCTTCCAACCCCTTTCTCATACTTTTGGCCCCAAAAGTTCTGATATACCAGATTGAACAGGAATGCCTTCTCAAGATGGTTAACTTAAAATTTGCTTTGTTGCTCCCTTTTGTATATTAAAAATGTTCAGGACTTGGCTGCTGACTCTGCTAATGTAGAAACACTTAATGCCAAGATAAATATTTTGATACCAGTCTGTTGGTTTCTTAAAGCTCCACAGGACAGCATGAAGAATTAGGGTTTGTTCTTTTTCATTATCCCATGTAATGCTTCCTAATGGCTCTTCAGGAAAAACAAATGTATTTGCAGACTTCGGACTATTATTAATTTAGGTAGCCATGAATACTACTGTGCAACACAAAAACAAGCATATTAAGCTATGTTTTTAACAGAGACTATACTATAAACCAATAAGGCTACCTTAGATTGTGACATTAAATAAATTCTATTAACTATGAACATAGTCCAGAATCTGCTCCTGTTTGATTATTGATGGCATGGAGAATATCTCCACAAGACTCAGCAAATGATAACAGCCACAGGCAAGCTTCTTCATAATGGCAGTTTTGTGTGTAGTACTCTTTAGTGGCTTTGCGGTGTGAAAACACATGAGAAATATTAGCTTTCCTGGGGTTGCTCAAATGCTAGTGTGTTTTAAAACACCAGATGCAAGAGTATGTTGGAAAGGTAGGGTGGAATTCACCTTTTGCCAGCATACTTTCAAATGGTACTTATTTTATAGCTGAAAACCCTGTAAATAAATAATTGAAATATGTTCTGGCAACCTTGGAGTGCCGTCTTAGAGCAAGTGACTGTTCTAAATAATATTTGTCCATAGGAATGTGTGCCTGTTTTATGATTTCATCAAGTATTATCCCTGGTATTATTCATTTATAACCCTTCAGACTAAAGTGTTCTATGGGAAATTGAAAGCAGGTACAGGTGCATTGCATGAAGTGTTATTATTTAGGAAACTGTGATTTTAATCCCCATCCCACAATTCTTAAGGCGTTTACGTGATTTGCCTTTATTTTTATTTCAACGGTTTATTAATTGGGTTATTAGCACTGTAAGAGCAGGAAGGCCAAAACTGATAATTTTGTCTGCCTTGTATTGAACACCCTCCTCTCTGTTGGATCTGGGTTGCAATTAGTTGCAGTTATGCCCAGACACTAGTAATGCTATGTTATCTTTACCTTTTAAATGCAGTAGCTTTGTCTCTGAGAAATTTCATCTGTTTGATAGGCTAAATGAGAACCATTGCCTTTCAGAAGTGACCACCATAATCCATCCTGCTGCCAAAGAATATCTCCGATTCTAAAGCCTCTGCAAAATCTTGATGAAGTTGATGGTACTATTATGATTTAATGATGCTAGTGTGGCATAACTCGTAAAATGTTGCACAAGAACTGTGGATATTTCTCATTATGTGAACCTTGTGTCATTCACCATTTCTCAACCTGGGATGAGGGTTTTGTGTTTCCCTGAGCTGCATTGGAAGAGGAAAGACATCGTTTTGTATTGAAAATGTTGCTATTCCATTATTGTATGTGGCCTTTTATTGAGATGGAACAAGGAAATGTGGCAGTATGATGGGACTATGAAGGAAAGCTAGGGAGGGGTATGGGTAACAAAAAGATAGAGGAGGAAGAGGAAACAAGAAATGAAGAAGATCAAATCTACTCTGGCACTCTTTATAGATTACAGCAGAAGCATGACAGCTGTTGCTTCATCAGCTGTGACATTTATAGGTTTAACGTTCTCTGGGTGGGACTACAGGTGAGAAGGCCACATTCAGGTAATAAAAAATATTTTTTAAAAAAGAGAGAAGGCCACATTCAGGTGAGGACGATTGATATGAGAGGCCTTGCCTATATGGTGCCACGTCTTTAGATATTACATCAGTACATGTGAAACTGAATTCCCTGCCACAAAAGCAATCTGTAAAGGCCCATTATACTTAAGGTTCATTTTGGTTGGGCGTTGAGTTCTAAGAAATTGAGCCAAATATCTTCATGGAAAGTTTGATTTTGATGAGAGATCTGGAGAATATGTGTACGTAAATTATGTAATTAAGGGTAGGGGTTGTTGTTTTCTTGACAATGGCGACAGTGTTTTACCACTTTGTTTATATTAACCTGTGTTTCAAATGGCAAGAACTTTAAGATACATTCCTACATAAGTATGTTTGATGAGTAAAAGGGGGGAAATTACTTGATGCTATGTAACATTGGCCACCTTCAAAATCACATTTTTAAAAAACTATTACTCACCAGCTAAACTTTGTAAAACCTTCCCAGAAGCACAGCTCAGAGGCTGAACATTGCTTCTGGATTTTGTGTAATATTTCTGTTTGTGTTGTGGTAAATGTCTGTATATAGGATGGTTTCCATGGATTTACAGTATGGTAGACAACAGAGAAATGTTGCGTAAGCAAGTGGCTTGTTTGTTAAATGATATTTCTGCTTGCTTTTCATAGTCTGAAGGCAAGTCTTAGGCACAGGGTTGAGAAGGCACCTTAGTTTGTGGCTGAAACCTTTTTTAGACAGATTAATGTTGGCTTGTTTTCAGTATGCTCCCTTCTCAGCAGGCTTTCTTGTGGAGAGCTGGAAATTCTTCTTTTTCCCTTGAAAAATAACAGCATGTTTTTGTGTGGGTTTGATTTCACCCCATGAATACTTGAGTTTTATCTAAGTTACCAGGCAGCACAGGATGGAAAGGGGAATGGTAATAACCAGCACCATGAATTGCACCCAGAAATGGACTGGAAGCCAGTGCAGCTCATACAATAATGGAGACACACGATCCCAACACTTTGGCTCAGTCAGGTTTTTCGCAGCACCAATTGAAGTTTCCAAATGGTTTTCCAGGGCAGTTCCACACAAAGTATGTTACAGTAATCCAGTTGAGCTGCAACTACTGCATATATAGAATCACAGAATTGTAGAGTTGGAAGGGATCCCATGGGCCATCTAGTTCAACCCACTGCAGTGGAAGACCATGGCCAGGCCTTCCTGCATTGGGACCTGTTAAGTCCCAAATTGCTGCTTGAGTCAAAGATCATTCCCATTGACTTAAATACAGTTGGCATTCATCATTTGTATCTGGACTCTTATTTATTGAAAGTGTTTATTAGCTGCTTTCCAGCCATGAGTCTCAGACCAATTTACAAAATAAAACAAAAATACAATGTAATCAGGCAGGTTTCCCCCAAAAAAGCAGCAGATGGATTAAAGTCCAGCATTAAAAACCACAGTCATTAAAAGGCCCGAGCAAATAAATAAGTCTTCTCCTGGCATACACTTGGTAAACCCAGCAAGATGGACGGGGTAGAAATGAATTATTATTATTATTATTATTATTATTATTATTATTATTATTATTATTAAAATAAAGATGATGCCAGGCAAGTAAGGTGGTTTCTCAAGTCAGTATGGAGACAAAAAACAAAGCTCTTTTCAGGGGTGGGAGACTTCAGGCCTAATGGCCAAATGTGGCCATCCGTACTTCGCTATTTGGCCCTTGTGATTGTCCACAGGCTGCACCTTCTCCCCAGCCGCAGCCCCTGCAGGCCTTTCTTCACTTCTTTCCTCAGTGTGTTTGCCTAGCTGACCTGGATAGAGGACAGAGAAGTGGATATGAGTCGGAACTCCACCAACTTTTTCTGTCATCCCTGAAGGTTGCCCACAGCCGAAAAAGTCCCCCACCTCTGTGTTAATGTTGGGAGAAGGCGGTCCTTCAGCTTTTGGGGGGATTTAAAAACCCCCACTTTGAATTGTGCTCAGAAATTGATCAGCTGCCACTCAGCTGTCCCAAGACCAGCAATAATATGTTCCATACAACCAGTCATAGTTAACATTCTTGCTGCTGCGTTTTGCATTATCTGCAGTTTCTAAACAGACTTCCATGCACAGCATATATGGTATAAACACAGTGTTAGTTGTGCATGGATAACAGTGGGGACAGCATGGCATTCAAAAATGTAAGCTGTGGCTCAAAGCGCTGTAGCTTCTGTGGTCTCTGATTAGCTATGATTTCAGTTGGCTCAATGGAACCTTGGATTCTAGACCAATTTGTAACATGTAATTTGAATGAGAAAGAATAATTGCATATTTTTAGGTGACAGATATGATTGCAAGTACAGAAATGTTTTTATGAGGATACTATACAGGCATCCTCCAATCCCTTACAGTCTAGCCTTTGCTTAACTGGACAAGCTACTTTTATGTTTAATTCTTATGTATCTAGTCATAGAAGAGTTCAGGACTGATAAGAAAATGAACTTTGTAGCCACACACATATACAAGCACACATCCTGTGCTGTTAAGAGTAGCTTGGAGAAGCAGGGACACTAAGACACAGCTCTGGTATGTGTTGTTTCTTTGAAGAAAACCCATGGCAGGAAGACATGACCAGCTCTTCTCTCCTGTGATGGAAAGCAATTGCCCTGTCTCTCACCGCCTCTGGTGTTCTGGTGGAGCAGAGACAAAGCACCTGTACACACTGGGTATTCTAATTTGGCACAGCTGATTTGCATAATTGGTACAACTGATCTTTTGTAGTCATTGCCAGTATTTGAGGACCTGGAACTTGTCAACCCTAGAGGCAGTAATAATGTATGGCTTAACTTCCACATAATATTGGGCATTTCTACTTTTTTCCACCAATTCTAAAGCTATTTCATATTCAAAAAGTGTAAAAATGGATAGCGATGGATGTTGCAGGATAATCAGGATTTAAATCCAGCCAGATGGACGAGGTATAAGTAAATAGTAGTAGTAGTAGTAGTAATATGTAACAATAGTACTGTTGGTTAAGGGAATATCTACCTGTAACTGTTTTAAGGGAGTTAAATTTGCAAAATTGATTAGATATAAAATCCTCATGAAAGATAAATTTCACAATCAAATTATAAAAATGAAAATGTAAAGTGATGTGTGATGAATGTGGCATACACATAAAATCTGTTTCATGTGCTCTTTAGAGAGTTTTTACATTTATGCATTTATTTGGCAAACACTGATATACGTATCAATGAAGCTTGATTGCTGAACGTTTATGCTTCTTTTTATGGCATACACTTGTGTTAAAATAAGTGTAGATATTTATTTTCAATATGTCTTGTATAAACCAGATCTTTACAAGATTATGATCCATATCACATTCGTGGGGTGCTCCAGCATTGCCAAAAGAGGGATTTAGTTCGTATAAAAGTACAAGTTGTGCTGCTTTTAATTTAAGTTGTATTTGTAATCTGTTTTTGCTTTGCTTTCATTTGCAGACCAAGTGCCCCAAAGGAGAAAAAAATAAATAAACCCACTCTTGTTTCTGGTTTATTTGCAAACCGGGTCAGACGCCTTTGATTAGGTCTCAGCTGGAGCATAATTTGAATCTTGACAGATTGAACCTAAGCAGCAGGCTTTCTCCAGCTCAGCCAAAGCTGGGAGGGGGCAGAATAAAAGCTAATTCCAGTTCACAAGCAGAACAACAGTGCCGAATAAATGTGCAACTGTTAATGAATAGCTATTTCAAATATTTACAAAAGACTGAGGAAAAAGAGATTGGCATCCCAGGCAGCTGTTCTAGGAAGGAACTATTAAAAATAAAGATCAAAAATAATGCTCAAATGCTAATATATCCATCAAATATCAAATGAACTGGGGTGGGGATGGGAAGATAGCTTCAGAGACTGTAGACTGGATCTCATGTAGCCATTTTACACCATTCTATAGATAGCTGTATTTAGGTTTAACAGATCACTAGGGCCAATAGGAATAGGAACAGACACCTCAAACATGTGTGTGTAGGATCTTGAACTTTTTGGCATTCACCTACCCTTATTCTAATTCAAGCCACAAATCTGTTTTCACTGGATTAACTAATGGAGGGAGGTGGAAATGCATACTTTCTAAAATATTTGGGTTGTATCCAGTGGTATCGCACAGCTGACTGTAAGGTGTCCATCAGCATAATGGGGAGAGAAGCAATTTTTAGCCATTTCCCCTGCCCCCTGTAGACGCAATCTGTTCTGAAGGGTTGGGAGATCCTTCAGAGCAGATTTAAAGGAGGGGAAATCACTTAAAATTGCTTCCCTTCATAGAATTGTTGAGTTGGAAGTCCATGTTCCACTGATGGAAGCCTTTGTGTCAGCTGTGCAATGCTATTAAGATTACAACCCCTTGTCACAAAATAGGAATTCAGTTCTAGAAAACTGGAAACTAATACCCCATTGTTATTTGTATCCAGGATCAAAATACTACTACTAAACTGGTGGATATTTTTCTGAACCAAAATCTAGCAGTATGAATTTGTGAGACAAGTCTGCAAGTGCACCCATAGTTTTATTGTTTTGCTTGCATCATGGCAGTCCCTGTGGCTTTTAGCACTAAACCACAGCTTGCTGAGGCCTGTAAGGGAGTTGCATCCTCAAAAGTGAATGTGGCAGAGATTCCTCAGTTAACTGGCTCCTATATTGCACTTTTTGGTGTTTTGGTCAGTGTGAATGTGGAGATGATTCTGGCAGCAATAAAACATGGCAATGCGAAAAGTCACTTATCCTGCTTCCAGATAAGAGATGCAAAAAAGATCAGGCAGACTTACACTATTTTTAAATTGGAATTTCAGATTGCCCTTCATTCCATAGAACCTAAAGGTTCTCAGGGTACAGTAAATGCAACATAGAGGAAAGAAAATCTTAACCTGCTACATACACATTCAGATACTTGAAATAAAGAAAGACCAACAAGAAAATTCATCTATGTTGAAGTTGGCTTCCAAGTTAGCATGGTAGTGTTTTCTATGAAGCTAATCCATGTGAATTATACATCTATCTTAGTAGTAGTGCTGAAGCTATGTAGCTTTTGGGAATTATAATTTGGGCACTTAGATTTTTCAAAACAGTGGGAGTAATAGAGAATGAAATCTGGAAATCTGTTTTCGTATTTTATATAAAACACATAGTAAGGATAAGATAAAATTATATTAGGACTTTAATGACTAAGGGCAGTATGCAACTAACTTTGTTCCATCACAGCAAGGATTGTACTTCAGCAATGTACCGTAATTTCCCTGCGTCTCCTTGTGTGCGCCCCCTAAATCTGTTCTCTGGGTTTCTGGATGGAGAGAAAGTTGTAATTTACAAATGGAAATCCTTGCACTGACAGGAGGTTAGTTGGATACCCCCTCAAGAGTACAAATCCTGAAACACACACACACACACACACACACACACACACACACACTGTTGATTGCATGAGTGAGGAAGTTAGGATGTTGTGTCTGTGTGTTCTCTGCAGGCAGAGGGGAGCATTGCTTAGGTTTTCCTGCCATGGTGGCAGCTCCAGCTCCACCCAGGTACATAGAAGGTTCTTATACCTGAAGGTTCTTTTAGCAGTATCAGAAGAAAAGCCTCCAAACAGGGAAATTAAGAGGCAAGACTGAATCCCCAACCCCCTTGAATTTCCTATGATATTTAGTCATGTGGAATTCTCTGAGTATTATTAGGCAGTGAAAAATTCAGGCCTGGTGTTGAGCAATGTTGTACAGTGGTGCCTCACAAGACGAAATTAATTCGTTCCGCGAGTTTTGTCGTGTTGCGATTTTTTTCGTCTTGTGAAGCACGGTGTCGGAAAAGTTTTGGAAAAGCTTCAAAAATCGCCAAAGTCTTCAAAAACCTCAAAAAAGGCTACCACACCGTGTGCTATGAGTTGCTCCTCGAAGTCAAGTTGCAACTGTATTAACAGTGTTAAGAAAAAGGAAACAAACTTGCAAGACGTTTCCGTCTTGCGAAGCAAGCCCATAGGGAAAATCGTCTTGCAAAGCAGCTCAAAAAAACAAAAAACCCTTTCGTCTTGCGAGTTTTCCGTCTTGCGAGGCATTCGTCTTGCGAGGTACCACTGTATTAGTGTTAGAAAGTTCTTATTTGGGGGAGCTGAATAAGGATGAATAAAATGTGTGTGTTCTACAAACAGTTTGCCCTGCAAAATACTCTGTGGAAGTGATACAGTTGGAGAAAATGTTCAAAATTTTGCAACATGTCGAAAAACAAAAACAAAAGTGTGGCAATAATTGGACAGGGGAGGCAACAAAGGTTTTAAGAGGAGGCTCTGTATCTCAGCTGGTGATTGCACATTTATAACTATTGGGACCCTATTGTCTGAGAACAATCTCAATGCATGCAGAACTTAATGACTGTATTCTTTTGCATGATAATGAACTAGGTTTAGGTTTAGCAAGAAAAAGAGGGAAGCCCACTCCCACCCCTGAGCACTCTTCTGGCAGAAAACATTTTTGCTGTAACCTTGAATTTTCTTGCTTTTCTTGGATTTGGGTTACATCCTTAAATACATTTCAATTTTTACCCTTTAATTTCTTTTAATCTACATGTTGGGTTTAGTTGTAGCTCCTTCCAAATACTTTGTTTTATGCCTCCAGCTGCTTCCAAGCAGCCATTGTGCTGAATAAGCACTTATTTCAGTATGTCCTTGATAAAATTAATGAAAGCATCTGCAGAAGTGGCGGCAGCAGCTGCAGTGCCTTCTGGAAGCCAACTTCTGCTTAACATTGTAATAAAAGGAATAGTTTTGTGCTGGAAGCGAATGTTGACTTACTTCTAGAAAAAAAGGGGGATTGCACCTGCCACTGCTGGTCTGGCTATGTGGTTTGTTGATTATATGCTCTTGTTAGGCCCATTGTCATTGGCAAAAAGAGGATGATGTCACCTTTATTAAGCTCACTTGGCACCTTTCGAGTGATAAATAATTTGCCTGCTGTTGTCTTTTTTCTTCTCTAGCATGTGCCTTGTTTTAGAAGCAGAGAGAGTGTCATGTAGTCACAGTTAAATGCTGGAGAAATGTAGAGGTGCATGGAAATAAAAAGGAGTGATGCTTCTAATCACTGTGCATAGTAATGGAGTACAAGTGCACATTTAGGATCATTATCCTGTTACCAGGTGGGGCCCTTGAGCTTTCACGTGTATAGAAACTGCTCAAGGTTGCATAGATGAAGTAAGAGGTACTGCAACACCATCTGCTATTTTCTCATTAATTCCTGTTTCCTAGGCCTAATCCAAATTGTCTTTGAATAGCACTTCAGTGCTTAATCGAGGCTGTGAGAACAGCTAGGGCTGCCAGATCTAGATCCAGAGGGGTTTTCCTGTACCTTTAAGAGTTGCATTAAATTGAGAATTTCACTATGTATGTTATTCCCCAGCATTGTCGACAAACTGCAACTGGTAGAAATTTCCTTTCTGTTTAACTTTTAAAGGCACAGCCCCGAAACACTGGATCAAGCAACTCTTGTAAATGCTTTGTTCAAGATAATGTGCTGCACGTTTGCCTTTGTAGAGACACTTCCTGCCAAAAATGTTGTTTCTTTGACAGCTGCACTCTTAAGCACCTAGAATTTTAACACTTCTAAAAGTCTCAGGTTTATGTCTGGGTCAACTACAACATTTTCAACAGATTTTTTAAAGCATATTGTTGTAACCATAGCACGGGATGCAAATGGTTTTAAAAATAATTTACTGGTAAGCTTTGCTTACCAGGAAGGAAAGGCAGCAGGGAAGTTGTTGTGAAGCAAACATACTGACAGGAGCACTGGACTGACCTCTGCACCACCTGTTACCTCCTCTTCCTAGTACGGAAGCCACCTGCCAGGAAGCAGCTCTGTCCCAACCAGCAAGCCACTTCTGGTTTGAATCTAGAGGTAAAATGTGAAGTGATAGAAATACCAAAGAAGACTGAAAAATGGCTTGTAACTGAAATCAGGACATACAAGGCCATTTTGAAGCCATTTTAGGATCTCCCCTTGGGCTTGTATAAATTTAACATTATCTCTAGTACAGTGGTACCTCGGGTTACAGACGCTTCAGGTTACAGACGCTTCAGGTTACAGACTCCGCTAACCCAGAAATAGTACCTCAGGTTAAGAACTTTGCTTCAGGATGAGAACAGAAATCGTGCTCCGGCGGCAGCAGGAGGCCCCATTAGCTAAAGTGGTGCTTCAGGTTAAGAACAGTTTCAGGTTAAGAACAGACCTCCGGAACGAAGTAAGTACATAACCCGAGGTACCACTGTACATATCAATCAGCTCCAACATCACTCATCAGGCCAAAACAGGTGAAAGATTAGAAGCAAGCTTGCATCTTAAAAGCAACAGCTTTCAATGGTGCTTTTACATATTGCTTGATAACTTTCTTTCTAAAGAGGCTGTAAGCTGCCTTCTTTAAAAATGCTCAAGGGTCTGGCTCTGAGCCCAGGATGGCAATCTGCTTGATCCCACCATTACCTGTCCGTGGCCCTAGTTTTAAGTCAGCTGCTTCCACGGTGAGACAGTTTTATTCGGTATATATTGTCCCTTTAAGACTGTGCCGGGCAGACTGTTGTTTTTGTGTGCTAGCTAATTTTAAAGTGGGGTTTTGGGTGGGGAGTTCTAAACTGGGTTTTGTATT
This sequence comes from Podarcis liolepis, assembly GCF_965112155.1. Classification (NCBI taxonomy): domain Eukaryota; kingdom Metazoa; phylum Chordata; class Lepidosauria; order Squamata; family Lacertidae; genus Podarcis; species Podarcis liolepis. The sequence goes on along the minus strand of NC_139560.1, from coordinate 59,215,035 downwards.
GTTACAATATCCTGTGTTTGCTGCTTTGTGGAGAGATTCTCTTAGAAAGTGGAATAAAAATCTATTAAATAAATAACCTTAAACTGCTTTCTCTTCACTTCTACTCATCTCCCATTTTCCTTCAGAGCATAATTTAGCATGACTCACCTGTGTATGTAATGAATCTGAAGATAAATGGTCTTTTTTTAAAAGGACTTTCCCCCAAAATAGGCAGAATCTATTGAATGAATGTGGCTCCTGTACTGTAAATTAGATAACAACATTTAACATCTTTTGTCTAATTTTGTTTATTTACCTACTCAATTTGAATTATTCACTTCTTTTACATACCTAATTTTAAGAGATTTTCCAGACACAAAATCGTAAACACAAGAAAACCATTCAACATAGAAGAAAACAACACATGAGAGAGAGAGAGAGAGAGATGTAGAGACACATCTATAAAGCTGTTGTTGCATCCCCAAATATCTTACCACATGTGTAGCTGCTAAAACAAGCATGAGTATCCTGGTGCCCTCCAGATGTTGCTGGACTACTCCCCATTATTCCTGACAACTGGCCATGCTAACAGGGACTTAAGGGAATTGTACTCTAGCAGTACCTGGAGGGCTGCAGATTCCCCATCACTGCACTAAAATTTCAGTCCTTGAGGCAAGTTATGCTATTCCTCCTTTAGTCATCCCAATTCAGCAAATGATGGTTCATTGAAACTACTTGCATAATTCAAGTGTATTTATCTAATCAGAATCGATGTATAAAGATCCTTAGCTGTTGATTCTGAGGAATTCAGCATAGCGCTAAGCAAATCGCTCTGTCAGTGCAAGCATTTCTGCATGTCTGATGAAATTATCTGCCCCCTCCTTCCCTTGCATTCTGCTCCGGGGTTTCTCCTGACCACCCTCTCCTGAACCAGTTGTGGGGCACCCTGAATTTTTACTTTGAGCTTCATAGATTTCAAAACAATGAAATATTTGCATGCATTTCAAAATAGTCCTCAGTGCTTTCACTTGTTAAAATTCTTTCTTGATTGAGTGCATGTATTCTCAAACATCAGTTTATTTCACCTGATCCATGGATGGGGATCCTGTGCTTGCCCCAGATATTGGACTCTAATTCCCATCAGTCTCAGCCAGCATGGCCAGTGGTCAAGGATGATGGGAAGTGTAGTCCAAGAGTATCTGGTGGTTCACGGGTTTCCCATCCCTAATGTAGAAGATGGAGGCTAATAGGCAAGTCAGAGGAGTCAGATATTGCAAGAGCAACAAACTTGGCAGACTCTTAAATTACACTCCTTCACCAAATAACTGAAGATTCTGCACCATTTGAAATTACTTTCCCAACATCCAGTCCCAAGAGTGTTACTTATTTAGCAATCCAGTCAAATGCAGTAGCAGTGCAGCAAGAGGTAGATCTCTATGAAGTCCAACAAGAGACCTTATTTTGGTATCGCACAGGGCACCACTGAAATTTGAGACACCAGGTTTCGCCAGTGAGTGCAATCAGTGCTTGAACAGAAGAGGTTTACACCAGCATGAATGGGCCGTAACAATCTTATTTTTTATAACCACTTTTTAAAGTGTTTACGTTTTTCCCTTATTCAAAAAAAACAAACAAACAAACAAACCCCAACAACAACAACAACAACCCCAAAACCATTTAATGGTTTTTAAAAATTTCTTCCAAGCTTTCCAGTGTTTCCTCCTCCTCCATTAATTCCAGGCCTTGGGGTGGAGACCTTTTTTCTTGGCCTTCACATCTCTATTTAATACCAGAGAGCAATCCCAACTACAAAAATGTACTTGTTCCGAAAAAAGATCCTTCTTAAGATGCATGTCTTAAGAAGCCTTCATTTCCATTGGTAAAAGGTTAAGATACGCTTGCCAAATCAGTGGGAAGCAAGATGTGTGTGGGAGAGGGAAGAGAATGATCAATACGTCATGAAAACAGCGCACACTGAATTGCCTGAGACCTTGAACAGTACATGAACTTGTGTTAAGGGTTTTATTTTGGGATTTCGTAATGAACTGTTGGTGGCTCTGGGAGAGGAAGGGAGGATTGATTTTGTGTTAGCCCCTTTCCTCCTCCTCCTCCTCCTCCTCCTTGAATCATAGTTCTTTGCTAGGTCATTTGATAACATAAAAATATGCAGGCATCTTCTTTCTAAGTGTGAAATATTTGTGAAATTATAATCTCAAATATTTATGAAAGATTTGGATTGCAGTCTGTTGGCATGCTTTTCCTAAAGCAGCCTGTAAGTTTGGCAAGGGGAAAGGCAGGGGGAGGTGTTCTTTGAGACATTTCCTTTAGAGACTTTTTCCGATTTATTCCAGATGTTTCCTTGATAGTTTCATCTGCACAACACTCCCACTGCCCGTATTTATCAGTGTTTTGGTAACAATTGCTATTATTCAGTAAGGTCTTTCACTACTCATGTGTTAGAGCTCTTAACAAATTTTTTTTTATAGCCCACACACGTTTCCAGAAAATTTAGCTTTCTTCAGTAATTTTGAATGTATTTCCTTATGTGGTTTAGTAGGGAACTCCAGGACTTAATAGTAGAATTAGTTAAAAGCATGGGGGATGGGCAACTTACCCCAGAAGAGGGCAGCAGTGCTATTCAGAAACTGTTAACTTGTCTTCCTCTGACACCTTGAGCACATTTGAGCATTTCAGAGGTGTATGCTGTATGTGTGTAGAAAATGATCTCTGTGCCATTTCCTTAAAGAATTTCTACTGAAAGGTAAAATGTGGTAATTTTTATTTATTTATTTTTTTGCAATGAGAGTTGTATTGCTTTAATTCTGTTGTAAGCTGCCTTGGAGGTCATATGCAGAAAGGCAGGGTATAAATTTCATAAACAAAAAATTCACCTGTCACAGTTTATAGGAGGCTTTGGGCTCCTCCTACACCACCATTTGCACAGTTTAACTGTTGCTAAGATATTTCTGTTTCATGGTTCAAATATAATTCAGTACCATAGTACCCCACTTTTCTAATGGTGTTATATGCTCATGTAACATGTAACATGAGCCTGTTTGGTAGACATGAGTTTATATCCCTGCTCAGCCATGAAACTCACTGGGTGACCTTTTCCCTGGCTCCAGCGGACCATGGATGGAACTCTACTCACACAATGACCCCTTTCTGGTCATTCTTCCCACTGCAGTCCCTTGTACTCTGCCAGAAGCTTCTCCTGGGGGTTAAGGGTCACTCTAGAACATTGTGGTTTATAGCACAAGGGGATGGAGTGAGCCAGGGGAATTAGCAGGATTCATTGTGAGCTGTTTCATTTCCATTTTTTCTTCTCTGTTCTTTTTTTACTGCTGGGCTGCCACTATTTGGGAGCCCTTCTAGAGCACCTCCCATTTCCGAAGTCATTGGGAAGACCCTGTTTCCTATAGAAATAGAAAATGACTTTCCCAGCACCAGGGCCTTCCTCAAGCTGGCCTCCTCCATTTGAGGGGACAACCTTTGAAGCCAAGCCATGGTGTAGGGATTTGTAGTTCTATGAAGGGTCTTCTAACCATGCTCAGCACCTTTAACAAACTACAGTTCCCAGGATTCTTTGGGGGAAGCCATGGCTGTTAAAAGTGTTCTAAGAGTGCTCCAAATGTATGGTGTGGATATGGCATATGTGTAGGAAAGTTGCATCCACTTATAGTGGATTCCAGCAAACCAATCCAGAAGGCATGAGGTCTTTGAAGGTGCCAGGGATTGAACCTGGTACCTTCTGCATTCAACACATGTGTCTTCTTACTGAGCTATCACTAGGTTTATTAAAATGTACAATTTTAGCAAATACCTCAACTCATCAACCTCTCTTTAATACTGTCATGTACAGCAGGGCAGGTGTTACCCACTGCTTCCATATTATCTTTGGCTGCAACTGGATGCATAGGAACTAATGAGA